>NC_133567.1:12437754-13934004 GCF_048773025.1 Camelus bactrianus
TGCACGTCGGAAAATTCACCATGCTGGTGAACCCGGAGCTTCTCACATAAGCTTTAATAAATGGAATCGGCTTACATATTGTGCTTCCTTCTCTGTGTTTCTTGTCTCCTTTTGAGACAAGTTAATAATCAAAAGTATTGCACGCAAAGTCAGAGAAACCTGGGTTCCAATCCTAGCTCGATCATTTTCTAGCTGCATGACATTAAGCAAGCTATTTGATCCCTCTGAATCTCTTTCTCCTCATATTTAAAATGAGAAAAATAGCATTCAGTAGTGATTTAACACTTGCTTACCATTTGCGGGTTTGATCCCATGTTATCCTCTCTATAACTCTAAGGGATCAGTACTATTATTAACCCACCTCAATGATGAGGAAATTGAGGCACTGAGAGGTCAAGGAATTTGCCAAGAACCTTATTCAATCTTCGCAGCAATTCAACAAGATAGATACCATCAGTGTCCTCACCTTAAAGATGTGGCAGCCAAGCTCAGGAAGGTTACATCATTTGCCCATACTCACACGGCTAACATGTGGCAAGGCCAAATACCAGTGCACTACTGGAAGAGATGGATGCACTCTCTACAGCTTTCTAAGCAAGGAGGTGGTGCGTGCACTTAGATGTGTGCTTATATGAAATACAACACATAAAACAGGACCACAGTGTAGCTCTCAAAAAGAACACACACTCTAAAATAGATAATCTGGGCTTCAGTCAGTTCCACTCCTTATTAACTGATGGCTTTGGGCAAATCACTTACTCTCTAAGCCTCAGTTTCTTTAACTGAAACATGTGGCTAATAACACATACAGCAGAGTGATGTAAGCATTGTATATAAAAGGTATACCCAAGTGCCAATCACTATACCTGAGCCAAACAGGCGTCTAACAAAAACTCCTCTCTTCACTATTACTCCCTTTATCTCTCTCTTTACTAGCTTTAAAGGTGAAAAAAAAAATCCCACATGCAAGTCTCAAAATCATGCTGAACAACAGTTTTTACTAGGCTGGCCAACCATATACTGATGAGCAGGTTGTGCACTGCACAAGAGCACCCAGCCAAGGCAGCAAGGAGAGGCTGACATGTACCCCATACCCTGCTTAGAAAAGGGGCCCCATTTTTCTTCACACAATAGTAACTGCTACTCTAAAAGGGTCAAACCTGTGCAGCTCTACCACCCAAAAGTGCTGCCCATAATTCAATTTTAGACAATCTTCCTAGCAGTATTTGGAGAGCTAGAGAATTTCCCAAGGAAACTGGGGTTTTCTTTTGCTAATTTATAAACGGTGAAATCTGGCTGCAAATACTAGAATGAATGAATCCCTCTGGCAGCCTCCGGCACTCCTAATCAAGTTTTTTCTTTGTGGAATACAATTAAATGAAAAGAAGTGTACCATAAATCATGGATTTTAGATCATTACAATCGTCATTCACATCAAGTCCTTACTAGTTTCAGCATCACTAAGTAACAACCCAGCGCAGAGGTAGACGCCAGATATTAATCTTTTTAAAAAGAAAAAAAGAGTTGCTTTGCAGGATCTAGAAGGGAAGGGAGTAGAAAAAAGAAACTCACTTTTTTCAGCACACACGAAGTGCTAGACTCTGTGTTAGGGAGTGTCAGAAGCCATCCATCAGGGAATCCTCAAAGTCAAAGCTCTAAACATTTGCCTCTAATACCTGAATTCTTCAAACTGGAGGTTGAAGACCGAGGAAGGAGAAACTGACTTTTCATTTTTCACCTTTCTGCCATATTTTAATTTTTCCAACCACATGTGTTTTACTTTAACTATGCCTGTGACCAGGTGTGACTGACACTCCTGCCATCTTGTACATGAGGAAACCAAAAGTCAACGACACTAGATAATTTTTTGCAAGGTCACACAGCTAGACAAAGAGGGTGCTAGTACTTGCTTTTGAAAATAATACCATCTTCAACAAAGGAGCTTGAGGGGAGAGGGAAGAAAAGTCCAAGGAATTCTTTGGGGATCTCTGTTTTCTCACTGATGAGGAATACTAGGTTGTCCCACAAGAAAAACAAGACTAGTGTAACATCTGAAAAAAAAAACTTGAAGAAAGGTATCTTTTTTTTTTTAATGGAACAACCAATACAAGGCATAGGAAGGGAAGCTGACTACGGCCAAGTAAATGGACTGCTCAGCAAAGATGAGGGCCTGCTAAGATTGGAACTCATAAATCTGTAATGGAGCCAATGAGCACAATTATATAATTTTTTCCCAGTAGTGCTGGGGAGTCCAGAATCAGTTGATTCAGGGTTGGCAAGACTGATGCAGTGTTAAGCAAAAGCTTGAGAAGTCTGAAGGGGACTTGAAATTTAAAAGCAGGTAAGACACTGAGTCTGCCTTCCATCTGTGAATAAAAAAACATTGCCTGCCGAATCAGTCAACACGGGCTGTTGCAACCAGCAAGCCACCCCCCCCCCACCCCGTGCTGAGCCCTGAGGGGACTCAGGATGGAAACAGGAGGCCCTACCATCAAGCCTTCAGTCTCTGCAGCCGCCCCCAACGGCGTCCCCTGAGGGGACTCATGATGGGAAGGAACAGGATCCTGGCCCCAGAGAGGTAAAGTGCGCTTCAAAAGAACGATTTCAATGAGCCCAGACCCTCGTGTCTTCTCACACACAGAAAAGCGCTACACGCATTGACGTGAGAGATGTCTGGTTTTCCTTATTTAACAGTAATCTCTTGATGCTCCGACTACCTGGTGTTTGTTGAAAAACCCCCTATATATCCTGGCTCCTCCCCCGCCTCTTCAGAGCAGTCCCTCAGAGCGATCTGAGAGGCTGTCTCCTGGGCTTGAAGTCCTCACAAAGTCTGCCAAATAAAACATAACTCTGAACTTTTAGGTTGTGCATTTTTTTCAGTCAACACAGCCCTTCTGAGAATACACTTAAAATAAACGCGAGTATGAGTAAAAGGAATAAAGCTAGAAAAAAGAAAGGGCACGAGTGACACCAAACCCCGTGAAAATGGCAAGTGGGCAGGCAAGGGCGAAAGCGAACGAGCAGAGGCCGCCTCGGAGCAGCGGAGCAGCGGAGCAGCGCAGCCCGCCCCCCGGGGCCCCGACGAGGCGCGGAGCTCGAGCTCAGCAGGCGCAGCGGGGGCAAAAGTGAGCGGGAAGCTGAGAGTCACGGGGCTCACGGGAGACCAGAGCAAGAGAAGGCTGTCCCGGTGGACCCTTCCATTCTCTATCCACCCACTTCCATCCCCAATTCAGAGCCCCGAAATTCGTCAGAAAGCTCTTCCCTAAAGAAACTGGAGTGGGGGAGGGTACAGCTCAAGCGGTAGAGCGCACGCTTAGCACGCAGGAGGTCGTGGATTCAATCCCCAGTACCTCCGATGAAAAAAAGAAAAAAAAAACTAGTAATAAATAAATAAACCTGATGACCTCTCCCCCCGAAAAAAAAATAATAATAATAAAAATAAATAAATAATTTTTAAAAGAGAGAGGGAAAAAGGAATTGAAAAGAATTTTAAAAGCTAAGCGTCTACCTTAGATGTTGACAACTCAGAATAAAACTCCCTCATTCTTGTATGGGGGGTGGGGAGGGACACATAACCTGAAAGATGCTAGACTGAGAATCGTCAACCTGTAAAACCCAGAGTGAACAGACAGAAAAATCGACCCTTAAACTCAGATGATAAAATGTGAGGCACAGAAACAAAGTAAAAACAAAATTTGAATTATATGCACAGAAAGATCTAGAAGACATTACTCCCAAGAAAACAACATCATGGTGTCAGGAAAAGGGGACACTCAGAATACAGCAAAGAAAAAAAAAATCATTCTCAAAATTTTAAATTTACATAAAGAATAAAAAATCAGGTTTAGAAAAATCTCTTCTCGTGGCAAAGGATGTATGAAAAATGAGAGAACAAATTAAACACACAAGCCACCTGTGTATAAATTCCAACGTCTGAGTAACAGGTGTTCTCAAGAAGACAGGGATAATGAAGAGGAAAGAATGAGTAAAGCTATAGGAGAAGAAAGTTTCCCTGGGGTAAAAAAATGTGTGTGTGTGTGTGTGTTAAATTAAAAGGGTCCCAAGAGGGTCAAATACGATGAATGAACAAAGTCCTGGGCCAAAACATTCATGCATCCATCCATTCATGCATGCAAGAAGCATTGTTTTAGAATGATGACGGAGGATTAAGTTAAAGTCTGCAAAATGAACAGTGGGACCCAGGCCCCTTCCGGCCACCACCCCCCAGCTCTAGAAGACCAGCAGCCACGCTTCCTACCCTAAAGCCACCCCAACATGGCCCGAGCCGAGAGACAGGAGCACCTGAAGCACCTCATAATCATAAACTGCGAACATCAAAAAAGGATTTGAGCACAACTTGTGAAGCAAATGCTGAACTCCTCGTTTACCGAGACGGGAAGTCATAAATACGATCCCAACTTGGTTCATTTATCTAGAGGTCAATACTAGAAGAAATAACTACAAAGGATTTTAAATTATTACCCCTGGGAAGCAGGGTTCGTCAGGAGACTACTGGCTTTTTCCTACTTGTTTATTTTTAACACTTGCTCTATTTTATTTTATTTTATTTTATTGGAGGAAAGAGGTAATTAGGTTTGTTTATTTAATTATTTTTTTAACGGAGGTACTGGGGATTGAACCCAAGACCTCACGCATGCTAGGCGTGTGTTCCACCACTTAAGCTATATCCTACCCCACTCCTACTAACTTTTAAAATTCTATTTATGTTTTCCAGTTATAATAAAAAACAATTTGATAGAAATCGAAATTATTCTTAATGTATCAGTGATGACTAATAGCAATGCTAACCATCACTGGGCACTTCCTGTGTGCCAGGAGAGCCGGGAGTTTACACATGTTTCTGGTGTAACCCTTTCCTGCGACCTTCTATAGTCATTAACTACTGCAACAGACTAAATGTTTGGGTCCCTGAAAAATTCGTATGTTGAAAGCTAATCCCCAACGTGACGGTACTCGGAGGTGGAACCCTTGGGAGGTGATTAGGTCATCAGGGTGGAGCCCTCAGGAATGGGATCAGAGCCTTTAGAAGAAGGACCCTAGCGGGATGCCTCACCCTCTCCACCTTGTGAGGACACAGCAGATGAACCAGGAAGCAGGCTCTCACAAGACACCGAATCTGCTGGCACCGTGACCGTGGACTTCCCAGCCTCCCAAACTACAAGAAATAAATTTCTGTTCTTTCTAAGCCACCTAGTCTGTAACTAAGATCTGATATGTGTGATCTGTATCTCAGTTTTGCCATCAGTAAAATCAGGATAATAATAGTACCTACCTGACAGGGCTGTTGTAAGGATTAATGAGTTAATGTATGTATAGCATTTAGAAGAATGCTTGGCATGCAGTAGTGTTAATATAAGGCTTAGCTATGCTCTAAATATTAAGATGATGATGATGATGATGATGATGACAGAAAGATCTCCAACCTATATTGTTACACTTAAAAAAAAAAAAAGCTCAGTAAAGTAGGTATGGAATGCTGCTATCTTTTGGATATAAAACAGGGAACATTGAAAATCCATTATTCATTGTTTCTTGTATACAGAAGCCTTGGCAGGAGATACAAGAACTGAATTAAAGTGGTTACCTGGTTCATTTTTGGGGAGAAGTGGGGTGGGGGACTTAGGGTACACCATATTTTCCATTGAATTTTGTTTTGAAACTATGCGAATGTATCATCTATTCAAAACAGTACACTAAAGAAAAAGAACACTTTCCATTATGCCAACAAGCGTGTCCTCCTCACGTGCAGTAATCCAAGTGTACACTCTGTGAGGGTCAAAAGGGACATAGTCAAAGGAGAGACCCCAAGGGTGCAGCCCCACAGGGAGGGATGAGCACAAGCCGGACCCTGGGATCCAAACACCGCAGGGCTTTGCACTTAAATCATGATCAGGATGAGATGAAGCACTTCCAAGATACTTACCCCGTCGTGTAAGGGATGTTTATGCCCCCTAGATTAATACTTTCACATCCAACAATAAACAGGGTTGAAAAGCACAGTAAAGACACACCACTGCAGATCATTGCTAGTTTTGCAGACTCTCTTGCACCAAGTTTCAATTTTTTTATGATGTAGCCTCCCAGGACAATCCCAACGCCAGCACTGGGGACAATGATAACACCTGGAGAGAAGAAAGAAAGGACGGGGTTAATATGAAGCAACGCAAACTCATTCGTTTTCTAATTATTCTGTTACTACTTATTTATTAGCACTAAGGTAAAGAATTTTTTAAATACTGTAATTAATAAATCTTCAATGTTTGTGATTTTACGGTATAATTTATTTTCAACCCATACAACCAACAAAGGACTCACATCCAGAATGTGAAAACACTTACAAAGTCATAAAATGAAGACAAGCAGAAAGCGAGCAAATCTTAAATGGCCCTTCGCTCATGAGGAAATGCAGCTGATCCATTGAGACAGAAAGGGGCTCAGCCTCCTTACGATGAGGGAATACAGATTCAAGCCACGCTGAAATACGGCTCCATGCCAATGATGTCGGTAAAAACTGAAAAGTCTGACAAGACCACATACTGGCAAAGATACAGAGCAAGGGGCACTCTCCACACGGCTGATGGGATGTAAATTGTGGCAAGAGCTTTGAAAGACAGTTTGGCATCACCTGGTAGAGCTGAAGAGATACATGCCCTGTGACAGGCAATTCCATCCCCAGATCCACACCCTGAAGAAACTCATGCATGTAGGGACCACCGGAAATGTACAAGATCCCCAAAGCACCACAACAGCCCCGAATAGAAACAAACCAAACGTCTATTAATAGATGCATTACATGCAGTAAAGTCACGTAATGAGCAGTAAAGTCACGTAATGAGATGCCACAATACAGTAATAAAAATTAAGAGACGTAATTACATATGAACCCAATGTCGGATGAAGGATGCAAAACACAACAGAAAACATGACCTGACAGTATCTGTATAAAGTTCAAAAACAGGTGAAACTAAATGAGTTGTTTAGAAATGAATATACAGGTAGTGCAACTATGAAGAAAACCCAGGAAGTAATTACCACAAAGTCAAGATAGTCGGAGGATGGGTGGGATCAGGAAAGGGTACAGGGGGCTCCTGGAGGGCTGAAAATACTCCATCCCATGACCTGAGTAACAGTTACACAGTGTTCAATTTATGATTACTTATTATCTCTAAGTTTTGATTAATGCACTTCTGTATACATTATATTTGACAATAAAAAAGAAAAAAGCAAAAGAAATAGTCACATTGCCTGCCCCATGAACCTGACAATCTAAAAGAGAAACAAACAAAACAAATTAGAGTCTAATGAGACAGTTATACCAAGGGCAGGGAGAATACAGGGAAAGAAGCACCTAAGTCTTCCCTGGGAGAAATCAGGGAGGACTTCATAGAAGAGGCAGTATTTGAGCTGACACTCAAATAATGAAGCAGAATCTGTCCAGCGCACCAGCACAGAGAGATATCCTGCACAATGGGAATCCGTGCAAAGAGGCATGAGATAACAGAATTGAAGATTCAGAGTAGCTCAAAGCACTGGAAGTGTGGAATGCAAGCCCCTGGGGGACATGGGCAAGAGACACAAGGCAGAGTGAGACCATGAAGGATCAGGGAGAGTTGCCCAGGTCGTACCTCTGGGCAATGGGAGGCCTGGAAGAATCTGAGCCGGGGTCTGAGAGGACAGGAGGTGGGTGTGACAATGATCGTTGCCGGTGGTGAGATGGAAGACAGCTAGATGGAGTCAAAACTAGAGTCAGAGATGTGGTCAGGAGGGTAACTACAAAGGAACATGTGAGCCGTGGTCAAGCTCTACCCTGATAGCACAGTTCATGAGCTGGGAGGAGGAGGGGAGAAACCCAGAAGGCGGGAGGGATCCAGAAGCAGCTCACAAATGCCATGGCAGACGCACCGAGTGTGACGGGCCTGTGGTCCCATCAGGGAGCCAGGCCTCACACAGCTGTCTCTGGGCCCCAAGCCCAGGAAGACCAGGTCTGGGGAACTTACAGCCGGTGGTGGAATTCATGGCATAGACAGGACGTTCCAACAAGACTGAAATCAGAAGAGCAGAGTCAGATGAAGACAGAAAGGAGATGACTCCATCACTGGAGAGCTTGCCAAGAGCAATGTTCAGGGCGTTGTGAAGCTAGAAGTCAGACTGCCATGGGTTGAACCATCAGCCATGGGGATTAAGAGACTGGAATTCAGACTCTTTCTACAACAGACTAGAAAAGGAAAAAATGGGTGTGGGTCTAGAATTAGAGTGGGACTAAGGTAGATCTGGAGCTTTGGGAGTCTGTTTGCTAATAGTATGGAGGGGATTTAACCATATTTATATGCTCACAAAAGGGGGGCTAAAAAGGAATGAGTGGTTGAATGTGCCAAGGCAAGATCCTTGAGAAGTCAAGAGAATATGGAATTAATAGCACAGATGATCACACTAGCCCTGGAGAGGGAGGAGAGATGCCTGCATCTGGGCTGGGAATAAGATTCGGGAGGGGTGGGTGTGGGGGATACATCAACGGGTGGGTGGTGGTGCCTCAAATGGTAGTTTTTCTGTTTTGTTGTTATTGTTATTTTGAAAACATCATGCAATACACATTGTAATAGAACACTTGAAAAACACAGAGAAACACAAACCGCCAGCTTACATTCTGGTATATTTCACTCCAGTCTTTTTTCTATGCTTTTTTTCCACCTCAAGAATTGATAACATGCTGTAGATTCTCTGTGTGTGTGTGTGTGTGTGTGTGTGTGTATGCATGTGTGTGTGTGTGTGTGTATATATATATATATATATATATATATATATATATATATATATATGTATATGTATATCTGTATCTATATCTTTGGGTTTTGTTTCTGTTCTTTTCTGAATAATTGAAAACAAAACTAACTCCCAGAGAGAAGGGAAATGGAGAACTTTAAATACAGCCAGAGGTTGGAATAATCATCGTAGAAAAGCCAAGGGAGCATTAAATTAGAATATGCAAGAGGCTTTGCAAACAGAGAGAACTGTGGGTCCAGATGATATTAAATTCCAGAGTCTGCAGCTGCATTGATGTGCACGCTCGGATGATTTGTTCCTGCGTGTTCAACGACCCAAGTGAAGGAGCAGAGACGGAGCGTTAGATTAATCTAAGTCTGAGTTTTGCCTGGGTTGCTAGCGGGGGAAAAACAGTATTCATCTTGTAATCTTCACCACGGTCCTGATTTTACAAAACCAGTAATGGCCCTTTTACAGACAAGGAAGTGACTGGCCCCACAGTGGACACAAAGGAGGGAGAGACAGAAGGAAAATTGAGGCCTCTGATCCCCAGCCCAGCGCATGGTCCTCAGCACCGCAGCTGCCTCTTAGAACCAACCGGTACCTGGAATGTTTTAGGGAAGCTGACCAGAGCTCTAGGCTTAGATAAGCTGGTTAAGAAAGTACCCTTCTCATTAAGGAACCGTACACATCCCACCTGTACGAATAAATAGGCAAAGCTTTACCTTTAGAGTGAAAATGGTCCACTAATAAAATTCCTATTTCAATTCAACAGTTTGTGTAATTATAGTGACGGTGCTTGACCCCAGGATCTCCACACTCACAGCTGAATCATCATTTAAAAGCGGCATTAATGTATTCGACTCTACATCCTAATTAGTATTCAACTCTAAAAACAGAAAATCTGTCATTAGCAAATATGAGGTTACATCAAACACAGTGAAGATCTATTAAAATTTTCCCCCGATGTCCCCGTCATCTCCATGTCACAGCACGATCAAAACAGAAAGATTCTGGCTACTCGTTCATGCTGATCAGTACAACGCTCAGATCTCCAGCTTGAGTCAGAGACCCACATGTTTCATTGTGGGAACTGCAGGCGTATGGAATTAGGGAAGATTTGGTGCTGAGTGGAGGGTGAGGCAGGGATAGGGAGACAGCAGAATCTTCTTACGTTCCCTTCTCAAAGCCCCTGGCTCTGCAGAACCCAGCTTCAGTTAGCTTGTGGAGAGCACGGATGGGCTGGGGGTCAGCTCCTCCACCCACCACCCCGCGGCCATCCTGCTGCTAGCCCTGTCTGAGCTCAAATTCATTCACCTCCTTGGTTGGTGCTTTCCTGCCCTTCCCAGTGTCCCCTGACCCCAAGCAACCCTCCTTCAGCCTCCCACCTCTAAGCCTCTGCTCCTGATCCAGCCCCTCTCCCAGCCCCAGCCAGACAGTTCTGCTGCCCTGAGTTTCTGTTCCTGGCATCCTCTACTGGCCAAGACCCAGGGAGGGCAGGGGACAAGACAGTGGGGAAAAGGCATCAACTGCACCCAAGGACGTGTGTCTGACTGATGGGGAGAGCAAGGACAGAGCAGCGTGGAGAGATGGGTACCTGGACCATGCCTGGGGCCCAGCCTAAGGCACAGGTGGTAGAGGATGGAGGTCAATGCAACTGCAGATGTCTGAGACAGTTCCAGGTAAGAGCGTGGGGCCGTACAGATTCCCTAAGTTTGAATCTCTGCTCTGATGCCTACAAGCTGTCTGTCCCCAGGCAAGTTCTGAACATTCCAGGCCCTGGATTTTTCTCATCTGTAAAATGTGGCTCAGAATAGTTTCTTCCTCATAGGTTGTTAGGACTAAATGACTTAAGACCTATGAGGTGATAAAACAGTGTCTCACCCATGGCACACCCTCAATAAACGTCAGCGAGCATCACAAGTATGAACGTCCTTATTATCTGCCTACTATTAATGAGTTTAAAATTTGCACAAGTATATTGGAATTATAATTAGGCAAATGTCCATATGCTATTTAACCTATAGAACTGAATTTAAGCTACTACTTAAATGGTCCAACATAAACCTGTGTGTGTTCTTTAATATGTAAGCCTTTGTTTGATATCTAGCTACTATGTCTTCTTTTTATTTTTACTATGTCTTCTTAAACACATTAACCTCTGTTAGCTTTTCAGCTACTGTGTGTATATATCTGAATGTAAAGAACTCATCACTGCATTAAGTATTGACAAAGAGAGGACCCTGCTCTGTTCATAAGACGTCTGTGAACATCCTACTGCTCAACCCCAGGATCTCCTTTATCTACTCATTTATCCAAGCAAATTGATGTGTTAATTGTCCGATTTCCTTTCTTTCTCTTATTTCAAGCACAACCCCGTGACATTCAATTTTCAAGTTTTTCCTCTGGGTCACAATACCACTTGCCCTTCTAAAGCATGGCTGGACAGAGTCAAAAGGTTTTTATGAAAAATGATATTCAGTGAATTACCAAATATTAAAGCTACTGGTGGAATTTTTCCCTTTCTTAATTTTTGTCAGTTTGTGGACACTGTCTGTATGCCTAAGCTTAAAGCAGCATTTAGATCACAAGAAAACCTTGAGCTGGAAAAGAGGAGGACAAAACTTGGAGACCCACTCACCATCAAGAATGTTTTGGGCTCAGGGAGCTGGAATTGCACTGCTTTTGCTGTTGTTAAGAACCACGATTTGCTTTCGCAGTGCCCAGTGCCAAACGCTGTCACGAGGCCAGCCAGCCACCACCTATTTGGTTGACTTCCCTCTTTCCTACTTGACTGTAAGCTTCCTGTGCATGATAATAAAGATAATAATATCTTTATTATCTTCACACCTTTCTGGCACTTACCAAGGCCTGGTGAACGTATGGATGAATAAACTAATTTTGTTACTTAGAATTTATTACATAAAATCTTCAAATGACTTATTCTTTTTCATTTTCAACTATTCCTTGAAACAGGCTGTATCTTGTTTTACAAACAGGAAATCTAAGATCTAATTTGGAACTAACATAACTTGCTAAAACTGGCAGGCACTAAATATCCAGGCTGATGCCTGAAAAATCTCACTGTTACCAAAATTCTGATTTGGGCATTATTAGCAAAAGCTTTACCGCCAAGCCACGATGGGTGACAAAAGCATGGAAGGTCAGCAGCCCTCAGACACCTCTTTTCTACTGTGAGGTCACAGTGGTGCAGCATGTCTGAATTAAGTTAGCAGAGTCTGAATCTCAGAACCTTAGATGTCCGCATGCTCTTTTCTCTAAATTCACTGACTCTTTCTGTGTATTTCAGAATTTTGTGTATCCAGAATTTTCTTTAGTTAAGTTGAAAAATAGATGGTTGGCAAACCTAAGACTACGAATCAATACAAAACATCATTATAAGCCATTATGACTTCCGGGTTCTGCTGCTGTCTTGGGGGAAGGTGGCCGGACACAGGGGAGGGGAGGAGAAAGAGGGGGGTGGTGAGCATCTGGAAAAGAAGGAAGTACAATGCATTCTCATTCCCATTCTCTCTCTTTTTTCTTTCCCTCTCTCCCCCTTCTCTCTCTTTCCATACACACACACACACACACACACACACACACACACACACACTCATGTTGGCTATATGCCCAATACGGTGATAACTAACTGTATGTATAGTATTTCATTTAATTCTCAAAATAATATGGATTTTGAGTTGCTGTGAAATCAGAATGTGGCTTACAATCAATAGTATCTCTACCCTGCGTCATAGCCTAATTAGAAGCATTGCTGCTTTCATAGTAACTCAAAATCATGGGGTACCTTACAGTTAAGGAGTATATAGGAATATAGCTTCTTTCCACATCACAGGTCCGAGGAATCGTCAAACAAGTGACAGAGCAGGGAAATCTATTTAACTTGTTTTCATCTGATTAACAAATGTATTTAGCTTTTCCAAAAACTATGCTTCTAACCTTATCATACAAAAATGTTTTCCTGTCACCCAAGGCTAATTATTTTACCCCTTTTTAAGCTTCCACTTTACCGTGCAAATATTTTCTTATAGGAAAGAAGTAACAATTACTGTCAGAGGGGAATAGAAGAGAATATTTTTCAAGTTCAAACCTTGAAGCTAGCAAATTTTAAACGAGAATTTAAATTTTATCTGAGAATAGACAGTCTAGCAAGTACACATTTTCACAACCTATATGTACATCCAAAAAAGTCACAAAAACATAATATAACTCTTTCTCTTTCATATACATATCTCAATATCACCCTTGCAAAAAATCTCAGAAATCCCTTCCCAAACTAAAAACGAGGTCTAAATAAGAATTAATTTATAGTATCTTTTTTTTTTTTTTTATAATTCAGTGGCTGCTCTAAGACAGAGATCAGACTATTTCTTTGAATCCGTAACATTTCATAGCACAACGTCGAGTCAGATTGTAAAGGAGAGGCAGCAATGTGTTGATCCATGCCCCGATTGATTGGATTAGGAGAGGCAGCCCCTGTGTGTTCAATGGACAGCCTGGTAGGCTTCTCTACCAGCACCTGGAGAGAAGCCTATAGGTTGAGTGGAAGGATCTACAGGGGTTCTTTTAGGAATTCTGCTGCCCCTCTCCAGCTTTCGTTAGAGGACACAGTGCCAGAAGCAGATCTGTCGGGCCACAGCATCCTGTGGCAAAGACCCCATGATGGCCACAGTGTGGCTCAGATGGGACCACCCACTGCTCATCAACAGAGCATGCTCGGAAATGTCTATCATGGCGCTGCTAAGATGATTAACAAAGTTTTCCAAGGAATTACCCACTTCTCAAAACCATAGCCTCCTTAGTCACCTCAGCATGGAGACAGCAAACAAAGCTCAAGCTGAACTCCCACAAGGGCAAACGGGTCTCATTCAACCACAGTAATGCTCTCTTCAACTCTGCCAAACCCGGCAAACACCGTGCGGTGGGAGAGAAATATGAAAACCCCAATCTCAGGGATTCAAGGCCTTGAGAGCACTGGAGGAAAGGTAATAAAAAGGTACACTCAACAGACAAAACAACCCCACTTTTCATTTCAGGTTTCTGCAAAGCTCTGGCTGAAATAATACATAAAATCAGATACCAAGCTGGGCTGTGAAAGGGATTCAAAAATCAAATCAAATTAATATTTCATCCTTTATGGCTTAAAAATCTCAAAGAGTTTTCTGCCTCCAGGCAATAAAACCACAGAGGGCAAAAATAACTTGAAACGATGAGATGCAAAAAATCAGAGTGTTTACTTCCGTTTTTCACTGGCTCTGGAAAACTTAAGGTGAAACAGCAAAAGCTTTAAATAAATTACTGCAAAAGAAGCAGGCTGGCAGGCGAGGGGAGCCTTCTGTAGAGGAAATTTCACAGAAGACTAAATAGGGTCTTATTAACTTTTTCAGTTATCAAAATAAGCTCAAAGGAAGACCTCGGTATTAAGTTACTGTACGTAGTTTCCGTTCATAGAGGCAAGGCCTGCAGATGTGGGCCAGTGCCAATTGCAAAACCCCCTTGGAGGTCCTTTGGGTGAGATCCATTTTCCATCAGCAGTTTTCAATGTCTCCCCTCTTCCCTTTTTGTCCAAATCCAGCAGCCCTCAAACTTTTCCCATTGAAGAGAATTGATCGTTATTATGCACATGAATAGCTCAGCCACAAAACCTGACAGAGCAGGTCAGGTAGTAAGTAAGCAGATTTTTCAAACTCCATTTATCCGAAAAAATATTTCTGAGACAAACTTCTACACACTTCAGTTATACTTTGCTAGAGTGTTCTTGCCCCACCAGGGCCAAGTGGAAATTCATTAAAAGCTGTCTGAATTCTGCCAAGTGACTGAGGAGGACCTGAGCAGCCATTCTATACAGGTCATCAACTCACTAATCTAAACACGCTGTGTTTATTTTTCTTTCTTTCTTTTTTTATTGATGGCTTCATGGAGCTGTAATTTACATACCATACAACTCACCTACTTTAAGGAGGGTTTTTTTAGTATATTCACAGAGATACGCAACCATCACCACCATCATTTTTAGAATGTTTTCATGACCGCAGAAAGAAACCCTGCGCTCATTTGCTTTCACAGTCATTTCCTCCCAAGCCCCTCCCTCAGCCCTAGACAACCACTAATCCACTTTCAGTCTCTATAGATCCGTCTATTCTAGACATTTCATGTAAATGGAGTCATAAAATATGTCTGGCTGCCTTCTATCACTTAGCGGAATGTTTTCAAGGCTTATCCACGCTGTAGCATGTCAGTACTTCATTCTTATTTGTGACCCAAAGCATAATCTATTGTACTAATAGATTATATTGTATTTATCCATTCATCAGTTGATGGACATTTGAGTTGTTTCTATTTCTGGCTATTAGGAATAGTGTTGCTATGAACATTCATGGTCAAGTTTTTATGTGGATGTATGTTTTCATTTGTCTTGGATATATGCCTAGAAATGGAATTTCTGAATCACATGGTAATTCTATATACTTCAGGAAGTGCCAAACTGTTTTCCAAAACACCTGCACCATTTGACCTTCCCCCTGGCAGTGTGTGAGGGCTCTAACTGCTCCACATCTTCACCAGCATTTGTTATTTCCACAAATCATATTTGATTATAAACATCCAAGTGGGTGCAAAGTGTTCTCACTGAGGTTTTGATTTGTATTTTCCTGATAACTAATGAGGTGGAGCATCTTTTCATGTGGCCATTTATATATCTTCTTTGGAGAAATATCTATTTGGACCCTTTGCCCATTTTTAATTGGCTTATTTTTCTTTTTATTATTGAGCTTTAAGAATTCTTCACATATAATAGTGTTCTATATATAGGATACAAGTCCCTGATCAGATATACGTTTTGCAAATATCTTCTCCCATTCTGTGGGTTGCTTTTCAACTTTTTTGATGGTGCTTTTAACATATAAAAGTTTTTAATTTTGATAAAGTCCAACAGCTGTTTTTTCTTTGGTTGCATTAGCTACTTCAAGGTCACAAAGATTTAGTTTATGTTTACTTCTAAAAGTATTCTAATTTTAGCTCTTACAGTAAGATCTTTGCTCCATTCTGAGTTAATTTTATATATATACGGTGTGAAGTAGGGGTCCAACATCATTCATTTGCATGTGTCTATTCAGTTATCCCAGCATTATTTTTTGAAAGACTATCCTTTCGTCATTGAATGGTCTTGGTATCCTTGTCGAAAATTGGTTGACCATAGATGTATGGTCAATTCTATTCCAATGACTTTTAGATCTACTTTAAGTCAGTACCATACTGTCTTGATTGCTGTCGCTTTTTATTAAGTTTTGAAATCAAGAAATCTAGGTGCTCCAACTTTGTTCTTTGTCAGGATTGTCCTGGCCATTCTGGGTCACTTGCATTTCTAAATGAATTTTAGGATCAGCTTGGCAATTTATTCAATGAAACCAGCTGGAATTTTGATGGGGATTTTGTTGAATCTATCTGGGGAATACAGCCTTCTTAATAACACTGTGTTCCAATTCATGAACATGAGCTGTCTTTCTGTTTATTTAGGTTTTCTCTAATTTTAAAACAATATTTTGTGGGTTTCAGAATATAAGTTTTGCGCTTCTCTTGTTAAGTCTATTTCTAAGTATCTCATTCTTTCATGCTATTGTAAATGCAATTGTTTCCTTAATTTCCTTTTTGAATTGTTCATTGCTAGCATATAGAAATACAATTGATATTTGTGTACAAGCATATTTTGTTTTATAGTGCTTTGCCTTATTTTGCTTCCCAGATACTGCGTGTTTTATAAATTGAAGGTCTGTAGCAACCCTGAGTCAAGCAAGCTTACTGGCACCATTTTTCCAACAGTATTTGTTCATGTTGTATCTCTCCACATCACATTTTGGTAATTCCCACAATATTTCAAACCCTCCACCAGCAAAAAGATTATGACTTGCTGAAGGCTCAGATGATGGTTAGCATTTTTTTAGAATTTTAAAATAAAAATATTTTATTAATGTATGTATATTGTTTTTTAGACATAATGTTATTGCACACTTAATAGACAGTGTAAATATAACTTTTATATACACTGAGAAACAAAAAAATTCATATGATTTGCTTTATCACACTCTTTGCTTAATTGTGGTGATCTGGAACCAAACCCACAATATCTCCGAGGTATTTCTGTATTAATCTTGTGTCTTGCAACCTCACTAAACTCATTTACTAGTCCTGATAATTTCTAGGGCACGCCTTAGAATCTTCTCTATACCAGATTGCATAATCTGTGAATAGAGAGAGTGTTACATCTTTCTTTCCAATCTAAATGTCTTTTACTTCATTCTCTTGCCCAGCTTCCCCAGCTAGAGTCTCCAGTGCAATGGCAAATAGAAGTGCCAAGAGCAGACCTTGTCTTGTTCCTGATCTGAAGGAGAAGGCATTCAGTCTTTCAGTAAGAAGTATGATGTGAGCTGCAGATTTTTTATAGATGCCCTTTATTGCACTGTTTTTAATTTCCCATCACTTAAACAGTAGTTGAGCTAAAATTCATTTTTGTTATTTACAAACATGTTGTTAAGCATAACTTTCAGAAAGCTTAAAAAATATATAATTTTAAAAACATATATTTAATTCAACAGAAAACATTTTTTTGAGAATCAACCATGTCCTGGCTCTACTAGACTCTGAAGACACACAGTGAATAAAGCTGACAAAAAAATCCTGCCCAGGCTGAGTTTACAATCTACTGTGGGGAAAAGAGACAATACACAATAAACCAATATCTAAGCAAATCACACTGAATGTTAGAAGGTGAAAAGCACTACAGAGACAAGTGTTCAGCCTAGCAAGGAATATCAGGAGTTCTGGGAGAGGAGCTACATCTTTAGATGGGGCACACTGGTCTCACTGATGAGGGCCATTTGAACAAAGATGTAGAGGAGAGGAAGAGCAGCACACACAGAAAATAAATGATCCACCAGTTGCACCATTTTCATCTATCAATTAAAATGAGTTCACCAAGGCTCCCTTGCAACTAAAGGTCGCTATGTGATAAGTTCTGCATAATGCGATATAAGCAACAGGAGTCCATCCATTCATGCCTTTCTTCACCTTTCCTACAATCCTGATGCTTGCAATACAGAGATAATGGCTGGATCTCTCCTTTGGACCAAGATTCCATGATGAAGCAGAAGCTGGAAGCACTCTGTGTGACTATACCAACTCTGAGTGCCTAACAACACATTGATTATGTGAATAACTATCTCTGAGAACAAGGCTGGAATAAGAACAGCAACAAAAAACTTGCAGTGTCACAAATACAGATGTCCTATTGGAAAATCTTATCAAAGGACACGGACATTTACCCAGCTGTCCTCCTCTCCTCCATCACTGACTGACTGCACCAAGTTCAACTGCCTTTCCAAAAGGGTTTGCTACTTATATAGAACATATTTCAAACAAATCTAAGGAAAGTGTTGCAAAATAATACTGAACCACTCTATATAAAACAATTATACACACATTGTTCCTTGCCTAGGTAAGAGAAGCATGTGCCTATGTTTCTGAATATCCACTTTAACAAAAAAATTATATTCCTCTTTATTGCAAATAGAGCTATAAGAAAAATTTCAATAGCGTGACTTGAAAAAAATTAACCATTAGCCTGAAATCTAATCAGTCTAACAGTAACAAATGCAAATAACCCCATGTTCTAGCTTCTGGCCGATGGAAAGATGCCGCAACAGGAAGTTGAGCCTGGCAGCAAAGCAAATTTTCCATGGTCCATCCTGAGGTGGTTCAGGTTTCAAGAGGACATCACTTCAGCTTCTAATAATGTCTAAGCACATGCTTCATTATTTAGTTGAAAAGAGTAAGGTATTTCCTGCCTGTGTGGTAATAACCATATCCTGGCCACAGTTAAGGGCCAAGATATTCATTAGCTCTGGATGTGATTTTTATGAGTTAACAGCATCTCTGAGGAAATGAGAAATAGTAGCATGAACTGGGAGTCAGAACAGTCTGTCTCCAGCCCCAGTTTGCCACTGCCTTGAGGCCTGAATCCTTCCATTAGTGCCTACACCTTTATTTATCCACCTACAAAACTGGGATAATATTATACTCCAGCCCCTACTTTCCTCCCTTCCTCAGCTCTTTCAATAATAATCTCATTTCCCCTCTCCTATTATGGAGGACAGAATATTTGATGAATAGAGATGAAAGCCAGTGTCATTCTCATTAATAGTTAATATTTATGTTGTTCTTTACACATAATAAGTAATTTTTAAACTTTCTAAAACTTCAAGAGCCCTGTAAAGTGGATATGGTTACACCCTTTCACAGCTGGTAAAACTGAAGCCAGAGAAATTAGTTAACTCACCCAAGGTTCTGTGGCCAATAAATGGCAGAGGGAGAGCTTAAACCGAGACCTTATGACCCCTAAATCCATCGATTTTGTTAAAATATGTTGACTCACTACAAAGCAAGCAGGGATCACCCCCATGTTAGCAGGACATAGACCCGCTAACATGGGACCATGCCCAGTAGAAAGTTCCTGAGTTCTTAAAAGGAGAAATGTAATCATCAAGTGAACGTGCTCCTTGATGGTCCCTCCAAAAGAAAGCAAGTAGTGTAGCAATTCAACCTCGGTTCCATCTCATGCACCAAAGGAAAAAAAAAAATCAATATGTCTATAAAAGAAATTTAAAATGCCAAGGAAAGCTATTATATATATCCAAAGTGAAATAGGAAGACACTGACTAACATGAATGCCTCGAAAAAGAAGTTGCTCACAAAAGATCAGAGGATTTTGTTGGGTTGAGGATGTGGGGGAGACAGTGGGATGTCTGTTAGTTGATCTTCGGTGAAAGATTATCTAATTCAATCGCTCATTTCAAAGAAGAGACTGAGGACCAGAGAGATTCATGTTTACATTCGTTCATTATCAGATCTGTTGGGTGAATCTTGGATACTGATTTAACCAAGGACATCATACATTCAGTAGAAATGCTCTTACATCTGCTCCTGACACTTTATTCTTTCCCTTGGGTTTTCTGTCCTTTTGAAAACCTCCCTAATCTTTCTCAACTCAGCTTTATACAAAAAAATGCATCCTGCTCTGCGAACAGAATACGGTGTCTTTGATGACTAAGTCTCTCCAGAGGGCTCTGGGCCATTCTGAACCTCAGAGATCATCAAGGGGCAATAAATGTAGATGTAGAAATCTGTAGAAATCTGATCTGAATGTCCTCTGAGCCAGAAAATCCCTTATTAAGTGATGTTTGCCATTGGGGGGCTGTGTGTGCACGCATATGCATTCATGGGAAACATATCCCAGATAGAAGGACTCTGCTATTGTAAATCATCAAAGATGAATGAAATGAAAACACTTCATCTAATTGAGAGATTTGGCCAACTGACATTTCACTATACTGTGCTCAAATATATAAAAATTAAAACATTTAAAATGTATTTTTCCCTTCTAAGAGTTGTTAAAAATAGACTTATTGGAGGTCGAACAATAAGGGAGAATAAATAAATCAGAGATACAAAGATTTAACCCTCATTCAACACCAATTCAACTGAAATCAGGTTCACATATAACGTGTTACACTGCACATTTATAATTTCTATTATATATATCTCCAAGCCTCCTGCCGTTCAGATGAAATAATCCTTAACCTGCATGTTAATATCAAGTCTCTTGCCTTCTCTTTCGTTTTCCCACTACCTTTGGCCATTTTTAATCTCTTCTTACTCTTGGAGTTAATTTCTCCCAGATAATCTTCCCGATGAATGTTTCCCCAAGTCCTAAGTCCTAGCTTCACTCTTCTGCCTTAGGTTCCTTTTTCTGAGAGTATCATTAAGCTAGTGCTGCGGTTGCTACTAAGAGCTCCTTTCCAGGCATTATGTTAAGCATACCATCTACATCCCCTCACTTATTCGTCACAACCTCTAACTCTCATAAAAGTGAAAAAACTTGTCCAGGGACACAGGCAGCCCACTAAGGTCACCATCCTGTACGGTCCTGGAGGGTGGGGCCCCTCGGTGTTCTCATCATGATTTTTCTAGCACTTGGCACACTGTGTCAGGCCCCTAGCAGAAACTTTATAAATACTTGTGCATGGACAACAGATGGATGGATGGATAGATGGAGAGGAAGAATAAGAATTTCAACAAGATCTGTCTCCTTCCAAAATTGACTCTCTTGACTACTGTACTGTATGTCTTACTCAACACATTCAAGCTGGAGAGGAAATTAATTGGTTAATGAACAAATAGGATCTGAGTATCTCGACTGATTGTCCACTATAACCTTCTACAAAAGTTCTAATTGACATTGAAGAAACACAAGTGTAATTCAGAGTGATAAATACTTCTCTGCTCAAAAGATACAGAACCTATCATTGTCACTCTTAGCTCCTAACATAACTGTATAACACTGTACAAGCAAAAGACTCCAGCAGCTTCTGCAGTATGTCCGTTTGCAGGGAACGTCTCTTCTCCCCCAGAGCACATCCAGTTTGAGTGTAGTGTTCACACATCTCACAGTCAGATGTCATTATCTGACCTTGGAAATAGCTTGTGATGTTACAGTACATTCACACCTGATACAGTCTACTTGCATTTAAAAGGTTAATTTAAAAAATATTTGAATACATTTGTAAACTTAGTACAAAGTGAATTTCAAACACTACTCTCCTAAAATTAAAGAACCGGCGTAGAAAAGCTGTTAATGCTCTCAGAAGAACGAAACCAACCAAAGCATGTTCATGCCTCTCTTGCATCGAAAGATGCAATGAGTCTCAAAGGCTGCAATTTGCATTCAGTGGCACTACCTTGAAACGCATCAGCAAACTCCAAATCAGTGGTTGAAGATGGGTGGCGAATATTTCGTTAATTAGATGACCATAAAAACTACAGTAACTTTTCTTCAGATAATAACACCCTAACCTAATCTTCTTACTACAGAAATAAGTATCTTGATTATTCTCCAGTGAAAAACAAAATAGAGTTTTCCAGAGCTACTTCCCTTGTAAAAACGAACACATGTCTAACTCTTTATAATTCTTCACGCAAAGGGCAGAAACCCAGGAAAGCAAAAGTGATGCTGAAAGACTACAGTGCTCTGCAAACGAATGCTGTGGACCCTGGTTCAGTGGCAAAGGCTGCGTAGAGTGAGTGGAAGTAGAATCTTAGAATATCATTTCTCTGAAAATAGTTTTTAAAAGAAAACCTAACTGGAAGTGATGACAGTAGAATATGCCTGTTATAATAGTTCAATAAAAGTCATATACGAGTATTTCTATACTCCAAGGAGTAAGACTCCAGCCTCCTGGCTCTCACTTATATTTGTGTGTCTTCAAGCAAGTTATTTAAACCTCTCTGGACCTTTGTTTCCTCATCTGGAAAATGGACATAATCAGTAATACCTACTGTATGGATTAAATGATGTTTTCTATATAAAAATACCTCAGCGAATAGCATCAGTCATTTTATTGGCATCACTATTATTACAGAGGCTTCATTCTCAGACCTGTTCAAGCTGTTGAACTTCAAATGTACGGCGCTACCACCATCATCATAAATAATAACTTTGTTTCCTATAATATGTGATCAAGTTGTACTTTTCCCATTTCTGTTGCTGGGCCTATTTAAAGTTAGGTAAGCTTCAGAGCAAATCACTATTTACTACTTCACTTGATCCGCGCAACAACACTGACACAGAGAAAGACGGGGAGATACTGTCCTTATCACACAGATAAAGTTCAGGGAGTTGAGGGACTTGTCCAAAGTCACAGGGCGAGTAACCAGCAGGGCAGGGTTCACCGCCATTCCATCTAACCCCTCCTGCAATGGCTCTTCCCCTAATTCCAGGCTCTTCCAAAATACTAACTTCATAATATTTAATTTCCATCAATACATGTGACCCTAAGAGGGCCAGTAGAAAGACCACGAGCAGGGAGAGTGTAACGCGAACACAGATTCACAGCTGCACACACACAAACTCCAGCGGGATGAACTGGAATTGGTGAAGGTGTTTCAAGGATCCTCTCCTCAGTGTCACCACCTCCTCCCAGGGCACAGAGGCCCCCAGTGTGATGATAACATGAGCCCAGTGGTGCTGAAGGTCCCAACCCCAGTACCAGAAAGCATTCACCTCCCCCTCACCGCCGCCCACCCCACCTCCCGCCCACTTGCCTTCAGAGTCCTCTCTATTTCTGTCCTAGGCAAGCCTTTTTTTTTTTTTTTTTTACCAGAACAAAGCTTATCCTTCCCTGCTCTTTACTCAAGCTGCTCCTCTAAAGAGTTAATGCCTTTCCTCCAAACTCCAAATGATCAAATTCTGCTTTTCCTTAAAAGCCTAATTAAAAGCCATTTTAAGGGATGCCATGAAATGCAACTCAAACACACCACTCCGCCAGGCAAAATAATCCCTGTAACACCAAGCTTCTATTAATTTATTTAAATATCTTTTTCTAAACTTATATTGTAAGCTTTCTCTCTCCTCTTAGATCTGTAAGCAAGTAAGCAGGGTCCTGGTATGAGTCTTTATACTTCCCCCCGCCTGCCCCCGTAAACACACACAAACACACACACACACAACACAGCACAGTGCCATGCACGGAACTGGTGCTCATGGCTCTGCGAGAGGGCGGGTGAGCAAAGGGCCCATCTTTTGCTGCATGCATGGAACTTCATCTCTACCACATAACACAACACAAGCAAATTGTTACGGAGGTTTAGGTAATTTTTTAAATGAAAAAAGAACTTTTAACTCGAAAACTATGTCAGATGAGAAATTAAAACTATTTTTTAATTCTTGTTCAGATACATTTCTTAATTCATGTCACTTACATGCATAGAAAGCACTTTAAATACAAAAGATTAAATGAAATTAAATAAGTCCTTCAAAAATACAAATCTCTGCTTAGAGAGGAAGAAGGATTCAACTGACACAGATTCAAAAAAAAAAAAATCAAGGCGAGTTTTAAAAAGAATTTGTCATCCCTGTTTAATCTTACTGTGATCTGACAGACCACCCTCTACTCTTCATCAATCTGAGTATTTCTTGACTATTAGTATTTGTTATCTGTCTGGAAAGGAAGGAAAAACTATGTGATCTGGGAATGAAAGGCCTTTTATCAAAACACAGGAGACTACCATTGTATAAACTGCATTGGCAGTGATTAACAAACAACAAAAACAACAACAACAACAAAACTGCTGGTGACAAAACCAGAACAGTACTGGGCGCTGTGTGATAATGTTTCTCTAACCCAGATGTCAGAAAGTGGGATGAACAAACTCCGTGTGTTAGATTTACTCAATCCTGCCCCTCTTCACCAAGGAGGCCACGTTCGGTGCGTACTGCCTTAGCCACACCACAGAACTCTGCAGCCAAGCACCCAGGTCCAGCTGAAGTCTTTGTTCCATTTTTCCACAAGGAGCTGTTACTAGCCTCTGCCTCTACCAGTAATTAAGAGATGGCCTTGGTCTATATACATTCAATACACACTGATACCCACCCAGCTCGGCAATGTACCACTCCCAGCAACCCTCGAAGTCAAAATGGCGATGACCAGACAGCTCTGCTCCCGAGTCTGGTTGGAACAGGGACACACAGGATGGACTAGCAGTGTTTCCCAATGTGGTCCCAAGGAACACTGTTCACGAGAAAGAATGCTTTAAAAAAAAAGTTGGAATTCATGGTTAAGTAAGTTTGGGAAAGACTGCACTTTGAACCTTCCTTTGGGAGTTCCTCAATGCACATTGGCATATTAAGGGTTACGAAAAGTCCTGCAGCAAAGATCTCTGTAATATTGAAACTTAATTTGGGAAAAGCTGAGACTACAATGGACAATTATGTGGCATCAGATTGAGCCACAACTCTTGGTTTCCCCATCCAAGAATTGTCGTTCAACAAAGCTTAGTATAAGAATTAAGCTAGAAATGGGATGTTCAGGATTTCTCACACCCGAACTCTAATGTAATCTGTAAAATTTACCAATTTTACCTTAATATAAGGAAAACATGTATTTTTTTAAAAACCAACAGAGAAAACCTATTTTTAGGTGACAATTACAAGGTCCACAGCAGGACACTCTTTATAAAAAGATTTGCTATCATGGACCCACAACCCAATATGTATGTCTTTTTATGTGCAAAGTGAAAACAAAATGATAGAGAACAAAATGATTACCCAGAGATTTCAAGTCAACTTCTCTTTCTACAATAATAGTTTTGTGTGTTAATTGTCAGATAGTCCGAGCTTGCTGGGTTTAAATGTGGACGTGGAGGAGGAAATGGGAGCCACGGCCATCAGAAAAGGTCTCATAATTCTCCACTTAACTGTTTATATTTTATAATAAATTGAGCCTTAGGAAGATACAGTCATTTGACCATCTTGGAAACCACTAATGAAACATCCAGAATATTATATGAAATACACTGAAAATCCCAATATCTGAGAATTCATGTTGCCACATTTCTGAGCACCCGATTTATTATGAAAAAAAGATCTGAGCACTAAGCACCATGGGCACGTGGACCAAAGTCTTCGAAAACTCAGTTTTCTCAGACAGAAAACATCAACCAAAACAAAATTCACAGACCTCCTTTCTAACTTCAAGCATCTCCAGTAATTCAAATAAAATCTGTTCATATTTATGAAGAGAAAATCTTAACGCTATGAAACTGATCTGTATTTCAGGTTACCAATTATTTAAAATTTCTGTATTTCAGATTATCAAGTTTTTAAAATTTAACACTTTGAGACTCAAGTCAACCCATACAAATATTTATTCAGATTTAAGTTTAAATGCCTTGCCTGTCTCACCCTTTTTAATTGAGAACCATAACAACACAAATATGCAAAGTTCTCCCTTTTCCAAGACACCATCGGGAAAAATGTCACACAGATAATTCAATCAGAATCAAAGAGAAAACCTTCAAAGACTTCCTCCTCCCAAAATCTGAGGAGGGAAGGTTGCTGCTAATGAAGTTTTTAACACTTTATGATGTTAGAATGAACTTTCTCCTCACTCTTGGCATTCTCGTTTAGTGGACAGAAATGACCATGGTTTCAAGGAGTTCTAACGGCAGTGCCTTACCAGTGTAGATGCTGGCATTGGAAGCTGGAATACCAAACTGTGACTCGATGAACTTGGGAATGAAGGTAATGAAAGCAGTTACAATGGCACTCTCAGCTGTGTATGACAAACTCACAAAAAGGAATGTCATGTTGCTTAAGATCCTGACAGCTGCTCTTGGTAGGTCTACAAAATGACAAAAATGACAAATGAATGTTATAAACAAGGGATGGAAAATAAAATAAAATTGAATTGCTTTTGAAATGAACTGGAAATAGCCATTCAGCAATACAGAAAACCCTAATGACTGATTAGAACTTATCCCCTTTATGAAATAGATTGGGGTTTTCTTTTTAATTTTTCAACTAGGATAAGGAAATTGAATAAAGAATCTAAAAACATACCCATACACAAATGTCCTTATCAGAAGTAATCAACCTATGACTCCTGTTTCAAAAATTGCTTAAAATAAATGACTTGCAATCATTATTGATTAAAATGATGCTATTCTTTGATGAGACCCTAAAGTCTACTAGTACATGTGTAAAGTTACTGCAATATAATCTGTAATTACGGGTTCCACTTCATCCCACTAACACTTCCCTGAGAAGGCGCACTTCTGAGATGCCACCTCC
The DNA here is from genome assembly GCF_048773025.1 of Camelus bactrianus. Taxonomy (NCBI): domain Eukaryota; kingdom Metazoa; phylum Chordata; class Mammalia; order Artiodactyla; family Camelidae; genus Camelus; species Camelus bactrianus. Next base: position 12,464,234 of record NC_133567.1, read on the forward strand.
CTGGCCTGACACGGCAGACGCCCACAGCAGAGGAACTGGTCCATGATGGTGGACACCTGTTCTTCCAGCCTCTTTGTAAAACAGGACAGAATACAGCTAAAGGGCATAAGGGACAAGGCCACCGGGTCAGACACTCCCAGGGACTTTGGACTGGGGAACAGAAATGGTCTCCAAAGGAGCAGGACAGCCCAATGAAGGGAGTCACGTCTCATTTTTGAGTCTAGGAATTTATTTCATAGAACTTCCACACACATGCTTCAAGATGTATGTGCATTTTCATTGCAGTGTTGTTTACAACAGCAAAAATGTAGGGGAAAAAGCTAAATGTCTATCAATGGGAAATGTTTAAATAAACTATAGCATAGCCATGTAATGAAATACTATGTAGTAATAAAAAATAAAATGGAGCTATATGTATGGCATAAGAGGAACTCCAAGAAATATTTTTATTGATGAAAAAAGCAAGAAATATACATATACATGTGTGTAAATATATATGTAATATTTAGGTAAAAATCAAACCAAAACAATGTATTTATATACAGTCAAATGTATTCTTTTCAATATATATAACACCAAGAAATTCTGGGAATGGGATTAAGAAGATTGGAAACAGAAATTTAAAAAGATTATTGGGTAGATGCTGTTGTATTTTTTGCATGTTTGTAATGTGAATTAACTCACATGTGTGTGATTTTTACATGTCTTCATAGAAAAGGTAAAATCTGCATTACTTTGACATGCACAGTCTCACTTATCAGAATAATTATCTCCTTATGCTACAACATATTAAAATCATTCCATAGAAATTAAGCAACCACTGTTATTAAGGCTATAATTCATAGCCTATTCACCAGAATCTAAGATTTCAGAAGTCAAGACTATTTGCAATGATCATTGTAAAGTGTAAACTAACTTTAATGTTCGATAGCATCATTTAATTGTTTCAAGTTAAAATAAGTATTTTAAAAGAAACCTTAAGATGCATACTTTACTTTCTTAACATGGATAAACACACCAGAAAAAAAAAATATATATATATAATCAAAGTACTTCATAAAATTACCCAATATTCTCTTGTAAACAGAGCAAATCAAAGTGTCATTTCCAACATTAAAAATTAGAAAGTTCAGAAGATTTCCTATCAACATTTAAAGATTCAAATTAAGTTTAGCTGGTCTATTAAAAGCCAATGTTTTTAATCTAAAACATCTGGGAAAAATATAAAATAAAATGTTTAAATCCAAGAAGATAACAGATGTATCACATGAATATTTTTAAAGATACTAGTCATATAAAACTGGTTTTTCTTTTATACCCATTTGGTATGGTAAAATAGCCTTCTAATTTCAAAGCTAACTAAAAATACACATGATGTTTCTCTTCTTTTATTACAAAAAAAATCCCTATTGTTATTTAAGGACAATTTAGCAAAAGTTTAGACTTTCTACAACTTTAAGTTAGCTTCCTTCTATCTTCCACCTTCCTCTTCCCCTTTTATTGGAGCTAAACTTTCAAACTACATGCCCTGCAGGAGTGGGGGGCCAGGTCTCCAGGGTTGTGTCTTTAGCTGGTGGGGCTAGTTATTTGTTTACATACAGGGGTAGGGGAGTGAGTAAATCAGTAAATACACTGAGACTAATGGGAGTCAGTTTTCTAACCGCCAGAGAGGAGAGTTACAAATACAGAAAGGGGACAGTTACATTGGAAAGGGAGATAGTGGTATGAATTCATGAGCTGATAGATAGACAGATAGATTGTGTGTGTGTGTGTGTGTACACATACACTTCCTGTTACCAACAGGGCTTAGAAGTAATGACACCCTGGTAGCAATGAGCCCACCTAGCACCCAGTTCTTGTTTGCTAAATGCCATTTTCCACTGAAAGGAATCAGAGCTCCTTGAAGAAATGTCTAATACACAGTTAGGTAAGCTTCCTTCAGGCATGAGTGATACAACTGTTGGCTGTGGGTTCAAAGTTAAGGAACCAACAATATATATTAAATAAGGTGTCTTTGAAGATAAACACACCTGAAACAAGGTTATGTATTGACTGATGATTACGATTTAATAGGAATCGAACCTGGATCTCCCCCAGAACAACACTCCAGTTTTCAATATCTTGTTTCCCATGACTTTATAGAACACAACTACTGCAAATAATAAGAATCAACTGCATTTACAAAACTATTATCCCACAAAGTATTTTTAAGTTACATACAGATTTATGAAATCAATACACTTAGTAACTTTCAAGTACAGAAACCTGGCAGATCCAATCTTACCCAAGACATAAGAATGTACCTAACTGCTAACAGGGTAAATTGACACTGTGTGGCTTCTATGATGAGGCACCGAGCACAGCACCCTTTCAGTGGTATGTCTACAAGGGAGACATCAGCAAACCCAAATTGAGGGACATCTATAGACTTACTAGCTTATACTTTAAAAAAAAAAAAATCAAGATCATAAAGATAAGGGAAGATGAGGAACTGATCCAGACTGAAGGAAACTAAAGGACACCACAGTGAAATACAACATGTGATGGTGGACTGGATTTTGGACATTTTTGTTGGGATAATCAGCAAAATTTGAATGGGGCCTGTGGTCTAGAGAGTGACCCCTGTTAATAGGTCTCATAATTTTTCTAACATAGATATTTTGGGAAATAATTTCTCTTCTTGTGAAAAAAAAAAAAAAAAAAGATTTACCTGAAGTTCAGTAGCCCATTCAGTTGATTTTCCTTATTTTTAAATGCCAGTAAAATAAGCACCTTTTAAAAAATAATTTATTGAGGTGAAATTCACATGATGTAAAACTATTTTAAAGTCAACAATTCAGTATAGACACAATGATGTGCAACCACTATCTCTATCTAGTTTCAAAATACACTTTTTTATTATTAAAAAATTTAAGCATTGATGCTCAAGAATGAGGTTGGAATTCACTTTTATTTTATTTTTTATATTCTTAAATACTTTCTAAATGTACTACCATGAACATGTATGGCATTTATATTCCAAAACAAACAAATGAAAAAAAAAACTGCAATTTTAAAAGGAAGCAGAAATATGTCATCTTCCAAGAGAAGTCATCCCTGACTCAGGCAGCTAACTTAAGAATTCCTTCTTCCTCCTCCTCCTGTAATGGACATACTTCCTTAAAATGTACATACCTCTATTTTAAGACATATTTTATTAGGTTTATTTTCCTTTCTGCCTCTGTCCTGAGTTCTTTGTCCTGTAGTGGCTCAATAAAGACATTTGTAGAGGGAAAAATAAAGCAAAGAGAGATGTTTTCTTAAGATAGATACTGCCAGCCATCTCTTTCAGTAATTAGAATGATACTTGAGAACCAGTCTAGTCACTTCCTTAAAGTCTTAGATAATATCAAATTCTTAGATAAAAGTAAAATATGAGGGAAATATCAACTGAACAAGCAGATAAAGGGGCTTGAATAGACTAAGTCAAACCAGGCATAGAATTCACATTGGTCACAAAGAGACCAGGAGTAAAAATGGAAACACCAGAGTGGGGGTCATTGTTATATAAAAGGTTGGGATTTCTATTGATAAGTTATAAAATAACATGACATGTCCAAAACACAGGGTGCTTTTCAAAGCACATGGGCAGGAGGGCTCAGCTTCAAGGGCTCAGAAAAGGCCTCTGGAGGGTGGGGAGAGGGAAGGTGGTAGAAAGAACTCCATGTGATAATTATAGTGGAAAATCGGGCCAGATGAGAATGTGCTCTGGAGAGGTAGGGGGTATAGCTCAGTGGTCAAGCACGTGCTTAACATGCACGAGGTCCTGGGCTCAATCCCCACTACCTCCATTTAAAAAAAGAAAAAAAATTGTGAAACAAGAATGTGCTCTGGCTGTAACACATAAGCTTTTATAGCAATCACTTTTTTTCATATTTTATAACACTGACATCTTTAAACCCTTGCTGGCTGGGGAGAGACTGGACAACCAATTCTTAGAGATAAGCAAGGGCTCAACTGGGAGCACAGTTTTTGTAGGGAAACCAACCAATCCTGAGTCTACAGCCCCAACCGCCTCCCTAGCTAACCCTCACACACCAAGCCAACCCTCACACACCAAGCCTGTATTTCCTCTGCCGTGAACCACCCAGGGCCAGGAACCAGACAGCTAGACATCATCCCTACAGCCCAGGGCCTACTGGAATTACTCAGATTAGCCAACAGTACGCTGTTTACTCTGCCCTTCCTGGCTTTCCCACGGAAACCCCGATAAAGGCTCTGTCCTTGGCCTTCCCCTCGCTCCTGCTTTTGCTTCCTGACTAGAACCTGGTGCTTTCCCTGTGGCCCTGCATGGCATGGTGTGTCCCCATCTCTTGGGGAATGTAAGTGAAAATTCTTTTTTCAATGGCGTTGACCTCCTCATGTGGTCACTTGGTCACCTCCATAAAATATAATCCTACAGGTACAGGAACTGCTTCCTTTAACATCTCTCCACAAAATTTCCTTTACCTCTAATCTTTTAGTTCTTATTATTTGTATACTTTTAAGCCTTCAGATGCATCAAAAAGCTGATGGAAACATGTCACTACCATGTAGTGAAAACCTCAACGACCCCCTTTAATAGACACAGCTTTTCGATGCCTGTTACCCTGGAACATCGAACTATTTCTGGTCCTGTCTCTCTGTAAAAGCAAAACCATAGTTGCTCTTCATATGAAACAAGGCCAACGCAGGACCCACGTGCCCTCAGCTCCTGTCCATTTTCTCTAAAACTAATAACCCCCTGGGCTCCCCAGTCACTAATCCCCATGAAAGTGTTCCAGTTTCTCATCCTCATCAACAACATACTGGCAAACAGCATTCCCTGCTTGCCAATAAAAAAGCAGAAGGAAGTGGAAGACCCTGGCACACCACAGTCACCGCGGGGCGAGCACACAGAGCTCCTGAACCACTTGCCGGCAGACAGTGAACAGAAATGGTGGCCAGCAGAGCCCAAAATCATTATGGTTCCTGGCCACAGTACTATCCTGCTTGTTTAAATCAACACTAATGAGTATTTTTACATATCTTTCTAAGTAGATGCTAATCTAATGAGTAGTAGCCCCACAACTAATTTGCACTGAGTACTAAAAAAGTGTTTTCTTTTTTAGAAATTCTTCGCCATACCTGTTACCATTTACATTTTGCCTCATAAGCTGCAGGTCCAAATCTAATGGCTCGGCTTACCATAAGAAAATATGCGTACAACAAACTAAATGTAAAAGAGAAATGAAACAAAGGGTTAGAAATAGAGAACATGAAATGAATGGATAAAGATGTGGCATATATATATATATAATGGAACACTACTCAGCCATGAAAAAGAATGAGATTTTTGCCATGTGCAACAACATGGATGGACCTAGTGGGTAAGATAAGTCAGACTGAGAAAGACACACATTCTATGTTATCACTTATATGTGGAATCTAAAAAATAAACAAATGTATATAGCAAAACAGAAACAGACTCACAGATACAGAGAACAAACTAGTGGTTACCAGTGGAGGAGGGAGGGGCAAAATAGGAGTAGATGATTAAGAGATACAAACTACTATGTATAAAATAAATAAGCAACAAGGATATATTGTACAGCACAGGGAAACAGAGCTATTATTTTGTAATAACTTTAAATGGAGTATAATCTATAAAAATATTGAATCACCATGTTGTACATCTGAAACTAATATAATATTGTAAATCAAGTATACTTCAATTTTTAAAAAGAAACTTAAATAATAAATTCATCATATTTCCCTGAAAAAAATGAAATAAAGAAGATGTAAATAAAGCAGAACATCAGAGCCAAAGAAAGGAATTAAATTCTTCAGATTCTTCCTGGGCTTCAAATTTGACTCTCAGCATTCCAGCCACCAAAAGCAAAAAGTTGTATACTCATTATTAGCAAAAACATTCCAATTTCCCTGTGGAATACAGAGCTTTTCCTAACTACGTTCTAGAGCAGTGACTGTCACAGTGTGGTCCCTGTCCCAACAGCATCAGTATCACCTGGGACTTGTTAAAAACACAGAGTCTGAGGCCAAACCTCAGGCCTCCTGAGTCAGACACTCTGGGCTGGGGTTCAGGACTCTGGGTTCTAAGCAGCCCATGTGCTTCCTAGGTGGGCTAGGTCTGAGAACCACCATTCTCAAGAAATAGAATTTTACATAAAGGGCACTGAGATATGCTCTTAGGGCAAACATGGGGAGTTCAAGCAACAGTTTTCAATAAAAGCTGCCAACCTGAAACTAAAATGCAACGCAGCCAAAAATCAAAGGCAAAATGCAAGAGGGCTAAGACGGCATGGCCCAGGGTCATGGCTTTTGGTGATCCCGCTCTGCTGAGTCAAGTATTGCCTCTAACATACTCCATGCTACACTGGGTTTTCAAACACCTAGCAAAGGGCCACACGCTACAGTTCTGGATATTCTTAGGCAGCTCAAATTCAGAATTTATTTCTTCTGCCCCTCTATTCTTCTCTCCATCATCTGAGGTTGAAACCCTGAACCATCTTTGGTACCTCTCTCCCCATCATTCCCTGATCAGCCGCCACATCCTATAGACACACCTCTTCCTTCCCTCCTCATCATTCAATAATTCATTCATCAAATATTGACTGAGCATCTACTAGATGGTATGATTTCATCAGGGAACATGATGAGCAAAAAATCCCCTTGCCTTTTTGGAGCTTACTTTCTTATTGCTGAGGCAATAAATAAGACAAATAAGTAAAATGCACAGTATGTTAGATAGTGATGAGTGCCCAGGAGAAAAATAAAAGAGGGAGAGAGAAGAAGGTAGACATTTTTAAATAGGGTGGCCAAGAAAGGCTTCATTGAAAAAGGGCCATTTGAGTAATATCCTGAGGAAGTAGACTGGGGAGAAAAAGTTCCCAGCAAAGGAATGGCAAGTGCAAAGGCCCTGAGGTGAGAATGTGCCTGGCACATCTGAGGACCAGTGATGAGCCCAATATGGCTGAAGGAGAATGAACAAATGGGACTGCAAGAAGGAGATGGGGTCAAGCAGGTAACCAGGGGTTAGATCGTGGTCCTGGTAGGTCACGTAGGGAGGGGACTCTTCTGTAAGATGGGAGACCATAGAAGCTTGGAGCAGAGGAGTGGTGTTTCAGCAAGATCCTTCTGGCTACAGAGTTGAAAGCAACTGAAAGGGGACAAAGGTAGAAACAAGGAGACCAGCTGAGCAGGCTACTGTCTTTTCCTTCTCTACAGGCCAAACCATCATCACTTCTCCCTTGGGCTCTGTCCATAGTATTCTACCTGCCCCACCCCAAGTCCATTCCACTCCCTTCCCTCCCTAATCTAACCTAATTAAGCCAAATGCTGCTCAAATCTCCCCACTGCCCAGTGAGGGCAGATTCAGTTAAAGGTGAGAACTCTAGCTCTCTACGCACAATGTGGCCCTGCCTTACCTTCCCAAACTTACCTCCCAGGCCTCTGCCATGTATCTCTGACATACCGACCACAATACACGTGTTCAGCATTTTCAAATACATCTCCACAGTCTGACCTTCTTGCCTGTGCTCTCTCTGACTGGAATACTCCCACTAGCCCACCTCCACTTACTGAAATTCTCCAGGTCTTCCAAGGGACATCACAAATCCCACCTCCTCTAGGATACCTGTCCTCATCCCTCAGCTAGACGCTCACTCGCTGCCTTTCACCCTCACACCACTGTGTCTTGCCTTTTTTTTTTTTTTTTTTTTTTTTTGGCTGTTGGTGTATTCTTATCTGTACTTGTCCTGTCTCCCTCAGTGTACTACAAGTCTCTGAGGGCAAACTACAGCTTACTCATCTTCACATCTGCCCACAGCTTGGAAAACAGCAGCTTCTGGAGAGTGAATAGTCATTGAGTTAGATGATGACAACATAATTCTCTAGTGATCAAAATTCTGTAAGTTCCAATGGGCTCTTTAAATCAGTTCTTCACCTCGGAGTAACTACTTTACTTAGTTAGGGTTATAAACATAGCATACTCAAGAAAGATTTGTTTGATTTTTGTTCTGAGATTAGGAGTTTTGTGACCCAATAAGGTGAACAGCTATCAGTCTGTCCAGGACTTTCCTGGTTTTAGCACTGAAAGTCTTACATCCTGGAAAACCGATCACTCCCTTGCACACCAGGTTGGCTGGTCAACCTTGAAATGAGCAAGTAATCTGTAGCTTATTCTCTTTACTTATCAAATATGGATATCAATACTTATCTCCATGAGTTGTTGAGAGGATTAAAAACAATAAAGTGTAAAGCCCACAGCACAAACCTGGCTCATAGGAGAAACTGAAAAACACTGGCTTCTGGTAATAACTTTTTCCTGGCTGTGAGTACGTGGAATGCGAGTCTCCTTAGACCAAAAGCTGTGACAGTGGCTTCAGGAAGTGCCTATTTTGGTCTGACAGACTGTTTGGTGATGACAAGGAATAATGGTTTTTCTGGACCAAAGGACAGTTCCGAGCATTTGCTAGTTCATTCTTAAGTCTTCTAGGGATGAATTTTGGGTCTTTATTGGATATATCTTATGAACATAAAACTTAAGTTTATAGGAGTTCTCTGATAAACCTACGCACACAGTGGCCTAATGTAAGAAAACCCAGTTGGAGAATTCAGACTGCAAGCAAATGGATTTGGCCGTGTTTATTCACATCCTGAGGAGCCTCCCTTTTATTCATCACAGGGTTCCTTTCAATTAATGGAATTTCTCTCATCGCAGCTTTCTGCTCTGATGCAAATACTCTGTTCTGTGCTGTCCAATATGGTCCCCTAGCCACGTGTGTCTGTTGAGACTTTGAAAGTGGCTATGGCAACTGAGGAATGCGATTTTTAATTTTATTTAATTTCAATTAACTTAAATGTGGATTGCCTTCCTGTGGTTAGGGGCTGTATTGGAGAGACGGGGTCTCCAGTACGTTGGAGAGCACTTATGGTAGCCAATTAACTGAGAAGCTAAGAAGAACGTGGGCGGAGACACCGATAATTCTATTTTAATTCAAAGGCAGAATGAGCTGTTTCTGAAATTTTGTAATTCAATGGACAAATAAAGATTTATTGACCAAAAAAACACACAGTATTCTCTACCACAGACGAAAGCCTAGCGGAGAAACATCTGTTATGCTTTATGCTACTTAATCATGCAAGGCAATGAAGCTTAAAATGTTAAAAGCGGACACAAAAATTTAAATTCTCTTATGATTAACTGCTACCAAAAGTTTTCTATGTAGGAAGATACCCAGTTAAATTCAGAAGACTTTTATCATGCTGGACCTCAGACCTCAGGGAAATTGATCCACTTAAGTATTTTAAGTGTTTCTTTTTATTAGTAAGATGTTGATGCAGTCAACGCTAATCTTTTTCTGGAAAGGTGATGCAGACACACTGAAAATTCTACTTTGTCCTTTGTGGTGTTTTAAAACAGTCTTATTCCTGCATAATTTATAATAAGAAACACTGAGTCAGATTTTTCCCAGTGTCTATCATTAAAATGTGGAGGCAGAGGGTGGGAAGTATAGTGTATTTTCTTCTTGTATTCTCTGCAATAAAGCTTCCCAAAGAGCACCATTCTGTATGACCCAAATCATTTTGTTTTAAGGAAATAAAATATTCTAACTTAGCTATGTTTCCACCTTCTCTTTAAGGAAGCTAATACTGATTTACAATTTTCAAATATAGAATAAAGACTAAGAAGGAACCCTGCTCCTGAAAACAGGACAAAGAGAAAGAAGATCTGGGAATCAAACTCAGATTTAACTCAAAATGATATCTTAACAACCATTCTTTAATTCAAGACCTCAGTAGAATCTCAGCTTTGTAATACAAATTATGTCTAAGGTAGAATGATTCACAAAGATTTAATTTATCCATTTGAAAATCAGATTAAATATTAGACTGTCACTTCCAATAAATAATAGGTATCAGAAATCAATATGTGCCAGATATATATGGATTAATTTTAAATATCAGAGTTGAACATTGTTCCAACATCAACATTATTTGAATAATTTTTAGCAAAACATTCTCACTTTATAATCCCATTTAAACAGGATTCTTCTCTAACAAGAGGAAGCATCTCTTGAAGTCTAGATAAAATTAGAGAATCCAGTGCAAGTGGAAGTAATAAAAGGAACCAGCTCTGGTCCTAACCAGGAAGGCTAGCTGTAGAAGTGAGACCAGTCATCATAATTAAGGCATAGAATAAAACAGTTGAGAACTGATCAGAAATACTGACAAAAAAATCAGAATGAAAATGGATTTTATAAACTAACTCCCCATCACTGTCAAAAGTCTCCTCTTATTCTTTCCTTTAACAGAAAATATCCTGAACCATCAAATTGAGCATAGAAAAAAATGGAGACGAGCAACCCCTAGCAGCACAATAAGGGATCAGATCAAACAGCGAATAGATTCAATTTTGAAAAATAATTTTAAAATGCATGACAACTTTAAACACTTGAGCCTGCGTGCCTAAGTGAGCTTCCCCCAGAAGCAGCTCCTGAGTCAAGGATAAAGTGCATGTAGTTTAGATTCGGAAAAGGCTGGACCAGGACTGCGACGCGATGCATGGGAAGAAAGGGCAGCTTACAAAGGAAGTAGAAACATACCTTGGAACTGTCTCACTATGAGGGGGTGGGGCTGGGATGTTTATCAGCCATTGATTAAGTCAGTTTTAGCGGTGGGAGAACAGGGTGTTAATTCCTTGGCACTTGAAGAAGCCAAGTGGTTTCCCAGCCTACAAAGAAGACCTTCAGGCAAAAGAAGACCTTCAGGCAAAGAGGACCCGCAGACCTTCAGGAAGTATGCACAGAGACAGTTCCCCACCAGGAAGACTATAAGGTCCCGGGTACAGATGGGGCACTGAAAGCATCGTTCACACTGCTTCCTCCAAAATTTCACATTCGAGCCACCTACTCCTAAGCTATAAATACGCAATTTTAGCTTAGCCCTTACTTCTCCCCTTGACTCTACTTTATATTCTCCATAAATTAAGACTCTTAGTCTATTCTCGCATATTAAATTCTTTAACATCAGCTTTGCTCTCAATTGAGTTATTAAAAAAAAAATCACTCCTTCAGTAGTATTATGGTCTGTAATATGTCCATGAAAAATGATGGACTGGTCCATGGGGTAAGACCTCGGGCCACGCTAGCATTCAGAGAACCTTTTATGTTGCAAGAGCAGCAGAAATCACTGTGGCAGTTGCAAAAGTACACATCGTCCCAAAATAGTGGGGAGGGAGCGGGGAAGGCAAATCGAAAACTTAAGTGGGAAGAAGCATTTCCAGTGAAAGGTCACTTCACTGCTTGGAACACATATAGTCTTAAAAAAAAAAAAAAAAGCCCAATCTAACTATTCTTAGGCTGCAAGGACAGTTCACAATATATCAGCAGCTTCCTTCTAGGTCTGAAAGGTTCCTGTTTGCTTTTACTGTGGATGTAGTCAAAGTAAGAGGATAATGTGCCCAGGTACATTTTACCCAAAACAACCTCGGCTGATGGAAGCATTTCATAAATATTATGCTTCACAATTTAAAAAAATCAAATCAGAGAATTTGGGAAATAGGCAGGAACTAATGGGACAAGGGCATTATAGATTTCTTGGATTAAAGGAACTTATTGCCACTCAACAGAGGTATTGAATACGGAACAAAGACGACCTGGTTAAAATGAGATTAAGTTGTGTAGAACTGAGATTGCCTAATCTAGCTTTAGTAACGTCATTATTTTTAAGAGAAATAAAAACGAAAAAGTAGACCAGTACACATCACTGAAAATTCTCTGGATGTTTTCACGCCTGGTTTGGAGACCCATCCCCCGGCTTCTCCTTCTCCAAGTCCACTTACAAGCATTTGACAGAACCACTGCTGAACGAGGTCCGTTCCCAGGGGTAGGTTTCATATTTATGTAAAAATCAGGCCACACTACCAAACCCACCATTCCCTGAAGCAAACCATCCATTGTACAACGCAACAAGTATTTTAAAAATCAGACATCTCTAATTACAGTAAATGATAGATACATGAAGTCTGTCCCTTTAACATCTAAATCAGTGCTTTCTCAAGCCATCTGTGATGAAAGACCATTTTTTTGTTATTACTTCTACTCTACTGTTACTGATACTTTCACAAGATGCATTCATTCAAGATGAGTGAGTAGAAAGTGAACTTTTTAAATGTATAAAATTTAAGCCCCAGTTATTACTGTCATTATTGGATTCAAGAGACACAAAATCACTCTGTCAAATTTCTTTTTAAAAGCTTCTCAGCACTTACTCTCATTTCAGCCTTTATCTTGTCACAGACCAGTAGCTGCTGGTGGGCAGCACTGGCCTGGCTCCACGCTTTTGAGTAGCACTGACCTGAATAGCCAGGCACATACTTTTTCAAAAGATATACTTTACCTCTGACATTCTTTCCAAATCCTATAGAAGAAACTTTTTTGTCCACTTGTTCACAGTTGTTTGGTTTCTCCTTCACAACATCATCATCGCCGACAACATCAGGAGAATATTTTTTCTTTTTCTTTTTCTTGTGTCGAGGTGGAAGCTTTTTTGGAAAAGTAAACATTGGGAATATCACAAGAAACATTGCAATGGCACAAAGGAGGAATCCACTCCACCTAAAAAATCGGGAAATGTGAATAGTATTTACGGCTTTTGTATCATGAGTGAGAACAAATTAGCAAAGCAGACGTTTATGATGATAAATTCCTCCAGAGAAAACTTTTTACCTTCATCAATTGTACAGCAGTAAGAAGTTAGGAAACCTGAGAAAATACAGGAACCCTCCCTTTCTGCAGTATAAATGAGAAATCTACCCAATGACCATACCACTACTATAATGAATATTATCATTAGCAGCCTGACTGGAATTTCATTCAAGGGTTTTTGAGCACATACGTTGTTAGTTCTGCTGACTAACACTGTTAGTTCTACTACAATGTGCATTTTATTAGAAATCAATGGCTCATAAATTTAATAGAAAAATAATATAAACTGCATAGCATGCTTTATGGACCAATACAGATACTTTTTTCTCAAGAGAAAACCATTAATACCTGGTGTGAAGTCATTTCAATTGCTGATGGCATTTAAATATTTTTCTGCAAGCACTTGAGACGGTATTGACCCTTCTGAGCTGGCCTTCCCCAAACTTAAGCAAGTGAGAGTGCTGCTAAAGACATTTACACTTGCTCTTTGCCATCAAGAACTTACAGCCTAGTTGTAAGCGAGCTAAAGATACAAGAAAAAGTTCCCAGAAATGCAAGAATGTCCATGATTAAGTGTTAGATCATGTTAGATCACAGAAGATGAACGCTATACAAGTTTGGAGGGGAAATCAATGGGTCAGAAAGCTTCCGAGGCAAAGTAGACCTGGAGCTACGTAGAATTGAGATTCTGTCTTTAAACTCATCTAAGGCTGCCATGCTGCAGAGGTTAGGAAGTGAGTACCAGCGTAGATCTCAGATTCTAGTCTTGTATTAGAACCATGTGGTAAGGCCTTGGGCTTCTTGCCTGCATAATTCCCCAAGGGCAGTTTTTCAGTCTCCTTCAACCCTTTCCTTAGCAAATAGAGGTCCCTGGTCATGCCTGAGATGGCCTAACATGCCTTTCCCACTAGGATTCCTCAGCTCCAAACTCTGCCTCAAAGCTTCGAAGTTCATAAATGCTCAGATTCTGGCCTTGGTATCAACATGTTACCATCGGTTGTTATCAGAATGCAAGCAGCATTCTGAGCGTTCATGTTGACGACAACCCAGTGAGAATCCAGATCAAGTGCAAAGTGAAAATTCATTTTTTAGAAAAATAAGTGTTTCTATTAAAATGCTGTTATCAGCTGCTAAAGGTCACGGTTTGGCTGAGAGGATGATTCCTAGAACCAGTCATTAACAATCCACTGTGCTGTTTTCAAAGATACTTAACATTATATCCAATTAAGATATTAAATAATCAGAAAAAGGTTTTATTTTGAGAAGACGGCTCAAGGCAGACTTCCAGCAACCTCAGTTATTCAGTATATAATTACGAACACAGTGCCTGACACAGGTTAGGTACTCAAAAATTTTCCTAAATAAATAAACTGAATGAGATAGGTTTTTAAAAACCAGAGTCATCTGTCTGCAGGGAGCAGAGCTATAATAATATCTGGCCCTGTTTGTACTTGGCTGCATACAAGGCCTTTACTAACCCAGCACTGCTGTTACGGTTCTTGAATTGCTTTTTGCAAACTCTGCATTCAAGTCCCCTGAACCCCTTACTTCCCAGGATCTGTCACGCTCTCTCCAGAAGAGAGCAGGCAGCCGAGTGTCAGGGGCAGTCTTGAGCTGTGGTTTCAGACAGACTTGGGTTTTTATCCTGTCTTTACCACTTACTAGCTCTAAGATCCTGAAGAAATTAGTCAGCTTTTCTTTCTTTCTTTTCTTTTCTTTCCTTCTTTCTTTCTTTCTTTCTTTCTTTCTTTCTTTCTTTCTTTCTTTCTTTCTTTCTTTCTTTCTTTCTTTTTCTTTCTTTCTTTCTTTCTTTTTGCTGTACAAATACTAGCTAGGTTTTGCTGCTAAATAGTTATAATGCTTATCACTAATCATACACAATAGGAAAAAGACAAAAGAAATGGAAAACATTTGCAAAATATTATTAGTGAGAAATTAGACAATTCAAGAAAAATCGAAGACATTTTATATATATAGAGAGAGAGAGAGAGAGAGAGAGTTAGCTTTTCTGAATGGGCTGTCTCATCTGAAAGGGGGTAATAATAACTTTGGGGGGGTCATCAAAATTAATAAGACAACATATAAGACCTAATAAAATGCCTAGCCTCAAATCAGCAATCAATTCATAGCAGCTAGTTTTGTTTTTAATAACAAACTCAGGGCCCCCACCTCCACCCAGAGCCACTGACTTAAAATTATAGGCAAACATTAAAGACGCCCTCAGAGTAGCTCGAAAGGAGAGCAAATAACAGAAGAAGGGGGAGAATTACAGTGAATAAATAAAAATAATGTAAAAGTCTGGGGCCTTTTCTAAGCAGAGCAAACCAGCCCACATTCTTCAACATTCTCCAGGAACATCAAAGTTAACACATGATACAACAGTGGTACTAAAGAGGATGCTGAGAAAAGCTGAGTCAGGCAAGAAAGTGTGCATTATATGTGGGAAACAGCTACATCAGTCAGAGCTAAAATTGAAAAGCCACGGCCCTGACTCCCTCTCATGAACCATTGCTCAGAGACACTCCCTATTGAAGGGAGGACAGATAAGCATATTGTCTAAGACCTCCCCGCTGGACTCAGTTCCCTGTCCATCTCTCACTGATTCTGTGGCTTTGGGCAAGGTATTCAAATTGGTGAGCATCAGTTTCCTCATCTGCATAATGGGCATACCATTAGTGACTACATATGGTTGTTATAAGGCTTAAATGAAAATGCTTGTAAAGCATTTAGTGTAATGCTTGACGCATAGTAGGCACAGAGTAAATATCAGCATCATTCACTCAGTCTTTCCTTCACTCTTCCAGCATCTATTCACCAAAAACCCTGTCATTACCACTAGGCATCATAAAAAATAACATTGTATCAGATAACACTGTCTCTGTTCAAGGTAGATGTCTGTTACAAACAGGGCTGCTCAATAAACAAAAATTCATTTCCAAAGAGACCCCTATTATGCATTTCTAGATGGACAACTTTACTGTTTGCAGAACTGCTATGGAGCCATTGAAATGAATAAAACCACTTGAACACTGATTAAATCCAAAGGATTGACTAACAGCAAACACACATTATGGAGCAAGAACTATTTACAGCTCCACATACATAGACTCATTTATTCCTTACAGCAACCCTACTGCAAGTAGGTACTGCAACTACTTCCATTTTATGGATTAAAACAGAACAAAACCTGAGGCTCAGAGAAGTTAAGTAACTTCCCCAAGGTCACACAGTTACTAGGTGGCAGACTGGGGTTTAAACCCAGGGGAGTATAGCTTGAGGGTCTGCACTCAGTCACTCCACTTTGCTACCAATTGGGTTGACGTCCATTAGAAAACTTCTGGAAAACAGCGTAAGGCCTTGTGTCCTAAAGCTCCTGCCTTCTCCCTTCTCCCTGCCCCTGAGCTGGTCCCCCACGCCTCTCTCTCCCCCTCCAGATGTTCCCTTATTGCCCTGTTCTTCTCATGGATCCTACAGAGAACACAGACTGTACATGGGATGTTCACAGACACATTTGAATAATCTAGTTTTCTGGGAATTTTTTAAAAAATCCTTACTTTGAATTATTTCAAAGAAGTGCAAAGAAGACAGCCATTGAGACCAAAAATTTCACTATGGATCAAGACCTTAAAATTCCTGTGTTATTCCCCTACTGCTGACAAGGGAACTCCCTTTTGAACAATTAGAAAATTCTACCAGGCAAGGCTCATCTAGGTCTCAGCACTTCCATTCTCAAAGAGTATTTACTTATGAAAATAAGAAGTGTTCTATAATTTAATTAACATTTATTAACTGCTTAGAAAATACTGCTAAACATTATGCCCACATACCTCAAGCTATGGGGTTATTATCTTATGATGAAACACAGAGAGAACACAAGTCATCTAAGAAACTCTTTAGAAAGTAATTACTTGGCACTAGTTTCTAATAATGAAATACTCTCTCTGTTTGAAAATGAACACTTCTTATCCATGTATATCTACTACTAACCCATGTTAAATGAATTCGGGATGCCGACACATCCAGTTAGTGCTTGCAGTCATGAAAAAATAACTTCTTATGTTCAAGTTGAGGACTGAGAAGAATTCAGATGCAGCCCTGGGTAGATGGATAAATAATCTACCATCCAAAGTTGGAGCTCTCATTCTAAGTCCTAAGCGTACTGATTTAGCAAAACAGTTAAAGGATACTAAGGGAGAGAGCAGCTGAATCTCCAGCACACCCAGGAAACAAACAATTACTGAGTGCGAGGATTCACTAAGAGTGTGGCAGTGGACAGTGGGGGAAGACGAAGCAGAAACACAAATACAATGAGGAAGTGGGGAGAAAATACTTTTTTAAAGGCACAGAAAAGATAATGAAAGCTATGATTAAAGTACACAGGAAAGTCCCAAGACAGCCACGTTCCCCTTTTCCTTTACTCGGCTATGAAGAAAACAGCTGTCTGAATCCCAAAGAATGTGGATGAAGCCCTTGCTCTCAACTCTTCCAAAAGAGTTTCTTAGGTGATAACAGATCACCACACCCTGCATGGCTTAGAGCAACACAAATGTATTATCTTATCATATTATCTTCTGGAGGTCAGATGTAAAAAAGTGGATTGGCAGGGCTGCATTCCTTCTGGAGGCTCCAGGGAAGAACCAATTTCTTTGCTTTTCCCAGCTTCTGCAGTACACCTTGGCTCGTGGTCATTTTCAAAGCACATCACCCCAAACTCTCCTTCAATCATCATAACTTCTTCTCTTACTCTGACCCCCCTGCCTCTTTCTTTCTTTTATAAGAACCGTTGTAGTTGTATTGGACCCATTTGGATCATCCAGGATAATCTCCCCATCTCAAGATTCTAAATTCAATCACATCTGCAAAGTCCTTTTGCCCTGTAGAGGTAGCACATTCACAGGTTCTGGGGGTTCAGATATCTTTGGGGATTATAATTTCCACTATCTCTGTAAAAGGCATGAGTGAGAAGGTCCAAATGGACATGGATATCTTTGAGGATTATTATTCTGCCTACCACCCCTTCCTGGGTGACATTTAGCTATTTTTTGTCTTCTCATTCTGGAAATTTTTATTTTAACCACAAGGGGTCTATGACTCTATCATAGTAACAAGTGAAATAAAAGATTTAGCAAACAATTCTTACCAGTTTCCAATGAAACGAGGATCATTCTGATTAAGATGAACGGGATTTCTGGGGTCAACATAAAAACCAATAAGAAGTCCACCTAATAAATATCCCACTGCAGGACCAAGTGCGCCCATGACATACATGATGGCTGAGAAGACAGAAGGGGAAATGTGAAATGTAACATCGTGTTATTTGTTTCAGTAGCTGTCTAATGTCAATCACACCGTGCATAGGTCACAGATAAATCCAGTTAACAACTTCCCAAAACAGAGAACTTTAGCAGTTGTGTCTGTGTTAACATTGGAGTTTCAAGCTGTATCCTTTATTTAACTGTTGCCTATTGTCCTCTTAGAACATCAGAATCATCTGGAGAACTTTTTTTGGTTACTTCTGAAAGTAAAGATCAGGCTAGTTAATGAGGCAGTCACTGAATAACCAAGAGAAGGTAACAGGTAGTCTCTCAAGAAAAAGAATAAAAGTAGATGTCACTTGTCACAGCTAGAAGATTCTAACAGGTTGAGGGAACTCAAAGGACAGTTTTTCTGGATTCAGTTGAATTGGCAAAGCTGCTTAAATATCCTCAAATCACTAATATTTTTCAAATCACCACTTTAGAATCAAAGAACTCACAATGCATTAGGGTTATTGTTAATTGAGAAATCTTACTTAAAGATTAATCAAGCTCCTTAAAAGTTGTGAGTGAGAAGGTCCAAATGCAAAACACCAACCCACAGCTGAAATAGAAAAGTTTTTAAAGCACAGATCCATGGGGGAGCTTACTGTTAGTAGACCAGAAAGGTGGTCATTCTATCCAAAAAATGTGGCCATCAAAATGGGCATTATAGCACAAACAACAGCAACAAATTCACTGTCATTTCTTCACATTGCTTTCACTGCTGTAATTAAAATTTTTTAAATAAATAATATTTTGCCAAGTTTTAAATTTTGAGGTAGGATGTAAAATTCCTTGAAAGTCACAGAAAAATCCAACCACCCTCCAAACTCACTTTTCCTCCTTTTAAGACCCAGTTTGGGGACAAATCCATAAACATTTCCAAGAGTTTACAAGGCATGAAATAAACTCAGGTGATAACTTGCTTCTCATTCCTGTTGCTGTCATGCATTTTAACCAAAAATTAAATAAATGATTTGTCATATCTTTAAATAGTACCAAAAAGCAAATTGGACTTATCATAATAGCTTCACCTGACTTCATGCTTTGCGACCTAAATAAACGTTGAATAATCTTGTCCCTCCTGTTATAACTGCAGACGGTGATTTAACACCTGCTCTCACTCTCCTCAGCATTTCCAAAGAGAAAGTGCAGTGTTTATTTATTTTACAGAATCATCTGCTTGTAACAGCAAGACATTAGGTTCTTCTCCATCTGTGTTTGGAAATGAAGAACAGAGGCACGGCCACAAGTGAATGGCATTCTTCAGAAGCATGCATTTAATAATGTAAAATTAGAATTCTGATAAATATCTTGTTAACCTCTTTGTTGATAACCTAAAACTGAACTCAAGATTAGAAAGTATTTTTTTTCAGCTCCAGGTTTCCCATACGCATATGAAGATAAAATTGATGTTTACACCTCCAGGCAAAGCAGCGCCATCTACAACTTAAAACTGTAATGAGGCCAAAATGTGACATGAATCATCTTCCTGAAATAGTTCTTCTGGCGTGAAAGGGACTGTCTTACAAACACAGATGGGGAAAGGGTATTTCCACCACACTGTTTATGCCCGGGGCACTCGAGCGCTGCATCTTGGAGAGCCAAGAAGTGACGTGCAGGATGTATACTGGCAGGACCACGCGATGAGCTGGTGAATGGAAAACCAAATAAATAACATTCACCGAGAAACCCCAACTGCTTTAGGACAAAGAGACAAGGCTTTTTTAAATTCAGCTATACATAATCAGAAAAATTCATTTTTATTATATAGCAAATAATTTTAAGTCCAATGGAATCATTCTCACTGACAGAAATCTACATGTACAGCTACGTAAGTATATCTACAATTACACTACACGCTATACTATGTAACAGAGTGCAACCACTATGCTCTAAACAGAAACACGCTTATATATGTATGGATATATATCAATAGCTGTATGTGTATGTATAATAACTTACTGATACGGTCTCATTCAGTACATAAATCATTCTGGCCACTGAGTTAACATTTATTAATTCGGTAACTAATGGCCTTCATTCAGAGCTTATCAGAGGAGCAAACTGTTGAAGTACATTCAACCACTAACAGTCCCATTCAAAAAGTCCCCATCACGCTTCACTGCCCAATGTAAAAATTCTATTTGGAGTTCAAGGGTGGGACAAGTTGGCCAATCTACTGCCTGTACTCAGGGCTCCACGTGGACTGACTCGGAACAGGCCTGGGCAGAGCCACCTCCCTTCCTCTGTGGCTCCCACGGTGCAACCCCCCGCCCCCACCTTTCTGTCTGAATGCTACCCAGTCCTCCAGGCCCCACCACGTCCAGCACTGACCACCCTCCCCTGAGTGCTCTCTCCCTCCTCAAAATCCCTGCAGACAATATACTGTCTATGCCAGTGGCCTCCACAACTTTTCACTGCACATCCCACCAGTAAAATGTTGTAAGCCTGGACCCCTGGTGTACTTTTCAGTAAAAGACTGTGTATGTACCATTCGTCTCTGTCTCACAGCTCAAATCTGCATCAGTAAACCCTGCTGGTTCTACCAGCAAACCATGCCCAATATGCAGCTCCTTCTCCGTGCCTTTACTGTGGTCCAAGCCACCATCATCACCCATCTGGAAAACTGTTCTGAGTTTTCCAGTGGGTAACATGCCTCTGTCCTTACTTCCAACGTATTTCCAACACAGCCATCTAAAGGAGCCTCTAGAAACACGAGCCAGATCACATCACTTCTTTGTTCACCCGCTCCAGTGTCTTCCCATTCCACTCCCAGTAAAAAGCCAAAGGTCTTTTCTGTGGCTACAAGGACCTCCCACACGCTTGCCCCACACCTATTATCCATTTGGTCTCCATCCCTCTCCTGTTCACTGGGCTCGAGGTGCACTGACCTCCTTACGCTTCATCCTTCCAGGAGCAGTGCCACGTTAGTGTGTTAGTACTTGCTCTGGGTGGGGGTTTTTTGGGGTGGGGAGTGTGTGTGTGTGTGGGTACTGCTCTGCCCCTAGATGGCCACATGGCTCATTCCCTTACTTCCTCTAGGTAGTAACTCTGTTCCTTCTCACCGAGGCCCTACTGGGCGATGCTATCTAAAATCTACGACTCTTTCCCCGACTCTGCTGTATTTTTGTTCCCGGCATGTATCACTCCCTAATATACCATACATTGCCTTGGTTCATCTTATTTGTCACCTGTCCTCCCCGACTAGAACGGATGCTTCACACAGTGTCCCCCATACCCAGGAGCGCAGGAGGCATCAACCCCGTTCACTCCCATTGTTCATGACCTTCAACTCTCCCAGTGAGTCTGAATCATCCACCGTCATTAAGAACAGCGGATGTCAGTGACACAGTTCTCCCTCAGTGTCTATCATCTCTTGAGACACTAGCTAATGACATAGATGTCCATCCATATTTCATACAGTGAACTTGATTAATTCCATGGTTTTTGACTGTGTCTCATCAGATGTGACTATTCCATCACTGGTTTTCTCTGGGAGGACTGGCTGTTCAACGAGCTAGCAACAGACACACACACGTGTAAGTTCCAATCCTGTCTTCCTGCCTGCCTCCCCACCTGAACGGTCTCACATACCCCATAGGTTGTGCACAACTCCCCTTTGAGGGAGCACTGGACCATTCCATTCTTCTGAGATGAAATGTACCCTGCTCTTTACTTCCACTTCTCCCTTCAAATATTTGTCTTCTCTTTTGAAGTAGCTCTTCCTCCTTGACAGGAGAAATCATATCATGTATAGTACTATGCAGTAGTTAAAACACAGGCTCCAGCCTTCTGGAGTTTATATCCCTGCTTCAGTTCTTCCTGTGTGACATTAGCCAGTTGCTTAACCTCTCTGAGCCTCAGTTTCCTCATCTGTAAAATTGGGATGGTAAAAGTACTTACTCAAGGGGCCGTTATAGGCATTAACTGGGTTAATTTTTGTACAGCATGTGGAATATCTGGCACATGGTGAGGGCTATATAAGACTATGCTGGTTTCATTGTTATTATTTTATATTAACTGATGCACATAGTTTAGTGTTTGGGCATGGGAGGCATTCAACAAATATTTATGGGTTGGTTACATATCTGTATCAACCATGTCTTTTATTTTCTGTATTCTTACATTTTGACATCTGAGGATTTACAGACCCCAGAGGGACTGCCCTTCCCAGGGCTAGCCAACCCCTAGGATGGCAAACAACTCTAACAGTGAGAGTGCACTTTTCAAATACAAACCAACCAATCCGGAGCCCCAACTCAAACTACCTCTTTTACTGACTTCCCACTCCAGGCCACTATCCACCTCCCTAGTCCCCCAGAGGCCAGGAACCAGAACCAGGGACAGCGCCCGCACCCCAGAACCCGCTGATATTCAGACTAGCCAGTCCTAAGCCAGCTCACCCGCAGGCCTCACCCATTCCTCCCTGGGGAAATGACAATAAAGGCTGGAGCCCACGATCCCTCCCTCTCTCTACCTGCAGCTGCCCCTGCTGCTTCCTCGTGTGGCCCCACGGTGTCATGTGCCCCTTCTTGGCAACCGTCAGCAGCAGACTGTCTTTTCCCTGGCAATCATCTCCTAATCTGTTGGCCTCGCTAAACCTCCAGTTTTCTATTCATACACTGTGTTTTAGAACGACATCACGGCCACGGTTCCTCTAGTGCAGGACCTGCTTTCTCAGTGACCCACGTGGCGGTGAATGCTGCTGGGAACGGATGCTGACAGGGGTTTAGATGACAAGTAAAATTTAGGCTCAGTGTCAGGACCTGGGATTGCCACCAGGACGGTCCTGCAGAGAAACGTCTTGCATCCTTGCCTCACATGACTACCAAACCCACCTGGGACACAGGCAGAGGAGGTCGCCCTCGAATGTGTCTCACAGCTACTACGCAGACCAAGAGGATGTGAAACTCAAGCCACATGTCACCACAACACAGTAGCAATGACACCAACTCGCATTCAACTTGCATTGTTTCTTGAAAATGAGCCAGGGCTCTTCCGAGCACCAGGGCACCATGCGGCAGGGAAATCGTCCCTGGCGCATTCCTTCACTCACAGGCACAGGCAGATAAGAGACTTCTGATCTCAGTTATTTTGAGCAGCAAACGTTTTTTTTTTCCTTTTAAGTGATTCAGTTATTTTGACACAGGCCTGACAGCAAAGGAACAGCTGCCACCACAGTCAGGGAAGAGTCTATCACTTTGCTGAAACATCCTGGTAGCATCTTAGGTCACAAATGAGAAAAGGATGGAAATGGATTTGAGTAGATTCAGAATATTTTTTCCTCACTACCAGAGCAAGCAATAGTTGTTCTAAACTCACTCTCTTCTTTTAGAAATATTTTCGAAGTAATTTGTATTCCAAAAGGGAACTCACAAGTATACATGGAGGTAGTCGGTTGGATTTAATACCTGGGGCATGGGAGGCATTTAAAACGTCAAATTGGGTACCTGTGAGTGACCGCTATCGATAAACTTAATCCAGTCCTCAGGAAGGACCGTAAGAAAAGCTACCATGAAAGCATGAAAAAAAAAATTAGGTCAAATTTTTAAATAAAAACTTCTATAATTTATAATTTTATTTATAATTTATATTATTTTATTTATAATAAAATAATAAAAATAAATTTTAATTATAATTTGAGGGCAAAAAATGTTTTACTAATAGTTGAGAATGGAGTCACTTAGAACACAAACAGAAAATGCGTTAAGAGAATGATCAAAATATTAATGACCTCATGACAAACTAACTTTACTAGTTATCCAAAAAAATAGAAGCCATGAACCATGAACCATCCTAACTAAATAAACTAGCAATGACTGGAACATGACAGCACTCAGCACAGTTACAAAATCAGTGAATTGGTTATTTTCACCCATAGCTGGAGCAGAGCTACACAACTGGTACGTGCCTTCAGATAGCAATTCACCATGTATATCATGATGACATGAATCACTGCATTCAGTTTACAGAAAAACAGAAATGTTAATAACAGTGATTGCTAACTACGCTTTGATACATAATGCAACTATTAATTTTAATGTTTACAATAAGTTTTTATACTTTGAGGACATACTCATTTGTAAAATTTAAGTGAAAAGAATACAAAATTCTGTTGACAGTGTTATGATTATGTCAAAAAGCATACACTTAAAAAAGGCTGTGTATGAAAAACCTACTAGGACTTATAAGTGAATTTAGCAAGATTGCAGAATACAAGATCAATACTTTAAAAATCAATCATATTTCTATATACAAGCAACAGTCAGAAATTAATACCTTTTACAACAGAAACAAAAAAATAAAATACTTAGAAATAAATCTATCAAAAGATGTGCAACATCTATACACTGAAATTTACAAAACATTGAAATTTTAAAAGATCCACATGTAACCAAGCCATTCTCCCAAAATTGACCTGTAAATTCAATCCAACTCCAATCAATATCTGAGCAGAATTTTTGGAGAATGTGACAAATTGATTCTAAAATTCTTATAGAAATGCCAAAGCCAAAACAACTTTGAAAAGAGAACAAAGTTAAAGAACAATGATCACCTGATTTCAATACTTATTTATAAAGATTCTGTAATCAAGACGATGCAGCATTGGCTTAAAGATAGACAGATCAATGGAATAGAAAAAAAGTCCAGAAACAGACCCACACATATATATGGACAGCTGGCCTTTGATAAAGGTGTAAAAGTAATTCAATCAAAAAAGGATAGTCTTTTCAACAAATGGTGCTGAAACCAGTAGATATCCATATTAAAAGTAACTGAAAATAGATCATTGACCTAAATGTAAAACTTAAAACTAGAAAACTTCTACAAGAAAACAATTAGGGAAAGTATTTTTCAACAGACACTTTACCAAAGAAGATCTGTGGATGGTAAATCAGCATCTGCAAGACGTTCAGCATCAGCAGGGAAGTGCAAATTAAAACCATGATGAGATACCACCAAACTCCTACTCAAACAGCTAAATTAAGAAGATAAATTTTGCCAAGTATTGTTGAGGACGTCAAGCGACTAGAATTCTCATGCGCTGCTGATGTGAAACGTAAAATGTTACAGACACTTTGGAAAACAGTTTGGTAGCATCTTAAGGAGTTAAACATATAACTATCATACAATTCAACCATTTTACTCCTAGATATCTTCACAAGAGAAACAAAAGTGTATGCCCATACAAAGAGTTGTATACAAACACTCAGAGCAGCTTTATCTGTAGGAGCCAAGAACTAGAAACAACCAAATGTCCATCAAGAAAGAGGTGAATGCATAACCTAACTGTACTGTATGTATATTCATACAATGCAATCCTGTTTAGCAATACAAAGGAACTATTGATACCCGCTAAAACATGGGTAAATCTCAAAATAATTATGCTAAGTGAAAGAAAGCAGATATAAAACAGTACATACTGTATGATCCAATTTATAAAATTCTAGAAAACACAAACTAATCTAAAGTAATTAAAAAAAAAAAAAACAGTCTGTGGTGATTGGGGACGGATGGGGACCAGGCAGAAGGGAGGAATTACAAAGAGGTTCAAGGAAGGTTTTGGCAATGTTGAGTATGTCCTGCAGTCTTGACTGTGGTGATGGTTTCATGGGTACATATATACGCCAAACTTTATCAAATTATATACTTTAATTATGTGCAGTTTATTTTATGTCAACTTCTCAAGGGAAAAAAAGACAATTTTTCTAAAAGTGGGGTCTGGTAATGGTTACACAGTTCTATAAATTTACTAGAAATCATTGAATTATATTCTTCAACTGGGTAAATGTTATGGTATGTAAATTATGCATCAGAAAATCATTTAAAAAGACAGACAAATATCATATGTGGTTATATGTGGAATCTAAAATATGAAACAGTACACCAGAAACTAACACAACATTGTAAATCAACTATATTTCAATTAAAAAATATATATATCATACAAATGAACTAATTTATATAACAGAAAAGAAAGCCATAGAAAAGAAACTTATGGTTACCAAAGGGGAAAGTGGTGGGTGGGGGAAGGATAAACTAGGAGTTTGGGATTGACAGGTGCAAGCTACTTTGTCTAAAACAAACAACAAGGTCCTGCTACACAGCACAGGGAACTACATTCAATACCATGTAATAAACTATAATGGAAAAGAAAAAAAAAGATGAGAAGGAAACACACTATATACTGAAAGTTGTTAGCTCAGGGTAGTGAAATTACAGTGGGGTTTTTTTGCACTTTCTTTATAACTTTCTGCATTTTCAGTTTTTCTAACTGAATACAAATTTTAATAAGCCAAAAAAATTTTTGAATATGTCTTCTGGAATTAGTGCTTTTATTTCTTTAAGATACTAATAGCTAACAAATGCATCATCTTTGTGTAAATTTATGATAAATATATTTTTAAAAACTGGAAGGAAGCCTTTACAAGTTAATGGACTTGTATTTGTTGTTATATCTGCAGCACCTCCCACAGGAGCGCCTGACACATCATGAACACTGAGTGCGTCTCTGATGAATGAGCACACAGTGTTTTTAAAGCAATCCTCCAATTTTTCTTATGACTGATCTGCCCAATACTTCATGGTGACTTCTCCCAGGCTAAATTATTATATATATAATTAGGGGCCGGCAAATCCAGTAAACGAAGTTTTATTGGAACACAGCCCTATACATTCATTCCCATATTGTGTGTAACTACTTTCAACCACAGCAACAGAGTTGTAGTTGCTGCAAAGACCCTCAAACTGAAATATTTACTATGCAGCCTTTCAGAGAAAAAGTTTGCCTGGGAGAGTGGGAGGTACAAACTGATGGGTGTAAGAAAGGTTACAAGGATGTACTGTATGACACAGGGAATATAGTCAATATTTTGTAATAAATGTAAATGGAGGGAAACCTTTAAAAATTATATAACAAAAATTTTAAAAGTTAATTTTTTTAATTAAAAAAGGAAGAAGTTTGCCAGCCACTGTAGTAAATAATGACAGTCATTTATTGCACATTTACTATCAGCTAAATGTTTGCATATAATTTTTCTTTTTAATTTTCACCTCTGAGGTAGTTATAACTATCTAAGCTATGGATATAAATCACAGAAGTATGGGTGAGATTTTGTTTAAATGCACTTCTGGAAAAGCCACTTTTCTATATATGTTTTATTTTATTTTTAACCAATTATCTATGTAGATTATAAAAGTAAAGGTAAGTAATATTTATATAAAAAATTCATTTGTAAAGTCCATCTTTTCAGGGTTGGCAATTTATCAAAGATTCAACTTTCTAAGAATATAAACCCCAAGTAATATTTTAGTTGAACTATAATTCATTGTGAAGTGGAATAACTATCTTACAGAAACTACACTAGACACTTGACATCTTTTGGCCCATTTGACACTAACAACTTCATGGGGAAAAATATTTTTTTTTATTCCCAATTTACAGATGAGAAAGCTGAGTCCCTGAGCAGTTAAGTTTAAGGAGCCAGAAATTAGTAAGTGGTAAAGCCAAAATTAAACTTTGGCTCCATCTGAAACCAAAGCTTATCTTCTCTCCATTTATGGACACATGTCTCCAAAATACAAAAAGAAAGCAACAAGAGTTTAATTATAAGAATTATATAGTTCTCTACTGCTGAAGAAATGAATCCCATTAGAGCTGAAAATCTCAAATATTTTTGAAACTGTTAGTAGCAGGAGTTTTTTAAACATTCTAAATGAAAAAGAAGCTCACTATTTAAATTCCCTTCTCCAGTTTCATCCCAAATTGGCTGCCGTTAAGGATGGCAGAGAAATGTACATTAGCTGAGAAATACATTCCAAAGATGTCGTATGACATTTACTTCAATAGTTACAGTGAAGACTCAGAAGAGGGTACCAGCTGTTAAGAGCAGATTAAATTTACCTCATGGGAAGGGGAAGTCACTGCCAAGAAACACCTTCCAGGTAAACAGCCATAGGTAAGACACAGCCCCAGTTTGCTTTCCAGGCACTCAAATAAGCATGACTTCTGTAGGAAAGATCCAAGTCTAGAGCAACACTCAGACACAAGTGGAATAATGTCATGTGCAAACGTCCCTGCTGTCACCAACATCATCATGGCCATCCATTGGAATTCATAGACATTCAAATGATATAAACTTTTTAGGTCACCTTTAATGCTACTCTCCCCACCCTCCCCCATCAATCCACAGGAATTAGTTCTATCACAGTCAGACTGCTTGCACTAGGGTTCACTATAAAGCTTATTCTTGTATTTAGAGAAGGGTTCACAAAGTCTACAGTTACTGACAGGAGAGCTAGTACCAAAAGATAACACTGGGCATTTATTGCATGTAAGATGCTGTGCTAAATGCCTTTATATGTATTTTCCCACTTTATCTTCACAGCAACCTTATGAGGTAGGTACTATTATTGCCCTAATTTAAGGCATTCTCCTTTGTAACCATCTTATGGATGAAATGTATTCTAATAAATTCATCTAAACTAAAAATAGATACTCTCTGACTCTCTGTTAGCTAACAATAATGAAGGCAATAAATTACCTAAGGTGATATGCCTAAGCTTTTTGTGTTTCTTCTAACACACAGCACTTTTTTTAATCTGTAAAGTTTGTTTTCTTAGATTATCTACATATTTTTTATTGAAGTATAGTCAGTTTACAATGTTGTGTCAGTTTCTGGTGTACAGCACAATGTTTCAGTCATACATTTCAATATGTATATTCGTTTTCATATTCTTTTTCATTATAGGTTCTACTACAGGATATTGAATATAGTTCTCTGCGCTTTACAGTAGGACCTTGCTGTTTATCTGTTTTATATACAGTAGTTAGTATCTGCAAATTCCAAACTCCCAATTTATCCCTCCCCACCCCCTTCCCCCATTGGTAACAGTAAGTTTGTTTTCTATGTCAGTCACATAGTACTTTAGCTTAGAGTAGTCAATTCTCATTGGAAAGCTGGTCTACAGTTTACTTTTATAAGAAAGAAATAGGACAAATGACCAATCTAACATGAGGCATTCTGTGTTAAAATAAAAAGTAATGTTCAGTGTCATTCTCTCGGGGCAATTATGATTCAGCTCAATATTCGGGCGGTTTGTAAAAGATGGGCTTCAGCATGAGTGGTCTGTGTAGGTCTCTGTCAGGGGCTGACTCTGTGATCTTAGGCAAGATACTCAATCTCACTGGACAAGCCTCTTCATCCATAAATAGGGGATCGTAATTTATCCACTCCCAAGAGTTAATGAGGGGCTAAATGAGATAATGCACATAAAACCCTTAACACTTGCTAAGCACTCAGTCAGCATTGGCTGTAACAATTATCAGCATTATTACTTCTATTATTATATTTAACTTCATACTTAAAATCATTATTCTGAGACAATACAGGACTTTAAAGTATCTTCAGAACCACCAAAGGGTGTTATATTCAGTACCATTTTAGTGTTAAGTATATTTTATTGTTTCCAAAGTCTTCGGTTATGGAATTCATACATCTGGTTATCAGATCATCAGAATATTCAATTACCCAAAACACCTTATTCCTTAATCATTAATCAATCAGTAGTTACTTGTTGAAATTATATTGTCTGAACTACCTGGTGTTAAATATTATGAGTGAGAGAACTATCATGCCCTTTCTCCAAAAAATGTTAGTGGGAGCTCTTTTGGGGAGGAACAAAATGCACAAGAAAAGAGAAGTGGCAACATAAGACATTCTGTTAGTGCTACAACGTGGGCCCAATAAAAACTACAAGAAGATATAAGGAGAGAAATGGAAGAAAAAATCTAATGCTGATTAAGTGCCTCCTCCTAGATTTTTAAACACAATAGATAATCTTCCCAATGAAATATCTGAAAGGTAAGTTTAATTAGTTCTCACTTTACAAAAGGAGTCTGACCTTTGACACGTTACATACCCAAGCCACAACACTAAGTCAGCAAACTAGAGTGGCAGATTCCAGCCACAGTCTGACTCCAAAACCCACGTCCACTGCACCAAACGGCCTCCCATGCGATTTAAATGAAGTCACATTTTACACCCAACAAATACCAAAATCAAAGCATAAAAACATTAAGCTATCCTTAGTGTTCTCCCAGAAGAAAAGATATGATTAATTTATACAACAGCCATATAATACATAAGAAACCATAACACTAAGTTCTAACTTTTAAAAAGAAAATCCTGAATTGTCACAGGAGCTATTATAATTTTCAGAGCAAAGTTATCTTAGAGATGTTTTCATGAATTTACTACGTTACATTTTTAAATTTATTCATGCACTTTATCAAGCTCTCGAGGACATTTCCAGACTAATCTCACCACTTACGGAGCATTAATTCTGAGACTTGACTAGAGATAATATAGCTACTATGTAATATTGAATAGTTCAAAATGAGAAGTTAATATACTTCTAAAAATAGCAAAGAAACTAGCATATAAAAATGTCAACTGTGGTCATCAAGAAGGCTTTGAGTCCTAATTCTCTAATTTTGTATTAGGGATGTTGGGAATAAATAACATCATTTTATATGTGGCAACTCTGTTAGATTTTAGCCCATTCTCAGAGACACAGATTTATCACTAACCTTATGATCCATCCAGTCCCTCAATTTTCAACTACTCTCAGGAAATTTCACCAATAGGCAAATATGCTGGGGGGGGGGGAACAGATACTTACTAAAAGCATCTTTAAAAATCAGAATTCTTTTAATAAATAAAGAGGATAAATTGGGAAAAAATTAGAATTCTGAGCTGTGCCTAGCAAGCTTCAGGGCTTAAACTACAACATTTAATTAATATTATACACCAAGTTTTCATAAGTGTCCTGCATCTTTGTAGCTCAGCTAATGGAGTTTTGGTAATGCTATTAAATAGTAAGAAGCCCTAAAAACAATCAAGTATTTTTGTTTGTTTTTTAATTTTTTTTTAACAAAGGCACCGGGTATTGAACCTAGGACTTTCTGCATGCTAAGAACATACTCTACCACTGAGCTAAACCCACCGATCCCCCCATTTTTTTTTTTTTGGTGGGTGGGAGTAGTTAGGTTTATTTATTTTTTAATGGAGGTACTAAGGATTGAACCCAGGACCTTGTACATGCTAAACATACACTCTACCATTGAGCAATACCCTGCCCCCCAATTATTGTTGATTATTGACAATTATTGAGAATCTCTAATCCCTCTAACAGGAAAGGCAGTGCTGTTCTGGATCAACTCATGCAGGGAGCTTCCTGCCCAGGTGTGGGTATCAAACTCCAGCCCTGGAGAATTCATGCACTATGATACATCCACCTCTTCTTGTAAAGAGTAACTTTATTCTTTCTGACTTCTGATACATTTCTGATAAATTGAAATTCAGACCTATGCATGCCCTAAACTGATGTACCATTTCCTCCAATTAGAAGTTCTGGTGGTTAATTTTGTGTGTCAGCTTGACTGGTCTATGGGATGCCCAGACAATTGGCAGAACATTATTTCTGGATGTGCCCATGAGCGTGTTTTTAGAAGATTAGCATTTGAGTCAATAGGCTGAGTAAAGAGATCCACCCTCACCAATGTGGGTGGGCATCACCCAATCCTATAGGCCCTAATAGAAGGAAAAGGGCGGGCAGGCAAATTCTCTCTCCTCTTGAGCTGGGATAGCCATCTCCCCTTGCCCGCAGACATCAGAGCTCTCGATTTTCAGGCTTTCAGACTCCAGGACTTAACACCAGCAGCCCCTCAATTCTCAGGCCTTTGGACTTGAACTGACTTACATCACCAGCCTTCCTGGTTCTCCAGGCTGCAGAGGGCAGAGGGTGTGACTTCCCTAGTACCATGTGCGTCAATTCCTATAATAAATCTCCTCATGTACATATAGACCTCCTATCAGCTCTGCTTCTCTGGAGAACTCTAACACAGATTGGCTTCAAATATCTTCCTTCATGCCCTGTGATTATCATGATTAAGTCATATCCAGCCACTGACCTGCCTATGCACCATGCTAATTAATCAAAATTGTCTGTGCTAGATAAGAACATGAATTCAGGTCCATGGGCCACAGCCCAAACCCTTGAGGCTGGATGTGTCCTGGAATTAACACTTTTTCACATTTTACAAAAGTAAAGGGTGAGTGATGCTCTATATTATGTAACTCCCCCAGCAGAGTCTGGAACGGTGCTCCAAAATCAGACATGTTATGACTTCTGTGACAAAATAAATGAACAGTCATACTAAGCGTGATTTTAAAACTAGCCCCTATCAGATCAGGCTGGGATTGGCCATGAAATGAGATGCAAAGCTACCTTTTGGATTTCAAAGATTTTAATAGAATGGAAAGTTTTAGTAGAGGAGCAGCAGCAGTAGAAAATGCTTGAAATTACCACAAAAACAGATATGAGGCACCAGCTTTACATCCCTCAAGAGTGTTTAACTAGACTGATAAAAGATTCCTTCCTGAACCATGAATCAAGCCCAACATTGGTATTAGCCCTTTATTTCCTCCGTCTCCTCCATCTGAACATTACTTCTATGTCTCTTTGATTCTAGGATTTCAGTATCATTAGAAATATACATATCAAGTCAAGAGGTAGATTTAAAGGGGAAAAAAAAAATCACATAATTTCAAATTATTTCAGGAGATTCGGACAGCCACAGGATCAACCCTTAGGTTACTCACTAGTTCTGCTCGTTCAACCAAAATCATATGCTGACAAACATCCCTTTCAGGCGGCTTCGCTTCTTTTAGTGAATTTCCCTATGATCACCCCATAATTCTGAAATTTGTGTCTATTCTGATTACCACAACAAGGAAAAGCTTGATTTAAAGCATAAAAGACAGTAAAAGAGCTCAAAGTATTCTTACTGGATTGGACAGTGACTTACTGAGTCCAAAACAAGCATAGAGTCCTGGGTAAATCTCATTACCTGTCCTAGGTCATGGTCACCATAAGCAGCTTAAGTGACCTGGGCTTCCTAACTGTTTACTCCACATTTACCCTAGTAATTTGGATTAGTCTTCATCCAAACCCTGCCAGGTCAGCTTGAAAAACACTGGCCTACATCGTATCTTGTGGAATTTTTGTAAATGTGAGACTCTAAGGGTCACAAACATTGTCATGTGTGAGACCACATTGATGGTGGTAATCCCCTCACATCTGGTGAATAGCTCACAATAACAAACCTGGTATAAATTGATTACACATGCAGTTATCATTTTCAACATGCATTTAATTCAAACAATAAATCAGACACCATAACAACATAATGTATAATCATTTTCTTCCTTAAATAAGATCCTTCCCTACTGTGCATCTTAATCACAGAACAAGGGAATCATTCCAACTAAAATCATAGCCTTGGTACAACTTAAAATTATCTTCTCACTAATATGAAAGCTGCTGTAGCGAATATCTTAGGTTGGATTCCCCCAGAAGCAGACGTTAAGATAAGGATTTGAGTCCAAGTAGTTTAGCGTGATTCTGGAACACATGCATACTGAGTTTAGGGATACCACACACAGTGCTGGTTCATCTAAATACCATCTGTCTCCGAAATACCCTCAAACATATATATTTATTTATACACACATAATAGTCTATTTCAGTACAGTGTGTGCGTGTGTGCGTGTGTGTGTGTGTGTGTGTGTGTGTGTGTGTGTGTGTGTGTGTTCCTTGCCCCAAGCAACACATTCTG
Organism: Camelus bactrianus; assembly: GCF_048773025.1. Taxonomy (NCBI): domain Eukaryota; kingdom Metazoa; phylum Chordata; class Mammalia; order Artiodactyla; family Camelidae; genus Camelus; species Camelus bactrianus. The sequence goes on from NC_133567.1 coordinate 12,497,944, forward strand.
TTTTCCAGCAGTAGAAATTGGCCTGGGACACAACACTGTGCCTCTTGGCCAATGAATCTCAGCCAATGACTGGGGTGAATACGTCTGCCCAGTGGCTGGCTTCTCTTTTGTCCATTTATGTGTGAACAACTTTGACCCATATTGTCCAAAAAAGAGTATACAGGTAACTCATGCTGGACTTGTGACCCAAATAGACCTAGAAGGAGAATTAGCCTGGACATGGAAAGGCAAGGACCTGTAAGTTTCATGTAATCTCGAGAGTCATCAAGGACATGGTCAAGGATACAGAGGGCGAAGCTCAGCAGGCGAGTGGGACTGAGGAAGGAAGCCCTGTGATAGTCTGAGGGCGTCATACACAGAACTGCAGCCCAGAAAGACTCAGGACAGAACTAAGGCCAGCGGCAGTCACAACTTCAGGGGATTTGAAGAGAACTCAAAGCCATTGCCAAGGCTGCCATTACATGATGTATGTTCCTTTCAAATGTTACTAACATCTTTAAAAAAAAAAAAAAAAAAAAGGAAAAATAGCAAAGGGCTGGGATCTCCCTGTTTCGCTGGCATCAAATGGTCCAAGCTGAGGCTTCCTATTCCTGCCCTCCATTCCCCACATCCCAGAGGTTCTCTGATCGCATCTGCTCACTCTCTCGCTCTCTGCTCACTGGGAAGGGCCAGCCTTGGGTGTTGTGGGGTAAGTTTCAAGAAAGCACACACTGGAGGTGAGGACACACATACAGCCAGCTGGCATTATCACTCTGCAGGAAGGGAGAAAGGGGAATGTGAGCTCTCTGCAAAACCAGGATGGCAGCTGTCAGGATAAAACAAGTGAGTGCTGTAAGTCCAACCCACGGATGTACCGAGTCAGGAGATGTCCTTGTCTGCTCAGGCTGCCATTGCAAAACATCACAGACTGGCTGGCTGCAGCAACAGACTATTTCCTCAAAGTTCCGGAAACTAGAAGTCCAAGATCAAGGTGCCCTCGGAGCTGGCTTCCAGTGAGGGCTCTCTTCTGGCTTGCAGATGGCCGCCTTCTCACTGTCTTCACATGGCCTTTCCTCCATGCACCTTCCTCTTCTTTCAAGGACACCAGTTTTACTAGATCAGGGTTCCAGCCTTTGACTTCATTAACCTTAGTTATTTCCATAAAGTCCCTATCTCCAAATACAGTCACACTGGAGGTTAGAGCTTCAATATGAATTTTGGGGGGACACAATTCAGTCTATAACAGGAAGTAGGAGTCTTTTTTTAAAAAAATATCATTATATTGTTAAATTACAGTCATTGAAAATTGTGCTCTGGGTGGGGCAGGGTATAGCTCAGTGGTAGAGTGCATGCCTAGCAGCTACACGGTCCTCAGTTCAATGCCCAATATCTCTCTTTTTAAAAATAAATAAATTAAAAACTTCAAACTACCTCCCCTCATTTAAAAAAACTGTGCTCTGTTTGTTCACTAGAAGAAAAGTATTCAATTTATGACAAAGATTCAATACATTAAAAAAAAAATCTGGGATGAAATTCTCCCCTCCTTCCACGTCTGCAGTGCTGCTCTGCGGTCTTGCACAGAACACACAGCCAGCACTCACTATGTGCCAGGAACCATGTGAGGTCCTTGGGCTCATGGAAGAGGACAGAAGCAGTAACTTCCACAGGGAGCTCACGATTTGGTGGGACAGCATCTGGGTCATAAACAACACAAGCATTTGCTTCCTGTCACTAAGATTTTACTAGCTGGAGTTTATTTCATTTAAAAATATCCTATCCTCAACAATGTAATGGCTTTCTCTATGTAGTGAATTACAGAAGGTTCACTTTGGGAGATATTCAAGCAAATATTGATCTGACCATTAAAGGAAGACTATCAGGATAAACAATACTATAAATAGCAAAGTTGAAAATAAAGTCAACAAGGAAAATAGCTAAATTGAAACTCTGTCTTTAATTGAAGCCTTTGCATTCTTACATCTATTTTTATCAAGTATTAAAGATACAAGAATTCATCAATCAACAACCCATAGATGACCCATCTTCTGCAGGACACTGGGTGCTAAAAAATGTAAGCACTCTCAGAAACATTACAATTTAGAGAGACAAGGGAAGCAGGTGCACTGTTCAAAGGCACAGAGACTAACACTGTTTCAAATACAAGAAAAGCACAAGCCAGTGATTAACCACCAAACAGAGCTACTGCAATTTACAAAAGCAAAACTGTGAACACTTTGGACAAAGATATTCAAGGATGAGTAAAATTTAGATATAACGGGGACAGAAGAGCACATGAAGAAATATGGTTAGAAAATTCCATAAATAAGGTAACGAGTAGAGTATTTGGGAGAGCCGGGACAGAGCCATTGGGGAGAGCCTTCAACATCACGCCAGAAGATTAGATTTTATCCTCAGTAATGGGGAACCTGAGGAGCCCCTGGAAGTGTTCTAGCGAAGGGATGATACAATCGAAGTATTATTTTAAGAACATCCGTCTGGCATCACCATGTAAGGGTTGAAAGAAGTCTGTAGACAAGAAAACTCCAATAGTCCAGGCGTGAAATGATAAGGATCTGAACTAGGCTGGGTGGGGGAGGGTCATGTGAGAGGGATTTAGGAGAAAGAGAATTTATAAGACTTGGTAAGTTATAAGAAACCAAGAGATTCACTGGTCTTCACAACATGTGGGCAAGAGATGGAAAGAATCATTAACAAAATTAAAAAGTCAAGGTGGAAAGCTGGTTTCAGAGCAGGTAAAATCCAACAGAAATTGATCACAAAATGGTGAGGCCAAAACAGCAATCATAGGATTTAGTGTGGACACAGGCACATACTCTTTTGGAGAATAATCGTAATAAATATGTCATTTTTACAATAGTATGAAAATATTTTTTAATAGAACTTTTTCTGATCACAAAGCAACTCAAGTTCAAAGAAAACACACTTGGTACCAAAAAAAAAAAACCAAAAACAAAAACAAAAATACAAAAATCGCTCAGAATCCTGTTACCCAGAGATGACGATTCTAACACTGTGTTTTCCTTTCAGTATTTTTTTTCAATGTCAATAACAAGAGACAAAGGGAGGAGACAGAAAGGAAAACATGGCTAAGATTTATTGACTGCCTAGTACATTCCAAGCATTAGTCCAAGCTCTTGACACACATAAAGGAACTTATTCTTCACAACAGCCCTAAGGAATAGGTACTATTATTATCCTTTTTTTGCAGATGGACAAACTGGAACCCAGAGAGTTTGAGAAAACTGCCCAAAGTAACACAGAATTGGACTCTGAACCCAGGTAACCCAGCCCGACCTACCACGTATATTGCCTCTTGCACTATGTGATTTTATAATGTATATCAGTTTGGATACAGAATAACAGAACCTATGCTCATTCATTCATTCTTTAACCAAGCCTGTAAACTCTGCTGTTCATAGGAGCAGCAGAATTCCTTAGGCAAACGCCATTAAAGGAGGGGCTGCCAACTGGAAACCTCTCCTAAAATAATTATTTTCCCAATAGCTGGTCTTCCTGTAGTCTCTTGAGATTTCCCCAGTTCACTGAATCCAGTAGTCAGGATTGGCTACATAATGTCGCTGTAACAAGCATCCCAGAACATCTTAGGGCTTATAACCGCAAAAGCTGATTCCTTGCACACAATTCATGATCCATCAAGGGTCATCAGAGAGATATGCTCCGTGACTTCTGGCTCCAGAACCCAAGTTGACGGCACCAGAATGTTGCCACTCTGGTGACAGAGGAAAAGAAGGTTCCTCAGGATCTTGCTGTGGCACTTAAATACTCTGGCCTGGAAGTAGCACCCGTCACTGCACATGACTCATTGGCCAGAACTCGTCAAATGGCCCCACCCAACCACAAGGAGACCAGGAAGTACACTCTGCCCAGAGGGCCAGAATGGGGAGGAACACCTCTGACTTCACATTACCTGAATGCAGTTCACACCGAGTCCCTGGAACCCTCCGGTTCAAGCCACACCTTGACAAAGACTCTATTGCTAATATCCTTTTAAGGCAAAAATGGTCAATATAGATTGAATTAGCTGTAAAGGAACCTTTATGGCACCAGCTTAAATTCACAGAGTCATTAAAGAGTATCCAGGCCCCTTCTATGAATGTAAAAAATGAAGCCCAGAGACACCAGTCCAAAGTCACTCCAACAAGTAACAGACTAAACTTCAAGAGTTTATTCTTTTTATGATTCCCTCAATAATCCTTCACAAAGCATGTAAGGAAAAGGTATGTTTCACCTGTTGAGAGATGTACCATATGTACTGGAATCAACCACAAACTTCATTAAAATTGAAATCTGTGTTAAAATATTTTTCAGGAAAGTACATTATCATAGATCTTACTGTTGATAAGTTTCTTATTTTCCTTACCAACATTTTATGATTCAGTGTTTTAAATTCTCTGACAGATTTTATTTTAATTTCTAGTCCGGGAAGTGTATTCATTGGCAAGCAAAAAAGAATCTACATGGCGGTATTTGATGAATAGATCTTTATATGTCTTGCAGTATCTTTCCTTTGCTTTTACTTAGCTGACACAAACTCAGTAGTCAAACAAACAAAAAAAAAGATGAAAGCAGGACTCACTCCCCCACAGTGGCTCCAGGGTCATGGGAAAGTAGACAATGCAGTCCCTTCATTTAGTGCAGAAAACTGACACCCACAGAGTTCAAGCCACGTGCCTAGTTCCCCCACTAACACCGAGTTAGAGCAAAGTCTCATCTCCAGGCTTCCAGCTCCAAACTCAGTGTTCTTTCCAGCACCCCATGTTCCCCCAAGCTTCCTTGTTTTGGACAAGTCATTCCATTTCTCTGGTCTTCAGTTTCCTTCACGGCAATGAGGGAGAAAGACTCACTAGATCAAGATTTCCCAAATGGGTTTCAAGAAGACCAGCCTCTGAGATGACTGTGGAATTAAAAGTTCTTTGGTCACACAAGTTTGAGAAAGACTAGATGCCTTAGTCCTCTCCTGGACGGCAACAGAGTAAAGGCTATAAGGAATTCTGCAGTCAAGAAAAAGATGGAATGTTGCTGATGCCAGGGCTTCCCCAATGCATTTGGTAACAGGAATGTTTTCGTGTGTTACTGTCCTCAGTGTCCTGACTCCCTCTCTGATCACTCTTCCTCCTCTGCTCACTCTTCTCCAGTAACATGAGCCCCAAACACCGCAACCACTTCCAGTCTCAGGCCTTCAGACCTGCCGCACCCTCTGCCTGGTGGGCTCATCTCCCCAGGAGATCTTCCCTGGTCACCGTGCTCCCACGCTGTCCTGCCTGGCCTTCTTCATCTTCACGCCTCCTATCCCTGCCTAGAGTTACAGGGTGCACTGTCAGCCCCCTGCCCTGGCATAGAGGCTTCCGGAGAGCAGGAGTTGGTCTTGTGAATCGCTGTAAACCCAGCACCTAAAACACTGTCTGCAAAGAGGAGAGATGCAGTAAATATTTCTTGAATGGATAAACCAATGAGCCATTTAGTGAAGCCGGGGCAAACAGTGTTGTGTAGAACAAGGGGAATTGTTGCCAGACCAGGCACCGGCATCACCTGGACACTTAACAGAAATTCTCAGCCTCCACCCCGGACCCACTGAACTAGACCCACTGGGTGCAGTGGGTGGGGGTGGGGTGGGGGTGGACAGCAATCTGGGTTTGAACAAACCTTCCAGATGACTCTGATGCCCACTCAAGTTTCAGAACCACTGGTCTAGAACATCTTTAAGATCAACCCCTGAAATTCTGGAATTCTATGATTTGTGAGCAATTCTCTTAAGGTCCTTTGAGCATTTTACAGGGGAATAAACTAATTTCTCATGTTTCCTGAGAGCCTTAGAATTATCATATATGGTAACATACTGGCTTTTCTCTCCAGTAGAAATAAAGCCCTAATTAACACACAATGTCCCACTGAGAATTAATCAGTTTAACAGCTACCCCAACGCACTTGAGGGTCATTTTACCATCTGTTATAACAGAAAAACCAGTTGCCCTGGAACAATTAAAGCTCTCTCTAACAAAGGTTGAGTTCTTCCCCCAAAATAAGAAATATTCACACGCACACAACACATACACACACAGAGAAAGACATTCTTATTATGAATCAGTCCCTTGATTACATTCCCAATGATAATGCAGAAAATCCAATTAGTTTTAATACTGAAAAACACTCCAGAGAATAATTTACATGCTCTCATTTCTATCTGTTGTCCCTTTTCGTTAACTGAAAATGGACAGCAGGGTAATTTTTGATAAAAGTTCTACTAGATGTAAAAGCAAGCAAGCATTACTGAGAGCAAAAAGCCAGGGGTGTAAACCTCATTTACAAGTCACAGCACTCTCTGGGCCTCCACAGTCTGGCCCAAACATGCTAACGTGCTCACCCAGAAGCTCTCTTCCTGCCAGACTGATAGACTTGAAAGCTCCTCACCATGCTTTTCACACTGCCCCACCTGCTCTGTGTGTATCAGACCCCCTCAGCCTCTCTGGCCCGGCTCCATCCTGCCCTTCACTCAAGGTGGACCCCTTTGCAGACCATGTCTGCAAATCCAGGCCAAAAGTCTGGCCGCACTGGATTACACCATTCTCATCAGATGTGAGTGTGTTTCATCTCCTCTTATGATTAGTATCAATGAAAGAAGAGGCCCAGGACATACACATTTCTGCGCTCTCCCTCACCCATTCTCCTCCTGAACCTGCCATCTGGCATCTTTGGTTCATCTCTTGGTTTCAACTTTAGCTAAAAGACCATCGATCTCTACAGCTCTCAAGGGATTCCAGCAGCCAAGTGAGTCCCACCTCCCCTCCTCACTTCCTCACCTCCCTGCGGGGAAGAGAGGGAGAAATCTGAGCGGGTAGCCAGGAGGGAGTCCTGACTGGCAGGAACCGTGACTACAGGATGAGGGGGGTGGTTATGAGATAGCGCCTTCCTTGTGAAGGAGGGCGGAGACCAGGGTAGACAATATGTCTGGCATGGTATATGAGAGTTTGTCCCTGTCCAAGACTTTAGAATCCCCAGGAGAAGATGTAAGATAAAGCCAGGCCTGAAAGCAAGACATTTTTGTTAGGATCTAAAATCTGTATCTTAAAAATCAATCAGAATTTCGGCTTCCTGTATTTTGTGAGTTTATTTTCCTGTGGATCTCAGGATTTGTGGAGTCTTTTACAAGTTTCAGCTTATTTCAGTATGCCCCAAAAAAAACAAAAACAAAGGAAGGGGTTGTCTGTCCCATAGTTATTACCACATTAAACAGGCAGCTACCCACCCCATCCCTCCACTTCAGGATGAGTGTGGAAATGATGCAGAAGCAGAAGTGAGACATCCTCAGGGAAGATAGACAGGCATGTCGGAGCCCCCTGGTGAGTCACTCACCCCACCTGCAGGGCCTCCTGCCAGAGAAACCTTGAAGCTTCTGAGTTCTCAAGGCAGCGATCACTGCACACGAAAGGTGACTTGAGTTTACACCCCGAGACCACAAAGCATCACTGCTCAGGACACGCTGGGTTCCAAAAGCCACACCCTATGAGCCACTAAAATTCACTGGACTGCAAGCAATCAACCTGTTAAAAATATAGCTTGGCACACAGGAGGGTTTCTAAAATAAACAAATTTTGGAAAAAGCCTCTCATGGGTAAATCCCAGTGGGTACTGTATGTTCCCAAACAAACTGCTACCCGCCTTTCCTGAACATCCCCAAAGGGAATGAGAAAAGAAGAAGAGACTCCAGGTTCCTTTTCTACAAGACTCAAATTGAGCTTTGCTAGACCTGAGGATCCCAACATAAGAGCTAGTTCCATATTTAAAACCACTCAAGTCAATAAAAAATAACAAACATAAAAATTAAAAATTAAATACACAAAATAACACAAAATAAAAATTAAAAATAAATAAATAAGATAAAAATTAAAAAACACAAAATAAAAATAAACAAAATAAAAATTAAAACACAAAATAAAAATTAAAAATAAATAAATAAAATTTTTAAAAAAGAAAAATACCATATGAGATCACTCACATGTGGAATCTAAAAAAGAAAAAACAAAAACATAAATACAAAACAGAAACAGACTCATAGACATAGGATACAAACTTGTGGTTGCCAAGGGGGCTGGGGGTGGGAAGGGACAGACTGGGATTTCAAAATGTAGAATAGATAAACAAGATTATACTGTATAGCACAGGGAAATATATACAAGATATTATGGTAGCTCACAGCGAAAAAAACATGTGACAATGAATATATGTATGTTCATATATAACTGAAAAATTGTGCTCTACACTGGAATTTGACACAACATTGTAAAATGACTATAACTCAATAAAAAAAAGTTAAAAAAAAACAAAAACCACTCAACTATATTTTATATATATACATATAATCTTCATATATATTATCTTTATATATATATAAATTTTTTTATAATATATAAAATCTTAAAACTAGGCAGGGAGGAAGTACAGTGAGTTTTGCTAGGAGGGAATCTCAGCCATTACTTCCATGGACTTCCCAGTATGTGTCCCACTGGTTTGCATTCAGATCCCCAAAACAACCCACAACAATCTACTTAACATACAGTATTACGCACCAGAATTCCAATATATGCACCAGGAACAGACCTCACTCCCCCAGCTTAAAAAGACTTCAGAGGTTTCCCCGATACAACACATGTGCTGGGAAATGGGGACCAGCTCATGGGGACCAGGGCTGGGGAAGCCCAGGGCTCAGTGTCACATAAGTTTCAGAAATGTGAAGATTGAAGTTGAGAAGCTACACATGGCAGATGGGAAGCCAGAAACAAGAAGACGAAGCCGCAGCCATTTCTTTGATAGGTAATCGGTTCTGTCTCGGATTTCTCCAGAATAGTTTCCAACCCCAACGGTTCAAAACAGGATCATCTAGGAAGCTCTTAAAAGATATAGATTCTAGGGCCTGACCACAGCTCTGCTAAATTAGACCCCAAGTGCTGGGTCCAGGAATCTGCATTTTTAAGGATGCTCTAAGAATCCTGCTCTGGGGTTTTGATATTAGAATGATGGACTGACATTTCACATGTCACAGCTCTCCAATATCCCTTAAGCCACATTTTCCTCTAATGGATTTTAATTCCTATTTACATACCTCCTCTGCAAACGCAATGCCATGTGGTTTCCTTTATGTATAGCACTTACCATGATTTTATTTATCAGTTACTTGTTTATTGTTTGTCTTCTCCACTAGACTAAGTCCCACGAAAGGATTTTGTATTCGCTCATTTCATTTCATCTTATTGCCACATCTATAATGTCGACTGAGTAGAATTACTTCCTTAGATCTTTGGGGAGTTATTGTGTCCTTATTCCTAAGTCAATGAGATGGACCAGAGCAGCTGGGTGGCCCAAGATCATGTGATAGTTAAGCGGCAGGGCCACGTCTCCCACCAAGACTCAGGTTCCACCTTCACCCCCTTCCACTCTCTCCATGCTGCCATGCTTCAACAGATATCACAACTTTATTCCAATTTATTAATTATCAAACTTGCTGACGAGCTGGCCCATGGGTCTCAAAGTCTCATGTTTATTTGCATGACAGGCAACTGTGCAACTCTGAGACACATATGCCGCTGGGAATTTATGTAGAAACCTTGAACTCATTCTACACATTTAACAGAGAAACAACACACATAATGTAAAGTGGGAAAATGAAAGTTCACTGGAAAACTCTGGCATAATACATTCTAGCTCTGGTAAAAAGAAAAAGGCATATTATGAGAGGAAGACTAGTTAGCTACAAAAAAAAAAAAAACTCACAAAACTGATAGTAACAGAATCCTTTGCTAGAAAAAAAAGCACATTTAATGGAAACCTGAATATGGATGGAGGTTAATGAATAAAATAGCATGAGTTTATTCTAACCTAAATAATTTATAGGAAATTAAAAGGAATATCTAGGAAGAAGAATTCTGGAAATTAAATGGATGAAAATACAATAATAATGTTGAAATGACCTAACTGGTCATTAAAAGTCTGATTTTAACTATAATGAAATTAGAAACTCAACCATTTGGGACTAGTAATACTTTGTTAACACAGACTTTTACATATTTATCCTATCCTGGAGAAATGACATTTAATCATGACAGCTGGTTGAGACTGTACAGAATCACAAGGGAAATCAGCTACTGAACCTATTAACACATTGGCAATTTTTTTTTTTTAAGAAATCAGTGAATTTTTCAAATTAAATATTTACACAAAGTATTTCCAGCAAATATCTCATAAAAAGAGAGGGCAAATCATAACAAATTAGGTAATAAAATCAGTGGTAAAATATCTAGCCATTTTAGAAAAAATTGATTTTTTATTGAGTCACTAAATAAGCATAGTAATCTTGGTAAGCATTTAACCATAGGCCTCCTAGGGTTCTTCCTGAAACATTAATCTTGATTGAGTCACATTAGAACATTCAAAAGACTTTAAATCATCAGTAGGAGTAAATTGAAGCAAAGGGTAATAACTAACCAATAATGATTTAGAGTTAGGGAAGGTCAAAGTGGAAACCCAGAGACCTGGTAGTGAGCTTGAATTGTGACCAATGAAAAGGTTAAAAGCCCTCAAATTAAGAATCAGATACCACATTAAAAAAAGAGAGAGAGAGAGAGAAGACTCAAAAGAGAGAGAACCATTGATTAGCCAGATTCTGTGATCAGTGAAAAATAAACATCTGGAATTAGAATATACATGTGTGAGATTTTAATCTATGGATATGCTCCTAAAAGCTACAAAATATATTTTTTATAATCATAGCTAAAGGAATTCATAACAAGCAAAAAACCTTATTATAATGAGAGAAATATACCTTCCCACCTGAAAAAAGGATGTATTCTAAGTTTTTATTTTTGCATAGAAGTTTTTTTTTTTAAACAAGACAAACCTACAGGCTCAAAAATGAGCCAGCATAGTTTGAAATCAACTCGTTAAGAAAATGTGCAATAATCAAATGTCCTTTTTTTAGCCTAATAACTCTAAGTAAAAAGAGTAACAGTATATCTTTTAAGTATATAAAAAGATATCAAGACCAAAGAGGAAAAAGAATACTTTTTTAACCTAAACCCAATTGCCAATGAGATTATGAATATTTTGTTTGACATACAAATTGGGGGGGGGGGGGCGGAAGACAAGCAACCTATCAGAATATAGTCAGATATGCTCTCTCGTATCCTCACTTCCAAGATGACCAAGAAAAGAAAACAATGATCGCGCCAAAAAGGGCTGCGGCCATGTGCAGCTTATTCGCTGCACCAGCTGTGCCAGATGCGTGCCCAAGGACAAGGCCATTAAGAATTTCATTATTGGAAACATAGTAGAAGCCGCAGCCGTCAGGGATATTTTGGAAGCAAGCGTTTTCAACGCCTATGTGCTTCCCAAGCTGTGTGTGAAACTACATTACTGCGCGAGCTATGCCATTCACAGCAAGGTAGTCAGGGATCGTTCTCGTGAAGCCCGGAGGGACCGAATATCTCCGCCCAGATTTAGACCTGCAGGTGCTGCCCCACGACCTCCACCAAAGCCCATGTAAGGAACTCAGTCCTTAATGACTGAAGAAATATTGTTCTCTGGAAAAGCAAAAACTCAATAAAATGGAAATTATACTTAAAAAAAAAACATAGTCAAATATGTCAAAAGAAAATTTGAAAAGACGTAGGATCATTGGAGTCCCTTAAAATCAGCTTGGTTAGAATATTTAAACACCCTACCTTCCTAAGGCTACTCACAAGATGATTATTATAATTACCATACCATCATTATTATGATAAGGTGATGGTAATTTTTAGTATACATTTTCCATATACTGAGATACAGTTAATGACCTGAGATAGTTTTGGGGATCTTTTTTTTTTTGGAGGGAGAGTGGGTTTTGTGTTTTGTTTTCGTTTGTTCTTTGCAGTGAGGATGGGTAAGCATTGCTCCTATTCCCTGCCTCCTGGAGGTCAGCAAGTAACTGCATTTGCAAGTTGACAGGACAAGGTGCGAGCAATGCATTATGGAACAAAGTGACGGTGTCTGACTCACATGGAACTTACAGTCACAAGCCTCATTAACATTGGGCTCTGCCTGCCCAGTGAGTTCACCAGCTGCAGACACAAGGTAACCCCAACCGAGAGGCATAGCCGTGTACAGTGGAGCACCTGTATGTGGCTGAAACGTCAGAATTCCACCCTGGACAATGGAGTCCAGTGCCCCAGACCTCAGTGGAGGCTCTGAGAGCTTGCTTAGGCACTCAGCACACAGTGAAACTGCCAAGCCAAGAGAGAGAAAGCTCAGCATCCTGGTAAAGCCACAATGAAGAGCCAAGGAAATGGTCCACTGGAATCCACAGGGACCGAGCAGATTGAAGGAAAGGAGGTCCCGGGCAATGAGCATATACAGGAGGTGCCGGGCACAGCAGGCTGGCTGAGAATTCAGGGTAGGAAATAGACCCTGCGGAGATTTTCTGAGCCACTTGCCAGATGTTAGTGTAGCCTAAAGCCTTAAAAGTGGGTAGGGAGGGAGAGGGGGTCAGTCCCCACAGTAAAGACAGAAGGAAGCCAAATAATAACAAATACTTATAACTCAACCATTTCCTGTGACATCATGACCTGAATCACATGGCTTGTTGATATGAATCCAAACTTTGCTTCAGAGATCACCCCCTTCAACTTTTTAGGCAAAATAAGTAAAATTAAATATAGAAAATCAACTAATTAGGCATTTGCTCCCTTTCTTTGCCCAGGCAAACTCTGAATGTGGCCCCACAGGCAGTAAACTCACTAGGGAGAGAGAGTGAGAAGGTACAGGAGGCTTAAGCAATAATCTATAAAATATCATTTGACCATGAAAAAATATGGATTAGAGGAAACGCAAACATTCTGAAGCCAGCAACAGCAAGGTCAGGTCATGTTTCTGGGAGATGAGATGAAGCCATTCCTTTATGTCACTATTTCTTCTACTCATTTTGTTTTTCTTCTGCTCCCCCAACTCTAATACACACACACATACATGCATGCGCACACGTGATCGCAGATTGCCCTCTATGAAAGGTGCGCAAGAAGGTCCCGTTCTATGTTTCCCAGGCAGCTCTCTGCAGCTTCACATAATCCATCCCACCTTCCCGTCTATAATAAACCACAGGAGCCAAGACGTGAGGAAGTGGACCACCAAGGAGAGTCACAGGCCCACTGCAGGAACCACAAAGGCTGTGAAGTCACCAGACCTCGCTGGCTGAAGACCTGATCCGAGATTCTGAAGTCTAGAATAGGACAGAAAAAGCACAAAGACAGCCCATGAGCACGTGTTTAGGGCTACTTCCCTACACCCCTCGGCAATTACATTTGATCACAGCCTAAATCTTCCATCATAAGTACCAGAAGCTCAGAGCAAGAACATCTTGTGAGAAACTATTTATAACCCAAAGGCTTTGTCTTCTTTCTCCCCGTGGTCACTCCTTCCTTTGTAGGGGAGATTACAGACCCTCCAGACCCAAGAAAGCCCAGAGTCCAAGCATCCTGATGGGGGCCTGGGAGAATGGAGTGGATGCCTCCGGGGGAGGCACTGCCCAGGCAAGAGCACTCCTGATGTAATGGAACCACATGCCTCGTTCCACTCACCCAGGGCCTGCCTAACACACCAAGACCCAAGCCGGGGCAGTCAGCACAGGCAACCTGCTCAGAAAAGCCACAAGAGGAGCTGAGCCCTGCCAGCTATGATGAAAGCCAACCCCACTCTCCTCCCGAACAGGATGAATTTTTTTTAATAATGACAGCCCACTTTCTAAGTGTTTAACCACGTGCCAGTGTAGGTCCTGTTTCAAGTGCATCACATTAACTCTCAACTAGCCCAATGATCCCAGGCTTAACAGATGTGGGATCAGGCAGAGAGAAGCCACAGAACCCGCCCCAGGTTACACCCCTGGCCCTGGCCGAGCTGGGATTCGAACCCAGGCAGCCTGGCTCCAGCAGCCACAATCTTAATCCCAAAATTCAACCAGCCTTGACTATGCTAGCTTCTGGATCTACGCCACAGGAGGTTCAGAGAAATCAGAGTATAGTTCAGGAAGACCCTTTGAGACACTCTAATTCAATTCCATCAGTTTATAAATTTGAGAACTGAAACCCAGAGATGTCAAGTGACTTACTAGAGGGCACACAGCTCACACAGAATATTAAATCATCCAGAATAGATGGTGCTAAGTAAGTAGTCAAATGAGACTGTAAGTTCCTTGGCGATCAGGAGCCACTTTTCAGGGTTTGTTGTAGAACTACAGTATACAGTATACAATGAATCTTCTCTTCCACTGTTCCAAACCCTAATTCAGCTTTGGAAAAAATCACCACAGATTAGATTAAAATCCAACGATTAATGGAAGTAGCACACCCATCAATCTTCCTTTCTTGCATTTAGCCACCACGGCCTTCCAACAATTCAATTAAAGAAATTAACACTAATTTCTTTTGAGAGTTTCACAAGAATGAAATAACCAGAGACACCTTAAAGACCAGCAAAACCAAATTTTAGAATCATTACCCTAAGATTTATTTTTTTCTCATAGGAAATGTTTCAGATTTATCTCAGAAAGTTTTTGCATCTTGTTAAAAGCTGCTGCCCTTCCACCTAAAGGAAAGCCATTAAAATGCAGTTCAAATCAGGAAAGGTTCCCCCTCCAGCTGAAATTAAACACCAGGGACATAAGCATATTTCTAGACAAAACAGTGGCAAATATCTTTTACCCAGTAATACAAAGACACTTTGCAAACTAGGACTATTGGTCCATCTTTATACATTGATCAGAAGCTAATTTACAGCCAGAACATTAGGTCTAGAATTCATTACACACATTCTTGTTCGCCTAAATTTCCCTGCCCACCTTTCTTTAAAAAAAAAAAACAAAAAAAAAAACAACTTTACTTCTATGTCCTTCATAAGAACTCAAAGCCAGAAAAATAGGAAAACATCTGATAAGACCAAAAATCTATTATTATTATTATTATTATTATTATTATTATTACTACTACTACTACTACTATTATTATTATTACTACTACTATTATTATTATTATTATTATAGTTAAGAATTCTCACATGCTAGAAAGTCAGGAACTGTACAATTCAACTTCAGACACTTGCAAATTATGTCATTTCATCCTGCTGAAAATATTAATTACATGAATATGCTCTTTACTTTTAAGCAAGAGTAACCTGCACCTGCCTTTCCCGGTTATATTAGGTAACAGGGATTAGCATTTTGCAGGGTGACAGTTTCACAAGCCATCGTAACTTCCAGGAGGCGAAGAAGAGTCTGAATTTACCATCAGGTAATGCACAGCTGCCAGAAAAAGGAGCAAAAGGAATGTCTGACTCCCAGGGACAGCTGTCACATGGCGACATCACTCAAGCCACCAGCGTGGGGAAGAAATGCCCAGGACACTCGCTTCTGATGGCTCAAGAAAAGCAGAAGAGGCTACAACTCCTCTCCAGACCCGAGTCCTAAGCTCAGGAACAAGACCATACCAAGCCAGGCTGAACAAGGAACAGAACTAAAGAACTTGAGGCCACAGCATCTAAGAAACCACTAACCTTGCCTCCTCGTCTCCTCTAAATATAATAAAATCAAGAAACTCAGCAAAGTCGCACCAGAAGTTGATAAACTTTTCCCTCCCCTTCTCTCTCCTTATGTCAACAGTTAAAGCTCATGCTTTGGACGATGACCTTGAGTGCTGGTTTTGTCACTTTTTAGATGACCTTGAGCACATTTATTTAATCCTGTTTTTTTTTAACTTTTTTTATTGCATTATAGTCATTTTACAATGTATTTAACCCTGTTTTTCTCATCTATAAAACGTGAAAAATAAAAGTAGCTGCTGATTTTTGAAAATCAAACAATGGGAAAAGGAAAGCCTCATCTGAAAATGGTTTTGGAAACTGGATCCCCACGTGCAAAGGAGTGAAGCTGGACCCTTACCTTACACCGTATGCAAAAATTAACCCAAACTGGATTAAAGATCTAAATGTAAGGCCTGCAACTATTGAATCCCTAGATGAAAACATGGGGGGAAAGCTTCAAGACATTGAATTTGGCAATGATTTCTTGGATATGACACCAAAAGCACAGGCAACAAAATAAAAAAATAGACAAATGAGACTGCACCAACCTAAAAACTTCTGCACATTTCAAAGAAACAATTAAGAGTGAGAAGGCAACCTATCAAAAGTGAGAAGGCAGCCTACAGAATGGGAGAAAATAAATGCAAACCATATGCTTGATAAGGGTTTGATATCCAGAATATATGAAGAGCTCCTACAGGTTGACAATAACAAAAGATAATCTGATTAAAAATGGCAAAGGACTTAAATAGACATTTCTCCAAAGAAGATATACAAATGGCCAATAAGCACATGCAAAGATGTTCAACATCACTAGTCATTAGGGAAATGCAAATCAAAACCACAATGAGCTATCACCTCACACCCACCAAGATGGCTAGTGTCAAAAGAACAGAAAATAGGAAGTGTTGGTGAGGATGCAGTGAAGCTGAAATCCCTAAATCCATAGTGCAGCCACTATGGAAACCAGTATGGGGGGTTCCTCAAAAAATGAAAAAGAGTTACCAGATGATCTAGCAATCCCACTTCTGGGTATTTATCCAAAAGAACTTAGATCAAGATCTTAAAGAAATATTTGCACACCCATGATCTAGAAGCATTATTCACAATAGCCAAGAAGTGGAAGCAATCCAAGTGTCCATCAACAGATGAATGGATTTAAAAATGTGATAGATACATGTGATGGAATATTATGCAGCCCTGAAACAGAAGGAAATCCTGTCACATGCTACAACATGGATGAAATGCAAGGACATTCTCCTGAGTGAACTAAGCCAGTCACAAATGGACAAATACTGTGTGATTCCACTTATGTAAGTATCTAAAGTCATCAAAACCACAGAAACAGAAAGAAAGGTGGCTGCCAAAGGCTAGGGGGAAAATTATTATTTTGTGGGTACAGAGTTTCAGTGTCATAGGATGAAAAAGAATTAGAGATCTGTTGCACAACACTGTGAATATACTATTAAACTGCACCCTTAAGAATGGTTGATGGTTATTTTAATGTTATATGTTTTTTTACCACAATAAAAAAGGAAAAAATACAGCTGGCACACAGAGTTGTTCTGAGGAGGAAACAAGATGATAAAGCATTTAGCACAATGCCTGCCATATATTAAACAGTCAAAAATACTTGCTTTTAAAAATAGCCTTTGTTAAGCCCCATGTTTGAAACTGTACCGCAGGTTTTTTAGTTAATTAAGCTCTTGATTATTTTAAAGAGAAATTCTAGGTCTTAAATACCTCATTAAATCTATCTTACATCTCCTCTTGAAGTTCAATTATTTAGCTGGTGAGCTCAGTTTTAAGATACTGATTAATTGTGTTTCCCAGAATTCCTCATCTTGATGTCTTCTTTTACTAAAGACACCACCACTAACACAGAGCTCAGTTATAGGGGGAAATGACCTCCCACTCCCCTTATGACACACACGTGCACACACTCACACATCTTTCCCTCCTCAAGGGTTACAACAGTCCCAATTACGAAAATATGCCTAGAAAATCTCCATGCTTAAAAAAACTTTTAAGCTGATGGGAAGTGAAGTCACAAAGAAAACCATGAAACCCTTCATACTTTTACACCCTCTAAAAATAACCTACTAAGGCACACTACAGTATCTCCCATAACCTACTAAGAATACAATACAGTCTAGATACCAGGCTGTCACCTGGGTAACGACAAAGCAGTGAGTAATGCACAATTAATCTGCATTTCCTATCACTTGTTTGCTAGAAGGCTTTCCTATTTATAAAGACGTGTTTTTCCTGGGTCTCCTCCATCCAAGTGTTCAGTGCTTTCTAATTCTATGACCTAGAGATTTCTACTTCCAAGCCCAAGATCTAAGAAGCACAAAATAGCAGAGTAACTTGAATGCTTAAGAGGGGAAAAGGTCAGAACATCACCAGTGACCATGTATTGCAGGGTGATTCCTTGTTGTGGGATCCGTCCTGTGCACTGTAGGACGTTTAGCAGCCACATGGGCCAAAATGACACTAAATGCCAGGGTTTGTCCAATTTGTGACGATCAAAATCGACTCCAGATATTAACAAGTGTGTCCCCTGCGACTGGGGAGACTTGCCCCTAGTTGAAAGCCACCATTTCAGAATGACCTGTAACATATGCAGTTTTCCAAAGGGAGCTGAGGTTCAGAAATGCCACGTCAGGACACTGAAAATGGTCTTAGAGGAGGACCAGGTGGCTGCAGAATCTGCCTTTTCCCTGGAATGGGAGACGGCAAGCACAGGGTGAGAGCATGAGCACCAGCAGGAGCACCCAGCACAGCAGAACACATCGGCAGGGACCCACAGCCTCCATGTCTGAATATTCTAGCCTCCTTCCTCCAAAAGACACACTAGGACAATCCAAATGCCCAACTGTGTTTCTTTACTTGCATTTCACTCCGAAAATGCCTACTCTAAAATCCATTTTGCCTCTATTTTCTTTTCCAAAATCCCTATTCCTTCTTTTCAAAATTAAACCCAAAAGGAATGACTTGAAACATCCACACATTTGAAAAAAAAATTCTCATTGTTGAAATACAGACATGTGCCAATCAACATTTGTGCTAGAACATTGCAGAGTTGGGGAGAAATGACACTACCATGTAAGGACCTGAACTCCTCCAAATTTTCATTTATGTGGTATAGATTTTTTTTAAGCAGAATTGTTTATAATCTATAAACCAGTTCAGGCTCAAAACAAGTTGGCTGCATGATTTGGGCAAATCCTTTAATTTTTTTTCAACCATTAACCATTTTTAAGTGTACAGTTTAACAGTGTCAAGCATATTCACATTGTTGTGAAACAGATCAGAATTTTTCATCATACAAAACCATAACTCTATACCCATTAAATACTAACTCCCCAGCCCTCCTCCCCTCAGTCCCTGGCAACCACCATTCTACTTTCTGTTTCTATGAATTTGACTATTTTAGATTCTTCATATGAGTGCAATTTTACAATATTTGTCTTTTTGTGACTGTCTTTTGTGACTTCACTTAACGCAATGGCCTCAAAGGTCACCCATGTTATAATGAATATCTCAGAATTTCCTTCCTTTTCAAGGCTGAGTAATATTCCAGCATATATACCTACCACAGTTTTGTATGCATTCAACCATCAATGGACACTTGGACTGCTCCCACTTCTTGGCTGTCATAAATAATGCTGCTATGACTATGGCTGTGCCAACATCTCTTTGAGACCCTGCTTTCCCTTCCTATGAGTCTAAACCCAGATGTGGGGTTGCTGAATCATATGATAATTCTATTTGTCATTTTTTGAAGAAATGCCACACCGTTTTCCATAGTGCAGATCCTTTCATCTTTTGGAGTCGGGGATTCCTCACCCGTCAAATGATCATGTTTACAAATGGGGCTGAATGAGATGGTCTTGAGGACACATACTCGCTTGACTGTGACTGCTGGAGAGATCTCAGCCAACCAGTCCAGCCTTTTCTATCTGACCACCTTTTGCCAAGGAAAAACTTCTGACCCCCTCAGTCTCCAAAACCATTTCCAATATGCCCAGATCTTACGTCTGTCTGCCACCAAACTCCCAATTCACTGCTAAAATTTCTAGATCGTTTAAAAAGCAGAGCCAAGCGTGTGGGTGTATTTGCTTCCCCCACCAAAGGGTTTATAAGGTGAGCTCATCTGGGGTTACAGAGCTCACAGATTTACCTCTGACATGCAGAGTTCCACCACCAGAGAGAAACCCACCAGCACAGAGCCTGTAGGGTGGTGAGAGGAAAAAGAAAGTGCTGCCTCCTTTGGTTAATAGTAAAATGAACACCTTTTGTCCAAAGCCACTCTCTCAGTAAACTCAGGGCAGTGATCACGATGTCACACAACTGTGGAATTCAAAAAAGGAGCCATGGCTTATGAAACACCCAGAACTGACATCCTTCTTTCAAAAAAGCAATGAGAGATGGTGGGGCTCTTCCTGATAAAGTAGAAGTTCAATTAGCAGCAGTGGCCCCAACCCCAAGCCCAGAGACTTTCCACCTGTCAAAAGGGCCAAAGATCTGTGGTCTTTAGCCCCTTGCTGCTCAAAATGTGGTCCTTTGGGCTTGCAGCACTTGCTTTGCCTGGGAGGATATTAGACATGCAGGGTCCCAGCCCCAGCTCAGACTTCCAGAAGCAGGATCTGCATTCTGAAAAAATACCCTGGTGATTCACAAACACACACATACACCCCTTAGAGTTTCAGAAGGACTGTCCTGATCCACGTAGATAACTAAACTGATAGCAATGTGAAAGATGTATCAGAAATACTACGAAAAAGGCTGTTCTCTGCTATTTGCAGGCGGGCTGAATAGATCAATGCGCACTCAACTGCCTTTTCCACAGTGAGACAGGAAATCCTTTGCTTTTCAGTTAGAATCTGAAGTTTGTTGGTTTACCAGCCTCTTTGACTACTTTGTCTTAGAGGCCAAAGGTATTTATATATAAACATATAAATTCAAGAATTGTAAGGGTACGGAAGATGCACACATCCTGACACAGAGGAACTGTCCCAGGTATACATGAAACTCATCAACATACCAGCAAGCGGCTGCCACAGGCCACTGGCGCCCAGCTGTCCTCACTCTCTGCACTGATCCAGCCCAGCCACTCCTCCACGTGTCCGGGATCATTGCCTCAAATCCCTCCACCATCGCCCTCCCTCCTATTAGTATCCAGGGGAGATTTTATTTTTATTTATTCATGATTTGTACAGAGCCTACTTCCCAAAGGAATTGTATGTGGCTTACAAAGATGAACACATTGTAAACAAGATGAGCAAAAGGAAAGCAGAATAAATACCCACTTAGAAGGCTTAGAAGAAAATGTATGTTCCACATCATCTTTCTTTTCTTGGCTCGCCCCCTACCCCCATCACTGCTCTTCCCTGGGAAGGCAGAAGGGGGTTAACATGACGGATGAATCTGAAAATGAACTGGGGTGCTCAGTTCCTCTCCTGCACACAGGGAGGGAAATTCTGCTCCTTCTTGGCACAAGTCTGATCCACACACACCCTGGCCCCAGGCCACAGAGGGAGACCCAGGGCTGCCACCCTGTTGAGGTCCAGCATTGCTGGTGGCTGCATGGGTAAGTCTATTTAATGCTGGGATTATGGGAAAGTCCATTTGCACAAAGATACGAGCTGTATTTTCAACCTCACCTCTATCAGTTTTAGAAAGTGGTATTTTGGCTCCCATGTGTTTATTCCTCTGACATATTTTTCACTTAGCTCAGAACTCAAGTGAGGGGAAAGGGTGCTATTTATTAAGCCCTTTCAAAATCCCAACAAAAAGATCCAGAAAGCTCACACTACAAGCCAGGGCAGGACAGAGAGGAAGCTGGCACCACAGAGGCTGGACCAGCCCTTGACCACCTACCCTGGCAGGCTTGCTGCTCAGGATAACTAATCCCTAACTTGTCAGAGCCACAGATACACATGGTTATATGGTCCTAGGGAACTCGGAGTTGAAAGACACGTAAATGTATCTTTCTTTGGTTTTATTACTATAAATAAAACCTTATATATACAGATACAGATTGCTCTATATAACATTGCAAAACACCAATCAAGATTTTCTAGGCAGTTTTTAAGCGACCTCTTTTCTTAAGATTCACATATACTGACTAATATATATAAAATAGATAAACAAGTTTATACTGTAGAGCACAGGGAACTATATTCAATATCTCATAGTAACTTATGGTGAAAAAGAATATAAAAATGAATATATGTGTGTTCATGTATGACAGCAGCATTATGCTGTACACCAGAAATTGACACAACATTGTAAACTGACTCTACTTCAATAAAAATACATATACAAAAAAAGGAACTTCTTTTCTTTTTTCTAATTACATATAAAATATGTATGATGGGGAGGATATAGCTTAGTGGTAGAGTGCACACCTATCATGTATGAGGTCCTGGGTTCAATTTCCAGTACCTCCATTAAATAAACAAACAAACCTAATTACCTCCTCCTATTAAAAAATAAGAAACACTAAAAAAAATTTTTTAAAGGTATGTTTAAGTATTTTCATACTCAGAGCAATATATGCCAGATAGATGGATAGATTGCTGGATAGAGAGAGAAATAGTCATATATGTGTGTATACATATATACACAATGTTTATACTACTATAAAATCTTGATGAAATAGAACTTAACTTACTTCAAGCTCATTCTACTTTTAAAAGGCTGAAGAAATGTTAAAGAAGAATAAGAAAAAGAAGAAGTTGTCATCAAGAAACGATTTTAAAAGAATAGTGATTACTTTCTGGCTTTCTTTTTTTTAATTCCTGATTTAGGACCAGTTCTTGCTCACCAACATCCTGCACAGTCTATGTGGACAAATGAAGGCCTGCAGTGGTGAAGCTGGGACACAAACCTCAGAAGAACTTATGTTACATTACACTAGGTGCAAATGTACATTATGTAAATGTTCCTCCATTAAAGAAAGGTGTTCATCAAAGGTTGACAGGTAGAAAGTTCTGGTAGTAAAATCTTGAGGTCTCAGAAAATTCAGTTAATCAGAATATAACATTGCTGCAACACTGATCAAGATTTCCCTGTACAAAGAAAAGGGAACCCTTGTACACTGTTGGCGAGAATGTAAATTGGTGCACTATGGACAGTGTGGAGGTTTCTCAAAAAACTAAAACTGGAGCTACCATATGACCTAGCAATTCCACTCCACTATAAATCTGAAAGAAACAAAAACACTAATTTTAAAAGATACATGCACCTCAATGTTCATAGCAGCACTATTTACAATAGCCAAGATATGGAAGCAACCTAAGTGTCCATCAGTATAGGAATGGAGAAAGAAGATGTGGTGTGTATATATATGTATATGTACCCGGTGGAATACTACTCAGCCATAAGAAAGGAATGAAATTTTGCCTTTTGCAACAACATTGATGGATCTGGAGGGTATTATGCTAAATGAAATAAGTCAGACAGAGAAAGATAAATACTGTATGAAATCACTTAAATGTGGAATCTAAAATATACAACAAACTAGTGAATATAACAAAAAAAGATCACAGATACAGAGAACAAATTAACTGTTACCAGTAGGGAGAGGGGAGGGGGAGGTGCAAAATAAGGGTAAGGAATAAAAAAGGTACAAACTACTATGTACAAAGTAAGCTACAAGAATATATTATACAACACAGGGAATAAAGTCAATATTCCAGAATAACAACAACAACAACAACAACAACAACAACAACAACAACAACAACAACAACAACAAAAACCATGGACAACTAAATATTCAAAATATATTAAAAAAAAAGATTTTCCTTATAATGTCTAAGGAGTGTTTCCTATACAATGTTTTAATTTCTTACATAATGCTCCTTTTCTTCTCCCCAATTATTAAAACATATGTTTAAAGGTTTTCATACTCAGATGGAGTAAAATATCTCCTGCTCCTCACTCTGTCTGCTCTCTAGGACAAGTCTGAGTTCGGCTTTAACAGAGCAAAGCACTGCCTCCCACAGTTGGCCCAGTGCTTGCACACACATAATCCCGTTTGGTCCTCAAAACATTACAATGATGGGAACAAATGTAATAATGCCCATGTGGAAACAGAGGCTGGGAAAAGTCAAGGGATTCGTCAAAAGTCTCATGCCCAGTCACTGGGAAAGTTAGACTTAAACAGAGATCGGCTGCGTCAAGAGCTGGTGCTCTTTCTAAGATGCCCTGTCGATGCCGACCCTTCTCTGTGGTGTGAAGTGAGGGCGGACACACCAGATGGGTGGAGTGGCTGCCCCCACACCACCTGGTCAATGGCCAGCCCATTGTTAATCATTTTGAGAATCACCCAATCGGAGTCGTGGCTTTCTATTCTAGAAATGTACTTTTTTTTTTTTTCTTTTTTGCCTTTTTCCCACCTGGTTAGCCCTTCTTTCTTGTTTCCTTTCCTGTTGGCTCATGAATTTCTTGTTCCCCCAAAAGGTCACATTTTCTCCCTCTCCTTGAGATACAATTACAAATCATGGTTCCGTTGCCAACCTTACTTCTTCATACCTACAAAGCTTTCTCTGTGCACCGGGTCGACACTGAACCTCTCTCCTTGCAGAAAGAGTTAGGGCATTTAATGGGTGTAAAGGCAGCTCTATCTCATCTATACCATATCTCTTTTACACTGAAAGCGGCTGGAATGTTAATACTGGAACATTCAAAAGATTAAGATATACATTTACATTCCATGTCAATGGTTTTTACATTAATTCAGATATTTGTTCCTGCCTGCAATTACTAACCTGCTACCTGCTTTTTTATTTCCTTCTTCTTCTGTGGTTGTAATCATTTAGAAAGACTGACAAAAAGTTAAGAAAAGGGTGGGGAGTGCACAAGGTAATATAGAAGAACAGTTTTGTGGAAAATAACAAAGATATATCACCAATTACTCATTAGGAAAAATGCCACATCATATTAGGTTAACACTGCTCATGTTCTAAGAATATATTGGTCTCTCTAATCTGAACTTGTACACAGGTAATCTGTAAAAAGCTCCTTTAAAAGGTCTAAGGTCTACAGAACGATCTTGTTTTGATCATGTTTTGATGGCTTTAGTTCAGTTCTGCACCTTCTGCACCATATTCAGAATGCTACTGAACATGAGCCATCCTTTGGTTTCAGTTGGCTCTCAGATCCTCTTGCCAAAGAACATACAGCGTGGAGGCAAGTTCAAGGGCTCTGGGACTGGACAGGTGCTTTATTTGAAGCCCATGAGCAAGTCACTTAAACTCTCTGAGCCTTGGTTTTCTCATTCATAAAACAGGGGAAATCTCATAAGGACATTGAGAACATTAAATAAAATAATATATGTGAGATTCGTGGACTCAAACTACTGGAGCTTTTAGTGAGATCCATTTAATACAAAGCAGAATTCTCCAGAGTTTTCCAAAGAATGTGTCCTAAGGCATCCATCAAAATATTTTCCAAAAAAAAAAAAACCACAATTATTAGTCAATATCTAAAAGAAGATGAGGAGGAAAAGGAGGAAGAGGGGGTAAGAGCAAATCTCATTTGAGGAAATTTCTTCCCCTTTCACAGGTCACTTCACACCCTTAACTTAAACTGGAAATATTTCTTCATTACACTGCAGGGACCTCGGATGCTGGGACTACGTCTCGTTTCTGGTCTTCCCATAAGTAGCACAGAATATGCACTTGCTGGGCATATTCTTGATGGGAAATCACCTCCAGAAAAGTTAAACCTCATGGCTCTAACTAGTGGAGGTTCTCCCTTTGTGTAGGGCTCTGCCCGGGTTTTTCATGAAGCAAATTTGTATCACTGGTACCCAGGAATGGAATGGAAGGGAGATTCAAGTTTTCAAAGTAAATGGAAGCAAAGATCAGCAAGAATACAGAGAACAATTGGGATGTTTACAGAGTCACTCTAAAGATGACTTATTATTTTCAAAGTGTATGTTCACAATGGGAAGACCTGGCACTCACCAACTCAGTCAAGTGATTAAACTCAATAACACTAATGAATGGCCAGATGCATGTAATAGAAAATACACAGCGTCACCTACAAAGTAGTATAGCCAAACGTGTTTTGTCTGAATCGAATCACGCCTTTAGACTGGACTGGCAGTTTACAAGAAACATGGGGAATGGAGGAACAAGGTAAGTGACAGCATGAGGAAATAATCGGGTAAATCTAGAATGAGGAATATTCCACAAATCAACTAGTTTTGTCCCTTCAAAAAGTCTATGTAGTAAAAAAAAAAAAAAAAAAGTTGAAGCGCTGTTCTAGATTACAAAGTGCGAAGAAGGTTAGCAGCCAAGTGCAATGTATGAGTGAATCTTGACTGGCTCCTGATTTGAAAAAATATATAGTTATAAAAGACACTGGGTAGCCAATTGAGGAAATCTGAATATGGACTGGATATCTGGTAAGATGGAATGGTTATTAACTTTCTTAGAATGTTTAAGCTCCTGAGTTATATAAAAGAATGTCCTTATTTTCAGAAGATATGGCTGAAGCCTAAAGGTGTCTGCAATCACTTTCAAAGGGCTTAGCCTCCCACCCAAAATATATATATTTCTACACACACACACACAAACAGGTTGATAAAACAAACAGGACAAAATGAACAATTATTGAATCCAGGTAGACTGATGTTCATTGCACTGTTGTTTTAACTTTTCTGTTTGAAAATTTGTCATAATGTTAAAACATGGAGGCAATGTAACAAGCAAGCTATTCCTCTCTGCCATAGAAATTTCTTTCTCTTGCATTTAATAAAAAAAAAAACTAAGTTATAAAATTCTCATTCTAAGGAGTCTGGGCCAGTTACTGAGGACTATAAATGGCTCAGACAGCCTCTATAACCAATTCTGGGGGCTGCAGTTGTACTGGGGAAAACATAACCCTCTTACTTGAGTATCAGTTTCACTGCCCTTTCACTGTCCAAGAGCCACCACTTTTCAGAAAATAGTAATGATTCTTCTCCCAAGTTCAAGTAATTGAGGGTCTTCAAAGCAACAATAAAAATAGCTTTGGATAAACTTTACAACCTGTGATGTTGCTTCTGCATAAAGATAACTTAGTCACTTGATATCACTCAAGTTCTTTTTTAAATAGTGATCCAGATGATATGCAAACAATACAGACAGGGAGGTGATAAAGCATGTTCAATGTAGTCTGGGTACTCCATTAACCCTGCTGTTGGGGCAGGAATGAGAAGCAGCAGTGGATGAAAGACGTAAATAACCTCACTCCACACACCAGCTACTTCTGTTCCTTCCTGAGCCCTTCTGGAGGGACATCTTTGAGAAGATAAACCTCATAAATCAGAGCTTTTCTAAAGACAGGCAGCAAGAGAGAAAAGCACCGCCCCACAGTTTAAAAGTCTGTATCACTTGGGAAAAGACAAATGTGAAGTGGGAGTCTGAAAATTCATTCAAAGAACTCTCAACTATTGGATTCTTTCCCCAACAGAAAACACACTACACTAAGGCAAAAAGAAAAGAAGAAAACAAAAAATATACTGAAGCTCAATGTTTAAACACATATACAAAATACATAACATTGAGCAAAATGTGTTTCCTTGTGACTTTTGAGTTCAAGCTTATCTAAGAAGACAAGAAACTCTTACCTAAGTACAAGGATGCGTTTTCTTTCTTGACATTGTCATCTAAGTAGGTTGGTCCCAGGGTATAAATAGGTGTGGAGCCCATTCCAATGAGAATCTGTGCGCAAACGAATAAAGCCACATAGACCCAGTGATTGTTTCCTCCCGAGTCCTTCAGGCAGGTGGGTGGCTTCACAGTGGGCGAGGAGTTGCCATTCTGACACAGGCCGTCGTTGGAGGCTGAGGCGTTCAACTCTTGGATCTGGTATGGGGGCGAGATGAAGTGAGGTAAAGCGAAGAGGGCGGCCCCCACGGCGATGAGAAGACCCCCCACCGCCAGCCACAGGGGCCGCCGCCCCCGGCCGCCAAAGTAGCTGACGAAAACCACCACCACCAGGCTCCCGATGTCAAAGCAGCTGACCAGCAGCCCCGACTCGGAACTTTTCAGGCTGTAGCGCCTTTCAATGGTGGTGATGACGCTGCTCAGGTACCCAGAGACCATTAACGCCTGGATGAAGGTCAGAAAGCACATGCAAACCAGGAAGCAACGGGAATCAGTGAGGACCACATAGAGGCACCTTCTCCCCTGGAGCATGGCCAGAGTGGAGGACACCGACATGGTTTTGCTGACTTCCACCCTCTGGTTACATTCCACCAGCCCTGCAGTCTCTGCCGAAGTAGACGGGGCGGACGGGCTGGGGGCCCGCGGGCTGGAGCGTGGCTTCAACTTCTGATGGCGGGAAGAATCTGTACAGCCTGAGGCGGGCTTGGCGCCTACGCTCGCGGGACTCAGGTCTGGCCTGCAGGAGGTGCTGTTCAGAGCCGGTAAACTCTGGGACCTAAAGGTCTCTGGTTCGCACTTTTCTTGGACAGCTCCTACTCTGGCCGGTGCTTCCAGCTGCTCTCCCGCCTGGGGCTGCAGCCCCGTGCCCTCGTCCATGGCTCTTAGAATTCAGATTCGATCGCTGATCGCATTCAAAGACCTCCGGCGCTTTTCATCCACCCGCACGAGGGGCCAAAGCCGGGCCCAGACAGTCGTGCCCACCAGGGACCGGGGCTGGGGATGCAGAGCCGCGCAGCAGGGCATCCTCACCAGCAGTGAGGTGCCCACGGCATCCTGACCGCAGCCGCGGCCCCGAGGCTCCGCAGCCGCGTGCCCCGGAGGGCAGGGGTCCGCGCGGTCCTGCGATGAGCCCTACTTAGGGTCCACCTCGGGTTGGTAGCTCGCGGCAGGAGCCTTGCGTGTCCCGGGCGCATCCCCTCCTCAGCCGCCGCTCCGCCAGCCGCCCAGAGCGCGTACGCCCCGTGCCCAGCGTAGGGGAGCTTAGCGCTGCTGCCCGCGCCGCATCCCGCGTGCTGGCTGGGCCAGAGGCGCCCTGTCCTCGCCGCCTCGGCTCGCGACACCCTCGGGCGCAAAGCTGCCAACCTGCAAAGCAGAGAGAGGGCAGTCAGCGAAGGGCAGCTGCGGCTGGCGCCCCAGCGCTCCGGGGAACAGCGCTGGGGGGCTCTGACCGTTCCAAGTGGGACCGAGGAACGAACGAGGAGCGAAGCCCTGGAGGAGGAGGCATTTGCAGGCTGCAGTCCCCAGTGCCCAAACAATAAGCAGCAGGCGGTGGGCAGAGACCCTCCCTCCTTGTCTACTGTGGACCTGCCCCCGCCCCGCCCCTTTTGCCTTAAACAGCGCATCTGCTTTTATATGTTAATAATTATCAACCTGGCAGCTCTGACTCAGAGGCAGTGTCTTTTATTCGAGTGAACTAATTGCAACCTTTAGGTACTCCTACTCCATTACTCAAAATAGAAAAGGCTCAAAAGAACAAAGGAAAGTTTTTTTGTTTGTTTGTTCTTTTGGTTTTACAAACACAACGCACCCCCCCGTCCCGATTTTTAAAAAGAAAATAAAAGAAAGGAGGAAAGCAAGGTGTGTAGAAATGTGCGTACACATTCGTGCGCAGGCACGTGTGCGCGACTGGATGTGAATCCGTCTTCCTCATCAATTACAGACCCTTATTCAAAGCCCAAGGCAGCAGCAAAAAGGTCAGCGTGCTTGCCTCTTTATTCCCAACACTAAAAATAACAACCCTGCCCTCTGCCGCAGGAGAGAACTATTCAATTACAAATACCAGGGGCATTCGAGGCTGCGGCCCACTCCAAGTCCCAGCGCGCGGTGTCAAGAAAAACCGAAAATCAATTTGCTTTGCAGAGGGGTGGGGAAGCCACGCCAAACAAAGAGATGCCGGCGCGCTATCACAGCGCTCTAGGAGCCCACGGAGCTGGCTTGGTACGCGCGGGTCGGTAAGGAGGTGTGCTATTTACATCGAGCGCACCCTGGGAGCGCGGGCCTGGGGCGCGCGCACACATACACAAACACACACGCGCGCGCACACCCCGGTGCGTATGTGTTGGAAACCCTCGCGGGATCCAGCACCCAGTTTGAACTCAGCACGAGCCGAAAACAGGTGTGTCCCCAGGGTGAGCCCGGGCCCCTGATCTCCGGGACTGCCACTCCATTTCTCCCGCCCGGGGGGATGTGTACCAGGTGGGAGAGGAGAGCCGTACTTAGCTGCTTTGGGTCTCATTCTGCGACGCGCTTTTGTGATGCTACTGACAAAAGAAAGGAGGGAGGGTAAGGGAGAAAGGCGGAGAGGATGGGATCCAGGGGCGGCCG
Source organism: Camelus bactrianus (assembly GCF_048773025.1). Classification (NCBI taxonomy): domain Eukaryota; kingdom Metazoa; phylum Chordata; class Mammalia; order Artiodactyla; family Camelidae; genus Camelus; species Camelus bactrianus. Next base: position 12,527,835 of record NC_133567.1, read on the forward strand.
CTCTGTCGTCTCCCTCGGCTCTGCTGTGCCAGACCCGCTCCCAGATTCCTGGCCTGCCAGCCGCTCACAGCCGGGGCTTCCCCGCCGCCTCCTTACCCAGGCGCCTTCCCGGGGAACCCCACCGGCGGCCGCGCGCCGAGCCGGGGAATCCCGGCAAACTCGCTCTCCGCGCCCGGGGCTCCGAGCTCCTGCCGAGGCGCAGCCACGATGGGCACCCGGACCCCGGCAGGGGGCTCTCAAAGCCAGCGCGGGACCCCGGGGACACCTACTGCGCGCACGCAAACACACACACACACACACACACACACACACACACACACACACACACACACACACACACACAGCCAGCGGGAGAACAGGACCGCCGAGGACAGCTGGCCAAGCTGCCGGGGAGCACGAGCCGCGGCTACTCACTCGGGAGTCTGCGTGTCTGTCTGTCGGTCTGTCTGAGAGTAGAGAGCCGGGAGGTGGGGACCTTGAAGGTGCGGGAGTAGTTGGGAGCCTCCTGGCAAGACAGCGTCAAGAAATCAGTGAATGAGACTGTGACTCAGGCTGAACTCTTCCCCCCACCGCTCGCCTGTCCCCCAAGCCTCTCCAAACAGACACACACGCACAGACGCGCCCGGAGCGGAGCAGCGGACAGCGCAGGCGCGCGGGCAGCCGCCCAGCCCAGCCTGAAGGCGGCGAGCCGCCCTGCTGCCCTTCACCTGAGCGTCGCGGGAGGGCGAGGAGCCTGAGGGAGCAGGTCTCCAGAAGTCAGCTGCTGAGGCAGAGAGCCCACTCGGGAATAAAGAAACTATTTCTGTTTGTTTTATTCTGTGCCGAGGCCATTCACCGTGTCTGAGGGACCATAGGAGGTTCTGGGGACAAAAGATGAACAGGACAGGATCCCTGAACTAAGGAAATCTCTGTCTTGTGGAAGATATACCCCTGTAAGTAGCCTAAAATAACACGATAAATTTTATACAAAATAGATACGGCAGATACTGGAGAACCTAATGTCCATTGTTAACGGATTAGATCTTCATTTCCAGGCAGAAAGAAAGGCATGTGCAAAGTCCCGGGGGCATGATGCTGCAAGGAAATAGGTAGATGAGTCACAGAGTGGTTGCAGGGATGGGGCAGAGGGCTGGGCCGCAAGAGTGGCAGAGCAGAAAAGGGCTTCACTGACTTGCTCACCAGAAAGCTGGTTCTGGCAGTGATGGGTGAACTGAGGCCATGTGGAGAGCATGGAGACAAGTTAGGAGGCAATCTCTGCACAATATGTGATGGGGGTTGGGGGTGCGGGGTGGGTGCGGGCAGCAGGGGAGGAAGGAACTGCTTGAAAACACTGACAAGGTAGAAGTGGCCAGCCTTGGAAGCTGATGTAATCTGGAGGCTGAGAAAACAGGCCAACGTAGGCTGTCTCTCAAGTTTCACACTTGGGTGACTGGGTGGGTAAGATCCAAGAAAAACACAGGAGGAGAAACATGCTCTTAGGAGAAAGATGTTTGTCCTTTTATATGTGTTGACTTTGAAATGCCTTTGGGACATCTGAGTGCACATGTCCCATAAGCCACTGGGCATATAACACACAGGCAGTCGGGATTAGGGATGTGGATTAACAGGCATCAGCCCAAAGGCAGCATGAGGTGAATAAGGCAGATCATGCAGGAGATGTGAGGAGAGGGAGGCTAAGGGCTGAGCCTTGGGGACACCATGACCTAAGAGACGGAAAGAGAAAAAGCTAAGGAGGGAGATGAGAAGAAATGTGTTAATAATCAGAGAACAGTGAGTGTCACAGAAGCCAAAGGAGCAGAAAACTTTAAGAAGGGGGTGGTCAGATGCCAGAACACCTGCAGAGGAGTCAAATAGCTAAGAAGTTAGAGTCCATGCGCTACAGCAAGTAGGAGGACCCTGAGAACTTGACAGAGAGAGATAGTGACCTAATGAGAGTGTGTGTGTGCATGGGGAGGGGGGTTCCACAATTACCAGTGACTGTGCTGGCCATTGCTGAAATGTCAAAACCACTTCAGCAGCCCTTGGCTTTATCCAATAAGAGCACTGTGTCCACTTTACAGCATGAGGAGGAAGTGTAGAGACATTAAGTAACTTGGTAAAGGCACATAGCTAGTCTCTGGATGATAAAAAAAAGTTCATGCTCCAGAAGTCCATGCTCTTAACTCTGACTCTACCCTCTCTCCCTTATCATCTGTAGCAGCCTGACTTTTCAATGCAGCTTGCATCTGCTAATTATCTCACTTTAGTCCAACAACCATCCTATGTACAGTCATCCTTAGAGAACAAAATAAGTCAGCTGACACCAAAGAACAGTTGGTTCATGCTCCAAATCCATGTTGAGACAGCACTAATCTGGCAACGGCCAAACTGCTGATCAAACAGGCCGAAGGCGTTTATTTCTCATCCCCTTGCCCCTGTCCCCTTTTCTTGAGATCTCCATCAAGCCCATTGTCACTTTTCCACAAAGAGGAAATATGACTCCAGTGCCAGCCTTGCCCAGATCTTAGCTATGTGGCACTTCCTGTACCTATTACTCCTCTGAGCTTATTCTGGATCCAAACAGAATTGATCTACCTCCTATTACATCCTTCCAAGCTCTTTGGTCCATCCTCTCATTTCAGCCTCAGCCCCAGACATCACTTTTCTACACCAAATTCAATCTGTCGCATCAGGTGCCAGCAGAGGGCTTCCCTGCTGAAAGTCAAATAATCACGTCCCTGCCACACACTGTGTTTATTCATGGTCAATTACCATAGTTACACTAGAAACAATGCTAAGAACCTATAGACTTTTTACTCCCACTAATAGAAAGATCATGATTTATAGACAGAATTCAAAAGGTCCGATTAACTACCCATATAGGAAACAAAAAGAAAGCATTTAGCAAAAGACATTTCTTACATTCTCTTTCATAGTAAATGTGACTTTGGAAAAGGCCAGGTGCACCTCCATCAGCCCTCATCTTTCAAGTCAGAGAAAGAAATGGATTTATATCATGGGGTTCTGCTACCCCCATGACTTATTTCACAGTCGCTGAGACTGGACTATCTGCCCTGCTAGGCATATTGGGAGAGAAAGCACATGACTATAAACTCGCTTCAAATTTCCAGGTGTGCTGATGCTTCTTCTAAGTCACTAAGTCAGTCTAACTTACACATAAATTGTTTCTTTCTCAGTCTTCACATAATAAGATGGTAGCCTTTGGAATTACCTAGGGCATCCTATAGGTTTAAAATCTAGCTGCTCTGGAGAATGGGGCAGGGAAAGCAGAGTGTACCCTTTCCTCCACTCTCTTTCCTTTTTCCTTAAGAGGGTTCAATTCAGAGGTCTCCCAGACACAAGAAGAAGAACTGAGTTTTGGTCCAGAACATTTTCTGGGCTTAAAATATAATACATAGTTGTCACTGCTCTAATTGAATTAGGTATTGGTTCTTGAAGAAGAGATAAGTTATATCTTTAAGGTAACCTTTTATATATCATTGAAATGTAGATTTATTCACAGATCCTGAAGAGGTAGATAGACTATTAACCTGTGTGACATAATTAAATTACATCTCTATTCTTGATTCAAAAAGGTGGTTTATGGTATGACTGATTGCCTCAATATCTTTTCTTTTTTATTTAATTACCTTTTTTATTGAGATATGATTGACACATAACACTATTAGTTTTAGATGTACAATATACTGATTTGATATAGTATGTATTTATTGCACAGTGATCACCACAATAAATCTACACATGGTTACAAAGCTTTTCTAATGGGGGAGGTAATTGGGTTTTTCTTTCTTTCTTTTTTTTTAATGGAGGTATTGGGGATTGAGCTCAGGACCTCCTGCATGCTAAACATGCACTCTACCACTTGAGCTATACCCTTCCCACCTGACACACGAATTTTTTTTCTTGTTATGAGGATGTTTAAGATCTACTCTGTTAGCAGCTTTCAAATATCCAATATGATATTATTGATTATAAGATTATAAGGTAATCTCTTAACAGAACTTGGCATTTATACCCTTACTTAGGAAGTAAATTTCAAGCTGGGTAAAACAGAAGAGGGACAGATTTGGCCCTGGGGGAGAACAGTGAGTTCAGGCAATCACTCCAGCCCTGTGGTTTGAGTATGGCAACCAACCATGTCAGTTTTAGCACTGCAGGTCTCCAACCCAAGAAACCACAGTCTTATGAACACGTGGACACTTATTCACCCTTTAAAAGAGCCAAGAAATCAGGCAGCACCATTGGGAAGCAGCCAGGACAAGAAGACAACACTCTACCAACCTTCTAGAAACTGCCACCTCCCTTAATAAAAATAGGCCAGTAATGAGAAGATGAGACATTTGTCCCCAGAGATTCACATTCCCTTGAAAGATTTTTGTAATTACCTCCACTGCCACCTGGGCCTGGGAAAGGAAGGAGGCGGGACAGGAAGTGGGAGGAAGGAGAGAGGAGAGGCCATCTGCGTGACCCTAAGCATCTCTTCATATGTCGAAAATCAGGGCCCTGACCACTTTTCACCCAGGCCATTTCTCATGGTGGTGTTTGCAGCCAGCGACCTTGAGGGGTGAGGTACCCTTTATCCCTGGAAAAAGAGCAGTCTTAGTTCTGCTGACTCTGGGCAGCACCCCCAGCTCAAGGCTCCTCTCCTGTAAGGTGACTGCCCATGTACACAGGCATCCGCAGTGGGCTGTGCATCACCCCGTGGGGCCCAGGGCCACGGGGGACTGGAGCAGACATCAGCCTGACACTCGGCCTGCTGCTTTTGATGTGAAGAACAATGCCCATTGCCTCTGACTCTGCAGCCTTTCCTCCCCAGGACCCATGAAATAGAAGCAGGCTAACTTGTTAGCTCAGAAGGAGGGTGAAATCCGAGACCCTACACAGTCCTTGTGAGGTCTCACCTGATTTTAACACCCTGACCCAGATACTAGCTTCCCTTTCACTGTGCAGGACAGCTGGGCCGGGGCCTGCGCCTTTAAACAGAGCTTTCCTTAAGCCTAAAGGCCAATAAAGGAAGTAACTACACAGGATAACATGTTAGATGTGGCTGACGGGCTCTCAGCATGCAGCCCCAACATTTCTGTTCTATCTTGAACAACAGAGTCTAGAAAGCAAGCAAACAAACAAAACTACATTTCCCAGACTCCTTTGCCAGCCAGGTCCTGGAGAAGAACTGATACACTCTTGTGAGTTTTAGAAGTTGGTATGAGGCATAGGCCGCATCTTTCTGGCCGTCTTAGGCCAGCAAGCAGGTCATGGGGACATAGTGTATTTCTGCTTCAGCCGTCGTTGTCCAAACTCCAGCTTCTGGACATCAAGAGGCAGTTACAGCCTTGGACCTCAGGATCCAGACACAGCAGGGTGTCCTGAAGTCAGTAGACCATGGAAGGCCTTTAATTCCACCCTCCAGACTGCAGCAGATGGACCAGCTTTGCTGGAGGGACAGACCTGCAGTCCTCAGGGTTGTTCCTGGTCATCCAGCCTGAAGACCAGCCCTGCCAGAGACTGTAAGCTCACAGTTTCCTGTAGGGCGTCCCTTTCTGCCTAAAAGCCCGGAGCGATTTCTCTGGGCAAAAAGCAATACGCTAGAGAGTCAGCTTGTAAATTAGGGCTACTCCTCCACAGTCTGCCCCCCCCCGCAGCAGATGCTCCTTGGGGATCTACCCTAGGGATGACCCTGAACTCTCTGGAGATGACTCAAAGCCTGGATCCTGAGAGTAAAGCCAAGAGAAAGCTCAAACTCCTCTTGCCTTCCTTCCTTCTAGCTCCCCATTTCCTGGCTGAGAGCCTGCTTCTTCCCTAGGTGCCCGGAAGGGCTCACAGATGTGACCTCAAGGAGGTGGTCTTATTTCAGGGTGTAGAAGAATAATTAACACAAGATAAGATGAATGCCAAATCGCTGCAGTGACACACTGCTGAGGCCCCCTACACAAGCAGGTGGGATGCAGCAGGCTTCGCTGCCTTCCACTTGTCTAAAAGGCCTTAGACAGCTATAAATAATCCTTGGTATTGTCCTGCTGCTGGCAACAGGCAGCCTGGCTGGGGGACAGCAGAATCCTCATGTCCCCTCCCCTCTTTTCCAAGGTCCGTGTCCTCTGTGGGACAGATAGAGCAGAGTGGGTCAGAACAAGGACACCATGGGAAACTAACACTATTCCATCTGTGTGGTGAGCACATGGGGGTCCCTCGTACACACTTCATCACCAGAAGCAGCCCCGATTCTAAGATGCACTGTTATTTTGCATATCACCAAAAAGGAAAAAATACAGCCTGCTAGACTCTGACACATCTTAATGTGTCATTTAACCTTAATGAGTCAAGAGAGAAAAAGAGGACTCTTGACAAACTATCTAAATTTTAACTCTGGCTCTGCCATTTCTGCCAGTAGAGCCTTGGACAATTGATTCAACCTCTCTGCCTCAGTTTTCAAGTCGTGGTTAACCCCAGTGTCTATCTCGCAGGGTGGTGATCAGTGGATAATGAGATAATGTACACAAAATGCTTACAGCAAGGCTGGACCAAGGTTGGGGCTAATGAACACAAGCCCCTGTCAGAGCTATGCGTTGCTGACTTTTGCAGTCACCACATCTGTGTTTTCCTCCCTGGCTGTCAGAGAGCAGGGGATCCAGAATCTTTTATTTCATACACACCACACACTTATCTAAGATTGGTTCCTATCCGGGAAATTATGTTTAGACCGATAAAATCTCATATATCCTTCTAAGGACCATTATTTTGCTGTTTTTGTTTTTTGTTTCATTTTCCATCTTCCAACCAGAGGAATTCCTTCCTCATCAGTACCTCACCACCACTCAAGTATTTACAGAAGTTAAAACATCGTTATCCTCTCATTTATCATATTAGGACTGACTGCATATTTTACAGACATTATTCGTCTTCCCTCTCAGATATATATTACCAATCCCTTTTATAGAGGAGGGCGCTGAAGTTCTGAGATGATCATCAATTTGCCCTAAACCATTCAGCTTAGAAAGTGTGGAGAGAGATGCAAACCCAGATCAGCCATGTTTCAAGGCTTACACTCCTCGGGGAGGGTATAGCTTGGCGGTAGAGTGCACGCTTAGCGTGTGTCCTGGGTTCAATCCCCAGTACCTCCATTGAAAAGGGAGTCGGGGAGAATAAAATAAAATAAAAACAAACCTACACTCCTAGCCACCTTGCTATATCTTCTAATTGGGCTTTACATAATTTTTAGGAACTCACCTATTGATGAAGATGAAACATGTCTCATCAATATAGAAACATTTAAGTGGACTGAAGGATGGAGCAGTCTAAGTACAAACGATACATGCTATTGCTTCAGAATAAACACAGAAAACAAGCTACCCAGAGAGCCATGACCTCTGTAATGACTGGGATTCAGGTTTTCCAGGGCTGCCTAATCTTCCAGTCACTAACTGTGGTTTCATTCCCAGCTGGAGACTCCTCCCCAGCCTGCTCTGCATTCCTTTTCTTACTAGGGACCTTGAGCATCACGGGACAAGCTTGCCATGAAGCCCATCCCTCAGAAAGCAGCGGCCCACCTGCCACCACATCCCACCACTGAGTACCACTGAGTCTGAAAATAGCGGTTCTCTCATGGGGAGAGAACCCAGCCTCACTCCCGCAGAGCCAGTCTTGTAAAGACAGACGAGATCAGTCCTGGCGTCCTGAGATCCTGAATCACAAACACCACAGAGCAGCATCCTTTTAATAAAAAAATACAGAAATGTAGGGGGCTGTGCAGAACGATCACGAGCTCAGAGCTGCCTGTCTTGTCAAACGTTCTTTCCTCAATACGACACTCGAAAAGAGCTCTTCACAAAGTTCACTCAAATCCCCTTCTCTCCTCTTTTGTTGATGACAATTTTGATAATTATCTGATTGCACAAAAACTCCCCAAATCCAGGTTGAGGTGCTATATGATTTTTATTATTGTTACTGTTGGCTTCGGCACATTGTGCGCTTGTGCCTGACCTGCATGCTCCATTCTCTCTGGATGGCACTGATACCCTGATAATCGTTCTGTTTCCCTTGCTGTAATTAATGACCCCATATTAGCAGAATGTACCACTTGGACCATCAGGGGAGTGGTTTTAAAGGATTTAGTGTTCCATCTGGGGACTGCAAAACCTGTCATCACGGAATGGGATGCAAACGACAAATGAGTCGTCTTATGTCATTCCCTCTGTGAAAATCAGAGCTGTCAGAGTCTAAACTTAGTTCACCCACACTGAGGGACGACCAGGGGAACAGGCATGGAAGCAGTGGAAATGTAACGTCTAAACATCGCAGTCTTCTTTCCTTCCTTTAGCTGGTTTTGTTGGTGCAATTTCACACCAGAGGAAAAAATGTGACTTTTCCCAACAGAAAAGAACTGTTGTGAAAGTTCACCCATTTTGGACCCAGGATCCATTTTAAATGCCAGTGCAGAAACAGAAAAGTGCTCCAGAAGAAATAAGAGATGTACAGGTACATGAAAATAAGCATTTCTCCCTGGATTCGTTCATCCTCTTTGGGCTTTCCTAAAGGGAAAAAAAATAACTTTAGGAAGAAAAGTCTGAAGCCCTGTAAACAATTTTCACTAGTCTTAGAAAATGTTTTTTGATGAATATCTTTTATACATGTAACAAAAAAGAAAACCAGAGAACAAACAAAGTAATCCAAGCTGTTGAAAAACTAATAAAATTAACTCCCTCATATGCCACCAAGATAGAATCTTCTCAGTCTCCTGCAATTTAAAGATCAGAATCCTGGGTGGGGGAGGGGATAGCTCAGTGGTAGCGCACATGCTTAGCATGCACAAGGTCCTGGGGTCAGTCTCCAGTACCATTAAAACAAGTAAGAAAGTAAGTGAATAAATATATAAATCTAATACCTCCCCACAAAAAAAGAACTTTAAAAATTTTTTTTAAAATAAAGACCAAGATCCTGATGTCTGCCAAGTGCAAAGCCCACAATGGGAAACACAGTACACAGGAGGGAGGACCTGAGCTGGACCAGAAGAGTTAGCAGAGCTGTCAGATGTGTAAGTGGGACCGGTGGCCTCTGAGACACCTGAAGAGGGAAACTGAAACAGAAACACTCTGGGGCAGGACATCTCGAGGATGGAGAGTTTGGGGGAAACCTGGGGCACATGAAGGGGAAAACAGGAAGTAAGATAAGAAACCTGGTCACCTCCCAGCCGAGAAGTTTAGACTCTACTCTGTAGACAAATGGAGATTCACCAAAGGTAACTAAGCCGAGCAGAATTAGGCAGAAACTATACAAAGATTAATTTCTCAAAAAGAGGTGGCTGGAATTGGAGTCGGGGAGAGACTGCAGTTAGAGACACCACCCCCAAAGCACTCAGTACAGGCAAAACCATGACCCCGGGTTCTGACAACTAAGTAAAGACCAAGTATTGGCCCACCCTTGTTTTATGACATGGGAGTGGGTGACTTTAGATTGGAAGGATCTTAGGGATCATTTAGCCAAAAATTCACAAACCTATGGCCAAATTAAGCTGCCGCTAAAGCCCACACATTCATATGTTTTAGTTTTCAGAATTAGTTGCCAAAACTAATTTTAAAGTCAGGAGATTTCAGATGAAAGATTCCAGATTGCTGGCATTTATCATATTGGATTCAAGGCCCTCAGTTACCTGCTTAACCCATATGAGCCTCTAAGTTTGAGATCCTTTGATTTGGGCCAATTCCGTTTTAGCCTTCCTTACCCCAACCTTAAAAATGAAGAAATGGAAACCTGAGGAAGGAAGGTAAATAAAATTTCCCAAAGTTTCATCAACAGTTGTTGGCAAAATCAATGAGGGATGATGTGGTACCCTGACAATTCTACCCCCTGCAGCAACTGGATATATGTGGTCTCTGGTCCTCACAAGCCTTAAAAAGTAGACATCATTATTCCCATTTCATAGGAGGGAATGAGCTGAGAGAGAGAGACTAGGTAACGTGTCCCAAGCTGGTGTGGTGGAGACAGTGTTCAAACCTAGATGCACCCTAGTCCTTTTTATACATAATTAGTCTGAGATCCTGGAGCCAGGAAAACCTGCTCGAAATTTGGACTGGCCATCAGCTGGCTGTGTGACAACAGGCTGTCACTCAGCCCATCTGAGTTTCAGCTTTTTGGTCTCTAAGCTGGAACGAACACATATTGAACAGCAGTGAGCACATACAGTAGGAATCCCAGTGTTCACTTGTGCCATATGTTGTGCCAAGATCCCTACACTCCGTGAAACTGGTGCTGTCATCCACATGTCAATGGAAAAAAAACGGATTTTGAAAGGGTGCCACGGCCCTGGGTAGTGAAGAACAGTCTGGATCTGCTCTCTGGTCCAGTCACCCACACCCTCCACCAGCTTCCTGATGGGGCACCATATATCCAGTAGGTGCTCAGCAACTCAGAGCTCCTCCCCCTGCTGTCTCTCTTACTCCACACAATCAGACCATTGGTTTTTCTGCCCTCTGGTACCTCCTCCCTTCCAGTTTTTCAAGGAAAATAAGATTGTTTCTCCTCCACTCTCAGTAATGTCGACATGCTTTTAGAATTGAACTTGCTATATGTGTGAACAGTGTACACTATGGTCCTTAAACTTTTATTTAAATGCTGTCATGGTGAAGAAAATGTGGTATATATACACATTAGAATACTACTCAGCCATTAAGAAGAATGAAATAACGCCATTCACAACAACATGGATGGACTTGGAGAGTATCATACCAAGTGAAGTAAGTCAGAGAGAGAAAGACAAATGGCATATGATAGCACTTATATGCAGAACTTTAAAAAAAAACGATACAGATGAACTTATTACAAAACAGAACAGACTCACAAACATAGAAAACAAATTTATGCTTACCAAAGGGGAAATTGGGTGGGGGAGGGATAACTTAGGAGTCTGGGATTAACAGACACACACTACCATACATAAATTAGATAAACAACAAGGTCCTACTGCACAGCATAAGGAACTACATTCAATATCTCATAATAAGCTATAATGGAAAAGAATCTGAAAAACTATATATATATATATATATATATATATATATACATTTGAATCACCATGCTGTACACAAAAAGCTAACACAACCTTGTAAATCAACTATATTTCAATTTTTAAAAATTGATTAAATAAATAAATAAATAAATAAATATCCTGTCCAAAATTCATATGCTGAAGCCATAATCCCCCATATTCCATACTGTGACTGTATTTGGTAATAGGATCTCTAAAGAGGCAAGTTAAGTTAAAATGAAGTCAGTAAGGTGAGCTCTAGTCCAATATTACTGGTGTCCTTAGAAGCGAAGGAAGTTTGGACACAGACAGGTAGAGCGGGAAGACCATGCGAAGACACAGGGAGAACAGCGATGGCTCATCTCCAAGTCCAGAAGAGAGGCCGCAAGAGAAATCCCCCCTCCTGACACCTTGACCTCCACTGTTTAGCCTCCCAAATTGTGAGAAAATAAATTTCCCTTGTTTAAGCCAATCTGGGCTCCTTCACTATGGCAACGCTAGCAAACGAATACAAATACTGATGAAAACAAAATCAAATATTTAAAAATAATAATAAAACAATAACTTATTTTAAAGTTCATTCTTAAAGAAATTCCAGGACTTTAAACATTTCTGATGGTAAGAAAAAGTTGTAAAATTGTTCAAAATTCACTTTTCAGACTAAACTGGAAGAAGAGGACTTAAAACACCCCATGGTGCCTGTTACTCTCCCATGGGGTGCATTTTAATCCGTGAGGAATGTTACAATGATTGATAGGGAAAAACACTGTGATTGAGACATATTAAAAAATAAAAGCAATTTAGACCAAAATAATGTAATCAGTAAGTGAGCAATATAAAAGAAGAAAAAAAAAGTCAAATATGTATGCCCAATTGGAAAAGAAATGAAATATATTGTACCTGTGTCTAAAATAGAAATGCTAATCCCAAATCTTAAAACATCCCTAAGATCTGAAAGTATATGAGAAAACACAGATCTGACAGAAAGTGACAACCCATAAATAAACAAGTGGTTGTGATATCCGTGCGTCCAGATTTTTCTCAAATCAGGCTTCTCAAACTGGGGCTGCGTGTCCCCAGGGGCCCTGGGCCACCTGCCAGTAATAAAGTCACACAATAAACATGGAGCTTCTTCCTAGAAAGTCATCTTTATTAAGTTTTGGAAATATGACAAACAGAGATGTCTTAAATAGAAGAAAAATTCAGATATATAGTTTTATTCTTTTTTTAATTTTTTCAATTGAAGCATAGTCAGTTACAATGTATCAGTTTCTGGTGTACAGCATAATGTTCCAGCATGCATATACATACATATATTTATTTTCATATTCTTTTTCATTAAAGTTATTATAAGTATTAAATATAGTTTCTTGTGCTATACAGAAGAAATTTGTTTTTTATCTGTTTTTATATATAGTGGTTAACCTTTGCAAAAAAAATTCAGATTTATACTTTTAAATAAAATAGGACCCTTTTAAGAAATGTAGTTCTTGCTTAAGGTCACTTAGGGCTACTGGCATCCCAGACTCCCTGGGGTATGTCGCCACTCCCTTCAGTCCAGCCACTTTTGTGAAAAGTTTAAAAAGTACCTTTATCTGGTGCCAGTTTTATCCTCAAGAGATATGTATTTTATTTAGAGGGCTCTGGGAAAGAAAAAATATATATATCTCAACCACACAGTTTTAAATTCTCTTAAATTGGCCACACAAAACTTTTTCAAACAAAACATGCCTGAAGGATCATGCTATCAACCATCCACACTTTTGTATGGATTACATCATTCATATCTTTCCCTCAATAACTGAAACCAACCACCTTTAGAAATTGGAGGTGGGGAGGGGAGGTAATCAGGGTTCCCATGGGAAAAGTCACCAACTCTACTAGGTTGTTTGAGGGGACTGTTCACCAAGATGTGGCAAAGTGTCAGGGAGCAAAGAGGGATGTGCAGTGCCCTGGAGATCGTAACAGGGGGATGCTACACTATTCCCACACCAGGATTGAAGGGGCAGAGGGAGGGGGGCAGAGGGAGGGAGGCAGTTTTCAAAGTCAGACAGAGAATGCTGCACAGGGAAAGCCACAAGATGGGAGCCCTTGCCTTCAGGAGAGGCAAAGGCCAGCCTGCAGTGACCCTGGGTGAACAAACGGTCTTGGGTCCTCACTCCTCTCCCGACCTCTGATCTCCGACTGGTTGGAAGCCACTGGAAGCCGAGGGAGCAAGGGAGACCACAGAAGCCATCTGTACAAGTCAGCCTCCAGACACAGAACGGACTGCAGGGCAGTGGAGCACTGATCTGGAGCGAGCACGGGAGGGCTGAGCAGAGAGGACTGACTGGGCATGGAGGCGCTGGCAGGGGACCAGAAGCACCGAAAGGATGAAAGCTTTGAAAATGTTTCGACAAGGAAAGACCTCGGATTCTGTTTTCAAAAACTTAAAGATTTACTATAGAAAAAGATTTAGAGTATATGAATGTAGGTTTCTGCTGAAAGTCCACAAGGACATTTCAGATGCTGGAGATGAATTAAAGGGAAACAGGTTGCTTTACGAGGCAGTACAGTTAGCGCCTTGTGTGGCAGATAATTTCCTTTGACCAACACTCTTTCACTGACCATCTTCCACCTCCACTCCCAGGAGCCTACCCAGCCCGGTGGCCAGAGGAGCAGGCATGTGTGGTGAGGAACCACATTGTCCCGCCAGTGACTGCTCCAGGCCTAGGCATGGGACCAGAAGGGCAGCCAGAATCCTTCCCTGGGCTTGTACCAATGGAAGCTGAGAGAGAGAGAAAAAAACACTATTCCTTTTGCACCACCGTGCTGGACTGTTGAAAGTCTGGCACTGCCTGAAGCCATGTTCCACGCCACGTGGAACATTCCAACCTGCAGTGTTAGAGAATGAGGCCACACATGGTGAGGAGTGATGGAGACAGAGAAAGATAGTCCTGACAGGAACAACTGGGTCCCTCCTTTGAGCTGTCCCTGAGGTGAGTGCCTTCTGTCCTTCTCTCTTATGTGAGGCAATACATTTCCCCGTTTACAAGACTGATTTGAATTTAGTTTCTGTCACTTGCAACCAAAGGCATCCTGACTAATGTTATGGACTTAACTCTGTACCCCCCCACACACAAAGAAAGATCTGTTTGTTGAAGTCCTAACACCCAGTACCTCAGAAGGTGACCTTACTTGGAAATAGGGTCTTTATAGAGGTAACAAGTTAAAATGAGAACATTAGGGTGGGTCCTGATCCAACATGACTGCCGTCCTTATAAAAAGGTGAAATCTGGAGACAGCCACAAAGAGAAAACGCCATGTGAAGAATGGAATTATGCTGCCACAAGCCAAGCGACCACCAGAAGGCAGGAGAGAGGCCATACCAGAGCCTGCCTTCCCTCCGAGCCCTCAGAAGGAGCCAATCCTGCCGACACCTTAATCCAGACTTCTGGCCACCAGGACTGCCAGATAGTCCATTTCTGTTCTTGACGTCACCGAGGCACTGTTACAGCAACCCTGGCAAGCTAACACACCCCACAGCTAGGGTGCGGCAGAAAGGGTGCGTGCAGAGAGCTGAACAAGACGATTTCCAAAGTCTTCCAGCTCAGAGGTGAGGATTTCAGGTATGGATAGTTAGCCCCCAGGAAGCAAAAGCTGAGTCTCTTTTCACTGGGAGTGGTGTAGGTATAGCTGCTAATTCAGAGCCTGCCTCCATAGCCCACCAAAGCACCCGCACCTGACCCAGGCAGCCAGCCGAGCAGTGTTTTACTGCAGACTTGCTTACAGTCATCAAATACAAGCACTAAAAAAGAAAACAAAATAATACAAATCGTTTTGGAGATCCTTGTGAATTATATGGGAACAAATATATAATAGATAAACATAAAGCAGCTGATATAAACCAAGTTATCAGACAGTGCAAACCAACACCCATGACTCATCACCTCCAGTGAAGCATCTCTGTTGACTTCCTGTGCCCCAGTCTACCACTAGGACAGAGTCTATAGGAGCCTCATTTTCACGCCTTTTGTTTTATTTACATGGAATAAAAGTGAACTCACCTAAAGTAGGAGGAAATCTTTGATTATCTGTCTTGTTGTTTTAGTTTTTTTTTTAATGGAAGTACTGGAGATTGAACCCAGGACCTCGTGCACACTAAGCACACACTCTATCACTGAGCTACATAGCCACCTACCCTGGCTGAAAATCTTTGTTTAAATTGTTCCTAAGGCCTACAGAGTTCTCCAAATGTGAAATACTACAAAAAACTGAGAAAATATTATACCAATACCAAGTTTATTTCTTAATGAATTTCTAGTTTCCAGTTTATTGGCTTGGGAGGCCCCATGCTTTTTCCAATAATAGTTTCATCGCTCATTTGGAGCTTGGATTGTCAAACAACCAAATTCGCTATTGCTAGTTTAAGTAGTAAGGAATTGATTGGAGAGTATTAGCCACATGTGGAATCTCCAAGAGGTCAGGAAAGCAGACCTGGTTATTACACAGCCAGAGCCAGTATCTGGAAGAAGGATTATGGGACACTCCCAGTCAGAACCCCAGTGCAACCACCTCAAGTTACTTGGCACCTCCAACATTAGGCAGCAGAACCTTGAACCTCGGCAAGAACTGCCCCAGAAGAACCAAATTCCTCCTCTGCTGTTCCCTCCAAGAGCAACTCTCTTCCCTGCCTGGCCACCAGCTCTCACAGCTCACTCCTCCATCCATGTCCCTTGCCGATGTCCTGGGTCAGCAAAACCAGCCACATCTGGACCCCCAGCTGCAAAAAGGCCCGGGAAAGACAGATTGTAGCCTCCCAGCCCCTCCTATATAGGAAAGCATGAAAGAAGTGTGGACTGATCCACAAAACTGCCTTCAGAACTAGTTTGTCAACTGTAGGAGAAAACCGTATTTCAGGATCCTACGGTCACAATTTGGTTTGACAAAAAATACACTTAGTGGATTTGATCAGACACTATATTTTCACTGTTGACTCTGAAAATCTTTTTGGTTTCCAAAGAATATAGTCCAGTCCCAAATTCTGATAGTTTGAATCACTGAAGGCATTCAAAGGATTTTGCCATAAGGTCTGAACCTTTTACCAGAAAAGTCCACAAGAATTTGGCTGATGGTGGCAATATTGAAAGCAATTTTTAGTATCTGCAAAATCCTACTATGGGTAGGGGCAGCACTCATCGGGATGGAGACATTCTGAAATGTTTGCTTACTAATCAATCCTGTTAGTAATAGACACTCCTCACTGAAGTTACCCTCCAGCTTCCTCCAAGGAAGGCTGCCAGAACACCTGGCAGCGAGCAAAGCTCATCAGCATTTGACCTCCTGCCAGAATCTCACAACCATCAACCTTTCAAAAGGAGCCTCTGGTTAATGGGTCTTGCAGACAACAAGACCGCAATGACTCAATACCGAGATGGAAGGCCTCTCATAAAACAAACATGCTTCAAAAAATCATATTACCATTTTCCCCTTTGGTTGAATTGGCCTCTTTTTAAGGTTCTAATGACCTAAAATCAAGTTTTAATTTATAAGTTCCACTGCGTGTTCTTAGACAGTATTTAGAGCCCGTGCAATTTTGCTGTGCCAATGCAAAATTCTGGACAAGAGCCAAACCCCTACTTAGAGTTCAGACTCAGTTCTTTCAGGCAATGGAATTCTCCTTACAAATGCAAAGGTGAGTGGCTTTGCTTTTTACGCTTAGTGTACACACATTCATTCTTGTAGGCACCCATCAGACTGATATTGGGAGGGAATCAGGAGGAATGAGGACTATTCAGATCACACTACTTGAAATGATTTAGAAATCATTTTGCAGATGTGAAATGACAATGCACGTCCTCCACCAGGTGGTGTCCAATCACAGTCAGGACCGAGATGGACAAGAGTCAAAAGAGCCACAGCTCACGACTGGCTCCTGTGTGCGCTCCTCCAAGACATTTCTTTCGCCGCTCAATAACACAAGGCTGTTTCATCTTCTGACCTTTTCCAATTTCACCTCGCACAGTGTTACTCTGTATCTACAATGCCCCTCTCCAGTGAAGATTCTCAGTATATACAGGGCACAATAACCCTAAAGAAAAGACAGGCCTCAGTCAGGTGCACTGCAAATCCAAGGAAGCTAAGCCTCAGGGCCTCTCATTTGCACGACTTCTAGTAATAGCCCAGGAGGGCCCCTACACATGCCCTTAAGTGTTCATATGTTTTTACAAAGTTGCAAAGGCAAAGTGTTTTTAACTATAATCCAAGAAGACCTTGGTCGCTCTCCAATGCAACTTCCCCTCCTACCTGTTGGCACTGGAATTGACATGGGCATCTGTGGGATCCAAGTAAGGGGAAACAGGGCTCAGGAGTCTTCTTATTTGTAGCACCAGAGGTGACACTGGGACACTGTGCCTGCCAACTTACAGAGAGTGGTGAGAAATAAGGAAGTGTGCTGTAGCAGCCAGGGTTCTCCAGAGAAACAAAACTAATGAGAGAGAGAGAGATGATTGATAAATTGATAGATAGATAGATATGGACCTATTATAAGGAAATATGGAGGCAAAGTCTCAAGAAATACAGCCAGCAAACTAGAGACCCAGGGGAACAGCTGGGATAAATTCTAGTCTAGAAGCCAGCAGGCTCGAGATCCAAGGAAAACTGTTTTTTCAGTTCATTCCAAAGGCAGGAAAAGGGCCATGTCCCAGCACAGTCAGGCAGAAGGAGGCCCTCTTATCCAGCCTTTTTGTTCTATTCAGATCTTCAATTGCCTGGATGAGGCCACCCACACTGGCAACCTGCTTTACTCAGTCTACCAATTCAAATATTAATCTCACCCAGAAACACCCTCACAGACATACCCAGAATAATGTTTAGCCAGAGGTCTGAGCATCCCATGACCCAGTCAAGTTGACACCTAAAATAAAGCATCACGTGTACCAAGCCAGAAAATCCTGCCAAATCTTACAGCTCACATGTGATGGCTTCTTACTAGAGATTTTCTGAAATTTGACAACAATCCTAAAACTCACATAACATGACCAATAATGAACTGTGAAGCTGAAACAAACCTTTCCAAACTATCCAGAATAAAACCAAATGGATCAGTTGCAAAAGAAAAGATTAAATTTTTTTATTCTCTCCATAGAATATATTACAAATTTGCTGTCAAATGAAGAGGCAATCAAAGAGTATGCAGTCAAGAAATTTAGAAGAAAAAAGTATCCAATGTGTATGTTTGGCAGTTAATTAAAAAAATATTATGTTATTTCTCTGGTTTATTTTTATGTCTGTGGTGTTTGTTAGCTTTTTAAACTTTATAATTTGTTGGAATTTCTTTTTCAGTCTAAATAAATGTCCTTGGGGGAGGGTATATCTCAACTGGTAGAGCACATGCTTGGCATACACAAGGTCCTGGGTTCAATCCCCAGTACCTCCTCTAAAAATAAATAAGTAAACTGAATTACCTCCCCCCCAAAAAAAAATTTAAAACAAAATAAAAAAATTTTTAATAAATAAATAAATAAATGTCCTCTTTCACACCTAATTTTGTGTCTGTGATTTTGTGTTCTTTTTCTTAGAGATGGTCTCTGACATTGCTTAAGACCCAGGAAACATGTCACTTGGCAGGTCTACATCATTTCATAAAATAAAAATTTTTCAACTTGTTATGGCCCTTAGAGACCTTTCCGGTTAAGCTGTTTAATTCCAGATGCACCTTTAAATCAAGTGGGGACCTTGTCCCAAAAACTAATGCCTGGGCCAATTAAATGGGCATCTCTGGAAATGGGGCCTGCCATTGCATCTTTTAAAAGTTCCCCAGTTGACTCTACAGCACAGCCAGGTTGAAAACCACTGTTTTAGCCTGACCTCTTCCTATTACAGATGATGAAACAGAGGTCCAGGCAGAGGCAGGAGCATGCCGCAAGCCACCATGCTAGTAAGTGGCAGACTTGAGCTTAGACCAGGAAACTCCTAGCCCAGACTGGAGTACAACACTGGTACACTCCTTATTTAATCACAGGAATGCTTGTACATAAAATTAGTGTGGATCACCAGCAGTGCACACTCACAAAGACTTGCTGGCCAGGTTGCCCAAGAGATTAATGTTTTGCAATCCTTAGGTAGAAACGTGCTGTTTTCATTCTGCCCTAGCAGAGAGGCGAAGCCCATTGAATGGTTCAGAGACAAAAGGTAGAGAATGGAGGTTATAAACAGACTTAAAACTACTGTGTTGACTTAAATGTCAAGGTCATGCCAGACTAAAAGCTCCTAAATATAGGTGTTCTATTTTAAGCAAAATAGCCCCTTCTGTTTCCATGGCTTTATGTGAAGTTTGCCCCACATTTTTATTTTTTTAAGGCCTTGTTTAGGCCCTATTTAGATAGCAAAAGTCACTAACGCATCCTAGGACTTTAATTCGCATTTAAAGGCTCAAGTGAGAAATCATAGCTACCTCTCCTTGCCTGGATTTCCATGGTTGGGAATGATCTTAATAACTCTTCCAGCATAAAAATTGTTTTATTCAGTAAAATAATACAAGCCTATCATTTCCCTAGTGTTATTATTATGACTTGTACTTACGGGAGTCTACAATGAGTAGGCACAGTGGGTTGAGTTTTTTCTTTTTTTCTTTGTTGTTTTTTAAATGGTTTTAAATGGTTTCTTTATGGTACATGGCAATATTTTAAGAATATTTTCATATATATTGCATTTTGATAATTAATCCCATACCATCTCATTTCACAATCTTAGAAGATTATCTATTTATGCCTGTTTCCACCATGAGATTGTAAACCTTCAACTTTGCATCTATAACAGTATTAGGCACCTAAAATAAACTAGCTATAAATATTAGCCAGATTGAATTAACAGAAGCCCTAATTTTTAAAAATTCTATTTATAAAATACTCTCTTTTTTCTGGCACTTTTTCAAGTCAGAGTGAAGAGCTGTCGACCTTTAATGGAGATATACTACTGTCTTAGTCCATTTGGGCTGCTCCAACAGAATCCACAGACTGGATGGCTTGTAAACAACAGAAATCTATTTCTCACAGTTCTTGGGCCCTTTGATAAGGGCGCTAATCCCATTCGTGAGGGCTCCACCCTCATGACGTAACCGCCTCCCCAAAGTCCCACCTCCTAACACCGTCACGTTGGATGCTAGCTTTCAACTTTCAAATTTGGGGGTGGTGGGTAGGGCATAACATTTAGTCCACAGCAACCAGTGATCCTGTCACCTGGGAGTTACAGTTGATTTTTACTCTTCCTTAACCACTACCCTCCCTCAGACATCCTTACCCCCACACCATTCTTCAGCCTCAGTATCTCATATTTGTCACTTATTTTTCTTTTCTACTGCAGCTGCCTTAGTCTGGGTTCTCATAATCTCCCCCTGTATCATTACAATAACTTCCTCCTCCTTGTGTTCTCCTCCAGTCTTTTATCATGTTGGTAGATAAACTTTTCTAAAATAAAGATCACTTCTTATTGCAGTCTCCCCTCCATCATCTGCCCACCACCCTCCATGTCCCCCACTAGCTGACAGTGCAGAATATAAAGTTGTCTACCTCATCACCTCTCCTCCTTCTGCTTCAACAGCAACTCTCCGTCCTCCACACACGCATGCCTCCCGTACCACAGAGCCATATTTAACTGCCTCCAGTTCTTTATAAGTTTCAACCTGTCCACCTAACTAACTCATTAACATCCTTTAAGACACAGCTCAGGAGTCACCTCCTCTCTGAAGCTTTTTCTAGCCATAGCCCTCCCAGCAACCACAAAGAGGTTATTCTCCCAACATGTACTATATGTACGTTGCATAATACCTTATTTTCTCATTTGTCTACTGTCCAGTTTCTCTTCTTTGAGAAGCTGATTTATCTGATTTATCTTTACACCCAGCACACCTAACTCAGGACTTGGCATGCAGTAGATGCTTCATACTTATTGAATGAATAAATAAAACACAACAGAATGAGATAAGGGTCTAAAGACCACACTAGACAAAATTCTTGTGTAGTCAAATTGCTCCTTACATCTCTAAAGTGATTTTAAAGGATGGCATATGTGGTTTTAGATACACCAGATCATCTTTTAGGAAGCCAGTTTTTTCCCAGCACTGGAGCAAATAACTAAAGTTTTGTTTACACTATGAATTAAATATTTGGCTTGCATTTTTAAGCCATAATGTTAAAAAAAAGTGGGGGGGTAGGGTATAGCTCAGTAGTAGAGTGTGTACCTAGCATGCACAACGTCCTGGGTTCAATCCCCAGTACCTACATTAAATAAACAAACAAACAAACAAACAAACTTAATTACCTTCCCCCAAAAATTAAAAAATAAAAATTAATTTTTAAAAAAAGAAAAAAATGTGGGGATTTGGTGGGGTGGGGATGAGGATGATAGTGGTAGAACAGAGTATGCATATTTGAATTCAGCTAAATGTGTGGAATGTAAAATTCTATCATAAATCTTACTTACAAAAAAACAGATACCAGCATAAACTAAAAAAATCCATAAATCCAATGCACAACAAATGCTGTCAATAAAGCAGCATTGCTTAAATGATGGGTCAGTTATATTTGTGGATAAATAGAATATCCAAATCCAGGATGCCTAAAGACAGACAAAAACTCTTTCTGTTCGCAAACATCCTCGTAATTGACCAACATTCCCGAGAAACGGAGCATCTAAATCAGAAATATCCCACACGCTTCTCTCAATCTCACTCAACTTCTAGTGGATGCCTTGAGCTCTGAGTTAGAACAATTCTAAGGCCATGTGTGAACTCAGAGAAGAGGATTAACAGTGACATCAAGCCATCTTCATATAAAGTGTGACCCATAAATCGTAGAAGACCTGAGCAAAGAAGCTTGGGGGTAGGGGGAGGAGAGGGACCTGAATTAATTTCTCAGATTAACATCAAAAACTTCCCAGGTCAGGCCAGACTCAGCCAAGTACACAATGATGGGAAACAACAGTTGCTAGAACTAGGGTGGCTCCCCTCAGCGAGCAGCCAAATGAAGCTGGCTGATAAGGAAGTCATGGGGACCCAGGGGAGCCACAGTGAAATCAGTATATGGGTCTGATGCTGGCTGAACCAAAGTCAGAGTTAAGAGTTAAACTTATAATATATCTATTTTTAAGATGATGATGATGATGATGATAATAATAATAATAATAATGGTAATAAAAAACCTTTTTTTAAGAGTTAAACTGGTTCTGGGTGAAGCAAGATGGGAAAAGAGGTCAGGCAGGGACCAGGTGGATGGAGGAGGGACCAGACATTGAACATCTTAGATGCAGAGACCAAGGCCTCCCTCCTGGAACTGGCATGCAAAGGCTAACTGCCCACAGGATGAGGCAATCTTGGCCCTCAAGAGTAAGGCCCTGAGAAAATGAGATTCACTGATAGGAAAAACTCAGCTGAGAAGAGAAAAGCTGGGTGTGTGGGACAGAACCTGTAAGGATCTGAATGGGGTACCACAGTCCATGGCCAGGAGGGGACAGCACGGAGGTCCTGGGTGAGAGGAGGTGAGCCTGCCTAAATGAGGGAGGTGCAAAGAGTGGAGACAAACGCAGGCAGGCCGCTCTGATTGCCGTAGACAGTCCCTGAATCTGACAACCGGTCCCATTGTCCAAACTCCTGCAGAAAAGCAAGGAGATAAAGGAGCCCCGGGGATTTTCAACCATTAGAAGGTGTTGATCCAGGAGACATGGATACAGTAGATGCTGGAGCAGCAAGAAGGAGAAAATGGAAATTAGCTGATTAAAAGTCCTAAAAGACCAACGCAGAGAGGAAGAAGCTCTTGAAAGAAACTCACCATATTTTTAAACATGAAGGGACAAGGGAATCACTGAAAACATGGGACAATATCCTCTGAAGCTGGCAGTTAGGAGTGAGGGCAGAGGAAACAAAAGAGGTTAAACTCAGCTTCATTCGTGGTGCCCATTCTTGCAAGCACTGCTCATAGGAGACTGGGTGAAGGATAAGACTGAAACTAGAGGCTTAAATGGACCCTGGGGGATTATCAGGTAACACTCATTAGCATGGAAAATGGAGAGCCGGTTACAAGAAGCAACGGAGTCAAGAAGAGTCTCAAAATCACTTTTCTGTGGCAAGTGGACTATCCAGGCAGCTGGGAGGATTTTTTTTTTTTTTTTTTGAATCGTGAGAGGAGAAAATGTCACCATCCCACAGTAATGATAGAGCAACAAAGGGAAACGACCTCTCCAGCTGTTTTTAAAGGGCTGACAGTGCCCTTCAGCTCCATCTAGTTCCAGAAATTATACACCCATGATAACTGCGAAGCGGCCCCAAACAAAGGAGCCCTATTTTCCATTCTTTACCTACTCCTACTCTTACTCCAATCTGCAGAGGCAAAAATAGAATGCTGCTGCTCTAATACGGGGCATAACCAGGAGGAGAATGCCTCCGGCAAGAACATCAATGGAAAATATACGTTACTTTTGGATTATAAAAAAAACCACACCCAGTGCTTTATACAACATCAACAGAAAGAAAATCATACTTTAATCAACTGGCAAGTGGAACGAACTATCCCTAAAACAAAGCTTTGTAATGATACAGATGAATGAACCTTCATTAAGACAGAAATATCCCACATGATTGGCTCTTCACTGTAATTAAGAACACTGTAAGCAGGTTTTCACTTATTTTTCAGAATAATGACTATGGTTAGTGGACTACCATGGTCATCTCCCAATTAACGGTTTACACAGTGAAAAGCAAAATTGTGAAAAGATTTTACAAATTCTTAGGTCCATGTGTGAAATGGTTCATCGACATTTAGACATACGGGTAAACTAAGAACTGCAAAGCCGACATTCACTGTTCTGCTGTCTATTATTTTTAATACCTGCAATTATAAAAATTAAGAAGATTTTGAGTGAACTAATATTTGACAAGGGAGTTAAGAATACTGAATGGGGAAAAGAGTCTCTTCAATAAATGAACCCTTGCTATTCCCATACAAAAGAATGAAACTGGACCCCTATCTTACACTGCTCACAAAAATTAACTCAAAATGGATTAAGGACTTAAATGTAAGACCTGAAGCTTTAAAATTCCTAGAAGAAAACATAAGATAAAAGTTCCTCAACATTGATCTTGGGAATTATTTTTTGGCTATGACATCAAAAGCATGAGCAACAGAAGCAAAAATAAACAAGTACATCTACATCAAACTAAAAATGTTCTGCATAGCCAAAGAAACAATCAACGAAATGAAAAGGCAATTTATAGAATGGAAGGAAGTATTTGCAGACCATGTATCTGATAAGGAGTTAATATCCAAAATATATAAGGAACTCATACAGCTCAATAACAAAAATAAAAAATCTGATTTAAAAATGGGCAAAAGACTTAAGTAGACATGTCTCCTTCAAAAGAAGACCTAAAATTGCCAACAGGTATATAAAAGGATACTCAACATCATTGATCATCAGGGAGATGCAAATCAAAACCACAATGAGATATCACCTCACACCTGTTAGAATGGTTATTAAAAAAAAAAAAGATGTGGTGATGGATGTTAATCATACTTACTGTGGTGAATATTTCACAATATATACACATACT
This sequence comes from Camelus bactrianus, assembly GCF_048773025.1. Taxonomy (NCBI): domain Eukaryota; kingdom Metazoa; phylum Chordata; class Mammalia; order Artiodactyla; family Camelidae; genus Camelus; species Camelus bactrianus. Next base: position 12,552,434 of record NC_133567.1, read on the forward strand.
GAACTATGCTGTACACCTAAAACTAATGTTATATACCAATTATATCTCAATTTAAAAATGAAAGAAAAAAAGACAACAGATAACAAGTGCTGGTAAGATGTGGAGAAACAGAAACTCGTATGCACTGTTGGTGGGAATATAAGTTGGTGCAGCCACTATGGAAGACAGCGTGGATGTTCCTCTAAAACTTAAGAATAAAATTACCTTATGATCCAGTAATCACACTTCCGGGTATATGTGCAAAGAAAGTGGAAACACAATCTCGAATAGATATCTGCATGCACATGTTCATTGCTGCATTATTTACAACACCCAAGACATGGAAACAACCTAAGTGTCCAACAACAAATGAATGGATAAAGAAAATATGGTGTATACAATGGAATATTATACAGCCATGAAAAAGGAGGAAGTCCTGCCATTTGTGACAGCATGTATGGAACTAGAAGACATTTTGCTATGTGAACTATGTCAGACAGAGAAAGATAAGTGCTGTATGTTTTCACTTATATGTGGAATCTAAAATAAAATAAAATAAAAACAACAAAACAAAACCTGAGAGTAGATTGATTGGTTGCCAGCAGCAGGAGTGTCAGGGAAGGTGGCCAAAGAATACAAACTTCCAGTTATAAAATGAACAATTTCTGGGGATCTAATGTGCAATATGATGACCATAGTTAACAATGTTTTATTGTATACTTAAAAGTCACTAAGAGAGTATATCTTAAAAGTTCTCATCACCAAAAAAAAAAAGTGGTAACTATGTGAAGTGATGGATGTGCCAATTTTACCATGGTCATCATTTCTCAATATACACATATATCAAATCATCACATTGACTATACACCTTAAACTTACACAATGTTGTATGTCAATTAAATATCAGTAAAAAAAAAAAAAAGCTGGAAACAATTTTTAAAATAAACTTTTACAAAGATTTCAGACAATTTCCTTAGTGTTCTGAAAAATTTAACAAATTCTGTCAACTAAATTAGCATCAGAGGCATAACTGGCCAGAGGCCAATGAGCTAATCCATGCAGAAACATTTGTGAACATGTCATACTGATACAAGGCACCTCTGTTCGGATTTGTGTGTGTATGTGTGTGTGTGTGTGTGTGTGTGTGTGTGTGTGTGTGTGTGTGTGTGTGTATGTCAATATGTATTTTATTCATTTTTAAAAGTCTTTTCCAGTTTTATGAAATTATAATAACAAATAGAGAGTGTATATATTTAAAGCATGACGATTTCATGTATAGCTCCACTGTTACTAGTATTGTGGCTTTAAAAATTCTTCTGGACTATAGGGATTAAAGAAGAAATGGAGACCCCAGAAAAGAGGTGTATCCTATATTGTCATCCTTCAATAACTAACCCAACCCCCAAAAACATCTTCTCCTATTTAACAAGGAAGGAAAATAGGACAACGAGAAATGCCTTCAAACTAAGATGTGACTAGACTCATTATGTAACTATCTTTCTAAAAATAAGAAATAAAAATAAGCTTCAGTGTACTTTCTACAGATTATTTAGATGCCTAAGATGCTTGTGTTATATCAAAAAAGAGCTTTAAGCCTAAAAAAGACCACTAAATTGTGTATTTATTTGTGTGTGGATGTCGTCACCTCACACTTACCAAGGAAAGATATTTAAAGGAAGACTGGGTGTGAGCTGAGCACTAACCTCCTCCCAATAGAAATATTCTGTTAGACAGATATAGACATGGAATAAATTATCTCCACACTGTGAACCATAGATATGATGTTGAGTGTAAAAGGAGTGGAAAGAAGAAGAAGAGAATAGAGGAGAGAGATGCTTGCTCAGGTAGGAGGCACCAGCCACACTGAAATGAGAGGACAGGACAGCTGGACAGAGTTTTCCGAGCGCCGCCACTGTGGGTGGTGGTTGAGGACAGACATAAAAACCATGGAATTAACTAGTCTCAAGACTCCGAATGGAACTCTGGTGTACAGTTGTTGGCCCCAGAACTGACTTAGCCTTCCAGGTGCTTAGAAGGATGTGATTCTCGCCTGCAAACAACTTCCAGTGACTTTGGGAGGTCCGGAAGTGAATCAGGAATCCAGGGGCTGGAGCAGGCTGATTCCTTTTTAAGAAATGACCAATGTCAACAGATTAATTGGTCAGAATTTGACCCATCCATGAGGTTTATCCCACACTTTTTTTTTTTTTTTGCCTAATTTGGATTTTTTTTTTAATATCCCACACTTTGAAGTGACAAAAGATGTGATGAGTAATTAGAATTGATTATATCTAAACATGAATATGGATATATCTTAGGAGGGAATTTGCGAAATAAAAAGTTCTGTTGAAGTCATATAAGACTTTTTTTCCTTTGGCAATGTTGCTGTATTATTTTTGCAATTTCAAAAGCAACTACAAGGAAAATCCAAAAAATGATGATTTGTGAGACAATATTTACAACTTACATCACACAGAACTAATATAGGAAAAATTCCTTAAACTTGAGAAAAAAAAGATTAAAATCCCTATAGAAAAGAAAAGCTTAAAAAAGTTTTCAGAAAAAGCAAGTTCATTTGCTTGTTAACATATGAAAAAGACGTTTAACCTCGACTCAAAATAAGAGAAATAAAAATTAAACCTGCACTGAGATATAGTTTCTCAGATGTCAGATTGGCAAAAATCCGTAAGCTTGAGAATGCACCTTCCTGGTGATGCTGCTGGGAAATCAGCACTCCCGTACATTACTGGTGGGATACAGAAAAGGGCTTCAAAATTATAGGCTCTTTTAAGTATCTAACCCTCTGCAGTAGAAAATCCAGTCTCCCCCATTCCCCTACTCCTATCCCTTGGCAACCACTAATCTATTTTCTGTCTCCATAGATTTATCTGTTCTGGACATTGCATATAAATGGAATGGCATAAATATGGTCATTTGTAACTGGCTACTTTGACTTAGAAAAGTATATCAAAATCTGTGCTGCTTTCCTGTGGCTTCCATAACAAACAACCACAAGTTGGATAACTTGAAACAACAGAATTTTATTCTCTCATAGTTCTCAGGACCAGAAGCCCAAAATCAAGGTATTGGTAGGGACAAGCTCCCTCCAAAGGTTCTCAGGGACTCTTGGTTCTCTCCTCCAGCTTCTGGTGGCTCCAGGCATTCCTTGACTGGTGGCCACACCACTCCAATCTCTACCACCTGCCTCTTCTCTTTCTGTCTTCTGTGTGTCTCTTATAAGGACACTTGTCATTGGATTTAGGGTCCACTCTAGATAATTCAGGATGATCTCATTTCAAGGTCCTAACCCAATTACATATGTAAAGAACTTTTTTCCAAATAGTCATTCACAGGTTCCAAGGATTAGGACATGGACATATCTTTGTGGGGGCTCATTCAACCCACTACAGTCTGTTCTCAGACACCAAAAATTTCACATCCATCCACATGCAAAATACATTCACCCAATCCCAACATCACCAAAAGTCTCAAACCATTGTAGCATCAACTCTTAAGTCCAAAAATCTGGTCTAAATGTCATCAATTCATAAGTCCCAAGTTTTTATCATCTAAGTCATCTAAATCAGGTATGCTTGAGACTATGGGTATGAGTCATCCTGGGGCAAAAATTCTTCTCCATCTAGCAATTTTGAAATCCAGCAGGGCAAGTTTTGTTAGGTTTTAAAACCTAGGTGTAATCCTATGTGTTCTGTCTGGTGGCTCCACTGCCCTCTGCCTCCATGCCTTTGTCTCCACACTCAGGGCCCCAGGCTCTGCCCTTGGAGTCATTCTTCCTTTTTTTTTTTTTTTTTTTTTTTTTTTTTTTTGAGAGTAGCACATGTTTGCAGCTGAGTAGCTCTGTCAGCCATTTCCTGCCTGTAGGATATTGGAAGTTCAACAGCCTTCTTTCTTTGAGTCCAGCCTCTGTCCCTTTCAGTCCGAGCTAGCCATGTTCCTGCTGATATAACATCCTCAAAACCTGTGAGTCTCCTGTGTATGTCATGGAGCAACACATCATAAGATAAGAGGGTTTTCCATAGATCCTTCTTGGGTAATCTCATCTCAATTCCTGACTTCTATTGAGATGTTTGATGGGATCCATGAGTCATACACGTAATATTTTCAGCAAAGAGTTGTCCAGCCAGCCACACTCTAACCTTTTCTCCAGAGCATGCTTTCCTAATAGTGAATTTCCCAAGTTTAGCATCTTTTGCAATCGGGATAGGCTGAGAATTTCCCAGTCATTAAGTACTAGTTCCATTCTGTCTAATAGTTTATTCCTCAATTTTTTGCTTTCCTTTGGCATTTTACTATAAGCAGCAAGAAGAAGGCAAGCCACACCTTCAACTCTTTGCTTGGAAATCTCCTTGGCTAAATACCCAAGTTTATCACTTATAAGTTCTATTTCCTACAAAACTGCAAAACACTATTCAGCCAAGTTCTCTGCCATTATAACAAAGATCACCTTTCCTCCAGTTACCAGTGGTGAACACACTTCATTTCCCTTTGAGCCCTCATCAAAAGTGCTTTCAGCATCCAAATTTCTATCAACATGTGTTCATGATGATATATGTATCTCTAAGATGATAGATGATATCTCTGCCATGCTCTCACTTCTTTCTGAACCCACACAAAAAGCACATTTAATGTCCGTATTTGTACTAATAGTCTCTTCAAAGCAGTCTAGGCTTTTCTATTATGCGTCTCAAAATTCTTTTTTGATAATCTCTAGCCATTACCCAATTTTAAGCCACTTCACATTTTCAAGTATTTTTTATATCAGTACCCCACTTCCTGGTACCAAAATCTGTATGTATCAGACTTCATTTCTTTTTGTTGCCAGATAATATTCTATTATATGAATCTATCACATTTTCAATCCATTCATTAGTTGACAGACATTTGGATTGTTTCTACTTTGGGGCTATCATGAATAATCCTGCTGTGAATGTTCCTGTACAAGGGCTTTCTGTGGATATATGTTTTCATTTCTCTTGAGGATAAAACTGGAGTGGAATTGATATATCCTATGGTAACTCTATTTTAACATTTTGAGGAACAAACTGTTTTCCAAAGTGGCTGCACCATTTACAATCCCACCAAAAATGTATGAGTGTACCAGTGTTCCAGTTTCCCCACATCTTTATAAATACATGTTATTTCCTTTTTTTTTTTTTTTTTTTTTGACTCTGGCCATCCTAGTGGGGTTAAGTGGTATCTCAGTATGGCTCTGATTTGCATTTCCCTAATAACTAATAATGTTAATCATCTACCTTTTAAGAAGAAACAATGCATCCTCAATCAATGATAGAAAGCTCCCTTTTTCAGAAGAATGCAATATAATAAACATACAATAAATATAGGAAGAGAAATACAATTGAAAATTCACTATTTTCCAAACCTTAATAAAGACATTGATTCCAGCAAGGATCATCAATGAATGCTAAAAAATAAAAAAATAAAAAATCAGCAAGTGAGGATGATTGTGCAATAGGATAGTCACAAGGTACAGAAGTATCACCCCACACATTCCTTGCTGATGCTAATTGGGAAAGTACAGTTATAATGGTAAGATCTGCTGATCGTCACCTTCACCAAGTGTGATGAACTGAATATTTGTGTCCTCTCAAAATTCATACAGTAAAGCCCTAACACTTAGTAAGGCTGTATTTGGAGAGGGGACCTCTAAGAAAGTGATTAAGATTAAATGAAGTCACAAGAGTGTTGCAGAAAAGTGTGTTACAGCTCAGTTGTGACAGTAACCTGGATCCGGGCAAGAGAACAAGCGACACTCAGAGGGTTGGAAAACTCAGGTTTATTATACCAGTGGGCCCAGAGGAGTTAACACTCCAAGCTCTGGACCCCAGACTGTAGGTTTACACAGGCTTTTATAGGCTGCCAGTTTACACTTTGCAACATCATATGCAAATAGGGTATAACAAGAGTTGACTAATTAGGAACAAGCTTTGTAGAAATGGACAAATCAGGAGTTCGCTCAGGGAACCAACAGAATTTTAGGGGTAAGTTCCACTTTCCTAGAAGTAAGCCATTTCCGAGGCAAAAACTGAGATAAAGCCACTGGGCCAGGGAACAACATGGTGCTGGCATGAGAGTAGTGGCCCTGCCTGGGGGTCCTGCTGGTCTTTTTTATGGGGCTTCACACCTCAAGAGTGGGGCCCTGATCTCATAGGACTAGTGTCATAAGAAGAGATACCAGAGAACTTGCTGTCCCTCTCAACACACACACCAAGGAAAGACCGTGTGAAGTCATGGCGCGGGGGCAGCCCTCCACAAGCCAGGAAGAGAGCCCTCCCTGAGAACCGACACTGCTGTATCTTGATGACAGACTCCTCACCTCCAGAACTGTGAGGAAATAAATGTCTGTTGCTTAAGCATCCAGTCTGTGGTATTTTGTTACAGAAGTCTGAGTGGACTAACACTCCAAGTAATCAAAGCTAGCATTGCTAAAAGCAAAACAACTTGCAATATGAAATACATAGCATGACCCCTGAAGGGATTCATGCCAAAGCTGTTTACCCTGAATCTAAATAGGCCATTCAATCTAACTGCCAGTTTATAAAAATACACATCAATGTTCTGGAAGGTAACAGTAGGCTCAAATTACTACTTAAAAAATACTAAGGGGTGGTAATTTGGCTTCTGGTTAAGATGGGATAGCAAAGCTCAGATTTGTCCTGCTTCCTGAAAAAAACAAGCAATGGACAAAATATGTAAAATGAGAGCTTTCATTGCCTGGACATCATTTAAGTTTTTTTTTTAAATGTCCTGATATGCTTGCCTTTTAAAAAGCATCAGCCATTTAGAGGAACACACAATGCCTCTGGGATTAAATTTATCAGCTGTAAAAATGATGCTGACTCAGCATGGATTTATAGGAGCTGATTACATTTTCTCTTCTCAACTCCCACATCTCTAATCTGGGAGCTGACCTGATTTACAGTAGAAACACTTTAGAAGGCAATGGAAAACAAAGGCAAGAGGAAGAAAGCAAAGGGGAAAATCACTGTAAACCCACGTTACTGATAAAAATACAGCGGTAGCCATAAAGTGATTTGGGAACACAAAGTGCCTGAAAGTATTATATGCATTTAATCAAAGTCAACCTCATAAACAATAAATGATATCCCCAAATATTTCACTAGCTTAAGGGATTTTTAATGAGAGAAAACATCCTAGTTTTCTCTAGGATGATTAAACCTATGAATAAACCATATGCTAAACCACAAAAAAAAATTTTTCACTTTTATCAGCCTCCTCTTGAGTTCCTCTTAACTGTTATCAGAGTTTAGAATGATATGAGTCATCCTAGAAAAGGATAAAAGCCCCAACCCACTCACCATACATTTGAGCCTGAAGGCTTTTGGCAGAAGATTCCCAGAAAACTGTTCAGCTGACCCAGAGATTAATCCATTTATAAATGCATCCAGTCATCACTGAGTATGCTGGGGTTTTATTCTTTTAATGAATACTGGTCTAATGCAAATCTGTATGTAGTTAAAAATAAAGGACCCCACTGAATCCTACTCAGGACTTTTTATTTTGCTCCTCAGCACAGGACTGCTATGGGTATGTCATTGTTATTTCCAGAATGATAGATCCCTAGACAATAATTCAAACATACTAATGATGATAGCAGGAGAACTCCACACACTTTGCTCCAACCCCACTCATTAGGACTCTTAAGGATGGAGGAAAAAAGAAAGAAAGAAAGATACAGTCTACATACACAATTGACAGTGGTCAAACATGCAGTTCTAAGCAAGACAGTTTTTTTTTTTTTTTAAAGCCAGTTTGGATTGCAATTCCACAAAGCTGGAAAAGCCATCAGGAGCCATCAAAAATATAAGATCTCAGACTTTGAATTGTATCCAGTTTATATTCCCAGTGTTTAGCAAGGTGCCTGCCACATGGCAGGAGGCTGAACAAATAAATAAATGAGTTAATGTTCTAGACTGTGCTATTGACACCCTAAGGTGCACACTCTTCTTCTGCCATAGTAATGAAATACCAAATTTTCAGCTGGGTGCAGGAATGCCCAGAATCAAGACAACTTTTCCCAAGCTCCGTGGCACCTAAATGTGACTGCATAATTAAGTTCTGACCAATGAGATGCAAGCAGAAGTGGAAAACTCCATTTTCTTTCCTGCTTCCTCTTTTCTACTGACTGGAACACAAGCATAAATCCTAGAGCTCCAACAAGCATGCTGTATGCCAAGAGGTGACCCTGGGAATGAAAATAACCCAGCATGGAGCCACAAGACAGAATCTGGGTCTCTGGTCTATGGAATTTCAAAACATTCTAAGACTGATGACCTTTGAAATTCCTGAATGTGAAATAAACTCGTATTTTCCTTAAGTGACTTTGAGAGGGTTTCCTTTATTTGCAGCTGAACCTAATCCTAAATACAGTTGACCCTGAAGAACATGGGTTTAAAGTGCCTGGGTCCACTTATACACAGATTTTTTTCAGTTAATATATTAGAATGTTTTTTGGAGATTTGCAAGAACTTGAAAAAACTTGCAGACAAACTGGGTAGCCTAAAATACTGAACAAATTAAGAAAAAGTTAATTATGTCATGAATGTATAAAATATATATAGATATACATGTATTGCACAAAATATGTGTTAATCGACTGTTTATGCTATAGGTAAGGCTTCCGTCAACAGTAGGCTATTAGTACTTAAGTTTTGGGAGTAGTTGAAAATTACACATGGATTTTCATCTGCGGGGGGAGGGGGGACTGTTTCTCCTAACACTTCGTTGATCAAGGGTCAGCTGTATTTACTTAATTATTTCCTATTGTGTGTTTAGCTAGTTTTTCACTTTTAGCCTCTACACATAGTACTGCAGCCATGTTCCATAGCAGGAGCCAATAAAATTTTCTGAAACAAAAAGTTCACTGGTATCCAAAGACATAAGGGAGAGGGAGACTTGATCTGGTCAGGGGAGGGACATGAGAGCTAGAACGCCACTGGTTAGGCTGGATATCCTCACCTCTGATGCCCACCTTCCAGCTCCCTAGCAGGGCTTCACCAATGCACGACGCTCCCTGGAACACAGTTTGAAACCTACTGACCAAGATTTAGGGGGCGTGGTCACATTTTTAATATTAAAGTGGAGGAAAACCCCAGAGACATAGAGTACTTGAGAGCATCTAAGCAGGTACCACTTAAGTTACACATATAGGCATTCTCTTTAATGTATTTTTTCCACCAAAAAAAGTCATTGTTTTTATGTATTGCTCTGAAATATCTTTCCAAATTAATACATATTAATCTCACATTCTTTTTAACAGCTGGTGCAATATTTCACAGTTTGATACAATATTATGTAAATGTACCACAACAAACTTGACCGTTTCCATGTTGATCACCATAAGTAGTTTCAATGTTTTCATTATGTTGAATAATGCTACACACACACACACACATTCCCATATCTAGACCGGACACCTAAAACCGCTCTCTCCACTTGACACATCGAAACCAACAATTAGTTCTCTATAGACTTACTGAGCTTAGACTTTCAATGTAAACCATTCTTTTGAGCTTTGATTCTTTGCTTTCCATTATGGTCAAAGAAAGGGATAAAAGTTACATAAGACAAATCAAAGCTTTGCCCTCGCAGTCCATAGGCAAATCCCATTTATGAAATAATCATTCCTTTTCTTACTGTTCATTTCCCATTTTTTTCTTACATGTAATTGGCACTCTCGAGAGCCGGCACTCTTGGGGTGCTCCTGGTGGGTGGCGGTATCCGGAGGCTGGGGAGGTCAGGGTTGTTCTGCGGGCCTTGCCAACGCGCCGCCGGCTACTCGTACTCCAGGAACTGCTTGTGGTAGAACAGCAAGTATCCCTCGCTGTCCAGCACGTCGGTGATGCCAGCCTTGGTGATGATGGCGTCGTCACACTTGAACCACTGGTCCTTGTGCTGACGGATGAAGCTGGTATAGTGGCCGCTTTCCAGGGTCCCCTGGTGGTTGACCACCACAAACAAGGAGTACTTGTCGTTACTGAAACCGTCTGTAGGCGGCTGGTGCTGTCCATTCATCCGGCTCTCTTTGCTGGAGGCCATGAAGGGGGTCATGTCCAGCTCCAGGGGGAAGGACACGTAGGTGGTGATCTTCCGCCGGAGTTTGGCCGAGTGCTCCAAGCGCTTGAGGTGGAAGCAGGCCACGATGGGCAGCTTCTTCATGGTGAGCTGCTTGGTGGACTCCTGGTAACTGTGGCAGCCGCTGCACTTGATCTTGGCGCTGCTTCATAAGTGCTCTGGCCTGGTAAACCTCAGCAGGCAATCCGTGAGGGTCGTGGTCCCCGCCACGTGGCTCTCCCCGTTCACCACGCTGCCCTCGCTCCGAGGGCTCAGTGGCCAGAAAGGGGTGGAGGAGCCGGGCAGGTCCAGGCTGATGTCCCAGAAGGGGTCGATAGTGGTGGAGACGCCATGGCACACCTGGCAGGTGACGTCCGACTGCAGCCCGCCCGTGAAGATCTGGTCTATGATGCAGCTGCAGTGGTTGGGGTTGTCAGCCTTCTTCCCACTGTCATCACCTTTGCAGTGCCAGTGCAGGACGTCCAGGGCCGCGATGAGGAACTCGTGCGCATCCTGCTGCTCGTACCCCGCCAGGTGGCGGGCGTGAGTCCACACCAGGTGCAGCAGCTTGTATGGGATGTGGGGGGCCCGAAGCCCGGAGTAAAACTCCTGAAAGAGAGATGACATCTCGCAGACCAGGCAGGAGCCGGGGCTCTGCATCTCTCAGCGGTGCCGGTCTGACAGGAAGAAGTCCCGCAGCAGTGGAGTGTGCATGAGCGCCTGCACGATGCAGTTCATGAAGCACGTGTTCCCCAGGTTGATGAGCCCGCGGAGACCCATGGTGCAGTTGGAGGTGATCTTCCGCTGCTTGGGGTTGTGTTTCAGCAGCTCCAGCTCCCGCTTGGTCGGCTCCCAGGTGGAAAACTTCTCCCCAACACCTTGCATTTTCCAAGCTTTCCGCTGCTTCTCTTTAGCGATGATTTCTATGTCCTTGTAGATGTAGTCCTGACAGAGAAAGCAGTAGATGCCTCCATACACCAGCTCTATGGCCAGGTTGTGTCTCTTCACCTTGGCGTGCTCATGGATGTGCTTCTTCGTGAAGCAGCCAAAGAAGACGCAGTGCAGGCAGGAGTGCAGCCTGTTCAGGTGGACGCCACACACGTGACAGACGCAAGACTTCGCCTTCGGCTTGCCGGCCTCCGCCGAGCCGCTCCACACGAAGCACTGGTAGATGGCGCGCAGGTTCTGCTTCCAGTTGTCCACCTTGAAGCTGCCCAGGTGCGCGCAGCCCGGGGGCGTCACCACCAGCTCCGACTCCATGGCCTCGCCGTCCGGCTCGGGCCGGGGCGCCGGCGGGGACAAGGACGACGCCAGCGCGGCGCGAGGCTGGACGGGCCAAGGACAAAGCGGAGCCGCGCGACGGGAGTGGCGGGCGCCGCCCGGGCTGCGCTCGCGGGTCGCCGAGGCCTTTTTTTTTTTTTTTTTTTAGAATAAAACGCAGTTTTATTATGACAAGGAAAGACTACAAGCCATTAAGGGGGGAGAAAAGTCAACAGGTAAACAGAGAAGTCTATTCCTGAGCCACCTTCTGCTTCACTAGTATTTATTTCTACTGAGGCACTAGTCCAAGTTATAATTAAATATTCAGTAAGGCTAGTCTTCTTTCAGTGACTTTTTTTCTAGAACATTTACTCTTTGCTATTTTTCTTAATTTATTCTTTAAACTGAATGATATAATCTTTTTGTCAAAATTTTTTTAATTGATGTCAAATTTTTTTTAATTGTAAATTGGATTACATTAAATCTGTTATTTAAATTTAAGAGACCCATCATTTTACAGTTCACATTTGGCATAGAAAAGTAAATACAAAGTACTCAATTAAAAATGACAAGCAACAGGGAAACAGCAACATGAGTATAGAATCAGCAGGGAGAAAGCAGACAACACAAATAGACTCACAAAGACTACAAATGCTGGATTTACAGACAAGCAGTTTTTTTTAACTATGCTTACTATGTTTACCAGCTTTTTCAAAGTGACAAACCACCTAAAACTCAATGACTTAAAACAACAAACATTTACTATTGCTCATGATTCTGTGACTTAGGTGGGAGGATTTTCTGATCTGGGAGGACTCAGCTGGGACTGGACGGTCCAGGACAGCCTTTCTCACATATGTGGGCCTCAGATGGGATGGCTGGGGTGGCTGGGATGGTTGAAATTGGTGGAGTCTCCCTCCACGTGGTCCTTCATCTCCAAGGAGGCTGGCCGAGGTTTGTCTACATAGTGGCAAAGCGTTCCCAGCAGCAGCAGAAGACAAGCCCTAAAGCACTGGCACTTTTCAAGCCTTTTCTTAGGTCAAGTTTGCTACTTTCCCATTAGCCAAGGTGAGTCACATAGCCAAGCCCAGAGACAGCAGGGACAGCAATACCTACAAGTGTGGTAATCACAGTGGCCACTTTGCAAACAATCTCCCTCACTGTGTTTAAAGAAATGAAAGAAAATCTTGAAATGTGAGAGAAAATAGGAGACTAGAGAAGAGATCTAGCAGAGTGTACCACTCTAAGATCCAGGCAAGAGGGCAAACAGGGTCCTGCTCTTGGCCACACACTTTGGAGCCCTAAATACCACACATAAAACCAAATATATTAAAGAACACAGGAGCATCACTGTCACTCAGGATCTTGCACTTTTCATTTTTATAACTAACACCCTTCAGACCCCAGAAAAAGCATCTCCATATCACTTTCTTTTTGTCATCAACAGTCAGCTGCATCTGAGAGCTCTGAAGCCTTTTGTGTTCTTCCCAGCCACCATCAGAGACAAACACTACTTCAGAATAAGGGGTGGGTTTAAGGGACAGAAATGTGCTAGGGTAAGAATAAAGAAAACTTGTTGCACCCTTCCTCTCAAATAACATAAATGCAACAAGTCCATGTGAAATGTAGTGTAGTGTCCCAGAAATACCAAGAGTCCATTCATTTTCCTTAGAAGTAAGCCTGCTAATAGACTGAAAGCAAGTAAAACAAAACAAAGGAAAAACTGAACTTTTAGAAGTAGAAGCCATAATAAGTGTTTAAAACTTGCTGGATATGTTTAAAAGCAAATTAAGAGACAATTAATGAACTAGAATTTGGATCAGAAGTCAGAATGCAGCTAAGAGAAACAAAACATATAAATATTAAAGAGAGGGGAAGAGAGTGAGAAGGTCTAACGTACATTTGATCAGAGTTTCAGAAGGAGAGAAGATAAATGGACCAGAGGTAATATGTAAAGATAGAATGAAAACGAATATATGTGTGTATATGCATAACTGGGACATTATACTGTACACCAGAAATTGATACATTGTAACTGACTGTACTTCAATTTAAAACAAAATGGTTAATAATTTTCCAAAATAATGAAATATACCAATACACAGATTCAAGGAACCCAATGGACTCCAAGATGGATAAATAAAAACAACAAATACACAAATAAGTACATCATAACAAAAGACCAAAAAAGTCTTAAAAGCATCTAAGAGTAAATACAAATTAACTTCAAAGTGTTAGACTGACAGTCATCTTTTCTACAGCAGTGAGGGAAACCAGAAAGCAATGGAATAATATCTTCAACATTCTGGAAAAAAAATAACTGCCAATCTAGAGTTCTATACAGACCAAAAGTAGCCTTAAGAAGGACAAATAAAGACTTTTTCAGATAACAAAAACAGAGCCTGCCACCAGCAAATCTTCATTAAAGAAAATTCTCATTGTTGTACTTCCCACACGTAAAGAATGTGACACCAGGTAGAAGTCTGAGATACGAGAAGGAAAGGAAAGCAAAGAACTTGATGAATACAATCACATATCTAACCAATTAGTAACTGGATGAAACAGTCAGCAAGGAATGCACTGGGCTGTGAACTGAGGAGCGTCCCTGAGATACCACTGTCCCTGGCCACAAGAAGCTTTACGCCCGAAAGAGGAGGCTACCTTTTAAAGACCTGGAAAATAACAGAGTCACTGATTAAAGGACAAAGACCCCCTTCCAGCCCATCAATGGCCAGAAATGTGACAAAAACACAGGAGCAGACAAGGCAGGGCCGCAGGTGGAAACAGATGGAGAGGAGCTGTGAATGGCCACAGCTGAAGCTGCAAATTCAAAGACAGGGCATAAACCCCCAAAAGGAGAAGGAAAGGAGCTAGAGGGGCTGGGAGTCTCCCTAACAACACCAGGAGGAGGCTTGGGGCTCTAATCACCATTGCAGTTGTTCCCCAGGTTTTGACAAGACCTTAGGAAAGTAACCTGAGGAAATAAGGGCCTCAGTAATATCTTCTTTTAGCATCTAAGAAAACCGGGTTAAAGAGGCATCTCACTACCTTAAAAGCTCAAAACCCAGCTCTGTTGTGTGTTATATAAACCCTTATATGTAAAGTGGAGACAGTCCTACTCTGCTTCTTAATACATAAGATTTATGTTTTGTTTTGTCTGTTTGTTTGTTTTGGTGGGGGGAGGTATTTAGGTTTATTCATTGATTTATTCTTAGTGGAGGTACTGGGGATTGAACCCAGACCTCATGCATGCTAAGCATGCTCTCTGCCACTTGAGCTATACCCTCCCCCCTTAATATGTAAGATTTAAAAGCAGTGGATGTGAGTTTTTACAAGACAAGATACCACAATCATGCCTCTGGAGCATTTGCTCATTTAACTGACTAAGTTATGGCAGAATTGAGATGCTTTCCAGTCCTGGAATCTCTCCCCGACACCAGTGTTGGAACAAAATGTGCACAATATCACACATACACTTTCCACAGACTTCTCCTTAACAAAATGAACCCATAAGTTTTCTATGAATAGCACATATTTCATACTGTGTCAGTATACTTGGAGACAAAACATAGCTAAAAACAAAAATATTTCAAATAAACTGTATGAATGACTTAACATAGGAAGAAAATCTCTTTCAGCTTAATTTCCTGGCTCTCATTTAATTAAATTTGCTGTGTTCCTGCTGTTGACATGAAGGTTTTTGCAAAAAATTTCCATGGCTAAGGCAACAATACATAAATCCAAGGGTCTTCCTCCGAGGGACCAATTTCTCCTCAGAAAATGTCAACACACATGCTGCTCCTTGTGGCAGTGAACCCTAGAGTACCTTTGGCTAACATCCCATTATTTTTGCCACTTTCTGATTTACAGATACATCATACGATGCCAGTAATTTGAAGTCACATTTAGTTCTTTTCCTGGAATTCAATATATACAGAAAATAATATTTCCTAGTTTCTTACCTGCCTATTTGAAACTTGGAAAAACTCTTTAAGCTCAGCCACAATGGTGATTTAAAAGGTTGAAAAAAAGATTCAGAGAGACAGTTAAAAGGACTAAGATTATTCAAACTGAAGTAGAAATAATTAAAGCCATTCCCAACAGTATGAAGTGTCCTTTCCCTGGGGCTTCTGACATGCTGTTCTCTCAAAATCGTCACACTTGTAACTCTGAGCCTCTGGGTGAAGTTTTATAAAAACCGGACCTCTGAGCAGATTTTTGTCAGGCATCCAGGCAGACACTGGTGGTTGCCTATATTCACAGTTACTCCTCCACCTTCTTCCTTGCTAAGAGAAGCTTGATTTTATTCTGGTAACACATGGCCATTCACTTAAGAGGATTCTGGACCCTTCCCCAGTCATGATTGGTTTATTCATACTCTTACTTCCTTCATCAATAATTAGTTTAGACATGAGCATGTTACATGATTCTGGCCAATGAGACATGAAAAGAAGTCTGTTGGGGGAGGAAGGAGGGTTTCTGATGATAGAGAGAAATGGTAGAAAGAAACAGCCTCTCTTCATCCCGTTAGAGTTAATATCTGCATCTCACAGGGAAGATTAAACTAGAGCAGCCATCTTGGAACATAAAGAAAACCAACCAAAGCCATATTCAGACGCACCAACTCACTGAGGACGGAAGAGAGTGAGTCTTTGATGTCACCTTTGACGCTGAGCTATTGCATTAACCAAGCCCAGAAACACCTTAGACTTACTTTTATTTGAGTGAATATATTTTTCTTATTGTTTAAGTCAGCTGAGGTAGTATTTCTTGTTAATATCCCCAAATGTACACCCAACTGAAAACCAGAGTCCCAAGTAAGCCCTACAACTTAATCCATCACGTGTATTGTCAAGTCTTCTTTTTAAATCCTCACACCCATCTAACCCTTTCCCTACGCATCCCACTGCCAGTGCAGATTCATATAACACTCCACCTCTGGATTAGTCACTAATGTGACTTCTCAGCTTATCTCCAACCTCCAGTCCCATTGGCTTGATATATTTCTCAAACACAGTGGCACCCTGCGGCAAACATTTGAAGGTTCTCAGTTTTGCACAGCCAACATTGGCTAAATTCTTTACCTGAGATGAAGAATGATTGCAAATCAAAGGGGCCCTTTTCACCAAACTAAGTCAACACTCCCTATACACAGATGAAGGGAACAACAGAATGGTGATGAGTGGGCCTGACGGAATTTGCTAGACATCATCAGAGGAGTGACAAGAGAAGTGGCTGGGCATCAGAGGAGGGTGACACCACTCCAAGATCCATGGGCAGGGGCCATGCCTGTTTTGTTCACGACTGCTTTCCAGTGTGTAGCACAGTGCCCAACACAAGGTACCTACCCAGAAATATTTGTGAAATGAATGACTCTAGCTGGGAGGTTTAGGGAGGTATAAGAAATGTATTTTTTGAACTGTATTTTAAACAGAAGATATCATTATTAAACATTGTTTGAGACTGTTCTGTGATTTGCTTTCATGGGTCTGGATTTCTGATAACAGTTGATGACATACATACTGCTGTGTTTTAAAGGTGTGGTTTGTGACAACTGCCACAGAATCAGCTTGGCTCCCTGGTTCCCTCCACACCTCCCGAATCAGAAGCAGGCTGAAAGTTATCAGAGTTTGAGAACTCTGATGATGTAATGGGTTTCCAAACAGTTTAAGTTCCATTTACACAATTTAGTTATGTCACCAGGATTTACGTAAGCGCTGTGTTTCTAGTTCACACAAATCATTCACAAATTGATGCCTTCTGGCGGAGCTTCATAAACAGTTGGAAAAATTTTTAAAGTAACTCTTATTTTTATTACCAGTGAAATGTGTCCTCACAATGGAAAATCTGTAAAATACAGATAAGCAATAAGAAGGAAGAAATAGGGGGGAAGGTATAGCTCGGTGGTAGAGTGCATGCCTACTGTGCATGAGGTCCTGGGTTCAATCCAGGTACTTCCATCAAAATAAATAAATAAGCCTAATTACCTCCCTCCACCCCTAAAAAGAAGGAAAAAATAATCAAAGATGACCACTGTTATAAAGTAGATAAACAACAAGTTCCTACCATATACCACAGGGAACTACATTCAATACCTTGTAATGGCTTATAATGAAAAAGAACATGAAAAGGAATATATATATACATGTATAAATGAATCACCATGCTGTACACCAGAAATTAAAAGGCAACATGCTAAATCAAAAAAAAAATTAACAAGAAAAAAATGACCAATGTTAACTTTTTGGAATATATGTGTTAAATAATTGTAGGCAGATATAAAATATCATTCTTATAAAACTAGAATCATGTTATATATAGTACGCTGCAACCTGGTTTTTTTTCCACAAGTCAGTATATCTTGAACATTTTCCTCTGTCAGTAAATATTCTTCCATAACATCATTTTAGTGGCTGCATAGTATTCCTTTATATAATAACTCATCAATATATTTTATCCCAGAGGATCTCAATCCTACCTGCATATTGTAATTAGCTACCCAAGCCCTGCCTCAGAACAATTAATTATAAATCTCAGAGGGGGTTCCAGGCACTAGTATTTTTTCTGAAGCTTTCCAAGTAATTCTAATGTAAAGGCAGGATTGAGAAACAACAATTAAATAAACATTTGGAATTCTTCCAATTTTATTCTTGGACATCAATAAACATCTTACAGCTAAATCTTTGTCACATTCATAATTATTTTTCCCTCCAAACATCTAGAAATGCTCAACACCTGCTGGCAGCAAAGCTTACAGATTATTATGGTCAGCACCTAAACCTAGTTAGATATCCAGGTATTTACTGTAACACTCTTCAACTTTTCTCTATATTTGAAAATGTTCATAATAAAATGTTGAGGAAAAATAACACTTAGGAGTTTCTTTTTTTTAACATTTTTTATTGATTTATAATCATTTTACAATGTTGTGTCAAATTCCAGTGTTCAGCACAATTTTTCATTCATGGACATATACACACTCATTGTCACATTTTTTTCTCTCTGAGTTTTCATAACATTTTGTGTATATTTCCCTGTGCAGGAGTTTCTTAACTAATAAAAAAAAATGTGTAAATAAAAACCTATTAGTAAGTAACTGAACCTCCAATTCTCTACAACAGAATTTTTTAAATAGTAAACATGCTCTTGGCATTGCATTTGATTTGCAGAATTAGCATCTCCATGTGGGCTGGAAGCCCCAAATAATAGCAAATTCTTCAGGGGAGGGGAATGGTTTTTGCAGCTCTGAAGCCAGAGAAAATGCTCTCTATGTGGGAAAGTCCATCAGTCTGTGGACCACAACCTCTGTGCTGTGCCGATTAACCCTGTTGTCCAAGGAGCACACAACTCCAGCTCAGCAGACAGCTGTCCACCGGGAACTACATTCACAGGGCATGAGCAGACAAGAGCAGGCAGGCAGAATGAAATGTGCCTAGTGGCTGGAGAGTGAAGGCAGGCCCAGAGTCAGGAAGGTCTTCCTAGCAGAGGTTTGTCTGAGGCTGGCCAGGGCACCCTCCCCAAGACCTAAACAAGTGGTGCCCACCAACATTAGCAGTTCACACTGGAGACAAGGACATTCGAGGTCATTCCTAGCAGAAGAAAGGAGTTCAAGTTTAACATCAGGCGAAGTGAGATTCAAGTCAAAAGTTTAAGGCACACATTTGCAGCAACATGGATGGACCTGAAGATTGTCATTCTAAGTGAACTGGAGAGAGAAAGAAAAATGCCGTATGATGTCACTTATATGTGGAATCTTAAAAAAAAAAAAAAAACAGGACACAAATGAACTACTTAGTATTTATAACTTATATGATTGACTTCTTGAATATGTGTAAGCACATGTGACTGTCCTTTATGACTGGATTGCCACATTCTGTTGATTCTTATTTTGTGGTTGGCTTTATTCCTTTGATAACTATGAGAGTTTAAAAAGCTAAATCTCTAATCTGTTCTTAGAAATAATGATCAGTGCATAGATGTAAACTAAAAAAATGTGCAGTATATTGTATATATGTATTTACATGCAATATAATGTATATGTACAAACTGTAATAACTCTACCTAACAAAACTGAAAAAGGAAAAAAAAAGTTAAAAAAAGTTTAAGGCACACTTTATATTGACAAAATGTGTCACCCACACAGAGGAAAGAATCATCATCTCACATCTTTAAAAACTCCACTATATGGCAGTTGAAGATAAAAAGCAAAATTGTTAGAAATACAAGGAAAAGTTAGGGAGCTATCTGTGGCCCCCACATGGAATTTTTTTTCATCCTGTGTCTATGACATTGCTTCTTGTTAAGTAAACAACTAAACATAAAGAAACCTGCCTTCTATATTTAGAATTCTTAATGTCCAATATGTGCAAGATTTAGGAAGCTGCTTCCTTAGAGTCCTGTCTTCATGGGGCATATTTTTGTCATTAAATATTTAAGGTCAAAGGACTATGAAGTTGCAACCAGACATTGAACAAATGCACTCATGCTTTGACAAAATGGAAATATAATAAATCCTAGCAGCACTCTCTTAACAGATTCAAATAAGAAGAGGAAGGAATGAGGGAAAGAAGGAAAGAAGTCAGGAAAGGGAAAAGGAAAGAAATGAAATAATGCTTTACTGAGTAGCCAGTACTGTGCTAGGTGACTTCACAAACGTTAGTTCTAAATTACGTGGCTGTTAAGTCAGAAAGAGTCTCCCTGACACTAATCTCCAGCAGGGCCAGAATTTTTTTTTAAAGCTCTAAAGCTTTGAATATGAATTAATTTGTCCTCTAAATCCAGGTCTCTCTTAAACAAATGATATTAATGCTCAAGGGGGTTATGAGATCAAGATCAGATAAATTCCTCATCCTGCCTCAATTTCAAAATAGATGTCCAAGTATCTAGCCTTCAAATCTGCTTAAAGGGAAATGGCTTTTTCTCCAGCTTTCTGTTTCCTGTGTGTAGGACTAGACAGCAGAATAGATACCAAACACCTACCTCCACTCAGCAACTGAAGGTCTGCTGCATGACTTAAAGGACAGTGACCTTAGGATCCTTCATTGCACATGTGGTTTGTTTCTATCTTCTGAGTTTGTACAGAGTGAAAATTAGTTAAAGGAGCTAGAAATGTTTGCCCTTTGTAAAACATGGACACGAACGGTATCTTTTGATGTTTGAAAGGCTGAGATGCTGAGGACAGATTAGCTTTACTCTGTGCACCTGCAGAGGGCGGGGCTAGGATGCAGAGGTGGAGGGGAGTCCACTGTGCATTAGTGCTCCCCCACAGCAGCATGCACTGCCTAGGGAGACGGCGTGTTCCTCCACAGGAAGTAATCCTGCAGAAGCCAGAACCCCTGTCACGGATGCCGTAACTGGGATTTCTGCCTAGACTGAAAAGACAAACTAGACCAGTGGTTCCTAAATACCTGTCCAGCTATGACAAAGTTTCTACTGATTTGAGACAGAATAATAGAAAATAAGAGGACAATGTCATTATTTTTCCCAAAGCTCCCTTTATTGAATTTAAAAGATTGCTCTTCATCCTGAGATTATGCAAAATTAACCCTTCCTACGTTTTCTCTGTTAGTCTCCACTCTTCTATGAAACAGCCATCTGGAGATGATGGTAGTTGCTACTTTTGATTGTGTGACTTCCGTGGCCGAAGTACAAAGAACATCACTATGCTGGCCACCCCTAATTTTCCTTCTACCTTAATGGTTCATAGAATTTAAAAGTCAGGGAACTACTGTTCAAGCCAAACCTTGGGGTAGGGTCAATGTAAAACCTTGGGTCTTCCCAAGTCCCTGCATTCAACATTAGCATGTCACATTAACTCTAGGTCCACGTGTCCACAAAGGGACCTTCTCCCCAGCATGGTGGCCCTCAGCCAAGCCCCAGGCCCTCTCCCACTAGACCCTGCAACAGGATCTTAGCACTCCCTCTGCTTCCTCTCCAATTCAGTCTCCACTCAGCAACCAGGACAATTAAAACTGTAAATCAGGTCATGATCATCCCCCCCTTAAAGCCCTCAAATGGCTTTGCCTCCCATGTAGAATTAAAAGTGAAATTCCTTACCCTGAGAAAAGGCCCTACAAGATGTGGCCCCATCTCCCTCTCCAGCCTCAATTTACCCTTCTGTCCATATGGCCTTTCAGTCCTTGGAGCAAACCAAGCCGGTTTCCACTTTAGGTCCTGGCGCTTTCATCCTTCCTTCTGGTTGGAACACTCATCCCCCAGAACTTCCAGGGCTTTTTCCTCCTCATCAGTCGGGCCTCAAATGTCACCTCCTTCAAAAAAATCTTCCAAGACCACCCAATCTAGAGCCACCTCTCCCCCAGCCCAGTGCCTTTTTATCAACATGCCTGCTTTGTTTTCTTATGACAGGTGTTTAGAGTTAAAACTGTCTTGTCTGCCTGTTCACATCTTTACTGCCTGTCTTCCCCTCTAGAAGGACAGCTCCCCGGAGGTAGCAGCTGCACTGCTTGCTCATCTCTGTTCCCAGCTAAGGGAACAGCACCTGGCAGTTGCATGAATGAATGAAAACCTTCCAGCTGCAAGATTCCAGGACCTATTTTCTCTCCCAAAATATCTTTCTGTGAACATATATGCTTAAAGGAAGCACTGTGAAAGAAAGAAAGAAAAGAAAGAAAGAAAGAAAGAAAGAAAGAAAGAAAGAAAGAAAGAAAGAAAGAAAGAAAGAAAGAAAGAAAGAAAGAAAGAAAGAAAGAAAGAAAGAAAGAGAAAGAAAAGAAAAGAAAAGAAAAGAAAAGAAAAGAAAAGAAAAGAGAAAAGAAAAGAAAGATAACCTCTGGCTCTGATCCAAATAGAAATATAATTTGGAACAATGTTGCTGTTTTGTTGTGTTTCATTTCACAATAAGATAAGGATCGTGGTACCTTTTGCCTCAAGAGAAAAAGTAGAAGCAATGCTTAAACAGAAGGAAAACAAAATGCTGATGTCTCAGAATACACTCGGAGATGGACAGAGAAGTAACAGTAATAACAATAATACTCATCTAGCTAGCACTTGGATGATTCAGCAGCAGGCACTCTGCTAACTTGCTAATCCTCACCACAACCCTATAAGGAAGATACGATTATTATCCTCATGTTATAGATGAGGAAAACTGACCAATTTAGCTTTCCATCAACTACAGAAAAAACGGCCAAGGCTCTGACATTATTTCTTGCACTTAGTAATTTTCATTAGTTGGTTTAACACTCGTTCAGATTTTTTCCTGTTTCCAGCGTCTCTCCGCATGATTTAGAAAGTGGAGACAGAGGAAATCTTTACTCCTTTCTCATGCAAAGATTAACTCCAGTAACACATATAATCTGTCGGGTCCTGTGATTTTCCATAATGGGATGACAATTTTTAATTTTTGTGAGACAAGTTATGCAAATAAGCACAGCCAAAGAGAATGCACAAAATAGGATGCAGGAGCAACAGAAAATGAGACAACGATGGCCCTTCCATCTTCTATTCTGGCAGCAATCTGCTGAAAAGAGCCTCTTCCATAGGCAGAAGGTCAGGATTTTGTCAGTGAGAATGGCACAGCTGCTCCTGATCTGGCTCCAAGTGCTCACTCTCCGGCAAGAGGCCAAGAGCTTCCTTTAATTGACTCTCTCTTGCCCCATTTATTAACATATGTCCCTCCAACACTGCAATTTGGAAATGTGCCTCTCCACTCAGAAGAATGGCCCTGCGAGTCCCGCCTGGATAACGCTTTGCATGTGGCCGTGAGCAGCAATATGGCCAGCTAGCACCTTCATTCAGAGCACCATCAGCATATGTCTACGTGCAATTAAAAACATGATGGTCCCAGATTAACCAGCTCATTTGGTGGGAGCGACACCTGAGGCAAGAGGAGAAGGGGACTGGAGACATAATCAGGAGGTGCGAAAGACAAATTTCACCATTAAATTCAATAACATTAGAATAACTTCATCCAAAAAATACAAAGCTCTGGGCCTTGGACAACTCCACACAGAAGGTCACAGCTACTAAGCAGAGGGGGCTGGCGTATCCTCTCATCCTAACAGGAATGAGGGGCGGAGGCCACAGCTTGACTCTGAGCTCAGGCTGAATCTGAGAGTTTAAGAACCAGGTTTCAGATCAATCTCCAAATGGCCAGATTTAATGTATTGGCATTTAGAGCCAAGAAATACATTCCTTTTATAGAACGCATTTGTGTTCCAGAAAGACACTATGCACATCAGCTTCAAATTACTGACTGGCTTTTGCTTCTCAGGGATTGAATGCACCATTTTAAGCTGATCTCTGTTTTTGAAAAGACAAATTGTACCATTTATTGCAAAAAGTAAATGGTCAGTGGTGATGGTTGCATAACATTGTGACTGTGCTTTAGTGACACTGAAATAGACACGCTTAGAAACAGATAACCTGGTTTTATGGTATGTACATTTTACCACAATTTTTTACATTTTTACTTAGAAGCAAAAGTAAATAGAGACATATTGGAAAGTTTCATCATTAATGATAAGGTTAGGAGACACAAGGTAATGCTGACAACAGTCATTTACAAGGAAGAGAATGAATAAAACCAACGTGAAATGTTTTGTCTTCAGGCCTAATGCTCTCATGGGAGACCACAATTTTTCACAAGCACAAAGTGGAGGCATTTTTGACTGAAGGTTGGACTCAAAACATTGAATTTATCTAAAGGTCTCTGAGGAATTTTAACAAATCAAAAATTAAATCTCTTAAAATTCTGATTATTTCAGTCATCTCACATGACAGGAAACACTGTGTATAGATAAAATTCTGAATCATTTTACAAAAATTCCTAAATAGTTATCAGATTTACTTGGCATCACAAGTGGAACAGAATACAGTCTAGAAATAAACCCAAATTCATTCAGAAATTTAGTATACAATAAAGGTGGACTTTCAAATAAGCAAGGAAAAGAAAGATAAGCTAGTAAATAATATAGTGACAAATGGGTAGCCATCTAAAAAAAATACATACCAAACTAAATTCTAAGTGAATCAAAGATTTCAGTGTAAACACACACACACACAAACACACACACACAAACACACACAAGTATGAGATGAATACATGGGAGAATTTTTAAAATCTCAGAACTGGGGAAGCTTTAGTAAGATACAGCACCCAAAAGTTGTGAAAGAATGTATTAATGAAATCAAAAGAAATGACAAAATATGAGAAAAATATTTGCAACAAATATCACAGACAATCAACAAGTAGTTCATTAACATATAAAGAATGCCTAAAATCAGTAAAAGACCAATCACCAAAAACAGGTAAAGGGTAAACAGTTCATTCAGAAGAAATACAAAGATCTTTTATACACATAAAAACATGCTCAATTTTACTTATAAGAAAAATGATAATTAAAACTACAGTGAGAGGCCATTATTACAAATACCAAATATTTGATAACACACTGTGTCGGTGAGGAAATGAGCTAACTAGCACTTTCCTGTCTTGGTGGTGGAAATGTAAATTTACACAACTTCTTTGGAGGAGCTATCTGGAAATACTTATCAAAACATTTAATGCATGAATATATATATAATTATGCATGATTGGGACATTATGCGATACACCAGAAATTGACACATTGTAACTGATGATACTATAAAAAAATATTTAATTCATATTCTCCTTGGTCTGGCAATTCCATATTTAGAAAGTGATCCAACAGTTATGCTCACACTTGTAACAAATGCTGTCTGTACAAGAATTTTCACTGAAAACAACAAAATGTCAGGCTAAAAAACTGCTTAGGTAAATGGAATACTATGTAGATATGGAAACAAATTAGGTGGTTCTAGCTGCAGTATACCCAATAAATGTAATTCAAAAAGCAAGGTGCATGCACAAGCCATCCTTTGAGTGTGTGTGTGTGCAAATTTTAAAGAGATACACAAATACACACTCTGGCACACACACACTCTGGGTGCTGTAGAATTCTCTGAAACCACACACAAGAAACAGTGTATCATTTCCAGGGCCCCTGTGAACAGGAAATGAACAGCTAAGGAAATAAGAGGAAAGCCTACTTTTTAACCATAAACTCTCAAGCTCTTTTGAATTTGAATTCAATAATATAGAGTAACAGCAATGAAAACTCAGTTGCATTGGGAATAGTCATGGGAAAAAAATTTTTTTTAAGATTGAACCTAAGTAAGTGGAATTAAACTCTTCTTTTGTCAGGTGTCTCAAATACTCCAAGATTTTACAAAGTCCTTGGAGCAGGAGGATAAAAGAATAATAATCCACATTTAGGAAATGAGGACTTTTAAAAGTATTTTCAGATAGAAGTGGTACATAATTGGATTTAAAGTACAACTCTTGGGTTTTTCTCCCCACCAGCCCCTGAGCTGTCACCCCAATATAAACCTGTGCAAGCATCATTCTAATCCCAGGCATGCACCGTTATCAGTAATCAGAATTTATCTGCATGGGCAGGCCCTGTGGCAAGTAGCTAACAACCCTCCCAATGTGGCCATTAAGGATATGAGTTTTGCTTTATTGTTTACAGGAATTGTTTTCTGTAACAGAAAGCTGGAGCCCAGACCTCTTGCGGTGTCACCCAGGGAAGCAAGGGAGATGCTGGCAGGTCCCCCTCAAAGGGGCTGCTGCAGACCCAAGCGCTGCCAGGGCAGCCTGCATCCCCTTCACGTCACCCCGCCTGTGCCGCACAATAGTGGGACAGGCATAAGGAGGTGGAAGGAATTTTGTCCTTGAAAGAGCAACGGAAAGCACTTGACATGGTTCAGACCCAAAGATAAAAACTCTTGGAGAAACGAATTTTAATTCCCCGGAAAACTTTCAAGAGATTAGCATGGCGGGGGTGGATATAGCTCAATGGTCGAGCACATATTTAGAAGGCATGAGGTCCTGGGTTCAACCCCCAATACCTCCATCAAAAAAAATAATAGTTTTTAGAAAGAAAATACATGATAGAAAAAAATGCCTCTTTAAAAAAAAAGATTATTATGCTATAAGGATCCATAATTCACTGCTGTTAATTCTAGATGGCTTTTTATTGACATACATGACACTGGTAAACACAAGTGGAAATAAAACAACAAATTGGTTCTAAGTCCTTTCCCCAACCAACCCTTCCAACTTCCTCTCATTCCTCTCCCGCAGGAACTCTGCGCTTACCCACTTCCTCGCCTTGCTTACCCCATTCCGCCTTCATGAGATGCTCCATTACCATTCTGTTGAAGCATTTTATTGAATTGCTTCCCATTCTTCAAGGTCAATTCCCCCAACCTCCACTGAGTACCCAAGCCTCATGAGATAACTCTGAATTCTAAGACATTTAATATTTTATATTAAATATATGTACACCTATATACATATACACACAAGTATCTATGGATCATTTTTAAAGGCAATTAAACATCACAATTAACCATAACAGGCAATTGAACATCATGGTTAAGATGGCCCTGGGGTCCTGGGGCTAGAATCCCTGTGCCATCTTTACTGTGTGACCTTGAGGAATTAATTCACTTAACCTCTAAGCCACAGTTATAAGATCCAAGTTTAAGAAACTACAACTCATCAGTCCTTGCATTGTGTCCATCAAGTATTTACTGAGTTGATTATGTGCCAGGCCCTGGGAACAAGATGAACAAGGTCTCACCTCTGTAGCACTCTAATGTACAAGCAAGATCAGTGGAATCTAAACATGGTAAAATGACTATAACTCAATTAAAAAATGTTAAAAAAAAATCAGCAGAATCTAGATACAGTCTAAGTGGAATCTAACTCATCATAAAATAGCCCACAAGTAACCAATAAACAATTCCAGTGAGAAATGACTTTAGTCACTGGTCTTCCAGAACATTTGTAATGATGTCATCCAGCATATGGTAAAACTATGATTATGAAGAATATTTTGTGAATGCAATTGTTTACATTAAACTTCTAGTGACATGAGCATACATCCTAGAGCCTGAATTTATTTTTTAAAGGTTTTATTTCCTTAATTGTGGCCAGTAATTTATTTTTAACATAAACATTTCCTCTTGACTAAGTATCATACAGTGCTTTTATATTAGTAACATATATATGTGTTCAACTTTCTTCTATAACTAAGGATATGGCCAGACCAGACCTCAGCCATAGTTCTAGACATAGTCTCCTTGTATATGCCCCATCCACAATGCTACAGCTGAAAAAAAGACAAACACGCAGAACTGAGCTGAACGTATACCCATCTCAGGGTATCCTTAAAATTGTTTGAATTTATTTATTTTTGATGAACTTACTGTGACTTTTTCTTAAGGGTGGTTTGTTTTCGCTAAATTAACACTCAACAAGTATGGAGTATTCACTGAACAATGCTCTCAGTGCTAAGAGCTAGAATTGCAGGGGGGACGAGTTTGAAGATTTCAAACAACTGGTTCATAATTAATAGAAGTTCTGCTCTAGTTAAATCACCAACAATACAAACAATAAAAAACTGATTGTCTCTTCTACCTTTATGACAATGATGTAAAAATGATTTCCTCTCATTAGCAGAGCAACCTGCCTGCTTTTTTCTTGCTTTGTAAAACTCTGCCAGGTTACAGCTATACAGGATTCTTTTCTACCTAGCAACCGATAAACAACAACAAGAAAACAGAAAAAAAACAAAAAAACCTTTGCCATTGGCCAGATCTCTTTTTGGAAACAAGCATAAATTCACTACTCTTAATTTTAGCTACTGGAATTTGCATCTTAGCAGAGAGAGAAGAAAAAGAATGTAGCTTTTTTTTTTTTAAGCTCTTTTCTTCTTTTCATTGAAGTATAGTGGACTTACAATGTTAAATTAGTTTTATTATAACATAGTGACTCCAGATTCTTATAGATTGCACACCATATAAAGCTATCATAAAATTATGGACTATGTTTTCTGTGTTGTACATTATATCCCTGTGATTTTTTTGTTAACTGGAAGAATGTAACTTCTTAGAGCACTTTAGCTTCTAACTTGGGTGAACTCTACAGAAGACAGTCCATCTGTAAGTGAAGAGGAAGAAAAAGGACTGAATGATGTATTTAACCCTGTCATTAAAAAGATCACCTGCTACTGGCCTGGTTCACGTAGCTCATGATGGGAGCAGGGATGATGGACGTGAAAAAGCAATAACACTTTGGTGGGATGTTTTGTTTAAGTCAGTGATGTGTGCTGAGTGGGAAAGCTAGCAGAGAACCCCTCAGGTGTGCCTCCCGCTGTCCTGTGCAGCCCAGGCCCAGAATGAGAGGGAACCAGCACCAACGCATTAAGTCTGCTTGTCTAGATTTTTCTAAGTAGTTTCACTCATACTATATCCATCCTCCCAACAACCCTATGTACGATTCACACCAGGGAATTGGCCACAGAGGAATTTAGTGACTTATCCAAGGTCATCATGAGTTTTCAACAAGTCCAGGAATCAAGGCCAGGTTTCCAGCCTCTAGTGGCTGATTCCTCTCACATGTTGGAAAATATTCTTTCCCTCACTCCATCTCTCACCCTCTTCTATTCTGAGACAGTGTTGATGCCCATGCTGAAAATAGAAACCCACACTACTGCCAAAAGTTCCTCCCTTCCCTGCCCAGCGGAGGGAGAGGCAGAAGATAACTGTGGCCCTTCATGCTGATCTCCCCATGTCCGCTGCCCCCACCCCTCTTCAGGCTGCCAGGTTTAGCAAAACAATAATGTAAGACATCCAGCTGAATTTGCATTTCAGATACATGATAAGTAATTGTTTAGTGTAAGTATGGTCCATGCAAAATTTGGGACATACTTATACTAAACATTCATTTGTTCCTTATCTAAAATTTAAATTTAACTAAACATTCTAAATTGTATCTGACAACCCTGCACCCACTTATCTCCAATTCTAACCTTGTGCCAACACACAGGATCTCATCAGGGACAGGAAACTCATCCAGGATGCAGGGAACAACACACAGATGCTTGAGAAGGTTGCTTTCAACACAATTATGCAAAATGGTTCTCTAATCTGAACCCCAGGTAATTAGGCTCATAGGTATTTTATAACAAGCTTTTTTTTTTAAAAGCAACAATATTTATGGAGTTTTTTCCCTAATTGCAAAAGTAAGATGTGTGCAACAATACCTCCCACTATGCTTTTCTCCAATGTGACCAAGAGATGGTGTCTCTGTCTTGCCCCCCTTGAATACAGACGAGCTTGTGACTCCTACTCAGAAGTAGCAGAGGAAACCGTAATACAACTTCCAAAGCCAAATCAGAAAGGGCAGTGGAGCGCCTGCCTTGCTCACTGTACTCTTCACACTTGGAGCCCTCAGCCACCAGGTAAGAAGCCCAGCCATGTGGAGAGGCCCCCTGTAGGCGCTCCAACAGAGCAGTCTTCAGATCCTCCCAGCCCAGGGGTCAGGCATGCAAATGAAAGTCATTGGATAGTTCCAGCCCCCAGCTGTGGAGGCACACTCCAGACTTCAAGTCCTCCCAGCTGAGGCGTGAGAAATGACAAAGCAGAGACAAGCTGCCCTTGCTCTGATCTTTCCAAATTCTTGACCCACAGAACTTGTAAACATAGGAAAATGACTGCTGCTTTGTGCCATAAATTGACTATGGTCTGTCATGCAGCAATAACAACTAAAACGGAAGACATGCTCATTGCAGAAAAATCAAAAAGACCTGTAATTCTACAGGCCAAGACAGTTGCTTCCAAATTTTGAGCTCTGTGCTTCCAATATTTTTCTGTGGCTATATGCACACTTTTTCTTCTTAAATAAACATAGCATGGGTCTGGCTTTTTGGCTTCAATAATATCACTTGAAAAAACTTTTTCCATCTCACTGAACAATGTTGTCTTTGCTAATAATCACTGTAATACCTATTACTGCATTTTTAGGTTGTTTCTCATTTTTTATTATTATAAATCCAGCTGCATGAACATCCCTATACATACACAGCTTTCCACTCATCTAATTTTGGCCTTAAGATATTCTTAGATGTAGAACTGTTAGGTCAAAAGGCTTGCAAATTTTTAAGGCTTTGAATACATACAAACTTTCTTCTAGAAACAGCTATTCTTATTAACGGATTATATCATTTTATGCTGCCAACAATAGTGCACAATTGCTCAATTATAACATGCTTGCCAGCAACAGATATTCTGATTATTCTAAAATTTTGCCAATTTTATGAACAAAAATGATCACTCATCATTATAATGTTACAGAGTAAAACTTGTTCATGTTTATTAGCCATTTGCATTTCTTTTTTGGCACGAACTGCTTTATGTCGTTTGTCCATTTTCCTGTTGGAAAATTTGTTGTCTCTTAGTGATTTATTAAAGTTCTTTGGATATTAATTCCGTAAATCCTCTGTCATATATGTACAAAAATGTTCTAGTTAGTCTTTTGTCTGCTGTTACTATGCATTTCAAAAATCAAATGTTTTTGAAAGATAGAAGAGCATCTATGGAATTGAGTGTTTCTGCATGCTGGGCCATTCCCTGGAATGTCAGCGTATTGTCCCTAAAGGTGTTATTTGTTGATGTTTCTCGAGTTCAATGGGAGACACTAAACCCAAGAAGTGGAATTAAGAAAAAAACAACAACAACAACAACAAAACCACATATATTAAAACCAAGTATAGCATTCCAGTTGAAACAAAAAGGGAAGTGGATAAAAGCACAGGCCTTAACAATAAAAATTATAGTAGTGTAGCAATCTCCAATCATTCCTCATTTTGCTTAGTACATTATATATGTTTTCTCACAAAATTCTCACAATTATCCTTTAGTATAAGGGTTATACTAAATAAATAAATAAATGTATAAACAGTACTTTAGAGAAGTACTATTAATATTTCTAATTTAGAGTTGGGGGTGGTGGGTATAGCTCAGTAGTAGAGTGAGTTGGTTAGTTGGTTGGTTTGTGCAAGGTCCTGGGTTCAATCCCCAGTGCCTCTATTAAGGGGGAAAAGTTTTTTTTAAATAAAAAATGTTTTCAAAAAATTAAAATAATAAATTAAAATTGAGGAAGCAAGGCTTCGCAAGGGTCAAAGGACTGGTAAATGCTATACTTTGAGAACTGGCCTCATGCCTCAGCCTGAGTCTCAACACTGAACATTGTTGTCTCCCCTTGACTACTCTCTAACCTCCTCAAGCTGCAACTTCCATTCTTGGTCCTTTGCAGATTAAATGACATTATACATATACATGGTGTTTAGCACAGGGCCTGGCACATGACATGCCCTCAATAAAAAGCTATCATAAAAGACAAGTGTTGACAACGATGTGGAGAAATTGGAACACTTGTGCACTGTTGGTGGGAATGCAAAATGGTGCAGCCACTATGGAGAACAGTATGGAGGTTCCTCAAAAATTAAAATGGAATTACCATGTGGTCCAGCAATCCCATCTCTGGGTATTTATCTAAAAGAATTAAAATCAGGATCTTGGAGAAATGTCTGCACCCCCATATTCATTGCAACACTGTTCACAGTGGCCAAGATAGGGAAACAATCTAAAAATGTCCACTGATGGATGAGTCAATAAAGGAAATGTGCTACAGACATACAATGGAATATTATTCAGCTTTTCAGAATAAAATAAAAACAAAGAAGAGAATGAAAAGAACAAATAAAACCATCTTCACTAGAGGAATCCTGTTAACTCACACACACACGCACACACACACATCCATATGGGCATAAAACACACAGGTAAGTGGACGTGAGGTCATGCTGTATTTGCATCCTCTGTGTTTGACTTAATAGTGAAAAATAAGGATTTCTTAGGCAATTATTACTTGAAATACATCTGGGATGAGCTGGGTCAAATACCAAAGATTTGGAAACTAAGATTGGAAGAAATAGAGTAAGACAAAGGTCAGGGCAAACCCCAAACACACATGTTAATAATTCCACAATTTTGCCTTGAGTTAAGGCTGCTTTTGTGCTCTTTATGCATATAATTTGTGCCAATTTCTAAAGCAAAGTGCCCTATTTTACTTAATGAGTTCACAAAAATATGAAAAAGGAAGGCGAGTTAAGAAACAAAACATGTTTAATTAAGCAACCAAGGGTTGCAGATTCTAAGATAATAACTGAAGTTAAAATTTCTACATTACCAGAGAAACTCTCTTCCTGTACATGAGGCAGAGGGGCATTATTGTTAAATTCTAAATATAACATCCTGCATCTCAGGGGCCAGACCTCTGCTGGGTGAGAAATGTTATAGCTCTTTGGGGAAAGGAATTGACTGTTGAGCCCAATACTAGGTTTACATTTTTGGATCTTAAATGCAAAAATGCATCTAAACTGGGTTCTGTCTTTTAACTAGAGGCATCTGTTTCTGCAATAACAGTTGTGTTCTTCCAGCAAATTCTTCTAATGCTATGGATGTAGCAATTTAATTTAATTACCTAATTTACTTCATTCTTACTTTAATTATTTTTCTCCTATCAAGTTTAGGGAATTGGTTGTTGCTTTGGCATGAGAGCAGTGTGTGTTTCAATGAATTATTTAGGTGAAACTTTTATTTTGGGGCCACTTAGACAAATATGTATATAATTTAAAGTCTTTTGAGAATGATCAAATTACCCTCTATAAAATTTTTACCTACTGGTAGCCACCCCAATAATGCATGAGAATACTTATGAGACTGTAATTTGCCCAGCATCAAGAGTGCTCCCATACACTGAGAATCATAATTTCTTTAAATATTTACCCAGGTGGATAAACGAAATGTGGAATCACCCTGTCATTTTAATTTACATTATTTGATCACATTGAAATGAGTCTTTTTATATGCTTGTTTTTGCTTGTATTTTTTCTTTTGTAAACAGTATGTTTACCAGTTTAGTTAGGGGTGGGGTTTAGCCATGGTCATCTTTTCCTAAACAATTATACGAGGCTTTTAAATATTAAGTGTATTTACCTTTCTGTTCTTTGTTAGAAATACTTTTATCCAGTGACCAGAGCTTTGTGGTAGCATTAAATGAAAAATTTAAAACCAGGGTGATAATAAAATAGACACATTATTGACTTGAAGCCCCAATATCTCAACCAAAGTTTTATGAAACATCATGTGATTATATAAACCTCAGGTTTTAAAACAGTATCATAGAGGTAATACGAACCCTCAGCAAAAAATCTGGCATTTATCTCCAAAGGAGAAAACTGAGTTTTGAGGTCCCCTGAGTTTACTTTTTCCTTCTGGTAATAGATTTTTTAAAATCTGAGTTATTCATGTGCGATAAAGATCCTTGTGCTTAAATAGGCTACGTCCTTTAAACAGTGTTTTGATTATATTTTTTAAGATTCCACTTTTTTAACTTTTTTTTTTTTTACTTCTTTTTCATGGGAACCAAAAACCTAATGAAGTGTGTCTCCAGGTTGTGGAAGAGTGAAACAACACTAAGAAGCAACTTTCTTGAGAGCAGAATGCCAGAATATTACAAGGTGAAATCCTGACCGATCACCTCTCCAAACAAAAGGAGACAGAAATAAGGAAATGAGTGCTGACGTCTTCTTTAGTCATTTTCAAATGTGTGTGTATGAATTTATATATTTACATATTAAAAAAAAACCTGATACTATACATTACAGAAAGTATAGAGGGTTTTTAAAGCCTGTATTTGTATACTTTTTTTAGGGGGTTGCATTTCTGGTCCATTGGATAAAGTAATATTTTTAAGTCAAATCCATTTGCCTGCAACAGTCAAGTAGTGACGTTCACAATGGCCTCATCCAAGGAGAGGCTTTTCATGTTTTCCAGAGGAATTGATGAACTTTCCATCATCTCAAAACTATTGCGACTAATGAAAGGCAGACATTCTAGTTTGAGGCAGTGATTCCACTCCCTTGATAGATGAATAGAAAGGTTAGTTCATCACTTCCACTGACAGCAAGAAGGAAATGTATGGCCAGTTCAGAGACCATGTCCTGGGCATCATTCTCCTCCATATGATGGCAGTAACACTTTGCTCCCCGTGGTGTCCTATTTCAGTGCAAGGAGCTTTTGAAAACAGTGACAGACATGCCATAATCTATACATAGTGATAACTTATTGGTTAGTATTTTATTTTTAGTAAAACAGTTCACTGTTTCCCCCTATTCACATCTATTACTGTTATAAACATTATGAAGAGTCATAAGTTATTGCAGCAGCAAATAATCTAATGATTTTTAAAGAAGAGCTCTGTAAATTTTACCTTCTTTACCATTAGTGAAACAGAAGGCTTCTCTCATGTTAATATGTTTGTCCTAGAGAAATAGCTTTGGTTTGGTGTAAGAGGATGAGTCATGGAGTCAGAAGACCTGGGGAAAACCCTGCAGCTTGCTTGTATTTTTAACCTCTTTATTCCAGAACTGTCACAGCTAAATGAGTTAACTAATGTTTGTAGACATGCTTAGTACAATTAGATTTATCACATATCAGTAGATGTAATTCTTATAACTCACTATAAAAGTGTTAGAAAGGGAGAATATTTATGGAATATTATCAGGAAAAATTTTTTTAGGAAATTTACTCTGTCCAAATATATACAGAGCTAAGGCTCTTACTGTGAGGGGAGCTGTATAGTTTAGATATCAGAAGTAATTTTTAAGTGTAGTCAGATTTATTAATCTTTTATTTTAAGCCTTGTGGGTTTGTTGTAATTCAGAGAAAGGCTTTTCTAATTCTGAGCTTCTTAAAAAATCTCTTGTGGTTTCTTTTTTACTTTCATGGATTCATTGTCTTCAGTTAAATTTTTCAACTTTGGGAGGATTTCTGCTTGTATAGTTTGAGACGTGTATCCAACTTTGGTTTTTCCAGTTGGATGTCCGCTTATTGCAAGCTTTTCATTATATAGACATAGAGATGAGTCTTTCATTCCAGAGAAAATTGTGATGTGTCAGTTTATTAAGTACTAGCTAAAAGTCTCCTTTGTTTTACTTAGGTTTCTCACAGTCATGACAAATTGATAAAAACCAATTGTTGCAAGAAGAAATTGCCATGCTGAAATGAGAAAGAAAAACAAACAAACAAAAAAATCAGAACTGAGAAAAGGAAAATAACTGTTTTGTGGACATGGAAATTATGAAGGAAAAGAATAATGATCTTCAGAAGGCAATAAAATGGAATGAGGAAACATTTATAAAAACAATATTCCAATATAGTGGACAGCTTAATGGTCTGACAGCTGAGAACTCAATGCTAAACACTAAACTGGAGAAGGAAAAGCAAAGCAAAGACAGACTGGAAACAGAAGTTGAATCATACCATTCTAGACTGACTACTGCCATCTACGGTCATGATCAAAGTTAGCAGAGAGCCCTGGAAATTGCCTTCCAGAGAGCAAGAGATGATTGCTTTCACTTACAGGACAAAATTATTCTTTTTTCTTTTTTTTTTTTTCTTTTTTTTTTTTTTTTTTGGCCAACTTGCTTTATTTAGTAGAATTTTACATTATGTAAAACATAAATAAAAGCATATTAAAAATATTATAGTTCTGTTTTCATTATTTAATTTCATTTATGTACACTATAATAATAGAGTTAGGAATTTGTATGTTTACATATCACTAATAAGCTCATTTAATCCTTTAATTTGCTATTTTTGCAATCACCTAATATATGTCTAGATCGCATAATTTAAAATTACATAGTAACTTTCAGTAGAGTACTGTTTTTTTAATCTCAATATTTTTGGAAGTATTTGGCAGTTCTTTCAACAAATTATACTATTTATTATACAATTAGTAATTGTTTAAACATAAAGAAAACTGTAATAATTTCAAAACCTACTAAAGCCTCCATATGCTTCTTTTTGCACATAGAATGCCAAAATAAAACTTATGACTGAGTACCATAAAAGCAAAACAGAGCCCTTAAGTCACATAAGAATCAAGTAAAATTTGTTTTCTACCAATGGATAACAAAGGCAATCAAAGTTTGGTTTTGATTGGTTTTATTTTATACTAGGTGTTTATTTTATGTCACCAAACTCTAATTCAGGTATAATGTTACTTCATACTTTAAGATCTAATCTGAAAGATAATGTAGTGCTTTCTCAGCAACTTTCTAAAGCTGAAAGTCAATTCAAAAGCCTAGAAATTGAGCTCCATCACACTAGAGATGCTCTCAGAGAAAAGATTGTGGTGCTAGAATGTGTACAGAGAGGCCTGAGTCAAGCATTAGTGTCCAAAGAAGGAAACTGAATATTTATATCAAAGCGAACAAGGGAAAGTGAATAGATACACTGAAAAGCAGGAATCCTTTGAGGAGAGACAATCTCAATCACACAGTGAAAACATTTTGCTTCAACAATTTTGCTCAATGGAGATTGCATGGGAATTTTTCAAAGATTATTTTATTTATATTTATTTATTTTAGGATTTTATCCTATAGATTTATTCACAGATATAGGTAATGACAAGTTCACAAGGTTACATCCTGCAGCATTTTAACTTTTTTTATTGAGTCATAGTCAGTTTACAGTGTTGTGTCAATTTCCAGTGTAGAGCACAATTTTTCAGTTATACATGAACACACATATATTCATTCGGTTTTTTGTTGTTGTTCCTCTATTTATTTATTTAGCGAGTTAGTTAGTTAGATACATGTCCTTAACTCTTCTTCAGATGAAAATAAACATACTTTACAGGTCTTTTCCCTTTTTAATTGAAACCATTCTTCCACCACCATCCTTTGAGTCTCAGTCAAGCCAGCTCCTCATCTTCACAAGCATCCTGGCCTCACTCTGCTCTTGGTAGTGGGATTCCAGACAGATGTCTCCCAGTTTCCCCAAAACACTCCATCTGTGGCCTGAGGGCTACTTCTCTTCTTGTTCAAGGAATGTCAGAAACATTTCAAGATTCAGTTAAAATTCTTTTGTTTTAAAAATCCTCCAGGGACCAGTTATTCTGTTTCGAACTTGTGTACTTAATTTCTTTCCTACTGGCCCCTTGGTTTGTTTGAATTTTGCCTCCGACCTGTTTCCTAGGGGCTATGGAAGTTATTGATCATTCTGGTCATGCCAAACTGCTTTCCCTCATCTCACTAATGTGTCAACTTTCTGGATCAAAAAATAAAACCAAAATAAAATACTGTTTTCTTCTCTTCTGTTAATTAATTTATTTCTCTTCAAATGGTATCACATCCAAAGCTTCTACATTATGGTTAATATCTTCCACATGAAAGAGATGATAGAGAAAAAAAGTGGAAAATAAAAAGGTAGTATGGTTTTAAAAAATTAAGTTTTAGAGACAAAGAGGAAAAGACAGGTAGAAAGAAGATGGAATTGCCTTAATACTTCCCTACAAAATGGCCTTAATAACAAATAGATCAAAGTAAGGCTAATAATAGCTACCCCAAAACAGAGGGGAAACAAAACCTAAAACTCAGTATTATTTTCAAATGTAATCATTGTTATAATCAAGCCACAGTAGGGTGGGAAATAAAATCCAGAATTCCTTTAAGCAATAAGTAGTATTTCCAATTGATACATGTATAAAAATAATGGAAATAGAAAATCTCTTTTTGGCATATACTACTGTAATAACTTTTGCAGGAAAAAAAACCATGAATGGATGCCAAAATTTGTAGCCAAAACTTCTGTATAATGGAAAAAAGGATATTTGCACATGTTTATGTCTCCCCCCAAGATACTTTATAATTATAAATAGAAAAGCTAATTTTATAGTGAAGAAACCTACTGGATATCATTTTAGTCAAGCTTTCATTTAACGCCACCAATAATGAGACATATCAATGTCATATACGCCTCAATATAAGGCACTGAGGAGGGCACAGAGCCATTTCTCTGGTGTTTTTGCAAAAAAAAAAAAAAAAAAAAGGCAATTTAAACATAAAACTGAGGAAAAGTCAGACAAACCCAAATGAGGGAAAACAGACAAAATGGCCTCTCTTCTTCCAAAGTGTCAAGTTCGTGAAGGACAGGAGGGCTGGGAACCGCCACAGATTGGAGGACACTGAGGACAGCTGATGACTAAACCCAGTGTGTGTCCTGGACCAGAGAAGGGACACTGGTAGAATGAAGGGTGAAATTTGAATAAAGCCTCTAGGTTAGTTAGTGACGTCTTGTTACTGTTAATTTCCCGGGTCTTGATGACTGCACTATGACTTTATAAGGCATTAGTCTTTGGAGGAGCTGGGTAAAGGATATATGGACAATATTTGTAATATTTTACCCTTTTTGAAAGTCTAAAATTATTTCAAAGTAAAATTAAGGAGTGGAATAATGGAGAGTACAGGTGACCTCTAATTAAGAATGAATGGTTAAAGATAAATTCAGGATCTCCAAATAAAACTTTCAGAAGTGGCCTCTTTCTTATTTTATTACTTACAAAGTAATAAAAGACTTGTCCAGTCAACAAAGAACAACTCTTCTGGTGTGTATTTAGCTAAAGAAGATTATATGGTTTATGGGGTGTCTCTGGAGCTGTAATGGTCTTGGATGATACTTGGTCAGCCTTCTATGTTTATTTTGAGGTTATTTTGTTTTCTGCATCTAACACCAAATTAGAAGTCTAAAATTTCATTTTCATCCCAGAAGGAATGGCACACTGATGTGCGACAACTCACCTGTCCTTTTAATCTCTTCCTAAACTAGAAATACACACAACATATACCCCAAACATCCAGTTGCTTGGTATCCAAACTATATTATGAAAGGTGTGACCCTAGATTTTTTTTCACTCAGACTAACTCAAGAGGAAGATAACAGGCTATTTGTACTCAAAAGGACATTAAATATTTTTAAACTTTGGTAATTACTTCCGGAACCTAAAATTTAAATTGTGAAAAATCCTACAATGTAGATACAACCAATAGCTTATCTTTTTATAAGTCATCTGTATCTAGGAAAACTCTCCAGGGTATTTCTTAAACCTGATGTTTAAAATTTTATTTATTTACTTTTACAGTTTGAGCACTATGATTCAGATTTCATAAGAGTGAGCACAAGGACCCTGCTGAGCCTCCCACCTGAAGGGCGGGTTTAAGATGGCCACAGTTGTCTGGCCATCCCTCCAGCAGGACGGGGCGTCTGTATCCCGTGTCTCCTCTCTTGCATTTGAAGGCTTGTCATGCCAGTTTCAAAGTCTGATTGCTAAGAGCCTGACAGTTTCCCCTTTTGCAAGTATCGCCTGCTCTGGGCGTCTAAGCCACCAGGTAGGAGAGCAGCTACCTGCCGGGGAGACTGTGTGGAGAAGCCCTGAGGATGCGTGGGGAGGGACAGCACGCCCACTCAGCCAACCTTCATACTGTGCCCACCAGAGTCTTGGGCACGTGGAAAAAGCCTTCTCAGACTAGGGACTGGCTGCTGCCAGCTGAATGCCACTGCGTGACCCCAGTCAAACCCAGGAGCAGAAGCATCACTCAACTGAGTCCTACCTAAAGTCCTGACCCATAGATCCTGAACACAGAGAGGATTATTGCTTTGAGATGGTTTAGCACACAGCCATAGGTAACCAGAACATACGATGTAAGGAATGCTCTTTGCTGGGCGTGTTTAAGACTGCTCTTTCTGAACTAGTCTCACCTCACCTTTAGAATCTGAATCTCAAATACAAGTCTCAATACACCCAGTGTAAGACAGAGAAAGACAAACACTATATGACAAATACTATATGATATCACTTACATGTGGAATCTAAAAAATAATAGAAATGAAACTATATACAAAACAGAAAGAGGCTCACATAGAAAACAGATTTATGGTTACCAAAAAGGGGGACGCAAATTAGGCATATGGGGTTAACAGACACAAACTACTGAACATAAAATGCATAAGCAATGAGAATTTACTGTGCAGCATGGGGAATTATACCCAATATCTTGTAATAACCCAGAATGAAATATAATCTGTAAGGAAAAAGCCCAGCAAACAGAATCACTGTGCTGTACGCCTGAAACTAACACAATATTGTAAATCAACTCTACTTCAGTTTTAAAAAAATAAATCATAATTTCCAGACTCCTTTGAAGGTCTCTGTATGTGGTCAAGTGACAAAAATTCCCCCAGAGATAGAAATGGAAACACCGTTTGCACACTCGGGAAAATGTCCTTAAACCATCTCTTCTCCATTCTCCGGGGAGAGTGTGGATGGGATTATTGGTGTCACAGCCTCGTCAGGAGTCCTGAAGAGGAGGACTTCACCCTCAAGGTGTGAGAACTTAGTGCTGCAAGGATCACGAAACTTGGCGAGTTCAAGAAGCTAGTGCAAGACGGGAAGCTGGGTGCCCCAGAGCACTAAATGTGTCTTCAGATGAGCGGCTGCACCAGCCCCGAATGGATGTCTGCAGAGAAGGCACAGGCAATATCCCCGAGCTGAGAGCATTACCCAGTCCCGAATCCTCCTTTCTTTCCTCTGTTTTGTTTTTCATTTCCCCCTTCCCCCCTGCCTCCCCCTCCCCACTTCTTTCCTCCCCCCTACCGTCCACGAGGACTGGCTGTTGACCCTGCTCAGGCCTGGGTGTGGATGCAGGTGGGACCACAGCCCCGAATCGGCCCAGTGGTGCCTTCTGGAGAGGCTGCCTTGCGCTCTGTGAAAGGGCGGCCGCAGGCTCCACAGCCCAGCCACAAGGTTCTCCCCATCACTGATGGAGATGAAGGAGAAAGATAGTGTCCTTTTCCTGTGGTTGTTAGCTGAGACCACTGCCCAGGGACATAAGAGGAGCTCCACAGGCGAGGGTGGACTCTGAAGGAAAGCCAGCTCCCAGCTGTCGGGGGCTGCGGGCAGCGCGCCCCTGTGACAAGGAGAAGCCGAGGGACAGCTGGCCCAGGCTGCAGGTTGAGGTGACTGTTGAAAAAAACATTCAGGTGCTGGATGGTGTGTCCGTGCCCATCCTGCCTTTGTGAATGGGCTGTGCTCTTCCTCAGCCTTCCTGCCCCCAAGGGTGTTGTTCAAAGCCAGAACCGCCTGAGGT
The DNA here is from genome assembly GCF_048773025.1 of Camelus bactrianus. Taxonomy (NCBI): domain Eukaryota; kingdom Metazoa; phylum Chordata; class Mammalia; order Artiodactyla; family Camelidae; genus Camelus; species Camelus bactrianus. The sequence goes on from NC_133567.1 coordinate 12,593,674, forward strand.
GGGGGTGAGTGGGTTGTGCTACCTGTCAGCTTAACCGGAAGAGACAAAAGTTGAGGGTCCCCCCCACCCTGCCCTTTTCAGGGAGTCAAACAGAAACTTTAGAGAGGACGATCTCTGTCCTCAAGAGATTCGGGCAAGCACCTCTAAAGAGGTGGGGATGAGGCCCCCCTTCCTGATAACAAAGCTTCCTACTCCGCTGTGTCCTTCTTGGGCAGCAAAGGAGAGGGATCCTAAGCTTTTAGGTCACCCAGCGAATGGCTCCATAAAGTTCTCTGTCACCAAATTCCATTCGGGACTGTGGAAGGACAGTCTTATTTGCTCCCAGCAATGGAGAAGCAGGGCTTGCTGCCACTGCTGCCACCAGTTTGAGACCCTTGACTTCCTGGCAGCTGCGACCCATCATTGGTCATTTCTCTCTGCACCAGCCAACCCCTGGTACCAGGTGTTTCGAGTGCTTGGGAAGTTAGGAGTGTTCAGGGACACACAGCACTGACTAGCACGTGGGCTCCATAGGTGAACTTGTTGGGTTCTGTTCTTAGTTCTTCACAGATGTGTTAACTTAGCAGGTGGCTTAACCTCTGTGTCTATTTCTTTATCCCTGCTTGGTGGGAGTGGATAAATGATAGTCTCTGACTCTCAGGTTTGTTCTGAGGATTAAATGAGCCAATATATGAAAGATTTAGCAGTTCCTGGCACATAGTAAACAATGGTCACTCAAACATTAGTAACCTTAGGAGCTTGGTTATTGAGACAAGAGTCGTTACAGCAAAAAGTCATGGTGTAACACTTCTATGTATAATTCCATTTTAGATTACTTTCAATGCTTAATTTTAGAGACATTAAGGTATGGCTGTACTTTAAAAAGTTAGGTTTATTTCTGAAAGTTTTTAATGCCTTTCTATGAAGTCAGCGGATGGGGGAGCATTTCAAAGCAATGAAATTACCTGGGTAGTAAACAGGACAAAAATATTAGTGTTTCTCTTATGCTAGGCACCTTCTACTTCACTCTTAAGATCAGCATTATGGTGAAGAAGAATTTACATTGCCTGGCTCTAAAATAAATTGTAAGGAATGGTCATCTAAGAGGTTTGTAGTTAGTTCTGCTTTTGCAGTGTCTAGTTTTAATTTTTTCTCATTCTAGGCTTTTGGTTACTCCCCTTCCACCCGATCCCTTAATTTTATTTTTTTAAAGAGTCTGCATTTCAAGCTGCTAGGGCAGAGAGTGTGATTACAGAAGGAAGGGCTCCTCATCCAGGTACCTTGCTCTCTAGCTGTCACTAGGAAAGCCATTCAGAGTCAGGATCTAACATGAGGAGCCCATGCTCACTCTGCAGCCAAATCATAAAGCTTAAATCAAAAGTAGCTATGTTTAGGCAGACCCTAAGTCTGAATGCCTAAACTTACAAAGCCAGCATTCTTTAGAGGTCCTAAAACTTGCATTACCTTTCCATTTAATTATGCTTTTTAAAAGCTATTATATGAGGAATAAACCTATTAAAATGAGAGATTATGTATTCATTAGGTCTTCGTTAAGCCTTCAGTAAAAAAAATAATGGGATGCAGAGTAATCAGTAAAATATATACAGTAGTTTTAATGAGTCTTAATCTGTATACTGTAAATATTTATGTACTTTTAAGTCCAGAGAAGTAGTAACTAACTTTCAGTTTATAGTTTATTTTTCAATGTTAACACACAGTATTTGGGATACAGCAGAATTCTGTGTCTTGCAAAACCTTGAACTGTGTTTGTGTGTTTTTGACATAGCTCATCAGAACAGTCACTAGCCCTGAAAGCAGCTTTCAGATGTATAATGGTGTCAACAACGAGTTTGTCTAATGGCAGCAGGCAGCAGAAAGCTAAAAGAGATTCCAGGATACTGTATCCATGAAAGGAGTTGGTAAATTTTAGCCCCATCCTGGTTTTGTAAATAGAGATGCATTGGGACACCCCTGTGCCCATTCTTTACCGTATTGCCTGTGGCTGCTGTCACAGCTACAAAACTGAGTGGTTGCAACACAGACCGTGTGGCCCCATAGAGTAAAAAATATTTACCGTGTGATCCTTTAGGGAAAAGTTTGCCAGCCCCTGCCATGGGACCTCGAAGTCCCTTCCTTAAAAGTACACTTATGATCTCTTCATTATTTCTTAGTCCAATGGTTCCCAAACTGTCTTCTGCAGAATATTAATATTGTCTAAGTTAATAAGTGTTGTGGGAAAAAGATCCATGCTAACAGTAATTTTTCCTTTGTAATTTATTTTAAAATAAAAGTTTAAGACTACCCAACTCATTGCTATGGCTTTTATTTTTATGTGATACCCTACCTTTAAGAAAAGGTGTCCCATGCCTGAGAGCACCAGGACGTTGAGTGAGAGATCACCTGATACACGAGCGTGCAATGCTCCACCTGCGCCTTGATGCCCGGGCAGCACTTAACACAGTCACTGATGAGATGCTTGGCATCATCTCTTTGATGATGGCTCATCTTCTGTGTCCTGCCTTATAATTTCAACACATTTGTGATACTCAATGTTTATTCTAAATTAACCATGTTTTGTACCACAAACACATTGCCCGTGGATCTGTTGCTGAAACAAGGAAGACTTAAACAAGAAGTAGAATCTTTTTTGTTATCAAATTGTGTCTGAATCAAGTGATCAAAAGGTCGGAATATTACAAAGTAAAGATGAGCACTTGCAGCCTTCCGTTTCTAGAAATTCAGGAAGTGAGCTTTCCAGGGTCAAGTTTATGTCCAATTCCAACAAAATAACAACATTTAGTAAGAAACCACTAAGAAGAAAATATGAGGAAAGTTATTTGTTTTTTGGATTTACTTCCTTTGGAAATAGATTTGCACCTCATGTTCAGTGTGTGTTATGTAAGAAAATTTTATTGAAAAGCTCTTTGGCCCCTAGTAAGTTTTGAAGACATTTGGAAACTAAACATGCTGCATATAAAGACAAAGACATTATCTTTTTCAAGCAACATCTTGATTCACCTGAAAACAATAAACCCCCAGCACCTAAAATTGTCAACACAGATCATGGAAGCGCTAGAGAAGCATCATGCAGTATAAGTTACCACGCAGCCCTGAGTGGAGGCTCATACATCAGAGAATTGCTCACCAAGCCTTGTGCAAAAGACGTCGTGATGCGGATGTGTGACGAACAGTATAGTAAAAACAAATAGATGCAGTGCAGCTGTCAGTACGGCTGCTGGTCGAATTAGGGCTCTAGCTGCTGCCATTGAAGAAGGGCCTGTTTGTAGATGGGAAACTTGTGGCAGGTTCTCACTGCAGCTGCCAGATCCAGCTGACGTCTCAGGACTCACTGTGCTGCTCATGTTTGCTTGTTGCAGGTTTAACAAGTCCACTGAGGATGACCTGCTCTTATGTGAATCTTTGCAGAGAATGCCATTGGTGAGGACATTTTCAACTGCGTCCACAGCTTTATTCAAAACTGTGAAATTGAATGGGGAAAATGTGCTGGTGTTTGTAGTGATGCTTCTAGTGGGAGTGGACGGGAAAATTGCTGGGGCTGTCACCTGGATAAAATATGTGGCTCCCGAAAGCACCAGGAGTCACTGCCTATTACGTAGACATGCACTTGCAGTTAAAATAATGCCTGCATCTCTGGAAAACATGCTGGATCAGGCAGTCCAAATCGTTAATTATATTGAAGCTCGGCCACATCAGCCCAGACTACTAAAAATTTTATGTGAAGAATTGGGTGCCCAGCACACAGCACTTCTAAATATGGAGGTGAGGCGGCTTCCCGACGTAAAGATCTTGTAAGACTTTTTGAGCTTAGTCGTGAACGTTTGGTTTTCATGGATTCTGCTTTTTGAAGATCTGATTGTTTAACAAATTCATCATGGCTGCTAAGACTTGTATATCTTGCAGATATTTTTACTAAATTAAATGAGGTTAATCTGTCAATGAAAGGGGAAAATGTGACAGTTTTTACATTATTTGATAAAATGTCATCAAAAGAAAACTTTGTTTTCCTACACTCGGTGACTTGACTGAAATTAATCCTATGGTTGATGGAGATACTTTCAGGGCTGCTGTGCAGCTCCGCAGGGGTTTGCATTCTACTCTGTTAATATTTTCCTGTAACAAAGGGTAATAATGCTTTGATTAGAAATTTATTTACAGTAACTTAACCCAACCTCATTAGTGTCATGGGACTATGAGAGCCTGATTGATTTAACATCTGATTCCCAGGTGAAGCAAAATTTCACTGAACTTTCATGAAATGATTTTTGGAGCAGCCTGAGTCAGGAGTAGACAAGCGTTGCAAGGCGTGCAGGTTGTGTACTGCTTCGTTTACTACCATGCACCTATGTGAAGCAGGATTTTCCTATTATGCTGAAAAAAAAAAAAAAACTATGTGGATCTGCCTTAGCAACACCACACCTAACATTAAGCAGATATGTGATAAAAAGACACAAAAGCACTGTTCTCATTAAAATTGGAGGGTTCTGTGTACCTCTTGATAACCAAACATAAGATGCAAATTTAAAATGATTTACTTCAAAAAAAAGGAAGCTAATGCATTTATTTTTCATGAGTGAAAGCATATGATGTGGTATATTACTTTGCAGGTTTTGATATCTGAGGCTGACTCACCAACGTGGTGGGTAATTCAGTAAAGCAGGAACATGGGGAGGCAATCATTTATTTCAAAGAACATTAAGGTAGAAACATCACACGACTGGGCTTCAAGATGCTCACATTCACTTGTCACACCAGGGAATCCTTCATGTGTCCACTTCCATCATTAGCCAAGATCCAGGAGGTTCATGATGCACCCCAGTGTGTGTGTGTGTGTCACCTCTCAGCCATTTAACTTGCCTAATTGTCATGTTTTCTATTCAAAAAATCAATAAACTTCAGTACATAAAAATGAAGAGGAGCATAACAAATGATAATATATCCAACCTGACCAAAGAAACAAAAAGTACAAATGGAACAAACACACTGTGTGTACCTCTTCCCAACTGCCAGCTTATGTCACCTCGTGGCCCCACATGGAGCATCTCCTACAAGGCACGCTACTGGGAGGGTGAGTGTGTGTGTGTGTACGCACGTGTGTCAGTGTGGGGTGGCACGGAGACCAGAGGTCCAGCAGTCATTCAGAAAGCACACAGCTGACCCAGGCAGGGGCCAAGCTTCAGACCTTCCAGCTGAGCCTGTGCCCAGGGAGGTTTGCAGCTCACACTGGCTAGGGGAGGCTGGGTCACACGTGTCCCTCCATCCCCAGCCCAGCTGGAAGCCAGAAAGAGGCCCAGGTCAGCCCGTGGCCCATTTTCAGCCTTGCCCCACCCTGGCCTGTCCAAATGCCACAGGGCCATGTCACACATCTGGCTGGCAAGTGTTCCTTGGGCTAGAGCAACTATCCCCTCTTCTCCACATTTGCCCCCTGCCTGGTGCCCCTCTATAGCTGCCCTCCTGCTCCCCCGGCCTCTCAGTGCCATCTCCCCTCCTCCTTCCCGCAGTCTCTCAGCGTTTTCCTGCCTTTGGTGAGATGGGGCCATTTCTCTCAAGGGTCGTTTTAAATGTTCAGGTTTTTAAATTTTTATTTTATTGAAGTATAGTCAGTTTATAATGTGTCAATTTCTGGTGTACAGCACAATGCTTCAGTCATACATGAACATACGTATATTCATTTTCATGTCCTTTCTCACCATGAGCTACTACAAGAGACTGACTATGGTTCCCTGTGCTGTGTAGTATAAGCTTGTTGCTCTATTTTATATTTACCAGTCACTATCTGCAAATCTCAAACTCCCAGTGTATCCCTTCCCACCCTGTTCCCCTCTGGTAACCATGAGTTTGTTTTCTATGTCTGTTTAATTTTAGATTCCACATGAGTGTTGTCATATGGTGTTTTTCTTTATTTCTGGCTTACTTCACTTAGAATGACTTTTTCCAGGGCCATCCATGTTGCTGCAATTGGCATGATATTATTTTAATGGCTGAGTAGTATTCCATTGTATACATGACACGGCTTCTGTATCCAGTCATCTGTTGGTGGACATTTAAGCTGTCTCCATGTCTTGGCTATTGTAAATAGTGCTATGAACATTGGGGTGCAGGTGTCTTTCTGTATTAAGGCTCCCTTTGGATATATGCCCAGGAGTGGGATTATTGTATCATATAGAAAGTGTATTTTTAGTTTTTTGAGGAATCTCCATACCATTTTCCATAATTGCTGTACCAAACTACATCCCCACCAACAGTGTGCAAGGGTTCACTGTTTTCCACACCCTCTCCAGCATTTACCATTTGAATATTCATGTTTTAATTATTTTATTGCAGCAGCAACATGTAGGATAATGAAAAAGTGGCATCCTGGCGGCTGGGGTATGAGCCTGTGTGTGTGTCCCTGTGCATGTGTGTGTGTTCCTGTATGTGTGTGCATGTGTGCCCTCCATGTGCCTGCATGGGGGTGGGGAGTGGGTCTGGAGCCTGTGTGTGTGACTGAGTGACATCTCAGGCACGTGGGCCTGGAGGGGTGTGCGAGGCTGTGATGCTGGGCTGAGAGGCTGTGACCTGACAAAGGCCACACAGCCCGTCTTGGGGCTCAGGGCCCCACCCTTGCTTCCAGGCCTGTCACCAATCAGCTGGGGTGTTCCCTGCCATGACACAAGGCTTGGAGTCCTGACCCTAAGGGCCCCACAACTTCCCTCAGGAGGAGGGGTCTCTGGGGCAGGAGGCGGTGGCTGGGCTTGGCATGGGGAGGGGGGAGCAGGGAATCCAAGGGGGTGAGCACAGCTCTGGAGTTTGGGGGTGACCAGCAGCAGCGAGGTGAGGGGAGTAGGAAGGGCCTCCTCACCAGGACTGAGTTTGTCACCCCGGCCAGGGGAGCCGCTCTTCTGCACAAGGGCCAATTTAGAAAAATGTGGAAAACCAAGTTTCAGGCTCCATGGTAGATAAGTACCATTCCAGATGGAAATAGCAAGATGTGACCCCATAAAAAGTGGTGAGCGCACGTGAGCCATCCCCCCACCCAGAAAGGAATTCCGAGAGCCAGAGCTCACCCCACACCCATCCAGGGGCCTGGGAGGCCTGGAGTGATGGCCCTGCGGGGGTCCCACTACCCAGGAAAATGGGGAGAAGGGCCGCTGGTCATACAGTCAAGGCCCAAGGAGGGGAAGAGACCTGCCCAGGTCACCCAGCACAGGAGGGCAGTCGGGTGGGACCCAGGCCTTCAGGCTTGTCACAGGCCCCCTTAGGACAGGGGCACAGGCCTGCCTGGGAAAGAAGCATCAGGAAAGTGAATAACCCTGAAGACAGGGCCAAGTCGGCTGGCTGGCCGAGCCTCAGTTTCCCTTCTGTGGAACGGGGGACGGCACGGTGCCTGCTCACAGGGTCTCTGTGAAGCTAGAGATGGTGCTGCTGTGGTGCTGGGGAGAGCCCTCCTGGTCCTCCTTACCTGGGAAGTGGCCGGAGGGCCCTGGGCGCGGCTCTCAGTCCCATCCTGAGGGCCGATGGTGCCTGTCTAGCTGGGTGGGCTGCTGGTCCCTGCGGCCCTGACAGTGGCAGCTACACAGCTTGAAAGATGGGCCAACTCCCCTTCCCAGACACTCTGGCCCATTGTCCCCCACCACGCACCCTGGGCTGGCTCCCTCTTTCCTTCCTGCCTCCTCTTGTCTCTGCTTCCCCCTACCCGGTGTCCCTCTCTTGTCACCTCCTGTCCCTCTCTAGGACTTGACCCCCACCTTTCTCTCTCTCACTCACACACTGTCTCTCCCTGCGTGTGTCTTTCTCTGCCTCTCCCCCAGGCCCTCAGGCCCTGAGCTCAGGTCTAGCCCTGTCCAGGGCCACAGGGCCACAGGGCCACAGGGCCACATCTCTCCCAGCCCTCCCACCCTCACAGTGATGTTCCAGCCCCAGCTCTGCTCACAGTGGAGGAGCCCAGTTACAGAGCTGCTCCTGCTGGCATTTACTGCTGCATCGCTGTTCCCCCCACTTCCCAGGCAGCACAGCAGTCTCACCTTGACCTGTTTGTGGCCCAGCCTGGACCCCAGAGCTGCTGCAGGGCTGGCTGCCTCCCCCACCTGGAAGGAGGGAGGGCCCCGTGGGCTCCAGGGACAGCTGGCGCAGAGTGGAGTGGACTCTTTTTATACCCAACACCTTCTCCCTGGCAGTGGTGGCACCCCACCCACTGACCCTGCCCTGCCCACCTCAGAGTCAGGAGGCTGTGGGAGGATGAAGGGCGCTCATGGGGCCCACTGAGAGCACTGCCGCCCTCAGCCCCCCTCAGGGTCTGCCTGGAGCCGGGACTGCCGTGCAGCTGATGCGGGGCAGGGGCATGGGCCTGGTCAGTGCAGGGCCTCTCGCTGGACACCCATGGCCCCCACTGCACCTCATCCGTTCCTCACCATGAGACATGCCACTTCATTCTGGTCATCTAGCTCACGACCGGACACCCCTGTGACTGACAGGCCCCACATGCCCAGTGAGGGTTTACAGACTGAAGCAGCACAGCCATCACTAGATCTAGACACAGGCTGTACCCACCACCCAGGAGGAGCCCCAGGGCCCCTGCAGTCACTGCTGCCCTGAAGGGGTAACCTTGCATCTGCCCTGTCATCTTAGTTCCTACTGGTTTGTGAGTTGTGTGCCCGTGAATCACTGCATGCCCCCAAGAGGGTGTGACCACTGGTCCTCCAGGAAGCAGACACTGACACAGAGAGAACTGTGACAAATTCATTAGGGGTGACAATAGGAGACAACAGCGGAGGGGGCAGGATGGAGCAGGGAAACATTCGGGTCGTAATGCACCTCCGACATCTTCTCTAAACACATCATTGTCACAGCTGAGGGGCCCCTTCAGTTGTCAAATGGACTGTGCTGTAAGGCAAAAAGAGTTATTTATTTTAATAGGATCTTATTTTTTCCCGATTTTGTCTTCTCTAATGTATGTATGGCCTCTGACGGACACTGTAGTCTGTGTGTGCATCTCCGTGTCTATACAGAATGAAAATAATTATTTTCACATCTCAGACACAGATCTCAAAATGTGCACATTCTCATTATTATGGTTCCTTCTTTAACTAGTAAGACCTAAGATTTAATAGAAGAAAGGGACCTTTCGCCTTATCTTTAAAGCAGAGAATGGTAAGCTCTGGGCCTGAGCTCTTATATATTCAGCTTAATTTAATGTACTTCCTGAGGTCTCTTTTGATGATTCTGTGTGCAGACACTTTCTTTTAAACTATGAGAATGCTGAGTGAGAAATATGTCCCAGTCATTTTGCAATACAATGTGTGTGCTTGACCCAACCCTCCTCACAATGACGTCAGGGACCAGCGTTACCCCCCCGGCTCACAGACAACAATGCTGAGACCCTGTGGGGGCCCCACTGAGTCTTGGTGTTAGGGGATGAACTGCAAGAACTCAAAGAATCAGAAATTGGATCTTGTGACATAAATGTGGAGATGCCAAGCTGACAGTGGGCATGGTGACAGGAGGGAGCAGGGGTGTGGGGACAGGGGTCCTACAGGGGGTCTCCTGATCACCCCTGAATTCCCCCTAAGAACCTGCCTCATGCTGAAGGGCAAGGCACCTGCTCAGCTGATCTAAATCCTGCCTGCACTTTTCAAATCACTGGGGCAAAAGAAAACTTCAGCCACACAAAATACCCTGAAAAAACAAGCTAAATTTCAGTTTCTCTGATATCCAGAGATTTCATCCAGATCCAGAACTTTCAGAAACCCAAGAGAACAATCATCTTTACATGAGGCTGTGAACTGAGGGCTTTCTGGAGGCAGTGGGTTCTGAAGGGGATACGTGCATGGCTGCACTGAGTCCTCTGCACACACACGTGGCTCTGAGTGCACCTCACGCTGCATTCACATGGCCTGCCTGAACTACCTGCCCTGCTGGGAGTGACCTTCCAGCTCCATCTGAGTGAACTCAACAAAAGCCCACTGGGCAGCCCCTCAATTTCTTTCTTCCCATCCACACCCTCCTATTCACTCCTGTGTGGCTCACGTGTCCCTCTTCTGCACTCTGAGGCCCTGCATGGGCACATCTGCTATGGTGACAAGCTGTCTGTTGTGAATGTCTCTCTCCCTCACTCGCTCCCTCACCCCTCGAGGCAACCCCATGAGCCCCTGAAGTTAGGGGTGTGCTTCACCCCTCACAGAGCACATCACATGGTCCATGCAAGAGGCACATCTGCCAAACTGGGACTTCAAATTCATTTGATATTCTGTCAAAAGTCTCTTCTGTTCTATAAAAGAGACAACTGCTTCCCAGGTCAGGACGGGGAAATGACACAGTCCATCAGATGTGTGTGCTGGGAAGCTAGACAAACGTCACAATGTCCCAAGTCAGCTTTCCTCAGGCATCGCAAGGCCCTGGAGTGCCATCTCCCCTTCTGCAAAGACTCGACAAGGGAGCAGAAGCACATACTCTCATCTTACCGAGTGCTGAAACTGGTGGTGGTGGGGGTGGCAGTGGCTGAGACCGCAGAAGCCACAACAGAGGTGGGGGTGGGGGTGATGAATAGCCTCTGAGAAGTGACGCTGGGCGGCCCATCGGGTGAGGTACACCAGGCGGTCCTGGACAACTACCGGGACCTCTGGAATCCACAGTGACCTGCAGAATAGAAGAGAGAGCTGTGTTGGATGACAGACAAAAGGAACAACACCTACAGAACCTGAAACCCAATGCAGCAGATGTCAGCAACGGGCACCTCCCCCTCCACCGGGTGAACAGACAGCAGCACACGGCCACACACTCGACCTTGGGGATAAAACACTGTTGCCACACAACACCACCGGTGTCTGTAAGTGGAAGGAGGCGAGAGTCCTGCCTGAGACGATGTACAGAGGTTCCAGCAAATTGATAAAGTAGGACCTCCCAAACAGGAAGCCTCTCTGTGCAGGACAACCCACCCTGACACCTTTCCCAGCTCCACAGAAGCATGGTCTGCATGAACCAAGAACACAGACAAAGAAAGGAAGTGAAGGCCCAGTTTTCCACACATAGAATCAGAGACGCACCTGGGTACTTCCTCTGTCTGCAGGACCCTGCCAGGCCCTCTGCTCCCACTTCACAAAGGGCCCCCCTGCGCCCTGCAGGCGCTGCACCTGGGCGCAAAGGGCTCTGGGGAGCTGGCCTTCACGGAGTCCTGCGGGGGAGCCGGCAGAGTGCTCCTGAGGGGACACTGCTGTCCTCAAAAGGTACTTAGGCTCCCCCACAATCACCCTTATTCTCAGGGAAGTCTCAACATTAACTTTGCTATGCAACACACACTACATTTTTCCTATGGGAAAGTGAAGTGGGAGATCTCAAATCCCACAGCTAAAACCAAAGGGATTTTACCTCACGCAGAAAACCGCACGGTGTTTGATGATATACAGGAGCATCACTGAGAGCTTCCGGGGGATGACCGACCTGGCGCTGGGTGGAGAACACAAAGTCAGGGGTTTTGTGCCAAACAGAATCCCCCTGCAAGGAAACAGACATTTTCACTGCTGGCTTTTTCAATTCCAGCCTCTGTTTCCTACTACAAATGCAACACCTCTGAGAGTCGGGCTTTTCCTCCCAGCGTGCAACTGGAGGGAGCGTGCAAGGCACGTTGACCTCTCGAGGACAGACCGTGATGGGTTGTGACATTTACTACACCCAAGAAGACTCAAACTTGCACAAAGCACACGGCATAAAGCTGGAGGGAGGGCTTTGCTCATTTCTCACTTACGAGGACTTTAACGGACATTCTAACCAGGAGAATCCCCTAGCCTGAGCCAGGAAACCAGTCAAGGAATGACGATAGGAATCTGTCCCAATGACCCAGGAGCAACCCCAAGAGGAGGAGGTCAAAAAGGAGCCAGCCGAGCCAGAAGAAGTCAGTGTGGAGCGAGGGCTCACCCTCCTCGTGCTATTTCGAGAAACACACCCTCAAAGTCTGCGCTCCTCAGCTTCTAAGCACTCCCCCATGGCTTCTGTAGGCACCACCCAAGGTGACTGGGGCTGAGGGGAGACGGCCACTGGCTCCTGGGCAAGAGTTTGAATTTGAAAAGTAATGGCACGCCAGACCCGTCGCAGAACACACAATCTGGGGACGAGGGCAGGAGAGGTTGCTGGGAAAAAAACAGGGCACATTTCCCAGACACACTTCCAACCGAGAACGACCACCCCATTTACCTGGGCCTCCATGGTCCCCTCACTTCGGATGCAGCTGCGGTGCCGCACTGGAGCTGCACCACATGCTGAATCGAAGAAAAACCACAGAAAGGTTTGAGGATTTGTCTTTTCTGCCTTGACTTTTCTTAAGCATTACAATTCTCCCAAGCATTACTTTATCGTATTGCACTCTTTCCCACAGCAGAGCAAGGTGGTTGCAGTTCCCCTGACTCTTCCTGTGTAGATCACATTCTCCTTATTGTGGTATTTTCATTAGTAATCATCCATTGTGCAATGTCATGGCTCAAAGTAGCTGGAGAAATCATTAATGTACTTACTCCTAACATTAGGCTCTTCACATCCCCTGGTTTCTAAAGACTTCTATATAATATTAAAACTCATCTTAGTCTCCCTACTGCTGTGATCCCCCTGGTCTCTTAGCTCAATAGATGTCAACTTCCTCTATGATGTCATTTAGACACCATCACAGGAGTAAAATTTTCAAGAGTTAAGAAGTCATTTAGACATCAGAAGTCATTGTGTTTATTCTTAGTTGAATTTAAACCCACATCACATCCTGGTATTGAGAAAATATTACAAAGATAACTAAAATATAGTATCTTACCTCTTGGCATTGTCATCTTTTTTACCTAGGAGAGGCAGAAACATTAAATTTGAAGTCAAAACATATAATTAGTAAATATGTGGTTTCTAATAAATTATCAAAACAGTAATCCATAGAAATTACCATTATCACTTTGGTTCAGCATAACGATTTATATGATTAAAAATCAGGAAAAATCAAAATTTCCTACTTAAGGCATGATCTTTCACTAACACCATTTCTGACAGCACACTTGGTCAACAGCTTATTTTTAAGCAAAAAAATCTGTCTACATTCTATTAAATAAACACCAATCTATTCAATTTTCATAATGTATATTCATGTTCATTAACACTGAACTATATCATTTTCATAGTATGTTGTAATGCATCATTTATCTGTTTTTTTGTTTTGTTTTGTTTTGTTTTTTGTCAAACCAAACATCCACACTTAAGTCCAGAACATGGATTGTTGTGTAACCTTCGAGAGAGGGAGAGAGACAGAGAGAGAAACTAAAAGAAAAATAAAAGCAAACTCCTTATACTAAGATGCACCCCTTCCATTCAATGAAAGGTTTTCTCAACTCTTAGAGCTGACTGTTGAGTTGATAAGCAATTGTAACATATGAGGTCATAAGATTTGTCAAGACCACTAAAAACATACGGACATCAAGTGAGACATCAGAAGAGAACGAAAAGTGAGCAATGGCTGTAATGAAAGCACACACAGCAGCAGGAAACACAGTGACCATTGTCAAGAAGCAAACGTGCTTCCTGACTCAGACATGAGTCATCATCTGAGGAATAGCAGCTCAGTAAAATGCAGGCAGGACTCCACTTTAATACTATGTAAACACACATTTTCATGACCTTTAAAACGTATTTCTTCATTCAAAACTTTAAGTGATATCAGAGACTGAAGCCAGCCTATAACCTTGCAAAGATATTGGAATATCATACAGTGTCAAAGCTCCAGTGGCAATAATGTGGTGATAGAAGAATGCACCCACAGAGGGCAAACAGGAAGCCACAGATGTTCCCTTCACTTCACACTTGCTCAGGGAACACTGAGCATCCCTGTCCCCTGTCACCCAACACACAGGTGGGGCAGGTGGGGAGAGAGATGGGCTCACCAATACTTAACCTTTCTGTTTTGTTATTGAAGAGAAGAGTTTATAAATTGTCATTTGCTCATTGAGAATATATTGTTGTCTTGCTCAATGAGTTCTTACTATAAAGATAGTATTTTGCAACAAATTTCCATTTCAAAACTAATTTCTGTTCAAGTTAGTAATCTAAAAGGTAACAAAGAAAAGACTCCTGGATTCTGGTCCAGGCAAGGAAATAAAATGTTCAGTGACTATAAAAATTCCTGTTAGGTGTGATTAAAAGGACACTGTCAGGTAACTTTAGTAACACTCACAGCGAGGACAGTCCTCCAGACAAATACAAGAAAAACAAAAATTCCCCAGGAACCAGCAAAAACAGTTAGCTTCCACAGAATTTCATAAACATCAGGCCCAGGATGGAAAAGGTCAGGCAGAGTGTGGAAGACCTGAAATAATATTGGAGATAATGAGGAACCTCAAAGACATTCACAGTGTATCTGTCACAGAGAATCATCTTTAGAAACCATCAACCACACCCCTCAAATAGCTCCTCAGAGAGGCGAGAAGGGATACTTGAGTTCAAAAGGATTGGGAGGACGCTGTATTGTGGGTATGTTTACTGCCTTCATTTGGTGATAGTTTCATTGCTGCTCACATATGTCAAATATCAACAAGCTGTATCATTGAGAAGGTGATGATATTACATGTAAATACACCACACTAAAGCTTCAGAAAAATATGATGCACAAAATGTTACAGATTTGACTTTGCTGACAGGCACATTGCAAATATTTTTAAAACAGTTAACAGAACTTAACTTATGAATGCAGAAGCCAACTTGAAATTGAAAATAAGTAAACACAAACCTACAGGGCATGGGAAGCCTACATCTTCTATTGTATATTCATGAAGTACCTGGACAAACTCCTATGAAATATCTCCAAAAATACACCCTAAACATATGGGGGGAAAAGCGAAGAAAATATGTGTTAAAATACAGAGAGATGTACAGAGATGTATTTGTACGTTTATAGATTAGACATGAGTGAGAAAGCAGAGCAGCTCTTATAATAGTGCCAAAATTACCATTCCAGCAAAAATCAATGATTTATTTCAGCCCAACTTTCTAAAAACCATGGAGGTTTCCTTCAGTGTTCAGTTTGATTCTGAACCAGAGCACGTAATGTCAGACTTCTGAAATAAATAAGGATTTGTATAGTTAAGTAATCTTGTATAATATGATTAAAACTCTAAGAATAAAGTTACATAAAAAGAGAATTCAAAATAATCAGTACAAATAATTCACATGCATATTTCACAGTACTGCACCTACATCCATTAACAGCCACCATGAAAATCAATTTGTATTTCTGGAATGTACTGTCACCAAAACAAAAGGCAAACACATAGTTTTGTAAAAACCAGATTTATAATATAAGTCTTATAGGAGGAAATAAATGCGCAATGTAATTTGTACTAATCTAGACACCAAGTTTCAGTCTTGTGCAAATAAAACCTCTCTAGAAAGCAGCCTCTGAAATCAGTAACACTGTCATTGTCAGCTCTCACAGTTGGGGTCAGTAAAACATGTGCTGCTGGAAAACATGCACTGTCTTTGCATAGCTGCCATCTGAGAGAGCAGTGGGTCTCAGCACAAAGGAGAGACATGCAGATCAAAGGCACAAAAACAAATACCATCTAGTCACTAACTGGTAAAACCCCCTCCATCGTGGGCATGCTTGTTACACATGGCACTGTCTGAGCACTGACGTCAGTAGCTGCCTCCTACCTAGAGTCTATCCACCAGGGCCGATGGACTCAGGTTCTGTCAGCAGCCATGAGCAATGGTGAAGGACAAGTTAGTTTAACCAAATGCTCAAAGATGTGGTAGGGAAAGAGGGCTTAAGTAACCTATGAGAACTCAGCCTCATTCCCTCTGAGGGAAAAAATTCCAACAAAGATGACCTAGAAATGCCCTCCTTAGTAGGCTCAAAAGACACAGAACAGACTCTTCTTTGGGTGGAGTGTTCATGTGGCGTGATTCTGCCTCAGTGCAAGGATTGTTCCTGACACTCAATTTTTCCAGGTCTGTAAGAATCTGCTGCAAGCCTATCAGAACAAACCCACTTAAATCCATGAGGTGTTCTTTTTTCTTTTTTGGGGTGTGGAGGTGCTTTTTCCTGATAAGAGTGAAAATTTCATAGCATGTATCTGAATTTTCTTTATATTTGGACAATTCTAAGGACATGAAGGACCCTTTCTGCTTTGGGAAAAATCAACACTCTGCACATGGACACTTCACTAAAGAAAGGATGACAACTCATCCACCTCCTGGTCATGTCACTCCTAGGCATTTCCCCATTATAAACATCCCAGCAGGTTGCAGCCACTGATTTTCACATCAGCTAGGATCTTAGGGCTCCCACCAACCTAACTGGACATAGAGTCCCCAGGGGTAGCCTCCAAGAGGAGAAGGAAAGGGATGACTCAGAAGTTGCTAGATGTCCAATAGAAATAAAAGCAAAAATAAACAAATGAGATCTAATTAAATTTAGAAGCTTTTGCACAGCAAAGGAAACCATAAATAAAACAAAAAGACAACCTACAGAATGGGAGAAAATATTTGCAAAAGATGAGACTGATAAGGGCTTAATTTCTGGAATATATAAGCAGCTCATATGACTTAATAAGAAAAAAATAAACAACCCAATCCAAAAATGGGCAGAAGACCTACACAAGCATTTCTCCAATGAAGACATACAAATGGCCAATAGGCACATGAAAAAATGCTCAGTATCGCTAATTATCAGATGCAAATCAAATGCAAATCAAAGCTACAACGAGGTATCACCTCACACCAGTCAGAAGGGTCATCATTCAAAAGTCAACCAACAATAAGTGCTGGAGTGGCTGAGGAGAAAAGGGAACCCTCCTAACACTGCTGGTGGGAATGTAGTTTGGTGTAGCTACTATGGAAAACAGTATGGAGATTCCTCAAAATAGACTTACCATATGATCCAACAATCCCATTCCTGGGCATATATCCAGAGGGAACCTTAATTCAAAAAGATACATGCACCCCAGTGTTCATAGCAGCACTATGTACAATAGCCAAGACATGGAAAGAACCTAAATGTCCACTGACAGGATAAAGAAGCTGTGGTATATTTACACAATGGAATACTACTGATCCATAAAAAATGATAAAATGATGCCATTTGCAGCGACATGGATGGATCTGGAGAATGTCATTCTAAGTGAAGTAGTCACAAAGCAAAAGAAAAATGCCATATGATATCACTTATATGTGGATTCAAAAAAAAAAAAAACTTATTTACAAAACAAAAACAGACTCACAGACATAGAAAACATGATTACCGGGGGGAAAGGAGTGGGAAGGGAAAAATTGGGAGTTTGTAATTCACAAATACTAATCTATATAAAGTAGATGACAACTAGTTTATACTGTACAGCACAGGGAACTATATTTAATATCCTGTAGTAATTTATGTTAAAAAAGAAAATGGAAATGAATATATTTATGTTCCTATATGACTGAAGCATTCTGTTGTACACCAGAAACTGACACAACATTGCAAACTGACTATACTTCAATAAAAATGTTTTTTAAATTATAGGGCCACTGAATACTTTTGTTACATTAAAATGTCTCAAAATACACTTCAAAGAAAAACAAAAGTTGCTAGAAGTTAACAAACCAGAAAGCACAGAACAAATGACATTTCACTGTTCAACAGACCAGCACCAACCCAGTGCTGAGACACCACAGCTCCCAGGGCTGCCACACATCACCACTAGGAAGAGTGTACACACAGGAGAGCACACTTCACAGGGACTGCACCCAAACATGCACAGCTTGAAGCAGGATCTTGACAAGATTTTCAGGAGCCAGTCTAACTATGACTTGAGTAAGTAACAGTTTCTCACTTTGTAAAAAACAGCTTTATTGAGATACAATTCACACATTCTCCCATTTTAGGCATACAACTCAATGGCTTTTAGTACATTCACACTTCCTTCTTTGATGCAATAAAGTAACTATTTCAGGTTTCTTCCCTGTCAACCTGCTGTGTTTGGTCCAAGAGGTCGTGAAAGGACCCAGATCTTGATGAGGATGCTGGTGGCCATGGCCACTCCAGGCTGGTCAAGAAACCTGTCCTGAGGCCCTTGGTCTTCACCAATGATGCGTTCCCATCAAGGACCCCATGAGAAAGCAGCTATTTAACCACAGTGTGAGAGCCCAGGACTAAGGAGGTAACCCCTGATGCCTGATGTTTACTCACAGTTGTGTTTTTATATCCACTACACTGCCAGCACGTGGGGCCAGGAAAGCAGCCCCATCAGCTCCATGTCCGGGTCCCCTCAGGGCCCTGGCAGGAGGTGGGGTGGGAGGGGAGGGGAGGAAAAGGGATGAGGAGGGGTGGGGAGGGGTTGGGGAGGGAGTGTGACAGGAAGAGGGGTTGGGCACTTGGGAGAAGAAGGGGGTCACGGAAAGGATGACAGTCAATCAAGCTCTTGAGGGGAAGAAGGAGGGTTCAGTCAGCGGAGTAGGTCAGCAGGTCAGGAAAACAGCAGTTCAAGTGGACTCTCAGGAGCAGTTGGAGACTCCAACTGCCTACTCCAGTTTGAACGATGCCTTAGCAATGCCATTGGCTTTATGCCCCCTCTAGACCAATCACCTGCCTTTGCCCCTGGCATCTCACAGTGGACATTCTGGGTAACCTCACTTTTAGAATACACCCCACCTAACTGATCCCCCCCAACCAACTGCCATCCAACCCTGGGGTCCTCTCTGCAAACTTTCCTGACCTTATGCTTTCTGGCCCTGCCCAACCCAGGTTCCCTGACCCCCAATTCTGGGTGCTCCCTTCTCCTCCAAATTCCCAGGGTTTCCCTTGGGCAGTGGCTGTAAAAGATGTAAGGTAAAGAATGACAGAACCAAGAGGAATCAAATATACAAGCAGAGTGGGAGGTCTTCACTCCCCCTCACTCAGCACTTCATACAAAAGGCAGAGAGAACATCCACAAGATGGAGAAGATCGAAACAGCAAACCATCCTAATCACATCACCACACCCATATGGCCGTCCTTATCTATAGTAAACCTGTAGGTGACACATTCATTTCAGGTACATGCAATACATGCATAAAAATAAACCCTATTATTTTTGCCATATATATAACTATACAGTGTAATTATATATTGTCACACCCTGTACTCTGCACTCGGGTGACTCACGTACACCCAGATCCAAGGAGGCAGAAACTACCCGGGTGGGACAGAAGCAAAGTTATGCTTTGGGGCAGTACTGGCTGTGAGGGGGACAGAGAAATCCTTCTGGGGTGGTGGGAAGATTTGGTATCTAGATATGGGGCATGGTTGTGTTCACTCAATCAAGAAATACTGAGCACGTGGGGCCTGCCAGTCTCAAGGGTCAGAGAGACCCTCATATCTGTCCCTGTGAAGTGGCCAACTGCTGACAGTGAGGGATGGATGAGGTGCCTGGAGTGGCCATGGGAGTCCAGTGAGAGGGCCCCGCACTAATCCAGGCTTTGTGCCCCAGCCCTGCCCTGCCAGCTGCCCGCAGGAGCCTCAATTCCAAGCAAACTCTGAGGAGGACTAAGGGCAGCAGCTCCCTCTTAAGTCTCAGGAGCTCAGGAGCTCTTAGTGAGAAACGGGCATGGGACAGTCAGTGGTTTGGGACTCTGTCACTCACAAAGGAGTTGGGTGAAAATACCTGGCTCCTTACATGTCCCTCAATCCAATCCCCCAGGAGCCCCTTAAGCCCACAGGGCCCTCCCTCCTTCCAGGTGGGGAAGGTGGCCAGCCCTGCAGCAGCTCTGGAGTCCAGGCTGGGTCCAAATCAAGCCACCAACAGGTCAAGATGTAACTGTGCTGCCCAGAAAGAGGGGGGAACAGCGGTGCAGCAGTAAATACCAGCAGGAGCAGACTCTGTAACTGGCTCCTCCACTGTGAGCAGGGCTGGGGCCACAACTTGGCCGTGAGGGTGGGAGGGCTGAGAAGGGTGGGGCCCTGTGGCCCTGGACAGGGCTGGACCAGAGCCCAAGGCCTGAGGGCCTGGGGGGAGAGACAGAGAAAGGGACAGGCAGGGAGAGAGACAGCGCATTGAGTGACTGAAAGACAGGTGGGGGTCAAGTCCTAGAGAGTGACAGGAGGTGACAGAGGGGGACCAGGTAGGGAGAAGCAGAGACAAGAGAAGGCAACAAGGAAAGAAGGAGCCAGCCCACAGTTGTCGGTGGCATGTTATCATGTACACACAAACACCGTGCGGAGAGAAGAGAAGCAGTTGTCTGTTTACTGATTCTTGTAAAAGGGTTTATATACGACGTGCACAATGCCTCACATACCACCTAGGTTACAACAATGTTAATAATCTTAAGCTATTTAGGATCCCAGGCTCCAGGTTCCCAGGCTCCTGCAGTAAGCACAGGATGTTACATGATCAAGGACAGATTGTTTTACAAAGTTCATCACAAAACTTCATTAAATAGGCCATCTCTGATCCAGCCGGCCGTGCCTGTCTTAGGTTGTCCTCCTCTGAGGATCTTACCCGTCACTGGCTACCCAGCCATCCATACTGGACACATTAGGCCATCTCTGATCCAGCCGGCCGTGCCTGTCTTAGGTTGTCCTCCTCTGAGGATCTTACCCGTCACTGGCTACCCAGCCGTCCACACTGGACACATTAGGCCATCTCTGATCCAGCCGGCTGTGCCTGTCTTAGGTTGTCCTCCTCTGAGGATCTTACCCGTCACTGGCTACCCAGCCGTCCATACTGGATACATTAAATAGGCCATCTCTGATCCAGCTGGCTACATGACATTTCTCACAGCTTGTTATCAGGTCAGCCCACAGCTTATTCTCTAGAGCCTTCAGGCAGGGGCCTACAACAGTGCATGCTGGGGGACAAAGGGCCAGGGTGGCCTGACTCTGGTAAGGGGCCCAGAGTGGAGGGTGCAGAAAAGGCAGGAATCCTGGCCTCACAGTCCCTCCCGCTCTGAGGCTCTGACCTCCCTGGAGCTGAGCTCCCCAGTGGTCACCATACTTGCAAAGACCGGTACCTCCCATTTTTCTTGGGACTGCTGGTTCCAGCCTCTATGTCTGTCCCTGTTGGGGCTGACTTCCAGGAGAATGGGCTACCCTTGGGGAGGAAACTGGAGCCTGCCCTGTGGGGAGTTGACTCCGACTCCTCACAGACCCAGTGGTGTTGCATTTCCAACCACTGCTAGGCCTTCCTGGCTCCACAGCCAGGCTTCATGCACTATGCTGGCCTCAGGATCCCCCGGCCTGGAGGGACTGAATCCCATCCAGGGTGAGAAGGCTCAAGGATACTGGATCTCCTCCTACTGTCAACCAGAATTCCTTTCAACCCTCAGGAGTTGGGACCCCCTGTAAATTACCAATTAACATCAGGTCAAAGGTATTGAGGTCTCACACTGAGCAATAAAATGTGCCAACTGACCAAATTCAAACTGCAGTGTTCCAATTACACAACACTCTCAATAACCCATTTTATGGATGAGAATTCAGAGGGGTTGTGAGTTAACTAAGGGTCTCAGGGGTGACGAGTGCTGTAACCTTACCTTGAACCAAGATCTACCTTGTAAAGCGATTCCACCTGGAGCCCATCCTGTGACCTGCTCCCTGAGGTTCTGAGGAAGACCACTGGCACAAGTTGTCTCAGGAAAATCCTCTTTCAATGACATTAAGTCATGCATCAGTCAGGACAAACAGGGTGAGGATGTGTTCACGAGTGACCCTGACTCCTAACGAACAGCAAGTCAACTTTATCTCAGGAAACAGGTCTTCTATTATCATTAAGTCAGGCACCAAGGTAAATGAGAGTAAAAACAGGCAGAAGAGAAGCAAGATGTCACAGTAGAAGGAGGCTCGTAGCTCACCCTCTCCCACAAACACACGAAAACTCAGATCTACGGACCTACTCAGCCAGCCAGAGCACCTACCAAACTTCAACACTACATCACCCTCTTTGAAAGACAAAGATGCCAAAAATCTTGTAGGAGAAAAGGAAAAAAAAAAAAAAAGAAAAAGAAAAACAGTGCAGGAGGGAGTGGCAAAGGAGGACTGGTGCTCGTTCGCTGGGATGTTCTTCACTTCCCTGACAATCAGAGGAAACATCAGAGGACCCAAAAAAGTAAGAATGGAAACCCATCGAGATGGAGAAATCTGGCTCATTGGACATGAGGCTCCAAGGACACACAGCGCCCAGGAAGCCACGCCATCTCATCACACAGTCACCAAGAGACACTGACCAGGCAGGGCCCTCAAAGACTGAAAGAATGAAAAAAAGCTGGAGGACAGGACCAAAGGCATTTCTTCCCAAATTCTATCAGCTCTGTGTTTTGCCCACAACCAACCAAAGTGCCCCCCAAGACCCTACCACAAACACCATGGCCGGATGTTGTACCACCTTTCATGGGAGGTCACGGGGCTGGTTTGTGTGTAAGGAATTCCATTCACCAACGATATGGTTTATAACAGGAAATTCAATTTTCAGTCCATTTCACCCACTAATTAGGACTTCACTGACATTGTTATCATTAAATTAACCAGGAGAAAACAATTCAGATACTCTGAGGTAGGAGGGAAAAACACCTCTCAGCCTCCTGGAGTCAAGTAAAACTACACAGTGTTTGTTGCAGAAACCACAGGTCTTAAAAGTTGAGTTTAAAACACACTGCACATCATGACTTTTTCTATGACCACAATCCATCAGTGTGCGCGGAACGGAACCAAAGCAGAACAGATGGATGGTGTCAACCAGGGACAGGCCCTGAAACATTAGCCTGGGCTTGGGGGCCAAAAGGGGGCATCCGGGATGTGCTGTGGGGCTCAGAAACCCCCTGCCAGAACCAAACGGCTTAGTAACAGCACCCCATCCCACCACCTCCTGGGAAATGTCCTCTGAGTCTGGACATCTGAGTTGGGACCTCAGCTGTGCCCCTGACCATCCACACTGAGCCCCACAGGTAGGAGTCGCGGTACCTCATGGTGTCGTGACCCGAGTCCTCCCTATCCTCCTCAGACAGCTTGACGCACACTTTCTTCATGCCCCCGTGGTCGGTCCCGTCCGTCTCACTGTCTTCACTGATGAGCGGGGGCGGCGAGGCCTCCTCGGCCAAGCGGGGATCGCAGGACCCACCTGAGGTGGTCTCCGTGATGGTGGATGGCAGCCTGTGGGGGGGGAAAGACTTTGAACTTAAAGGCACAAGCGCATGGCTTCACTCACTCCCAGGAGGCCCCGGGCAAGGCCCTGACCTCAGGCCACACCTCTGACCCTAAGCAGACCCAAAGGCTCTCTGTCTCTACCCTGAAAATCCTGCCACCAATTCTGCAGATGCGCATACACCAGCCCTCCTGCAGGGGTTGTCA
This sequence comes from Camelus bactrianus, assembly GCF_048773025.1. Classification (NCBI taxonomy): domain Eukaryota; kingdom Metazoa; phylum Chordata; class Mammalia; order Artiodactyla; family Camelidae; genus Camelus; species Camelus bactrianus. The sequence continues at coordinate 12,616,962 of NC_133567.1, forward strand.
GATGCAAGGGTCTAAACTCATGGCCAAGTGACACCAGGCTCGGGAGGATAGAAGGCGACTGGGGAGCGTGGTCTCTCAGGGCTGCACACGGTCACGGTTGCCCACGACTCAGCTCTGCCACTGTGATGTGACAGCACCAGACACTGCGTAACGGACTGGGCATGGCTATGTCCCAGTAAAACTTTATTTAAAAAAAAAAAAGCCATGGGCTGGATTTGGCCCACAGGCCTTAGTGTCAACCCTGGCATAGAGTGTAGCAGTTAGAAGCATGGGTTTTGAACACAGACAGACCCCAGATTCAAATCCCAATGCTACCGTTTCCTAGTTTAGAGACCTAGGGCTAATTATTAAACCACTCTTGAGACTCCATTTCCTCATCCATACACTGGAGTACGATCACTATGTCCTAAATGCCACACAGATTAAGGGACTTAAAATGTGTTAAGTGCCCAGAAGAGTGTCTGGTGCCTCCTAAGTGATCAGTAAACCCTAGCTGGCACAATCCAACTACATCTCAATGAGGTCAGTACTATGACTAGCCCCACTTCAGCAGATGAGAACACTGAAGTTCAGAGAGGCTGAGTGACTTGTCCAAGGCCACACAGCTAATAAGCGGCAGGGACAGCAACCTGGCACGGGACCTCACATTATTTTTTCATTTATCATGAAGAATTTCTGTCATATACAGAAGAAGAGGGGACAACATGACAAACCTCACGTACCCAGCTGCCAGCTTCAACAATGGCAACTCAGAATCCACATTTCTTCCCTCAATCTTTCCTATACCTTCTTCTCCTTCCAGAGTAGTATTTAAAACAAACCTGAGATACCATATAATTCCCCTGAGAAACACTTTCATATGTCTCTCTAGCACAAAAATACATTTTTTCTAAAGCAGTGATTCTCAACCCGTCCCATCCCCCCCACCCCCACCAGGAAACATTTAGCAGTTTAGTGAGTCTCCTGGCGGGCAAACAGCACCGTCCAGAGACATTTTTAGCTGTCACAGCCGAAGCAGGGTGGGGGTTGTGGGGAGAAACTACTGGCATCCAAGGAGCAGAGACTGGAGTGCCACTAAATACCCCACAGCAAAGAACTGTCCAGCCCCAAATGTCCATGGTGTTGAGGCTGAGAAACACTGTTGTAAACATAACCAGTCTGCTATTATCAAACCTCACAAAATTAATCATCCCATAAGACCCTCTAGTCCCCGGTCCGCGTTCAAATGCCCCTGATGGTCACAAAGGTGCCTTCGCACAGACGGTATCTTAGAAACCGAACCCAAACCAGGCCTACTCACTGCGTTTGGTTGATACGCCTCTCAAGTCCCTTCTCTACCAGTTCCTCCTCCTCCCTGAACCTGCTTCTCCCTTGTCATTTATTTGTTAAAGAAACTGGGTCACTTGTCATCCAGGATTGCCCACCCTCTGGATTTGGCCCATGGTGTCCCTGAGGTGCCACTTCACTTTCCCTACACCCCACATCCTCCAGCCCAGTAGTGAGACCTAAACTTTGAGCAGAGAACGGTGCAACTTCTGTTGGTAAAAACACTTTGTAGGGGATGCTGTATGTGTGTCCGGACACAAGGTACCAAAAGGCACATCACGTCCAGCCATCTCTTTCTGCAATGTTTAAATGATAAAGTTCCCCCAAAACCTTTCACCGAACAGTTCTACCCTCTGCTGAGGATGCTGCCTACATCCATCCTTACATCAGAGCAGCAGTTCTCAACTGTGAGTGATTTTGCCCACTGACAGGGCATGTGACAACGCTTTGAGACATTTTTCATTGTCACAACCTGGGGAGGGTGTGCTGCTGGCATCTAGTGGGTACAGACCAGGGATACCACTAACAGCCTATTGTGTGCAGGATACACTCCAAACAGTGACCCTACCCAAAATACTGACATTGCTGAGGTTGAGAAATCCTGACTCTGAGATGCCCTGCCATTCCCTCCTGGCCCAGGGCTCACCTGTCGATTTGAGTGACATATTGCTTCATCTCCTTCACAGACACATCCAGTTTGGTGAAGAGCTGCAGGTAGGCGTCCTGGATCTCATGGTCCTCCTGCTTGAGCTCAGGCCCCGGTCCTCCTGGCTGAGGACTCCACTGGCTGGCTCAAAGATGCTGTCATTGGGACCTTGGCTTTGGGAGTCCCCATCCACAGCAGGTAGGCACTTCCAGGAGGCGGCAGGCATGGTGCTGATGCAGTGCTGGGTGTTGGACATGGAGTTCAGGTGACCTGCAGTGGAGGGAGAGAGAGCTCACTTACAAACAGCCCCCAGATACTCACAAGCCCCTTCGACAGAGCTATACAAACCCATTTTAAGGATCCCAATGAATGAGGAAAGTTTCCCTTTTAAACAATCTTTCAATACATTAAATTACTTCAATTAGAAAAAAGTTTCCATTTGGCGTTAATATGCTTTTAACTCCTGTGATCTTTTTCCGGCCTAGAATGTAGAAATGATGACTGGTAATCCAGCAGCCATTCTATACCATGAGGCATCCTTCAGGATAAAAGCAACCTCTAGAGATGATGTCATAGAAAGAAGGAGGCTTCATCCCTGATGACTGTGGGGCCACCATTCCAGTCTTGGGCCACTAGCCTTCATACATGCTTCTGTTTGAGTATCTGTAGCGTGAGACCTGACCACAATTTCTGACAGACCCAGTCACCTTGCTCTGGGTCAAGGTCGACGAGGGAGGGTTTGTGACCAAAGCGGACGCTGAAGCACCTACCAACCAAGGGCATGGTCTTGGGGTAGCACACTTCCAGGAGGCTGATGTGGCAATTTGTGGGTCAAAAAGTCCAGGCCACACAGTGGATTAACAGCTACTGAGAAAGGTGGGGGACATGAGGTCATGATGCAGGGCTCTGGGAATTCTGGCCCACCCCGAGTACCCACTTTATCCTGGCCTAGGCCAGACATTCCAGAATTGGACAAAATGCCAAGAGTTCCAAATGGAAGAGTGAATTCCCCTACACTGCCTTTCCCTGCACCCAGATTTCAGGGAAGACCTGGAGAAATCTGAGGCCTCTGGCTACCTCTCCACATTCATTTCCCCACTTTTGCTGCATCTGGGCTGTCCTTCAGGAACCAGCTCTCTCTGACTCACAGTGCATGGGGTTCAGGTAAGACTGCACCCTCTTCCCTGCAGACACTGGTACAGTGCTGGGCAAGGGACCCAAGCCAAGCCACCAAGAGTTCTCATCAAGTCCCCTTTCTACTGGGGTTGCTAACACTAGAGCTCCCGGGGGTCATTCTGTCACTACATGAAAAGAGTGCCTGAGAGCAAAGCCAACACAGAAGAACACAGTCAAGAGAAGGAGGGAGACCCTATTCTTGTGCTAGTGTGAGATCTGTTTGAGTGCCTGGATACTGCCATGCCTGAAGTTTACCTCTGGACTTTTCAGTAATACAAACCAGTAACTTCTCCTGTCTGTTTAAGCTCAGTGGGTTGGGTGCTGACACTTACAACCACAGTAACCCCCGCGGAGACCCTGCAGGATGCGGGCACCTCCTGGCTGCAGGCGGTCCTCTGGCCAATGCTCTCCAGCTCGGTGTCGCAGGTGGCAGAACTCGTAGTGGAACGTGGTCTTCACGACGATGCTCAGGGCTGTCAGCCGTCCACAGTCCTGCACAAAGACTCTGTTGTAAGCGGGACAGGCCTCAGGGACCTACAGAGACATTAACAGCTACTGAGCACTCACTGTGCCCCAGAGCGGGTGTTCAGGGGCTGGTGTGCGGTGACTACTGTATGCCTCGTAGTACCCCGTGAGGTCAGGTGTCTTACTGGCCCACTTAGCAAATGAGCAAACTGAGCCTGAGAGATAGGAAGTCACTCTCCTAAGTCCCACAGTTACCAAGTGGTGGGGCAGGGACTAGAAGGGCTCCAGGTTAACTCAGGATGTGGGGAGAAGTCTGCTACACCCCCCTGGGGAGGACACCACCCAGCGAGACCTTGGTGGTGAGGCTGAAGATCCGCATGGCTCCAAGACCTTCTCCAGCATGAGGCACTGGACACCTGCTGTGCTCATGCACTCACGCACCATGCCCTGCTCCAGGTGCACGCTGTCCTCGGTCAGGCTCACCGCAGGGCTGTCCTCATGTGGGCTCAGCTGGAGACCCAGGGACAGCAGGGGGAAGACTGGAAGCCAAAGGGACGGGCAACCCTGAGGACGGGGCACCAACCCACACCAGGCCAGCCCTCCGACCCAGCACCGAGGACGGCTCATGTTGGATAGATGGCAAGACCGAAGCCTGTGCTGTAGCTCTGTTCACTTTTGCCAGCCCACTATCACTCATTCTTTGTTCTAGAAGATTTCCCTTCTAAGAACCAACCCTTGAGCCCCATTCCCAGTCTATGTGGCTCACAAAAGCGGGCCCCCAACACACCTTCCCCTAGAGGCGAAGGCCTGGCCAAGGAGGATATTAGATTTGCCCTATTCAGTTCCCCTGTTGGTTCAGGAACGAGCATGTGACCCAAGCTGGACCAATGAGAGTCAGTTCTGGGGCTTTGGCAGGATCTACAGAGAGGAGACATTCTCTTTCTCAACTACATTCCCAGTTACCAGAGCCACCAGGTGCAGAAAAATGCATGTGAGGAGGAAAGCGACACAGCGGGAGCAGAGCTGAGAACTGGAGAAAAACAAAGAGCTTCCTCACTATATGAGGTGCTGGATTGAGCCAGACCTGAAGCTTGTTGACCCTACTCATACTTTTCAGTTTGCTGAGCCAATGTTTCTATGTAGCTGAAGTTAAGTCTAATTACCATAAGCCCAGAGAGACTGTGGCTCCTTAGTGGCCACATAGCTAGGTAGTGACATATCTAGGAAGCAAGCAGGCACCTTCTTGGAGTGAAATGCTTTCCCCCAACCTGCTCCAAAGAGAACCTCTAAACCCACACACCATCACTCTTCCTCCCCTCACCCTCACGCTATGTCACCACTTGTCAAGTTTTTCTTCTTTTGTTCACTGTCTGGTTCCCCTCACGTCAGTGCCCTGAGGGCAGGAACCACGTTCCCCTTGCTCACTGGTGTCTCCTCAGCTCCCAGAACAGGACCCGGCACATAGCAAATGCTTCTACTTGTGGAACAGAAGGACAGAAACCACCAGCTCCTCTTAGCGTGGTTTACCACCATCATCAGGGGTCACCGATGTGCCGGGGAAGGAAGCCCAGAGCCTTTCCTGTCAGAGGGGCATAAGCTGAGCTCAGAGCTGCCAGCTAGTCTCTCCCCTGTCCCCATCAACCTGTCCGCTTAGGATCCCTCTGCCAGGCTGTGTGTGTTCCAGCAGTGGGGGACGGTTCCCCAGCCACCCCTGTACACCCCAGTTCTTTGCTAACCCCAAAGTTACCAGCAAGGAGCCCAGAGCTACTGGACACAGAATCATCCAAAGCCTCTGGTCTTTCTACAGCCTCTGTCCCCAGCCCAGCCCAGCCCAGCAGAAGTACAGCACAGAGTCCAGACAAGTGACTGCAGAACAGAGGCTATTTTTCAGACTACAGGTATTCACTGAGTGCCTACTATATGCCTCACACAGTTCTAGGATCAGTGGATACAGCAAGAAATAAACAAAACCTCTGCCCTCAGGAAGCTTATGCTCTAGAAGGGAAAATAAAGATAAGCAATAAACAACTGAATGATGTATACTAATTCATACACGTGGTGAAAGAAAATAAAAGAGAATAAGGAGTCACCGAGGGACAAAAAGGGCTTAACCACAGCACTCCATGTGGTCTCTCTAGGTAACATCTGAGCAGAGAGCTGAGTGAGGTGAGGAGTACAAGGTGAGAAGTACTTGGGGGAGAGCAGTCCAGGCAGAGGGAGCTGCAAGTGCAAAGGCCCTGGGGCATGCATCCATTTGGCATTTAAGAATAAGAGGCTAGAGTGGATGGAACAGAGAGGGCAAGTGGGAGTGATGAGAGGAGAGGCTGGGGAGACTGGTCGGGCCTGGAAGACTATGGGGAGGGCTTGGTCTATGCCCTACATAGGGTGGAAGCCATTCCAAGGTTCTGTTCTATTTTTTGAGAATACCCCACAGAGGAAGACGTAAGGCAGGACAAGGAGATGAGTGAGCATGCTACTGCAATAGTCCTGGTGAGAAATGGTGGTGGCTTGGACCAGGCACAATGGAGGTGATGGGAAGTGGTCAGATTCAGGTCATGTGGGGATGGCACAGCTAACGAGGTCTGCTGCTGGAGCTGAGGTGGTGGGACAGAGGAGAAAGAGAACAGCCAAGAAGGACTCTGAGTTTGGGGCCTGAGAATCTGGAAGGATGGAGACCGGACAATGAGGGGAGGAACAAGTCTCAGAGGAAGGTGAGGAGTTCAATTCTGGCCACACTAAGTCTGTGACGCCTGTTAGACATCCAGGGGGTGTCGGGGAGAAAGACAGGACTGGGGTTCGGGGCTGTGGCTGGGCTGGAGAGATGTGGGAGCCCCTGGTGGGCAGAATAACAATCCCTGAGCGATGCCCCCATCCTATCCAGACCCTGCAAGTACGTGGCATTCCCAGGCTAGGAGGAAGTATGGCTGCAGCTGGAAATAAAGTTGTTAATCAGACGACTTTACAATGAGGAGAGTAGCCATGATTATCCAGGTGAACTCAGTGTAAACACGAAGGTTCTTCTGTCCACTTACCGGAGTTTGGCTGGTGTTCCTCTCCGGCACCCTCGTCATTGGGGTCCTCACGGTGGGCCTCCCAGGACTCCTGCACATCCTTGTGTGTCTGGTAGGCCCACTGGTATGGTCCCTGTGAGGGGAGCAGAGTAAGAGGGGCAGCCAACATGCCAGGAGCCCAGGTGCACACTGTTCCCCGATTCCAAAACTCAGGCTTTTAGCCTGTCGGCGACACCAACTTTGTACGCCCTCCCAGACTTTGCTCTGGAGCGTTCCTGAGGGACTTCCAGTCACAGTCAGTGCTCACCCTCTATAATCTACACTCTACACAGAAGTGAGGGAAGTGAGGAGCATTTGAAAATGTAAATTAGATCCACAGGAGGAGAAACCTTGTCTCCCCTAGGGCCCCAGGGCCGAGAAGTGTGCCAGGCATACAGTAGGTGCTCCATAATCACTTATTAAGCGAACCAGTGATGGAGCATGCCACATAGAACCCTGGCCCCAACCCAAGTATAACATCAAATTTTACCATTCACATGACTATTTGCCCAACGTGCCTGCGTGGTAAGAAAAGAATGTCATATTACACCCATTTCACAGCTGTGAAAACTGAAGCCAAGAGGTTTAGGGAGGCAAAGGGATCATAGAACCCAAGCCCAGCTCAGCCCTGCCAGGTAGGCAGGCAGCCCCACCCCACCCAACATATTGTGGCACCTTCCATCTTTTCCCCTGAGAAAGCTCGGTGGCCCTCACTACCCCTCCCCAACAAACAGGGCTTCCCTGATCCCCTTGGCCTCTGGGTAGCTCACCAGGGCCTCTTCCCAGTGGCTCCGGAATGCCTGGAGGTGTTCCGGGACCTCTGGCGCACCGTCACTCATCACATTGTTGCCGTTGGCCTTCAGGATGCACTGGTCAGGACAGAGGCCTGAGGCCGCAGCCTGGGAGCCTGAAGGGGATGGGAGTGCTTGAGGCGAAGAGAGCCTGAGGCAGCACCAGGCAAGGGCCAGTAACCACGTGAACGCTGTCTCCCAACCGCCCCACCACCACAACTCCCCAAACACCACCCTGGAGCCATTCTCCACCCTACTCCAGTGGGCACGGACACGGACTGCTCTTCCCACTTTGCAGAAGAATCTGAGGCTCAGAGAAGAAGCAGCTTGCTCCAGGTCACACAGCCAGGAAGGCGGGACTTGAACCCAGGAACATCTCACTCTAGGGCTTTCTCTCCATTAAAGTCCCACATCCACCTGTCATCCTGGAGTCAGCATCAACCCCATTTTGCAAACAGGGCAACAGAGTCTCAGAGAGGCAAAGGGACTCTCAAGCTCAGGCACCTAGGACAGGCCAGGTTTCAAACACAGGTTTCCCAGACCCCAAATGCGTGTTCTTTCAGCTGACCCCCTCACCCCTCATCCCTCACCCCACCAGGGGTGGGGCCGTCTGCGCTCAGCTCACCATAGTGAAAAGCCACCAGACAGCGGACGCACAGCCCAGCATCCAAGGCTCCTCCACGGCATGATGGCCAGGGCTGGAGGCCGTCCCAATTCCCACCTGGGCACAGGCCTGCACCCCAGCCCCGTGCCCAGGGCCTCCTCTGAGCCGGGGGTCAGGGTGGTCCCAGGCTGCAGGCTGCTCGCCAGTGGGCCTCGGGTGGGTGATGGCACGCATGGTGATCTGGACACCGAGGGTGGGAGGCCCTGGGCACGGACGGCAGGCAGTGGCACCAGTGGTGGGGGAGGAGCGCTGCCCTGGGAGAGCCAGTCAACTTGCTCTGCTCCCATCTACCCCACTGCCTGGCCTGCAGGAGGCCCCTTCTGCCCTAGCTTCACGAAAGCACTTCTCCCGGTCAGCCTGCTCCTTGGAGGCGGGCGGGGGCTGGTCACGGGGTGGCAGTGGTGGCGACTGCGGGATTGGGGCTGCCCTGTGTGACCACCGGTCATTTGCTCCCATATCCCACTGTCCCTGCCGCCGCCCCCACACACTGACTGCACCATGCCCGCCTCCCAGGAGCAGGCTGATCTGTAACCTGTGTCCCATGGACTGCTGCCACCCCCAGGCCAGGCCGCGGGGGAGACGGGAGAAGACAACTGGCTCCCCTCGCCGCCACCGCGTTGCCATCCTCCCAGCCACAGCCTGACCTCACTGAGCCCGTGGTCTTACCAGGGTGGGCATACACAGAAACTGTCTCAACATGAGAAAAACACATTTGTGACAAACCTACAGACACCGAGACATTCTACCAAGAAAGGCTGGAAGATTTTCCACTAAACTCTGGAGCAAGACAAAGATGCCCACTCGCACCACTTCTCTTCAATCTAGTATTGGAGGTCCTGGCCATAGCAACTAGACAACGAAAAGACACAGAAAAGATCCAAATTGGAAGAGAAGGGGTAAAACCGTCACTGTATGCAGATGACACGATACATTAAAACATCTTAGAGGCTCCACGCAAAAATGACCAGAACTAATCAAAGTACTTGGCAAGGCAGCAGGATACAACATCGACCTACAGAAATCAGTGGCATTTCCTTCCTCGAGTGGAATAATCTCTTTTAAAATTGCATCCAAACAAGACAATACTTAGGAGTAACTCTAACCAAGGACACGAAAGTCTTACACGCGGAGACCGATGAAACACTAAGGAAATTAAGGAGGACTTAGAGAAACAAAAAGAAAGCCCATGTCTCTGCACTAGAAGAATTAATATGGCTGAAACGGCCACGCTGCCCAGAGCAATTGGCAGATTGAACGCAATCCCTATCAATTCACCCAGGACATTTTTCACACACCTGGAACAACTCATACCATAATTTACATGGAATCACAGAGACCCAGAATTTCCAAAGCACTCCTGGAAGAAAAAGAACAAAGCTGGAGGAATAACCCTCCCAGACTTTAGACAACACTGCAGAGCTACAATCAAAACAGCATGATTGGTACAGAAACAGACATACAGATCAACGGAACAGAACAGAGAGCCCAAGAATAAACGCACGAACGTTTGGTCAATTGAGCGTTGAAAAAGGAGGCCAGAACGTACAAATGGAGGGACGACAGTCTCTTCCGCAAATGGTGTAGGGAACACTGGACAGCTGCCTGTTAATCAATGAGGTTAGACTACTCCCCCACACCGTACACAAAAATTAATTCAAAATGCCTTAAATACTTAAACAGAAGACTGGAATCGATAAACCTCTTCGAAGAAAACACAGGCAAAACACTGGACATACACCTCAGCAATGTTCTCCTGGGGCAGTGTACCCAAGCAATGGAAATAAAAGCACCAAGTAACAAACAAATGGGACCTGACTGGACTTTCAAGCTTTTGCACAGCAAAGGAAACCATCAGCAAAAGAAAAGGACAATCTACGGAGTGGGAGGAAGTATTTGAAAAAGATGAAACTGACAAAGGCTCGATCTCCAGAATATAGAAACAGCTCGTACAACTTCCTAAGCAAGAATCTAACAACCTAAAGCAAAAATGGGCAGGAGACCTAAAAACGCATTTCTCCAGTGAAGACGTACAAATGGCCAACAAGCACGTGAAACAAAGCTCAGGATCTCTCATGATCAGAGACATGCAAATCCAAAACGACAATGAGGTATCACCTCAACTGGTCAGAAAGGCCATCATTCAATGAAAGTCCACAAAGGACAAACACTGGAGAGGCTGTGTAGAAAAGGGAACCCTCCTACGCTGCCCGTGGGAATATGTAGTTTGGGGTAGCCACTGTGGAAAAGCTTGAGGGTCCTCTAAAGACTAAAACGAGACTTGCCAAAAGCTTTTGATCTCGGGGGCAGGCCCACAAGCTTTTGCCAAAGGCCTGGGCCTCCTCGCCTGTTATTCCATAATTCCTACCCAGAGGGTCCAGTGCATCCTCCACTCGCCAGGCAGGTCCACCTCTGCAGGCAGGCCACGGCCTGAGAGCCAGTCGGAGGTGCTCCAGGGCCCGGTGGCGCCCTCCCACCTCCCTGGGCTGCACTAGCTTGCCCAAAACCATGTGTGAGTGGCGATGAAGACGCGGAGTTCAGTGACTACCAACGCTGAGGCGGGGCGACCACGAACCATGGTGGCGGTCCTGGACCCACCTCCGGGTCCCAACGGGCTGCACGGCCCGGACCTCACCTACACACCCCTACCTGTGCTCCTCCCCGAAGCATCCCAGGCCTCACCCTCTGGCTCCCAGACCTGCGCGCCCCCACCAGCGCCCCTTACCTGCCAGGAGACGACAGTGGAGGCAAAGGCACAAGGCTAGCTACATCCCAGGCGAGATTCCCCCTCGGAGAGCCGGCCCAGGAGCACCCGGCTCCGGCCCAGCTTCCACACGCTCTGGGCGGGCTCCTGCGTCCATCCACAAGTGTGCATCCGTGGGCACAGTGCCCTCAGCTCCTCCTGCGGGTAGTGCAGACGCTGGGGCTGGGGCTCCTGCGGTGTGGGATGCTATGAGTGGGGCCGAGCCAGGCCATGTGGGGCTCGGCGGTGGGGTGGTGGGGCTGGCCCACCCCATGGCCTGGGACTGGCTGGCCTTGTCCCCAACCCCAACAGGGTCCCGGCACCCGTTTAGAACCACTACCCACCAAGGGCCAGGCCACACACCCCACAGTCCCACTCCCCATGCTCGCCGCCACACAAACCCCCCAGCCCTGTCACGGCCCCCGCACAACCTGGCCAGGCCTGATCCCCGACTGGACCCCCAAGACAAGGCTCCTTCTCCTTATACTCCAGTTTCTGCCCCACTAGCTTCTAACCTATAGCCCCCCCCAAACAAGCTGCCTCTCATGCATCACCCCAGGTCCCCCACCATCCTGAGATGATCCCTTAGCCCTTCACCCTGGGATTGTCCCCCACCCCTCAGCTGGGTCCCCCTACTCTGAGCGCCCCTCACCCGGGCCGGCCCCCTCACGCCTCAGCCAGGTTACTTCCAGTCGATAATGCCCCCACTCTTCAACCTGTTCCCTCTCACCACAGGATCCCCCCCTCGCTCTGAGCACACCCCTACCTGAGCTGACCCCCTCAACCCTCACCCCACCAGGGGTGGGGCCGTCTGCGCTCAGCTCATCATAATAAAAAGCCACCAGACAGTGGACACACAGCCCAGCATCCAAGGCTCCTCCACAGCTTGATGGCCAGGGCTGGAGGCCGTTCCAATTCCTGCCTGGGTGCAGGCCTGTGCCCCAGCCCCGTGCCCATGGCCTCCTCTGAGCCAGAGGGCCAGGGTGGTCCCAGGCTGCAGGCTGCTCACCAGTGGGCCTTGGGTGGGTGATGGTGCACATGGTGATCTGGACCATACTCTCCTCCTGGAAGCAAGCTGACTTGCACACCAGCGTCTGGAAAATCTAGGGCAACCCTATGCCAGGTGGCAGGGGAGATGGGAGCAAATGGAATGGCTTGCTTGGGGCAACCCCCTCCCACCAATGCTGCCTGCATTGCAACTATGTTCTGAACACACGCTGCCCATATCCTGGGAGCAAGCTGACCTGTAGATGGGCGTCAGGAGGGCCTGGGAAAACAAACGCAGACCCCAGGCCACGCCCTGGGTGAGATAGTAGCAAGGGGACCAGCTCAATCTGGGCATCTCCCTTCACCCTGCCACTGCTGCCACCGCCAGTGATATCCCCTAAACGCACGAAGTCCGCTTTCCGGGAGCAGGCTGACTGAGACATCTGTGTCCTGAGATTTGGGCAGCAGAGACTGCCCACAGGCCAGGCCACAGGGGAGATGGGAGCAAATAGACCAGCTTTCCCCGGGCAACCACTACTGCCAATGCCGCCTGCATCGCCCCTACCCTATGAACCCTACCCTCTGAACGCACGGTGTCCGCCTCCAGGGAGCAAGCTGACCTGGAGACAGGCATCAGGAGGACCTGGGAAAACAAACGCAGTCCCCAGGCCAGGACCCAGGTGAGATGGAAGCAAGTGGACCAGCTAGCCCCAGACATCTGCCCTCCCCAGCCACCGCTGCCACCGCCAGTGCTATTCCCTGAACGCCCAGAGTCCGCATTCCAGGAGTAGGGTGACTGAGACATCTGTGTCCCAAAATTGGGGCAGCAGAGGCTGCCCGCAGGCCAGGCCATGGGGGACATGGGAGCAAATCAACAGGCTTCCACATGCAGGCACCACCACCACACCATGCCGTGGCCTGAAAGCACCTGGATGCCTCGCGAACACCTACTGACTAGGATACATGCTTCATGAGAACCTGCAGCAGCAGAGGCCGTCCATAGGCAAGGCGCGAGGTAGACGGGGCAGCCAGGAGCAAGTCAATGGTGTCCCACAGAATAGCCGACCTCCATGCATCGCTGTGGTGAACATATCATGAACCAAACCAACCTGCCTACCCGAGTTTACTGCCCTAGAGAGATGCGTGGCCAACTTGGGGTAGCAGAGGGCGCCCACAGGCAAGGCCAGGAGGGAGACGGGAACCAATCCACGAGGCCACCTGACACCAGCCTCCGATGCCACCACCCCTTGATCGCACTGTGCCTGCTTCCCAAGAGTCGGCTATGAACACGAGCATCAGGGGAAACATGCAAAAGAGAAAAAGAGGCCACCACCAGGAAAGGCCGCGGGGGGAGATGAAAAGAAATGGAGGTCCCTGAAGGGATCCCCCACACACAGCAGCCACCGACGTCGGAAACGCAGCCAATGCCTCTAACCAAGCACACCTGACTCTAGACAGCAGGCTGCGCTCAAGATTCTGAGCAACAGAGGTCAACCACAGAACAGGAGGAGTGGAGACTAGGGAGACGGAAGAGAACAAATAGACTACCATGAGGCAGCACCCCTCCATCCCACTTCCGTCGCCACCCACTAATCTCAACGAGCAGCCTCCCGAGAGCCCACAGAATAACCTGGAGAGCTGCAACAGGGGAACAAGGGGCACCAGAAGGCGCCCCAGGATAATCCATGGCGGCGATGGGAGCAGACCGATGGGCTCCCACGTGGCAGCCCCGCTCCACTGCCGCTGCCCTCTGCCCGCTGACCGCTGCCCGCTGCCGCTGCCCGCTGCCCGCTGCCCGCTTCGCCGCGGTCGCCGCCACCGCCAACGCCAATGGAGACCACCGGGCCGCCACAGAGTGGACTGACGCGGAGAACTCTGTCCGCAAACCTGGGGCAGCCGAGGGATCCCACAGGCCAGGCCGCGAGGGAGATGGGAGCCGATGGACGGGCTCCCACGGGCAGCTTCACCCCGGCCGCCATCACCGCCTCCCCTGGACCGCAGGGCGCCCGCGCCCTAGGAGCCAACTAAGGGAGCCGAGCGTCCTGCGGACATGGGGGCAGCAGCCGCTGCCCACAGGACAGGCCGCGGGACAGACGGGAGCAAGTGGATCCGCTCCCACAGGCAGCCCCGCTACCCTCGCATCCGCCGCCACCACGTCCGCCTCCGGTGCCGCCAACGCCCCTGCCCTCCCGACTACACCGCACGCACCTCCTGGGAGCAAACTGACCCGGACACCGGCGTGGGGCAAACGGGGGGCAGCAGAGGCGGCCCCCAGGCCAGGCGCGGGAGAGAACGGGGAGACGGGAGCAAGTCGACGGGCTCCCGCAGAGTAGCCCCCATCCCATCCGCCGCCAACGCCGCCCCTAACCTCACCGCGCAGCCTCCCGCGAGCCCACTGAATGACCTGCAGAGGTGCGTCCGGGGAACCTGAGGCGGCAAAGGGCGCCCCAGGATAATCCATGGCGGCGATGGGAGCAGACCGATGGGCTCCCACGTGGCAGCCGCGCTCCACTGCCGCTGCCCTCTGCCCGCTGCACGCTGCCCGCTGCCGCTGCCCGCTGCCCGCTGCCCGCTTCGCCGCGGTCGCCGCCACCGCCAACGCCACTGGAGATCACCGGGCCGCCACAGAGTGGACTGACGCGGAGAACTCTGTAATCAAACCTGGGGCAGCCGAGGGATCCCACAGGCCAGGCCGCGAGGGAGATGGGAGCCGATGGACGGGCTCCCACGGGCAGCTTCACCCCGGCCGCCATCACCGCCTCCCCTGGATCGCAGGGCGCCCGCTCCCTAGGAGCCTACTAAGAGAGACGAGCGTCCTGCGGACATGGGGGCAGCAGCCGCTGCCCACAGGACAGGCCGCGGGACAGACGGGAGCAAGTGGATCCGCTCCCACAGGCAGCCCCGCTACCCTCGCATACGCCGCCACCACGTCCGCCTCCGGTGCCGCCAACGCCCCTGCCCTCCCGACTACACCGCACGCACCTCCTGGGAGCAACCTGACCCGGACACCGCCGTGGGGCAAACGGGGGGCAGCAGAGGCGGCCCCAAGGCCAGGCGCGGGAGAGAACGGGGAGACGGGAGCAAGTCGACGGGCTCCCGCAGAGTAGCCCCCATCCCATCCGCCGCCAACGCCGCCCCTAACCTCACCGCGCAGCCTCCCGCGAGCCCACTGACTGACCTGCAGAGGTGCGTCCGGGGAACCTGAGGCGGCAAAGGGCGCCCCAGGATAATCCATGGCGGCGATGGGAGCAGACCGATGGGCTCCCACGTGGCAGCCGCGCTCCACTGCCGCTGCCCTCTGCCCGCTGCACGCTGCCCGCTGCCGCTGCCCGCTGCCCGCTGCCCGCTTCGCCGCGGTCGCCGCCACCGCCAACGCCACTGGAGATCACCGGGCCGCCACAGAGTGGACTGACGCGGAGAACTCTGTAATCAAACCTGGGGCAGCCGAGGGATCCCACAGGCCAGGCCGCGAGGGAGATGGGAGCCGATGGACGGGCTCCCACGGGCAGCTTCACCCCGGCCGCCATCACCGCCTCCCCTGGATCGCAGGGCGCCCGCTCCCTAGGAGCCTACTAAGAGAGACAAGCGTCCTGCGGACATGGGGGCAGCAGCCGCTGCCCACAGGACAGGCCGCGGGACAGACGGGAGCAAGTGGATCCGCTCCCACAGGCAGCCCCGCTACCCTCGCATACGCCGCCACCACGTCCGCCTCCGGTGCCGCCAACGCCCCTGCCCTCCCGACTACACCGCACGCACCTCCTGGGAGCAACCTGACCCGGACACCGCCGTGGGGCAAACGGGGGGCAGCAGAGGCGGCCCCAAGGCCAGGCGCGGGAGAGAACGGGGAGACGGGAGCAAGTCGACGGGCTCCCGCAGAGTAGCCCCCATCCCATCCGCCGCCAACGCCGCCCCTAACCTCACCGCGCAGCCTCCCGCGAGCCCACTGAATGACCTGCAGAGGTGCGTCCGGGGAACCTGAGGCGGCAAAGGGCGCCCCAGGATAATCCATGGCGGCGATGGGAGCAGACCGATGGGCTCCCACGTGGCAGCCCCGCTCCACTGCCGCTGCCCTCTGCCCGCTGCCCGCTGCCCGCTGCCGCTGCCCGCTGCCCGCTGCCCGCTTCGCCGCGGTCGCCGCCACCGCCAACGCCACTGGAGACCACCGGGCCGCCACAGAGTGGACTGACGCGGAGAACTCTGTCCGCAAACCTGGGGCAGCCGAGGGATCCCACAGGCCAGGCCGCGAGGGAGATGGGAGCCGATGGACGGGCTCCCACGGGCAGCTTCACCCCGGCCGCCATCACCGCCTCCCCTGGACCGCAGGGCGCCCGCGCCCTAGGAGCCAACTAAGGGAGCCGAGCGTCCTGCGGACATGGGGGCAGCAGCCGCTGCCCACAGGACAGGCCGCGGGACAGACGGGAGCAAGTGGATCCGCTCCCACAGGCAGCCCCGCTACCCTCGCATCCGCCGCCACCACGTCCGCCTCCGGTGCCGCCAACGCCCCTGCCCTCCCGACTACACCGCACGCACCTCCTGGGAGCAAACTGACCCGGACACCGGCGTGGGGCAAACGGGGGGCAGCAGAGGCGGCCCCCAGGCCAGGCGCGGGAGAGAACGGGGAGACGGGAGCAAGTCGACGGGCTCCCGCAGAGTAGCCCCCATCCCATCCGCCGCCAACGCCGCCCCTAACCTCACCGCGCAGCCTCCCGCGAGCCCACTGAATGACCTGCAGAGGTGCGTCCGGGGAACCTGAGGCGGCAAAGGGCGCCCCAGGATAATCCATGGCGGCGATGGGAGCAGACCGATGGGCTCCCACGTGGCAGCCGCGCTCCACTGCCGCTGCCCTCTGCCCGCTGCACGCTGCCCGCTGCCGCTGCCCGCTGCCCGCTGCCCGCTTCGCCGCGGTCGCCGCCACCGCCAACGCCACTGGAGATCACCGGGCCGCCACAGAGTGGACTGACGCGGAGAACTCTGTAATCAAACCTGGGGCAGCCGAGGGATCCCACAGGCCAGGCCGCGAGGGAGATGGGAGCCGATGGACGGGCTCCCACGGGCAGCTTCACCCCGGCCGCCATCACCGCCTCCCCTGGATCGCAGGGCGCCCGCTCCCTAGGAGCCTACTAAGAGAGACGAGCGTCCTGCGGACATGGGGGCAGCAGCCGCTGCCCACAGGACAGGCCGCGGGACAGACGGGAGCAAGTGGATCCGCTCCCACAGGCAGCCCCGCTACCCTCGCATACGCCGCCACCACGTCCGCCTCCGGTGCCGCCAACGCCCCTGCCCTCCCGACTACACCGCACGCACCTCCTGGGAGCAACCTGACCCGGACACCGCCGTGGGGCAAACGGGGGGCAGCAGAGGCGGCCCCAAGGCCAGGCGCGGGAGAGAACGGGGAGACGGGAGCAAGTCGACGGGCTCCCGCAGAGTAGCCCCCATCCCATCCGCCGCCAACGCCGCCCCTAACCTCACCGCGCAGCCTCCCGCGAGCCCACTGACTGACCTGCAGAGGTGCGTCCGGGGAACCTGAGGCGGCAAAGGGCGCCCCAGGATAATCCATGGCGGCGATGGGAGCAGACCGATGGGCTCCCACGTGGCAGCCCCGCTCCACTGCCGCTGCCCTCTGCCCGCTGCCCGCTGCCCGCTGCCGCTGCCCGCTGCCCGCTGCCCGCTTCGCCGCGGTCGCCGCCACCGCCAACGCCACTGGAGATCACCGGGCCGCCACAGAGTGGACTGACGCGGAGAACTCTGTCCGCAAACCTGGGGCAGCCGAGGGATCCCACAGGCCAGGCCGCGAGGGAGATGGGAGCCGATGGACGGGCTCCCACGGGCAGCTTCACCCCGGCCGCCATCATCGCCTCCCCTGGATCGCAGGGCGCCCGCTCCCTAGGAGCCAACTAAGGGAGCCGAGCGTCCTGCGGACATGGGGGCAGCAGCCGCTGCCCACAGGACAGGCCGCGGGACAGACGGGAGCAAGTGGATCCGCTCCCACAGGCAGCCCCGCTACCCTCGCATTCGCCGCCACCACGTACGCCTCCGGTGCCGCCAACGCCCCTGCCCTCCCGACTACACCGCACGCACCTCCTGGGAGCAATCTGACACGGACAACGGCGTGGGGCAAACGGGGGGCAGCAGTGGCGGCCCCCAGGCCAGGCGCGGGAGAGAACGGGGAGATGGGAGCAAGTCGACGGGCTCCCGCAGAGTAGCCCCCATCCCATCCGCCGCCAACGCCGCCCCTAACCTCACCGCGCAGCCTCCCGCGAGCCCACTGAATGACCTGCAGAGGTGCGTCCGGGGAACCTGAGGCGGCAAAGGGCGCCCCAGGATAATCCATGGCGGCGATGGGAGCAGACCGATGGGCTCCCACGTGGCAGCCGCGCTCCACTGCCGCTGCCCTCTGCCCGCTGCCCGCTGCCCGCTGCCGCTGCCCGCTGCCCGCTGCCCGCTTCGCCGCGGTCGCCGCCACCGCCAACGCCACTGGAGATCACCGGGCCGCCACAGAGTGGACTGACGCGGAGAACTCTGTAATCAAACCTGGGGCAGCCGAGGGATCCCACAGGCCAGGCCGCGAGGGAGATGGGAGCCGATGGACGGGCTCCCACGGGCAGCTTCACCCCGGCCGCCATCACCGCCTCCCCTGGATCGCAGGGCGCCCGCTCCCTAGGAGCCTACTAAGAGAGACAAGCGTCCTGCGGACATGGGGGCAGCAGCCGCTGCCCACAGGACAGGCCGCGGGACAGACGGGAGCAAGTGGATCCGCTCCCACAGGCAGCCCCGCTACCCTCGCATACGCCGCCACCACGTCCGCCTCCGGTGCCGCCAACGCCCCTGCCCTCCCGACTACACCGCACGCACCTCCTGGGAGCAACCTGACCCGGACACCGCCGTGGGGCAAACGGGGGGCAGCAGAGGCGGCCCCAAGGCCAGGCGCGGGAGAGAACGGGGAGACGGGAGCAAGTCGACGGGCTCCCGCAGAGTAGCCCCCATCCCATCCGCCGCCAACGCCGCCCCTAACCTCACCGCGCAGCCTCCCGCGAGCCCACTGACTGACCTGCAGAGGTGCGTCCGGGGAACCTGAGGCGGCAAAGGGCGCCCCAGGATAATCCATGGCGGCGATGGGAGCAGACCGATGGGCTCCCACGTGGCAGCCCCGCTCCACTGCCGCTGCCCTCTGCCCGCTGCCCGCTGCCCGCTGCCGCTGCCCGCTGCCCGCTGCCCGCTTCGCCGCGGTCGCCGCCACCGCCAACGCCACTGGAGACCACCGGGCCGCCACAGAGTGGACTGACGCGGAGAACTCTGTCCGCAAACCTGGGGCAGCCGAGGGATCCCACAGGCCAGGCCGCGAGGGAGATGGGAGCCGATGGACGGGCTCCCACGGGCAGCTTCACCCCGGCCGCCATCACCGCCTCCCCTGGATCGCAGGGCGCCCGCTCCCTAGGAGCCAACTAAGGGAGCCGAGCGTCCTGCGGACATGGGGGCAGCAGGCGCTGCCCACAGGACAGGCCGCGGGACAGACGGGAGCAAGTGGATCCGCTCCCACAGGCAGCCCCGCTACCCTCGCATTCGCCGCCACCACGTCCGCCTCCGGTGCCGCCAACGCCCCTGCCCTCCCGACTACACCGCACGCACCTCCTGGGAGCAACCTGACCCGGACACCGGCGTGGGGCAAACGGGGGGCAGCAGAGGCGGCCCCCAGGCCAGGCGCGGGAGAGAACGGGGAGACGGGAGCAAGTCGACGGGCTCCCGCAGAGTAGCCCCCATCCCATCCGCCGCCAACGCCGCCCCTAACCTCACCGCGCAGCCTCCCGCGAGCCCACTGAATGACCTGCAGAGGTGCGTCCGGGGAACCTGAGGCGGCAAAGGGCGCCCCAGGATAATCCATGGCGGCGATGGGAGCAGACCGATGGGCTCCCACGTGGCAGCCGCGCTCCACTGCCGCTGCCCTCTGCCCGCTGCACGCTGCCCGCTGCCGCTGCCCGCTGCCCGCTGCCCGCTTCGCCGCGGTCGCCGCCACCGCCAACGCCACTGGAGATCACCGGGCCGCCACAGAGTGGACTGACGCGGAGAACTCTGTAATCAAACCTGGGGCAGCCGAGGGATCCCACAGGCCAGGCCGCGAGGGAGATGGGAGCCGATGGACGGGCTCCCACGGGCAGCTTCACCCCGGCCGCCATCACCGCCTCCCCTGGATCGCAGGGCGCCCGCTCCCTAGGAGCCAACTAAGGGAGCCGAGCGTCCTGCGGACATGGGGGCAGCAGCCGCTGCCCACAGGACAGGCCGCGGGACAGACGGGAGCAAGTGGATCCGCTCCCACAGGCAGCCCCGCTACCCTCGCATCCGCCGCCACCACGTCCGCCTCCGGTGCCGCCAACGCCCCTGCCCTCCCGACTACACCGCACGCACCTCCTGGGAGCAACCTGACCCGGACACCGGCGTGGGGCAAACGGGGGGCAGCAGTGGCGGCCCACAGGCCAGGCGCGGGAGAGAACGGGGAGACGGGAGCAAGTCGACGGGCTCCCGCAGAGTAGCCCCCATCCCATCCGCCGCCAACGCCGCCCCTAACCTCACCGCGCAGCCTCCCGCGAGCCCACTGACTGACCTGCAGAGGTGCGTCCGGGGAACCTGAGGCGGCAAACGGCGCCTCAGGATAATCCATGGCGGCGATGGGAGCAGACCGATGGGCTCCCACGTGGCAGCCGCGCTCCACTGCCGCTGCCCTCTGCCCGCTGCCCGCTGCCCGCTGCCGCTGCCCGCTGCCCGCTGCCCGCTTCGCCGCGGTCGCCGCCACCGCCAACGCCACTGGAGATCACCGGGCCGCCACAGAGTGGACTGACGCGGAGAACTCTGTAATCAAACCTGGGGCAGCCGAGGGATCCCACAGGCCAGGCGGCGAGGGAGATGGGAGCCGATGGACGGGCTCCCACGGGCAGCTTCACCCCGGCCGCCATCACCGCCTCCCCTGGATCGCAGGGCGCCCGCTCCCTAGGAGCCTACTAAGAGAGACGAGCGTCCTGCGGACATGGGGGCAGCAGCCGCTGCCCACAGGACAGGCCGCGGGACAGACGGGAGCAAGTGGATCCGCTCCCACAGGCAGCCCCGCTACCCTCGCATACGCCGCCACCACGTCCGCCTCCGGTGCCGCCAACGCCCCTGCCCTCCCGACTACACCGCACGCACCTCCTGGGAGCAACCTGACCCGGACACCGGCGTGGGGCAAACGGGGGGCAGCAGAGGCGGCCCCAAGGCCAGGCGCGGGAGAGAACGGGGAGACGGGAGCAAGTCGACGGGCTCCCGCAGAGTAGCCCCCATCCCATCCGCCGCCAACGCCGCCCCTAACCTCACCGCGCAGCCTCCCGCGAGCCCACTGACTGACCTGCAGAGGTGCGTCCGGGGAACCTGAGGCGGCAAAGGGCGCCCCAGGATAATCCATGGCGGCGATGGGAGCAGACCGATGGGCTCCCACGTGGCAGCCCCGCTCCACTGCCGCTGCCCTCTGCCCGCTGCCCGCTGCCCGCTGCCGCTGCCCGCTGCCCGCTGCCCGCTTCGCCGCGGTCGCCGCCACCGCCAACGCCACTGGAGATCACCGGGCCGCCACAGAGTGGACTGACGCGGAGAACTCTGTCCGCAAACCTGGGGCAGCCGAGGGATCCCACAGGCCAGGCCGCGAGGGAGATGGGAGCCGATGGACGGGCTCCCACGGGCAGCTTCACCCCGGCCGCCATCACCGCCTCCCCTGGATCGCAGGGCGCCCGCTCCCTAGGAGCCAACTAAGGGAGCCGAGCGTCCTGCGGACATGGGGGCAGCAGCCGCTGCCCACAGGACAGGCCGCGGGACAGACGGGAGCAAGTGGATCCGCTCCCACAGGCAGCCCCGCTACCCTCGCATCCGCCGCCACCACGTCCGCCTCCGGTGCCACCAACGCCCCTGCCCTCCCGACTACACCGCACGCACCTCCTGGGAGCAACCTGACCCGGACACCGGCGTGGGGCAAACGGGGGGCAGCAGAGGCGGCCCCCAGGCCAGGCGCGGGAGAGAACGGGGAGACGGGAGCAAGTTGACGGGCTCCCGCAGAGTAGCCCCCATCCCATCCGCCGCCAACGCCGCCCCTAACCTCACCGCGCAGCCTCCCGCGAGCCCACTGACTGACCTGCAGAGGTGCGTCCGGGGAACGTGAGGCGGCAAAGGGCGCCCCAGGATAATCCATGGCGGCGATGGGAGCAGACCGATGGGCTCCCACGTGGCAGCCCCGCTCCACTGCCGCTGCCCTCTGCCCGCTGCCCGCTGCCCGCTGCCCGCTGCCCGCTTCGCCGCGGTCGCCGCCACCGCCAACGCCACTGGAGATCACCGGGCCGCCACAGAGTGGACTGACGCGGAGAACTCTGTCCGCAAACCTGGGGCAGCCGAGGGATCCCACAGGCCAGGCCGCGAGGGAGATGGGAGCCGATGGACGGGCTCCCACGGGCAGCTTCACCCCGGCCGCCATCACCGCCTCCCCTGGATCGCAGGGCGCCCGCTCCCTAGGAGCCAACTAAGGGAGCCGAGCGTCCTGCGGACATGGGGGCAGCAGCCGCTGCCCACAGGACAGGCCGCGGGACAGACGGGAGCAAGTGGATCCGCTCCCACAGGCAGCCCCTCTACCCTCGCATCCGCCGCCACCAACCACGTCCGCCTCCAGTGCCGCCAACGCCCCTGCCCTCGGGAGTACACCGCACGCACCTCCTGGGAGCAAGCTTACCCGGACACCTGCGTGGGGCAGCAGAGGCTGCCCCCAGGCTAGCTGCGGGAAGACTGAGGAGATGGGAGCAAATAGGCAAAGTCTATGGGTAGCCTCCCTCTACCCCACCCCACCTCCCTCCCGTTCACACCGCGCCTGCCTCTTGGGAGCCCACTAACCTGGAGAGTTGCGTCCAGGGAACCTGAGGCAGTAGTTGCGGCCCCAGGACAGGCCACGGGGGAGATGAGAGCAAATCAATGGGTTCCCGTATGGCAACACCCATACCCCCGCCGTGGCCACCTGATGGCACTAGTCCACCTCTCCGCAGCGGGTTGACAGGCATAGATGATTCCAGGGAACCTGAGCCAGCAGAGGTCTCCCCTATGCCAGGCTGAGGAGGGGGAAGATGGGAGCAAATCTACTGGCTCCCAAAGGGCAGCACCTACCTCCCCCCACATCCACTGCCGCTGCAACCACCGGGGTCACCTGACCCCACCGGGCCGCTTCCCAGGATCAGGCTGACTGAAACGTGCTTCTGCAACCTGGGGCGGCAGAGGCCAGGTCCCATTGGAGATGGTAGCAAATCCAGTGTCTCCCATGTGGCATCATCCCCCCTGCTGTTGCTGCTGGAATTCATTGTTCTTGGTCTCGCTTAAGTGCAGATGAACTGTATGTAGAACAAGTTTTTTAGAAGATAAACCTTGTTCTTGGGGTTGTGAATTTCAATCAGCAAAATGGTAAGGTGTTTATTTTTGCCCAAATATGTGGATCCCTAGACCTATCTGCCTGTAAGTTTTTTTTTTAAATCATAACATTTGATTATGCTTAGAAAATCTTTCAGATTTGGTTTTAGGATGATGATGTTATAGTCTTAACTATTTTCTCAATTCCAATTAAATCACCTAAGTTGTTAAAATTTCTACATGTATCATAAGTAGAGTTACCATAAAGCTGTTAGTTTTTAAACTACTGAGACATATATATCTCCATATATATGTATAGCTTGTCCCAATAAGATATATAAATACTGTCTTCTCAAATCTAGTGGTAAAAAAATCTTTCCCACATAATCATACAGTAACTCTGGTATCTTAGATTGCTTCTGAAATAATGTGAAGAACAAATAAATACTTTAAATGTTGGTAACAACCTGTTCTGAGCCAAGAAGAGAGATCTAATACAGAGGAAGAGTGCATCCAAAACATATTCCATAAATTACGTTGTCAAAACAGCCTAAAGTCAGTATAAAAAGAGAAGCAGAAAGGGACATGTGAAAGCTGTAAACTGCTTAATGCAGCAGAGAAGCCCTGTTCACACTACTCATTGCTTTCCCTTTTTTTCTTATTTAATTTCTAATGTTTTCCTCCCAACGATGTAGGTTAAGCCAGGATTTTCACTTCACTCCATTCTTTGGCAAGTAATTGCACTTTGCCCTGGGTTTCCATTCCCAGTTTACTAGAGAAAGCCAAAGCAAAAGCAGAAAAAAATAAAAGCAAAAGGGAAACAAAGTAAAATCATTCATAGAAAACAAGTCAGTGCCTAGGTGATATTTGCAGGAGACTTTTATGCGTGAGAAAAATACCTCTAGCACATTTCTCATCCTAGAGACACAGCAAGAAAAGTAATAAGACCGTCGGATCGATCTTAATGTCACTGACTTTTAATGAAAAAAAGTTTTCAAGATCTGTCTGGACTCAAGCTTGGAGTGGACAGAATGAGTTCTCCTCGACCAGTTTACTTTGAAAGGAACAAAGAAGAGTGTTAATAACACTAAGGGCTTTTATTGCAGTGCCCCTCTCTGTGCATTCATAAAGCCATGTAACAATCCTGAGGTGAAAATCTCCATGGGTTCCACACCTCACTCCATCCTTTACTCACAGGGACACTGTGGGTTGTCCTAATGATAGGAGTGTAAAAGAAAAGGACAAATCTGACTTCATACTAAATCTGTTCCTTTGACTTTAACCCTGTGCTGTTTCCTAGGTTTAGTCTTCCTGGTTTTGCACCTTTTGTAAAACAATGTTGCCTAGAGCCTGAAATGTACAGGAGAGCCTATTCTCAGGCTCTGACCTTTAAGGATATTTACACTTTTCTGTTCGTAGAAAGATAACAAGTTGCAGAATAGAAACTAACATTTGTTTTGTTGGAGGTTTACAGGGAAACCATAATCTGACCCATGTGGACAGCTGCAAAAAGCAAAGGATTCCAATAACAAAGAATTCCTACACCAAGAAGTTTGCAACAAGCAAGCACATTCCCTCCCCTTTTTAGTTGAAAAAGAGCCTGAATTCTGACTTGGGGAAGATGGGTTTCCAGTACATCAGTCTGCCATCTTGGTCTACCAGCTTTCCAGATAAAGTCGCTATTCCTTGCCCCAACACCTTGTCTCCTGATTCATTGGCCTGTCACATGGGAAACCAGAAGGAGATCTTAGGCTGGGACAAATACCTTCTCCCTGACAGAACATGGGGAGGTGGCCCCTACACCTGCCAGTCAAAACAGGCCTCCCCTCTTTACTCTGCTGCAGCAACCCAGGGGCAGGGCCCCACCTTCCCTGAGACTGGGGTAGTCCATAATCCAGCCTGCTTTGCTCCAGGCCCCTTCACCTAAGAGCATCTTGGAGGAGGGGAATGTGGGCAGAACAGGAAGCCATGAGGATGAATATTTGTTGCTGGCAGCAGCAGCAATGATGGATGTCTAAGAATGACACACTGAACAAAAGACAGCATAACTGTCCAGAGGTAGTTTGTGACCAGAGGAAAGATGGAACCAGAACCTTGGGGGGTAGGGAGGAGCAGAAGTGTGGGGGGGGGGTTAGCTCCTTGTTATTAGTGCCCCATGTGAGGGAAGGGGAAACTGAGGCTGAGAGTGGAAACAGATGGGGATGGGGAGTGGCTCAAGTCCACCTTGAGTGGCTGCCACAGGGAACCCAGGTCCCTGGGCCTCCCTTGGATAAAGGTGACTGCATCTCCATCACTGCAGTAGATTCCAGGGTGATGGCAATGTGGGCTAGAGCCTGCTTAGAGGGGGGTAGGAGGTTAGACCCTCCTGCCTTCCTTCCTGTGCCCTCAAGGGGGCTGCCCAACCTAGTGCAGGGATGAGGCAAGCTGGGGAGAAAAATGGATGTGAGCGACACATGCTGCTGCTGGTACAGTGGGAGAGGGCCGTGTCAGAGGCGATGGGTCTTGGGCTCCTTTTAAGGCCGGGGGAGCCCTCCCAGGCCCCTTAATGGGAAGCCAGAGGGAAGAGTCAGGAATCAAAAGGGACCCCCAGACCAAGAGCCCAGCCAGCAGTGTCCCTACCACTGAAGGAGTGGGGACACAGCAGCTCATGGAGGAGCGAAGTGGGAAGTCAGCTCTGTCCAGGGGACAGGTGTGGCACGTGGGTGAGAGGGGTCGCTGGGAACTGAAATCAAAGGAAAACTGCTTCCCACTGGCCCAGGGGCCCTGCAGCAGCTGGTGTGCATGTAGTGTGGTGGTGAGGACTCAGGTGGCTGGCAGTGATGCGTGGGCCTGGGGGAAGGGGTGGGCGGCAGTGGGAGGGAGCAAAGCTGTGCAGTCCACCAAGAAAACTGGTCCTTGGCGAGGGAGCCGGTGGCAGAGTGGCACGGTCACTACTGCTCCTCTGAGGATTCCTGCCTGATGCTCGCTTCTTCCTCCTTCTCCAGTGTTTGGGGTCAGCCCCTTGGTTCCCTCCCTGGAGCTGTGGTGGTTTTCTGGATCTTGGCAGCAGCCTTGTTTTTGCTGCCCTTTGGTGGCCCCAAGATCTCTTGGGTGTTGGCATTTCGCTGGGCTCCTTTTGACTCCCTACCAGCACTGCCAGGACTCACTTGAGGCCCTTGGCTTGCTCCTCAGGGCCATCCTTTTCCTGCTTGGAAGCCAAGGGCTGGCTGGACTTCTAGCTCCACTCGCTCCTCCTCCCTTATCTGCGGAGCAAGTGGAGAAGCCACAGCTGGGATGCGCCAGCTTGGCCACCCGGCCTGTGGTGCATTCACTGGGCTGCAGGGGGCCAGGGTGCTGGGTGGTGAGGACCCGCCTGGCTTTGCCACCACCGCTGGTGATAGCAAATGCGGATACCTTCTTGGAGCCGCACCAGGGCCAGAAATGCCTGGACTCAGACTCGGAGTCCCATTTACAGGCCAGTTTTTCACTATTAAAAACAATTCAGAAAAACCCTTGTAGACAGATGAATTAATCTATGCAGGCTGCCATAACAGAATTCCACAGGACTGGTAACTTAAACAACAGAATTTTACTTTTTCACAATCCTGAAGCCTTGAAATCCAAGATCAAGGTGCTGGCAGGGTTGGTTTCTCGTGAGAGCTCTCTTCCTGGCTTGCAGACAGATGCCTTCTCCTTGTGCCCTCAGTGGCCTTTCTTCTGAGAACACTTTGAGAGAGAGCTCTGGGTTCCCTTCCTCTTCTTAGGAAGATGTCAGCCCCATTGGATTAAGGCCCCAACCGTATGACGTCATTTAGCCTAATTACTTCCTTAAAAGCCCTGCCTCCAAATACAGTCACATTGGGAGTTCGAGGGTTAGGGCTTCAACACATCAATGAGGGGGGGAATTCACTCCATAACAACAAACATTTGTACAAGTGTGTATTTTTGTAAGCTGTAAACTTAATACATACGTGTATATACATATGTATGTAAATACATATATGTGTATACATGTATAGTATATCTATGTATCTACACAGAATGTACACAATTTTAGAATAACATTGAAAACCTTATCATGCAAGCCATTTTATATCCTGCATTTCTCAATTATTTTGTCATGAGTCTTTTCTAGTATTAGTCAATATCCTGTAAAAAATGATTTTAGCTGTTGTATAAAATTTTAGAGGGTTTGCAAACATTCTGGCCTTTGGGGTTGTAAGATCTTTTTCCTAGTTTCTTTTAACATGAAAGTGGGCTTTTTTTAAACCTTAAAATAATAAGGAAATTTACTGATACCTACTACTTGAAGTCTCCAGGCGGAGTGGGCTTCAAGGTGGCTTGTAATCCTCTTCACTGACCGTGATGCTCTTGGTTCTGTCCTCTGCATGTTGACTTCATCCCTGGACTAGTAGCTAGATGGTTGCACTCTGGGTCTCCTATCCATGTAGGCTAATGACCAGAGAAAGGAGGTGACCACATTTTTCTGTCTCCCTCCTGAAGGCAAGACTACTTTTCACAAGGAATCTCTGGAGAGTTTTTTTTTTTTCTGAAAATTTTCCCCCCCTTTTCAGTTTTATTAGGTAGAAATATTACAGTTTGTCTGCACATACACGCTACATTGCATATAAACACATAAATACAGTATACTGCATATATTTTTAGTTTACATATATGTACTGATCATTGTTTCTAAGAACAGATTAGACCTTTAGCTTTTTAAACTTACATAATTATCAAAAAAAAAAGCCAACTACAGACAAGAATCAACAGAATGTGGCAATCCAATCATAAAGGACAGTCACATGTTCTTATACACATTCAAGAAATCAATCATCACTTACAAATGATTAGTTCATTTGTGTCCTTATTATTATTGTTATTATTTTTAGGTTCCTCATATAAATGATGTCATATGGCATTTTTCTTTCTCATTCTGGCCAGAAGTGGGCTCTTACTGAAAGTAAATTTCTAGCCATCTGTTTCTTTTAAACCCATCCTTAGAAATTAATGACTCACTCACAGGACAGTATAATTTTGAAAACTTTTTGTATACATTGCCAAATTTTTTACTCTTAGAAGTATATAAACTTACATGTCTATCAACTATATATCATCAGTGAGATTAAATATTTTATATGCCTTAGACATTTGCATTTTTTCCTTTTTGCATTTATCTAATCAGTTCTCCTTTGAGATACGTATTTTCCTGTTGGTTATGTTTTCATTTTACTTACTAGACATTTTTTTCTAAGTTCTTTTCTCTTTACTTTAATCAGGTTTATTGACATCATTAAGTGGTGCTGGGAAAGTGATTTTATTATTAGGGAGGAAAACAGAGCTTTGCTTCATAATTTACATATAAATATTTGTATGAAGCAAAATGTATAATACAAAATGATTAAAACTAGAAAAGGTGTGTGTGTATATTTGTCAGAGCTTGGGTTAACTAGAAAATCCATGCTTGTTAAATCTACTATGAGATTGCTGAGCAAAAAACGGTCTGTGGGCTTCGGTTTCCACACAATTACAGGTACACTCATTTCCACATTTAAGGAAGACCTATCATGTTTAGGCTTTATGTCCTAGAGAATAAAAACATGAATAACACAAAAACTTTACCTAATATGTTAAGACCATGTAGGTGAAGAAAAATAACTGACAGGAGTGTCCCTGTGCACAGAAGCTTGATGTCTTTCATAGTCAGAATGTAGGCTTCCAGGCCATATGTTCAGGAGCTAATGAAACAGCACTGCCATAAAGGACCAAAGCCAATGGGGCTGTTCCAGAAACCTGTTTAGAAAAGTTCCTACCCAGGCAGCTTTGGCATAGTAGCTGCATGCCTCGCTAATGACCCATGAAACCATGGACCTTCACAAAGTAAAGAGTTTCTCAACAGTATCTCCAAAAGACTAGACTGACTCATTCAACTCCTGTAGCTAAAAGCAGGATTGGAGGTGGTAACGTTATCTAAGTATGAAATAAGACCTTCTTGAAATGTAGCTCTGATTTCTCACTAAAATTCTGGAGAACACCCCAGGAGAAGGACACATTCATATCTGAGTCTGTTTAATCTACAAACTAAGAGAATTCATTGGCATGATACAATCATACAAAGAATTGCATTCTGAAAGACATAAAACTGCAGGCAAGACCGTGAAACTAGCTCTTTGCTGCTGCTGTTTCCCATCCCCTCAACCTGACCCACTCAGCACAAGGCCTGAAATGTGCAACCCTTTCCTCATGAAATGGCCAAGCAACCAAGATGCTGTGTGAACGTGCAACTCATTTAGTCACCATTTCCCTTGGAGGAAAAACAAAATGACTGTAAGTACATTTCTTACTGCTTCCCTCTGTCATTCCTTTACTCCTTTCCTTCCTTTTTTCTCTTCTTTGACTCTTAACGCACTCACACCTCTTTGGTACCACGTGCCATCTGTGTGTCTTCTTTGGAAAAATGTCTGTTCAGATCCTCTGCCCATTTTTTAATCAGGTTGTTTTTGTTTTTGTTTTGATATTGAGTTGTATGAATTCTTTGTATATTTTGAATATTACTCTTTATCAGATACATTGTTTGCAAATATCTTCTCCCATTCAGTGGGTTACTTTTTCATTTCGTTGATAGTTTCTTTCCTTGTGCAAAAAAACCTTTTTAGTTTGGTTTAAGTCCCATTTGTTTATTTTTGCTTTTGTCTCCCTTGCCTGAGGAGACAGATCCAAAAAAGTTTGCTAAGGCCAATGTCAAAGGGCTACTGTCTATGTTTTCTTCTAGGAGTTTTATGGTTTCAGGTCTTATATTTTATAAGTATGTACTTTTATGTACATGGTGTGAGAAAGTGGTCCAGTTTGATTCTTTTTCATGTAGATGTCCAGCTTTCCTAACACCATTTATTAAAGAGGCTGTATTTCTTCCACTGTATATTCTTGCCTCCTTCATTGTAGATTAATGGACAATTTGTGCATAGATCCATTTCTGAGCTCTCTATTCTGTTCCATTGACCTGTGTGTCTATTTTGTGCCAGTACCATACTGTTTTGATTACTGTAGCTTTGTAATATAGTTCAAAATCAGGGTGCATGATACCTCCTGATGTGTTCTTCTTTCTTAAGATTGTTTTGGCTAGTCAGAAACTTCTGTGTTTCAATACAAATTTTAGAATTCTTTTTTTTTTTTTTCAGTTCTCTGAAAAATGCCATTGGCATTTTGATAAGGGATTGAACTGAGTCTGTAGATTGCCTTAAATAATATAATCATTTTAACAAGATTGATTCTTCCAGTCCATGAACACAGTATACCTTTCCATCTGTATCATCTTCAAATTTTTTCATCAGTGTCATAGCTTTCTGAGTACAGGTCTTTTACCTCCTTAGGTAGGTTTATTCCTAGGTATTTTATTATTTTTGATGACATTGTAAATGGGATTGTTTTCTTAATTTCTCTTTCTGATAGTTTGTTTTTAGTGTATAGAAATGCAATAGATTTGTGCATATTAATTTTGTGTCTTGCGGCTTTACCAAATTCATTGATGAGTAGGGTTTTGGTGGCTTCTGAGCACTTGTGTATTACTAGGAACCCTCTATGTAGATAAAGGAGTCAGGGACATTTTAGGGACAGGGAATAGCCTACAAAGGGAAAATAACATGTGCTTCATTGTGATATCAGTGAGATGGTTTAGTACAGGAAATACAGCATGATGTGCACGGTGGGGGTGGTGGGAGCAGAGTTCAAAGGAACAGAAAATGTGATAACTTGAAAGGCCTTGTGGACCGTCAATAGACTGAGAGATTTCAAAGGATTTCAGAAGTATTTTAACCACTATAACAAATAGATCCCCCAATATTGGACAGTTCAAACACAAGTATATTTCTCACCCAGTTGAAAAGTGCAATTCCTCCAAGGAAGATCTAAATTAACTGGGGTTGGGAAAATTGAAATGGGACAGTGCTTTGCTCCACAGTCCTTCACAAACCCATAGTGATGTAAGGTCAAGTCTCAAACACATGACATAAAGTTCACTCTGGCGGGTCCAAACCTAGCAGGCAGAAAAGAAAGAGTATGGTGAATTGAATCTGTACCATCACCACCCACATTTCCCTATTTGGGGATCAGTCATAGGACCACCCTAACCACAAGAGGGTCTGGAAAATGTAGTCTAGCTCAACCCCAGAAAGAAGAGGAACCCATTTTCTTTGTCAGACAGCAGTCTCTGTCACAAGGGTAAAATTAATAGATCTTGGCAACTAATTAGATGTGGAGAAGTGAGACAGGAAAAGTATTCAAGTTCACAGATTCTTACTTGGACAATTTGGTGGGTACTTACATTTTTTAATTAGAACAAGAAATACAGGAAGGAAGTATCACCTACAAATTGTATTATGATTGGATGATGTTAACAACAACAACAGGTTCTCTCACATCTGCATCTTTTTTTGAGTCACATACCTCAAGCTTTGAGGGGTAAGGTAAATGCTCTAAGATTATTAAATGCTGTTAAGTGAGAGGTCAGGGATCCAGAGCTCCCATCTTTAACTACAAACACAACATCTAAGTTAGAATATTCAGAAAGCAGTTGTAAATAGTATTATAAAACTCAAGAAAATCGAGATATTATTTTGCATGTCATGAGAGCACAGAGAACATTTGAAAGCAGGCCTGTTTGTGACCTGGCCAATGAACAGAGCACAGATAAATAAGGGAACCAAAGAAACTCTGCTAAGATTAATCTCTTAGTCCTGGGCCCTGGACCACAGCTCCTTTGAAAGCTGAGAATAAGAGTCAGGCAAGCAGTCTAAACTTGGGAAAACCAATGCTATCATTTCTGAACCAAGGGGCCATGGGAGGGGAGGGACTAACAATCCCCACAAATGTAGCTCTGAAATCCCCAAGTCAGGTGTCAGTTCATGACTGACTAGGCAACACTGTAAACAAAGAACCCAACTATGTCCATCAAGGTCATTCCTGTCCTAGTAAAGAGAACCCTAAACATGCTCATGAAATGTATGTCTACTGCATCCTCTTATATCAGGCTCACAAGCAAATGGTATCACATTTGCCTTGTAAACTTCCACTATCTTTCCATGTAGAGTATGACAGAGACTATTGTCTGTTAACAAAGCCTGTGTCCTCGCCTTCCTGAGCCCACCACGAGGCTGTGTTTCCCAGACTCCTTGCAGTTGAGTTTGGCTTTGTGGCTGAGTGCCGCATGCTCAGACATGATGCAACATGCTTCCAGGCCTGGCCCAAATAGCTTCCTTGTGTGTGTGATCTCCATTCATGCTCTTCCTCCATCCACTAGCTGTACCTAACTGATTCCAAGTTCCTACAGGATGTCAGAGCCCCAGCAGGAAAAGAGTTGTGTAAACAAGTCTCCTGAACTATAAACAAGAAATACACTCTTATGCAGTTAATGTTGTCAGGGGATGTTTGTTACAACAACTGTTACCTTAATAATAGAAAAGATGGTGAAAATTCCTACATCACAGACACAAAAGCAGGTAGGGTTCTTAAATAAGATTGAACCTGTCACATTGGAAGGTGTGTGGGTTTTAGCCACGTATTATACTCCCAAATTTTGGCACCTGCCCTTATGATCTGCCATTCTAGCCCAACTGATCTCTGCAGAAAACAGAAAACATTTAAATGGACAGCAGGGGAGGTCAAACTATGGATAACAGAAAGGAAGATGAGAGGCAAGAAGAGTAAGGAAGAGTGTGGCAGAGCAGAACTTGGGGAAGGAAAGAGTGACTGACAGAGTCAAAGGCCACAGTATAACAGAGGGTAAAAAAATTGATTTTCCCAGTTGAGGATATGAGAGCTAAACAATCAATGTCATAAAATATTTAGCATTTAGAGTGTACCAGGTAGTGTACTAGCCAGAGATGGACAAAGAGCCAGGAAGACATGGGCTCAACTTCCTAGAATTTCAGTCTAGAGGGGTGGCTACTTACAAGAGCTTAGTTGAGGCAGATTGCATTTGATTGTGGATTTATTGAGCACAGAGGGTGTGACCACAGGGATAAAGGGATAAAGGGTGATGGGGTAGACAGTGCGCATAAGTGATATATGGTCAGGTAGTTTTGGTTCACACTGAAGGAGGAAGAGTGATCTGAGATCAGGTCAGAGATTTAGAGAGAGGCCAGGTCACCCAGAACTCTGTAAATTAGGATTAGTGTTGGGGGCTTGGACCAGTGCGTTATGAAACCATTGGAAGGCTTATTATTCTTTTCTTCTTTAAATATTTGTCTTTCTTACTTTCACACTTTTGAGGAAATTTTTAAATTGAAGTATAGTCACAGTGTGTTAATTGCTGGTGTACAGCACAATGTCCAAATTATGCATATATATACACATATATTTGTTTCTATATTCTTTTTCATTAAAGATTATTATGATATTGAATGAAGTTCCCTGTGCTATACAGAAGAAATTTGCTTTTTATCTATTTTTATATACAGTTGTTAATATTTGCAAATCTCAAAATCCCAAATTTATCTTTTCCCACTCCCTTCCTCCCAAAAACCATCAGATTGTTTACTATGTCTGAGAGTCTGTTTCTGTTTTGTAGATGAGTTCATTAGTGTCCTCTTTTTTCTTTTTTTAGATTCCACATACAAGTGATATCATATGGTATTTTTCTTTGTCTTTCTGGCTTACTTCACTTAGAATGACAATCTCCAGGTCCACTCATGTTGCTGCAAATGGCATTATTTTATTCTTTTTTATGGCTGAGTAGTATTCCCTTGTATACACATACCACAACTTCTTTATCCAGTCCTCTGTTGGTGGACATTTAAGTATATTGATCAGTTATTTTGAAGAAGTCTGTTGATTTGGGCTTATTTGATGTTTCCTCATGATTAAATTCAAGTTATTCATTTTTGGCAAGAACAGTACAAAGGGGTATGATTCCAAGAAGAGAAAGGCAACAAATGGAAAGTACATGAGGTTGTTGTATCTTAATGCTGGTGATGTCAGCTTTGATTACCTTTTTACCTGGTGCCTCAACCTAATCCCACCAAGAGACAAAACAGATAATAATCTGACCAGGGAAAATTAATGATATAAAATTATTACCCAAAGGCCAATTGGAGTAATTGGGAGATTGCTAGTAAGACAGAGAATGCTAAAGAATACAGAAATAACAGACACAGGGGCAGCCACACTCTTGGTACTTATGAAGTGCTCAGGGCTAGTGCTGATTCAAAGCCCTCAAGGGAGGTGCAGGTCTGGAAAGGACCCTCTCCAGGGCTGAGACAGAGACCTATTTGGAGAAGATGTGTTTGTGGCTTTACTGAGGTCTGCTCTGATGGAACTCTCTGGAGACATACCTTTCGGGGTTTCAGGGGAAGCTGCCCATGGAGGTGCCACATGGTAGAGCCTGCTGAAGAGCAGAGCCACTGAGAGGGTTTGGGACCCTGTGCAGGGGGATGCTAGGCCAGTGGCACTTATGGAGAGACCAAGTGAGGAAGCAGAGACAACGCTGGCCTCTGCAGGCTGCAGGAGCCATGCGCTGATTCAGGGACTCAACAAAGGAAGCAGAATCAGGAAGAGCAGGCTCAACATGCTGCCAGGTGGCCGAGGAAGGATGCACAGGGCACCCAGCTTAGCATCCCGGGGCAGCTGATGGATGGCAGGTCTGGAGCACAGACGTAATAGGAAGAGGTTTTGTCTGCCAGTTTCTTCACTATAAAGTAACTATTTTTTCTCTGTTATTAATAAGTACCTGGTGGCATTTATTTGTATAATCACAATATGTTGAGATTATACAAATACACGTCTATGAATTTCAGCATCTAGTAGTGATTCTTGTTTGAATAATTTACTGTGCCATTTCCCAAATGTTTATTTATTATTCCCACAATCTTTTATACATTTATTATTAAATTTTTGTGTGTGAGGAAGAGCTGTCAGTCTCTCCTATTTATTTATTAATTTGTTTATTTACTTATATGAATATGAATGCATGGATAAATTATTTAATTACATGGGTTACAGTATGTTACTATCATTATTTATTTTAACAGCTCAAATTCTCCCAGAGTTGACACTGGGCGCTCCTTTAAGGAAGCTCCTCATTCTTTTTTTTTTTAAACACTTTTTTAGTGAGTTATAGTCATTTTACAATGTGTCAAATTCCAGTGTAGAGCACAATTTTTGTTTTACATAAACATAAAAAAAAACATAAATACAAAACTGATTCTTTTTGACATACTTCCTTTATCTTTTCCTTCTCTCTAGCACCACAAGACGCTCTGGAGTCATCTCGTATTTTCCCTACCACAACTCCAGCATCAACAGTTTCTTCAAAGAACCTGGGATAACTTTTAGTGAAAAATCTTATTTAGACACCAAAATTCAGGTGTGAACTCATTGCTACTGAAGTGACATTTCCCAGTAAGCATGCAAACCTAAAAACTACTTGTATGTATATATGAATACACACACATCTCTATTTGGATATATGTGCATACACGTGTGTATACAGACATGTCTATAAATGTGCGTATATATATTAGATATATATAATATGTACACAGATGTGTGTATATTGTACTCATAGAGGTGCTATTTCATCTTATTCCTTTTGTCCTGGCCTTATTCCTGTATTCTTTTCACCTTATTCCCAGCCAATCTCTAACCTAGACAGTAAATAAACTCATCTGTTTCTGGTTTATCATTCTAGTGTTTATTTTTCCATAGATACGTATTTTTTCTCCTCCCTCCTTCTTTCCTACATGAAAAAGACCATAGTACAGGTGGCCTTTTGCAATTCACTTTACTCATGTTTATCCATTTCAGTGTATACATGCTTTTCCTACACAAAGGTTAAAATGTTTTCTTCTAATATTTGTATTGTTCAACATTTACATCATTATCCATTTGGAGTGTATTCTTGTGTAAGGTGCAAAGTACACCTCTAATGTCATCTAATCCCCAGTGGCTGTCATTGTCACAGCATTCTTTATTCCTCTTCACTTTTGTTCTAATGATTTGAGATGCCACCTTTATCATACACAAAATTTCCATGTACATTTGGGTACACCTCTGGACTTTCTATTCTGTTCCACTGTCCTGTTTATCATGTGCCAGTACAACACTGTTGTAATTCAGTGCTTTAAAATATGCCTCAAAAATCTAGTAGGACTAGTACCCACATACTTTTTTTTCTCTTTTTAGTGTTTCCTGGCCATTCTTGCATGCTTAGTTTTACCATATGAACATTAGTACCAACTTGTCTAAGTTTATTTAAAAGCTTGCTAGTATGTTTATTGAAATTGCATTGACTTTTTACATTGCCTTAGGGAGAAATGACATGACTCTGATGTTGAGTCATCCTTACAAGAACATGTGACGTCTTACTTTTTCAAAGTCTACTTTAGTACTTTTGAGGGGTGCTTTAAAGTTTTCCTGATATAGGTTTTGCATAATTCTTCAATTTTTTAAAAGTGTTTAATCTTTGTTACTATTATAAATGAGTTTTCTCTAATATTATAGTATCTGTTTATTCTTTACATAGATGAAGGCTATTGATTTATGTATGTGTGTTTGTAGTTTGCTACCTTACTGAATTATTTTATTGTCTTTTTTTAATTAAGTAATAGTTATTTTACAATGTTGTGTCAAATTCTAGTGTAGAGCACAATTTTTCAGTCATACATGAACATATATATATTCATTGTTACATTTTTTTTTTTGCTATGAGCTACCATAAGATCTTGTGTATTTTTCCCTGTGCTGTACCGTATAATTTTATCTGTTCTGCATTTTAAAATCCCAGCATTGTCATTGTTTTTATTATGCATTATTAGTACTTAATTATTAGTTTTATCAATGATTCTCTCAGGTTTCCAAAGTTCACTATCATATCACCTATAAATAAAGAGCCTCACTGTTTACAGAGTATTTTGCCTCTAACCATTTATCCTGTGTAATCTCCTCAGCAAACATACACTGGAAGTAGTGGGCATCATGGCTTTCTTCCCTATCAGTAAAATGCCCTTCACTGACTACACATTTCATTAGATACTGGCCTTAGAACTAAGACATTGCCTATTTTCTTGAGATTTTCATTTTTTTTAATCAGGAAGAAGTATTGAATTTTGTCAGAGTTTTCACATTTATGGAAATATATAATTTTTTGTTTGATCTATTATCATGGTTTATGATATTAAATGATTTCCTAACATTCAACCAAATTTTTATCCCTGGAATAAATTCTACCTGGTCAATTACATTATTTTCTTAGCATGCAGTTGCATTCAGATTTCTAATATTTCACCTAGTATTTTTGTGTTAATATTGACAAATATGTTTTGTATTTATTAGGTTTAGTTATACTTGATTCATAAAAGAGTTGAGGAGTAGACTTTATCAACACATTTTGGAACCATTCATGAAGCATTAAATCTACCTAATCTTCAAAGGTTTAGTAGAATTTTCCTTTAGAAATATCTGGACCAGTTACTCTTTAAAAGGAAAGGAGTGCAATTACTTAATTATTTTCTATGTTTCTTCTAACAAATTGATCTGTTTAAGCTTTCTCTAGATGATGGTATCAACCTGTGTTTCCATAGAAAATTATACACTTCAAGTAATTTTTCAGATGTATTTATCTACAAGTCAACATGAGTAGTCTCATTTTTTAAAATTTCTTGTTTCAATGATTCGTTATTCATTTTTATTGAGGTATCATTGATTTCCTTATTAAATTATCATTTAAATTTAGTCTCTTCCTGTGCACTTTGCACTTCATTTTTTTCTGACATTTTTTTCTTTTACATATATTTCTTTTCTGACCTCTAGCAACTCTTTCTTTCAGTTTTTTCTTATTTACTTCTGCTTCTTGCTTTTGAGTTGCTCATTCAGCATGGTTCTCTTGCTGACTAAAGCTTGTACAAATCTATTCAGTGTGGAGTGTGGTCATACAGTTTCCTCTGCTTTGTAGTTGTGTTTCAGGAAATCTTTTCATAGTTGATGTTTGTTGAATCTCATTCTTTGATTTTTTGGGGGGTTAATAAGTCTGAGTAAGATTTGATAATGAATTGGCCATGAGGGATGATGGAAAGGAAGAATAAAGAAGCAAACATGTACTTGTGCTGGCTTTATTATAGTAAGGAAGACTAAAGAAGGAGCACACTCAGGACTGAAGAATTCAGCTCTGATTGTGTTTACTTTGAAATGTTTACTGTGCATCCCCCTAGAGAGGCAAGTTTGACTATTGACTTTATTAATCTGAAATTTGGGGACAGAATCAAACCATGGAATTACCTTGTTATGCTATTTTATCATTGGTATTTAAGCCCTTGTTTTATTAAGTTTTCTAAAAAATAAAATGTTCAGGAGAAAT
Source organism: Camelus bactrianus (assembly GCF_048773025.1). NCBI lineage: Eukaryota > Metazoa > Chordata > Mammalia > Artiodactyla > Camelidae > Camelus > Camelus bactrianus. The sequence goes on from NC_133567.1 coordinate 12,655,526, forward strand.
TGTCATCTTTGAGTTTCTTCCCTTAAATCAGCACTTCAGCTTTTGTTTACAAGTTATATTCTTTATTTTAATTTAATTCCTTCTTACTTTAGTAGTTTTATGCAGCAGCCACCATCTTTCTTCTTTACATCTTATTTGTGTTGAACTTAAACAGTTTTGTCCAGATAAACAGAGTCCAGTAGAAATTACAAGTATATCTGTGGCCTTTCCTGAATCGTTCTAACTGTCCTGTGCGAGGCTGTGTGTGACCAGGTAGAGGATGTGGCCACATATCATAAGGAGAAGCATGTATTCCCACGGATCCCCTAATTTTCCAACAGAGCCTAGAGGCTCTCTTTCTGTCCATGGGCATCAGGCACCCTTGCCCACCCTTGGCCAGACCCCCTGTGGCAGCTATTTGTATTTTTACTCCACCATCTCATGTCCCTCCACCTTCACTAATTCTCTTGAAACAAAGAAGGGGAAAATGGCTTTATGCTTCATTACTTACAAATGTGATGATCGAAGTAGAAATCACGGGATTGTGTTTACTCAGAGAGTAGATTCTGAGGCTGAGGTGAGGCCTTTAGGAACATGAAGTTAAAATTCTTTTCTTGTTTGTTTGATACTGGTGAGTGTTTGGCTTAGAATATTTTCAATTTTGCCTGTTACTAGGCACAGGAGGGGTGTGGATTTTGTTATCTGGTGTCATTCAACCATCTGCATATGGAATTCCTAAATTAATAACTGCATAATGCAGGAGCTGGAAGTCGGCTGCAAGAGTCTGAAGGATGCAATAGCAAAGGTAGGTGGCAACAAAATAAGCCACTTTTTGTTCTCATTTTCTTTTTTTTTTTAAATTTTGTATATTCAAATTCATTCATCTTTTATTTTATAGCCAATGCTTGTTTTCTTTTAGAAAATAGAAATATTTTCTATTTTTAACATTATGTTTCATATTTAAGTCTCTAATGCAACTGGAGTTGATTATTGAAGAGAATATACAATTTTCTCTTTTCATGTATAAACCTTATCCTACTTCCCATTGAAGTATATTCCTTTTTGCACTTATCTCACATGCAACCTCTGTCATATGCCAAACACCACACATTTGTGATTTTGTTTCTTTGCACTTTGTTCCATTGGTCAGCTGACATATCCCTGCACGAACACTGACCACACTGTGCTAATTACAACAGCTTGATAGTATCAGATCTGACAAGTGTCTCTTGTCCAAACATCACAGATGTACCCAGGGAATTCTTTTCAATGTAACTTTTAGAATAATCTTTGAAAGTTGTACAAGAAACCATGTAAAATCTTTTTTTATAGACTTTTTTTTTTGCAGGGTGGTAGGTAGTTATGTTTACTTATTTATTCGGTTTTTTAGTGGAGGCACTGGGGATTGAACCCAGGACCTTGTACATGCTAAGCATGTGCTCTACCACTTGACCTATATACCCTTCCCATTGAATAAAGTCTTATTTAGAATAGTTCTTTATTTTAAGCATTATTTTTAATAGTTAATATTTTCACCATTTTCTTTTCTTTTTTTTTTATTATACATATTTAATATCTTCCCTTTCTGACTGTTGAATTCTATTAGGTAATTTTAAAATTTTGGTGCATCTGTTCTAATATTTCTAATTCTGTCAAATTGCTTATTCCAATGTATTGTCTTTAAAAATTCTTAAATGTCTTGTTATTTTCATCTGTATGCTCCACTTCACTGGAAATAGCGATAGTTCTGACAATGCATATTATTTATCTCCAATACCCCAGGGACTGTGGAGTGGGAAATGGATAAGCTCGATAGTAGATAACCAAATCAGCAGAACATCACAGCCCCACCTCACCTACCAAACAACTTCACAAATAAAGTCTTTATCTTTTCTCCCTAAGGAGAAGCAATAGCAGAAGAGACACTTCACTTTCCGCATTGTAATTTAATAGGCTGTGGATGTTGGAGCAGGAAGGATGAAGAAAGTGGCTGCTTTTAGCTACTTTGTCCTCACCAGTTCTGAGCACTTCATAAAATCAGGGCTTCTGGAACTATTGAATCTTACTCCTGAGATCTTCTGTTCCAGAGCTCTGGGTCATCATAGGTTTGGGAGGTAGGCACAGCTTATATCGGGGTACTGGAAGTGGGGAATAAATAGAAGACCTCTAACATCTACTTTCTTTCTAGCTTCACCCACAATATCTCTGGTTGTCTCATTCCCCAGGACAAAGCCTTCATCTGCCCACCCCCAATACACACACATATACACACACGCACATGCACACACATGCACACATGCCAATTCAAATAAATCATCTTGGGTTCTTGTTCTGCATGGGTCTTTGTTTTTTCTGTGTATTCTTTGCTCAATTCTTAATAACGGTGTGGCTATTACCATTTACCTCTCCGCTTTTCCTGCTTTTCACTGCATGGTGCTGCTCATCACCGTCACGGTTCAGTCAGTGCCCTCTTGAGTCTGCTGCTCTCAATTTGCTCCTACAGATCTGGCCAGGCTATCTTTCTTAACCCCTTTTCCATAAGTGCAAATGCATAACATGTATCTTCTAAATTTAATTTTTCTGAAATGAGCTAACTTAACCTTTCTCCCTTTTTTTGGTTCATTAAGAGATTTCTCTTGGCCACAAATTCAACTGAAACACATTTCCTAGACTGAATTCACTGATAAGTCATCTGTGAGTTCTACTCAGGCTGCAAACATGTCTGAATTATTACTGTACATTCATTGCTTATATTTGAAAAATAAAATTTGGGGAAGATACCATCAAAATCTATTTTTATCACACTCCTGCCCCTGATTCTTCCTTATACTGATTCTATCAAGGATATTCTAATTCTGTTACAAAAAATAAACAAAACTAAATAATGGGGAAATTGCATGATGAAATTAGGACTATTGAAACATTTTACTGTTCCACATTTTCATTTGCTGATAATTTTGCACACACACAAAAAATGGGCCAAGGTGTACAGTATAAACTACATCAGCTTCCTTTCTAGCCTCGTTCTAGAATGTCTTACTCTACTGCCAAGGGTGGGCTGCTGAACGTTCCATTTCACAGCCATCACTGCAGCTAGGATTCTGGATGCAAATAAGGTTCCATAGATTAAATGCCATTTTGAGATATTAAAGCAGAAGACAGGTATAGGCCATAGTACTAGTTTCCTAGGACTGCTGTAACAGTACCAAAAGCTGAATACCTTGAAATAACAAAAATGTGTCATCTCACAGCCCAAAATCAAGGTATCAGCAGGACCAGGCACCTTCCAAAGTCTACAGAGAAGAACTCTCTCTTGACTCTTCCTGCTTTCTGGTGGTGACTGTCATTCTAAGTGTCCTTTGATTTATGGCAGCATTACTCCAAACTCTGCCTCCATCTTTGCATGGGAACTTCCCTGTGGATTTACCATTGTCTTCCTTCTGTGTATGTCCCTGTGTGTGTCTAAATATTCTCTTTTGATAAAGACAACAGTTTTGTTGGACTAGGACCCACCCTAATAATGACCTCACCTAAATTTCACTACATCTGTAAAGCCTGTACTTCCAAACAAGCTCACATTATGTCCCCGGGGTTAGGACTTCAATCTATCTTTTTTGGCAATTCAACCCATCATCCTGACAGTTTTAGTTGGTTTTAACTAGCAAGTAAGGTTGTGGAAACATGAAATTTTCCTATATCACATCTCTAGACCCAGCCAGTTTGTTAGTATGGAGAGGAAGTTGCAGCAGTGACTTCCAAATTTAGAATTAAACAGTCAAAGCTATTTAATACAGGAAATTGAGTACACATAAAAGTTAAGTAAATATGAGCAAGCTCTAGGCCTATAGAAATGATTTCTAGAATGCTATATAACTTACTTGCCATAAAAGCTATTGTCTTTGAAACTGCCACTGAAAGTCTTGATTTGAAGAACACTTACCTATAATTACTGTACCCACAGTCAACAACAGTGTACTCTACATTTCAAGATTTCTTAAGAGGGGAGATCTCACATTGTGTTCTTATCATAATAAAATAATATTAAATAAGTTAAGAGTAATCTAGGGGGTGGGTACAGCTCAGTGGCAGAGTGTGTACATAGCATGCATGAGGTCCTGGGTTCAATCCTCAGTGCCTCCTTTAGAAATGAAAGGAAGGAAGGAAGAAAGGAAGAAGAAAGAAAGAAAGACCAACCTTTAGAGTTTTTTTTTTAAAAAAGCATTTGTAACCCTCTTTCATCATCACATGATGATCTGTCACACCAGAAGAGCTGCACCAGATATAAATACACCTTTCTACACCAGTAGACATTTTTTCCTAATCATGCCCCACCATGACATTTTAATACTATAAATGTGCTATTTATGGACTTTCTCCCCTTGATTTCACAAATCAAGGTACTATCTATTGATATAGCACAGATATTTTTGTCTCCACTTCCCCCATCCCCAAGAATCAGTTATCATCCCCTTAGAGTGAAATTGCCCCCACCATCCTGCCAAGCCTCCCTCCTTGAGAATGCTTGGTCTGTGTTAACCAGAAAAGCCTCTGATGGGCATGTCTTGAGTAACCTTTGATACCCACATCTTGACATGGTTCATCTGAATACCACCGCTGTGCAGCTGCAGCAGATGCAGAATGGTCCACTTAAAACCCAGCCCCAGTTCTGACATTCAGAAGCTCCATACAAACAAATACATAAATTAAATCAAAGGTATTGATCACCTATTTTTTTCTACCACTTTTAGAGAAGAAAGAACTATCATTGATAATTTTTGAAAAGATGAGCCTGGACAAATGATCTTGTCTGGACTAAATCAATATGACCTTCCATGTGTTTTACCCACCATTGTATGATGTGTAATTGATCAAGTGATGAAAACTGACAGGAAGTGATGCCCACACAAGAGCTGGGAGTTATCAAATCACCGCCCAATGAGTCTTCTGCATTACACTGCAAGATCACGAATTCTCCCCACCTTCTATATTTCATTTTAAATCATCTAATGTTCTGCCCAAGGTCAGAAAGTTCCCATGTTCATTAATTGTGGTGAGGTGAGATTTTTGCTGAGTATTAGGAAATAATAATGATCATTTAACAACTAGGACAGAGGATAATCCACTGCTGAAAATAGTGTCCACAACCAGCTTGGAAAGTGTTCTATGGAAGGAAATGTACTCAGGCAAATGCCAGTGACTTGCCACTTTGCCAGAATATTCTTCTTCCTGATGTGTGTTTGGGACTGACTTCTCACACACCAAACCCAGGCCGAACCCATCCTTAAATTATTTCTAATGAATTGTGCTTTGGTAGCCAACCCTCAGCTTACAATGAGGCAATGTTAACAGAAATAACCATATGACACTCACACTTAATGTAAGAATGTGGGTGAGCATACTGTTCAGTACATAATATGAAGTCCTCTGCCTACCAGTAGAAATTTATCTTTGTTTTAGCTCCAGGAATGCCTGTACTTTTCCCTCAGCTGCCAGTTTAGTTTTAGATACAAACCATAAACAGTAGACCATGGACATTTGCAGATTTGATTGTTGTGTTTTCAACAGCTCAGAAGAGACAAGTCCTAGGGACCTCAAGTTTAACTCACAGCCACAGCAGTGCCGCATGTGGCATGACATGCTGAGAACTGGGTCTGACACCCCAGCATGCACATGCCAGCACAGCTGGGTTGTCGGCTGACCTGCATCTTTCTTCACACACTGTCCTGTCCCACCACACTTTCCTCCTCCTGGGGACTGCTAGAGAACTCAGAGCCTTCTAAAGTGAATTAGAATTCACTGCATCAGTGCTGGGCTCAGTAAGCTCGGACTTTCCAGGTGCCCTTCCGAAGGACTCAGTGGACTGCAAGGTGACATTTCACCATGAATGGCGGTCAGAGAGCTCAGCTGTGGGGGAACCCTAAGTTGGACTCTGCAACAGGACAGAACAGAGCAGAACAGAGCTCAGGGCCACTCCACAAACAGAAGTGCTCACTTCCAGGAAAAAGCTCCATCCTGGCTGAGGAAAGGGATGAGAACAAATTTAAAAAGAAATGGAAGGTAGGGGAGGGTATAGCGCATGCTTAGCATGTATGAGGTCCTGGGTTCAATCCCCAGTACCTCCATTAAAATAAATAAGTAAATAAACCTAATTGCCTCCTCCCCCATTACACACACACACACACACACACACACACACACACACACACAAGAAGAAATGGAAATACACATCTTTCTCCCAAATGAAAGGAAAAAAGGGGTCATCTTTCCCAGCAAATGAGGGAGAAGTGCCAATTCCAGCAGTTTTGAGACTGGCTTCTGGGTATTTCCAGCAGAGGGTGCTCAGATATCAATACAAAGGACAGCAATGTGCTCTACCTCTTAGGGAAAATCCGGAGAAGCCCATACTGGTTGCCCACCCAGCTGAGAAGTTTCTCTAGAGAAGGCACTTGGGGTAACATTCTGGGTGTAAGCCGGGAGGGGTTACAAAGTGTTTACACAGAAGGGGGAGATGTAGGGGGGATCTGCCCCTAGAAATCCTTGGGGCTTCAGCCACCCTTAGAATGGTCGCCAAAAATAAGTAAAATATCTCTAGCAATTAATAACTTTAACTTTTATTAATAACTTCCCCCAGTATGTCCTATCTGTACTTTGGACATTCACTTTATAAGCCCATTTTCAGTGCCTTTTATGGGCAAGCAAGATGCCACATGCTGTGGAGACTTGAAATGTGTGAATCCAGTCTCTGTCTGCAAAGAATCTATTTTAAAAGGGAAGATGAGACAAATAGACAGGTTACCACATTCTACCAGTCAGAATATGGCTAACTCCATCAGGGAGGCACAGTGGGTGGGTGACAGTAGAAAAGCTCATGGGGGGCTGAGAAGAATAATGAGGAGACCATTTGCAGATGGGGGCTCACCAGACCACTCCTTGCTTACTGAGCATTATTCTGGGCAGTCTCCAGGTCTTTACAAAGGTCCTGCTACTGTGGACATCAAAATGCCCTCTGAGGCAAGAACTGATAAAAATCATTGCTGTTTGCCTTGGAGAACTTCCAGACTTGATACTAGACTTTGTGTATCTTTTATCCTCATGATATTCAGACAAGGTATTATTATTATTCTCACTATACTTTTTTTATTCTTGTTTTTTATTGAAGTGTAATCGATTTACAAGTTTAGTTTCAGGTGTCCAGCAAAGTGATTCGGTTATACATATACCTATAAATATTTTCAGTTTCTTTTCCATTTTGGCTCATTACAAAAAATTGAATATAATCCCCTAGGCTATACAGTAGGTCCAGCCTATCTATTTTATTATCCCCAGATGAAGACACTGAGTGCAGGGGTCACCCGTTAAATGTCCTCACGGCCAGGATCTGAACCTGAGTCTGTTGAAGTCAGAAAACTGTGTTGTGGTTCTCATTACTCCATTCTGCCTCTCTCAAGAGTAACACTCTTAGTAACTGCATTTTACTAAAAGACAATGTTTTGAAGGGATAAGTACATAAGAGCCAAAGAAGAAAAGGTTTGGCAAACAGTGGGCCTTTGAGGAAGGAGGGAAAGACTTTTGTTCAGGTGGTTCTGACAACATATCCCAGAGGCATACAGCCATCTCCATTATTCCTAGGTCCACCATTTCCCTCGGCAAAACCGCTAGTTAGCAGCCATCTTTGAATGCTAACAACAGTAATTTTCAGATGACCTGAAGTGCCTACTAGGGCTTTTGTGCCTGAAAGCCAAGTGGAAAATGCTGTGCGACTCTTTTCCACAAGTCCTGTAGGTGGCACCCATGCACTGGCTTCAGCAGAAGGACCACAGCGCTGACCTTTCAGGAATCCTAACAGGCATAGAGCATTCACCAGACTCCTTTCACTCAAAGTGAAAAAGAAAGAAGTAAGTATAGCCTTGCTCTCTGTAACCTCACCTAAAAATTCTCCCACCTGAAGAGGATATAACAGAGAAGTGCCAGCCTCCAGATACCTCTAAGCCTGACCGGCCATGTGACCTGGAGCAGACACCCAACCTATAAGAAAACAAGAAGGGTGTTCTAGACAGCCTCTAACATCCCTTCTAACTCATACATTTTATTTTGTTACTCCCCCAACCCCACCCAAAGAATCCTGAATAGTCCCTAAGGGGAAAAAAAGGGAATTTATAAAATCAAACTTTAAAAGGACAATGAGGGTGATCTAGCTCAAAAAGTCATTCATTGGAAACCCTCTGCCACAATTCCCCCAAAAGGTTACCACCATCCAGGACTCATCAGTTCACTAACTCACAGGACAGCCGGCATGACCACTGGGAAGTTCCTATCACTGAGTTCCCACGCTGGCCCTAATCCTACGTTCTCGGGTCAGTCTAACCCCGTGGGCAGCCCTCCCTCTGTCAAGAAACAGTGACCATGGCCCCTACTTCCCACACATGCACGCACACACACACGCATGCACACACCCCCAGCCTGTCTGTATCCCTTTTAATCCTGGTATCTAGAAGTCAATGAAACGCTCTAAGTCTAACCAAAGTGGAGTCGAACAAAACTGTCAAGTTCCTTCTTCCAAACACTGCACCTTTATTATTTCACAGTATTAGTAGCCACATTGCACTAGAGACGCCTAAACAACTCCGGTCAACACGGCCCAATACAGTGGCCACCCAGCCACCTGTGGTCACTGAGCCCTTGACATATGGCCCATGCGACTGAGGAGCCAGATTATTTTAATTTATGTAATTTTAAATTAATTTAAACTGAAAAACAGATACTCAGTTTTGTCAGTAGAAAGCTTTTAAATGTTTGAAACAAATTGGATGTGTGAATCTACTTCTTCAACTGTAAATCTTATGAAATCTAAATATGATTAAGTACTTCCAGTGAAGGATAAAGAAGCTGCTCTGTGTGTGTGTGCGCGCGTGTGCATAAAATGGAATACTACTCAGCCATAAAAAATAATGCCATTTGCCGGAACATGGATGGACCTAGAGATTGTCATACTAAGTAAAGTAAGCCAGAAAGAGAAAGAAAAATATCATGTGGTATCACTTCTATGTGAAATCTTAAACAAAAAAAGGGGGGGGGGGGACACAAATGAACTTATTTACAAAACAGAGACTGACTCACAGACATAGAGAACAAACTTATGGTTACCAGGAGGGGAAGAGGGTAGGGAGACACAAATTGGGAGTTCAGGATTTGCAGATACTAACTACTATATATAAAATAGATAAACAACAAGGTCCTATATTCAATACCTTATCATAGCCTACAATGAAAAAGATATGAAAAGGAGTGTGTGTGTGTGTGTGTGTGTGTGTGTGTGTGTGTGTGTGTATTATAAATGAATCACTATACTGTACACCAGAAATTAACACAACAGTGTAAATTGACTATATTTCCATTTTTTAAAAAAAGTATTTCCAGTGAAAATTTAGCTTCTGGATTGCAATGTGCTCTAAATGTAAAATGCACACAGGATTTCAAAGACTTTATATACAAATGTAAATATCTTCACAATTTTATGTTACTTATCAAAATGATGATTTTTGGATAAATTGGGTTCAATAAAATATATTATAAAAATGAATTGTATCTGTTTCCTTTTACTTTTATTAATGGACCTACTAGAAAATGTAAAGTTACATATGTGGCTTATAATTGTTCTATTAGACCATACTCCTCCAAATTATTCAGAGTAGCTGCAAGTAGCTGCAAATATCTGCCCGTGCAAATTTGTCCAGTTGGGTTTCAGATTCCAATATCAAACCTTCTATTAATCCTTTTTACATTTCTATTTCTAAGATCTGATTTATTATTCTAGCCAGGCAATATGGTCTTTAGGAGTTTTGATCCCATATATTTGTAGTCCCCTTCAACTTCATGCTTCCCACCAATTTGATAAGTAAACTTAGTTTATAGTCATCCAAGTCTTCAGTTAAAATATTGACAAAGTCAAGGCTGAAGGCATTATAAGAAATCACTTCTCATGTTAAAAACAACACATTAATTAAGCATTACCTTGGATGTGCTTTTTTTTTTTAGCTAAATAATAACTCACTTAATGTAATAGGATAAAGACAGTACTTTTCAATCTTCCATCAGATACCTCATCTGCCTATCTCCTGCCAAAGAGCTGCTGGACAGAAAGCTTGGGGCAATCAGCGAGGTCAGGGTCAGTGTAGGCCTGGGGCTGGTGGGGAGGCATCTAAGGAGACTAACCCCCACAGCACAGCAGCTGAGATAAATGAGGCAGCAGCTCCAGAGCGCAGGCAGTACCAATCCAGGCAAGAGGCGCCGGCTCTCTGGGGCCTGAGCGATGGAGTTAAGACCGTTCAATGAGCTTGCTTTCCAGGTGGAGGTTCAGGACGAGCCAGCCTTTCCCTCTCGCTCTCATGCCCCATTGTCTCCCTTACTTGGGGTCAGGGACTTTTAGAGGACTCTTAGACATCCTTTCATTCAAACTTCTGGTCTGTTCTACATCCCTACAAAATTGGCAATTTAAACCGTCCAGTCACTGCTAAAACATCTCCACCAGCAGGGGCCTCGGTGCTCTTTCATTAGGAAACATTCCATTTGCAAAACACTTGAATTGTCAAGGAATCCTTCCTTAAATTAAGTGACAGTCTGACTCTTTACAACTTCAACCCACAGGTCTTACTTCTGCCTTCTGAATAAACCCAGTGCTTCTCCAACATGGCGGGTATAGTTATATCTGTATGAAGGCAGTTAAGTGACCCTCAGTTCTTTTCATTTCCAGACGACCGTATCCCTAGTACTTCAGTCATTCTTCTTTGACATGCTTTCGAATCACTTTACCATCCCAGGTACCCTCCTCCAACACACTCTAGTGCACTCATCAACATCCCTCATAAAGAGCACAGTACCCCGCACTGAGCACAGCACCCAGCACTAAGCACAGTACCCAGCACTGAGCACAGCAGCTCTATGGGGTATCACCTCCCTCCCTTCCTCCTGAGGCCATTTCCTCTAACACAGACTAATGATTTGAGATACTCACATTCTATGACTGACACATTCGGAACTTGCAATGCACTCAAATGCACAGATGATTTTCTGCGATGCTATCCACTGCACGTGTGCCCTCATGCATCTAATGGTAATCATGTGGGACATGGTTCCATGGAATTGAGGAGTGTCCTCAGGTTCCTGCCCAACACAATCTCTGGTCAGCCACTGAGAGTTGACACACCGGTGTGGCCTATTTGACACCCAAGGGCCAAGTTAAATCTCCCCCACCCTGTACCTCTGCAGCTGATTTTTATCTGGCAAATCAAAGGCCTTTACATTTATCCTTCAACGAATTTATTGATATTAGATTTGGCTCATCAAGTCCAGTTTCATCATCTGCATAACATAGAGCTTAGCAGAACATTGATGACTCCATCCAAATATTTCCCTTTGTCCTATTTTTCATTTAGTATTGCTCCCTAATGGTTACTGGAAATTATCTACTTTATTATCCAATGTATTTATTGAATGGACTTTTATGTTGTCACCTTTAAAAAAGTATTTCCATTTCATATAAAATCAGCTGCTTTTTAAAATTCATGTGGCACTGCTTTTTATGTCCATTTCAATTATAAGTTTTTATTGAGAATCTATGGGCTACAAGCAGTAGTCATCAATATGTTCCAGAAAACAGGCAGGCTTCACTCTTAAACTAGCCTGAGCCTTAATTCATCACAATAATTTCTTCCCAGGAGCAGCAGGCTCCGTGATCCTCAACTAACACTTTCCTGAGTTATTGCCATTGTCATAGAAGCCCTTAGGGCCAGGGCAGAAGACCTGAATCCTTTAGGAGCATAAACTGGTACCAAGCTTTAGTTTTCCCCAGGGACCCTGCAGCTGGAAGAGTATGCGGATGGAATGTTCTGGTTTTGAACTTTTGTACTACGTGCAACACACACTCTCAGCAGAGGCAGATGAGGAATCATAACCAGAATCTTCTGGTTCCCACAAAACTGGCAATTGAGGCTCAATGTCCAGTAATCGAAGGTTCTTAGGAACAAACCAGATCTCCAGGGCAGCTGTATCTCAGATCCCTGGCAAGGAACAAGCCTCGGGTCCCTGAAGCAGTACTGCAGTCAAATGATGTCCTTGTGGCTAAGGGTGCAGATTTTTACACACCTATCTTCACCCCAATTACAGAACTCTCTATCCACTTGTCAGAATACTTTAAGCAGGTGTTGAATCATTGACCAGCCTTGCTCACCCACAGGCCTGTAAACCAGATATTCTAGGAAAATGAATATGATTCACAGAACTCCTTCCCCTCTCCCTGTCCTTTAGCCAGCCACTGTATTATCACGGACGTGCTCCTCTGCTAGGCAGTCTATATTCTGATTGAACTTACCCAAAGACTACAGTGTGATGAAATGGTTTAAGCACAGAAGCTGCAGAGAGAGATTCATTTTTCAATCCAACTAGCAAGTTAATGATTATATGTCACTTTGGAAAATCATCTCCTCTTTCTGGAAATGAAAACTAAGTCCACATGCATGTTGCTCCGTGTTGGGTCAGACTCTCTAACGTTTAGGGGGAGAGGTCAAGGCCTCCCTCCCACCCTGCACTCCCACCTCGCCAAAGGAGCTCTGATAAAGGATGAAACAGCGTCCCCAGGGTGTGTGATCTAGAAACATTACTGGAACTTTTTGTGGGAGGAAAAACGGAGCTCAAAAGGCCTGGCATCCACCACCAAGCACAGGTAAAAGGGACGCAGGGCCCTGTCCAGCTTGTGGGGTCCAGCAGGCCCCGGGTTACAAGAAGCAAGCCCAGAGCAGGGAGACTCCAGCTGCCTCTTTCCTTCGCCTTAGGACGGGAGGAAGAAAGAAATTCGGAGGTTCCCCTACTATCCTCCTCAGCTTATCAACAGGAGAGACCTGATAGGGATTTGGGACAAACTTGTAGGAGGAATATACATATATTTGCCTGCATGGGCCTCTTCCCCTGGAACCAAGCATCTGAGTAGGAGCTGGGAAGGGACTTGTACTGTCAGCCTGGGGAAACCCATCTCCCCAAATGCAGGGCATTCTGGAAGCAGAATCCCGGAGTCAGGTGAGCTGGGTTTCCATCTTGGCTCAGCCTCGGACCAACTGTGTGACCTTGGAGCCTCAGTTCCTCCCCTGTAAGATGAGGATAAGGATGGCACCCACCTCGGAGGGCTAAGAATGGAAAGTGTTGAAGCCAAGAACGAGATTACAGGGAGTGAGTGCAGAATAAGAGCTCCATAAACAACAGCCGTTGTGATTATAACCAGGCTTTTCAAGCCGAGTTAGAACACACTGATCTGGCAGAATCAGGGCCCTTAATTCATATTATAAATACCCACATGGAGCCTCAGATAGGTCAACAGTAGATAAAAACTCCCCAGGGCAGCCCCCAGAGAGACTGTCTCATAAAGGAGGGAGCTTCTGGGGAAAGTCAGATTATTATTATTCACATCAGTTTCTACCTCCATCTCCAACTGCAGCAGCAACAGCTCAGAACCTGAAAGGAGTAAATACTAGGTGGTGGCGAGAAAAAGTGGCAAATTTGTACGAAATCCCTGAGCTCCTGATGTTTTTGTTCTAGTGCAGGGGGAGAGCTGACAAATCAATAAACCAGCACAAATCGGATACACTGGAGTAAGCATCATGAAGAAACACAAAGCAAGGTAAGGGGATAGAGGGTGCTGGGGTGGGACTTTGGATGTCATGGGCTAGAAGGTCTTCTCAGAGGAGATGGCACCTGAGCAGAGAACTGACTGAAGGGAGGAGACAACTGGACAAATGGAAGAGCAGCACGTGCAAAGGTCCTGAGGCGCAGCCTTGGTATTCAGTGCATGGGGAGGCTTGTGGGCAGGAGGCAGGCAGTTAGGGGGTTGAGTAAAGAGGCAACTCACCACCACACACCTCCACTGTGTGCTCCTTCTTCTTTTTTCATAGTGCTCATCAGCTTCTAACAAGCTATATATTACTTACATAGCATATTTATTTTTCACTATGTCCCCTGGCCAGAACGCAAGCCCCCACAGCACAGGGATCTCATCTATTTGCTTCATGGATCCATCCCAAGCATCTATCTACAACTGGCCCTTTGCATGGTGCATGGAACCCATGGTAAGTACTGGGTGGATGAAGGAATGACATGTTGGCCAAGAAAAAGATGTGGTTTGTTCTAAGGGCAATGGGACTTTGGGGCGATTTTAAATAGGAAAATTACATGATCAAACTTATGTTTTTGATTGCTTTAGCTACTGTGAGAAAAAAAGATGGATGGATGGATAATTGGATGAAGCCCAGAGTCTATAACTCCTGCTTTTGCAGGGGAAGATTTTTCAGGTGCAATTCAAGTAGGAAGCTGCTCTGCTCATTTTAGAGTTGAACATTTTCCTCACTACCTGCACTCCTACCCTGTGGCTCAGAGGGACCCTCAGAGACAAGAGAGCTGTGGGACAGTGCAGTGGGGAGACCCTACCAGGAATGGGCAGGGGGCTTCCAAAAGCTGGCAAACCTCAACTCTTCAGAACACAGAGCAAGAGAGACTGTTTCCATAGCTGGGGTCAGAGCAGATCATGAGAAGACAGAGAGGGAGCCAGAAAAGGACCCCAGCAGCCAAGGGGAAGGAGGCTCAACCAGCAGAGACATGGCAGTGAGGGTCCCACCAGCTTCCTCTGTGGAATTGGAGGTTAATGCCAGCTCCCTGCTGCAAGGTCTTTGTGGTAGAGAGACTCCTGTTTAAGCTCATGGTTTCAGAAATCAGAGGTCTCACTCAATCATGTGGTCCAGCCATTCTCAGTTAAACTTTTTGATGTTATTCTGAGGTCCTGAATTAAAGAACCTCTTCGGGTATTGATAAAATTAACGGTTCTAATGGGGTGAAAATTTCTATCAAATCTAATGTCCAGAGTATAGCACCTTCTACAGAATGGTGTCCTAATACCATCTGGGGTTATAATGTGCTCCACACACTTTCCTTCCTAGGTCAGATTACTTTTATTAAGCAATTTACTGACTTACAGTGTTTGTGATAAAGCAAGAACTCTGTGTATATTCCATGAGGCCAGATTCACTTTTTTCCACATTTAATTTTTAAGTGCACAGAATGACTGTTTCACCTCCTTCCAGAACAACATTTGCTCTAATCAGATGAGGAATCAGTCTGCAGAGAGACAAGGCATAAATGTTCCCATATACAGAAAAGAACTGGTGAGGTTTTTCCTCTTCAAAATGCACCTGCAGTCTTTCTTTACCTCTCTGCCTCTGGTTTCCTCTAGTGGCTCCTATAATCCTATGCAAGTGATATTTTACATTTCCTAAAACCTTTTAAAAGCTTGAAGTTTTGTAAATTAGACAATATCGTCTTTCTCCTTTGGAAGAAGTAATTGCAGTCTTGTCTTTTACCTAAATCATTTTATGGGCCATTAATTGAATAGATAATGTTTCTCAGCAGAGGCTGAAGGGTCATTTACCATTTTCAACTTGACAAATACCTGTGATCACAAGAGAGCCATACAGAGAGAGGTGACACCGAGCTTTTATGCAGAGCACAGATCTGGCTGGAATCAGAAAGCTGCACATTTTATCTCTTATTTTATACTTACACATGAGGTGAGTAAGATGACTTTCAATTTCTTCACTATCTGAATCTTTGTTTTAATTGGAAATTTTGAATATCAAAAGTCTTCTGGCTTTGGTTTTAGAAAACCAGATGGTATGTTTTGCTCTTTGAGATTCAAGAAGTCACCAGATGAAAAGCCAAAGATCTCATCCCAGATACCCACCCTTTGTACCATAGACTGTCACCATTGTTTTAATCAGAGGTACCAGAAGCACTGGACTGCTTGGACAGCCAGGATCAGAGAAGAACTCGGGTCTATGAGAAAACAGCTCTGCAGTGATTAGATCACCAGAATCAGAGGAGTGGTAGTGACTCTCCTTTGTAAAGATGTCAAACAGAAAAAAAAAAGAAAGAAAGAAAGAAAGAAAAAGGAGTTTCAATCAAAATGCTGAGTCCTTGCAATAAATACAGCTCCACATCGAATCACCTTCCAGTACCCCTTCCCTTACCGTCCCCCCATCTCCCCCCACATTTACCTCTAATAGTCTGACAAGACCCTGCTTCACTGCCTCAAAGGAGTCACTGAGGGCAGAGGGATTCCACCACCACTGACATGGTCAGTTTCTTCCATCACAGGGGAATCAGCATAGCCTTTTTTTTCAATCATGGTAAAATACACACAACATAAAATTTTCCAAGTTAACCATCTTTAAGTGTTCATTTCAGTGGCTCTAAGTGCATTCAGGTTGTACAACCATCACCACCGTGCATCTCCAGAACTCTGCCATCTTCCCAAACTCAAACTCTGTACCTGTTAAACACTAGCTCCCCTTTCTCCCTTCCCCCAGCCGCTGATGGCCAACATTCTACTTGTGTCTCTAAGAATCTGTCTACTCTAGGAAGAGAGGAAGCACAGTACTTTTCCTTGCATGACTGACTGGCTTACACTGCTTAGAAAGGTTATCTCCAGCGTTCATCTATGTTGTAGCTCCTGTCAGGACTGCCTTCCTTTTTAAGGTGAATAATATTCCATTGTATGTATAGACTGCATTTTGTTTACTCACTCATTCGTCCATGGACACTTGGGTTGTTTCTGCCTTTGGCTATTGTGAATAAGGTGCGATGAACATGGGTTTACAAAAATCTGAGTCCCTATTTTCACTTCTTTTGGATGTACACCCAGAAGTGGAATTACTGGATCATACAGTAAATCTATGTTTAATTTTTTGAGGAGCCACCACACTGTTTTCCACAGCGGCCGTACCATTTTACATTCCCACCAGCAATAACATCCTCTTGACGCCTTTGCGTCCATGTTATCACCAACATCTTTGGCTCAAAATATCACCATTTTGCAGTTCCACCTTGTTTCCTGTCATGTTAGATTTCAGGGACACAGAGATAAGCAACAACCCTGTAGATAGACCTCTGTGAAATTTTCCCCCCGAGAGGGTGATCAGCCATCAGCACATTGCTGGCTTGGGTGAAGAGACACTTAGATCTCCTGTTACAGAAGCTCAGAAGAAGGAAGAGGAGCCCTTTAGGTTGCCACAGAAAGCCTGCGGGACATGTATTTCCTCCACCCGACTTCATCTCCTTCGAGATGTTGGCAAGGGCGCTGATACAAAGCCCTGACTGGAGCTCCCCAGAACAAAGCCGGGGGAGTGGGGAGCCTTCCTGGAAGAGGGGATGAGACAATGCAGGACCTGAACTAGCCAAGACTCTTCCCTTCCCACCAAGGAGGGGAGCTCTTCTCACCCGAGCCCGGGCGGGATCCTGGGGAAAGTTCCTATCTCTGAGCAAAGAATGAGGATTAAAGGTGGTTCTTTAAGATTCGATACCCAGGGCAAAAGCCCCAGCCAGATTTTAAGAATTTACACTTGCTTCAACTGATCTATGTTTTCTCTTAGGAATTTTAAACCCAGGGGTAGAGACTGAGGATAAAACCCATTAGAAAAGGGAGAGGCTTGGGGCCTGAGAAGGGTTTGTGTCCTCCAAAAAGACACTGCAAAGTACTAACCTTCCCTTCCCTATGAACCCTATTTGGAAATAGTCCTTGCAGATGTAATTAAATGAAGATGAGGTCATTAGAATGGGCTCTAATTCAGCAGGAGGGGAGACCGTCATGTGAAGACAGACGCAGAGATGGAAGTCACACCACAGGATGCCTGGGACCACCAGAAGTAGGAAGAGACAAGGAAGTGCCCTCCCCTAGAGGTTTCAGAGAGAGCATGTCCCGCCTAATATCTCAACTTCAGACCTGTAGCCTCCAGAACTGTGAGAGGATGTTTCTGTTGTTTTAAGCCACCCAGATTGTGGGCTTTGGTTCTAGCAGCCCTAGAAAACTAACACAGAACCCAACGCCTAGAAACCACCCCCTGCAGAACATGTTCGCATCACTGCTGTTTCCATATTGACTATGAGAGTTGCTGAATTCAGAGGGTTTTTTTGAGGAAATGACCTCCTGTCATAATTTCAGATTTCCCAAAGTGTTTGCGGATTTTAAAATCATAATCTTAATTAATGAAATTGTCTCTGGCTGGAAGACTGCCTTTTGGGTACACAGACATTTCTAATCCCTACAGTTTCATAGGAAAATTATAAGCCCTATTTTGTGCAGAGTCAGACTCGTACAAAGTCAGGAGGGATTTAGCATGATCAGAGGAAAGAGACTGGATTTCACGCTTACTTTTCTTTTCTTTGAAGAGAGAACTTTGCTGGAGGATGTCACACAGGTGGTTTTCGAAGCTCATTGGGCTTCCCGAGTTCCCCTGTGCGTCCTGAAATGTCATTAAGGTTCTGCAGCCATCCCCTCCAGTCCTCAGGGAGGGTTTGAGAACCCGCCCATTGCCTTATCAGCTCCTTGAAAGGAAATGGGGTGGGGATCTGCAGCTCCCACGTGGAAAGTAGCTCTCAAGTGTCATCTGCCCCTTTGACGCATGAAGAAACTACAAAGAGCGAGTGCGAAAAGCAGGAAGCACATACCGAAGTTGACAGATCTGATGAGTTCACTGCTGGCGGGGGGAGGTCACTAAAATTAATTGACTAAGAATCTCTGGATTCCATGTGGTGGCTGAGAAGAAACCTAGGATGGGCGTGTAAAGTCATACAAGTCAGAGTGGAGAAGGCAGAGAAGTACAGCACCAGAGAACTTCACAAGTCTTTACACACATGTGCCACACACACAACACGAAGAGAGAAAAGGCGCCATGTGTAACTGTGACATTAACAAAGAATGGCCGTGAAGAAATGGTTCACAGAAAAGGAAGCATAAGAGGGCTAAAACGCAGGAAAGGAAGGTCAACTACAGTCGTGACATGAGAAAGTGGTATGATGTTAAACCTCCGTGGAGATACCACTTCTTATCTATCAGACAGGCAAGAGTTCACAGTGATGACACCATGCTCTGCGGTGAGAATGCAGAGCGAGTACACCCCCTTTGGAGGTCAACTTGGCAATATTTATTCAAATAACAAATGCACTTACCCCTGGACCTGGCAAACCCACTTTGGGGCATTTACCCTAAAATATGCCTACATACATTCTAAATAGACAAGATTATTTATATTGGCATTATTTGCCATAGCAAAAGGTGAGAACCACCCAAGCGTTCATCCACTGGAAATTTTAAAATTCATATGATGAAGAAAAGAATGGGAAATCGTTGTACATACAGGTGTAGAAAAATCTCCATGTCGTTATCATTACTTTTTTAAAAAAGGTCCAAAACAATGAAAATATGGTGGTATTAAATGCATACATCGTTGATACTTTTCCTTCAAGAGGTGGAGCCAAAGCCCCTTCCCTTGAGTGTGGGCTGAGCTAAGTCAGGTATTTCTCATGACACAAGTAAGAGCAGAAGTGATGGTGTGTGGCCGCAAAGACTGGGTGATACAAGGCACTCTGGCTTCCTCCTGGCTCTTTCTCCTTAATCATGCACTCAGGGGAGCCCAGCTGCTATGTCATGAGGGCAATCTGCTTGATTCCATGAAACCTTCTGCCAACAGCCATGTGAGCGAGCCATCTGCTTGGAAGTAGACCCTCTCTCCACAGTCACGCTTTCAGATGACTATAGCCCAGGCCAACAGTTTGACAGAAATCCCACGTGAGACCTTGAGCCAGAACCACCTAGCCAAGTCAATCCTAGACTGAGGACTCAGAAACTGTGTGAGATGAGATGTTTGCTTTTTTTCAAAATGCTGTGTTTGGGGGGCAGCAGGGGATGGAGAGGGGAGGCGGTTAATTTGTTATGAAGCAGTAGTTAACTAAGGTGTTTAAAACAGGCTATTTTGTGTGTAATAAAGGGGAAAATAATATATAATTACATTTTCTGATTTTTTTCCATAAAGAAACAATGGAAGGGAACCCAAGCCTGAAGAAAAGTGGTTACCTGTACAAAAGGCATATGGAATGGAGAACAAGATTCATGAGACTAGAGAAGAGAGCGAGACTTCTCAAAATGCTTCTTTTATACATACTCTTCTATTTTGAAATTAAGTTCATACATATTTATGTATTTTAAAAGTAATTTTTTTCTTTAAAAAAATAAAACTTTATTTTTTAACATTTTTTATTGTGTTATAGTCATTTTACAATGTTGTGTCTAAAAAAGTAAAACTCTTTAAAAAGGACTACCATGGAAAAAAATATTTCCTCCATTTAGTGGCTGTCACGAGTGCTCACATGGTGTCAGTCTAGCCTTGGTTTGTCACCAACTGAAGTTCTGGTATGACCCAGAAAGTATTTTAAGAGAAAGGTTGGCAGATTTCTAGGTAAGAGATCAAAGGAACATCTGTCCTAGGGGGTGGGGTGGGGGGAATCCCAGAGAGAAGGAGAAATGGTGACATGCTATGACAATCAAAGTGGCACTGAAGGGGGCAAGGTCCTAAAAAAGAAAACGTACTGGCATTTGCCAAAACAGGAACTGAAGGTCTTGCTTTCCTCTCATTCAGACCGCGTGGTGTGAATAGGAGGTTTCATATTGTTCCAAAGGGTCAAGCACACACATGCACAATGGGAGAGGACACGGCTGTCTGAGGGTTCTGGTGGAACGAGAAGCTGTGTTCACAAATGAAGTGGCAGAGAAGGGACAACAATCAGGTGCATCAAGAGTTAGGGCAAGAGCCAGGTGCAGGTGCTTCCCCGTGCCCGGGCATCCTTAATCAGTAAAAAAGCATCCGGAAATTGGGATTTGCATGACATGGGGAAATTTCTGCTTCCTTATTCCATTTATAGACCTAAGGGTTGTTGGATGTTATTTCCTGTTATTTAAATTTTTATTCTAATAATCTTAAAATTAAGATATTAGTAAGAAAAAAATGTTAACAAGAGTTTTGACTGGTCATGATCCTACCATATTTCAAAGAAAACTCTTAGGCGTACAGGAAGAGAGGGTTAGTCAATAGTCCAAGTGAATAATCGAGGAGCTCATGAAAAGGAGGGTGCACAGCACAGAACTGCAAGAAAGTTCTTAACTGTTAAGTGCTGTCTGAGTAATATTAATTTCCTTTTGGATGAATATTGGGGAAAAATTTGAGAAGTGAGCCAAGGCAGACAGTTTAGATGTTGGCCAATAACTTTTAAGCATTCTTGATAAACACGCTATAATGTTGCACAGTGGACCCTTCTCAAATCATCTGCCAAGTGACTCATTTTTTTTTTTTAATGAGGGTGAGGTGAGTACCCTCTGTCTAAACTCTTGGTTTTAGGAATGGCTCCCTCCAACTTTATGAAGTGACCTAAACTTGAGCTGGTCATGGCTGATTAGTCCCACTGGGAACCTGGCTCAAATTGTGGCAGTCAGTCCTTTTCTCCTTGGGAACCCTTGTGCACTGTTGGTGGGACTGTAAATTGGTACAGCCACTATAAAAAATAGAATGGAGTTTCCTCAAAAATTAAAAACAAAACACTGACTGATTCAGCAATTCCACTACTGGGCATATATCCAAAGGAAACAAAATCACTATATCAAAGAGATGTCTGAACCCCCATGTTCACTGCAGCATTATTTACAATAGCCAAGACAGGACAACAACCTAAAGGGCCACCAACAGATGAATGGATAAAGAAAATGTCATACATATAATGGAATACTATTCAGCCATTAAAAAAAGTCCTAACATTTGTGACAACATGGTTGGACCTTGACAACATTATACTAAGTGAGATAAGTCAGACAGAGAAGACAAATGCTGTATGATCTCCCTTACATGCAGAATCTAAAAATAAAAAACAAAACAAAAAAATCTCATAGAAAAAGGGACCTGATTTGTGGTTACCAGAGGCAGGGGATGGGGAGGGGAGGAATCCAATGAAGGTGCTCAAAAGGTACAAACTTCCAGTTAGAAGATAAATAAATAAGTACTGGGGATACAATGTACAACATGATGACTAGAGTTAACACGGACGTAGGTATGTTTGAAAGTCGCTAAAAGAAAAGACCCTAAAAATTCTCACCACAAGGAAAAAAACTTTTTCTTTTTTTTGTATCTATATGAGATGATGGATAACTAAACTTATTATGGTAACCATTTCACAATATATGTAAGTCAGGTCATTAAACTTATGCTACAGTGCTAAATGTCAATCATACCTCAATAAAACTAAAAGAAGAAATTTTAATTAAATTAAGATTTAAAATAAAAGATTAACTTGGGTTTGTTTTTTGTTTTTTTTTTTTAATCCTTTCCTCCTCAATCCATGCTTGGGACCCAGGAGACTTAACCTCACCAGGGAGCTGGATTTGTACTAACGAAATTCAGAAGCCAAGAGGGACATGCTGATCCCTGCTGTGTGGACAGAGGCTGCAGAGAGAGGAAAATGAATCAAGCAGAGATCTGAAAAGAAAGACAGGTACCACAGAAAGAGAAAACAGCTTGAGTGTACTCAGGTCTCTGGCTCTAGTTTGGGGACCTTGGCTTCCCTGACGCTTACCTGGGTCCTTATAATAAATTCTACCTTGAGCCAGTTTCTGCATTTGTCATCAAAAGAATCTTAGCCAATACTCTTGTGTAAAGACATAACTTGAGCTACAAGAGCCAAAAGCCATATAGATGGCTCTCTCTTTTACTTCTTCCCTTCCTATGACTTACAACTTTGATTAATTCAAGACCTTATTTTAAGGAATGAGGGTATAGCTCAGTGGTAGAGCACATGCTTAGCATGTACACAGTCCTGTATTCAATCCTCAGTATTTTTAAAAGCAATAAACTAATTAAAAGAACCTTATTTGAGAAATATTTATTGAGTAGGTTCAAGACCTCCAGAGTATGACTAAAAACTAATGACATCACCATCATAAGCAGCTCACTTCTATTAAGCACTTGCTAGATTTCAAAGACAGTGCCGGGCATTTTACATTAGTCTCTTCAATTTGCGGAGCATTTCTCTCATACAATATGATGTTTACGACTCCCATTTTACAGATGAAAAAACGGAGGCATTGAGAGGTTAGCTGCCCTGTTAAAGGTCATACATTCATTGTAGGTGTGAAGGGGGAGGGGATGAAGGAAGAAGGTGGTGGCCCAGCAAAAAGCTATGAAAAGAAGGACAAAGCCTGCTTTCCGTGTTCCCCATCTCCACACCACCCATGCCCATTAGAAAATTTCTATACAAGTAAAATGTCATTGAGATTTGCCCAATCTAGAAGTAGTAGCTAAAACCCCCCATCCCACAGTCCTGGCCATGAGGACAAATGATTGTCAAAAGTGACATAAGTAGAAAGACTTCTTGAAATTTTCTCTTGTAAATTTGACATTATTTGATATTTATCTTGCCTCTTTATATAAAGTAACAAGAAAGATAAAATTGTAAATGATTAGACTATACCTGGTACACCATAATTACATTCAAGAGACAAAAAATGACTACTATGTATTAACATTATAAGAAGAAAAAATTATCCAAATGTTTCACTTAACTCAGTTTATTGGCTCCCAGTCAGATTTACAAATGGTACAATTCTGTGTTTCAGGGTGCTATTTTTTTAAGCTTAGATTTATCTTCATTTTTCTTTCAAATTGATGGGGTTTTTTAGTTGATGTACAATATCACATAAGCTTCGAGTGTACAACATAGTGATCCACAATTTTTAAAGATTATACTCCACTTATAGTCATTTTAAAATATTGGTTATATTCCCTCTACTGTACAATATATCCTTGCAGCGTATTTATTTTCTACAAAGTGGTTTATACCTCTTATTCCCCTACCCCTATTTTGCCCCTCCCTTCTTCCCTCTCCCCAGTGGTAACCAACCACTAGTTTGTTCTGTCTGTGAATCTGCTTCTCTTTTGTCATATTCACTAGTTTGTTTCATGGTGCTACTTCCACTAAAGAATATATTGCAATTCTTAATTTTTTTTTCAATACTTGATTTATAAAACATACATTGGTAAGTAACAGATGACTATTGTAATTCTTAATAAATAAACATTTACAACCCCACATAATTTCTATTTTTTTTCCTCAACTGCTTTACTGCTTGAATGACTAGTAATATAGCTTAAAGATTTTTTAATTGCTTCTTTTTCTTGCATATTTATTTGCATTCCTAAATTTACTTAACAAAAGACTTTCTTATTTGCATAGATCAATCCTGAATGCAAAGCCTATAGAATATACTTGCAAGCAGACAACAGCTCCGCAGGGTTAAGGTATTAGAGCATGACTGCCTTTGATTGTTTAAAAGATGGGTTAAGTGCTTCTTTTCAACCTAAATAGAGACCCCACTAGGACAAAGAACCAAAGTCAGCCATGGGTCCCTGCAACACCTTTACACAATTAAATGAAAAACTCTGAAAACTCCAAAGGGCGTTTAAAACTTGCCTCCCCCCCCCAAAAAAAAATCAGTGTCACTCTTTGCTCACTGCATTGCAGCCACTACAATTATTTTAACACATACTAATTAGGTTTCTTAGCTCCTGGGTTTCAGCCAGGTCTTTGCTAAAGAAGCACACAGTCCAATCTGTAGATTATTAACAGAGAGGGTCTATATTCCATAACATCCACTCCGACCTTTTTATTTTTTCATGAGACATTCATCAATGAATGGATTAATAGGACCACAAAGGAAAAGTGAAGCACTTGTGCGCAATAATTTATCCTCTAAAAGAATGATTAACTGACAGAGTCTATTGAAGGCCAAAATCAAATTTTATTCTTAAAACTGATGCAGCTTAGGAAGGTAGTTATAAAATAAACATTTGTATAAATCCACAGACAGAAAGTCTGAGAAAGCGGGCCACAAACTCAAGAGTCAGTGGTTATGATTTCCCATTAATTCTCTAGGAAACTCACGGAAATTTTATTCATAATCTACCCTAGTTTTCTGATTAAAATGGGAATGCTAGAGCTTAGCTGATTAAAACAATATTGGGGCAGGGAAGTAAAATATTTCACACGTATCTCTGTAATATTTGAGTTTTGTATGATGTGCGCACAGTACTTTTGTAATTACACAAAACGAATTTTTTTAATTAAAAATTTTTTGGACAAACCATTGACCTTCACCATTTTTTTTTTCAAGAAAAAAATGAATGTATGCAGGACACAGGCTACCTTTCAATGCATCTATTCTATGAAATTTGTAGTTACTATTTGCCCCCTACAAAATTTCTCTGAAGTACACCTTCTGGTATCTGATTTTTCAGTTGTCCCAGATCTCAACCCCATGCTCCTCCAAAATGTTGTGCTGGACAGAAACATCCTGTTTGAGTTATTTTCCTGCACAAGGTATGAAGCTGAATCTCAGATTCTCATCTCTCCTCAATGGATAAAAACGAAGTCTATAAATCATGAAAGAAGACATAAAGAAGTAGTTTTGAAAACCCAACTTTGATTGGTTACATTCTTTTTTCTTCAATTCTGATTGCCTTTGCCTAGTTTCTTGTAAGTTTCATGTACATCTAATTTCCTTAACATTCATTAGATTTACACAATATTTACACAAAGGCTCTAGAAAGTACTGAAAACATCACTCAACGTGTGGCATCAATTACGAGGAATCTCCAATACATATTTCCCCCCTCTGTAATGAATCTGAACTTTTCTGTCTAAAGATAAGATCCTGAAAAGAACATCTGTCCTTTCCTTTTTGTTCAACTGTTTTCTTCACATTACATCTACACATTTTATACTGTGAAAGGATAATGAATATTCTCACAAATGTGCCTTCCCTTCTCCTGCCCAACAACCTGAGTTGTACCTTCCAACCTTTCCCCGAGTCTGCAGCAACCAACAGAAATGTTTATCTATAAATGCATACTAGGTTCCCACCCCCTCTCTTGCCGATGTTTATATTCCAAGAAGCCAGACATACAAAGTAACATCATCATAACAATACACTGAAACTGTAGGATTCCAGAAATAAATTATGGATAATCGTGAGTAAACACTTCGGTTTTTTTTTTTCACTCTGCAATTCTCTCCATGAAAGTTATTTTAAATGCATACACACACACTGAACAATGCTGGAATAAATCAGCATTTTGTCCCTTGCCAGAAGGAAGCTAAGAGGTAATGAGTTTTATTAACTCTCATAATGTCTGCAAAGTAGCGCAGCATCAAAGTATCGGATCCCTTTTTAGTCACTCCCCGAAGACCTACTTACAGGAGCGAGCGCATCGATGCCTCATTGATCAGCAAAACGCCGCTGCTGCATCTGCTTCCAGTCACTAGCTCAGTTCTTATACCATCTCCACCGCCCGTCACGAACCGACGGAAGTACACGCCGCGCTGCACAGGAATCAGCGAGACCTGTTCCCCAAGTGTGTGCAAAGCTCATTTGTCTGGACTTCGGATAGTTTTTCTTTTGTTTTGTTTTGTTTCCCCATAGACACTAAGCTGCAAGAGTTGTGAGGTTCTCTGGCTTGGGCACAAAAACTTCCTAAGTCATTCTGATACTTGATGATAAAAAAGAACTGAAAGCAAGAATGAAATTAAACAGAGCTTTGAAAACAAAGACTAAGAAATTGGTTTATTTTTTGGTAATTCCACTGCTTGAGAAATGCAGAAATAGAGACTTCTGTGGACTCGGCCAGGAGGTGTGAGGGCAGGTGCTGTTTGCTCTGTAGGACGTGACCTCTAGTTAGGACGTTCAGTTGAGAAGCCTGGTTCTCCTCCATACGTGACGCAGACCTGGCCGTACCCTTAGCATATCAATCATGACAAATAATCTCTTCACCTGCAGTTCACGCAGTTTCAAGAGAAGCCACTAGAATCAGTGGTTGTCAGGGTGGGGGTGCCGGACCAGCCGCAGCAGCTTCTGTGGCCAGAAATGCAAAGATCGGGCCCCACCCCAGCCTTTCTAAAATCGGAACTCCGGGGCAGGGGGGGGGGGCGGCCCATCTGTGCTTTAACAAACCCTCCCAGGGAGCTCCAGGCAGGCTCCTGTTTGAGAAGCACTGGCTTGGCTGGCTGTTTCCCAAACTATCCTGGTGATAAAAATACTGCTACTACTATTAATCCAGGTGCCCTGATTTAAACTGAAGATTTCCTGAACCATCCCTTGAAGATCCGTTCTCCTCTGGGGCCCAAGAGTGTATTTTCAACAGCAGCCAGGGGACCTCCCCTGGCCAAGTTTGGGAAGTGGTGGGCTGAGCTCTGTCTTTACGGCTGCTTTCTAGGTCTGGCTATTTCTTTGTTGCTTGAGTAGTGCAGTATTTTGAAATAGGGACGGAGAACAGAAGTGAGGTTGAATGGTCAAAGGTACAAAGTTTTCATTACACAAGATGGGTGAGTTCTAGACATCTGCAAGGCACAGGGCCTGCAGCTAATAACTAGGGCCATATTGTTTACTTAAATCTTTGCTGAGAGGGTAGATCTGTTAAGTGTTCTTCTTTTGTTTTTGGTTTTGTTTATTGTTTTTTGGTGGGGGGAGGTAATTAAGTTTTCTTATTTATTTTTAGAGGAGGTGCCAGGGATTGAACCCAGGGCCCCAAGCATGCTAAGCATGTGCTCTACCCCTTGAGCTGTACCCTCCTCCTGCCCCGCCCCCATTAAGTGTTATCATCACAGTAATAGAGGGTGGAGGAAAAAAAAGTGAGGTTGAGGAGAAGAGGGTGAGGATTAGAGTCTGAACTGGAGGGTGAGGAAGGCTCAGGGAGGGAAAGAGATGGTGCTCACATCAGTGAGGAGACACTTGCCAGGGAGAGAGAGTCCACCTGGGCGAATGCCCCTGTGTGTGGAGGACAAGGGAACAGGGGAGACAGACTTAAGTTAGACTCTGGCTACTGCATGAGACGTCCTCCAGGCAAGAAGGAGGTAAGGAAAGCAGTGTGTAGCTGACCAGTTGCCTCAGAAGGAGATTCTTGAATCAGGGTCTGTAATTTAGGGCTGGGGGCACACAGTGTTGTAATTTCAGTTGTACATTCACTCTGTGGGTCCCCACTAGACTGCTTTCCACGTGGACTCTGGGAATGGTGCCAAAGAAAGCAGGGGAAGAAAGCCAGCCCTGGAGGCCCCCAGGCCTCTGCTGACCAACACACCCCTCAAATTTCTGTCAGTAGCTTTTTAGTCTTGGATCTCTTCGATATACAAGAATTAAGTCTTACTTATTTCAAGAATTCTGCTCCTGGTCCTGCATAGAACAGCCACTTTGGGCATGGATAGGACCTAGGACCAATGTCCAAGTCGAAGAATGTCTGTATTTTAGGTGCTTTAAGAGAGCCCTAAGGCTGTCTTGTTTGTTTAAATTGGATAGGGAACCAGATTAGAGGGTATGAAGATAAATAATAAATGAATGACAGCTCAAGACCACAATTAGGCCAAGGTTAATAAGCCTCAATCCCAGTGGGTAAAGAATCTCTCTTGACAGGAGGCACTACATAAATGTATCTCACTGATGTTCCTACTGGTATTTCTTTCATTGAAAAAAATTTCTTCTAGGGGAGAGGGAAGGGGGAAGGAACAAATTAGGAGTATTGGATTAACATATAAAGACCACGGTATGTAAAATAGATAAGCAACAAGGATATAATGTACAGCACAGGAAATTAGACCCATTATCTTGCAATAACCTATAACAGAGTATAATCTGCAAAAATCACTGAATCACTACGCTGTATACCTGAAATTAACACAATCTTGTAAATCAACTATACTTCAATAGAAAGTAAACAAAATAAAATAATTTTAAAATTTCTAAATCAAAATAAAACCAAAAGTGTATAATCTTGATGAGATTCAAGAGCTTATTTGCTTCATGCTGATTGAGTCATAGGGAAGCAGGAAGGTGAGTCCCTTCTATGAAAGATTACCAGTGTTGGATTGGTAGTTCCTTTACTATAGGTCAAAATAGTTTTCTCCAAAAAAACTGAACATTTTTTTCTCCCAGGTTTATTGAGATAAAATTGACATAAGGTACCATGTAAGTCTGAGGTGTGCAGAATGATTTGACTCACAGGCACCATGAAATGATTACCACAGTGAGTTTAGTGAACATCCATCATGTCATGTAGATACAAAATAAAAGGAGAAAAATAATTTTCCCTTGTGATGAGAACTCTTAGGATTTACTCTCTTAACAACTTCCACATATAATATACAGCAGTGTTCATTATATTTATCATGGTGTACATTACATCTCTACTACTTATTTATCTTACAGCTGGAAGTTTGTACCTTTGGATTGCCTTCATCCAATGCCCTCTCCTCCCACCCTGCTGTACACAAGAAATTATTATGGACTAACTAAATATAATTTCTAAAGTAAAAATATAAACATTTTGATGGTGCTTGTTGAAAAGTTTTACTGATAAGGGTATATAATTCCAAAAACTGGAAATCACTAACCTAGGGTTACACTTTGGCATTAGTTAACCTGGGAGGGCTCTGCCCAGTAGGTGCAATGCCTGAGCCAGATGTTCGATGATTATTTTTCTGCATTTTCTGGAATAGGCACAGGAGGTATTTAAACATCCAGCTTAGAATTTGCCAGGCTAAAATTATTTGGCCTTTCTTTATGTCATAGAATCGGTGCTTTATTCTTCCGCTTGCCATGGCAGATACAGAATTTTTTTCATGAGGAAAATGCAGCCTTGCCTGCAGGCTTTTTCTGCATCCTCTTGGGGGAGGGAGGGATCCTCCCTCCAGGTTGGGTCTGTATCTGCAACCAGTGACAGGATGGGAGTCCCCTTAACTGCTCCAGTGGCTCTAAACCCAATGGGTCTGCTGCTAATGCGATATACCATGTGGCCAACTCTGCTGGCACTTGTTAGGGACCCAACCTCTGACTCAATGCAGTTGACACTTAGTCAAAGACTGATTCAGAAAAATGGGACCTATTAGAGAATTTTCTGAAGTATGTGGAGACCTCCAATCCTGCTGTGAGAGTCCCCATTTCATCCATCTGTCAGAGTTTCAGAGACTGGTGAATGGAGACCACACCCTCTTGGGTCTATTAGCCAGTGTTCTGCCACCTGCCCATGTTGAGGGATGTTCTAAGAAGGAGCTCTAAGAATCTGATTATTTCACTTTTATGCAAATATTCTTGGGGATGCCTGGAGGGAGGGCATTCAGGTGGAGGTCAGAGCAGTGTGTGCAGGCTTGGGGAGGAGCTGCCTGATGGCTTGATAGCAGAGAACCAATGTGACTCACAGTGAGCAAGGGAGAAAGCGGCAGGAGAAAGGTCAGAGGGCGTAGGGGTGAGGTCAGAGGGTGCAGGGGTGAGGTCAGAGGGGGAGGGGCAGGTTTTCTAAAAATAGCAAAACAAAGAACAATTTATATACAGACAATGGGAAAAGCTGTAATAATTATTACAATACTGGAAAGTCACTAAAAAGCCTTCTTGACTCTTTCCTTTTGTAGCCATCGCTGAAGCTACCCCTGGCCAAAAGGAAGTTGAATACCTTGGTGACTCTGACCGAAGCAAGAACCACCAAAAGCACTTCAATGCACCTTCCCACATTTGACAGAACACTGTCTTCCCCTCTTTTCAAAGAGCTGAGACAGAAAGAAATACAGCGTTCAAGCCATGCCCGTCGGAAAGGATGAAGTTCTGGTCGTGTGCAGATGCTACAAAGGGTGAACTGGCAGAGGAGGGCAGGTTTACAGGAAGAACTATGTCATCTACACTGAACGTGGGCAGCAGAAGCGAACAGGCACAGCTGTCCACGTGGGCTGTCACCCAGCAAGGTGGTTATCACTCCACTAAATCTGGGTAAAGGCGGCAAAAAGATCCTTGAACAAAAAGCCAAATCTCACCCAGTAGGAAGGAGAGAGCAACTCGTAGGAAGAAAGATTGAGATGATGCAGGAATAGAGTCATCCTACACAGCTTCCATTAAAAGGTGTTAAAATGGAGGGAAAAAGAGTCATTTATGACATAATCCATCTAAAATGATAATGAAAAACAAGAGGGTATAATGTGTCACATGTTCCTCTAGTCCACAAATACACAGTGGGTAGGTGCTAGGCTCTACTCTAGGTACTGGGGACACTTAGTGGACAAAAAAAAAACACACTGCCCTCATGGAGCTGACATCATGATGGGAAGAAATGACAATGACTATAATGTTACAGCTGCGTAGAGGATGATATGTGCTATGGGGGAAAAGCTGGCCAAATAAGGAGGATCAGAATGAGCCACACAGAAGACACAACAATCAGGCAATTACTAGGAGGAAGTGAGGAGTGAGCTGGGCAGAGATCTCAGGGAGCAGTTGGTGCAAAGGCTGGCAGCAGAGCCTTCCTGGCGTGTAGCTGGAGCTGAGTGACCAGGTGGAAAACAGTGAGAACAGGGGACAGAGGGGCACCTGGGGGCAAATCACATAAGCAAGCTACTGGGAGGACTTTAGGTTTTGTTTGTTCTTTTTTTAAATTCTTTTAGGCAGTAGATTGGGTTATTTATTTGAGATTTTTCTTGGGTTTTTTTTGAGGATGGCCTGTATTACTATGAACTTCCCTCTTAGGACTGCTTTTGCCACACCCCATAGATTTTGTGTTTTCATTGTCATTTGTCTCAAAGTATTTTTTAACTTCCTCTTTGATTTCATTGTTCACCTATTGGTTTTTTAGTAAAGACTGACCACACTGATGGACAATGGCCAGATCGTATGTACAAATAGAACTCTGACCTACAACCTGCAGCAACACACCCAGGAAACCCACTCCTCTCCTGTAACAACCAGGCCAGGAAGCCAGCCTGATCTAAGCCGGACTTGTGAGAAGCTGGGCTGCTATCTCGAGTAACAACCCAGGAAGCTAAACAATAACTTCCCTAACAATTGGCCCCAAATGGTCATGACTTGATTGATAACTACAAGCTTTCTTGATTTTGTCTGCACTTTCAACTTAGGATCAACCAAAGAAAGCCAAATATGCTCCCCCAACCAACCAGACAGGATGCTCTCTTCTGGTTAACCCTTCTCCCCACTTCCCCATCCAACCAGGGCAGACCTGCACCCACCCCTTATTTCACTAGAGCTTTTCCAATGCTCTGCTGCTTTTGAGTCACTGCCCACGTGCAAGGGATGGTGGCTGACTCCCTGGTGAAGCAAGCTCTGAATCAACGGCCTTTGCTTTTCTGATTTGGTTGGCCTTTGTTTATTCCACAGAAGGTTCTGAACACAAGGATGACATACATGATCTGCTTTAGGTTTTAAAAGGATCATTGTGTTGAGAACAGACAGTACTTGGGGGAGCAGAGAGCAAGGGCAGAGAAGTCCCCTTAGCAGGTGATGCTCTGTCCTTGAGAAATGTCAGAGGTGTGAGCCTATGAAGTAGCGCTGGTGAGGAACACTCAGATGGCAGACTTTTGTGTGAGGTAGAGAAAACAGGACTTGCTGACAGATTCAATGCAGGGTAAGAGACAGGGTGAAGGATGATACCAAGCTTTTTGTCTGCTTGCTTGGTTGATGGTTTTTGTCTGAGTAACTGAAGGTTGGGGTGGTGTTAACTGAGGCAGGAACGAGTCTGGGAGGAAGACAGCCAGTTTGTTTCAGCATAACTTCAGTTTGAGCTGTCTGACCTTCCAGTGGAGCTGCTGGGTAGGGTCTAGGCTTGGGGAAGAGGTCCAAGCTGAAGATAGAAATATAAGATCTGTCCACATAAAGATATTTCTCAGAACTACAGACCAGAAGAGAGTAAGTCCAAAAACTGAATACTCATTGTTGTTTTTTCATCAGTAAACACAGATCTACCTCGTTCTTTCTAGCTGCCGCATTATGCCTTGGGATGGACCAATCAGCTTATTTGTCCAACACCTTTCTGTTGGATATGGCTTTTTCCAATGCCTTACCATAAATACCCTCTTTGTACACAGTCATGAGTGTTTAAGGGCGACACCTAGAAGAATTAAAATATTCTTTGGAAGTTTGATTTTTAAATGGCTTAGTAACATACAAACTGCTATGGGTTGAACTGTGTCCCCTCAAAATAGCTTTCTTGAAGTCCTAACCCCTGGTGCCTCAGAGTGAATTTACTTGGAAATAGGGTCACTGCAGCTGTAATTAGTTAAGATCAGGCAATATCGGAGTAGGGTGGGCTTTTGACCTAATATGATTGGTGTCCTTATAAGAAGAAAAGAAAAACCAGCACAGAGGTAAGACGCTGTTTGACAACAGAAAACTGGAATTATACAGCTGCAAAGCAAAGAACACCAAGGACTGCTGGCAACACCAGAAGGTATGGAAGTGATGGAACAGATTTTTCCCAGAGATCCTTAGAGAAAGCCTGGTTCTGCCAGCACCTTGATTGTGGACTTCTAGCCTCCGGAGCTGTGAAGGAATACATTTTTGTTGTTTTAAGCCACTCAGTTTGCAGCACTCTTTTGTAGCGTCCTTAGAATACTCATACACAAATACATCATTTAAAAAAATTGTCACAAATGCAACATGATTTGTTTAACCACATCCCTATTTCTATACATTTAACCTATTACAACTTTTCCCCACAGGGCAAGAAAATCCTGATCCCTGGGGATACAGCTCACCAGGTGCTAAGCACTTTATATATACGTTATCTTATTTAATTCTCGTAACAATCCTATCACATAGGTACTGTTATTACCACCCCCTTTTTATAGAGGAGGACACTGAGGCACAGAGAGGTTAAATGCCTTGCTCAGGATCACGTGACTAATGGAATGGCAGAGCAGATTTCTAACCTAGGTGGGCTGGCTGCAAAGTTTGAGTGTTGATCACTTATTTTAAAATACTGGGGTCAAAAATAACGTCTTTCCCACTAATGCTTGTAACAAAGGTTGACATTTACACATGTGCAACTGAAAATTAAAGTAGAAAATATTGGCAAATTAAAGAATTAAGAATTAAATAGAAAAGACAGGACCATTTCTTTAAAAGAAAATAAATTTAGGTAATCTTACTTGTTAACAATTTAGAGGATGAATTCTTTAACATAAAGGTAGATTTCAGAATTACTGTCATATGAAATGTAAGGTATTTTAAAAGCTACTATTCATGCTTCTAGCTGCATTGTTTAGAATGTAACTGAAAGTTACAGTTTTTTTTTTTTTAAATCCATAAAAGGTTCTTTATTTTCTGGTACTGTCATGAAATGTCATTTAGCTGAAAACACCCACCATGGTGAGGTGATTCCAGGCTCTAAGCTTCAAATCCATTTTTAGTGGGATTATGTAGCATTTCCCAATAATCCACATTAATTTATAAATTGAATGGGGAAAAAACTGCAATGAGAGGATTTTAAAATTCTTCTAAAAAGTATCAATAGGGTAAATTGCTTTTGATTTCAAATTGCCTTCCCTTCTCCTTGAGAAGTAAATGAGGACTGCAAACTAAAGATAAAGTTGTATCTGTAACTTACTAGAGAGTAAATTGTCTTAATAAACCAATTAGAATAGATGATCTGGGCTGTTCCTTGGAATTGCTCAAAAACAGTTTCTTTTCAATCCAAGGAGAAATTGTCTTGTTAGATAAAGGTAACATGAGGAGAATGAGATGCAGTCAGAAAGAGAAATGTCCTGTAAGAGACCTGAGGAGCTGCCTCCAGGATTCCAACAACAGAGACGCCACCTTACTCAAAGCAGAGCACTGTCTGAAGGAAAAATACCATTAAGGGAAATTAGTGCTTTGCCTTAAAGATTTGTGGTTCTCAAAGATTCTTTTTTAAAAAATAGAGAATTTAATCACTTAAGTAGTAAACTTTTTTTTTTTAAATCAAAGAAAACTATGGCTTGCAGCTTTAGGAGAAAATGTATTTTCTTTCCTAACAAGGTGTTCCAAGCCTGCGTGGTGCTCGGTTAATAGAGAGAAGCAATACCTTGAGGAAACAATGTGCGGTACTTCACCCCCAAATCACCATGATAATTACCTTCCTGATGTTCATTTGGGCAAAAATTCTCCTTTCATTAGATTTATGTTTTCAGATTCTGAAATACTAAATTGGGTAGCTGTCTCACTAACAAGCCACCTTGGGTATTACCTGTGCATGCCCCACTCAGACCAGTGATTCAGAAGGAAAATGGAAAGTGGGGGCAGAAGCTTGTGGGGGTTAGATAATGTTGGTGGCAAGATCAAGGAGCCACTGGACAGTTTGGGAAGAAGCAATTGAAGTCATTTTCATAAATAACAAGGTAAATAAATCTTCTTAACAAGAACTTCTGAACATTGAAACTCAGCTTTGGCACGCTCTGGGAGGCGACTGTGTTAGCTTCTCAGAGATGCTGTAACAAAGTCCCACAAACAGGGAAGCCTAAAACAACAGAAATACATTCCTTCACAAAGCTGGGGGCTAGAAGTCCCAAATCAAGGTGTCAGCAGGGGCTGCACTCCTTCCTAAAGCTCTGGGGGAGAATCCTAGCCTCTTCCAGCATCTGGTGGCTACAGGCATCACTCCATCTCTGCATCTTCTTCACACCTTCTTCTATGTCCTCTCCTGTCTCTTAGAAGACATTTGTCATTGGAGTTAGGCCCCACCTGGATAATCCAGGATGGTCTCATCATGAGGTCCTTAACTGATTTACACCTGCAAAGACCCTTTTTCCAAATAAGGTCACAATCACAGATTCTGGAAGTTAGGACAGGGCATATCTTTTGGGGGGGCCACCATTCACCCCACTACAACTACTGAGTCTGAATATTTACTCCTTTGAATATTAATTATCTCATCCTCTCAATAAAGTGATGACAAGTCAGAGCACAAAAACAGCAGCTACCCTATTACAGGAGGCATTGAGGAGACACTAGGGCAAATGCCTTGCTCACACAGTGACTTGGATTTTCTGGGTATTTCTTTCATGGTTACTTGTTAGAAGGCCAAATCCTGTAGGTTAACGAAAACTGGAGCAAGCCATGATAACCAAAAGTTAATTAAAGAATCTTTGGCAAAATCTCTTTCCATGACTCATCTTTTGTAGCATCTTCTTAGCCTCCTGTACCTTGTACCACGCAATAATGTACAGACTGCACCAAGTGGATATTGACATCCTTACATATATTTTTTCATGTGATATCTACATAAATACACTTGAGATTATAAACTACAGTGGGAAAGGAGCCTAAAGTTTTTATTACAGCTTTTTTGTGATATAATTCACATACCATGCAATTCACCCATAACGCGTACAATTCAGTGGTTTTTAGTATATTCACAGAGTTGTCAGGACCTAAAATTTAACCTGTTATACAGAAGAGCAACTGTGAAAGACCTCATCATTTCCACTTGATCATGGTTAAGATTTTTAGTATTTTTTTTCTGTCGGCGGGTTATTCTATACAAGCCCACTTAAAGGAAAGGAGGTAATCACCAGTGATAAACTCATCTTTAATGAAAAGAAGGGCCATTAAGGAGGAAAAAAAAAGTCAGTTTTCTCTCAATGTTCATTCATCTTCCCTGAAAGGACACAGAACACTTTCAAACAGTGATGATTAGATCCAAAATTTATATGCTCTGCTTTATATACCCTTTGATTAATCCATAACAGCCAATTACCATGGCTCACCTTTATTATTAGATTTTTGCAGCACCATTACACTCCTGACTAATGAAAATGCTAAGAAGAGTCTATTAAGAGCAGGCACAAGATCATTCTAGCTAACGCCGAACGGTTAATTGTCTTCAAAGTCTGAAGGCATGGTCTTATGATACATGGGACTGAGGCTACATATAAATAAATGAGTCCGTGTAAAGCACTAAGAAGAGCACTGAGCACAAAGCAAGTGTTCGGTGATTAGGATGATCAGATCATACAGAAACCAGGACACTTGCGAGAGAGAAGGGGTATGCAACTGTATTAGCTGTTATCATTATTTTATAGCACCTATCTATTTTTCATAATTAAAATGATAACACAAATGGCCCTTCTTAACAATATTAATTTATAATTAAATCTTGGAAAGAAATTGCACATAGACTTTGCAAGATTTTCCATTAAAGTTCATATAAGTAAATAAAACAAATGATCTTTGGCTGCCACTTTTGTTTGGTTTTGGTTTTTTTGTTTGCTTTGGGGGGGGGTAATTAGTTTTATTTATTTATTTATGTATTTATTTATTTATGTATTTATTTATTTACTTATTTATTTATTTTATTGTATTGTTATTTTTCATTTAATAGACATACTGGGGATCCAACCCAGGACCTCATACATGTTAGGCATGTGCTCTACCACTGAGCTATACCCTCCCTACTGGCTGCCACTTCCATATCACACTGTATTGCCCACCAAATCCACATCAGCAACAACACATATTAGTTATTAAACAGCCAAAGGATATACATGTATGAGCCTGGTCAGTTCACCTTGAGCCAAACGTGCAAGCACCATTTGGTCTGCAGATGCCAGCCTCTTTCTTAACACATTTGGATTTCTGGGGCAATGAATCTGTCACTTTTTGACATGTGATCAATTTTCTAATAATTGAATGTTAAGAGGAATGGGTGGACCATCGGTCTTTGTACTCAAGCTATAAGGAAGTACACAAATGAATTTTCTAGGTCATAGAAGCTTCCATCAACACTTCCAATCATTATAGGTAGGAATCTTCCTAAGTGTGTGAACCTCATAACAATGGTTTCCAGGTCTTTCTTTTAGGAAATCTCATTTCATATCCTGAAAAAATACGGCTACGGGTCAGCTCAGCACTTTAAACTTACAGGGAAAAAAGAACATGAATGCAGGATGACACCTGCACCCCAGTGTTCACCGCAGCACTATTCACAACAGCCAAAACATGGAGACAGCCTAAATGTCCATCAACAGGTGACTGGATAAAGAAGAGGTGGTATATTTATACAATGGAATACTACTCAGCCATAAAAACCGACAGCATGACGCCATTTGCAGCAACATGGATGCTCCTGGAGAATGTCATTCTAAGTGAAGTAAGCCAGAAAGAGAAAGAAAAATACCATATGAGATCGCTCATATGTGGAATCTAAAAAGCAAAAACAAAAACAAACAAACAAACATAAACAAAGCATAAATTCAGGACAGAAATAGACTCATAGACAGAGAATACAGACTTGTGGTTGCCAGGGCGGTGGAGGGTGGGAAGGGATAGACTGGGATTTCAAAATTGTAGAATAGTTAAACAAGATTATACTGTATATAGCACAGGGAAATATACACAAAATGTTATGATAACTCAGAAAAAAATGTGACAATGAGTGTGTATATGTCCATGAATGACTGAAAAATTGTGCTGAACACTGGAATTTGACACAACATTGTAAAATGATTATAAATCAATAAAAAGTGTTTAAAAAAAATGAATGCTATATTCACTCTGCTGACATGGGTGCCTCTGTTCATTTACAGTCAGGGAAGGAGCCCCCAGAATCAACATCTCACAGAATCCTTCATTATGATTTTCTAGCCTGGAAGTTTTGTCTTTTTTCCCTCCTTGACTCCAAACAGATGCCGTCCACCTTCACAGACCATGTCCAAGCATCCCCAGGGTGAGGCACCGATCTGGGTTGGTCATTTATAATGCTACCCTTTCCCCCAACCCACCCCCGACCATCACTCAGGAAAGTATACTGGAAAGCACGTGAGTAAGAGAGAGATTATCGTATGAGTAATCGCACATCTGCTCTGATTTTCTTTTTTAAGCAAACCAACTTGGGTGTATTTGTAAACTTGATACGTTATTGAAAACAACATTTGTGAATTACCTTCCAACTTCCTTTGACACATGAGTGTGCGTACTCTGACTCCCCTTGCCTTGATGGTTCTGCAGGGAGGCCACCTTCCCCTTTCTCCCCAGAATATTCATTCACTGTTTGTTTACTCATTTGCTGTTCTTTTATTCTCTCCACAAACATTTAATGAGTTATTTACGGTGTCACATGCTGAGAAAACATGATGATGGAGACCAAAAGTCCTCTGCTGCCAATGAGCTCACATCTAATGAGGGAAGTTAGGTATGTCAACAGAAGAAATGGAGGTGAGAGTAGGGACAGGGTTAGGGATAGAGACACTGCATCTGATAGGTGGATAGATGATTGACAGCTGAGGACAAGTGCTGTGTGGAGATGCATTTGAGAGACCAGAAGGGCCTCTGACTCTCCTGTGGGAGAAAGGTGGTCAGGGAAGCTGGAGGAGCTGGGACACTCCAACGGCCAGGTGAGGCAGGGCAGGTCTTCCAGGAGCACCACAGCCATACTCTGTAGCGAGCATGCAGGCCTACAGCAGCAGTGTGGATACACTCACTTAGGCCTCAGTGCAGTCTGAAGATGTAAGAAAGCTGATAAGTCTGGCAGGATAAGGGATACAGATGGGATTTTTTTTTTTAAGTGAAGCCAGGAGAAAACAGATCTGAGAGGATTGTAAGGGCCAGCAGGAGGGTGTTAGATGAGAGATTCCCCCTCCTCTGAGCCTTCCCTGCCTCACTCTTGTTCACTTGTACTCTTTTTCTCACAGCCCCTCAACTCCCAGAAGCAGCCAGCTTAAATCTTATTAGTTTGGATCTAAAAACCTAGTGATCATTGAATTTCCTAAAATTTCAGGGTTTTTAAAGTACTTCCTTTGCACAAAGGCTTGAATGTGAACCTTCCTATCAGCATTGTTCATAATAGCCAAAAACTTAACTGGCTGTATATCCATACAGTGGAGTATTCTTCAGCATGAAAAGGAACAAACTGTTGATACTTGAAATGACATAGATGCACCTCAAATACATGACAGTAAGGAAAAGAAGCCAGAGACATATTGTATGATGTATATACTACCTACTTTTATGAAATTTTGAAAAGCGGAAAATTACCTATAGAGAAAGAAAGTGGATCAGTGGTCAGCTGTGTCTGACGGTAAGAGTAGGGGCTGGATGCAAAAGAGCAGGTGGGAACTTTTTGGGGTGATAGGAATAGTCTAAAACTGGATTGTGGGATTGGTAGCACAATATAAATTTATTACAAATCATTTAACTGTGCACTTACTGTAGTAAATTTTATAGTATGTAAATTATACCTCATTCTAAAAATGTACTAGCCACTTGCCTATTCTTTTAAGAAAATATATTGAGCATTGTTGAGCCCTTTTCTTCAGGGTCTTCAGCATAAATACATGTGTGATCAGTACAGTGGTGTGATTAGTTGATAAACTGTGTAATCCCCTGCAAGTTACAAAATCTCCAAAGCCCTCAGTCTCCTCATCTGTAAAATGAAGATAATAAAAGTATATACCATGTAGGATTGTTAGAATTAGAATATGTAAAGCACTTAGAAAAAAGTTAACAAAAACTCAGTTTAACAGTAGCTAATACGATGCTAATGATTGCTACACCATGATTAGCATAGCACATGGGAGAAGAAGGGAGGAGGTAGGGGAATGGAAAAACAACCAAGGTGATGGAATCAAAGACATTCTTCAAGGCTCAGCTCCTTATGATCCCTCCAATGTTAGTTTCATAACAATCTACAGATCATTTAAGCACTGAGTTTTATCAAAAACCTATGATGTTCCAGGCACTTTGCTTAGATGATCTCCTTTCATTCTTGTAGTAACCCAGTGTGGTCAGCTACTTTACAAGTAAGGACTCCAAGCAAGCCTTGAAGAACAAGTTCTACCTCTAGTAAGCAACAGTCATAATTCAGTTCCAAGTTTGTCTGACTTCCAAACTCATGCACTTACCATTACAGTCTTCCCTCATATCTGCGGGGGTGGGGGGACATTGGTTCCAGGAACCACCCCGGCTCCCATAACAAAATCCACAGATGCTCAAGTACCTTATGTAAAATAATATAATATTTGCATATACACAGATGCTCCCATATACTTTAAATCATCTAGATGACTGACAATACCTAATACCTTGTAAGTGATATGGAAACAGTTGACAGTAAGTGACAAATTCAAGTTTTGCTTTTTGGAACTTTCTGGAATTTTTCTTTTTTTTTTTTTTTTTTTTTGGATCTGTGGTTGGTTGAATCTGCAGATGAGGAATCCACAGATATGGAGGGCCAACAGTATATCAATAGAGGAAGAATAGTAAGAGAGTGGCCAGTTAACTACAGCAAAGGGGAATTTTTGAAACAGCACTTAAATTTTCATAGACTAGAGCTAGAACAACACTTTCAAGTCCCACTGAGATGAAGGTTCAGGAAAATATACTCCTCATTTTAATAATTCCTGGGGCATTTTCAACAGGGGACACCTTAAATTAGGGGCAGTACTTCTCAAAATTTTTCATATGCTATAACACCTGGAAATAGAGGTTCTTATTATGAACAACCACGAAAAACTGACATAAAAAAGGTAATGTAAAAATATATATACTTTGTGCTAAATTAGATATTACTGCATGTCATATACTAGCTTGCAGGCACTTCTAATAAAAATGCATGGAAAAAAATTTAGGTGATTAATAAACTTTTTTTTTTTTTTTACAAATTGGTGACTCTCCTTGGTCAAGGGTACAGGGGAGTTCTCTGCACTTTTCTCAAAATTTTTCACCAAGTTTGAAATGATTGCAAAAAAGTTTAAAATAACTGGCATATAATTTTGGGTTTTTGATTCTTAATTCAAAGCAAATTGGACTGAATCTAAATGGAAACTTTACTGTATCACTGAGAATTAGAAATTATGAAAGCTCTCCATGAGGCAGATATCAGATATAAAAGAAAGACTTGTATTTAATATTTATGACCCAACTTCCAACAAAGCCATTTTCTCCTACATAAGAGTTTTCCCAATCATAGACTCCTCATTGAATGCTTGGCTGCACCAGCCTGACCAGCTCAGTTGGGCAGAGAACTGAGGAGAAGAGAGCCATGAAATGGAGGCTACAGTGCTGATTATTATTATTTTGTTATTTATTATTGTATTATTTAATTTTATTTTGGCAGGGTGGGGAGTAGTAATTAGGCTTATTTATTCTTAGAGAAGTTACTGGGGATTGAACCCAGGACCTCTCACTCTACCACTTGAGCTATACCCTCCCCTTGATTACTTTTTGTTCTTCTCCTAGAAGAGTAGCCTAAGTTGCGGCCAGTGAGATACAAGAAGCTTGCTAAGAAAACTCCCTCAGAAATTCAGCCAGCCACTTACTCAATAATATTGATTTGTGTTACCTTCTATGTGGCAGAGTGTTATAGTTGAGAACATGGGCTTGGGAAACACACAGAATGGGGTAAGATCCTGGCCCTGCCTTACTAACTCTGTAGTCAACATGAGCAAATTACTTCACTTCCTGTGGTATGGTTTCCTCATCTGTAAAATGGGACAGTAAGAGTGGCTACCTTACAAGATAGATGCATTATGTGTGCAGTGCTTAGAAACCTGCTCAGCTAATGCTACGCACTGAGCTCAGTACTGGAGATGGCAACAGTGAACACGATAGACGTGGTCCCAGGTTGTCCTATGATATCACAGCATGGAATACAAACTTACAAAGCAGGAGTGACAACAACATGTTTTAATTGCCACAGTGGGGACATATAGGAAAATGGCAGCTAATATTCATGTTGTATTTACTCTGTGATGGGCTTTACAGATTCTTAATTCACTTAATCCTCATTAATAACCCTGTGAGGAAGGTACCACTTTGCCCATGAGGAACTGAGCCACAAAGAGGTTAAGTCACTTGATTAAGGTCACAAAGGAGGCAACCAAGCCAAGACTCTAGCCCAGGAAGTCAGAACTGGAGTTCATGTTCCTAACCATGCCATTCTGCCACCTTTAAGTACCCAAA
The DNA here is from genome assembly GCF_048773025.1 of Camelus bactrianus. NCBI lineage: Eukaryota > Metazoa > Chordata > Mammalia > Artiodactyla > Camelidae > Camelus > Camelus bactrianus. The sequence continues at coordinate 12,698,163 of NC_133567.1, forward strand.
CTCAGACACAAAGGATTAGGGAAGATTTTCCAGAGGAAACAGTGTCCATGCTGAGACATAAAGGCTGAGTAGTAGTTACCAGACCAGGAATGGAGCAGAGAGGGGCATACAGAAGTGTTACATGTAGAAGGAATACGTGTGTGAGGTGGAGCCAAGAGAAAGTGTGGTGCATCCATCCAGGAACTGCGGGAGTGGGAAAGCATGAGGCTGGAGAGAGAAGTAGCTCCCAGACCTTGCGAGAGCTTCTAAGTCACGTCCTGATTGAGAGTGCAGACTTTATGCTGAGCAACAGGGAGCCACTGATGATTAAAGCACAAAAGGGGGCATGAACATACTTACATTTTATAAAGATTGTTCAGAGAGAGGCATGAATGCATTGGAAAGGCACAAACCTAGAGGTGGGTGAATAGTTAGAGGTGACGTGGCCCATATTATGGAAGTGACGCTGAAATATAAAGAAGTGGAAAGTTGCACAATTCAAGAGCTATTTTAAAGAGAAAGAGAAAATTCAAGTGGTTAAAAAGATCTTGGTGACTGACTAGCTTAGGAAGGAGATGGATGGAAGATTCACACATAGATTTAGACTTTGGCTTGGATATATTTGACTAAATAGTTGTGCCCAATGGTGGGCACAATAGAGCTCCCCCAAAAAGATGATATCTAAAGGGAAATAGGGTTAAGATTTTGAACGTTTACTTTAAAGAAGGAACAGTGGAGTTAAACCTCATTTGCCTCTTATGCTCCCAAGCACTTAACCCATCAATGTTGTTTCATCAATGAGCGGTCAGATGCACATGGTTCTGAAGTTCCAGAGAGAGACTTAGGCTTCAGGTATAAATGAGAGACTCACTTAGCAAATAGTGTTAGAAGCCATTGAGCTGGAGACACTGTCCTTGAGAGGGTTGTGCAGTAGAGGAAGGGGGGTAGCAGGCAGGACACAGTTCTGCAGGATGCCACCTTCAAGGGAAGGACCGAGGAAGTGAGGCTTGTAAAGGAGACTGAAGAAGCCCTGTCGGGGTGATGGAAAGAAAACCATAGGATGGTTTCTGCAATCAAGGGAAGATGACGAAAATGTTGCATCCAGAGAAGCCACCGCTGCTGAAACAACCATTTGGATGGATGAGGGAAGAGTCCATTGGCTTTAACAACCAGAAAAACCTCAAGTCTTTTTGTCAAGCCTTTCGAGTGGAGTGGAGGGAGCAGAAACCAGGCGGCAGGGGGAGAGGTGGGAGGTGTGGAAGTGGATGATAAGTGTGCAAACTTCTTTGAAACATGTGGTCCTGAAAGGGAAGGGAGTGGTGACAGATGGAGAAGGAAGAGAGTCTTGGGAGAGCTTTGAGTCTGTTGTTTTGTTGTGGTTTGGAGGGAGGGTTTGGATTTGTTGATGGTGAGGAGGCTATTGATAATAATGCTGATAATTTTATTGTCCTCTTTGTCATTTGAGATAGGGGAATTAGAGAATTTCTTAAGTGAAGGAGGGAGGGAGAAGCCATTGATTCTAAGGAGGGAGGAACCCACACAGAAGTCTAAGCGAAGCATTTTTGACAGAATAAAGGGCACATCTTCCCTTTTTCCTTAAGGTCAGGAGGACAGACAGAATGAGTGCAGAATGTCACTTGAGCATGGAGTGGGCCAGAACTTGAAGGCATTCTCTTCTGATGGCTTCCACTTTCTCTGTGAAATTGGAGATCAGGCAAATTTGCTGACACCATGAGAAGCCTCAGAAGTTTTAGGAAAGTGGAGGCTTGAAATAATCACGGTGATGAGTGGGAAATCCCACCAGGGCAAAGAAGGAGTTGCCAGGCAACGCTGAGGATTCACCTGTGGCTGGCGACAGCAAACACTAAGTAGCCTTCGGGTACCTTCTCTCCAGCAGCCCGGGAGAGGACTGTAGAAGGCAGAACCAGAAGGATCCAGTGTTTGGGTTTTGCCTGGGGACAATGTGACAAAAGGACACAGGGTAAAGGGACTTGGCAGGAGCATGGTTAGAGAGTTCCCATGAAATCCAAGCCAGGCCAGGAAAGAAGCAAAGACAAGCAAGAGATGAGAGATTGAGAAAGAGCAACTGGGGGAGGGTCTAGATTTATTTTCTGATTTCAGAGGATAAAGTTCAAAGCCTATCAGGACGAAATCTTTGAAATGAGGTCAACAAGAAGATAGATCCCTGAGTTATTTAAAATGGAGGGAATTTGCACTTAATCAGCACATATTAAATGCCAGGCATTATGCTATGATTTGTACACGCATACACAGGAAGGTATTTGACCTTCAAAAAAAATTTGAAAGTTAGCGGTTATTATTCCTATTAAAGAAAAATTGTGGGGGTATAGCTCAGTGGTAGAGCACACATTTAGCATGCACGAGATCCTGGGTTCAATCCCCAGTACCTCCATTAATAAACAAACAAACAAATAAATAATTGTACTGCTTTCCCCGGCTGTACGCCCTCGAAGGAGGCCGGTCAGCCGCAGCCACGGCGCCCAGCCGGAATGGCATGATCTTGAAGCCCCACTTCCACAAGGACCGGCAGCGGCGCGTGGCCACGTGGTTAAACCAGCCGGCTCGCAAGATCCGCAGACGCAAGGCCCGGGAGGCCAAGCCGCGCCGCCAAGCCGCGCCGCATCGCCGCCCGCCGCATCGCCCCGCGCCCCGTGCCCCGCGCCCGGCCCGCTCCGGCCGGTGGTGAGATGCCCCACGGTGAGGTACCACACGAAGGTGCGCGCCGGCCAGGGCTTCAGCCTGGAGGAGCTGAGGGTGGCCGGCATCCACAAGAAGGTGGCCCGGACCATCGGGATCTCGGTGGACCCGAGGCGGCGGAACAAGTGCACGGAGTCCCTGCAGACCAACGTGCAGCGGCTGAAGGAGTACCGCTCCAAGCTCATCCTCTTCCCCAGGAAGCCCTCAGCCCCCAAGAAGGGAGACAGCTCTGCTGAGGAGCTCAAGCTGGCCGCCCAGCTGACAGGACCAGTCATGCCCATACGGAGTGTCTACAAGAAGGAGAAGGCCAGAGTCATCACAGAGGAGGAGAATTTCAAGGCGTTTGCCAGCCTCCGCATGGCCCGTGCCAACGCCCAGCTCTTTGGCATCCGGGCAAAAAGGGCCAAGGAAGCTGCAGAACAGGATGTTGAAAAGAAAAAATAAAGTGCTGTTGGTAGATTGTGATTAAAAAAAATAATAATAATTGTACTGAGAAAAGATATTTGCCCATAAGCCACCTAGCTTGTCAAAGATTTAGCCTGGATTCAAACTCTGGTCCTACTCTCATCCTCAAATCTCATCAAATTATTCAAAAATTGCTCCAGAAGTCATTAGAAATAATTAAACCACTTTCATATATTTTAAACTAGTTTTTATTTAAAAAGTTCAAACTGTAAAAGTGGGTGCATGTAAGAAGTATATCTCACTCCAGCACTGTTAAGTTTTTAAAATATCCTGCTAGCATATTTCCTTGCACACTAGACATATGTCTGTGTGTGTGTATACATAGTGACAAAAGATGTGCTGGACACCTCTGCACCCTCCTTTTCAAATGCAGCAATATCTCTTGGAAATATTCGATAGAGCACAACTTTTTCCTTTCAGACAGCCTAGTATTCCTCAGGTGCTACAAATGATTTAACCCTACAACAGATTTTAGGTTGTTTCCCATCTTTTTCTTTTTCTTTCTTTTTTTTTTTTTTTTTTTTAGGTTTTTTTTTGTGGGGGGGAGGGATAATTAGGTTTATTTATTTATTTTTAGAGGAGGTACCTGGGGATTGAACCCAGGACCTCTTGCATGCAAACACGCACTCTCCCACTTGAGCTATACCCCCCCAATCTTTTTCAATTACAAATAAAGTAGTAATGATTACCCTCGTATGTATCCTTGTCTCCATCTGGGATTGAAATGGGGTTGAGAATCCTAGTGACCTTGACATTATTTAATGACTAAATTGTATTTTACCTCAATGTTCAATTAAACCAAAAAAGTCACCATTTCTCCTATACTGTACTAAGTTCTCAAGAGAGTTTTGCTCTTTTTCTGTACTCTCTGTTCTGCTCTGCTGATCTACATATTCATGTGTCAATACTAAAGAAACTGTCACCCTTACTGTAGTTTTATAAAACATTTTGATATCTGTTTAGGATAAGACTCCTGGGGGATGGGTACAGCTCAGTGGCAGAGCGCATGCTTAGCATGCACGAGGTCCTGGGTTCAATCCCCAGTGCCTCCACTAAGAAATAAATTAAATAAACCTAATTACTTACCCCCACAAAAAAAGTAATGTAAAAAAAAGAAAAAGGATAGGACTCCTTCATTCCTTTTATTTATTTATTTTCAAAGTTTCCCAGCTAACCTGGGGAAATTCCATTACACTGTGTAGATGAATTAATTTAGAGACACTTCACATTCACACTTCAATGAGACAGTAAGTACTAGAGGAACTCAAGGAATCAGAGATTCGAGGGGGCAGGAAAAAAAAAGAACATTCAGATGTTAATTAGCTCAATGAGCCCACCCAGATGCTAGAGGTCCTGAAAGAGAGGAGAGGGAAGAGGGAGTTTCTAGAGAAGAAATGGGGGGATGAGAAAAAGACGATTTACACTCCCCCCCACTGTGATCCAGCTTCTGCTCGCCCCACTCCCCCGTGATGCTCGTGACAAGGACACTAGGTTTCTGGTTCCTAAATACAAAGGACTCTTCCCTTAGGGTCCTGAGAAAGCCCCCAAAATGCAGCAGTGCTTTGCTGACACCCTCCTTAAGCTGTAAGATCAGACCCAGTTTAAATGGCTGCAAACCTCAGCTCCTTTTGAGTTGCGTCCACCTCCCCAGGCTGAGAGAGTCCAATCCACACGCAGTGATGTGTAGATCACACACAAGGACCTCTGCCTTTACTTTCGTGCACCCTCCTCTCCTTTGCATCTTCCTCCTCTCAGTCTCCTCCCTACACGGCCCCTGTTCCTTTCCCACTTGAGTTTCAGATGGTACAGTGAAGTGTTGGGGTGGGGGGAGGTGTGCAGGGGCAGAACAAGGGAGGATCATGAGTTAGAATCTCAACGTTTGCCATACAACATAATCTACCTGAACACACCGCTCTCTGCAGTCTGCAAGGTCCACACTACAGTGTTTGGTGCAATGTTCAGAAGCAGAGGTACTCAGTTATCTGTTGAATAACCAACTACTGAATTATTATATTATCAACCAAAATTGCCATAGCCATGAATGACCACAGCAGGTTATCCCAAGGAATTCATTTCTGCAGAATTCAGCAGCAAAGACGAAGTTTGTTATAAATAAGAACAGTTTCATTGACATTTGTGCTAGGGCAAGTAAATTACCCAGTGAGGTGATTTATAAATTCATTCACCTTAACTCTCTGATAGGAAGCCGAGCAGTGGTGCTCTGGCCGTTGGGTCTGATTTATATCAGAAAAGTGTACAAAAGAAAATGGAGGTTCTCTATCTTGCTCCTGCTCTCTCCTGGCCTCCTGTTACTGTCTAACAGGCATCCTTTTCCTTTAATTACCTTCTTCATGGCTTGAGAGCTTTGATGACTTGATTAAGCCTTGCAGTGCAGTTCCAGTCCCTACCCTTCTGATTAATTAGCCCCAACCTTATTAACTTCCTAATTCTGATCAATAAGGCACTGATGCTAAACTGTGCAAGGGCAAACTAAGGAGGCAATTTTACTGCTGTTTTGTTTTTTTTTTTTTAACCATCCTTTTTTTTTTTTAAACCTAATCTCACTTTTTAATACCAACCAGGTTGGAAGACGGTAATACAATAATAGTCCTATGAAGACTATACACGCTCTCCAGTCATAACTTCACTTGCTGCAACAGCACTATTTGTTGGCACTATTTGGGGACTTCGCATTAAGAACACAGGGCCTCCATTATTCAGGATACTGGGTAAGTGTTGCTCATGGCCAGAAAAAAGAATATGATGGTGATAACAATGATTCAGTCAGTCCTTCTCCGAAGGAAAATCACAAAAAATGGAACAAGAAACTCCTCTTCCCCAAACCCAGACTCAGAATGGAGTTCTCCAACATTAAGGAAAAGATCCCAATATCCTAGACCAGCACTATTCAAAAGAAACATTTTCAGTTTTCTAGTAGCCACATTGAAAAAAATTAAAAATTAATTATATTAGCTAGCCAAATTAATTTTGATAGTATGTTTTTTATAATCTAATATCAAAAATATTATCATTGCAAACTGTAAGCAATATAAAATTACCAGTGGCACTGTCCTTTCTTCCTCCCATCCAGCTTTATTGAAATACAATTGACAGATAACATTGTTTAAGCATAAGGTATACTGTATGATTTTAAGAATGAGAGAGTAGTAGTTTTTTAAAAAGGAATATAAGATTAATGGTAAAGATGTATTTGAATTGCCAGCAAAAAACCAGACACAGAAGCATGCTCCATGTTTCTTTCTTAAGAAACTGTGACTCCTATTAAGCCTATGACTTCTGTAGATACCCAAGGAAGCTTTGCCACCCTCTGCGACTCAAAAGTGGATTTCTAAAGCCTAGGTCCTTCCTCCATATTCTGCAGACTGCACAAAGATCTTTCAACTTTGAAGAAGAAATAGAAAAGCTCTTCATAGACTGGTGATGCTGAGACAGGTAATTAGGTTTTAAATCAACAGCTACGAGTTACTCTTCCAGGTACAAAGCTCAGTGCACGACTGCTTCAGGCAAAGATGGCCCTTGTCAGAATAACACAAATATGACCTGCCCACCACCCCCACCCTCCTTCCAAATGTTCCCCCCACTTCCAGCCTTACACCCACCTCAGCGCCACTGTCCAGGGACCATCGGAACAATCTAACACACCAATCCAGAGTCATTGTTTAAAATTCTTCAATGACCTCCTACTCTGGACTTCAGTTTATAAATCCCCTGCCTAATTCTTGATTTTTAAGTTTTTCCCACTCCCAGCCTCCCACTTTACCCTTCATTGTTGAAACTGCTTATACTTTCCTGCCTTTATCAAGGGAATCCCAAATGCTGGCTCTGTTATTAGCAACTTGTGACCTTAGGCAAGTCCAAACTCCTCTCAGCACTGGTTTGTTACATTTTTTAAATAAGGGTCAATCTCTCTGTGGCCCCAAGCAAATGGAGATGGAGATTCCCAGGGGCATGGAAATTTCTGCCTCCAATGGGCCCTTCTCATGGCCAAGTCTTCAAACTGGAGACTGCGGTACCCCTGGGGTACAAAAAGCCTTTCCAGAGATTATATGACCTTGGATGGTCCCAAAGGAATTATTTTCCAGATCCTTTACTTCCATTGTTACCCAGCTTCCCAACAGCTTGACAAAGGAAAAATGTCCCTCTCACCCAATCCAAAATAACTTTAGTGATTGCTCCAGGATGTAAAGCCCTCCCAGGGCCCCAAAAAGGACACCTCTTTTTAGTCCCCTGCATTTCCTTATCTTCTATCTAATCATACCTCTATTAAAGAGAAGCAGAGCCTTAGAAATGTAGTATTTTGGCTGGCATTGGGTATTTTGATTTGATTTTATTATTATTATTATTTGTATTTTGATTTTAAATCTATGGCAGAGTAAATGGTGGGATTAGGGCCATTTCTATTTGACTTTGCTTCTTCCCTGATCACTTGTCAAAGAATGCTTCATTCCTGAGACAGTCCCAAGAGAAAAAGAAAGGAAGCATCAGGAAGACATTTGATCATTTAAACACAATTACTTTTTTAACTTATTCTCCTTCCTAGGACTCAACACCATGGGCTGGGAGTGGGGATGCCTTTACATAAATGAAACAATATGGATTAGTAAAACTGATTCCTTTTAAATGTGATTGGAATTTTTCTTCTGAAACTACCAAATTATAAAAAAAAAAAAATGCTGTATAAAACCCTCAAAGCTTTTATGTGATTTCTTTCAGTGTTATTTTTAAAGAAGATAAAAATTACTTTATCAAATCAGACCATGACATTTGTCAATTATAGTCAATTCTCATCTTATTTTATCTTATAAAATGTTTTGTATCTTCTTCCTCCTATTAACTTGAAATTATATGCTAACTGCTAGACCAATTTGTTTTTAGGAGTTTTTATCTTTCTCTTTCATTAAGTACACGGAGAAAGTTTAATTATAGTTCATGTCAATAAAAGCTGCGTTTTCATTAAGCTTATTTTTTATCTTAAATAATTATTTATCAAAATATGTAGAATACTTATTTATAGCAATTATCAACAAATAATTATAATGATAACTCAATGCAGAATAATTTGTTACTACTTAACTGCCTCATGGTCACAGGAAATAAAACAAAATTAAAATTTTATGTTTCATGGAAAATTTATTTACTTCCATGTTCCACTGTGAGAGAAGCATATAAAAGAAATCTTAATAAAATGATTTAAATATAAAAATATATAATAGAAGAATCCGTGGAGTAAGTGAAACATAATGTTCAAAAAGAAAAAAAGATATAAATTTTCCAAACACTAGAAAAGATCTTACTAATGAATTCTTAAATGGATAATGATGAGTATTGTCATTAATGTTCTGTTTCCACTTGATATTTTTTAAAGAATGTATAACTCATTTATTTATATTGAGATATATTTGATTAACAATATATTAATTTCAGATGTACAACATAGTGATTCAAAATTTTTATAGATTATACAGTCTCCTAAACCCCTACCCTGTCCCTCCCCCTTCCCTCTCCCCAGTGATAACCACTAGCTTGTTCTCTGTATCTGAGTCTGTTTCTGTTTTGTTATATTCATTCTTTTTTTTTTATTCCACATATAAGTGATAACATACAGTATTTTTCTTTCTCTGTCTGACTTAATTCACTACTCATAATACCCTCAAAGTCTATCCATGTTGCTGCAAATAGCAGAATCTTATTCTTTTTAATGGCTGGGTAATATTCCATTGTGTATAGAATATTTTTACATTTGTTGGTACATATTTTCAGATTTATTATTATATTTTAAATTTTAATGTTTAAATATTATATTTAAATACTGTCTTATGGGGGTGGAGGGTGGGAAGGGATAGACTGGGATTTCAAAATTGTAGAATAGATAAACAAGATTACACTGTATAGCACAGGGAAATATACACAAAATGTTATGATAACTCACAGAGAAAAAAATGTGACAATGAGTGTGTATATGTCCATGAATGACTGAAAAATTGTGCTGAACACTGGAATTTGACACAACATTGTAGAATGATTATAAATCAGTAAAAAATGTTTTAAAAAAATCTCAAAAAATCTCTACTAATAAACTCATCTACAAAACAGATACAGACTCACAGGCATAGTAAATAATCTTATGGTTATTAGGGGAAAGAGGATAGGAAGGAATAGATTTGGGAGTTCAAGACCTGAAGATATTAACTACTATATATAAAAATAGATTTAAAAAACAAATTTCTTCTGTATAGGACAGGAACTATATTCAGTATCTTGTAATAATCTTTAGCGAAAAAGAATATGAAAATGATATGTATATATGTATGACTGGGATATGATGCTGTACACCAGAAATTGGCACACTGTAACTGACTATACTTCAATAAAAATAAATAAAGTATATTTCAAAAAAATAAATACTGTCTAATATTTCATCTTTTTAGGACTTGTGGTTATATTACCTTTCCTACTTCTAATGGTTTTTATTGGTATTTTCTCTTTCCTTGTATCTTGATCAGACTTGACTATTTGTTGGTTTTTTCCAAATAACCGTATCTTGATTTTACTTATGTGTCAGTTTTTCTTTCATTTTCCTGTTTCTTAATTTCTGCTTTTCCCCCACTTCATAATTATTTCATAATTTATAATCTATAATGCATTCCAGTTTCATTAACATAAATTCTCCTAGTCTTAAGGATGCAACAAGATGATGTATCAGTCAAAACTAGAAGTTTTATAGGTATTCAAATATTGCATTATTTTTAAAATAGCTAAGATGGACATTTGGCTACACCTGCTTTTAAATTTTCTAGGCCATGCAAAATTATTAGAGTCACAATGTTCTAGAGTTGTGAGACTCCAGGGTTTCAAAGAGGAGAATCCTGGTCCTATGAGCTGCTACTTCCTTGGCCCCCCTCTGCAGAGCTGGGATGGCCTTCCGTGGAAGCCTATGTGATTGTTAAGTTCCACAATTGTCACAGGAGCAGAGAAATGTTTGTCTTTGTTCAGGGGAGGGATATGAAGTTGGTTCCTTTATGTCTCTGGATTTGTTTGCCCATTTGCAGAATGGGTATAACAATAAGCCACTCACAATAATCTTTTGAAAGATGAGAAAAATGAAGTTCAAAAATATTTAGTAACTTGCCTACGCAGTTAATATGAAGCTTGAACCCACCCGTGTCTGGGGTCGAGAATGCTGCTTTGATCTGCAAAGTCTCCACCTATACAGTGTTTCCTCAATTTGACTCTCATAACACACTTACAAATTTTCAACACAGGAGCACAACTTATGATCGATTTACATTTAATGGGTTACACAGAGCATCTTTGGTATAAAGAAATATGTTTGTCTCAGCGTCAAGTAGAAACCAAATGCAACAGAGCTGATTAAGATGTTAAAAGTGTAAGCGCATTTGCTGATTAGGGTTTCATTAGGGATCTTAGCAAGAGCAGATTCCTGTTGTGCTGAGGACAGAAGTCAGAATGAAACGACTGCAATTGTAATATGTGCAATTGTGATACATGTAGTAAGTGATTTTACATTAGATGGCATTGTAATAGAACACGCAGTACTCAGAGTATAAGCTAAACCCTTCCAAGACCCTCCTAATCCTTCAAGACTGTGTGGTCTGCAACCTCCCACCCTCAGTCCCCCTCCCTTACCCTACTGCCCTCCCTCCTCCACTCCAGTCAGCCTGGCCCCCTGCTGTCCCTCCATCACTGATAGATTTTTCCCTTAAGACTTTTAAACTGCCCACTCCTCAGACAGGAAGGCTCCTCCCAAGATATCGACCCAAGACTCCCTTACCTTAACTGCTGGTCCTCCCCTGACCAACCTTCGTCCAATTACCACGTCTACACCCGTCTCCCAAACACTGCTTGACTTCCCTTTACTCCATACCACTTCTTGCCGCCTGACATATTACATCCCTTCATCCATCACTTCTCTTCCCTGGTGAATGTTCCCCCAGCTCCCCATCACTGGAATTAAGCTCCAAGAGAATAAGGATCTTGGTTTTGCTCACTCATGTGTCCCAAGCACCTGGAACATGCATGACACACAGCAGGTTCACAAAAAATACTGGGTGAAAGAATGAGTGAGTGAATGAATGAACCAATGGGAACAAAGTGTACTAGTCATTTCTGTGTCCCCATTCTTCAGTCACTCAAACTTAGAGTCACACCTGGGCTCTGCCGCCCACTGGCTGTATGACCTTTATCTCATCTGTTAATGAATAAAACCTGATATGACCTCAGGATTATAGGTGAGATATGGTAATTAATGTAAAGTGCTTAGCACCATGCCTGGAGCAAAGCTCGGTGAATGTTTCCATTATGTCACTTGTCATCATTTATTATCATTGTTTTATTTAATTTCTACACTATCCTAAAAGGCAGATACCATTCCTACTTCAAAGATAGGGAAAGACAACAAAAAAAGTAACTTCCTCACATCCAAGAGGATGTAACTCCCAGCTGGTCTCAGCTCACCTTCGCCATGCCTGACCCTGGAGTACTTGCCCACCTGCTCCGCCTGAGGTCACCAGACTCCCTGGTCCCTAGCACAACTTGCAGATTCATCTGAAGCATCAGATGCTTCTCTGCCCTACGAGCGGGGGCTGTGCCCATAGGCAGCAGAGCAGGACCCTCCCCATTTCCCCTCCTGAGGGATCTTCTAAGACATGTTGCTTCTGTACAGTCTTTATGGAGAATTCCTGTGGCCGAGGCTCTGTGACTTCATAAAACAGGGATCTGGACAACACACCACCTTCTTTTTTCTTCCCACCCTTCCCCTCCTTAATTTTCCCTCACTCTTGAGGCCCTGGGACTCCATTTCTAGTAAAGGACCAGCATGTAAGCCTTGCCTCAGGCTCCATTTTCTAGGAAACCTAGAACAGAAACTGGGCCCACATCCTAGACCTGTCTGATCCCAAACCTACACTCACCATCCAACACCAGCTTTATGGACCACCTCCTTTCTGCCTGGGCTGCCTCTCACTACATCCTAAGGTGACATGTGCAGAAATGGGATGGTGGAAACTGGGGACCCCTTTTTCCCTGAATAAAGGAATAAAGATAAACAGCAGCCCTGGCAGTGTGCTGGGTGGCCCCACGGGTCTGTCTTCTGCTTCAACAGTATTTGGACAGAACAGACACAGGGACGCCCCAGCTCTGGCCTCTGACCACCCTCCAACCGTTTTTCCAGTCACAACCTGCAGAACCAGCCACTCTGCTACCCTCAACCTGCAGGACCAGCCAACACCATCTTTTAACCTTAGCTCCTTATTACTCATCAACCATGAGCTCCCAAATTCATCAGAATTTTTCCACCAGGTGGTGGCCGCCGTCAACCTCAGGGCCCACATGCATCTGCGGGCCCCCTGTACTTACCACTCTCTGGGCTTCTTTTTCCACCAGGGCGATGTGGCTCCGGAGGGCGCAGGCCGCTTTTCCTGCCAGTTGGCCAAGGAGAAGCGCCAGGGCACCTGGCGTCTCTGGAAAACGCAAACCAGCATGGTGGCCGCGCCCTCTTCCAGAACATGCAGAAGCCGTCCAGCGACATGAAGCCCAGGCCATGCTCACGGAGAAGAAGCCGAATCAGATCCTCTTGGATGTGCATGCCCTGGGTTCTGCCCGGGCAGACCCCCACCGCTGTGACTTCCTGCAGAGCCGCTTCCTGGATGAGGAGGTGAAACCCATCAGGAAGATGGACGACCACCTGAGTGAACTGCGCAGGCTGGCTGGCGCTCAGGCCGGCTGGAGCCCAGGCTCGGCCGCGCGAGCCCCGCTCCCAAAGGCTCCCCCACAAGCACTGCTAGGAGCCGCCGGAACCCAGAAGACTTTGAGGGGCCCCTCTGGGGTCAGGGTTTCTGTCTGGAGCCTCTCTCTGCAGCCACTAGGCAGCTTCTGAACCGCCCTGGAGTCCTCGCCCAAGCCTGGAACCAAATGGAAACAATTAAGCTTTTTGCAGGAGAAAAGAAAAGATACAAACAAACACTTCATACAGGAAGCTTGAAAGCTACTAGAGTTGGTCAACAAAACAAAAGACCAGTAAAGGGAAAAGTTTAAATCTGGAATAAAAAAAAAAAAAGAATTACGAGAATGACAATGAAGGAGGAACAGGAATAACATCCTGAACAGAAAACAGACACAAAGCAGATACCAGGGAGCTTTTTAAAATGATAAGAGAATGGCTGATGCAACCTTACACATTTAAGAGTAAAGTAAGCCCTAGACCTTTCTTTTTTAAATGCTTATTCAAAACAAAATAATACTGGAACATGATTTTCAAAGTCACATAGCATTAACAGTACTATAATAGTATCAATCGCCTGGTTTTGACTATGGCCTATGGTTATGGAAGACGTTATCATTGGGGGAAATGGGATGAATATATATGGGAACACTCTGTACCATTTTTACAACTTTTTGTTCAGTTTAGAATATTTCAAAATAAAAACTTTTGAAACTCCGATACTTTTACAAAGTTTGTAGCAGATCCTCGCCCTAGCCTTCCCCATTGTTGATTCCTATTCTCACCAAGGAAACTATAAATAATAGCTACCCCCAAATTTCTAGATAACCCTTTCTGGGGAAGGGTGCCTATGAGGTAATGTTGGGGGGAGGAGGAACCTGTAATCCATTATTGGATTTGGGGGCTCCCAGATTCAACTTTTAATTTTCTTCTTTCTCATTTTCCACACATTTGTCACCTTGTTCTACTTTCTAGGTAATTTCCTCAACTTCATCTTCTCCTCTTCCAACTGTTCTTTTTTTTTTTCTATCATATTTTTAATTTCCAAGATGAGGAATTCGGGCTTTTATCTCAAGGGCAAGGGAGAAATACTGGAAAATTTTGGAAAAACAAGAGAAAAGCTCTGTTGTAGGATGGTTACTGGGGAAAAAGGGGTCTCAGAACTTCAAAGAGCCCATTTATCTGACGTTAGCCTACCTGAAATGCCATGTTTTCTCTGCCACATGCACAAATTCAACCTTTAAAGTCCAGCTCGCTGAAGTCAATTTGCTTCCTTAAGGCCTTCCACAATTCTCCAGTCCACAGCCTCAGATCCTGCTTCCCCATAACCACTCATTCCTTCATGTAGCAATATCTGGACAATTAATCACATCCTGCTCTGAGTTAGGCCGCAGCTGTATTCTATACCTGTGTATAAATAGTATCGCATTTGAATTATAAATTCCTGGAGGGCATGGGCAAGTCGTTCCTGGGACTTTCCTAAGCACCTAAGAAGGGGACAGGCATGTCAGTATGTTTAATAAATAAATGAAGAAGCACTGATGCAAATTCAAGTCTCTCTTGTCCTTTCCACAAATGGACATGCTTCTCCTCAACAGTTCTGATGACTTAATGCCATTTGAAAAATGGTTGAAAGTGTAAAGGGTGGAGAAGCCAATAAAAATCTCAGGAAAAACACAATACAGTCTCCAACACACGGGAAAAATGGTCTTGCATTAGAGATTCCACTGGTTCTGTATGGAACCAACAGATAAAAGCCCATTGGAAGGTACATTTCAACTAAGTACGAAGAAGAATTTCCTAACAGTGTAAGCACCAGAAGGATGGAGCAGGATGTCACAGAAGGTGGAGTTGAAGCTTCATCTGAGTGACTCTTTGATGGGTGTGTTTAGAGGTCCAAGCAATGGCAGGTTTTGATTTCTCCATACAGGAGGGGTTTAAATGAGGCAGTCTGCTGGGAGAGGGTACATAAGGAACATATCTTACAGGTATAATGAAATGTACAAAGAATATATATTTATTTGGGGTGGCTTGGCTGCACAAAACCATGATCCCTGAAGGGGACACTTCAGGAGGGATTTTATTCAAGTCTAAAGAATTTATGTAGATAAGTCATAATTAAACATTCAAGTGGAATATATATAGCTGAATGCCATTTGCATTCCAGCCTTGTTATTCAATACATCTGTAAACTATCATTCAGCAGGTTACTGAGAAAGGTTATCAAGGTCAAAAGACCATCAGCCAAAAAGCCACACTCCTGGACTCAAACACTTATGGCCACTGGCCTGGGCCTGCGACTTAGCTCCCTTCCTCTTGGCTCTTCGGTGGCAAACCCAACATCCAATTTATTTTATCTCTAAAAGTTTACATGAGGCCAGGGACTGTGACATCCTTTTTTGGCCAAAATAATAGAAGCAATAACTTGGAGTCCATATATTTCAAATGAAATGCTCGAAAGGGAGGATAAAAATGATTCTCTTCAACCAGAGCCCCTGAGTATCCCTGGCGGCCACATGATGCAAGAGTTAAGATCATACACATAAGAGACACAAATTAAAACTACTCTGAGATACCATTTCTCACCCATCAGATAATAGCAAAACTCCATAAACTGGGTAACAGGCTTGGCAGGGCTAGGAGGGAATGGCACCCTCTCAGGGGGAGTGTAAGCTGGCACAGCCCTCTTTGGACTGCAATTTGGCAACATCTGTCAATATTACATGTGCAAATAGTATCTAAACACACCTAGCATGCACCCAACTGCCCTTGCACACAAGCAAAAGGAAGATGGGCAAGACCATTCAGGTGTACACTGCAGCCTTAATTATGATAGCAAAGATCAGAAATGGTCTATCAACAGGCAACAGACTAAATAAACTGCAGTGTACCCATACAATGGAGTGTTACATGGCTCTGAAAAAGAATAAGAAGGTTCTCTAGGTTCAGACTGGAAAAAGTTTTGAAGATATGTTGATAAATGAGAGAAGTTTATATAGAAAATGTGGAGAATAAGACATAACATCTGTATTTACTTCACATGCAGAAAGACACTCTGGACAGACACCCTTAGAAGCTAGTAACAGCGGCTACTCATAAGAGTGGGAGACGCTCATGGGAAGTGAGAAGACATTTCACTGTGTATTTTTTATTATATATACTCTATTTTATTTTTAAACCTAGTCAAAAATTTTAAAAATTAAAAACTAAAAGGTCCCCGCAGTGGGATGCCTGTATAAGATGACTCACAGCTCTTCCCTACATTTGGGCAAATTACTCTTCTGCCTTTCAGTTTCCTCATCTGTACAATGGGATGATAATAAAAGCCACCGTAAAGCATTTAGAACAGGGCCTGGCACATAAAATATTGTTTTTTCAAGGTAAAATTTTAGTCAGGGTGTTTAAATTTTTTTAAATGAACTAAATGCACTGAAGTCTTTTTATTTGTATAAAATGCAATGCTGATTTTTTGCTTCAAAGAACTTTAATAAATAAGAGTTTTTCCTTGGGGGGAAAAAAAACCAAAACCCTCTTTTTAGAAAGAACTTAAATAATATCAATCATACA
Source organism: Camelus bactrianus (assembly GCF_048773025.1). Taxonomy (NCBI): domain Eukaryota; kingdom Metazoa; phylum Chordata; class Mammalia; order Artiodactyla; family Camelidae; genus Camelus; species Camelus bactrianus. Next base: position 12,714,652 of record NC_133567.1, read on the forward strand.
ATTAGTGAAAAAGATGCTACTATATTTGAACCAGATAGCATTCTAAGTATTTAGAAAACATCTTATTTAATCCACACAAAAAGCTTGTGTGTTAGGAATTATCCTTATTTTGCAAATAAGAAACTGAGCTCAGAAGTTTGTTGCCCCAAATCATACAATTAATTATATCTGTTTCTAACATCTGTGCTCTTAAATACTATAGCAGTTGTCTGTCAGAAAATGAGAGATAAGTCCCTCAATTTGTAAAAGTAGAATTTTCAATACAACAGCTTAAAAATCTCCAAGCCTAATTACCATACTGGGCAGCTTTGTAAGGCTAATACTCTGCTTACAAAACAATTATGACTGAGTGGGGGGCGGGAAGTAAAATTAAAATGTGGGCATTGCTTTTCAGAGTGGGACTGTTGTCTTTAAAAACAGCAGGGCAACAGTAAATAGCAAGGGAAACTTGCCATGGCAAATAACAGAAAAACTATCAATAACTTAAAGAGAATCACATCCAGAAAAATACCCCCAAACTGCAAACTGACTCCAAGTAGTAAGCGTCAAACAAAAAGGTGATAGTGTTCCTGTTTGGATAATCAGGGCCCCAAATGGATGATAGGAAACTCCAATTCTTCTGTTTTAAAATTTTCAGAACTCCCAAGAACAGTATTAACAGCTTTTTCACTTACAGGAAGGATGCTTTTAGCAATAAGGCATTGTCCTCTTTTCTTCTACTACCGTGCACGGACAACCTGAAGTTAAAGATTTCACAATGACAGCTTCCTAAACACTGATCTGGAGCTCCTACTTAGGCTGTGTTCCTCTTTATTGCTCTACCTGTCCTTGTGAGATAAATCCAAAAACACGTGCGACAATGTCTGAAAAAATGTAGTTATTTTTCCCTCTGAAGAATATGCAGCCTTCATCTTATCCAGTTGCTCAATCTTTCACCTAGTTTGGTCTGGAACTGAAATGAACTTCATTTTACAGCTCATCACACTCAGCATATGCTCCAACAAATGGATTCCTGTGTCCGGAGACCAGTAAAATCCCTGTCTCTCTTGGGGATTCCGCTGTAGCATTTGTTCTAGGACATTAATGGATGTCCTAACCAGTCCATGTTTTCTAAAGCAATGACAACTCAAGGTCATACTCTGAAAATGAGGCATGTTCAATATAATGACTACAAAAAACTATTATGGGGCGGCGCGCGGGGAGGCGGGGCGGGCAGGAGGCTGCGGCGCGCGCGGGGCACTGAGCAGGGCGCGGGGCGGGGGCGCGCGGCGAGCGGGAGCGCGCGGGGGGGGCTGCCCCGGGGCGGCCCCCCCATGTCGGGGCGCGGCGGGCGGCGGCGGCGGGAGCGGCGGCCCGTCAGGGTACCGAGGAGGAGCCGCCGCCGCCGCCGCCGCCGCCGCCGCCGCCGCCGCCGCCGCCGCCGCCGCCGCCGCCGCCGCCGCCGCTTGCCGCTCGCCAACATGGCGGACAAGAAAAAAAAAAACAAACTGTTAATGTATGCTAGCACGCAGACGTTCTGGTGATGTCAGTCACATATTGCTCCTTTTTCCAATATGAAATTTAATGAGGATTCTTATTCTAAGAGGCATTTTAAAAATCAACAAATCAAACTCTAGTAAGAAGCCTTTTGCATGAGTACCTAATGTTTGCTCAGGGGCACCGCAGGGTAACCTAACTAGAAATGTGTACCAGATGATTGATGAAAAAATGATCAAGATGACAAATTCTCTCAAAACTTCTGCTCCAAGCCCCCAAAAAGATTTCATTATAATCTCCACCAAACTACTTCAAATGAAAGTTTAGCATCTCTGTCTTTTAGGCAAAATTTTTTCAGTAATTTGGAATTTCTTGTTCCATAAACTAAATTGCTCAGTAAGACAGAAGAATGAATGTTTTTCAGTATAGGGGTTGTGATTTTAAAAATGGGAAAGGAAAAAGGAAAATGTCTCAAATGAAGAGACATTTCCCAAAACAAAGGGAAAAGAAAGATACAATTTGGAGTTTGAGAGAATATGCCAAAAACACTGCATAGCAAATCACAGAAAGTTATTCAAGCACCTATCATAAAGCCAGACCACCTAACTCCTCTCATGCAAAGACAGGTGCTGCTGAGTATGGGAAGTACACTAACAGAAATAGAACGATCTTTTTGTGTGTGTGGTGGGGGAGGGTGGTAATTAGGTTTATTTATTGTTTGTTTGTTTTAATGGAGGCACTGAGGATTGAACCCAGGACCTCATGCGTGCTAAGCATGTATCCTACCACTGAGCTATACCCTCCCCCCCAATCAGCTCTTTTAATAATACAGTCAAAAGAAATATCCATTTGACTGAATTGGAAGAATGCAGACGATTTTACCCTATTTATAGCTTGAGCTGATAGATGTGAATATAATTTTTGGCCTGTTTATAGACACACTTCTAATTGACTTATAATTATTGTCTAAATTTCACTTGATGTCCACGTTGTACATTATAAAATCATAAAAGGGGACCCAAATGTGGATTTTTCATGTAGATTTTTCACTTGTGAAAAATCAAATCAGCATGGGATTCAAAACTAAAAACAGTAACAAACATATAAAAGTGAGCTTATCAAAACAAGCATTGTTCAGTCCAGTTAAACTGTCCTAGAATTCTGGGTATCACAGCTCCCCCTTCCTCCCAAAGGACATCAGCCACCAGTGCACTGCCCTGCCTCTCAGACCCCCTCACTGACCCTCCCTCGGAGAATGGAGGTTCCAGGTAAAATCCAGAAAAGGGCTATCTGAACAGAAAGCAAAAAAAGAACAAAATTCTATTAACACCATTTGGGAACTGCTCACAAAAATGGCAGAAAACAGTATCAGACTCAATGTTTTTTCTCTCTCTCATTTAAAAGTGTAATAAAAGATGAAAGCAAAATAATAAAAGGGGAAAAAAAGGAAATAAAGAATGGGAAAAATAGACCTATCAGGAAGATGCTCATAAAAAGAAAGCAGATATAGTAATAATATTATCAAATTCAGAACCAAGGCTAAAAGTAATAAAAGGGACAAGAGGAATATTTCATATTCATAAAAGGTGTGTGATCCACCACTAATACGTAACGGCCAGAAACCTTTATGTGCCTAGTAACACAGATTCAAAATATATAAAGTAAAACCTGATAGCAAAGAGTTATTGACAACCCACAACATAGTGGGAGATTTTGAGCTATCACTCAAAAATCAACAGATCAAATACATACAAAAAAATACAGACGCAAATTATTAAAAAACACAATTCAACTAACAGAGTTAATTCATAGACACAGATTTTTTTCACCCAACAACAACAAAAATACACATTCTTTTCAGACACTCATGGAATATTTCCAAATATGAGCCATATATTAATTAGGCCAGTGAAAAAATTCAATGAACTCAAATTAGAAATTTACACAGGCCACAATCATGGGCCATAATACACTGAAATTGGGTCAACCAAAAGGTGTACCTCTTCCAAAAAACTCTTTTTGGAATTTTAACCTGCTGTTCCCAAAAGGTATTTTCAAGGAGGAAACTGGAAACTAGCCCAAAATTAAGAATGTGGTGAAAGTAATATTCAGAGGAAACATCATAGGCTTAGATGACTTTATTAGGAAAAAGTATGCCAAATACCTTCCAATGACCTTTCCATAGTCACTACGGTCTTCTCCATGCTGCTTGGACAAGGAGAAAAGGGCCCTGTGGACAGTACCAGAGAGCTGTCCACCTCCATTGTTGCTGGCACTGGCAGGTGTCAGGACAGAGGTGTGGGAGATCACCCAGATCCCCCCTCAGGGGTCACTACATTTCTCTCTCCTCAGGCCTTGGAAGGTATATGTGCTCACACCTTTGTAAGAACTTTTTTCCAACAAACTCTTCCAACAATCCTGTTTCCTGTGAGAACTTTGCTAATACAAGACTGAAAGTAAACAGGATTTCAACTCAAGAAACCAGGAGAAAGAACCACACAACATACTTCTAAAAATATAGGAACAGCAATGAATAAAGATAAACAGCAACCCTGGCGGTGTGCTGGGCGGCCCCACGGGTCTGTCTTCTGCTTCAACAGTATTTGGACAGAACAGACACAGGGACGCCCCAGCTCCGGCCTCTGACCACCCTCCAACCGTTTTTCCAGTCACAACCTGCAGAACCAGCCACTCTGCTACCCTCAACCTGCAGGACCAGCCAACACCATCTTTTAACCTTAGCTCCTTATTACTCATCAACCATGAGCTCCCAAATTCATCAGAATTTTTCCACCAGGTGGTGGCCGTCATCAACCTCAGGGCCCACATGCATCTGCGGGCCCCCTGTACTTACCGCTCTCTGGGCTTCTTTTTCCACCAGGGCGATGTGGCTCCGGAGGGCGCAGGCCGCTTTTCCTGCCAGTTGGCCAAGGAGAAGCGCCAGGGCACCTGGCGTCTCTGGAAAACGCAAACCAGCATGGTGGCCGCGCCCTCTTCCAGAACATGCAGAAGCCGTCCAGCGATATGAAGCACAGGCCATGCTCACGGAGAAGAAGCCGAATCAGATCCTCTTGGATGTGCATGCCCTGGGTTCTGCCCGGGCAGACCCCCACCGCTGTGACTTCCTGCAGAGCCGCTTCCTGGATGAGGAGGTGAAACCCATCAGGAAGATGGACGACCACCTGAGTGAACTGCGCAGGCTGGCTGGCGCTCAGGCCGGCTGGAGCCCAGGCTCGGCCGCGCGAGCCCCGCTCCCAAAGGCTCCCCCACAAGCACTGCTAGGAGCCGCCGGAACCCAGAAGACTTTGAGGGGCCCCTCTGGGGTCAGGGTTTCTGTCTGGAGCCTCTCTCTGCAGCCACTAGGCAGCTTCTGAACCGCCCTGGAGTCCTCGCCCAAGCCTGGAACCAAATGGAAACAATTAAGCTTTTTGCAGGAGAAAAGAAAAGATACAAACAAACACTTCATACAGGAAGCTTGAAAGCTACTAGAGTTGGTCAACAAAACAAAAGACCAGTAAAGGGAAAAGTTTAAATCTGGAATAAAAAAAAAAAAAGAATTACGAGAATGACAATGAAGGAGGAACAGGAATAACATCCTGAACAGAAAACAGACACAAAGCAGATACCAGGGAGCTTTTTAAAATGATAAGAGAATGGCTGATGCAACCTTACACATTTAAGAGTAAAGTAAGCCCTAGACCTTTCTTTTTTAAATGCTTATTCAAAACAAAATAATACTGGAACATGATTTTCAAAGTCACATAGCATTAACAGTACTATAATAGTATCAATCGCCTGGTTTTGACTATGGCCTATGGTTATGGAAGACGTTATCATTGGGGGAAATGGGATGAATATATATGGGAACACTCTGTACCATTTTTACAACTTTTTGTTCAGTTTAGAATATTTCAAAATAAAAACTTTTGAAACTCCGATACTTTTACAAAGTTTGTAGCAGATCCTTGCCCTAGCCTTCCCCATTGTTGATTCCTGTTCTCACCAAGGAAACTATAAATAATAGCTACCCCCAAATTTCTAGATAACCCTTTTTGGGGAAGGGTGCCTATGAGGTAATGTTGGGGGGAGGAGGAACCTGTAATCCATTATTGGATTTGGGGGCTCCCAGATTCAACTTTTAATTTTCTTCTTTCTCATTTTTCACATATTTGTCATCTTGTTCTACTTTCTAGGTAATTTCCTCAACTTCATCTTCTCCTCTTCCAACTGTTCTATTTTTTTTTTTTTCCTATCATATTTTTAATTTCCAAGAGTTTCTTGTCCTCTGGGTTCCTGTTGAGAGCCCCCGTCCTTGTTCCATGAATGAAAGATCTTCTAGTGTGTCTCTGAAGGTCTGAGGTTTTTTACAAAGTCTATACATTGTCTGCTCTATACGTTGTCTTTTTCCTCCCAGTTCTTTTTTTTTTTTTTTTTTCTGGTTTTTTTTTTTTTCTGTTTTCTTACTTTGACCTCTGTCTGGCACCCCGAAGGCTTTTTCCCACATCAGTGATCCTTGTTCGGTGTGTAGATCTTCATTGTGGCATGCTCTGCCCACCTGAGGCTAGGCCTGGATGCCCAGGTTGGAGGATAAGATCTGAGGGTCTAATTGTTCCTTGTAAAACCTGCAACCAATTCTCCCAACTTCACCCCCATCCTATACTCCCATTCACAGAAGAACTTCATGTCTCTCTGATTTGAAGTCCTGTGGCTTGTGGTGGGAGCCAACTTGGTCCTTGTCATGTTTCCTCTCCACCTCTTGGGGGGGGGTCAGCTCTCTCATCTCCACTAAATCAGTTAATACTTGGCCATCTGCTTTCCAGCTTCCAAAATTTTGTCAAAATATCTTGTCCATTATGATTACTTTTCCCTTTGTTCTTATAGGTTTCTGCCCTTTTTCCCCCTTTTAGTATCATTGTAGTAGGGTTTTATGAGGGAGCAGATACAAACATCTGTTTTCAAACTGCCATGTTTCTCTTGGACCTTCCAAACCAAGCAATTAAAAAGAAAGCAGACATTTCTTTCTCAATTTATTTTTTTGTGGTAGCATATATAGTACTTCCCAATCTTTTTTATGTCCAGAAACTTGACAATAAAAGGAAAAAGACAACTTTAGATTTTGTACACTGCTTGGCTTTTCTGTTTTTTTTGTTGTTGTTGTTTTGTAAACAGTTTATTCTTAGCACTTTCAATAAAGCCACACCACAATTTGTACAGTTGCACATGGGTCTAAATGCACTCCCTCTCCTCTGAGGATGTGCCTCCATGCTTGGCCTTTTTTTTTTTTTTTTTTTTTCTTTCATGTTTTCCCTCATAATGAGTCAATCTTTCTAGAATGATGGCTTTTTCTTAAATATTGTCTTTTCACATCTCCAAGTCTGTTCACACTCCTTCCCTTCCATGAAGCTTTCCTTCATTCTTATTGCATCTTGTCTCAGTCCTCCTAATTCACCCTGGCTCACTCATTTTATGTTGGATGCATAGTTCATGCTTCTCAAACATCTGGTATATCCTTCCATGACTCCCACGCCTTCACTTCCAATGGACTGAAAACCACCAGAGAGGTTATCTGTTTTAACAAATCCATTCAGTGGTAGATTTCCCAAGGATTTCTGTTTTCTAATTTTGTAGGGAAAGGTCAGAACCAGCTTCTCAGAGGAGCAGAAAACTAAGCTAAGACTTAAAGGAGGTGGCATTTAACCAAGTGAAACAGTGATCCAGGGAGAGGAAGTAATCTATCCATATGTCTCCTCACTTCACCCCCCAGCACTCAGGACATTCTTATTAATGATGCAGAGGGGTTGTTGCCTCCTGGACCCCCGCAGTTGCCCCACACCCCAGGAGCAGCGGCCTGCCCAGCTGCCTTCTTGGCCCACGTGAGAGTGTGGACCACTGCTGTCTTTCCTCTTCTTGGGGGCTCTGGGATTTTGTCTCAGCCCCTCTACTTACCCTAACAAGTTCAAATATTGTCCAAACAGCTTGGGGACATGCCCAGCAGCCCCCCATAACATTGAGGCTCTCTCACAATAATCTTGTTTTGATGTGTTCGCAGTCTGCCTGACCCACCTTGTTTCCTACTAGAAAACAAGAGAGAGAAAGAGAGAGAGAGAACTCTCTAGTGATGGAATTATTGTAATTTCTCTGATTCCTTAGCAGCCTTTAATTACTTTGCAACTTTGTGGCTGGCTGGAAGCCGGGAGGGGCTGGGCTCTCCCTCTTCATAATAACCGTAAGTGGAAGCCTCCTGTCCATCTATTAAAAAAGCCCGCTCTTCTCTCCAATGCGATAATGCAGCTGAGAGATTTCACCCAGGGTGTAATCACTAGGTGCAGTGCAATTGTCCCGCTCACTGTCTTCATCATCCGTCAGCCAGCCCACCTCCCTGGAGTGGGGAACTGCCAGCCACAAAGAGCTGAATGCCTGGTCACACCCTTGTCCAGGAGAGTCACAGGCTCAGGTCCCCTCTCCCAGCCTTGCCCCCTCAAGAGGAAGATGGCTTGGAGGCCTTTTCCACTGACCCCTCCTCTCTGGGTATCTCCCAGTCTGATCCCCAGCACACACCCTGCATTGTAGAAATTCATGCTGTTTGTGTGAGGCTTTAATCTCCAAGCTTTTCTGACCCTCCTGTCCTGGATCCTTACTTTCCAGCCACCTGCCTTTGTTCATACTGTGCCCTCCCTCGAAATGCTCTCAGCCAAACCTACAGCACCATCTTCCTTCCTACCATGTAGCCAAACCCTACTCTTCCTTCCTTGGAATAATCCAGTGGGGGAGTGGAGGAGGCTGGTCCTCTCTGTCCCCATTTACAGATAAGCATGTCAAGTATTAGAAGAGTCAGAAAACTTGCCCAGGTTACTCCCTATGGAAGTGGCTGGCTGAGATCCAACCCAGGCCCTTTACTTGGTCTCCACTGGACTTGAAGGCACAGGCTTCTCTTAGTCCTTTCCCTTGGAATTGCTCCTTCCACCCACTCCATCCATCCTGGCTTCTAAACCCCACTCCTGGTCCAAACCTCTGCCTCCTGACCTTGGCCTGGCCTTTCCTTCCTGGGGTGGCCCCAGGCTCCCCCACCCCATGTGCAAAAGAGGCCAGCCAGTCCCCAGTCTGGGTGCTGAGCCTTCCTCAGCCCCTCCTGTCTTGTCACCTGTCTGTGATACTCAGCGAATTAGAGTGGGGCAAGCCCGACCACCAGAGAGGGTGGGAGCCCAACCACCTGCAGCTGGGAGGCTTGGGTAAGTCACTTCCCTCTTCCAGGGCTCAGTTTGCCCCTCTGCTAAATGGGAGTGTTAGCCCTCAGCCTGTCCACCTCATAGTGGAAGTCAGGGAGGCCCTGAACCTAAAGCCTCATACAAGTGGGGCAGATTAATCCCTGGAGTATTTCTCCAGTGGGCCCCCAGACTTCATGAGTTATCTCTTCTTTCTTTGAGTCTATTACCTAAGCATATATATAAAGTGAACAAGCATAAGTGTTCATGAATTTATGAGTTGATTACAAAGTGAACACATTTGTGTCACCACATCTGGATCAAGGAACAGAAACTCTCTGGCACCTAGAAGCCCCCTTGTGACCTTTCCAGTCCCTCCTCCTCCCTCCAGAGAGTAATCACTATCCTGGCTTCTAAACCCGTGGATTTCTTTTGGCCATTTTCATTTTATTATATACATGTTATTAGGTTTTTATCATTACCTAAGGCCCTGGGAATAGGCAGCCAGCTTCTCAGAAGTCACTTCTCACAATGGATAGAAGCACAGTGGTTAGGTTAGTGGCTCAAATCTTGGTCTCACCACTTACTTCTGTGAATCTCCAGGAAACTTCCTTCTCTGATTAAATGAGGGTGGTGCTGACACAGGGTTGCCACCAGGCAGGTGACATGAGATGATGCATTGCAGGGCTCAGCCGACACCCCGCACACAGCAAGGCTGGAAGGATTATTCCCTGTGGGTCTCAACTCAGGGTAGTCCCTCCCTGGTCAGGGGTCATCTCTGCAGGTGGAGATGGAGCTGCCCGGGTGCTGGGACAGGAAGCTGCACGGGGAACTAAATGGAGTGGCTGAAACTCAGGTTGACAGGAAGGGAAAGGGAAAAAAGGAGGAGGGCCCTTTCTATGAGGTCTTCTTCGATCCTCATAAAAGTCCTTCATGTTGGTAAGAAAGGTATGATTGTCTTCATATTATAGCTGGAGAAATGGGCCCAGAGAGGTTAAGTGATTTGCCCAAGGCCACACAGCTAGTCCTGGATTTTGTCCTCTTTGTACTGTCCCCAGAGTGAGTCCAAATGTGTTTTACCCCCAGAGTATCCACTCGCAGTGCTTCCTGGAGGCTAGCCTTGAGTCTGGAGAAAGTGAAAGGGGGAAGTGTTTGGTTAGGAGAGAGATTCTCCCGAAGTGACCTTTATTGCCTTCCGGCCCTTCAGCCTTCCACTAAGCTGCAGCTCCTATCAGCAACCTAATCTTAAGCCTGCACAAGAAAACACAAAAATCTTTAAAGGCTTCTTAGCAGCTTGAAGTGATTGCTGTTGGTTCCCCCTTTCGCTTTTCTGTTCAGCACTGGGGCAGGGCCAGGGCAATGGGGGAAGAATAATACTGTTTCTTCTCATCTCCCCAAACCACCAGATCCCCCAAACTCAGGGGCCTCAGACCTTAAAAAACAACAACAACAAAACCACCCAACACAGCCCAAAAGATGGAGATGGAGGGAAATGCACCAGCAGCTATTGGGGCGAAAAGCCCTAAATGGTGTGGGAGTAATGCCTAAAGTGTGCTGGCGATTACAGACATTTCCACGGAGCCACGCTCGGGCTGCATGGGTCGGTGGCAGCAGCCGTGGGGAAATAAATAAATAAGTGAGCAAGCCTCAGAGATCCTGTTAACTGTTGCTGTGCAGAAGGGAGGGATTGGGCAGGTCACTGGTGAGGAGCTCATTCATTCATTCTTCCACCCAACCATTCATTCAACTATACGGTGTCCCTGTGATGTGCAAGGGACGTTGCTAAAACTTCTCCATGGTGTTCTGACAATGGTGACCAGAGTCCCACAGGCTGGCAGGGTCTGCCCAGCCCCCTCTCCACCTCCCCTTTACTCTGTGTTTTCCTGTGCCTCTAGCTCCTCTGCCTCTTTTCCCGTCCCTGAGGGCACTGTGCCACAGGGTCTTTGCATGGCTGTTCCCTCCCCCTTTTCATGAACTCCTGACTTCCATTAACCATTCCTGGTGTGCTCTGTTCCCAAGGCTGGATGCTTAAGGCAGCGCAGAAGTGCTGGCAAGTTCCCCACCAAGGCCTTCGGAGAAGGGTTGAGCCTGGTTTCATCAGAGATGCAGGCAGCCAGTGGGAAATGAAGGTGCCTCACTCAGGAATATTGGAAGAAAGGGTGTCATCTAATGGGGCTGGGATATGGCAGGCAGAAGAGTATCCCCAAAGATGTCCACACCCTAATGGCAGGAACCTGGGACTATGTTACCTTATGTGGCAAAAGAAACTTTGCTGATGTGATTAAGTTATGCGCCTTTGTGGGGAGATATCTGGCTTATTATCTGTGTGGTCCCACAAGGGTCCTTATAAAACGGAGGTAGGAGAGTCAGAGAAGGGGATGTGACAATGGAAGCAGAGGTCAGAGAGAGAGATCTGAAAGTGTTATGCTACTGGTCTGACCATGGAAGAAGAGGCCATGAGTCCAGGAATGAGTGTGGCCTCTAGAAACTGGAAAAGGCATGGAAGCAGATTCTCCCCTGAGCCTTCAGAAGAAATACAGGCCTGTTAGCCCCTTGCTTTTAGTCCAGGAAGACCCATTTTGGACTTCTGGCCTGAAGAACTGTAAGGTGATGAACTTGTATTGTTTTAAGCCACTAAGTTCATGGGACTTTGTTACAGCAGTGTTAGGAAACTGACACACTGGTGCTTTGAAGGCAGAGCAGTAGGGGATGCATGCTACAGTGCACCTCTTCAGCACCCCCAAACTCTAGTTTACTTGCTTCTTTGGGGCCCTTCAGGCAGGAGGATTCGTGTACCCGAAGGTGGGTTGTCTGGACATAGGTGTGAGGCTGGTGGTTGTTGGGGATGATCCATGAGGGTCAGCTGTGAGGCGGGGGTGCCCAGAGCTGGGAGGGCCGCTGGCTGGGAAGGGGCCTTGTAGAAACCAGGAGGGGTGAGGCAGGAGCCTAAGAGCCCATACAGTGGGTGTAGAGAGAGGGAAAGCTTGTAGATGAAGGGGTTCGGGATGGTGTTGAAAGGTACTACATCTAAGAACTGGCCACCATGCTGCTGGGACCCCAGGAAAGAACCACCCCCCACCCCCCCATTGCAGGGAGGAGGCTTAGCAGGTGCCTGAGTGCTGGAGACCCTCCTGGAAAACTTGACCTCTTGGCACCAATAAGCCTGAGAGAGAGGTCTAACTCTCAGAGTAGTAATGGGATGCAAAAGTGTTGGTTCTTTGTGCCTCATTCATTTATTCACTCATTCTTCAAATGTCTCCTGGATTCCTGATGGATGCCAAGTCCATGCTGGGTCCTCAGGACACAAGGGGATTGGGACATGGTCCCTGGCCCCCAGGAGATCCCAGCTGGGCCCTGCTTACCCACAGTGGCACCTTTAAAACAGGATGAGAGAGCTCAAAAAGCCACCACCCAAAGCCTGGCTCTCTCTGGGTTGTTTGGGTAGAGGAGAGCAGTTCACCCAACCTGGCTTTAGTGCTGCAGGGAACCTGGGCCCTGCCACCCACCCACCCTGTCCTGGCCCCCAAGCCCCTTGTAACATGAATGGATATCAAGCACGTCTCCCTCCAGGCAGCAGAAATGGACAAATGAGCTCTAAATGAGCTTGGCAAATTGGTTCTCTCTGCTCTGTCCTGCCCTTCCACCACTCCGTCCTGCAGCAGCCTGGGTCACCTGCCGCCGCTGCTCTCAGTCTGGGCTGGGGAGGGAGGAACTGGCTTGGGTTTTGGCCCGGGGGTACTGGGCATAAGGAAAGCACTGAATAACAACAACAGCAATAATAATGGAGACTGTACATGCATTCACTTGGTACTTTTTATAGCCTAGCTGTGGGACAGGTACTGGGATTACCCCCACTTTTAAGGTGGGAAACCTGAGGCTCAGAGATTAAGTCAGTTGCTGAGCTGGGATGTGAACTGAGTCGGCACACCTCCAGGGCCCCCACGCTGTGCTGCACCTCTGTTGACAGTGGGGTGGGGGCAGGGCATGGAGGTGGTCGTGTCTTGCACATCCAGTGAACGTGCCCTGGATACTCAGAGGACCCAGCAGGTGGCAGACCATTGTGAGGGGGGGTGCTAGGCTCCTTAGGGCAGGACTGGCAGGCTGTGGCTCCTTGCATCCCTCTTGAGGTCTCCCCTTATCCTCCTATCTCCTGCACAGTACCCAGTGCCATGGGCAGCATGGGGCAGCGAGGGTGGGAATGCCAGACCCGGCTCTCAGTCCTAGAGAACCCGGCTGGGCAGCGCGTTCCTGGAGAGCCACCTTCCCACCCCTGCACCAGGACACGCACGCATGCACACACCTCAGGCGTGACGTCTGCCCTGCCTCCTTCTGTCCCATGTGTCTCCCTCACGGGTCAGTGCCCCAGAGCGGTAAATCATGAGCAAATCGGCCACAGCCAGCAGGAGGCCAGGAGGACACAGGGAGGGGACACTGCCATCAAGGCCATTAGCACTGAGCTGGCCAGGCAGAGGAAAGCACAGCTGATTGGGAGAGGGCGGTCCAGCCTCTTTTCTGGGCACTGTTCTGGAGCCCTCCAAGGTGTGACATGGGATGGGAACATGGATGGAACATGTGTGCTCACTGGGAATTCACCAAGCATGTGGGATTCACGGTATAGGCACTTGGTTTGCCTCCCCATGAGAACAGTTTTCAGATGCGGACAGTCACTTCATATGTAGGAGAGTAGAGATATGTTTGTTTCTGCCTAGATTCTTTGGACTGCAGACCTCACCCCCACCCCCCACCTGCTATGGCAGCAGCGGATCTTAAAGGAACAACAGGCTGAGATTCTTCCTTATGTCTTTGGGCCTCTCCTTCCATCGCTCCAGGCCTCAGTTTACCCATCTGTGCAGTGGGGTGAATACCCTTAGCTGTAACTAGCTCCCTAACTAGTCAACTTTATAAGATGCAGATGAGCCAATGGGTGTGAAATGACATGTAGACCAAGACCCCAGTTCCCCAGGTGGTGGCCCAGCTGAATTAGGCCATCACGTCATGGCACTAAGAGGGGTCTGGGGGGCATTCCTGCCCTTAGAAGGAGAAAGCAGGGCAAGTGTTGTGATAGCGAAGACCATTTGGAGTCTGTCACTCCCTGCTGCCTCTCTGGACGTGAGCCTCGGTGTTCTCTCTCCCCAAGGCTTAGTTGTTCAGTCCCAATAGTTGATGAGCAGAGGCAGGGCAGGTGTCGGCAAACTGAGGCCCTGGACCCCAGTGCGCTCTCTGTGGAGCTGGTGCCCCGGGATGGGTCCCTTCCCAGAGTCTCACCTGAGGGCTGTTAGGCAGACAGGCCTGTCCCTTCTGCACGGCTGGCCTTGCAGCTGGCCTGCGGCAGACATGGCTTTTTTGTTTTTGGTTAAAAAGCTACATCGGAGCATTATGATATTGGAATGTGAAGGGTAATTGAGCTGAAAGCTATTCTCTTCCTGCAACCAGTGTGATAGGAGTGATTGAGGCGCGCAAGCTTGCGCACTCCAGCCTGGGAATCCTGATGAAAGGTCTGTGCAGAGATGCGGGGTGATGGATAGAGTGGAATCAGGCCCCCAGAACCCTCGTTCCCCACCCCAGGGACCCAGGCTGCCCTGAAGCGTGCTCCCCTGGGACTCTGAGCTGCCAGGCTGGGCGTCTACCCACTTGGAACAGATAGCCAAGGTCCTTAGTGTGCTGGAACAGATGTTTGCCTCCATCCTCTACCCCTCCTCACTGCTCTGCCTTCTCCTGCCCCTACTCTGTAGAGGGTCTCTTTCTTTGCTTTCTGACTGCCCCCTCCATGTTCCACTCTACCTCTGTCAGTGTTTGGACAACCCCAGTGTTTTCTAAGCCATTTTAAGGCACATTTGAATCAGCTGAAGATCTTGTTCTTGATCGGGGTCTGATCCTGATTCAGTAGGTCTTGGATGCGGCCTGAGACTGTGTTTCTACCAAGCTCCCAGGGACTGCTGACGCTGCTGGTCCTCCCACCTCACTTTAAGGAGGAAAGTTCTAGGAAGCAGTAAAGGCCAAGGGCCAAGAAAGAGTGACCCAGAGTCTCAGCACAGGGTCCAGGTGTGGGGAGATACCTGTTGGACCATAGCCAGTTTCTAAGCAGCGCCGCCCTCTGTGGTTGTGCAGGTAGGGCACTGAACAAGTAGCCCAATGCTGCTCATGAAGCATGTTTTTCTTGGCACAGTGGCCTGGTTTGCTCACCAAGCTGTATACTCACAGGGCAGGGTCCACTCTGAGGAGACATCTTTTTCTAATTTTGCACATGGGCACTGTACAGGCTTGTCCCCAAACTCCAAGCTGTCAGTCTGTTCCTGCTTCTGCATCTCCTCATGGCCCCTCCCTCACACTGCCCAATCTTGCAGCTTCTCCTGCAGAGTATGGAGGTCTGAGAGGGAGAATAGAGTGCATCAGGCTGACATGTCAAGAGTCAGTTTCTCCCTTCAGTCACTCCAGCCCCACCTGGGTGGGAGGAGAATACTCTGGGCTTCCTGAGCCCCAGAAGCCTAAGAAACAGGTCCTTTCCTGCCTCCTGCTCCCTCCCTGCCCACAGAGTTCAGCTGGAAGGATTAGGAGAGGACAGCCCCTCTCTCCTAACTAGTGGTGGGGTCCAGGTCTGCTGCCAGAGGGATTATCCTTGAGGAAAGATACTTAGCCCCACCCCACCCCGGCCTACACACCCCGCCCCAGCATACACAAACACAGACATACACACACAGACACACACACACACTCATACACACACACACTCATACACACACAAACAACTCAGTCTCTCTGCCTGGCCTGTTATTAATTGCCATGCGAGCTGAGTTGAATGGGTCCCATTAGTATGTGCTCCTGCAGCTCGGAGGAGCCAGGGCTTGTGCTGGGTTGCTGCGGCTTATCTCTCTCAGCCAGGCTGCCCCTGCACAGGAGTCCACTGGCATCTAGCAAGCCCTCCTTGGGGACTTCTGGGCCTGTGTGCCAGGCCCATTGAGGGGAGAGAGGCCCAGCCCTCCCCAGGTCTGCCCTGCCAGCTCCCAGCACTGCCGCACCACCACCGTACAGGCTTCCTTCTCACATGCTGACTGGGTGGGGCCAAGCCACAGTCACAGGACAGGCCTCTGCAGGCTGCCATGCCCATTTCCCATGCCCCACCCACCTGAAGCCCCTCTCCCGATTCTGCTTCAGCCCTGACTCCCCCCACCCCTCAGCATTTGCTGTGCCCAGGACTGCAGTAGATGGCGTTGTCATTCTTCTTGCCTGGTTGGTGTGTCGTCAGTGGGCAGGTGTGGGAGCCAGGGTCGCTGGTGGTCTTGCAGGTGGGTCACCTCTTCTCTTTCTCCATCCTTCCCAAGCACCTACCTTCCTGACCAGCTCTCATCTCACACCCCCATTAGGGTTGCATTCTCAGCCCTCCTTGACAATCACAAGAGGGAGGAGTCTGAAAGCTAATTTTTTCCCACCTCTCTGTCCCACCAGTGGATAGAGTAATCTGCACAGTTAATGTTTACCAAACACATCCTGTGTGCCAGGAACTGTGCTGAGCCCTTTCTCAGCATCAGTTCATTCTTAGACCACCTTGGAGAAAGGTGTGTTCACGCTTCCCAATATGCAGATGAGGAAGCAGAGACCCAGAGATGTTAAGTGACTGCAAGAGGTCACACAGCTTGCTAGCTGACACCACAATATTCATGACAAACAAAGTGCTCTTTTTGAACACTTTCCTGTGACAGGGAGCTCTCAGCTCCCTAGGGTCATCCAGGATAAGTTCAGCCATCTCTGAAGTGTAAGAAAAGTATTTCTATGTTGAGCTAGAATATACTGGCCTCCACTTGCACTGCGTAGATCCAGGTTTGCTGGCTGGAGTTAGGGTAAGCCTCTGATAGTGTATGTAGCCACAGCGGGCTGGGGGAGAGGCTGCCAGGGGTTTGAACCCACTGCCTCAGCCTCAGCCCATTAGCACCAGCATGTGACCGGCTTGTAAGGGCTTGTAAGGAACAAGGGGGCCTCAGAGTAACCCCTTCTTCCCGGGACTCCCCCAGCTGTGGACCCTAGAACTTCATCTCCTCTAGCTGTTGGCCAGGGCAAATGGTCAGTACCTCTGCGCCCCTGGAGGTCATAAGCCCAATGTCCCCTGTTCAGGATTCTGCAGCCACTTTCTTGGGGGTTCCCAGACTCCATTGACTAACACATCTCCAAAAATATTCCATTTCTTCCATTCTAAGATGCCCATTTGCCCCTCATTTTAAAGTGTATGAAATTGAGATTCACTTGAGTTAGTCACCGTAGTCTTCGCCTGCACAAATAGTGACCATGCTCATCTCACCAGAGGTGCCTGCTCTGTGCTCCTCAGCCCTCCTCCCTGGGAAATAGGCCAGGACCCCGTCCTTGGGAATGTGGGCATGGCTCAGCCCTAGGGGCAAAGCCAGGCTGGGTTGGGGTAGCGGCCTGAGGACCAGGGACCCTCCAAAGGCTGTCAGTGCTCTGACCCTCCTAGCCATGGACAACACCCACATTTGGCACTTCTTTGCAGGCAGGAAGTGCTGACATTTTTAAACTCCTGTACTTGGTCTGCTTCAGCATTAGTGTGGTACCTCAGCAACAGCCCCTTCGGACCAAGGCGTTCCTCGTCTCTTGGCCTCTGAGGGTGCAGGTCAGAGCCAGAGAAGGGAACAGCAGTGTTAATTTTTACATTCTACTCCCAAGTTCAATTTTCTAAGGATTTAAAGAGTTTGAGACTAGACTGAATATTTTTCCCTCATGTTCAGAAGACACTGAAGTCCTCAGTGAAACTGCTAGCAAGCCCCTCCAGAAAGGGGGAATCCCTCCGAGGCCCCTGATACTCACAGCAAAAGGCAAAAGAAGCCTCTTGGGAGTTGGGGCTGAGACCCCGCCTGGGGCCTGGGTAATTGGGGCTTCAGGACCTTGTGGAGAGAAGCCAGTCGTCTCCAGCCCTCCCCCACGACAGCCCTTCCCAGAAGTCCTCAGGCAGGAAGCTCTAATTGATGAACTTGTTCCTCTGTAGCTGTCACACATCTTCAGTTCATTACAGCCCCATCTGCCTCTCACCGAGGCTGCTCTCCTGCCAGCCTCCCGGCTGCAGCAGAAGGGGAGAGCAGACCAGAGCAGCTGGGATCTGAGGCCCCACGATTATCTTGGAGAGTCCAATCAGGGTAATGGCAGGTCCTCCTTCAGGGGGACTGAGGGTGGACGGTGGAGGGGGTGGAACTTGAGGGACAGGGACGGTGAAGGGGGTAGAACTTGAGGAGGCTTAACCCTTAGCCTTCTGAATCTGGAGGCTGGGGGGCCACAGCTGGCACAGCCCCTGAGTATAGCTCTGCCAGGGGGCCCTCCACTTGGAACACGCTGGACTAAACTGAGACCCAGACAGCCTGGCCTTTTGAATCCCCACCCTTGAGATTTCCTGACATGAAGCCCTGGCACTTTCAGATGAATAGTGTTGAGTTTGATCAACGCAAGTGTTTTTGACTGTCTATAGCGCCCAGCACTGTAGCCAGCACTGTGGCGTGTGACACTCCCCTGATGTTCCAACATCTCCTGCCTGTAGAGCGTGGATCTCTGGTACTGCCTGACTCAGAGATGACAGTCTGGGAGTTTGCAAATGAATGAATGGGCAGAGATGCAGTGTGCTCAGCTCCAGAACTGCAAGGACCCCCTTACTCTAGTTCTGTCTCTGCTGCCCGTCAGGAGACTTCAGGTGTCCTTTCCTATTGGACTTCTGCTTCCTCACTGGCACAGTAAGGCTATTACTACCTCCTTGCCTACCTCACAGGGTTAGGCTCTGCCAGCTAGTATTTAGCCTCCAATTTTATGGGTAATCAGTCTAACAAATACTTGGCTCCTGGAAGAGGGAAGGCACACAAATGCCACACAGCCCTGTCCTGCAGGAGCCTCTAGTCTAATGAGAGAGACACACAGAAATCCATGCAAACACCCACTGGGGTGGAGGCTGAAAGGCACTTGGTGCGGGAGGCAGCCTTGTCTCCCTGCTGAGTGGGCAGAAATGAAGGGAAGGGCAGCCCAGCAGGAGGTCCGCATGAGGATGGGGAAGGTGTGGAGGCTGGAAAGGGCCAGGTGTGCTTGGGGAGCACCAAGAAGACTTGCTGGAACAGGCCCAGGGGCCATAAGATAAAAAACTGTGGTTGATTAGAGCCACAATATAAAGGACCCGAGATACTCCATTCAATAATTTGGATTTTTCCCCTCTTAGGCAGTGGAGGAAGGTGGAGGGCTTTGGGGCCAGGGAAGGATGCAGTCATAGCTGAGATTTTGAAAAGGGTCTCTGGTTGCTGCAGAAAGGATGGATGGGGGTGGCAGAGAGAGGTGTGCAAATATCCTCTGCCCCCACCCCATTATCGTCACAAACTGTCTAAATCTATAACTCCCTGTTTTAGAAAAGGCATCTTGTCCCACTTCTCATTTCCTTGCATTATGTTTTCCTGAGGTTTCAGA
Organism: Camelus bactrianus; assembly: GCF_048773025.1. Taxonomy (NCBI): domain Eukaryota; kingdom Metazoa; phylum Chordata; class Mammalia; order Artiodactyla; family Camelidae; genus Camelus; species Camelus bactrianus. The sequence goes on from NC_133567.1 coordinate 12,733,767, forward strand.
AAGCATCTCCTTTAAGGCTCCCACTGTCCCCCTGTCACCTCATTCCTAGCCAGGCTCTGAATTTTAACCATTCTATTTTCTTTACTGATTTTATGATAAACAGCCCAATGTTTTCCGATGCCTTTCCTAAGTGTGTCAGGCTGTCCCCCGAGGCGCTGATGCGTCCCTTCACTCCAAATGCCTGATCTCATCCCCACCCAGATATGTGATTGTCCCCACATCCCACTGGTTCCTTCCGAGTGGCAGGCACATCTCCAGCACACCCCAGATTCGTAAGATTTGGGGGCGAGTGTCCATCATCTCAGGCTGAATCTGGGTCATGCTGGCTCACAAACTAACCCACAGAACAGGCCCCCCTCGACTCAACCAAGGGACATCTGTCCTGATTTCTTCACAGTTTTTCCTGCCACTTCCTTATCTGGAAGGACTGGCTGCCCCTTCCAACCACTAAAGAACCATCAGTCTGCCCAGTATCACTCCCCATCGTCCTGGGATCCCCTAGTCCCGCTCCTGCCAGCGTGACAAGTGTACCCATCTCCATTTCCCTCCACATCTTGCCACCACCACCACCATCCACATTAAAACCAGTAGTTAAATTCATTGGATGGTCAGGCCAGGTTACCTGAAATGTGGGGCTTATTTTCCAGGGGCCTTTGGAGGGTCTTTCCCCTGTCCTGACTTCCATGCCCATTGGCTCTTTTCTGAGGGTGATTGCCACCTACACGGGACACCAAGGGTAGGGCAGGTACAGACACTGCCACAGGCTACTTTGCTTGGGACCAAGGAGTGAGGCTTGGGGACTTACAGGATTCGCTTTTGCTCTAAACTCCAGGATCCTCGAGGCTCCCCGCCAGCTTGGACAGGCAGGAGAAGAGGTCTTTTTTTAGCTGAGAAAGCCAGTAGTTCCTGGCCTGATGCCTTTGACCCCTCCCTGCATGGGCAGCCAGGAGAGGGCCCCTCGGGGCAGGCTCACTCTGCTGCCAGCCTACGTCCTCTGAGGCTCTTCAGGGAAGCATGGCTGCCTTGCCTGCTCCATGCCCAATCTCTTCCATCCAGACTGCTCATTGCACTTTTTATAGCTTGGAGATGGTGGTTTATGGAGCAGGAGAAAGACAGCAATAGAACTGAAGGAAGGGCAGACTGGCTGGGGGCGGGGTGGATGGTGCTTATAACCTCTGGTTAAGCCCAAAGACATTGTGTAAATTATGGGCCGTGTCTTCCTTCATCCCCACTTTGCATTCCTGATCAGATCGTCGCTTTCTGCTGGGAGAGGAGTGAGCTCTGATCCCTGCACACAGGGCCCAGGCCCCGCCTTCCTCCTGGGGCTTGTTCTGGGGGAGCAAGGGGTCTTCATAACCACAGGCACCACGAGTCTGCTCATTTTTCAAGTTACCCCTGATTCACAAACGTGTTGGGGTTCGTAGCATCATAGAAGGCTTTGCTTTACACCCTAGTAGCCCTGGAAAACTGCCACAGGCCGAGGCCATTCAGTGGGTCTTAAGAAACAGGATGAAAGTTTTATTGATGAGAAAACACCCATCATAATGAGCTTTGATGCTGTGGAGCTGTGTAGGGTAGGGTTTGACCTGTATCTGCTTAGTAGCAGGGTTTTGACTGTTCCCCACGCCCAGTGGCATTCGGCCTGAGACTGGTTAGCTGGAGGAGAATGACCCCTGATGTGACCGCCCAAGGCAGGGGCTTGGTTAATCAGTCCAGGGCAGGGCTAGGGACCACCCTCACCCTTGTGCCCTGGAGATGTGATGACATGTGCCAGGAGAGTGGCATCACATCTCCACTTCGTTATCACCCAGAAGTGCTGACCAGGCAACTCTGCATGTGGCATGAGTTTGGACACCTTGGAAGGTGCCTGTAACTGAAACAGACATTGTCAACCCAAGTCAGGAATTGCCAAGGAAAGGCCACATTCTCTCAGCTAAAGTTCCCAGTCTGCGTGTCAAGGGATTGGCTGCCCTGGGCTCCACCCTAGCTGGGTGTCAGAGGGCCAGCAGAAGGGCAAGTTCCTTGGCCTTGGTGTGGTCCCGGCCCTCAGGCAGCACACATTCCCATCACAGGATGGAGAACCTAAAACAAGGAGTTCATGGGGACAGGGGACCTGAGGGGAAGGGTTATTCTGTGGGCTGCAGGCTGTGGGCACTGATGGGGAGACAGAGAGTGGGGAGATCTTTGAGGGCTGTCAGGGCAGAAGGGCCTCCGTGGAAGGAGGACTTGAGGTTCTGTGAACATGGAGTGATGAGGAGGGCACATTCTAGGAAGTGGGCAGAGGAGCAAAGGTGGAGACAGTGTGGTTTGATTGGGGCTAGTGAGGAGGGGGCTGGTTGACTGAGTCACAGAAGACATTCTGGGAAGATGGAGGGGTGGGCTGGAACTAGTGGAAAGAAACAGACTGGAGGGCTTCGAAAGGCACGCAGAGCATTTGCTTTCCATACAGTGTAAACAGTGAGCCTCCAAAGGTTTTGGAGTGATGGCATGACACAGTGAGCATGGGAGGAAGATTGTGGTGGAACAGGAACTGAGTGGGCAGCGCTGCAGGATTTGGATTGCAGCTCAAGTCTTGTGGGCAGGGCAGAGTGGAAGACGGTGGGTCGTGGAAGTCCACCACCCATCATGAATCCATAGTCCTGTTCCATCCAGACCCTGTTCCATCCAGAGGCGTCAGTGGGGCCAGCTGGGGTGTGTGATGTGACAGGAGGAAAGTCTTCAGGAGGGAATGTCACCATAAGGAAAAGAGGCTGGGAGTCGATGTGTCTGAGGTGGTGGAGCTCAATAGTGTGACTAGAGGGTTGGGGAGACCATCCAACACCAAAGGGTGAGCATCTCAGCCACACTCCTCATGCCCTAGGAGGCCCCTGGTGTCATGGAAGGAGGACAGTCTGGCCTATAAAGTGAGAGAAGAGTCAGGACTCTTTGGATATTTATTTTCAAGGCTGCTCTTGAAGGTTCCATGTTCCTCTGACACCATGCATTTGACAGAACTGCCGCCGGAGCCAGTGTAGACCACCTAACAGCTGCCACCCTCCATCCCCATCTTCCCGGCTTCCACGGGGCCACAGCTGAGGGCCTGGGCATGAGAGCAAGAGGCAACCCCAACCCCCCAGGCAGAAGAGCAGCTTGGGTCTGTAATTGAATAATGTGGGGAAATAATGGGATTGCTCCAGAACCATTGGTTATGTTTCAGAGCCAAATCATAACGAGAAAGTCAGTAGTAGTAATAAACACAGCAGAGAGGATCCGTCAGGGGCCTGACAGAGGATGCAGGGGGAGAAGAAGTCATCCCATTTGCATTTTCGTTAGCTAGCAGAATGTCACTGACACTCTCCTTCCCCTCAAAAGAAATCAAGATTCACAAAAGCACATTAATCTGAAGAGTTTTTCTCTGATGTCGTGATGCCAAGGACAATGCGGCCAATAATAGCTTTGCCTCTTCCAAGTGGCTCTTTATATTTCCTTAAAAACTGAGTGTTATCAAGGTAATTTCTCATCCCATCCCTTCTTATTTTGCATGCCCCCAGGAACCCAATAATGGATGAACTCTGTGCTTGCCTCTCCTGGCTTGCCTCTGCTTCCTGCCCCTCCCATCAATCTGGCTTTCGGTCTCCCCCAGCTGACCCCCCACAAAAGATCCATTTGACTGGGGTTGCAGCCACTGATCAGGTTTCATCCCAGGACCCCAAACTGACAGTGTCAGAGACCATATAAGGAGTCCTTATTGTGGGCCAGCACTGTGTTGATTGATTTCAAACATCACTTCATTTCCTCCTTCTGACTCTTTTGAGATGACGGTGTTATTATCTTATTTCACAAATGAGGAGACTGAGACTTGGAGAACAGATCAACTACTCAAATACACTTGGCAGAGCTGAGATGCAGACCTGTGGTTTTCCCACCTCCCTTTCCGAGAAGTACAGTTGACCCTTGAACAAGGCAGGGGTGCCGATCCTCCCTACAGTCAAAATTCGGAGTACAACTTATAGTCAGCCCTCCATATCCACGAGCATGCTCGTGGATTCCTCCAACCTCAGATCATGTAGTTCTGTAGCATTTACTATTGAAGAAAATCTGCATGTAAATGGACCCGCATCGTTCAAACCCATGTGGTTCAGGGGCAGCTGTAGGTAATCAAAAAGTGGGTTGGTTGATTTTTCACACAGCTCTCTTGAATATGATCCAGCAGTCAGCATTGTCCGTATCACTGCGTCCTTTTTGCAGATAGGAGTGACTGAGGCCAAAAGTCAGGGCTGATACTCTCTAAGGGGCAAGGGAGAAGAGAAACAAGTCTGTATTTTTCCTGCCAGCACCACCCCACGAGGTCTCCAGTGGTCTTGTTGCCCAGGGAGGAGCAACCGAGAAAGGGGTGAGTTAATTTTCAGATACACTGAGGGTTACTCCGAAGCCATGAACTTCCCACACCCTCAGCACGTATTAATAACCTGCTACCAGGTCCCTCAGGCAACCGTGACAGTGAGGGACTGTGTCAGTCTGGTGCCTAGCTGTTTTCCTGGCTCCTCCTGGAATTCTTTCTGCTATCCTGTCATGTTCAACATATTTTTTTTTTCCTGTTCCTCAGATTAATCTGATTTAGCAAAACAGAATAGAATGCAAGTGCATCAAGTCTGATGCTGAGGTGAATATATTCTGGCAAATGATAGGCAACTACAAGAACTGCCTGCTTGGTGGATACAGCGTGCGATAAACTCCCGGGAGTTCACAATCAATCATAACTGTGTGTATTTTCTGTTCTTCAAATGAGCACTCTTGGGTTCTGAAAGTGTACCATGCACTTTTGCATGCCCTGTTCTAAGAAATCCTCATTGAACCCTCGTGAGATTGGCTGGGCAGGAGTTCTTATCTCTATAAGTACAGACGAGGAAACCGAGGCTGGAAGCGGTGATTTGCTGAGTTCACACAGTAAAGGGAAAGGGTCGAAATCAGGAGACAATGTAGGAGTCAGATGGCAAGAGCCCTGGGCCCTGTAACTACTGCCCTCACTTGATGTCCCCCCTAGGAGACTGTTTCTGCCTGTCTCCCGGGAACCTAGTGAGTTTCCAGTGCCCACACCCCAAGTCCAGACATGAGCCCCCAGAAGAGTGGTAGGGAGGCTCTACTGACCCCGTGTCCCCTACCCCCTCATCACGCCCTACTTCTGTCCTCTCAGCTGGTGACAGCACCCTTGAGAGGGCAGAGGCCTGGACCTGTTCTCCCTACACCCCCTGGTCCCTCCCAGGGCACGCTAGTCAGGAAGGCAGAGTGAGCACCTTAGTTGATGGTGCTCCCCAGGCCGGGACGGACTTCCCTCGTGCTTGTCCTGCCTGCAGCCAGTCACTTCACGGCTCCTGTCTCCTTCAAGCAGGGAATCAACTCCTCAGAATAAAAATCAGGAGCACCCGCTCAGTGCTCAGAGCCAGGGGAGGGCCACTCTCCCAGGCTCTCTCTGTTCCTTTGCTTCTCTTTCTCCAATGTCTTTCATTCTCTGCTTGTGGCTTTGTTTGTTAGACACATGTCAAGCCTGATGAACTAAATGATGCAAAGCTGGAGATATAACAGCTCCTTTTATCTCTCATTTCAAAACCCAGTTTGTTCCCGCTGTCTCCAGAGGGCTGCACTACAAACCCAGCCTCTCTCCTTCAAGAACTTGAATATTCAAGTCCCCTCTGCTGGGCTGGTTCTCTCCTTCCCTTCCTTCCCCTTGTCTCTCGTTCCTCTCTCTGTCTGTCTCTCTTGCTCTCTCTCGCTTTCGGTCTCTTCTCCTCTTTCCCCCGTTTATCCCTTCCTCTGACTCTTTGGTCTCTGTCTATCCCTCCATCTCTCTTTCTCTCTGTTTCTTTCTCTCTTTCTTCCTCTGTTGTTCACCTCCACCCACCCCCACTCCCCACCTTCCCTGTTCTCTCTCCTTGGGGACGGGCTGTATTTGTTTGCCTTCTTCCTGTTAAATGGTAGAATGGCAGGTGTGCTTGCTGGTGGCAGGACTGCCAGGGAGCAAATTGGTTTCAACCCTTTTTTTTGCTGCCTGGATTGTGTTTGGGGAGTTAGGGACCACTCCTTTAACTGGAACCCCCTGGGGTTCTGGGGAGGGGGCCCACCCTCTCCCAAAATACATCAGGAGTTTCTGCTCCTTAGGACTGGATCACCCATTCTGTCATCTCAGATGCTACGTGATCAGGTGCGGTGATCCTCCTCTTGTCTCCCCATCTCCAAAGCCATGGGTGCAAGGGCTGAGGCCCCTCACAGACTAGCAGTCCATGACCTTCCTGGGTCAGGACTGGGGACCCCTTAGCCCTTCATCAGCCCAGACCCTGGAACAGAGAGCAGCTCCTGATCCTCCCCTTCCCCACACGTCACTTGGCAAATTCAGCTTGACTGGATTATTCAGTGCATGGTACAGAGTGGATGGGGATCCTGCAGGCAGTGCCCGTGTGTGCCAGTGACTTGACTTGGTCACAGAATGTCCTGCCCGCCCCAACCTGCCAGGCTCATGGCTGCAGGCCCGCGGGGATTGACAGAGGAGTGGGGACTGCTCTGATCCATCTGCACAAACACACATATGCTGTTGCGATGATTTGATATGGTCTCTAGTACCCTAAGGGGATCCCTGAGTATTCCTCTGAGAGATGGGGGGCAGAGGGCCTATATTACCTCTGTTCACCCTTCCCTGCCCTCTTTGAACAGAGAAAGGAAAGGAAGGCCCTGAGATGGGCCAGAGGAGACCCTTTCAGGAAGGCATGCCTCCTCCTACCTCCTCCAAGGTGTGCTGCTTGGAGCCCCAGCCGAGGAATTCCCAGTAGCCCAGCTCTGTGCTCATCTCAAGTTCCCAGGTGCCTTCCTTGGGCCTCCTGGGGGGAAAGATGGCAGGCCCCGACAGGAAGGTCTGCACAGGATGACACAGCAGATCCGGCTGCTGCTGGGCCCGGAACGGGGTGTTCTGCTAGTGTCCCTCGGCCAGGTGCACAACTGGGATGGGTGGTCTCCCTCATGTACCCTCTGTTTCCACCTCAACGCCTGGCTCTTGGAGCCTCAGGTTCCCCCCAGGTATGCCTATGCCCTCCCGCTGGTGGTCAGCCTGAGGTTAAGGATAGGGTCCAGGCTCCACAGCCAAACTCAGCCCTCCCTCATGCGGGCAGCCAGAGTTCTGCTCCTCCCACACACAATTCTCATGCAGCTGATGGTCCCCTTGGAAACAGACAGTCATCAGGCTCTTACGGATCTTTCAAACCCCCTTTTCTCCCTAATAATCCCTCCTCTGGGGTGGTATTGATTCCGAGCTGCCGGCAGCCTCTTGGTATGCTGAGGCCCGGCTTGGGGTGGATAAATCGCTGTGCTGTCATTTTCACGCGGCAATTACTTGCTCGGATTCTTCTCCTCCCAGGCCCCCATGCCAGCCACACAGCCACACACTCAAGGCCGGGCCAGCCAGGTGGGGAGCCCGTGGACCTGTGAGCCACAGGAAGTTGGCAGAAGCAGAAAGTTTGGGAATGCAGACCTGGGGTTCAGCTCTGGGCTGGAGGGCAGGTGGCAGGTGGGTCCCCAGAACTGCGGCTGCTAGGAGGAAACCTCCACTCCCCAGACGTGGAGGAGGGGGTACCCCTGGAAATATGCACGTGGTGTACCCCAGTGTTTCAGACTTCTGCACCTGTGAGTAGAGTGCACCCAGCAAGAGTTGCTTCACACAGCTTTCTCCCTGAGCTTTCCCAGCCCTGACTACTCAGGGGCTTTGGAGCCCAGACCCAGCTCAGCCTTTCTTATCAGGGCTCGGCAAGCATGTTCTTGTAAAGGACCTGCTAGTAAATATTTCAGGATTTGCAGACCATATGGTCTCAACTTTGTTGTAGCATAAAGGCAGACACAGACAACGTATGAATGAATGGGTACAGCTATGTTCCAATACAAATTTATGGATGCTGAAATGTGAATTTCATGTAATTTTCATATGTCATGGACTATTATACTTCTTTTGATCTTTTTTCCCCAAAATACTTAAAAATGTAAAAACCATTCTTAGTTGATGGGTAAACAGAAACAGGAAGTGAGCCAGATTTGGCCCATAGACCATAGTTTACTGACTGCTGACTTAGATCTAAAAAGGGCTGTAAGGATTTTTCACTCACCGCTCCTCCTTTCTCCATTTTCCATATGAGGAAACCAAGGCTCTGAGAGGAAGCATCTTGGTCACATGAAGGAGGGCCCCTTGTCACGAGGAATCTTGCTTGACCCTTGGGGGAGCTTCTGTGTAGCTTTTTGAGGATAGAGAGGTGGGCTGAGTGATTCAGAAGGGGAATCTGGGCTCCATGGCCTCGGGTTGGACCACAGCTCCATCAAATCCATGTGGCCTTGGGCAAGTTATTTCATTTCTCTAGAGCCTCAGTTTCCCCATATGGGAAATGGGGAAGAGTGGGAGAGAGGGTGAGATAGTCTGCAGGGATCTTCCAGCTCTGAGAATAATGGTTGATTTGTGACTATGATTTCCTGCCTTCATCTCCCTGTCTTAGGGATCAGAAGGCCCCATCTCCTACAGCAGGACTCCACCCAGCCTTCCAACCTGCCCAGCAGTCAGCTCTCCAGGGCCCCTTCTGCCCACAAGTCTTGCTCCTGGAGCAGCCATGCTCTGGGCTTCGCAGGGAGGCTGAGCTCAGCAAGCGCCACATGGGCAGGAGGCCAAGTAGATAAGGCCAGCCAAGTCCTGGCCACTGACACCTGGCGTGAAATTGAAAAGCACCAGACTCCTGCCTCCACAGCTCAGTGCCCCAATGAGAGAGGGCTGGGATGGTGAAAGAAACCGAACCTCCCCAGCCAGGCTGCCAGGCCGGGCTCCAAGCTTCTCACCCCTCCTCCGAGCGAAAGTGCAGGAAGAACAGGTTCTCACATGTTCGGCTTCTCTGAGGATGCCACTGGCTCTGACCAGGGGGCTCTTTCCCAGGGTGGCTTGGAGGGGCTTGTGTAGAGCTTTGGTGGGCTTATGGCCCCTTGGTTTTGGAGGGAAAGTGGGGAGTCTCAGGAAGGGGATTTGGCTGAGTACGTAGACTTAACCCTGGGGAATTATACCCACCCAGAACTTCTCACACACAGACTCATGGAACGCTCCTCCCACAGTCCCATTCAACAGGTGAGGACACCAAGACCCAGAGAGCTAAGCACCTGGCCCTGGGTGCACAGGGAGTCTTGGGGGAGTGAAGACTAGCAGATGTGATCCTTGGGCTTCTTGGAGAGCTGAGAAAGTGAAAAGGAGGGGAGAAAAAAACAAATTGGAGGCGAGAGCAGGCTGCCTTTTTTGTCCCTACAACCCTGTCCTCCTTTAAAGGGCCAACCTCATCCTTGTGGGGTGGAGGTGGGTGAGGAGGGAGGTCTCCGCTTTTAATCAAAGTTACATTAGATGGAGGCTTTATTATTCACTTGGCTTTATTATAGCTATTTTTACTCTAAAGTTAGAAGTTAATTTTCCTGGTTTTCACTGAACTCTGGTCTCCCAAAGACCCAGGTAGAGTGGATGAACGTAGGAAAAAAGTGGGTGGGGGGAGAAATCAAATCAAATAAACTCACTTCATCCGGCAGACCAAGCAAGTAGGAGGAAAACAACTTTAATAACAGGGGAAGGTTCCAGAGGTGGGAGTAGGCTGGTGAAATCAGGCCTAATCAGCCCTAGCAGAAGGGGTTCCAATCACCCCCGGTTCCACCAAGGGGAGGGCAGAGTGGAGATGGGGCAGGCTGGGGGCTGGCCAGCAAGCAATCAGGGTCTGTGAGCAGAGCCTGCCCCGCGACCCTGGCAGAGGGGCTAACCAGCTGGTGACCAGATGAGGGAGACCAGCGGCACACCCACTCCAGGCCCAGGGGCACGGGTGCACCGCCCTGGGGAGCACTGCTGCAACCTCGAACCCACCTCCCATGTTCTGGCATGAAGTCGAGGTCACCAGTGCTGCAGACAAGCCCACAAGGGGGAGAACATCGGGCACAGCTGTCTGGGAGAAGATAGTGCTGCTTTTTCTTACTTTCCCCACCGTTTAATACCCAGGAAGCCACATCATTTTAAGTTGACTTCTCAGCCAGCCCCTCAAATGATGTTCCAGTCTTTTCATAGTTTGGGATTCATTTTATGTTAGATTGAGAAGTTAGGGGTGGCCTGTGGCTGGGGTCTGGGATCCATCTGTGACTGGTGCAGTGTGGGAGAGGTCAGCCTGGGGCCAGGGTCAAGGCCACTCCCTCTAGGCATAGCAGAGGAAAAGAATGAGCTACTTCCACCCTATAAGTTCACTGTCACGAGAGACACTGGGGGCCACCATGTGGAGCCGCTAGCCCAAAAGCACTAGATGCAGTTGTTGGACAGAGACAGCACTTCTTGCCCGAGCCTTTCCTGGCAATTGATAGTTTAATCTGTCTAGTTCCTGCTGGAGGGAGGGAAGAGGGCCGCAGAGGGAGGTCGCAGGGAAGAGGCATGGGTGCTCCCAGGTGGTACTCTCTTATCCCAAGAGGAAGCAGTTATTGGCAGGGGAAGGAGCAGTTACTGGGAGGGGATGATGGGGTGGCTGTCCCCGAAGGGAGATCAGGCCTGGAGAGGAGCCCATTGGGCTGTTCTCATCCCTGGTGTTTCACTAGAAGCGCCTTGAAGTGGTTCACACCCAGTGGAGGTGGTCCCCTCTGCAGTCATCGTCATCAGCGAGCATCGCATCTTCTGGGTAGGGGCTGCAGGTGAACGATTTCTGTTTGTGCCACTGGGCACCTGGTGCTTATTCTCTAAGAATCTTTGCACTTGTAGTCCAGAAGAGTTAGGTCCCCTGTACCATCTTCCTATTAATTCATTCATTCATTCATTCATTCATTCAAGAAATAGTTCTTGAGGGCTTCTTGTGTGTCAGGCACTGTCCTCAGAGCCTGGGATTCAGCTGCACAAAACTGACAAGGTCCCTGCTGTTGGCAGCTTCATCAAGTAGGAAAGACCAGCAAACAGCACAGAAATCTATATCTGTTGGCAATAAGGGCCATGAAGAAAAATAAAGCAGGCTGGGGACTAGAGCAGGATTTGTGGCCAGGGAAGGCCTCTCCGAGGTCATCGGGGCAGAGACCTTGTGAGAGTGAAGCACATGCTCTCCTGGGGACGGCAACTCTCCAGACACAGGGCACAGTAATTGCAGAGGCCACCTCCTGCCCCACAGAGTGAGAGCAAGGCCAGGAGGGTATCCAGGAGGTAGGGACACCCAAGGGAAGCAGCAAGGTGAAACCTGGGTAAGGCTGACAGTGGAGGGGTTTCGAATCATGTGTATCAGGGGTGTTTGAGCCAGCCTGTCTGAGGACTTCTGGTCCTACAGCCTCATTTCCTCTCTGACCTGCTTGCCTCAGACTCAGGGCAGGAAAATCCCAGTTCTCCAACTTCTATCCCACCCCCCCACCCCCCCGCCAATGTCTTCTTTCAAACCAATCCCATCCTCCTCTTCATCATGGCCTTCTCACAAATATCCCTTCTCCATGTTTATTTCAGCCACCTATGCTTTGGTCCAAAGTTTCTCCCCCTCTCCCTTAGGGCTTGGGGAGACACAAGTGGAAGAAATGGAGGAATTTGTTCGTGCAGGAAATATATATTGAATGGCTGCTAAGGGCCAGGCAGTGGGGTACAGTGGTACTGGGGGTGGTGTGGTGAGCAAGACAGTCACAGGATTTTAATGCAGTGCAGGCAATTTTAATGCAGTGTGATCAATGCTGTGATGGGGACAGTCCAGGGAGGGAGCTCTGGGAGCCCATAAGATGGGCACCCAACCTAGGTTCAGGAATTAGAGAAGGCTTCCTGGAGGAGGTGATAACCAAGTTGAGACTGAAAATGTATAGGAGTTTGCCATGGTACCTAGAACACTGCTTGATACATACTAGGTGCTTAGTAATTCTTTGTTGGATGAATGAGTGAATGAGGAAGAGTGTTCCAGGCAGGAGAACAGCATGAGCAAAGGCCAGTAGGTACCAGATCCAGGTGGTGGTGGTGCCAGAACTGGGAGCCAAAACTCAGGTTCAGCATCTGCCCAGCTGTCACTGATGCCTTCAGACTTCCTAGAAAGTGCACCCCATGACAGTACCTGTCCATGGCCCTTCACCACCCAGCAGAGCTGGAACATAGGAGGTTCTCTGTCCACATTTATTGAATGCACAAAAGGGAAAAACTTTGGAATTGGTGTTTCCTGACCATCTTACTAGATAGGAGACTGTGCAGAGAGGAATGCCCAAGATAGCATTTATTCCACAAGATATTTATTCAGAACCAGCCACACGCTGGGCCTTGACAGTGAGCAGAACCAGATGTGGCCCCTCCCTTCAAAGGGCTTATGGTCTGGTTGGGGAACAGATGGTAATTAAAGGGTCACAAGAATTCCAAGTGAGTTTGGAACCCCCAGGAAAATCTGAGCTCTGAGGGGGCTCTGAGCAAAAAAAGCCAAAAATCTGACCCAGACTCAGGGTTCAGAGAATGTTCTGAAAGAAATGGGACTTGGTTGAGATAGGGAGGCTGAGGAGGCATTCAGTGGGGGTGAAGATAACAAAAGATGGTGGATGGACAGCATGGGCTAAGGCTTGGAGGCAAAAAAGCACCTAGTTCATTTGAGGAAATGAAAAAAGGCCAGTGTGACTGGAGCATGATCAGGAGGAGCAAAGCCAGAGAGCTGGGCAGGGCCTGGCCAGCCAGGGCCATGCAAGGGATTCTCTGATATATAGCTTAAGGTCAGCAGGAGGCCACTGGGGAGTTATTGGAGCACAGGGAACCCACAAAATCAGATGTGTGTTTCTAGGGGAGTCCACATTCCAGGGGCCCAGCTGGAGGCCGTGGCATGGTCCAGGTGAGAGCTGGTGGTAGGTAGGGAGGGAGAGCAGCAGACTGATGTTTGAGAGAAGAAATTGCAAGGAGGACTCTGGTTTCTGGCTTAGCAGCTGGCTGCAAAGGGGATACATTGCCATTCACAGAGCCAGAGATGCAGTTTCCAGGGGAGATTTAGAGTTTGTTCTTGAGTCGAGTCTCAAAGCATCTTGGTGACATTCATGTGGAGGTGTCAAGTCGGCAATGGCTTGTTCAGAACCCACAGGGGCCCCCTTGGAGGTTGGGGATACCATGGCTGCTATGGCCAGGGCTAAGGAACAGCTTAGCCTGTCTGACCCCTGCCGGTAACAGGAACTAGAAGAGAGGGCCTGTGGGGTGGGGTCACTCAGAGGCTGGCCACCCGCTCCAGCCTGCCTGGAGCCTGTGAGTGCATGGTGACGGAGTGCACTTCTTGGCACTGTAATAGATTTGGGCTCAGCAGTTGGCTCTAAGTGCTTTTTGCCCTGACGTTTGGAGATGAGCACTGTGGGCAGCAGGAGGGCTGGGATGTGGGAGGGAGCCCAGGGGACGGGAGCCACAGCCTGCTGGGGCCTGCTGCTTAACTGAATAAATACATGTTTACCCGACAGCTGCACGCGCGCCTCACATCACACACTGTCACCCTGACAGGAGTGGGGGTGGAGGTGTTACAGGGCAAGAGTTGGGGAATATGTCTCTGTTGGGGGGTGGTAGTGGCCTGTAGGCTTGTGCTATAAAGTCCAGTGGCCTCAGAGGACAGGAATATTTCAAAGTCCAGCTGGGATGGACAGAGCCTGACAACTTCTTCTTTTTCTTCCTTCATTTAGCAAAGATTTTGGTCAGAGGCACCAACTCTCCCCCAAGTAGGGATACTGGGAAACAGGGGAAGTAGAATCTGGAACGAGCATTGAGGTGGGCTGAGAAGGAACAACATAGAGCCCCTGACTTGAGGAACCAGAGGAAAATATAACCTAGTATGTATGTGCAACCTCCTTGTAGATTTCTGGGAATGTGATGCCAAGTCTGGCCAAGGAGGGCACTGTGCATTCACTCACAGAGACATAGGAAGAAGGAAGTAGTACAATCCCCAGAGTGGTACTTAGTGGTTGTCATTTCATCTTTTAGGGGAACAAAGGAAAAACTTTTATAAAATCTTTCATTTAAGATCAATTTTGAGCTGCCCCTTATTAGATTGCAAGGCCTGTCCCCATGAAGAGGCCACTGCCTTTGCAATATCTGTTGGATGTAGCCCAAGCTCAGATAAAACCCTGTGAGGGTTCTCCTTGAGAAGCCAGCTCAGAGTCTGGCTAAGCTGCCTCTGCATTGGCTTGGGAGAAGTGACAGTCTGCCTGTAATCACCATAATTGATAGCTCGTGAGGCAGAGACAGTAAATAATTTTTCCACAAGTTTCAAGAGCGAGCATAATTAGTACAGTTAACAATCGTAGGTGATTAATTGGTTCACTCAGTACCAGTGTGAATGGGGGTGAACGTGAGCAGGAGAGCGGGCTGGAGTACCTCAAACACCAGCCATGGGCTACAACCCACTGCTAGTCAGCCAGAATCTGGCATCTGAAACAGCATCTGACAGTCAAGTGGCATTAGCCTCTGAGAACTAGGACTTCCGTGGCCAGGGTGGAGGGCAAGTCATAAAGCAGGGGCCAACAGAGTTTAGCCACATTAGCAAAGACTCAATAAAGGAAAATTGGATTTGACTTCAAAGTTGTTTCAAGTTAGCCAAAGGTCAGAAAACGGCTGTACATGGTGGTAAGACTGGCCGATTGATTCATTTAGGAGGGGAGGAAGCAACTGATTATGGAGTTCCAGACTTCTTGAATTAGACCCCAGGAAGCCAATCTCTTGGTTACTAAACTGAACCACTCTTGGGCATCCCTGTCAGAGGAGCCTGCATTGTATTTTCAAGTTCTCCAGGGAAAGTTGCTCTAAAACAGGGATAGCTAACAGCTTTCAAATCATGTGCCAACTCCAATCCATTGATAGAAGCTACTTAGAGCACTGGGTTGGGAATCCTGCAGCTGAGTCTGGGGAAGAGCTCTGTGATCATTTGGCATTGTCTGCCCTGAGTGCAGAAGGGAGGAGAGGCAAGCTGAGTGTCAATGATTTGCAGATCAAAACCTGCTGAGTCACCGGCTCCTCTGACACTTTCCTCCTTTGTGGTTTCCTGGGGCCTCACTCACTGCCCTTTAGAAGCAAAGATGGTCTTGATCTCAACTTCAGGAACTGAGAGGCTGTGAGAGATAATCAGGGTGATAGCTGCAGACCCAGCTTGTTGGGGGACCTCTTTCTCACCCCTGGGAGATTGCAGCTTGAAGCACGGAGCAGAGGGGTGAAGAGTTGGAACCAACCTGCTGGGTTCATGCAGGCTACACCTTGCCTCCACCAGGATCCTGGGCAGAAGGCAGCTTCCCCATGGAAAGAGCTGCTGTACTGGGAGCTTCAGAGTAAGGCAGAGCTGAGTCCCAAGCTTGGCCCCTTCTCGCTCAAACTCTCTAAACCTATTTCCTGCCTTTTACAATGGGATAAAGCCTCCAGGACTGTCATGAGGACTGAAGAGAATGTGGATAACACTCCTAGCACAGTTCTGGTCATTGGACACCTGAAGTCTCTCCCCAAGACCCTCTGAGGTCTGGGTGAAACTTTAAGAATGGGGAACCTCTGAGGAACAAATAGCAGCCATAGCTGCACCCCTTCAACCCTTGTCAAGTCAGGCTCCCACTCCAGGGCCCTCTTGCCGTTATCCCTTCTGCCTCCACCACCCTGTCCTCAGGTCAGAGCCTGCACACTGGGCATGCTGGATTTGGGGACCAACCCCAATCACAATCCTGACATGGGGGTTGCTGAGCCTAGGGGAGGGAGAGAAGGAGGAATTCTTCCGGGGTTGAGGTCGGGGGTGAAAGGGAGGAAAAGCAGATGCAGCAAAGTCTAGAAGAGGCTTCCCCTTCCACTACCACACAGCTTCCCCCACTGGCTGCCTCCCCCGGCCAAAAAGCAACAGCACATTCACAGCAGAAAACATACACACATATTTGCAAGCTACAGTACAAACGAGTGGCAAACCTAATGATTCGTGATTATTATTTGAAGGGTCCCACTGTTACAGATTTATTTGTCATTTCTTGTAATAACACCGATGGTAATGAATTCATTTGTATTAATGTGAGTGTCACGAGGGCTTCCATCGAAATTCCACATTAGTTAATGTACCACTAAAACAAAGTGTCTTATGATAACTCACAGAGAAAAAAATGTGACAATGAGTGTGTATATGTCCATGAATGACTGAAAAATTGTGCTGAACACTGGAATTTGACACAACATTGTAAAATGATTATAAATCAATAAAAAATGTTAAAAAAAAAAAAACCAAAAAACAAAGTGTCGCCCAATTAATATCAAACAGAGGTAAGGCTACCAGGGTCCTCTTCATCTGGATTTCATTTGTAATTCATGGTATTAGCACCCCGCTTAATGAAAGTCATTTGCAATTCCTACTCATGGTCTCTCCTCCTTCCTAGGGGAAGGCCAGTGTGCCCTCAGAGCCACCTTCACTGGGCACCCTGGAGCCTGGCAGAGGAGGGCTGTGGAGGAATTTGTTTCTCCATAGGACTTGGTCTCCACATTCTTAATTCCAGGAGGGCTTGGAAGACCCTTGAAACTTCCTGACCAGGTTGGTCATCCACTTGAACTACTCTGGATGTGTGTGGAGGCACTTTCTCTGGGTTCTGGTAGGAAAGGGGAGGCTGGTTTGTTTCTTGGTCAAATCTGGTCTTAACAGATGTGGCCATGCAGTCCTAGGACTGCCTTCGAGCAGGGTGCATCTGGGATTCTGGATCTCCATCTTATCTTCAGGTCAGTCTGATGGTCTTTGTATGCCAAGACTTGGCTGTCCCTGAGGCCAGTGGCGGAACCCATGGGCCTTGGTCTACCATGCACAGTAGACCAAAGAGTTGGACCTCCCATGCTGTTTCTCCCACAGCCCCCTCAGAGGGCCGGTCTCCCCAGACAAGCAGGAACAGATGGTCCATCCTACCCTAGCCTTTAGAGCCCTCAGGGCCTCTATCATGGGAACATTCCCAAGGACAGCAGAGCAGGGCATCTTCCTCCTCCCAAATGTGTTCCTTGGGTAAGTGGATCTCCCTGGGTCACCCCTACCCAAGCAGGAGAATATGAGGCTCCCATTATCTGGTAATAATGAGGTCCATCACAGTGATGGCAGCTGCTGCCACTGTTACTATGGGTCAGGCACTGGGCTAAGTACTTCATAATCATTACTTCATCCAGGACCCACAAATCCAGGAGGTAGATATTTTTATGCCCATTTTCTAGATTGGAAGACTGAGACTCCAAGAGTCTTGGTACATATCCAAAGCCACACAGAAGTGGAAGAGGCGGGCAGGATAAGCATCTGGATGGTTGCACTGATGTCTTCCTGTCTTCCTGTCCCTTTGGGACCACTTGAGAGCTAGTGAAACAGAACCATGGGGGTGCAAGGTCTCTGGCTTCCTGACCCATGGTGCCCTTTGTTCTTCACAGAATGTCCTTCCTCAGCTCAACACCGACCCTCAGGGGCTGTGCTCTGCAGTCCTAGTGCAGGGCGAACACCTACCACCAGCTCTGGGGCATTGTAACCTCTGTCCTTGTCCACATGAGATTGTTATGTGTCTCAGTGGGGAGCAATGCACTTAAAAAGGGAAAGGGAAAGAGAAATCCCTTTATCAATTTTTACTTCAGTACATGCTGCCTTTATATCTTCTGAAGACAGTCCCAAGTGAAGGGGCTGCTTTGTAGCAAGAGACCCTTGGATTAGACTTCAGGAAGGACTTACAGCCATACTCTTGTAGACAGGAAGGGAATGTGGAGATAATGTGCTTCAACTCCCTCACTTGACGGATGAGGACTTGATGGCCAAAGAAGCTCATAACTTGTCCAGGGACATACGGAAACCACACAGATCCCAGGTCTGTCCCCCAACCCAGTGCTCCTTGTACCTGAAGGATAAGGATGATGTATGTTCGGGGAGTTACCCTCCATCTTTGCCAGGACAAGAGAGGGGGAGGTCAGGGAGGAAGCAATGAGGTGTGTCTGCCACCGCTGACCATCTGTGCAACCTCGGTCAGGTCCTCTCCGCTTTCTGGGTCTCAGCTTTCTCGTCTATAGAATAGGGTTCCTGGGTAGGGCAGTGCTTCTTCCCCGGGCTGTACAGGAGAATTCCTCTGAGAATTTTAAAAACCCAGAGGCTGAGGTGGGCCTCAACATTGATAATGTTTAAAAGCTCCCCAGATTTTCTAATACACAGCCAGGGGAGCAAACCACTGAACAAGGTGATTTCTAAAGTCCTTTGTAGCCATAATATTCCCAGTCTCTCCAACTATTGAAGCTTAAACCATTTCCCAAAGTCCCACGGCCCAGTGAGTTCCTGCAGCTGCCCTCTCCCTGCCTGGGTCCCGGGCTCACCAAGCCCCCCTCTCCAGCCCTCACCACGCCTCACTCAGCACTCAGCCAGGTGTGCCGCCTCCCTCAGCCTGTCCATCCGTAAGCCCCCAGGCACCAAGTGACAGGTTCCACTTATCACATCACACCACCTGAAGGGCCAGCAGCAGTAGCCACGGGGCTGGAGGTGCAAAACCCACACCAGGCCTAAACCGCCACTCCTGCCTGCCCGGGGCCTCTGTTGCCTCCTTCACCTTCAGAATGCACACCCACCAGGGACGAAGGGGCAGACCAAAGGTACAGACTGATGACGGGTGGAGCCCGCAGGGTTGGGGAGGAGAGATGAGCAGGAGAAGTTGCATTACTTGAGCTGTCTCCTCATTCAGCATTCATTTATTAGCTTCAGCTTCCTGTAGATGTAAGGCCTGCCCTAAGGAGATTTGCATATTCATTTTATTTAACATGATTTATCATCATGCAGGGGAATGAATTTGGGGGCTGGGAGATGGAGCGCCATTTGTGAGCCATGGAGCTGTGCACAGAGAGCTCAGGGCAGCATTGGAGGCCCCCACACACCCAGAGAAGGCTCCATGAGGACAGAGATGGGGGTGCATGCCATAGAGGCCCCCTCCCCTGCCGTCTTTCATCTGAACCTTTTATCTCTGCTGAGAACAGAACGAGGAACTCGGCCTTCAGAGGCATCCCCTCCCCTTCCAGACCTCCCCACCAGAAGTAACATTTACAAGCCCTTACACTTGCTCCATGAGGTAATAACATTATGATAGAGCCTAAGATTTGTTGAGCACCTATTATGCACTAAGCACTTATTGTGTGTTATTTCCTGTAAGCCTCACAATAATCCCTTGGGGCAGGGTTTCTTATTGCCTATCTGTAACTATAAGGAAACTGAAGCTCAGAGAGGTTGCCTATTTTCCCTAAAGTCACACAGCAAATAAAAGGTGGAGCTGGGAATCATACAGCCCATTGCTTTTTGCCCTTGCTCCCTCAAAGCCTCCTTTCATTGTGTATGTTTTCTTCCCCATAAATAACCACTTGTAATTGCTCATAACCATTTTTCTGTTGGAAAGATAAGGAGTGTGAGTATGGCCAACACAATCATGTACTGTGTTGCTCTATACGTGTATTTGGGCTCAATGGATGAAAGAAGCTGACAGTTCCTGATAACTGACTCCTCCCCTTCCAGCACCTTCCTGGTGACGCCTGACACGGGTTAAGTCCTGAACCTGGGACCTCTGGATGGCCTGAGTCATTCTGTAGCAAACCCTGTAAACATCATTAGTAGGCCCTGGCACTTAGCCAGATGAGAGGATCCCAATTTCTCAAGGTCATCTTGGCCACCTCTCTGCCTCCTGGACCTGGTGCATTTGCTCATTCATCACTGAGAATAATAGAGCTGGTGGTTAAAAGCTTGGGCCCTGGTGCAGCCTGCCTGGGTGCAAATCCCAGAGCTCCTGCTTATTATACACGTCCTTGGAGATCTGGAAAATGGGGATAGTAATAGTGTCTGCTTCACAAGCTGCCAAGAGGATTGTACAAGATAATGGGTGGGAAGTGCTTAAATCAGGGCCTGACACATAGGAAGTCCTCAATCGGTGTGTTATTACCCTAGACCAACTGGAAGTCCTTTCCTTATTTTTAAAAAATCACAGGCGACTTCATGTATCTAATCAGTTACCACTTTCCAGAATCTACCAGGTCTCAAGACCAACCATGTCATGCCTCAGCCAAACCCTGTTTCTGTCCTGGACTCAGTCCCCTGAAGCCCGAGGCTGAGGGACAATGTCCTGGAACCCAGATGACCCTGATTCTGGACTCTAGGGTAGAGCTTTTTAGAAAGGATTTTTCTATAAGTTACATCATAGCTGTCCCTAATTTTTTATCTTAGAATTTTCTGCTTCTGCAGAAGGTTGTAAAGATTTTGTTTTGGCCTTTGATTTTTCAAAGTGCTTTCCCCTATTAACTTGTTTTATCTCCCTCGAAACTCTGTGTAGAAGGCAGGGCAGGGACTGTTGTACCCATTTCCTGAATGGGAAAACTGAAGTGTCAGATGTTTGTGTTGATGCCCTGCAGCAAAAGAGAAGGAAGTCACCCAGATTGCTGTTGAAAAGCCAGAATGTGACCTAGTTGTTTCAGTTTCCACCCCCCCCAATCAGGCCAATCAGGCATGGGGATAATCATCACCAAGTGGATACTTTCCAGCCTCCAGAAGCTGGTTCTCAGGTCCCTACTGGGGGAGGGAGCTGGGGGCTGCTCCGTGGAGTCAATCAGATTACCCTCTCAGGTTGGAGAAGGCTGGGAGGGTAAGACTGAACAGCTGTGGTCTGGATTACTGCCTCTACTCTCTTTACTGTTCCCATGCCAGAGAGGGAGGTGGAAGCCCAGCCCCGAGGGAGGGGGTGGTACTGCCTGGTGTTGAAAGTAGCGTGTTGTGGAGACTGGGGTCAGCGTGTACACGGGGTGGGGGGCGGCTGCCTCACCATCACAGCCCTTCCTGTCCTCTTCTCTCTGCACGTGGCCTTCAGCCAGCTGCTGTCTGGCCTGCTCACTGTGCACCGTCCACGATGCATCATGCCCTGTGCTACCACATGTCCCCTCCCTCAGCTCCTGTGCGTCAGCAAGTGAGGGGTGTAGAGGGTGGCTGGAAGAGGGCAGGAGCCCTGGAATGTGGGTGCTAATGGGAAATGGCACGCAGTGGGTGGATGTAGGAGCTCTTCTGTTACTCATTCTGCAGGAAGGTCCCTGGGCTGGAGTAGGGATGCTGCAATGGGGCTGAGAAAAATTGCGTGGATCTCCTTAATCTCTGAGTAAGAAGGAGCTGGGGCCATTTCATACTTGGGCATCCTACCTGGCTTTGAAAACCAGGCTTCTGAGAAAAAGGAAGGAAGGTCCCAGATGTCTCTCTGATTAGGCTCCTCCCAGCTCTACAAGCCCAGTATCTGTGTAAAGCAGGGCCTAGAAGTGTGGCAGGAGGGTGTCTCAACCTGAGGCTGGGCATGCGTACCTCGAAACCCGAGGGAGCCAACGGCCTCTTCAGGGAAGGGAGGGAGCATCAGTCCCACATGCTGGGTGGTGATGTCACTCTCTAGGCGAGGTATCTGCAGGAATACATGTGGAGAGGACACAAGCACCATGAGCTAAGGTGGGCCAACTCTGGGGGCTGCTGTTTAGACCAGTTTGGGTGAAGCAGAGGGTCTCAGTGAGGCAAAAATGAAAGATGAGCTTGGAGAGGGAAGCCTTGATCAGACTATAGTGATGTCCAAGGTCCAGGAGGAAGTTGCCTTGGATGGAAAAGAGGAGCTGGTGGCAGTGTTTGAGGGGGAAAATGAGACGGGAGATCAGTGCTTAAGGCCAGTGACTTTCCAGGATTAGTTACAGGAGCAGGGCTGAAAGAGGAGAGGCCACTGCAATGATTAGCCATAGGGAGATACATTTTTTCAATTTTTTATATTAATTTTATTAGTCATATATGCATGCATTTAAAAATCAAATAGTAATATAATAAAAATAGCAGTGCCCTGTCTCATCCTTTCCCATTCCTGATTCCCACCCTGAGATAACCTTGTTCAATTTCTGATAGGTACCTTCTTAGTTCCAAATTGCATGTTTATACACTTTTCAGTTTTAGACATTATCTGTTGACTTTCAGCTGTGAAGGATGAGAACTGCACTTTTACACCACCCCCTACCTCATCTTTGCTACACACTTGCCACTCTTAATGTGCTCCACCCATCCTCCCAGTATAATTATATCCTTCCTTTTAGCTCAAACAGCATTTAGTATATACAGCATTATAATTATGTAAATATTATTCACAGCTGAGCCACATAGTATACAGTACTGTCATTATATTTCCTCTGTAATTTTATTTCCTCTTTTGTTTTCTCTAGAATTAATAATTACCTCTTCTTTGTTCATTTGCTTAGTGTTCTGTGAATCTGTCATTCATTCATCCCTAAGTATTCTGACATAATTGAATACCTCCTCTCAGTGTATCAAAAGTATATTGATTTTTAAAATTAGGTTTGTATTTTTCTTGACAACATTTTCCCTGGGGTGTCAATCCTCTTGCTCCAATCTGGGCTGACTGTGCTCTGACTTCCTTGCTATTCTGGATGCTGAATAGCTAAAGAGGCCTGCTGTAGGGTAGGCATGGGGAAAGAGAGAGGAGTCACACTAAGAATATCTTTGTCTCTCTCCTCTATTAGATCCCCTGCTACATGGATTCCCTATTATCCCCTATGTTGGTTTATGCCCTCATTTTAGTGGAGTACACCCTCCAGTAATTTCCTGAAAAATAATTATTGGAAATTCCTTTTTTTACTTTGAAAAATGTGTTCATTCTACACTCATGTGTGTTGATAGTTTGGCTGGGTATAGAACTCTAGAGTGAAGATTGTTTTCCTTATAATGTATTGTCTTTTTTCTTTGTGTTCTGGCTGTTAAGGACTTTGATGCCATTTTGATTCTTGATCCTTTGAATGCGGCCTTTTGTTTTCTCTCTGAAAGTCTCCAGGATTTTTTTTTTTTTTAATACTCAGTGTTTTGAAACTTCATAGTTTTATGCTTCATTGTGGGGCCCTCTTCTGAAAACATAGCAGTTTCTTTCCCTCTGGAAGCATGTCTTTAGATCTGGGAGTTTTCTTGTATTACTTCTTGGATAATTTCCTCTCCTTTATTTGCTCTGTTTCCTCACTCTGGAATCCCTATTAGTTGAGTGTTGGATCTTCTGATACAGTCTAATTTTCTTACTTTTCATTCCATTTTCCATCTCTTTGAGTTTTGTCCTACTTTGGAGAAGTTTCTTTGTCTTCCAACTCTCTGTTAAGTTTTTAATTTCTACTAACTCTTCCTTTCTCTTGAAAGGTTATTTCAAAGATGCTGTCTTGTGTTGTCTCTCTAAGCATGTTAAAGATACTTGTTACTCCTTTTCACTGTTTTCCTCTCTCTGTCTTTCACATTAGAGGCTCTTCTCAAATATTTAGTGGCCCTTAGTTCTCTGTTCATATTTAAGAGTGAGTTCACATTTAGCTGCCTGGAAGCTCTCTGTGTGTATTAGGACAGAGAAGGGTGAGGAGGGGGCTGCTAATTAACCAGTGGGCTTCACTATGGGATGATTAGGTGAGGATGTGGATGTTTCTTTGTAGGAACTCCAACATATTAATATTTGCATTTTTCTCTTGGGCCAGTTTTCCCATCTCCTTCATGGCAGTCAGTCTTCGGGAGAGGGGATGGCTAAAGAGGCCTGGTTGGAGACTGGAGTGAGTGGAGGGGATATGCAGCTTTCCACTTAACCTCTGTGTTTTCAGTGCCTCAACCAGCTCCCAGTGTGTGTCTAGAGCTTAACTAACTCAGCCCCTCAGAAAGCAAACCTCCTATCTTCTGCAAGAGTTGGGGACAGCATCTGGGAGTCTTAACGACCCTTCTTAAACATTTGCAGCAGTCTTTCTGCTTTGAGCATTGCCTCATGTCTCCAGTTCCCCAGCTTTTCCAAGATTCTGAGATGCTGGCCAAAGTTGCAGCTTTCCCCATCTCCTAAGGCAATTTTCAGTTCATTCTGTTTCCAGGATTTTGTTGACACTTCTCATCTATTGTCACCACCTCTCCTATTCTTTTTGCCCTTGTGGATTTAAGCATTTTTAATTCCCATATTGGCATTTTAGTGAGGGGTTGGGACAAAAACAGAAACAATTGGATGTGTTCAGTCAGCCATGTTTAACAGGAAGTCCTGATTCTGTTAAAACATTTATTGAATACCTTCTGTGTGCAAGTGCTAGGACTTCAGAGGTGGCCAAGATAAGGGAAGGGGAAGGATTTGAGTTATGTTGAAGGAAGAATTGACAGGCCCTGGTGATTGACGAGGAGTGGGAGACAAGAGAGGGGCACGTCCAAGATCACTCCAGCAGGTGAAGATACCAGAACTCAGGAGGTCAGGATGGGCTTTAGGTAAGCACTTTGGTGGAGGTCTTCCTGGGATTCAGAACAGGCCGTACAGCTAGAGGCTGAGAAGGAGGAGGGGCTCAGAGATGGGAGAGCACTAAGCTGGCTCCATGGAGATGTGGAACAGCTGAGGAGGCCAGCCCAGCCCAGGGAAAGTGCTCTCCTCCTCAGGGAGAGATGCTGGACCACGTGTGTACACATGTGGGTGTGTGTACACACAGAGTGCCCTCTCCCCAATTAGAACAGGGTGACCTGAGACATGCACGGAGGCCTGGTGGGCACCTGCCTCTCCTGGTTCTCCTCCCTGCACCATTTCTCTCTTTGGACCCTGCTCTCAGCTGGTGCCCACACAAGCCTTCTTGCCTATTTGAGAAAGAAATACAGCCCACATCTCCCATAGACCCCATTTCTCCTCCCCCATAAGTTGGAAGGCCACAAAGCCTCCCAAACTTTACACACTCCCTGAGCACCAGCACCCCAGTAGGGCTCCGGCTCCAGAGTCATGAGTGAAGAGGTACCTCTTTGGCATCGGTGGAAACCAAAGCACAGGGGCCTCCACTTTGCCCTGGCACATCCTGGTCAGAAAGATCTTTACTTCTGATTTAAATTCTTCTTGTCACAGTGGGAGCCCATTTCCTTATGCCCAGTGAAAGTGTGCACATTTTGAGATCCCTTCTTCCTTCTGAACTTCTCTTTGGGCTAAAACTTCCCACCAACCCTCTCTTCTCTAGTCTGGACAGCCTGAATACCCCAGCTTCCAGCCCTGTGTCATCCCCAGCCCTTTCAGAAAGGGAATGAATCAGTCCCACTTGAGCAGGGGCCCTGATCTCACACTACACCCTCATCTCCAGGGTCCCCAAAGCCTGGGACACAGAGGTGACCTGAATTTCAATCCTGCTCCCACCCCTTACCAGCTGTGTGACTTTGGACAAGTTACTTTATTTCTCTGAGTTTCCATTTCCCCCATCTGGGAAGAGGAAGTAATGAGATAAGATGTTTAAAAATGCTGACAGATTGAGGGTTGAATCCCCTCTCTGCCCCCGCCCCCGCCCCACCTCAGGGACCAGCAGCCCAGCCTCTGAGCCACAAGCTCGGTCCAGGAGGGTCTATTCCCAGCTCAGATCTACCGAGGTGCCCGCACCTTGTCAGAACTCCATCTGTCAGGAATTTATTACTAATGCATTTTATAACAGGCTTTATAATAAGATATTAAAGACTGTGGCGGCATCTAGCAAGCATTCCATAAATATTAATAACGCCTTTAGAGATGGCACTTACGGTGGAAATGGTCGGGCTCGTTCCGAGGTTTGGCAGAGAGTTGAGAATAAATCTAACAGGCAGGGAAGCGGGGGTACACTGCGAGCATGGGGGGATATAGTGTGCTTTTTCTTTCTCCTATCTTCCTTTCTCTTGCTGCTTTGAATTTTTATCTTCTTTTCCTTTGTTCACAACTTTTCCTCTGTAATGTCTCTTTTGCTCCCTTAAGTTTTTCTCTCCTTTCTCCCCAACTTTCTTTCTTCTCTCTTCTCTCACAAACTCTGTTCCCTCTCATCCTCATTCCCCTTTGGCCCCCAATTCCACCCTCTCTTCCACCCCCTCCTCTTTATCTTTGTCCCCCTGTGGTCTTCCCTCTGCCTTCCGCCTTCTCTCCTTTCCCCTTTCTTTACGTTCTCTTCATCTCTCTTTTCTCTGTCCTCCCACTCTGCCTCTCTCTGTCTGCCCCCTTCCTCCCTCACTGCCCACGCACCCCTCTACCCATTCCAGGGAGCACCCTGAGCCACCTCTGTCGAAGCCCAGAGTGTAATGTGAGTCACACCACATGTGAGAAGTGAGCTATTTATCATTATTATTAACGAACAAGATCCCTTGCATGGTAGAACTTTGCCAGAGCCTATTCCCTTGTCAACTCAGGAGTAGCAAAAAGATTTATTTGTCTCTGAATTGCACAGGGTGGCCCATTTACAGCAGGTCCATCAGAAGTGATGTGGAGCTGGAAAAGGCAAGGGCCTGCCCTGTCTGCGACCTGCAGGGAATGGGCCCTGCGCTGAGAGGGGCAACCTAGCAGGTGCAAGAGGTTTGCAGGGGATGATGCCCGATCACACTTCCCAGCCCCCCTGGAGGCCTGGGTGGTGCATTTAGGGAGATTTCCCTTGAAATGGCTAAGAAGCTGTGAGGAAGTGGACAGGACTGGGCAGAGGGCACCGTGGGGAAAGGGGCTTTGGAAGCAGAACTGGGACAGAGAAGTGTGCTAAGAGACCTGTCTCAGAAACAGGGGTAATCACATTCCATGGGGCCTTTCCTCCAAAGACCAACTGCTCCTTTCCAGCAAGAAGGTGGACCCAGAGCCATATTCCACAATGAATAAGTGGAGAGAAGTTGCCCTAGAATGGGGCAACCCGACCCCCAGCCAAAATGGACCTCTTGGCCCTGCCTCCATGGCCCAGACCCACATGGCGATAATTCTGTAGACCCCGAACTCCAAGCCCAGACACCAGAGGGGTGCCTTCTCCTTGGTCTCCTGTCTCTAGGAAGGCAAAGCCTGACTCTGTGGGGCATCTCTCCTCCAGGCCTGTCCTGGCTGATTGTGTCAAACCCACAATCAAGCTGTCCCCTGCCCACCCCTGCCACCGCACATGCACGCTGATCATTGCAGGGACCTGAGCAGATTTGCATGTTAAAGGAGTGTCTGGGGACACTTAAAAAGAAGCAGGAGCCGGCATTCATCCATCCAGGCTGCTTTCTTCTCCCCACATTACTTTCTGTGCCCTCAGGAGTCAGGAGGGCTGGCCATGAGCTTTGTCTTCTGCAGCCCAGCCGTGGGCATCAAGGGGGCCAAATCCCAGCAGGCGAGGGGCAGGGTGAGCCTGGGGCAGAGCTGTGGGGATGAGGAGGCCCTGCCTGTGGCTGGATGCGCTCTGAGGGTGCCTGGTGGGGAGCAAAAAGCTGAGACCCACACCGGCCAGAGTGAGTCAGGGGTACTCACAGGAAGGACAGCACAAATATGTCTCAGCACCACAGACAGGATGGGAGGGGAGGGCCAGACGGGGCCTATGAAGGCCAAGGCAGGAGAGGCCCTGCTAGCCCCTTGTCTCTGCTTTTCTACCTCACTGTGCTCCATTCTCACTGCAGATGGGCTTCCCTGCCACCCTGTAACTTTGGCTTCTGTGTGGCCTTGGGCCTGTCGCAGTGCCCACTCCAGCCCTAACCAGGTAGCAAGAATCTTTTTTCAGTTCCCCACAGAAAACTGATTTAACTTCCAAGGCCCCATCTGATTGGCCTGGTTGAGTCAGGTGGTTACCCCTGGACCAATCACATGTGGCCTGAGTCTGAAGTCCCTTGGTACAAACATGGCCACCTAGGTCCATCCCTTGAGCAGAGCTGTGGGTACAGAGAGCATCTCTAGTTGAGAGGAGGGTGGACAGGGAAGCAGTGGTTGGCATCTCTGGGAGGGGTGAAAAAAGCACTTATATATGAGTCAAGGTACCAGATTTCCAGTCATGGCTCTACCATTAACCACCTGTGAGACCAAGAAAAGGCATGCCCCCTCACTTTCCCCATCAATAGAATAGGGAGGCTGGGCTGGATAATCTCCAAGGTTCCTTCCAGCTCCTTCACTCAAGCCATCCCTGAGTGGTAGGTGGTCAGGCCTGGCCTCCGTACTCAGGAGCTTCCTTGGCCTGCAGACATCCCTCCCACCCCTGCCTCAGATCCCACTCTTCCTCTCACACTCTCCAAACCTGCTTTGGAGGGTCTTCAGAGCCTCTCCCATCCTGACCCTGTCTGCAGCAGCCATGAACCAATCAAAAGAGATGTTCTGTTTCTGATTTTAAAATGCCCCTTTGTCTAAATTCATGACGAAGAGATTGATTGGCTGTTTATAATGTTTCTAATACCCCTCCTTTAAAAACGGCTCATCTCACGCTGCCTTGATAGTATTTTATTACCTTAATAATAATTGCAACGACCATTTGTTGAATGTTGCTCAATATTGCCATGTTCCTGGCTCCACGAGAGGCTTTTTATTTTTTTCACACCTTATCTCATGTAATTCTTTCTCAGAACCCTAGGAGGTAGGTACTGGTAACAGCTCCATTTTTACATTTTCCTTTACATGGAGAAACTGAGAGCCAAAAAGAGTAAGTTTGACAGTGTACATCCAAGGTCTCTAGCCATTAAGTGGAAAGGCTGGGACTCAAACTTAGGGGGTCTGACTCAGAGCCCACACTCTGAGCCACCAAGTTTTATTGTCTGCAGTACACTTGGAAATCCAAATGCACCTGGCCCCATAGAGGAAATCTGCTTGCATTGAGGGGGTAGACCTGTGAGCACATCTGCACATTTCCGTGAAACAGCAGCTGGGTGCTCAGAGAAGCCCCCGGTGTATGTGCTGATGAGGGCCCCCCATTTCCCTCATAGAGCATGGCTCCCAGGACCTGAAATGCAGAAAGTCATCATTCTTTTCTCTCCAATGGCTTGTCCCTTCTAAGTATATAAATGGCTCTTCGCCAGGCCTTTTTAAAGTCTTTTTTAAGTTATGCAGAAATTAAATGGGTTTTCACTGCAGGGCATGAAACATAATCCAAGAAGGTCAGACTCAGGACCATCCCTTCTTTTTCCTTTTTCTGTCTTCTTGGATCTTACTCTTAAATCCTCTGATCAGATGCCCAGAGAGCCTTCGCCCCGGACCATGCGGTATGGATGGGTGAAATGTCCTCTCCTTCCTGAGGCAGGGGGCTGGAGAGCTGACATTCTCATGGGAGCCATCTCTCTCCTCTGGGTACAGGCTCCATGTGGGGCGTGCTCTGAAGTGCTGGCTCTCTAGCTGCCTCACAGGGGTCTGTGGCTCTGAAATCAGAACATGTCCATCCCTTTCGTGGCAGGAACCACAGGCCCCGATGGCGTGTCTGTTCTGGAGCGACTCAGGCACTCATGTGTGACATACATGCTGAATCTACAGGGGGGGGGGCAGAGAGAGAGAGCTGTGGGTTAGCTGAGAACCTCATAAAGAGTGCCTCAAGACCAGTGCCACTGTAGTGACATGTTGGGGTGAAGGCTGGCTTCACTGAGCCCAGTGCCCAGGGAATTCAGTTTTTGGGGTTTTGCATGTGGTGGCTTGGAGTAGGTACTTGCAGAGTGCCCGTATCCATCAGGGTCCCCCAGGAAACAGTTCATCTCAGAGAGTTCCAATAAAGGCATTTCAGTGAAGGGACAACTTCCAGAGGGGGTGCTGGACTAGGGGGATATTAAGGGATGTTGAGGCACCAGAGACGAGCAGCACTGGGAAGCTGCTTCTATTCCTGGGGCCGCAGGGGCAAGAGGAGGGGATAGAGTCCACCAAAAGCTGAGACCAGGGAGGAGGGGTTGCTGGGCTGGAGCTGGAGGGATTGGGGAAGTAATACCCCAAACTCTTTTTCCTCCTGCCTCCTCCCCAAACTCTGAGCTCCTACCAGCACCTGCCATTGGCAGAAGCCCGCCAGCAAGGAAGCCTGTGGAGTACAATTCATTGAGGCCACCCTGGAGTGAGGAGAAGAGGGAGGTCATAGCAGTGCAGAGTACTCAGTGGATCTGAGGGAGCACAGACAGGGAATGCCCAGTGCAGGATCATTAATGTTTCCTCCCTGCCCTACCCTTGAAGGCATTCTTGTCTGCCGTCATCCAGAAGGCACTCAGACAATAAAACCGCAACAGTCAGCTTCTGAGCACTTATTTACTGTACGCTGGGACGTTTACGCTCGTGAGCTTATGTACTCTTCACACTGACATTATGAGGTGTTACTAACTTCGATGTACAGAGAAGGGATTAAGGATCAGAGGGATTAAGTAACTAGCCCAAAGACACAACAGTGAGGCTCGGGTCCCAACTTACCCATTCTGCCCCCTTGCACACTTGACTCTCTTTTGAAGGGAAAGAGAGCATCTGTTTCCCAAGCCGTTGAGCTAAGTAGGGCAGGCCTAGCAAAGGGAAAGCAGGTTCAGAAGCCCAGAAGTGGGAGGGAGCCTGCTGGGTTGGAGAAGTACAAATAGCTCTACCTGCCAGGAAATAGTAAACTGATAAGAAAAGATACTACATGTGATCTTAGCCAGAAAGCAATACCTGCCAGGAAATAAAGTGTGAAGGAGGAGACAGGGCCAGACCACGAGGGCCGGTGTCCTATGCAGAGGTATGGAGGAGAAGGGCCTCCCTTGTCTGCCCCAGTCTCAGTGCCAGTTGGAGAAGGACAGATTATGAGCCTGTCCTTTCATCCTGACATTTGCCTGGTGATGAGGGAGAGGCAGCGCACTCAGAGAGAAACAGAGGCAGCTCCGTGGCATTGCCCCCTGGAGGCCCTTTCCAGACTGACCTGGGGCCTTACAAAGAACACCCTTGCCTCAAGCAGGTAGTCCCAGGGAAGGGCTACCAGCATGCCCGAGACTGTTCCCCAGAGAAAGAAACTGTTCAAGGCAGTGAAGCAGGGCACAAGTCATGGCCAGCAGCATGGAGAGGGACAGCCATGTGGATGCCCTCCTTGGAAGGAGCCCTGCAGGTGTGAGAAGCGATCCAGTCATTGTCCCAGTGTAAAAAGATCACAGAGGACCAGGAACGTTGTCTCTGCCCTCAGGGAACTGACAGGCCAACCCCACACTCCTGGCTAGGAGGTACCACCCAAGCTGACAGTTGACCTCAGCATCATACAGAAGAGTTAGGGAAAGAACCACCATCGATGTTTAGAGGAGTGTTTAGCAGAGTTTAAGAGCATGGGCTTAGAGTTAACTACACCTGAATTCAAGGCATTCTTTGCCACTGCCTAGCTATGTGATTTTGGTGAGTTGCTTAACCTCTATGAGCCTCAATTTCCTTTTTGAAAACAATGTAATAGCTACCACCTGAAAAGCTACTTGTTACAGAGCTGATAGGCGTAGCCCACAGCACAGACATGGCACATACAGTCGATCAGTCAATGGGAGCGGGGATTGTTTCTTCCTTTTTGTCTCCAGGCAGAGCCTCACTAGACTGCTCCTCTTCAGATGAGTCCAGAGCTCAGTAAGTCAGTAATAAATTTACTCACCTAGCATTTTGCAGGCGTGGCTTACATGGTTTTGGTGGGCACGGCAGTGATGAGAGCTGACAGTTGGGCAGAAGATGCAGATACTTAAAATATGATGCACTATCATAGAGCTTCATTCATGTCTTCAGACAGGATGTTTACTGGACACCTGCCATGTGCCAGGCACCATGTAGACAAGGCAGATAGAGCTTCCATGGAGCACATGCGCTATGAGAGAAGATGGGCACTAACCAGGGAATTAGGGAAGAAATGTGGGTGATGAAAAATTCCAGGGTGCTGTGGGACTATGAATATAAACAATGGCAAGGAGTGGGGGCATGGTAGGGGCTGACCTGCCTCAGGGGTTTGAAAGGCCTCCGTGTAGAAGTCAAATCTATTCAGAGACCGAAAGTCATAAAGGGGGAGGGGTTTATACACAGTGTCTAGCAGAGGGAATCATGGAAGGCTCCCAAAATGGGGTGACAGTTAAGTGCGCCTCATGGGTCTTTCTGGTGGCAGGCTGCCATGGCCCAGGGATGGCATGTGGATGCCCCACCCCAGGGCAAACCAGGTAATCTCTGTGGGGCCAGGAAGAGCCCCCAAGCCCTCTGCCACATCCCCATACCACACTCCTCCCAGCCCCCTGCCCTTGGAACCTCCATCCCGGGTGCCCTCCAGAGCAGCTCAGGCCTGAGGCTTGAGCAGCGAAGGGGCACCTGACAGAGGAAGCAAAACCACCAAGAAACGGGGGTTTGGGGACCAGAAGGCCCTCACCCAGAACTCCAGGACGAGCAGATCATCTTTGGAACTGGTGCTGTTACAGCCACCAGGAGGCCATCAAAAAATGAAAAAAAAAAAAAAGATATTGCATTTTAAATTCCTCTGAACCCTCTTAGAATAAAAATGACAAAGCCATGGGTCTTGTTGGCTGGAGTCCGTGGTTAATGGGTTTTGGGGAAATAGTCACTGATTGAGGCAGCTGCTCCAAGCTCCAGCTCACCCTTTTATTTGCTTTGCTTCACCCCCCAGAACACACCAGTGGGGACACCCATCTTCATTGTGAACGCCACGGATCCCGACCTGGGTGCAGGCGGCAGCGTCCTCTACTCCTTCCAGCCCCCCTCCCAGTTCTTTGCCATCGACAGTGCACGTGGCATTGTCACAGTGATCCGGGAGCTGGACTACGAGACCACGCAGGCCTACCAGCTCACCGTCAATGCCACGGTGAGTTACTTCGCTGAGGCCCCAGGCAACCAGATGCCTGCCTCCTCCCACCCTCAAAGAGAGCAATGGAACATCATCCCCGTTCCCTGCTAGTCAAGGCTTCTAATGGTGTTGCTGGAGATCGTAATAATAATAACAACTGATGTTACTGAGGGTCCATGCTGTTTTCTTGGCACTGTGCTGAGCACTCGAATTGTGTCTGTTAAACCTCCAACAGCCCTGTATCATAAGTACTATTAAGATACCCACTTTATAGATGATGAAACTGAGGCACAGGAGCCATTCAGTGACTTGCCCTTGGTCATCCAGCAGTTGGACTTCAGAGCCTGCACTGTAATCCCACAGAGCATGCCAAGTGCAAGGTGTCCTCTCGCTCTCTGGGACACAGGACAGAGATGTCAACCCAGCTGTGTCCTGACACCACCCAACATGCAGGAGCCAGAGGGTCCAGGTCCCCTGAGCGCTACTCTAGAGTGGTGACTCTTACACAGAAGGGAGCATCCGTCTGTGCTGAGCACTGTGCAGGGTCCTGGGAATTCCAGGATGAGTTAGTCAGGAGAGGGTGGTGGGAGAGGAATAATGATCCCATTTTATGGCTGGCACTGTTGAGACTCACCAGCTGATGAGTAGTGGGCAGCAAAAGCCCAAACCCAGGCTGTCTGAACCCCTTGTCCAGTACCCCATGGCCAGGAGTCTCTGAGTCTCCAGGACATCACAGGTGCGTGGCCTCTGTCACCAGCTGTTATTGAGGGCTTGAGGGACAGGCAGGCCACACCCTCAGTAGGGTTCTACCTCTCACTCCCCTCTTCCCTGCTCCTGGCCACTGCCTCCAAGCACAGCTGGAGCCTTCAGCTGGCAGCAGGGTGAAAGCTGACCTATTTGTCCCTTAGATGTCTGTTTACAAAGCCCAGGTCAACAGGGAAACAAATTACAGGAGTCCCTCTGACCCTCCAGGACCCATTAGCCTGACACACAGCATCCACCGCCTGGCCCCCATCACTGCCGCAGGGGCTGCCGCTAGTGCTGTGGTCTCCACTTGGCAGGTCACAGAGCCTAGATCCCAGGGGAAGACACAAGGGTCCAGTTTGAAAGATGCGTTT
This sequence comes from Camelus bactrianus, assembly GCF_048773025.1. Classification (NCBI taxonomy): domain Eukaryota; kingdom Metazoa; phylum Chordata; class Mammalia; order Artiodactyla; family Camelidae; genus Camelus; species Camelus bactrianus. The sequence goes on from NC_133567.1 coordinate 12,767,340, forward strand.
CCCCTAGGATGGGGCAAGATCCAGGGAGACACCGAGAACCCGGAAATGCAAACTTTTTCTTTGGACCTGGTCCAGCAGCTCCTGGGGAAGCCAGTACAGATGACACCCATGTTCCTTCCTTCTCCCCTCGTGGAGTGTTAGTTGCCTGGGAGGACGTGTGTGCTGCTATTTGTAAAACTGACTTCTGGGATCAAGGGGATTTACAAGGGCGGAATTTACCTTTTATACACATCTGTACCCTTCCACGCTCTCTTGCACACACACTGGAGGTGATGCCCCTCCCACTACTTTCCATTTGCACATCCCTGGGCCCAGAAATGCAGAGATACTTTCTCTCTTTCTCACTATGAACTTGTCCCTGTGGGATAATTTCCACCTACCATAAAAATGGCTTTGGGCCAGTGGGGAAGAGACCAGAGCTGGGCACAGGCAGGAATCTGGGTTGTCTAGCCTATCAAGAGGCCTGGGCTCAAGCTGGGATGGTGAATGCAGTTAAATTGATGTTATTCTTCCAGCCATCAGGCCTTGGAACAGTAGAGCAGGAGGGGCCCTAGAACTTCCTTAGGTCTCAGTGGCTCCCCCACCTGATGCACAAGTCCCTCTCAGGGCTGGCGCTGTGCCTCAGGGCTGGTGCTGTGCCCTTGGCCATGGGACATTACCCCAAGGAGATTCTCCTGTGAGACATCTCAGGGAGCAGTGTGGGTCCCCAGCCCTCATTGGGTGGGTAGCAGGTAGGGACTTGTGAGGACTCCCCTGGGAGTAAGCTGCTTAGGGCTGTAGGTGCCAGAGTAACAGGTGCCTGTCCAGCAGGATAAGCCATGGAGTCTGGGGTGGGCTAGACAGGGGCATCCTTGGCAGGAGCTAGACTGCAGCCACAGGTGTGGGACAGGGAGGGTAGGTGCCAGGCTGGACCAAGCCAGCTGCCTACAGAAGCCTGGTAATGGCAAATCAGAACTACTGGCATCCCTGACCCAAGAGGTCAAGGGACTTCCTACCAGGCCTCCCCCTCTGGCCTTGTCTGCCTGGTGGTCATTCTGGTGCCTAGCTGAGCACTCTCACCATGGGCAGTACCCAAGTCTGGGCTGTGGGCCCCATCGTCTTGGAGGCTGCAAGGCTGTCTCTGCTGTGGTCCCTCTGCCCAGCTCCCCCCACACCCTCAGACTCTCCCCTCCCTTGCTGCACCCACGATGCACCCTCCAAAGCCCCTCCCCCTCTCCTTGGCTGCCCCTGAGGACTCTTAAGGACAACCAGCCCTTCTTCTCCTTCGGAGGCTCTGTAGCTCTCTCTCTGGAGAGCAGAAGCAGGCACTGGCCTTGTTGTAAGGTGGGGAATGCCTTGCATTGTTCATCTCACCCAGCCAGATCAAGGGAGACCTAACCCAAGGACAGTCCTCTTCAAATCCCACACCAGAGAATTTATAAGCCCGAGACCATAGAGGTCATTCCAGTGAGTCCCTTCATCTCACAGAATAGGAAATTAAGACTCCAAAATGAAAGAGAACTTTTTCAAGGTGACCTAGCTAGTCAGCCATGGGGCTGATGTTAGGACCCCAGATCAAGACAGGGCAGGTTTTTATGTCAAAAGGACCTGAGTTTGAGTCCTGGCTATACATTTAACAGTTGTGACTGGGGGCAAGTTACTTAACCTCTCTGGTCTCTGTTAAATCTGAATAATGGGCACATAATACCTATGAAAGCAAATGAGGTATCTAGCATGGTGCCTGGGATATAATCTGTATTGAGCATGTAGTTTCTACTCTTGTTGGCTATTGTTATTCAGTAGCAGAGCTATTTAAAGTTTATCACATTTAGGGTAATAGAAGATGGATTTTGGGTTTTCTTTCTTGGTGAGCTTTCATAGGACCACCTTTCCATCTGGGAGGGTTTAAACATTGCCTGCCTGGCCACATGGCCTGCATGACCTCTCAGGATTCCTTCCCAGAGTCCCCCAAGTGTCACAGGCCCTGGAGCTCCCCCTGCTGGTTCTACCAAAAAAGTTGCTTGACCAGTAAACTCAGTGCAGAGCAGGCTGCAGGTCCCAGAGTAGACCCCTCTGCTGTCAAAGGGCCCTTCTTCTGAAAAATCCCCATCCCAGTCAATTCCCTTGCTGCCCTTTCATGAGAGGGGGCAGGAAATGGGCATGGAGAGGGGTCCCCTGCCTGAATCCAGAGAAGGAGCTAAGGGCAGCACTGTCCCTTTGCCCCAAGCCCACCATCCCACCCATCAGATGTGCGGGGTGGTCAGGCCTAGGCCAGGCCGGAGGCAAGAGATGTGGCTCTGCCCCAGCCCTGCTTTGTGACAGTGGATAAAGCATCTGCCACTGGGCCTTGAGTGCACTGTTTGTGGATCCCTGTGAGTTCTTAGGGTTCTTGAACTTCTGTGCTAATGCCCTTACCCATGGGAGTGTGGGAGCACATGTGTACATGTTTGCACACCTTTGTGCACATGGGTGTCGTGTGTGTGTGCATGTGTGCACACGTCCACAACATCACTTAACCTAAGGCTACGTATCTTTGTCCACTAAGGATCAAGACAAAACCAGGCCTCTGTCCATGCTGGCCAACTTGGCCATTATCATCACAGACGTCCAGGACATGGACCCCATCTTCATCAACCTGCCTTACAGCACCAACATCTATGAGCACTCTCCTCCGGTAAGACCCTCCCCAGCCCTGGTGAGACTTCCCACTGCACTTCTGGTAGGGATGGGGGCCCTGTTTGGTAGGACAGACTCCTTGGTGTTTTCTACTCCCCCAAACCCCCATATGTGGCAATGATGACTGTCCCAGCACAGTGAAAATCCAACCCCTCTTGTACCATACCTCACCTCCTCACCCTCTCATTTCATCCCCAGAGGGGTCCAAGTGCCAAAGAGCAAAGACTGGCTAGTGCCACTGAAGGGGGGCAGTTCAGAAGGATTCATGTGGAATGATGGGGATGCCCATGGAAAATCCAGCCTGGGCTGGAGAGTGGACTTGGACTCAGCAAGGCTCACCAAAATATCAGTGGGGCTCAGCCCTGCCCACCATGGGTCCATCGGTCAGCCTGTGTCTCTCGACCAACCAATGCTGTCCGAGATGGCAGCCACTGCCCTCCACCCCGCAGGCCCTCTCAGGCTGGGCTCCTCTCAGAGAGCCCACAGCTCCAACTGCCCCTCCCAACTCCCCAGGTTCTGGGTTTCTCAAGGCCATGTTTTCAAGAGAGACACCTGATTGGCCATGCTCGTGATTTTGTACCATGTCCCAAGGTCATAGGTCACCAGCCAGACTGTAGATTGGCACCCCATAGGGATGTGTCCACAGGCTTCCCTGGACCAGGAAGCCTGCCCCAGTTTGGGACTGTGATCTGTCCTGACTGTTGGCTGCTTCCAAGCATCGTGCTGCAGTCTCCAGGTGTGAGGGGGTAGCCACTTCCTTCTTGGGGCCACTTGGGGCCTAAGGGCTCCAACAAGCAAGATGCTTTTGGGCCTCTTGTTGCAGGTGTCTGAAGCTGTTTCAAGGGAAGAGGGGTACCTCTGAATGTCCACACCCCAGCCCTCTCTTTCTTGGTGGTCCATGGACAGCAGGAGCTCTAGCTGTTGAGACTGAGGGCTACCGCCCCACAAAACCTCTTTGCTAAGCCCACGTGCTCTTGGCCCCAAACTTTCAGATGAGGTGGACCCTTCCATCCTGCCCCTGGCCATCCCCTTCTTAGCGCTCAGTGTTCTTGTCTGGCTTACCCTCAGCTTCTCTGCTGGACTGAGAAGGTAGTGCTGTAGGAAGAGGGGTCTGCTGTGGACATAGCACACCGTGGAGCTCGGGAAGTGATTATGGAATGAATAAACAAATGCCCTGCTCAGGCCACCCTTCTCACTATCCTGTCATCCTCATCACCCCTTGTGATTGCTCCCATCACCCATCTCTTTGTTCCCAGCTCACTGACAATCTTTAGAATTTTTTTCCTGGCTTCATCCTCCATGGCCCACAGGTGTAGTCATCTCTCTCCTCTCAATTTTGGTGGAGTTCACTCTATGCAGCATAACTTACCACTGAATTGTAGCCACACCTATAATGTTCAGTGATGTGTAAGTGGGTTACTTTGGGGCTCCCGGTCATCCAGGTGCCTGAGTCTTTGGGGCCTGGTCTCACACCTTCCATGGGCCTCCCAAGGCACTGTGCCCAGGGCTGACTGCAGGGAATATGGGCAAAACCAGCTTGTCGACTGAAGTGAGGACATGCTGGTGGTGGGGCAGTCAGGGGAACTCGGTGCAGGTCTCTGCACTGCCGTGCTGTTGCTTGGCCAAATCACACGACCTCCTGACTGCTTCCTCCTTGGGAAACTGGGGCTAAGGCTGTCTTAATAGTGCCTCCCTGGCCTGTGGGTATTAGAGATTGGCGCACCTAGCAATGCCAGCATTAGCAGGCTAGTAAACAGTGGTTGCGTATTTGGATTGGGCTGGGGGTTCCAGCTTCAGCCTCATTTCAGAGTCTTGGTAGTCAGCCAGAGGGCTGTTGGTGTGCATGTGCTCCCAGACCCTTCAGTTTGTCTTGTCTTTTCCTGGCATCCGTGTATCGTAGCAGAGTAATACTAAGTCAAACATTGCTACATGTGTTCCTTTCAGATCGGCAGGTTTTTTTTTAATTGAAGTATAGTCAATTTACAATGTTGTATTAATTTCTGATGTATAGCATGATGATTCATTTACACACATTTTATATATATATATATATTCCTTTTCATATTCTTTTTCATTTTAGGCCATTATAAGGTATTAAATATAGTTCCATGTGCTGTACAGTAGGACCTTGTTATTTATCTATTTTATATATGGTAGTTAGTATCTGCAAATCCTGAACTCCCAATTTATCCCTTCCCATTCCTTTTCCCATCTGGTGACCATAAGTTTGTTTTCTATGTCTGTAAGTCTGTCTCTCTTTGTAAAAAAGTTCATTTGTGTCCTTTTTTTTTTTTTTAAGATTTCACATATAAGTGATATAGTATTTTTCTTTCTCTTTCTGGTTTACTTCGCTTAGTATGACAATCTCCAGGTCCACCCATGTTGTTGCAAATGGCATTGGCATTGTTTTACTTTTTAACGCTGAGTAGTATTCCATCGTGTGTGTGTGTGTGTGTGTGTGTGTGTATGTATGTATGTATGTGTGTATATCACAATTTCTTTCTTTTTTTTAAATTTACATTCTTTTTTAATTGAAGTATAGTCAGTTTACAATGTGTCAATTTCTGGTGTACAGCATCATGTTTCAGTCATACATACACATACATAAATTTGTTTTCATATTCTTTTTCATTAGAGGTTACTACAAGATATTGAATATAGTTTCCTCTGCTATATAGTAGAAACTTGTTGTTTATCTGTTTTATGCATAGTAGTTAGTATCTGCTAATCTCAAACTCCCAATTTATTCATTCCTTCGAGGCCACTAACGCCAATGCCTGGGTCGCTCCCAGAGTGCCAGTCTGAGTCCCGCCACTTGGGTCATGTGACCAGGCTTGAGGGAGCCAGACAAGGAAGTAAGTTGAAAATTTCGGGCTCTCTCAGTGCCCATGGAATCACTTCAGTGTCCACACACCTCTGACTCCCTCTGCCTCCACGCTTGAAAATTTTCACATCTCTTGCACTTCTCATACACCCAGAGCCTGGTTTTTCCCTGCTTCTAATCAGTTTCCATGCCTTGATCCAGGCCCTCCATGTTTCTTTACAGTGTGGAACTCTGATTTAACGCAGTGCTTCCCTGGCCAGGCCAAGGCTGAGGAGCCCCAGCACGGCCTGGTTAGCCCCCAGGGCCGGGGGACCCAGGCATCCCTCAACCCAGGCCTGCCTCTGCTGGCCTGGGGCCTCATCCGGACCCTCCCCCTCTCTCCCTCGCTTCCCCTCTTTATCTGCGGCTCCCAGCATGTATGCCTGCCTCTATCAGTGTATCAGGCCAGCATGCCTCATCTAAAGTGTATATATTACCTAAAAAAATCCTTCTTATTTGGGACTATTGCATCAAATTTTAATTTCCTCACTCGAGCAGCAGCATGTTGGCCTGCCCGTCAGTGAAGGACCGATAGAAGGTGAAAAGAGCAGATAAACTGCACAAATTACTGCCAGCCGATGCCTATCAGCCCTTTGACTGGAATTGACTGGAATTAAAGACTGAGAAATAGGATTTTCTGCCTCAGAATCTGCTGTGGCAGCTCTTGTCGGAAGTCCCCTTCAGCCCCCACTGGCCTCCTCCCCACAAGGGCGCCTCCCACTCCTGAAGCAAATTGCACATCCACCTTTCAAGTCCTTAATCCTGTCATGGAAATAGTGGGGCAGGGAGGCAGCTGGGCTGGCAGGGAAGAGGTGGACCGGGCCCCCCAAGGCTCCAGCTTCAGCCACTCTCCTGGCCAGCTTCTTTGGAAGGAGGCAGCCACAGGAGGGAGAGCAATCCCAGCTCCTCTTGACCCTGCCCCGACTTCCCTTCTGGTACCCAAGCCTCAGAGGCTGGGGCTGCCTGGCACCCCTTACCCACCCTGATACAGCCCTCCATCTTCCCCAACACCCTCACCCACCCACTCACCGCACGTTGTGACTTTAAGCAAATCCCAAACCCCGTGAGCCTCAGTCTCCCCACATATCCCCTTACTGGGAGGAGCTGTGAGGGAACCTATGCTGGGGGCTCAGCACAAGGCTTGGCACACAGTAGGTGCTCAACAAATGCTAGCTCTCCCTGTGAGCGCCTAGCTGTTCTCTCTATAGAATGCCAGAAAACACCTTACCACTAGGGCAGGGATTATTAACCTGGGGTCCTGGGGAGTCTGAATTTGTTGTTTGGAACATCACGTGCATGCATTGCCTGGGAAGAGGTATCTTAGCTTTCATCGGCTGCTCACGGTTCCAGGCCCCAGTGAATAGTGACAGTTGGTTTTATAGCATTGACCATGGCCCAGGTGCTATTGCAAGTACTTTACGTGTCTCACTTCCTGAGGTGTGGGGGATGTTGTTATACCCATTTTATAGATGGGGGAAACAAGGCAGCGAGAGGTTAAGTAACTCACTCGAACGGTTCAAACCCAGAAGTCTGACCACAGAGTCAAACCCTTACCCTCCTTGCCATACTGCTTTTCCCACCACGAGGAGTCAGGACCCCACGGGCCTGTGTACCTTTGGCCTCTCTCGGGGAAGCCTCATTTCCCAGAAGGGGGCATCCTTGCAATGGGAGTTCCTGTGAAGGGATGAAGCCCTGTGGTCTGGTGCACCCCATTTCTAGCCCTTCTGGGCCCACCCATCTGCTCTCCTGGCCATGACCTGGTGCACCCCTAGCTGAGACCGTCCCTGGAGAGCCAGCCCATAGCGGGGCCCAGCCTTGGGGCAGACACTTCTCCATCCCCTCATCTTTGGAAATAAGTTTCAGTATATTGAAAATATAATCACTGAGACTCTGAAACAAGAGCCATGAGTTCCCAAGAGCCCCTATTCCTCCCTGTTGATTCCTTCTCATAACATTTCCAGTCTTTGTGGCTGCACTTGTATTAAAAGCTCAAGGTTTTATTAAAAATGGACTTATTTACCCAAAAAGAGATGAAACCCCAAACTTTGTCAGAAGCCTTTTAGAGCTCACTTCGTGGAAGCTCAGGTGTATCTTTTCCTGGGAAGAGCCAGCCTCCTTGCTGTCTGGTCCCCTTTGAGCTCCACCCACTCAGGGGGACTCCAGGCCGCCCAGGATAGGCATGCCCACAGGGAGATGTTCACAAGGCTCTAAGGACTGACGGTTCTTTGGTCGCCAGTTCCCCTCTTTGCACAGGCCAGCACTGGCCCCTTTCCAGTCTCTCTGAGGCTCACTGACCCGGGCCCGAACCAGCCACACCCAGCCCTGGTTGTATGTCTGTGCACTTGCAGCTGTCCCCCCAGGTTTCTTGTTTAGTGACTGTCTGGAATGGTGCTTTGGTGGGCAGTGGGCCCAGTCAGCCTGGCAGGCCGGGGCCCCTCATGCTGGGATGCATGTGAGGCTCAAGTTGGATGAGGCCATAAAAGAGGGAGCTGTCCTGGTGTCCAGAAAGCCCATCCTGACAGCTGGAGCCTCGGGCCAGAGTCCTGCACTCTGGGGACAGAATGGGACAAACCCAGGCCTCTCCTGTGTGAGGAGTGACCCCAGGAAAGGCATACCTCCAAAAAAGAACCCCTGATGGGATGATGGCAGGGGGCAAGTTGTTAGCGACCCTTCAGATCTAATGCAGTGCTTTCCAAATCACCTCCTTCTGACCCCTGGGCCTGGGGCCATTAACAGATGTTACATGAAGAGAGTCTGTCTTCAGCTCAGAATGCCGGAGAAAACAAAGGTTAACAGATTTCTTTGCTACTTTACTGCTTCTAGAAGCCTTTATCACACTAAAGCCCATTGTGCATCTCCAAGGGAGGGACAGGGGATGTATGTTTTCCCAAATTTGACATGAATTAATGCTTATAAATTGCTCACACTGGTGCCTGGCACATAGCAACGACTCTCATAAATGACGGTTACCATTATTATAACAACCTGTATGGAAGCAGCATTGCCTGGTGGGCAACAGAGTTTTGGAGCCAAAGTATCTGAATCTGATTCCCAGCTTCACTCTTTGTGGGGGGTACCTTGGAAAGGCCACTTAACTCATGGTCCTCAGTTTCCTCATCTGTAAAATGGAGCTGTCTCCTGGGGTAGTTGTGAGCGTGAAAGGAGTTAAGACATAAAAGCATTCACAGCAGTGCCAGGCATGGAATAAGTGCTGGAGAAGGGCTCCCGCCGCAGCAGGTGCTTCACCCTCTCACACAACTCAGGTCCTCAGAATCCACTCTGGCAATTAATGGCGTCTTTCTCTGACTTCCTAACAGTTTGTTTCCCCCACGGAATCTAGCTGGAGCTCCCGTCTCCTGCGCGGGAGGGTGGGGCAGGGGGAAGGGCCCACAGAAAAGAGCCAGACCTGCCTTCCGCCGGGCTTTGGCCTCTGTGCTGTGTCCATTTCTCTATGGGAGACATTTCCTCTGCAACTTTCTCACTTTCCTTCAGCCAAACCTAGAAATGCTCTGGATTGCCACCCACCTAAGTTCAGGAAAGGATGAGCGACAGCTGTGCAGGAGCAGCACTGCCCTGGGAGGGCGAGGTGGTAGATGCCCCTCCTGGGTCCTGGCAGCGAGACCTGGAGGAGTTGGAGGGGGGAGGCACCTTGCCCCTAGGACTCCCCCACTCCCCGCCCCAAGTCAGAGGTCTGCATGTCAGGAACAAGCCTCTCTCAAAAGAAGGTGTTCAGATGAGGCAGCCTATTGCCATGAGGCAGCCTATTGCCATGCACACAACTGCTGCTGTTTACTCCCAGCTCTCTCTTGCCCAAACAATAGTATACAAGTAGGCAGGTTATATATTAAATATACATATATTCAGCATATAAAAATATATGCACATTCATCTGTTAGGGAACCAATATAGGACGTGTAAGTAGCAAAGGACATATATAGTGTAGTCAGACTCAGGGAGACGGAATACTGGAAAAACTTCATAATGTGCCAGGTGAGTGGCTGCATCAAGCTTGCACTTCAGGCTTTACCCACTCACTGTCTCCCTAAGCAGCTTGCAAAACAGAACCACAAAGATGGGGGAGGGGACAGGGCAGAGGGGAAGGCTGCCTGCCCCCTCTAATGCCTTCCTTCAGCCCTCTCCCAGCAGGAACCTCTCTCTCAGGTCTGGACCCTTCAAAAAGAAAAAGACCACCAAAAGAAACCAGGATGACTCACCCCTTTCTCTAGCCTGGCCATGTGTCTGGGCATTCTTCGGAAGCTGGACCTATGGAACCCCACGCATGGACCTTGGAAATTCTGTCTTGGCGGTGGGCATGTCCAGAGCCTCACATGTCACAGGGCCTGAACAGAGAACAGGCCTGGGCCTGGGACTGGCACTGGATAACTTCCCTGAGTTGAGCCGCCACTACTGCCAACGCCCATAGTTCTGCTGCGAGGACAGAGCTACCATGCATGCTGCGTCTTGCTGGCACCAGGCCAACGTTTCTGGAGTATAGAGGGGCCAAAAACGCTAAGAGCCAATGGCTGAAACTGAGACGAGTGACAGTCGTCCCAGGAAGAGGCTTTTGCTACAGACAGCACAGCCCATAGGGGCTGGAATCAGCCTGGAAATGCCAGGACCCCAGGCCACCCCTAGAAGCTGCTGAAAATTTAGGCTTAAAACAGAGTGGAACCTGGGAAGGAAAGGAATCTGGGCCTTACTCCTGGCTCACAGAGCCCCTTCGATGATGCCCTGGCCTGGAGCCTGAGACACCCCAGAGGGTCCCTGTCTGTGCAGACTTCTCTGGGATGAGCCTTGGGGGGGTCCCTATGGTGCAGACATTCCTTATTATTTTTCCTTTCCTGAATTACTTACAATTACGTCATGCAATCAATAACACCTTAAGGAACTTTTAGATCTACTCAGAATTGTCATGATTCTTATTTGAATTGTAAGCAATGATTAAAACCTATTTCCTTATTAAAAAAGAAATCTGTCTCCCCATCTCAGTGTGCATGTAGAGAGCCCTGAGTTAGACCCTTTCTTCAAACGGCGGGTCTCTAGCTGCAGCCTGGAAGTCTCCCCAAAATTAGGTGAGAGCCGGCCCAGCCTCCAGGATTAGGGCGGTGAGCTGGGCGAGCCAGGGTTCAGCCTGGAGCCGGTTTCGATGCTCCGGGATGCCCGGGACCGCGTGGGGAGCAGGGAGCGAATCCGTGCCTCGGTTTCTGTCTGCCGCCACGCTCCTCGCCCGCCCCCTCTTCGGCCCGAGGCCAGCCTTGGTGGCGGCTGGGCTTCCCACTCACCCGGGCGTGGGGGCTGCGACGGCTGCGGCGGCTGCGGCGGCTGAGGCGGCTGCGGTGGCTGAGGCGGCTGCGGCGGCTGAGGCGGCTGCGGCGGCTGAGGCGGCTGAGGCGGCTGCGGCGTCTGAGGCGGCTGAGGAGGCTGAGGCGGCTGAGGCGGCTGCGGCGGCTGCGGCGGCTGAGGCGGCTGAGGCGGCTGCGGCGTCTGAGGCGGCTGAGGAGGCTGCGGCCGCTGAGGCGGCTGAGGCTGCTGAGGCGGCTGCGGCGGCTGAGGCGGCTGCGGCGGCTGCGGCCGCTGAGGCGGCTGAGGCGTCTGAGGCGGCTGCGGCGGCTGAGGCGGCTGCGGCGGCTGCGGCGGCTGCGGCGGCTGCGGCGGCTGCGGCGGCTGCGGCGGCTGCGGCGGCTGAGGCGGCTGCGGCGGCTGCGGCGGCTGCGGCGGCTGCGGCGGCTGCGGCGGCTGAGGCGGCTGAGGAGGCTGCGGCCGCTGAGGCGGCTGAGGCGGCTGCGGCGGCTGAGGCGGCTGCGGCGGCTGCGGCGGCTGAGGCGGCTGAGGAGGCTGCGGCCGCTGAGGCGGCTGAGGCGGCTGCGGCGGCTGCGGCGGCTGAGGCGGCTGAGGAGGCTGCGGCCGCTGAGGCGGCTGAGGCGGCTGCGGCGGCTGCGGCGGCTGAGGCGGCTGCGGCGGCTGCGGCGTCTGAGGCGGCTGAGGAGGCTGCGGCCGCTGAGGCGGCTGAGGCGGCTGAGGCGGCTGCGGCGGCTGCGGCGGCTGAGGCGGCTGCGGCGGCTGCGGGTGGAGGGGAGGAGGAAGAGGTCCGGTATGCGGTTAGGGAGGGAGACAAGAAAGAAGGAAAGGGGAGACTGCGGTTCCCCCATGGCCAGCGGCTCAGAGGAGGGACACCTGCGTCAAGGCCATTGTCATGACCGCCACCCCTGCCACACCCACCCACGGGGATGGGGTGGGGCAGGGCCCTGGAGGTCACCTGGGAGGGACACCCAACCATAAACTGGGTCTGGATCACGCTTGTGCCTCTTCCCCTCCAGAACTTCCAGCCTCACTCCGGATGCCTGGTCTCTTGGCCGGGTCAGTCCGGGGAAATCTGGGCCCCTTTTATCCGGGAAAGTTCTAGATAATTATTGGAGGGGGAAGAGCTAGATGAAAAATCAAGAAAGTAATAATAATAGCTACTGTTTATGTCGCTGTGTTGTGCTGTGGTCAGCACACCTGCGCCCATCTAAGCGTTACCATCCTTTACCTGTTTGGTCCCATTAGTTCGCGTGAAATGAAAAAAGATTAAGGATGTAAACAAGTATCTGTCTACACAGATGTTTAGCACAGCTATTTGTAATATTGAGAATTTGGAAGCTACCTAAATGATCAACATTGATCCTAAATTAGGGTACACTCTTGTGGGATTTAATGTGCACGTTTAAAGTCATTTCATGGAAGGATATTTCTGATCAACATTAAACGCTCATGATATAGTAAGTGGGGGGAGGGGCAGTTTATAAAACAGTTTCTACTTAATAAAGAAAATGTATAGACATCATCTGGTTGGACAGAGACTGGAAAACGGTTGTTAGGTGGCTGGATGCGGAGCATCAAATTTCCCCCGAGGATAACAAAAAAAGTTATTTCAAAAATCTTGATTGAGCGCTCTTCTCCAAATCCTCTCTTCCCTCTTCGCTCACTGGGGGTCATCGGGTCCTGAGAATCCGGAGGTGGGGGGGGGGGGCGGGGGGGCAGGAAGGGAAAGCCCTCGGTGCCCCCAACCCCACCCCTCTTCCACCCCCACCACGTACTGGGAACCCAAGCGTCCGAGGTTCGCCTCTGACGGGATGCAGAGGGGTGGGGGCGACTGGCCGGGGTCGTGGCGTCTGCACTCCCTTCCATCCCTCCGACGCCCATCTTTAAAGTGTGTTGGATTCGGGAATCGATTGGAAATTACAAGGCAGATTAAAGGTCCTCCGATTTAGAGCTCTGGTTAAGCCTGAAAGAAAACTGCCCCCAGTTCCTCGGAGATCTCCACCGCGGTCATCTTTGCTGTCCCCCAAACCCAGAAATCTCCCCGAGCTGATCATTGCCTGTAGGAGGAGGCGGCGCCACGGGTCTCAGAGACTCGGGGAACTGAGACCAGATTGACTCAAACTCAAGACCAGAAAATGGGGGGTGGGGGGGTTGGCCATCTATTCCTCAGAATCTGCCATGTGCTGCCCCCACCAAAACTTGGGCACTTCTCTCTTCACCTCAATTGCCCTATCGGAGGCTGCTAGCCATTTCTTGAGTTTTCCAATTCAAATGCTTGCTAGCTTTGCACCCCAGTTTGGCCTTTCCAAACAGGGCCAAAAAAGGAAGGCCTGACAATTGCAAACCATAATGGAGATGGTGCCTTCCCAGCATGTTCGTTTCTGGGAGCCTTAGCTATAATAATATGGTTCAACCTCCTCATTTGACAGGGAAACTGAAGCCCAGTGGAGTGACAGGCCAGCCTGTCCTGGATGTAAAGAAAGCCCTGAAAGAATTTAAATAAGGCCTGAGATGGGGGTTTCCTATCTAATTTCCTGCTGCCTAACTACTAATGTCTGGAAAATTGTTCTTTCTACTGGTCTTGAGAAACTGCATATAAGCTCTGTACAGATACCTGCCTGCTGTATAGAGAGTTTGGATTCTTTTTGGCTCAGCATTGCATTGTGAGCTCTTCCCAATGTCCCGCAGTAGGTTTGTAGAAAGAATGGCAAACATTCTTTGGAAAACCTCAATGTTAATTAGCCACCCAACACTCTGTTGAGCCCACGTGCGAGAAACCCTATGGCTGAACGTTTCTGTTACTGTTTTTCAGTGTCAAAAACAGTACTGCTAAGAACATGCTTGTCCATAAATCTTTGCATTTGTCTCTATAGAATGGATTTCTAAAACTGGAAGTAATGGATTAAAGGCCACAGACCTTTTCAAATAAGGCTTTTGGTGCACAGTGCCTAATTGCCTTCTAAAAGAGCTGTGCCAGACTGTAAGTGTACCGAGCAGGAGAGTGCCCATTGGCTTTGATTACCCAGGAGGTTGAGCATTTGTTGTGAGTGCACAAAAGTGACAAGGTGGAGATGCAGCCAGAAGGTGGCCATATGGGATCGTGCAGAGGCATCCCAGGGTAGTGCACCTTCTTTAAGCGTTCCTTGAACCCACTGTACTTGGCCTCTTTAGCACCTGGGACCATGCGTGTTGTTGACTAAATGAATACATTCCACATTCCCACCTTGCCTCCCATCCCTCACCCCCATAGGTCCCGCCTGGTGGCTCTGAGCAGTCATCTCTCTGCCTGCTACCACAAGACAGAAGCCTTTCAATATCCCCCATCCTCATCTTCACACCTGCTGTGCTTTCCCACTTGCCCTTTTTTTCCCCCCAGTGGGGGAGGTAATTAGGTTTATTTATTTAGTCTTGGGGATCCCACTTGCTCTTTACCTCTGTCCTGGCCCTCCCCTGTCCACGCTGTTATATACCCTGGGTGGCTTAACACTTTGGTTCTACAGTAATGACAATAAAGCGGAGGCCAGATCTCATCTTTCATACACTCATTCATTCATTTATTCATTCAATAAATATTTATCCAGCCTTCTGTTCTAATGGGGTCCTATGCTTACTGGCAACACAGAAGAAAATGATACTGATACTAGGATCTAACATTTACTGAACACACACTAAATGTCTTACAGCACATGATGGATGAGGTTAGGTGCATGATTTTACTTACTCCTTATACAGCCCAGTCAGGTGAGCACTATTGTTCCCCTCATGTTACAGATAAAGGAACAGATGCCTACAGATACTAAAGGTCATACAACTGGTTACATGGTGGAGTCCCGATCCATAATCCAGGCAGCCAGCACCCAAAGCTAGATTCCAGAAGGGTGAGGAGTGTTCCAGGCAGAAGGGACACAACTGGCAAAGGCCCTGAGGCAGAGAGTAGTTTGGCTTGTTTAAGAAACTGGCAGAAAGCTAGGGTGGCCAGAGCTGAGGGGAGTGTGTTTCAGGAAGGACTGGAGAGCTTGTAGGTTAAGGTTAAAGATTTTGGACTATAAATGAGAGACAATGGATTTGTGTTTTGAAAGGATGCCTCAGGCTAGGAAGGAAAGGACCCGGGGAGGGGCATGAGGAGAGGCAACAGCTACTGCATCAGTGGGGTAGAGAGGATGGGCCTTGGGCTCCTGAGATGAAATGTGTGAACTGGAACTGAGGTGTGACAACCAGCTTCCTGGGATGGGAGGTGGTGGGACCATTCCCAAGACAGGGATCCAGTGAGTGGTCAGTTTTGCAGGAAAGAGTTTAAGTTTAGTTTTAGATGTGGGTAAAACCAGTTGTCTCCGAGACACAGAGATTCTGAGCAGGGAGTCAGGTCAGAAAGTGGAAACTGGGAAGGTCGAGGTGGCAGTGGAGCCAGTGCTGGGCATGCAGGAGACTGCGGGGACAGAATGTGTAGTGGGATGGGATTGCAGGTTCCCAACGTGGACAGGTGAAGTACAGGAAAAAGGCCTGTAAAGGTTCCAGAAGAAAAGGGGTGTGGAAGGTCAGCAGAGGGGTGTGAGTTTCAAATGCAGACCCACAGCCAGTGGAGGTTAGACTGTCCACGGGGGTCTGCGATGGAAGTCAGGCCTAGATGTAAATTTACCTCTCTTGGGGCTCATGGGGCTGACCCTCCATCCTCCTGTTCCAATTCTGTTCCAGCAGAACATAATTCTGAAGTGACTTTTAGGGCTTTTCTTTGTGGTTTGTTTCAGATTTTCATATTTATTCTCACCTAACAAAAAAAGGGGGCATCATTTAATGAAAGAACACTTACATGTCCCTGGGTCTCTTGTCATTACTCATAGTTTCCGCTATGTGTGCGGTTTAGCCACAACAAGTGAATGCAATTGAATATTTTAAAATCACTGCAGAACTGCACTAACAAAAATAATGAATGAAGTTCTGAGCCCTAATCTTCAGAAAACATCAACCTGCAAGTCCCAATCCTTTTCTTCTCTTTTTTTTTTTTTTTTTTTTTTTTTGAGTAAAGGTAGCTTTATTCAAAGAGATACATTGAAAGGCAAGGGAAAGGCCACAATGTGTGGGGATTGGGTACTCAGATTAGAAGCAGGTACACACTCCATAGACAGAGTGCGGGCCGTCTCCAAAAAGAGACAGAGAGAGAGGCCCCAGTCCTTTTTTCAGTTACCTCAAAGACAAGTCTCATTTGGGCATTATTTTTTCCCCAACAGAACTGATTCTCTTACCAACCATTGAGTCCCTCCTGTGCAAGACACACAGGTGCTGAGACACCCAGATTAGATGCTCACTAATTATTTCATGGAAGAAGGACAGGAGGGAGGAAGAGAAAAAGAAGGGGAACAAAGAGGAAGATGATTCTGGGTGTAAAAGAGCTCACAATTGGTGGTGAAGATCTTCTGTAAATAACTAACGGATATTTGGTAAAATAATGATGATACACTTATTTCTTAAGAACATGTTTGGAAATGAATCTTTGTGAGCTCTGAGTCACACAGGCATGCAAATATGGAATGTTTTATGCAAGAGGAATAACTTTAAATAGAGTATAAAGGTGGTGGGTTTGTATTTACAGTGAAAAATACACTCCAATCACCCTGCATGTTAGCAAAACGCAGTATGCTGCCTGATGGCATGATTTCAGCATATCTGCTCTTTAGCTAGTTATCAACCAATCATTAAGCGAGTAAACTCTTCACCCAGGGAATGCTGATGGCAGCATTAGCCATAAATAAATAAGCTAATATGTACAATAACTAAATGAATAGACTTTTCCTTGGCGTTTTATGGCCTGGAAAGAATGCAGCTTTTCATTAAAGGAATCATTTGAAAATGTGGAAACTGATACTGCCGCAGCTCCGAGCCCTCTGCCCATTGATAATGGCCTCTGGATTGATAGTGGGGGCCGGAGACTGATGTCCATTTACTTTAGCAAAGATTGTTATTGAATGAAACCTTTAATGGGGGTGTTTATGACCCCACTCAGCTAAGAGCTCAGGAGGAGAATCTTCCCCTCCACCTTGATGGCTCTTAGAGAATCAATACAGGTAATGTCAGCTGGTGGTTAGGCATCCTGTAAATAGAAAGGTAGAGCTGAAATGGAAACTGACAGGTAGCCACTTAGAGAGAAGGTCTGGGGTAAACACTCTGAAAGTGGAGCTCCTCTGGGGAGCGGGGGAGTGTCCTGCCATCCCATTACAGTCAGTGCTGGGATCGGACAGGAAAGGATTAGGAACAAAGCCTCAGCAGCAGGGAAAAGCCACTCAGCTTAGGAAAGGCCTTCCATCAGGGCGGTATTCTTAGAGCCCAGAATTCATACGGCTTGTCCATTTGTAGTAGCTGTCGGTGGTCTCATTTTTTAAGAAATTGTGGTAAAATACACATAAAATTTACCATCTTAACCATTTTTCAGTGTGCAGTTCAGCAGCATTAAGGACTTTTCACACTTCTGTGCAGCCGGTTCCATCATCCAGCTCTAAGACTCTTCATCTTGCAAAAGCTCTGTATCTGTGAAATACTAACTCCCTGGTTCCCCTCCTGGCCACCCCAGCCCAGGCGACCACGGTTCTGCTTTCTGTCTCTATGAATCTGACTACTCTAGGCACCTCGTATAAATAAAATCAACAGTATTTGTCCTTTTGTGACAGGCTTGTTTCACTTAGCATAGTGTCCTCAAGGTTCATCCGTGTTGTAGCATGTCATAATTTTCTTCCTTTTTAAAATGAAATTCTATTCCACGGACTGTACAGACCACATTTTGTTTACCTGTCATCTGTTGATGGACACGGGGTTGTTTCCACCTTTTGGCTACTGTGTGGACTCCTTTAGTGACCCTAAATTCACTTATTCATCTTCCCTAGACAGCAGTTTGTTTTTGTTTTTAGGATTTAAAAATTTTTTTAAACTTTTTTCCCCGTTAACAGAGGCACTAGGGATTGAACCCAGGACCCCCTGCATGCCAAGCACTCACTCTACCACTGAGCTATACCAACCCCCCACCCCTGACTCCTGACAGCAGTTTTAAAATACTCCAGGGCCCAGAAAACCTTCCTGAGATTCTTAGGAAAACAATGCTTGGTTTGAAGTCTCCTCCCCTCCTCACCCACCCTGAGGTTTCTTAAGCACTTCCCCATAATCTTAACCTCAGGCAAGTTTGAGAAACTTGGCTTCAGCTCCATAGGGACCCCTTTACTAGCTATAAGCCCGTCTTGTTTGGGATCTAAAACATTACAAGCTTGATAAATGGATGGCTGGTTGTACTTCTTTCAAAATTCGCATTCTTGGTCTTGCAGTATGTCATCTATTATTAGAAAGTTAGGGGCCAGCACTATCTCAGAGGTTGAATAAGTAAACAGCTGTAACCACAAACCCACACTTCTCATTTTACATCTAAAATCAGTTTTCAAACCCAGATTGATAGGCCACTTGATGACTGACATATGGGTTGTGGGATTAGGTTTCTCAGAGAGAATCTCCCATTCTGCATTTAAGTATTTCCGTAATTAAGGAAATTCACACATACACCTGCATTTTTTAGTCTCTCTTGACATTTTGTATTTGTTAGTCAATACAGACTGAAAACCATCCAGGTCTTCATTTTTATTTCCTCTCCCTCAAAACCTGACACTCTTTGGAAGAACAATGGCATACAAGTCCCCAGGTAACTAGCGGACCAGGAGAGGCCTTTGTGACCTGCAAGCTGACAATGGCCGAAACTGCAGACTGGCCCTGCTCAAGGCTCTGCCCCCAGGAACCTCCCCTGGGGTGTTTGTGAGTCTGCAGATCAGAACCCCAGGGCTGTGCAGAGCCTAAAGGGGCTTGCACTCGAGCACTGTCTCCAGCACTGGCCTTTCCAGGCTCTTCAGTCCTCCCCTTTGGCAAATGGAAAAGACTAGAATCCTGTATCATGCCTGCTCTTGAAACTACCCAGCCCTAGGCTCCCAGTCACCACAGAAGGTTTCAGGCCCTCCAGGTACGGGAATAAAAGACCTGCCCAGGGCTGGCCCAGCGGGGTATAGGTTTGAAGAGATTTGGTGTTTAACAGGGAAACACAGAAAGCAGCCTCCCTCTAAGGGAGAACCTGCAAGAACAAGACACCCAGCCTATTTTTAGTGGAAGGAAGTTTGAAAATCAAATTTAAGACAATGTAGCGCTGGCACCTTTAAATCAGATAACCCTGGAGAGTGCAATTCACCAAGATGACTCAGCTTCCTTCCCTGGTTCACCACATCTTTGCACTTTGCAGCAACAGAGGGTGAGAAAATCTTTCCAAAGGAAAAAAAGAAGAAAAATCCTCTCATCATCAGAAACAAGCTGTTTTCCCTCTCAGTCGTTTTGCTGTATCAAATTGGTTAAGAATGGGGGGAGGGGGGAGTCACATATTTGGCCTTACAATCAAATCTTACATAGTTTTTTTTATTAGCATTTTAAAGATGATTGATACAGAGATGTCAAATAGACAACACCATGGAATCAAATGGAAAAACACTTTACATTTTTAAAAACCATGAATGGAATTTCAATCCCTTTGGTATATTTTCTTGATAACAAACTGCTTTCAACACAAAATACCATGCTAGAAAAAAATCCAAAACAAATTTCACAGATTTATAGATAGATATTTACATACCATTAAAACACACAATTTAGCCCACTTTTTAATATGAGGTTACAAAAATCCGGAGATAATTTAAGATGAGAAAGAATGACAGTAAAAGAATATTTTGTCCTGAGATCACATGTAAAATTCTTTACCCGAGTTGTAATCAGGGCTAGATATCTCACTTCAAAATACTATAATTTATTTTTGGTAGGGGGTGGGTATAGCTCAGTGGTAGAGTCCATGCTTAGCATGCACAACGTCCTGAGTTCAATCCCCAGTACTCCCATTTAAAAAAAAATTTTTTTTTTGTGATGTTACTTTAAGCCCACAAAGCAATAAAGTTTAAGTTCTTTGCAGCAACAAAAGTATTTTGTACTTTACATTTCCTGAGTAAATAACTTCTTAAAATAAACGGGAAAATATACTGTTTTCTATGAAATTTCCATACTTTATGTAGAGATAGATCATCAATGAAGGAGAAATTTATCTCTATTTTATAGTATTCTTAACGTTGTGTTTCTTTTTTTCAAAATAATTTTGGTTATTCTATTTTGATATTATGTCAATGAACAAAATAGTGCTGTGATATATTTGAGTTAAATGTTTCTATGGAAAGAATATATAAATTTGCTCTCCTGAACTTTTTGGAGAGTGTCCATAAAAATAACAGTTCAGGGCAATTACTGCCCCTAAGAAGTCATAAAGCATTCTGGAAAAGAAAAAAAAATATATATATATATATATTTGGGGGTGGGTAGGGAAGGTAATTAGGTGGAGGTAATTCATTTAATTTAGGTACTGGGGATTGAACCCAGGACCTTATGCATGCATGCTAAGCACACGCTCTACCACTGAGCTATATTTCAAACTACCATGAATGAAACACTGTGCAGACTGTCATGTCAAAATTAGAACCACCAATAGACCATCTAGGATGGTGTCTGTGATCATACCTCTATCATATTGTGAGCGGCCGTTTCTCTAAACCCCAATTTACCATGTACTCTCTGGGTACAAACCCATTTATGACTTTACGGCCACAACTCTGCGCCTACTTCAGGCCCCACAGAGGTCCCAAACATCTGTCTGCTTTGTCCACTGCAACTGCCAGCTTCCCTGAGTCCTAAAAGCACACCCAGAGGGCCCATTAAGAGCTCCCTCAATATCACAGATGCCTCTTTACTTTAAGCCTTTTTTACCCCCAGGGTTCAGATGTCCTTTTTTATTACCACCCCTCCTTTTTTTTTTTTACTTAATAAATGAACAGATAACATTTATCATCAGACATAGACTCAGAGAAAAAGAATGTAAGCAGAGAAATTACCTCATGAGAAGGTCTCTAAATCCCATCGACCAACCTAGTGGCTGTAGAAAGTTCCGTGCTTCCAACAGTAAATGACAGCTGTGTTCTGTTGGTATCCCTATCCTTTATAACCAAGAAGAGCACGCTTTGACCTGCAATCTGCATTCTAATGGTTCCTCCTACTGAACCACTTTGTGATTTTGCTAAGTCACCCAGCTACTCAGTTTTACTCACCAATAGGTTGCAGGGACTGAGAGGATAAATCAAATAAAGTGACGGTTCTCAAGCTTTGCTGGGTCCCCCCCTGGAACTTCTGATTTAGTAGATATTAGGTAGGGTTAGAGAATTTATTTGCCTTTCTAACAAGTTTCCAGGTGAT
The DNA here is from genome assembly GCF_048773025.1 of Camelus bactrianus. NCBI lineage: Eukaryota > Metazoa > Chordata > Mammalia > Artiodactyla > Camelidae > Camelus > Camelus bactrianus. Next base: position 12,788,455 of record NC_133567.1, read on the forward strand.
GCTGATACTGCTGGTCCAGGAACCACTGAAAATCTATGTATCAATAATAAAATTCACATAATTCTGTCTCTCCTTTGCCTTCATTGACAGATTAAGAGAAAGGAAATAGAATCACTAAGTATCATTCAGAATGTAAGTTTCACTTTACATAATTCTCATAATATCCTAAAACATTATTTTATGGATGAGGATGTTAAACCTCAAATTAAGTGACTTGCCCAACACTATACAGCGAGGACCTGTTGTGCAAATACAAGTTTGTCCAACTCCAAATTCTGCCTACAGTCTAATTGTCCTGTTTCAACACTGTTCAGCCAGCACAAGTGTACTAGCTGAGAGTTTTAGTTCAACTCTTTCCATGTGGTAATTTTTCTTCTACTCTGTCTTAGTCCAGTTTTTTATTCTTATTGCTATAAGCTTATCTAAATTATCTTTAGGAATAGGTGAGACACACATTTTAAAGAAACATGAGAGTTTAAGGTCAGTACCAAAGGAAGATGTTATGAATTAACTGTATTTTCCAAATCAAAACTTGATATATGTAACCCGGTCAATATGACCAAAACTTTGTATAAACAGGTCAGATTAAATAAAGGATTCCAGTTAGAGTGGGCATGCATGATTCACACACTGAGGGATTATTTGGGATGCATGCATTTTGGAATTAGTGCTAGAAAAGAGGAAAAAAAATTTTTTTTCACCTTCCTTTGCTAGTATTCTGATTCAAAGAACAAAGTAGTTAATTTGAATTATTCAACTACTGAAAAAGCTGGCATTGCACCAGTTCCTGATGTCTTGCTTTACTGTTTGGTTTTAAAATAACGTTCAAACCCAATACACCGTAAGAAATATACTTTGAACTAGCAGTCAGAGAAAGGCTGCCTAATTACAGGATGAGCCCTGATCTTTTCAAAAGACCATTGTTCTGACTTAATTAACATGAACTAAACAGCCCTAAAACAATAGGGCACATTCCCATTAGGATAAATTACTCAGACCTAGTCAACGCAGCCAAGGATTCCCCAGAGGAAAATCTGTCACTGCCTTTTCCACCTGCACTACATCTCTCTCTCAGAGGACTCTGCCACAGCTGGGAGCCTCCCTCTGGAAGGGACATCTGTTCCACACCAAAACTGCTCCATTTTGAGACGTGGACCCTGCATAAAGAGTGAAGAAAAATCCTAGGTAGCCAACAGAGTCATGACTAGGGATGTGACCTAGCAGATGGGTAGCAATGCTTGCTACGATGCATTTTTATTCTGGGCTCCAATTTCCCATGTGAATTTTTAAAAGTTTGCTGTTGCTTGCCTTCATATAGGGAACAATGGGACCATTAACAGAAAAATGCCCCTTCCTTTCGTAGCAGGATTCATAAGTTGAGCATCATGGGTTCATTAAGAGGCTGGGCTTTGGGGTCAGGCAAACCTGGCTTTGCCTCTTAGAGGCAAATGTGGTGCCACTTCCCTCCCCCATCAGCCTTGATCTCCTCATCTGTAAAGAGGTAAACTCACAGGGTTCATGCTCTACCATGTTGGCTACGTTTACCCACATGAGATGACACTGTCTCCCTACCTATTAGAAAAGATGATCTCCACATGCTTGTCAGCCTTGTGACCATGTATATGGCATCGTCTATATGAGCACTGACCAGCTAATTAGAAGACCCACCAAAATTTCCACTTGTCTCTACATCAGGAATAAAATCAGGTTTTAAAACTAGAGCAATATAAACACACTAATTTATTTCTTAGCCTACTGCAAGGTTTAGCCTTTCCTTTGGTTTTAACTTTTCTTACCCAACTGGTAAAGGTCACAGATGGTCGGGTGAATAAGTAACTTCTGTGTCCTCCAAGTAATTCTGTTGGGTGCTAAACGAACTATTAACAGGTATTTGTCATATGATGGGGGAGGGGTAGAAACTAGGGGTTTAAAAATGAATCCAAATAAAGATGGGGGCTTAATTCATGTCTGAACACTTGGTTACAATACTGATAAAGTTCAGGCTTGAATGAATTTTTAAAGAATTTATTCTATCAAGAAATATAACAGGGGATGGCTACAGGCATATTATAATCAGGGACCTGAGGCAAATAGTAGAGAAAAAGCCTCCTTTTTTTTCCCTCATGTAATCAAAAGACTCTACTCCTAGTCCCTGAAATGAAATACAGTCCCTCTCAGGGTTGATGTTGAGTTTCCAGACCTTGAAGCCCTATTAGCAGTCAGCTTTCACAATTTCTAGTTGAATTCACCAAAACTCCATTCTTTTAAGAAACTGTGAAAAACATTTCTGCAAACGCTGCTAAAACCGCAGTTAGTAAACCTGGTAAATTCTGCTAATTGGTCAGTTCCATCATTCTGTTTCTCATCTCAATATAACTATCATTTTTTCACAAGACACAGCCATACACAAGAAATATCAAGAAAGAAATACAAAGACATTGTCCTCAAACTCTCAGAGGGCTAGCAGTCTTCATGAAACCTCACGTGGGAGTAGAAGGCGTCTTGATCTGCGAAGGTTTTCCCACAGATGCCACAGAAGCAGTCATCCTCCCTGTGTGAGCGTCGGACGTGGCTGTCGTGGGCAGCATGGGACGCGAAAGGCTTGCCACAGTACTTGCACTTGAAGGGCTTCTCCCCGGAGTGCTGCCTGATGTGTGTGCGGAGTATACTGGAGGCAGAAAACTTCTGCAGAGAACAGAAAGCAGCAGAAAAAGTAAACTTTCATTAGCTGGACAACCAATTAGTCAAAGGGGTTGATGTCATTGTCACTGATGCTTCTGTCACCCCCGAGTTCTCCAACCAAGGAACCTTCGGCTTTAATGCCACAGAGCACTCTTGGTCATCAGGAGCTGCCTTAATACAAAAGGACATGACTGCTGTATTGTTCTGGCTGATTTTGAGTAGCCCTGGTTAGAACAGTGGCTCTCCAGTGGCCAAGACTACCTGGGGGTCTAGTCAAAAATGCAGACTGACCACCTTACCCGCGAAGCATCCTGCTAAGTATACTCTTTGGGGTAATAAGGAAACTGCATTTAAGCAAGCAGGTCTTTGTATTACTATTATTATTGAAGTATAGTCTATTTACAGTGTTGTTAATTTCTGGTGTACAGTACAGTAATTCATTTCTACATATATATATTCCTTTTCATGTTCTTTTTCATTATAGGCCATTACAAGGTATTGAATTTAGTTCCTGGTGCTGCACAGTAGGACCTTATTGTTTAAGCAAGCAGTTCTGATGCAAGTGATCCCAGGATCACACTTCAAGATAAACTGCATTACAGAAGGAGTACTTAATACTGGCCAATGTCTTTGCATAAATCAGTAATTATTGGTTTCTTTCTTCTTTTTCTTAACTTAAACATTTTGAGATAATTGTAGGTCCACAGGCAGTTAGAAGGAACAATACAGATTCTATATACCCTTTACCCAGTTTCCCCAATGGTTGTATCTTACTAAACTGTAGGACAACATCCCAACCAGGATACTGACATTGATAGTCAAGATACAGGGAGGGTGTAGCTCAGTAGTAGAGTGTGTACTTAGCAGGCATGAGTCCTGGCTTCAATCCCTAGAACCGCTATTATGAATAAATAAACAAACCTAACTACCTCTCCCTCCCCCCCCAAATAAAATAACTTAATTTAAAAAATATACAGAACATTTCCATCATAAGGACCCTCAAGGGTCCTCAAAATAAAAAGAAAAAAAAATAATCTGGACAGCCCAAGGCCTCAGCTGTCCCACGCATCAGAGCCCATTGCTGTAGGTAGCCCGAGGCTGGCTTTGGGAACCGCACTACAGGTGAGGCGTCAACCAACAGCAGATAGCAAAGGAGCTGTAGCAAAGCAGAGGTCAAGGCAGACAGATTGGAGGGCGAGAGGAAAGGGAGATGGCGGACAATTTACAGGGAGAAGTGCAAGAAATGCCACGTGTTTACCAAGCTCATTTGCCAATCACAGAAAAGCAGAACTTATCCATTTTCAAAGGGAAAATAAGTATCTCCATGGCTACCAAAAAACAGAGGAGGGGAGGGGACAGATGGGCATAGCCTCCCACTCTGACTGTTTTCTTAAGCCAGGGCAACCACTAATCTGTTCTCCATTTTTAAAATTTTACTATTTCAAGAATGTTATGCACGTGAAGGTACAGTATGTAACCTTCTGGGATTGGGTGTTCTCACTCAGGATGATTCTCTGTAGATTCACTGAGGCTGTTCTGCGTACAATGGCTCACCCTTTTTCATGGCCGAGTAGTCCACAGTGTGGAAGTCTACAGTTCATTAGTCACTTACCCATTGAAAGACTTCTGGGTTATTTTCAGTTTGGGGCTTTTATGAATAAAGCTGCTATTAAGGTTTTTGTGTGAATGCATAAACCTTCATTTTTCTGGGGTAAGTGCCCAGGAGAGCAATTGCTGCATTGTATGGCAGTTACAAGTTTAATTTTTAAAGAAACTGTCAAACAGTTTTCTGGAATGGCTGTACCATTTTCAATTCCTAAGCACTTTGCTGTTTTTATGTATCTTTTTAAAAAAATTTTTTTGAAGTCAAGTCAGTTTACAATGTTGTGTTAATATCTGGTGTACAGCACAGTGATTCAATCATGTATATACGCATATATTCTTTTTCATATTCTTTTCTATTTACATATCTTTTCTTTGCTACTTTTTTCTTTCCCTTACTTACAACCTTTCCCCTAATTCATTTCAATACTCTGCTCTGACCTTTGTCATTTTCAAGTATTTATTAGAGATGTGATGATTCTGTTTTGGGGGTCCATTGACAGTGATACAAAACATCAGGTTAAACCACTGACCTTGGATGTGGGGGGCTAGGAGAGAAGCACTCGACATTGGGGTGTCCCGGACACATGTGGGGTTGGGCCACTGCTCAGTCAGGAGCACAGAGGGTGCTTGCCTAGAACACCCAGACAAGGACAATCTCCATCTGCTTAACAGGAGTCTAATATGTAAGTCAGAATGCCAGACAGCTCTTTCTGACCCCAAGTGCATGCAGTTCCCTCTTCAGACACCTCTCATCCCCAGGTTAGCTACAAGTCTGAAGTGAGGATCAGAATTAGAATGCCAGAAACAGGAAGGGTGGTGGGCTGTTTTGACGTTGCTCCTGGAATCCTGCAGGAGACCATTTATCCGCCAGGGCAAACAGCTTGTTCACACAGATCCAGGGCCACCTTCCTCATGTTTGTGCTGGCTCCAAAGGGGCTGGCTATGTCTCAGCCCCATTCTGCCACACTGATTATTTCCATTCTATTGACACAGCTTCTTTGGTAGTACTCGTTTCCCTAAGCCTGGTAGACTTTTACTCCTGCTTTGTTCCTGTCTGGGAGGTTTAGAGGTCACCCTAAGGGAACCTAGATTCCTTTGATGACTTCATTATTAAAAAAAAGTAAATGACTCAGTGATAGAATCAGCAAGTTCCAGTGCTACCCATCAGGACCTTCTGCAGTGATGGAAATGATCTGTATCTGTGCTATCCAATACGGTGGTCACCAGCCACCAAGAGTGGGGCTGTTGAGCACCTGGAATGTTGCCAGTGCAACCAAGCTACTAAATGTTCAATTTTACCTCATTTTTATTAAGTTAAATAGCCACAAATGGTTAATGGCTAACTATACATTAGGTAGCACAGATGTATTATCACCAAAATAGTACGTGAAGTGTTTTGGTATTTTTTAAAAACATGGTCAAAATGTTGTTTCTAGCCCTGCAACCCCTAACCACTTATTTGTCTCTTCATTCTTGTAACTCAACATTCTGTATAACGAAGATTAGATGCCACTTCAGCTATATTGTTCTGGAAACTCAGATTAGCAGCGTTTAAGAGTCTATGCTCTGAAATACTACATGATCATGTCTGCTGTCATCAGGCTCCTGTAAATTTAGGGTCTATTTCATTATACACCCCCAAATGCCCACTGGCAATAGGAAGTTGTATCTGACCATTGTAAGCAAACATGAGTATATCTGGGATTGGAAATGGGAACTGGGCTGACAATGAACTAATTTACCAAGAACTCATCATAAGACAGGCTTTATGCTCCAAATTCTTATCCATGGATACCCAAACAGGGCTCAAGACAGATGTTTTCTTTGTGTGTGTGTGTGTGTGTGTGTGGGGTAATTAGATTTCTTTCTTTCTTTCTTAGTGGGGGTACTGGGGATTGAACCCAGGACCCCGTGCATGTTAAGCACAGGCACTCCACTAAGCTATGCCCTCTCGCTCAAGACAGATCTTTTAAAAGAAAGTTCCATTTAAAACACTTAAAAAAGAGAAGGCTTCATTTACCTTTGTACAATACACACACTGGTAGGGTCTGTCTCCAGAATGGACTCTTACGTGTTTGTTTAGGCTTGAAGATTGAGAGAAACATTTCCCACACGTAGAACACTAAGGCAAAAAAGAAAAACAGAGCTGAAATCACACCTGCCCTTAACAAGTTAACGTCCCCATTCTGTTCACCTGGGGGAGACTGTGTTTCTTCTGTGTGCATCTGCAGGCAGAGGATAGAGCAGATCCAGGCTGAGGGTCTGGTAGGCAGGAGAAAGCCCACCCAGGACGGCAGAGAAGGCTCCGGCAGCTCGGGCTCTGCTCCAGAGCCGTCTCCATGCTGTGACTTCAGGCAATTCATCTGAAGTCTTGGGATGTTAGCTGCTTCAGGTGTGAAACATGGGCACTGGACAGGATCACGGTGATAGCAAGGGGCCTGAATTTGTCCTGCTCTGTCAACAAATAGCTGTGTGACCAGAACAAATCAGTTAAACTTGAACTCTTTGTTTCCCGATCTTCCTCATGGGCAAAATACCTGCTCTGCCTTCCTCACAAGGCTGGAAGTGAACTGCAAGCCCCTAGCAATTTATTCAAGTATTCATGGAGAACCGACTATGTGCTCAAACACTTTGCTAGAGACAAGGAGAAAAACCTTGTAGGGTGGGGACAAATATATAGACCAACATGGTGATGCAGGTGACAGGTGATTCAGGATATGTACCTATAAAAAAAGGGTAACATTTTGTAGGTCCAGTGAGAGGCGGTGGTAGAGTCACTTGCTGTAAACAGTTCAAGTCATTTCTCTGTGCTCTTGACCCTGAAGACTCCTATTGGATCTTTTCAGGAATTCTGAACCAGATAAAGGAAACTATGGTGTTTCCATGCCCTGCTCCCCAGGTGTGTTAATGGGCACAAATGGAAGACTGGGTCTTTTTGGATGGTGGGAATTTGGGGTGAATATAAAAGTCTCCTTTAATTCTTCTGTACTACTTGAAGTTTAATAATGAGCGTGTATTATCATTACTAAAGCAAAAGAAGTCAGATGTTGAGTTAATATTGGAAAAAGAACAGCTCAATTATAGAAGAGAAGCAATTAGAACATGAAAACTGTTATTGGAAATTAAAAATGAACAACAACAAAAGTATAGATAGAAATGCTGGGGGAAGGAAATAGTTCAGTGGTAGAGTATGTGCTTAGCATGCACAAGGTCCTGGGTTCAATCCCCCTTACCTCCATTAAAAATAAATATATAAACCTAATTACTCCCCCGCCAAAAAAACATTTTTTTAATGCTGTATATGTTATGAAATCAGCGGACTGCTGAAGACTGAATACATGACGTAAAAAATAAGATTGGGGAATTCTCAGAGAACGCTAATAAAAAAAATCAAAAGTTAAGCACAGGGAGGTAGATTCAACTTAACATCTGGCCAAAAGGAATTTCAGGAGAGAATAAAGGTCTGGAAGGCAGATAAAAACAAAGGAAAGAACAAGAAAATTCCTTTGAGCTGAGGAATTGTACCTTCAGGTGGAAAGAATATTTTGCCTTCCACTGATTACAAAGCAGGAGAAAAAAAAGAAATTTTTTTCTAAAATTTAATTTAATTAATTTTCTAAAATCTAATTTAACACATTCTATTAAAATTTCAGAACTCTGAAGATAAAGAACAATTTTCCCAAAGCAGAAAACTGACTACAAAGAAACAAGAACCAAATTAGCATCAAATGATAGAAGAAAATGAAATGATGTTTTGAAATTTCTAAGGGAAAATTATTTCTATCTGAAATTCTATATCCAGCCAAATTATCAAAGACGTATGTATGTAAGTAAAGTACCCTCAGACAAAGGACTCAGAAAATTTTTCACTATGCATCCTAAAAGATGATTCCTTGAAGGTAAAACAGGGTTTTTCACCGTTGGTTGTACACCCAGCATCTTCGAACATTTTAAATCAGTAATTTTTTCTCTTTCAGAAACTGGGATTTGTGAATCATTTCTCTGAAGTTCTGCATGTCTGTTTTACTTGAGCTTCTTTTTTTCAAATTAAATCAAATGTTTTCTTTGGGGCTCTGGCAGAAATTAAATATATTTTATCTCCTTGAAAGTTAAGTACTCAAACTAAAGTATATGAAATAAAGAAAACTAAAAGAGAATTAAAAATGTTAAGCAGTAAAGATAAGAAAAGAGAAAAACCTCAACCCTCTGAAGGTGCAGTCGGTGCCCTGCGAAATTCAGGCTGAGATGTTGCCAGACCAGCTCAAGCTCCAGCTCAGGACAGAATTCCTGCCAGAGAGTTGCAACCCAACGTGACATGGTATTTACAGTCATGATAAGGGGCCAGTCCACTCAGGACTCAGGCAGACTCTGCAAAGAGAAGATACTAAAGAACTCTTGGGAACACAGAGTATAAGAGGACCCAGCCTTTTAAAACTACTCTCCCTCCACTCTCCCCTAAAAACAACTCCTCTCTTGAAGTCCGAGTCATTTCACGTCACTACTTCCAGTTTCCATCCCTTCCCCATCATTCCTGTCACCTCTCAACCTCCTGGTCTGCAGTCCCCCAGGAACCCACAGTTCCTCTCCTCGAACTCCAAACCAAGACCCACCATTGTCCATGCTGTTTAGGCAAATGATCCAAATAACATCCTAGTAGACATTTCTTGACCTGACTCAGACACCCCTTTTCTGTATTCTACTTTTATCAAAAACCAAAGCAAAACAAAAACTAATCTCGTAGCTTCTGATTTTTTTTTTTGGTGTGGCGGGGTGGTAATTAGGTATTTATTTATTTCTAGAGGAGGTGCTGGGAATTGAACCCAGGATCTTGTGCATGCTAAGCACCAGGCGTTGAATCCTAGCAACTTGCACCAGGAGGCCGTGTGTGTGTGTGTATGTGTGTGTGTGTCCGTGTCTGTGTGCGCGCTCTTTGCTGCTCTGATTCCTACCTTGTGAGGCCGGTGCTTCTCATGAACATGAAGGATGTGGACCCGGAGCCGGTCTCTCTTCTCAAAGGATCGGTTGCACAAGGAACAGGGAAATTTCCTGTCACCCTTGTCCACACACGGGGTGTACTTGACGTGCTTGTCTCTGTAATACTTGTAGGTAAATACTCTGTCGCACCGCTCACATCTGTAACCTTCCGTAGACTCTGTGAAGCACAGGGAGGAGTGTCAGCTACCTTCCCTTATTTTTATTTTCAAGGCGATTGTTAAAAAACCTTTTATTACAGGAAATTTAAAACACATACCAAAGTCAAAATAGTAGAATAAAACTGAAAAAGGGGAAAAAAATTAAAAAAGAATAAACCCTCATATGTCCAAACACCAAGCTTTGACAATGACCATTTATGTCATTTCGCTCCATAATGGATTCTTTTCATCAATTATCATTTGGTTCATAAACATCTCAAATGGTAATCTTGAAAAGATAATGAGATGTGCTTTTAAAAAAGCATAACCTTAATGCCGTTGTCATAAATAGTCAACCCTTATTCCTTAATAGAAATACATATATATTTACATATGCACACGTCTATTTGTTTAATTATAAACAGTTTGTCAGTTTGTTCAACGTAGGGTTCAACACCTACATTTTTTCCACGGTTGCTATCTTTTCAATCTCTTCATCTATAGATTCTCCTTTTCTTTTGTTCCCTGAAATGTATTTGCTGAAGAAGCCCTTCCTCTAGCTGTATGTAAGAGCAGGTCCACCCTACAGGTCTTGAACACACTCCTGACTGGCCTGTGTTACAAGGTTCATAGCCCAAATACCTACTACATTTGCCCCTTTCAGATCAGCCTGAGCTACAAGTTCAAGGAAGTCCACCCAGGACCATGATGGCACCCACAGCTTCTCTCCAGGCTTCACAAGTTACTGTTCTATTTGACCCCACTGAAAGTTTTAGGCACCTTTTTAGCCTAAAGGTCACTGCTCTGAACTTTTGGGGAAGATTCCAGAACTAGAATCTTTATGTATAGAGCAAGGATGACAATAACTTGCCTTCCCAAATACATAGGGTTGTTCCGATGATTAATTTAGTATTAACAGCAAGTTCTTACCCACAAGTGATACTGTCACTGAATGAGACAGGACTGAGAAAGGTAAATCTGTTTCAGTGGAGGCAGTGGGGGAGAGGTTAGAGAGGATGCAGCTGACCCTAGCAAAGGAGGTGCCAGGTTCAGGGGTGTCTATGTGTTGAGGGGTGGGAAGAGGACCAGAGCCACCTACGAAAGCATCCCTGCTGAGGACACTCTGGATTCCAGGGGATAAAGTGGCTTTGACTGAATGCATCACTGGAACCTCATTGTCTGGCCCCAGGGAGGGAGAGAAGGACCAGGAGTGAGTATGTGCAAGTGTGTAGGTGGATATCTTTTTAGTTAATGGCAGGACAGCAGGGAAGCCATCCATCGGGAGCTTTGTTAGTTGATAACTATGTCCCAGGCACTTTTAACAGGTGGCCATGAAAATAAATCATTTTATTAAGTAAATAACCAGGAAAGCAACCACTGACCCCAGGATGATCCACTGCCCAGTTCCGTCTGCCGCTTTCATTGAGGTGCTAATGCTTTCGGAATCCCCCTGCTGGGATGGTTTTTGCTTGGAGCTAGAATTTTCATTGGTTAGAAATACCTGGCCTTCCTGCTTCCTGGGGAGAGAGGGGAGTCTACAACACTGGGTCAGCAATCTTTACAAATCAAAGCACAAAAGCACACCAGAATTCAGAATGACAGCTCAACAGTAAATCTGCATAAGAACCACCACTGAGGCAGAAATGACACACAGCACCCTCACTAATTAGGCTTCAGCTGCCTGTTTTCTGCTCAAGTCTTTGGAAATTTATCTTAATCAAATTTTACCCTGTTTCCTTTCTTCCTCCCTCCCTCCCATTTCAATCTTTTTAGCCCAGGGTTTCTCAATACTGAAAATGAAGCTTTCTGCCCCACCACAAACACAACATTCAGAGTTTGGTAAGAGCCATGTTCACATTCCACACCTCGAGCCCCCAAAACACACACTCCTCAGGCTTGCAAACTCAAATAACCCGCCCACATAGGGCCCAGGCCCTTCCCTCCCAATCAAGACCATAAAGGAGGCTCCCATCAAATGTCACCAAAAGCCTTTGGGTGGGGGGGAAGGCCTTTCTTTTGTGAGGACAGAGGAATTTTGATTTTCCTTTCCTTTTTATCCTCTCCCAAAACATTCCTATTAACAGAAAACAAACGAATTCATCCATTAGTCTTCCCAACAAATTAAGTTGTTTACAAGTTCTCTGCTACAAATTAGCCTAAATACGTACCCCCGTTAACAGAGCCAATATGCACTGAACGTGGTTTAGAAGTAACCACGTAACCAACTGCTGGCAGGGGATTTTTTCCACTTATCATTAAAAGCCCTCATCCCTGTTACTTATGATTGTGATCTCTGCATATTATTCCATGTTAATATATCATCATTTACCTAGCAATTATTCTACTATTGGGCATTTAGGTTGTTCGTGATTTTTCCCTAATATGGATGACGCTGTATTAAAAATCCTTGTGGACAAAGCTTTTCCTTTTGGACTATTTCCTGAAGATAAATTTCCAAAAAAAGTATTACTGATACACTGAAGGTCATGATCATTTTAATAGCTCTGACACATAGTGTTAAATAATTTTTGAAAAGGATAATTTTTGTATTTTGTGAGTTATTAAGCATGATAATAAGCATTTTTCTCAAATCTATTTTTCACTTTTATTTCAAAAGTGATTGCTACATTTTTGGAAGTGACCAAAAAGACTTACTTGGCTTTTTGTGAACTGTGAACCCAACTGTGAACCCCATGGACTCAAGAGAATCCTGCCATCTCAGCCCCACCACCATCCCATCCCACCCACATGTTGGGGCAGTGGGATGACAGTTCACCAGAACAATTAGACAGGCCCTCATAATTCGGCCTCTGGAAACAGACTGTTCATTATTCACCTCCTAAACCCTGGTGAACCCGTCCTTGCCTTTGGCTTCACTATTCCTGGAGCCTGGACTGCCTTTCCTCTCCCTGCCTAACCTATCTCTTATTTCATCTCAGCCTTAAGCAGCTTCTTCCAGTTTAGTTGCAATGTCTTTCTCCATTCAACACACATGGGGAGCCAGGAACAGGGGATATTAAGGTGTTCAGGGTTGTCTCCTGCCCTGTGGGTCTCACTCTAACAGGGAGACATGCATGTAGACCATCGCTGCAGTATGTGATGAATGCAATTCACATTTTCTTTTACATGCTACTTATGACATTTGTTATAACCTAATGAAGTGGTCTTCGATCTGACTACACATATTACAGTGATTTGCATTTGTCTTGTCCCACCTTGGAGACCAGTGGTTCCCAAGCTTTTGTGGATATAAAAATCAATCGCTCAGAGAGCTTTTTTAAAATGCAAATTCCAGAGGCTCATTCCCAAGGAGTGGGTTGGTGGTCCTCTAGCTCCCTGCTACTAAGATATGGTCCAGGGACCAGCAGCATCCCCTGGAAGCATGATAAAAATGCAGACTCTCAGGTTCCAACCTTGAATGAGAATCTGCATCTTCCCAAGATCCCCAGGTATTCCAAGCCACATAAAACTTGAGAGTGAAGGTCTAGCTCTATGCTTCTGAAAGCTGACTGAAGAAATACATTTTCTGTTTGAGACCCAGCACACCCATATCCATTTAAATAAAAAATATCATCAAACAATGCTTACTTAAGCTCTTAGATTCACATCAGTATCTTCTATTCTATTTTATTCTTTGTTTTTTCTCGTTTCTTCAATGCTGGTCTCTACCACCAAATCGATTTCCCAACCCATTAAGATACCGCAACCCTCCACTCGAAAAACACTGCTCCAAAGCTTTGACTTCATGGGCTGTGTAAGCCTCAGCAGAGATGCAGCAGAATCTGGCTCACCTAAGGCAGAGGCTGCATCCGTCTAAATCACTTGTATTTTATTCTCTGAGAGGGGTCGCGGGTAAAAGGAAAGATATCGTCATGAACAGAAGTAGCTTCAGCATCTGGATTTCCTCAGCTTTGGAAAGATGAGGGCATCTTCCTCCAGCTGGGTGAGGCCTGCCTGGTTAGAGACACTCTCCTCGGTTTTGTCTCCTGCACTGGCCTTTGTTGGGGAAGAAACTCCACAAGCAAGTGGAGAAGCTGCAGGAACATTGTGCTGGGAAAGAGCTCAGTCCTTCCACTAACAGGGCCTCACTGGGTGAGGCAAAGGCGTGCACTCACCTTCAGAGGGCTCGGACGCCTGCATCCCCTCCTTTATGACCTGCAGACTCACAGGAATGTCCAGAAACTTCTCGTAGCAGTCTCCGTACCACACCAAGAGCTCTTGGTTCTGGTGGATCTCCCTGCAGCTTTCGTAAAATATCTGTCCTTGACACTGCACTGCCACTAGGTTCTGCTCTGTGGGGAAACGGGCACAGTTGACGTAGGACATCCAGTTCCCCGCACCTCCTTTTCCATCAATAAAGTGGCTCAAATGACCATCTTCAAAGATCTAAATGAAATAAAACACAAAGTTTGGAATGAATATATTTTTGGTCTGACCTATAAAATCAACTTTACTTATTAAAATTTTATAATTCTTCTAAAAAATTTGTTTATTTTTAAAATTGAAGTATAGTCAGTTGACAATGTTGTGTCAATTTCTGGTATACAGCGTAATGTTTCAGTCATACATACATATTCCTTTTCATGTTCTTTTTTGTTACAGGTTACTACAAGATATTGAATATAGTTCCCTGTGCTATACAGTAAAAATTTATAATACAAATCTCACACTTGACCCACTAAATATATTTATTATTAATATTATTAAGCCTAAATACATTTATTAACTTAAAAATATCTCTGCAGGTGATACGATATTTTTAAAAGATTCTTACTTTTATCACTTTCTTGATTTCCAAATTTCTAAGCAGATTTTAAATTTCACAAACACAGGTAAGGGAAACAAGAAGTTACATTTAATTCCACCACTTAAAGACAACTGATTAGTTTTGTATTTTATCCCAACTTAGTTTTCATGTGTATTGGGAGCCATAACTAAAAAAAAATTTAGTTATTTGTTATTTCTTAATTTTAATTTTGATGGAGCCATAATTTAATTCTTTCTCTGCTGTTGGCAATTCTACCAACACCAATGTTCTATTATTACTAACAAACCTGTGAAATCCGAATTTCAGATTGTTTTCCTAAACTATATTCCTCGAAGTAGAAATTCAGGGGGAGGGGGGCAATCTGATACATTCTGAAAAACTGCAGTTCTACCAGCATGCCTCATGCACAGTCAAGAGTATCAGTTTTTAAAAATCCTCAAATAACATCAAAAATTTTAAATCTGGTTTTCATCCCTTTGGTATATTCTTAGCATCACTCTAATATTTAAAGCATTTGGTTTTGTCTATAAATGTAACCCAATGTGTTAATTGTTTAAATGTATATTACGGCTCATCTTCAGATGAAAATGCCTTAAGGCCCCGCAGAATTCCTGGAATCCATGCAGAGGTGCTATCCTCCCCTGGGCTGGTCGTCTGCCTTTCCTTCCTTTTATATTGCAAAACAAGCAGCATAGTTAGCAGATTGCTGCCCAGAGTGTCCCCTCTCTCAGGCCCAGACTCTCCCAGAGGAGCAGAGAAGGTTTTTCCCCACGCGCCTCCCTCCCCACTTTCCACCAACCCACCAGAAACACATTTACCTCCCACATCAGAGAATTGTCTCCATCTGTCTTGACCTCGCTGGCGTTGACCACTTTGCCCTGAAAGGGCCCAAACCTGACTCCTTTGGCAACCAGGCTACTGCAGAACACACCGAAATGTGCGACTTCACCAAACACGGTCTGCTGGAGGCAGAGACCTAGGGCGAGCCCAGGGCAGGAAAGAAAGCCAGTGAGGAGACTGCCTGCATTTATTTGTTCGGGAAAAGAGAAGCAAGCCAGGAACCCTGCCTACCTTCTGGCAGCTGAAGGGAGTCGCTATCCAGAGTCTGAGGAAGAGAATCAGACCCTAGAATAAGACAGGGTTAAATTTTTATTTTTTGATAAAATGTACTATGAAATGCTTTCATCCAGCAGTTTCCCCCCCCACTCCCCAGAGCTCACCATTACCCTGCATTTAATGTTTACCTATCCTTTCTATTTTTCCTGATCCTTTTGCATATACAGTTTCTCATTTGAGACTCAGGACAATCCTAGTTGGTTCTGTTGTAAATTAATTCCTTTTGCAAATTTAAGTACCTCGACAATCAGAGATAATGCTGATTTTGTCGAAGGTCAGAAGGCTGAGCTGAGACTCCCATTGTGAACTGCCTGAGGCTCTCTCTCATTGACATACCTGGTACATCCTGGTCGAATCTGAGCCCGCCCAATACGCCCACTTCATGGCCCATTTCTCTCCTCACCCTACTTCTCACAAAACTACCAGGAGCCATGCAGTTTTGCAAATAGGGCCTCGGGGGTGAGCCCCGCCATCCCAGGTACATCCTCTGATGGAAGCACATACACTCCCCTTCAGTACTTGCACAGCTTCAGATCCACTTAAAGTGCCCCTTCCCCCTCCTGTCCCCAGCTCAATTTCCATCCGACCCTACACCCAACTCCTGGATCACGAGGAGGACTGCCTTTACCAGAGCTGTCTGCGGGGACCAGGAGGCCCGAAATCGCATGGTGCAGGAGGGCTGAGGGCTGAGGGCTGGGAATGACTCCGTATAGAACTAAGTCCAGGTCTTCCAGGCTGAAGTGGTAACGGTGAGATGCCTTCCCCTCTTGGTTCACGAGTTTGGGGCCATCCTCAGAGAGCTCGCTGCGAGAGCAAGATAACAGCTGGGAGGTCTTCGGCCTCTCAGGCAACAGGGAAGCATCCGCAGGGGGCGGCGGAATTAAACTTTCAAGTCCCCAGCATTGGCCACTGTCGCTACGGCAGCCAATGTGGCCCAAGTCTTCACTGGTGGCGCCCGTAAACTCGGGACCGCTGTTCAGGAAGTGCGGCACCTCGCCGGGCAGGTGGGGAATGGGGTACCACGTCGGCAGCTTGCTGTACCAGGGCAGGTCGTAAAGCGGCTCCCTCTGCAGGGCCAGGCCGGGGCTCAGCAAGGGAGGCGCGGGCCGGAAGGCTAAGGGGGGCACAGCCGGGGACGCAGACAAGGCCTCCAGCGGCCGGAAAGGTCGGAAACCCTCCTCCGCAGCGGTTAGGGTGCTCCCGTAGGGGCCACAGCGCGGGAAAGGCGTGTAGTAGGCGGCCAGGTGTTGAGGGCTGCTCTGGAGCCTGTCGGGCGGGTAGCACACTTTGTCCAGGGCTCCGGCCTCACCTGGCGGCCGCAGAGCCATCCCCGGCCACAGCACGCGGCGGGTCTGCGGAAAAACAAGCGCGGCGGAGTGAGGGGCGCGGGCCGCTGAGGCCCGGCTCCTGCTGGCCTAGCATTCACCATCCGAAGCAGTCCTGGGTCGAAGGGAATTAGATAAACTTCTCACTTCGATCCCGCAAGCCCTACCCCACAAACGAAACAAAAACAGCAATAAAAACAAACATCCTCCCCCCCCCAAACCCAAACGAAAATCTGCCAGGATTCTGCCCGACTCCAAGTTCCTGGTAAGCGTTGCCTTGGCTTTCCCTCTCCAAACACTGTTTGACCAAGCACCGTGGTTTCCAACACCCGCTCTCTACATCCGCCCCAAACCCGGCTCCTGCAAAATCCTTTCCAGCTCCCTCTTCCACCTACTTCTCAGTCCAGAAAATCCTCTTTTGTAGGATGGGTCGCAGCCGCGGGGCCTTCCCACTCCCGGCGCTACTGGGTCCCTAGCAGGGAGGGGAGAGCCAAGGGCCCGGGTCGGATCGAGCAGAAGATGCGCCCCACCCCCCGCCCGGGGGCAGGTCTGGGGAGGCAGCCCCGCCGCGAGGCCGGGGTGTGACCTCGTGGACTTAGGCGGTCCGAGCTAAGAGGAGGACGCCACCTTCGGCTCCCCTCCGAGCTCTGCAGCCATCTCCAGTTCCCCACGTGGGTTGAGTCCCGCCACATCTCCCAAGTCCCTGGGGAAACTCGTTACCCCATCCATGGGCTTAGGGGACCTGGAGTTTGCCTCTCGGGAGCAAGCGAGGATGAGCCCCAGGCCAGGCGGGAGAGAGCAGACTCTGGCTCCTGAGCCGCCGCGGCCCCCACCCCGAAAGGATGGCGTTTTAATGGACAGAAGTTCACCAAGGCTGGGAGATGGAATCCCGCAGGGTCGGCGGGTCTTGAGGAGAAGATCAATGAGCCCAATAAGGAAACCAACTAGGGTCGTGACTCAGAAATTAAAGAACACGGGGTCAGGAGAAGAGGTCAGCCACGACGAAGGCATCCGCCCGTCTCCTCCTGAGTCCCCAAAGGCACTCCGCTCCCGGCCTCCCCTCAGCCCAAGAATCTGCGACTTACGGTTGAAAGCTTCTTAAGGAGTAAAAGCTCCGAGAGGGCAAAACGACCCCCAAAACAAACCGCGTCAGCAACTGCCGCCTGCGCTCTCCGGCCACCCCAGCGGACTACAGCCCGTGGCCACCGCCGCGCGCCCGGGTCCGCACCCACCTACGAGAGCGCAGCTGCCGAGCGGGCACCTCCGGGACGCAGAAGGGCGACGCAGGCTCCGGACCGGTAGGCTTCGGGAGGGCAGGGAGGGCTGAGCCGGGTTTAAAGAGGGTGGCGGGCGGGCGGGGCCGCGGGGCATAGAGAGCGCGAGGGTGGGGAAGGGACGTGGTCCACGCAGGTTCCCAGGTCTGTCTCCTCCCCGCCCACCGCCGCCATTGGCTGACGCTCGACTCGCCCTCGGTCCTCAGGGGGTCGCGCCCTTACCTTCTCACTTCTCCAGACCCTTCCCAGGACCCCGACGGAGAGCGCTCGCCGCCCGCTATCTGGGGCGGGAACTATTGTTGTTCCAGGCTGGTGGGGTGGGACAGCAAAAAGCCTGGGCGAATTGTCGGGGTCCCCAGACAGGCCCCGTGCGCCCACGCCGAACTTGCACCCGCGCCGGTAAGGTCGGGACTTGCGTGCCGGGGTCGCGCCCCCGCCTCTCGCCTTCTAGTTCGCAGAGCCGAGCTTGACTGAAGGCGGCGTCAAACCTAGGGACCAGGTGGACGTTTGTCCCTGACACCTCGTGAAGAGCCAGGCACCGTTCCTCGGGTCCCAGGTGGTGACACCTAGACGCGGTGGGCTCGGCGCCCGTGCCGCTCCCGGCTTCGGGTAGGTGTTGAGCCCTCTCGGGCGCTTTTACTTCTTAAGCAGCCTTCGATGTGCGGAAACCGGCCACCGTGCCGCCGTGGTCGTCCCTACCCCCGGGGAAGGCCCGCGACCTCGAACGTGCAGGACTTTTCAGGCCCACACCCGGCGCTCAAAGGCCGCATTTTTATTCTCCTCGCCTGCCATTGAGGGAAAGAAAGGAGCACTTAGGCCTATTCACATTCACACAGGGAAACATCTAGGGTGGGGGAATATCCTTGTAATGCCGGGTGACCTTGGCCAGGTCCTCGCCACCCCCGCCGCTGCTTCCTTTTTGCAAAGTGGGGCGAGCACTCCCTGCCTCTAGGCGCGGTTGTGCGGGTTGAAAGAGGCGTAAACCCTCACTCACATCTGGCCTGGCCTTGGCTGGGTCACTAAACGTGGAGGGAAGGAAAGGAGGCAGCGTCCTTCCGGCGGAGAGACACCGCTAAAGGTCCTCAAATCAGCGGAGGAGGGAGGCCTGCGACTCAGTGGGGCTTCCTCCGCGACCCACCAGACCTTCGAGAGCCTGGCGGGCGCCCCCTCCTCCGGCCCCTGGGGCCTGACCTTGCTGCCTTCGCCGCGGGCACGGCCGTGCGGGAGGAGGAGAGGCAGGCGCGGGGTCCCCGGGGCCTTCCGGGGCCTTCCAGGGCCAGCGCGGTGCGCGCCCGGCCGGCGTCTTCTTCCCGCTCCTGCCACGCCCACGTGGGGGGGCCAAGTCCCCGCGCCCGCCCGACGTGGTCGGTGCAGCCCACGCTGCCCACGTCCAGACCCGTTTCCCAAATTCAAGGAAATGGAGGGGCGGCGCGTGATTTTTCTCAACCAGGGTGGGATGGACAAGGAGCCCAGGGTTTCCTTTTCTCCTTGTTCTAGATTCTGTACCTCTACCTGAGTTCTTAAGATCTTGGCTAAAGGGTGGGAAAGTATCCGTCGAATCTTGTCCCAAGAGCCAGCACCTCCGGGGAGAATCATGTACTTTGAAAAGCAGAATAAATTCTGCTGCCGTCTTCCTTCTGGCGGCATGCTCAACCCAGGACCCCCACGACCCCCTTCCATTTACTGTATCTTCCTTCCTTCCTCCTAGACCTCACAGGTAGGATTTAAAGACTGATGCGCTGTCGCTTGGGTGGTCCGTGGATGTCGGGTCCTCTGGGGGCCATTTTTTTAGTGCAGTCGCTCACTGGTTGTAGTTTCGGTTTAGCAGAGGCAACATGAGCCTTATCGTCGTCTTGTTCTGCAAAGACTCTAGAAGTTGTAATAATTTTTAAAAAATATATTTTAAATTATAAGCTTGCTTGTTTAAATAGTTTAGAGAAATCGATAAAAATAGAAGTGGGAATCTCTGCCTACCCCTCACCCTTACTCTCCAGAGGTAAAACTGGCTAACAGTTTGGTTTATTCCCTACTTCCATTACTTTAAAAAACCAAAACAAAGCAGACTTTAAAACTGTGTTTATATATGCATGATTTTTAAAGAAACAAAATGGGATTATACTTTAGACTTTTATGCAACTTTTCCCATTCTACTAGTCATTGTTCCTATCAGTACATTGGTATTAACTATTTTCCTTATAACAGCTGCATGGTGCAGAAATTCATTTTGAGTGTACCCGTAGTTTTTCAGCCTCCTCTTGAAAGGTATATAAGTTGTTGCCAGTTTTTCAACACTTCAAGCCACTTCTGGGAACATGGTTATACAGATACTTACCTGTGCTGCTGTGTCTGTACGATAAAATACCCAGTTGTGAAATCTCTGGATCAACAGGTATCAACATTGAACCTTTTGATGGGTACTTCAAACCATTACTGATTTATACCTCCGTCAACGACTGTGAGGACCCTGTGTCTCCACGCCCTTACCTGATACTGAATATCCTTTAAAGCTGCCATCTCTCCTGTGAAAAGTAATATCTTATTTTAATTTGCCTTTTTGTCATTTAGCCAGCAAAATTCCTGAATTCCTCACTATTAATGTGCCAGGCACAGGGAACACAGTTGGAAGCAGAGAGGCCCAGTCCAGCCCTGGTCCTCATAACAGTCTTACAGGAAGATAAATATTTGTGTGAGTACTTGATGAATGTGTAACTATGAACTGTGATGGGAGATGTAGATACTGTGATGGGAAAGAAGAAAATATGAAGTAGCAATAAAAGGGAAAAGGAGCGTGTCCTGACCTAGGCTGGGAGGACAGGGAGAGTTCCCCTGCCCCAGAAGATTTGAAAGATACCTGTAGAAATTAACTAGATGATGAGAGCAAGTGGTATTCCAGGTCAACAGAACACTGGTGCCAAGGCCCTGAGGCCTGGAGGGAGTGAGTCTTGTTCACAGAACTGAAGGATGCTTGTTGGAGAAAAGACAGCTAGGGAGGTTGGAGTATCAGCAGAGGCCAGGTCTTGCAAGACACTTGTGAAGATGTAAGTTTTGACCATTTGGTTCAAGGAAGATTCTAAAACAGTGAGTTAAATTGTCCAAGGCTAGGGGTTGTTGAAGAGCTAGCTCTGGTCTACCAAATTTGCATTTATGGCATGTGTTTTCCAGGAAAGAGGGTTTGTCACCTAAAAGTCCTAAAGATGAAGCAATTTCAGAGAAGTTGGGAACGGTCTGTCTACAATTTCTTTTTCAGCACTGGGTCTAGGGAAGTTGCGGATGGCCCTGTAAGCAGTTAATCAGAGAGTAAGAGCTTGCCTGCAATAAATCATGCCCTAGATAATGAGCCTTTTGCTGAAAACTGTGATTTTTGGGGGGACGGTGTCTTTTTGTGCTCAAAGTCAGAGAAGGTAGACCTCATTTTAGTGCTTTCCTAATCTTTAGTTTAGCAAAAGCTCATTCTACAGAGAAACTTTGAGGTCCTAATTGAGAACTTATGAAGAGTAAGGAACCACAGTTTATCTCTGAGGCATAATGATGTATGTATATGGCGGCTTCTCCCAGGGACAGGTGAACAGGTGTTCAGTGTTTGAATTTAAGAGAACAGGCTTGAAAGAAGGCAGAATGTAGATGCGCAGCTGTAAACCGTGGCCTTGGGTGGAACTGGGGGAGAGAATAGTACTGGGCATTGTGGACCACTGGAATGTGGGGCATAATAGTCTTTTTAAAATCTATTATTTATTTATTTTTTGAGTATAATCATCTTAAGGATAGCCCTGACGTGGTGAGTAAGCCTGTACACTCATTTATTGCTTATTTAATAGTCAGGATAGGCGTATTATAATTAATTAATTAATTATAACTATTATAATTAATTAAAATTAAGTGCTAGTGCAAAGTGAAATGAATCCTTTGCCTATTAATCCTTTTACTATGGATTTTAATTCTTCCTTTTGTTCTGGCTTCAACAGTTACCACACAAGCCT
The DNA here is from genome assembly GCF_048773025.1 of Camelus bactrianus. NCBI lineage: Eukaryota > Metazoa > Chordata > Mammalia > Artiodactyla > Camelidae > Camelus > Camelus bactrianus. The sequence continues at coordinate 12,810,334 of NC_133567.1, forward strand.
GGGTAAAAGCAGGGATGGGTTGGTCTGAGCCTAGATGTGCTCAGCCCCAGTAACCCTGAAAGTGGTGGTAAATTTCCAGTCCATTGGGATTCTAGTACCTCATAGAAATTTTCAAGTTGTGTCTAATTTATGTAATTGTACCCAAATTGCTGTGTTATGATTACGAATAGGGAAGAGAACCTTTTAGGAAATCTTAATCTGGCAATTCTGTTTCCATGATAAATGTCTCTCCTCCTTAAGTTTAGCTTGGGGAAGAGCAGGTTTTTAGCAAAAAGACTGAGAATAATGGCAGCTGGGACCCAGGGGCTGTCTGAGGGCTGCTGGAGACATCTTCCTCCTAGGTTTTCACTGACTCCAAGGGGAAGGGATGGACTTCCTAGCAAGGTTATTGTTGAAAATGTAGCATCTGTAACGCTACGAAAGGAGTGTGGCCCACAAGAGTTTATGGTAATTCTTCGTGTGAGTTTCAAGGGAAGAATTGCAAGTTGGGTGCTACCTTCTCCTTGGAACCCCTCTCACTGTAAGATTTTTCCTTGCCCAAAGTGAAGCAGCTGGCCTTCCAGCAGCACGTTTGTTCATAGTAGCAGCAAGTATCTTTTTTGAGGGGGAAGCTTTTGTGAGGGAGGCATAAGGAGTACCTGGGGTCATCTAGGTGTTTAATTTGAAAAAGCATTAACTTGATTAGAGTCTAACTCCAGTTTTGTTCTCTGACTTCAAAATATTGGGACAAATGCTATATACATCTATCCTATTCTAGCCATGAAGTATCAGTTCCTTGATTTCTGGCTTAAGGCTGTTCATTCAAAAATGAGGATAATGTGACCAAAGCATCTGTGTATTGCTCCACCCCAGATTGCTGTCTGAAGGCAATTTCTAAAATTCTCAATGAATTTGCTTTTTTTTTCTTAAAAAAATGGATTAATGCCCAGTCAGTCTTGACTCAAAGAAGTATTGCCTTCAATAGGGATTATACCAGATTTTATGCTTTTTGTTTGCCTGTTTTGGTCCTTGTTCTGTCTGACGGACCTCAGGAATACACAGATTGTTTCCCAACTTCTTCCAATCAACTCTTTCAAGCCAGGGCTGAGCATCTGAAGGAGGACCTGGTGATGCATGTGCTATTTGACGGAGGTTGGGAAGGCTGCGATTACAGTCTGCCTGTACCATCTTAAATTCTAAGGCTCTTCGTATTAGTCATAAGCAGCTGACCATTGAATATTGAGTTAAATAATTAATTGCATTTGCTGCTTCAACCTGTTTTGCCCCTATGTTTTAAGGTGCTCTTTTTTTTTTAATTTATTTTTTATTTTTTAAATTTTTAAAATTTTTTTAATTTTTTTAATTTTTTTTATAAGGTGCTCTTAAGATGGACAATTTGGGTCATATTGAAAGCTCCTCAAAGTGGTCACTTGGAAAATCATGTCATTTTGTAAGATATGCACAAGAATTTGAATTATAATGAGAATATACATAAGAAACAGGTGTTTAGCTGCTGGAGGCATGGGTGTGGACTGAGATGACCCCATGAGAGCTGACGATGGTTGGTCGGATGTGTGTTGCTTGCACATCTCTGACCTCAGTCCCCAGCCAGAGGTCTCTGATCACAGACCTAACAATCACAGCCCCTGGTGATTGAAGTTTTGGAGATTCTTTTCCTCCTAAACCAATTCTTAGGGACATAAAGATAGGCTGAGGACGAATAGACTTCATAAGGTTTTTATATGACCATCTAAGGCCAATTTCACCTACTGAGAGACTGCAGAAGGGAAAACGCTAAGTTTGCCAGTCCTCTGGACCTAGTGGGATTCTATTCATTGACTCTTCTTTGCTCTTTTCCCCCTTTTAGTCAATTAACATTGTAAGAGAGGAAAAGCTAAAGATAAAGTTAAATGAAGAACATCGTTTCACCAAGAGTTTCTAGAAATACAAGTCTAATTAGAAAAATAGAGATTCAGTGAGTGACATCTAATTTCCCTGAGAAAATTAAGAACATCAGTGAAAGTGGAGCTGGGACCTAGTATGTACCTCACCTCTCTGTTTGGGGCCAGGAACCTCAAGTGGAGAGCAGCAAGGTGACTCATGAGGTGCCCAAATTAAGAGTCCTGGTACATGGCAAGGGGGTCACAGCTGAGTCTCCATGGGACTCTCAAACTGTTGAAAGCCTTCTCCTCAAATAAAGCAGCTTGTGAGAATGCCCCACAGACAGTCCTGAAATGGCTTCTCATTAGGGGAAATGAGTGTACAGTTTTTATTTCTTATATTTTGAATTTGGAAGTTCCCCGGGATGGGATATGAGAAGTGGAATGACTCTTTGATTAACTGATTTCTCAAAGCCATGGTTAATGTAAGTGAGGAGAGGTTCTGACTGAAGAAGGAAGTGATACTCAAGTGCAAAACAGTGCACAATTGTAATGGAGTAACTGATAGTGTTGTTCTGGTTCTGTCTTACACAAGTGATGAGGGCTGTGGTTCACAGTTACAGCAGTCAAAGCAGTAAGTAGGAAAAAAAAATTATAGCCATAAGTAGTGCTTTTAATACTTAAATAGGACAGAAGATAAACAAAATAAAAATTCAAGAAAAGAATCGAGAAAAAGAACAACTAAATTCACTTAATGAAATTGGGAGTTAAGAATTCATAAAAAATAAAAACCAAACTTGATGGATTAAAAAAATAAAAATGATAGAATTGATAAAGAAAACCAAGAGTGGCTTCTTTGGAAAGATCTAGAATAGACAGACCTCTGGCAAACATGACCAAGGGGGAAAAAAAAAGAAAGAAAAATACACAGCAATAGGGATGAGGAAGAAAACAACCATAGATAAAGATAAGATTAAAATAACTATTAGAGAAGTCTATGTAAATCTTTATGTCCAGTAAAGACAGATAAAAATAGAGAACCTTTAAAAGCTCAATGTCTCGTATCAGGTGGGGCAGAAATTGCCAATAAACAAGGTGCTGAAATCTAGCAACATATTTAAAATCTATCCTACAGAACTCTCCTTTTGCTCTTGAAGGATTAACTGCTACAGGAACTGCCCTTCTACTGTAAACATAGAAAGCAGGACAACGCATTTAAATCAACTTTTTTTCTTTTAGTGGAGATACTGGGACTTGAACCCAAGACCTCATGTATGCTAAGCATGCGCTCTACCACTGAGCTATACCCACCCCTCTAAATCAGCTGTTTTGTGATACTGGGCAACAGGGAGCACAGAAGGGAAAGTAATGAGATGAGTGTTATGATGCCTGAGCTGACTCCCTTACTGAGGGAGTTTCCATGATATAGATCAGGAAGGGGAACCCCAAATAAAGCCTGACAGTTGCTGAGTTTAAAATATGGAGATCAGCAAGGCAATTAGAATTTGGGAGGGGCAGGATGCCAGGAAACAGGGAACTGCACAGGAAGAGAGTTCCGGAGACCTGCAGAGGGATCTCCTTGGCTCTGTGACTGAGTAGTGCAGGTATGAGAGAGAACTGTGAGGCCAGGGAGAGAACTAGAAAGCAGCAGGACAGACAGTTCCAGGATTACACAGAGCTGAGAGCACGTCACATTCCAACCAGCCAGAGTGAGGAGACCAAAGCACACAGGGCATTAGCTGAGCCCTTAGAAGACCATCACCTGAATAGTAGGGAAAATTAACCCAAAATTAAAGGTTGTTCTGGACTTGCCCTAACAAAGCTTAAAAGCAAGCCTCAAAAGCAAGTACCAAATTTATCCTGTGTGACTCAACAGCTTGCTGGAACAAAGTTCAACAATCTTTAATGGAAGTATAATAAAATATGGGACTCAAGAACACAAAATTTACAATGTCTGCATCCATCCAATAAAAGATAGGCATGCAGAAAAGTGGGAAATAGGATCCACAACCAAAATAAAATCAATCCATAGAAACAGACTCAGAAAGGACAGCAATGATGGAATGAATCATAAGATAAACATGTTAAGTCAGCTCTTAAGGTATCTTCATGTGTTAAAGGAGGTAGAGGAAAACATGAACGTTATGGGTAGAGAAATGGATGGTGTACAAAAGACACAAAAGGAATTTCTAGAGATAAACAATACACTCTAAAATGAAAAACACACTGAGTGGCATTAATAGTCATTTAGATACTGCAGTAGAATGCAGTAAAAACATTCTAAGGTGAAGCAAAGGAAAGAAAGTGACTTAAAAAATTGAACAGGGTATCAGTGAGCTGTGGAAAATATGAAGTGGTCGAACATATGTGTAACAGGAGTCCCCAAAAGCCACAGTAAGGTGCATCATAATTAAATTGCTTTAAACTAGCATAAATAAAAAATGTTTAAATCTACCAGAGGGGGAAAAAAGATGACTTTCAGGTGAAAAAAGATAAGAATGACAGCAGACTTTCCCTCAGAACTAGAAAAACAATATAAGAATGTCTTTAAATTACGGAAAGAAAGAAGTGTCAACCTGAATTCTATGCCCAGCAAAAATATCTTTCAAGAATAAAAGTGAAATACCTTTTCAGACCAGTAGATGTAGAAATAATTTATAACCAAAAAAACCTGTGCTCCGAGAAACGTTAAAGGAAGCTCTTGAGGCAAAAGGAAAATATGATAGATTTATATCCAAGTGTATCAGTAATTATATCAAATGTACATAGTTGAAAGACTCCAATTAAGAAGCAGAAGTTGTCAGATTGGATTAAAAATAACAACAATGTAAGATCAAACTATAGGTTCTCCATAAGAAACCCACTGTGAAGATCTGTGAAAGGTCTGAGATTATACCTTACTTTCAGGTTACCAAGAGATCCTGCCACAGTTTCATGGGAGCTGGTTGAAGACATCAGAATCCTGGGTCAGTTTATCCATGAGGACAGTTTGTTACTTGGAGCAATAGCAACAGCCAGACTCACAGCATTTTTGGACCATTTTCCTAAACCCCAGTTCCACAGGGCAAAGAGGGTCAGATGACTCCAGTGCACACAGTGGGCTGCATCACAGGCATGCAGTGGATCGGATTGCACTCTTTAAATGAACAGTGAACATGCCTGTCCTTTTCTCTATCTTCCATGATGAAGCAAACCCGTTCTTTGCTCTGGAGAGAAATGTTATCTCTGTCTTCCCAGACTGTTTGCCATCCAAACATACTCGAAAACATGGTCGAGAGAAGAGGGCCGTCTGCTTTGCTTATAAGATGTGCAGAGAGATCTATGGAGAATTGCCTTCTGACACCCACTTTTCAGGAATTTGCGCTTCAAAGGTACATGTGAGCTTTGTTCTGGTCTCCAGAGGGGGAACGAACTGATTGAAGAAAAAGGAAGTCCAAATACTTAGGTATCTTCTTCCCAGAATCTACTTTGCTGATTTTTTAAAACTATCATTTAAAAAATTTGCAACCTTTTCTACAGAATAGATAAAGAAAAGTAAATGTTTTTCACAATTTATGAATTTCACTAATTTTCTTCTTATTTCCTATTAGTCACCTGTTCTCTTTCCTCAGTGCTTGCATCTTCTGTTTTAAAAAATACCTTTCTATTTTAAATGAGAAAATGTACATAATGTTTGTAACTCTGAATATGGTTAGTTCCCATTGCCTTCCTCCTGGTCTCCCCCTAACACTCCACTTCTGGATACACTCCACTACTAGATACTCTCTCTTAATTTGGCCTTAGTTTATCCTTTGTTTAGGGAATTAAAGGTCTGTTAAATTTTTCTTAGAAGTATATGAAGAAACTAGCCATTGTGAACCATCTGTCTGGTTTTCATTAGTTTTTGGAGTTTGTTTTATACAATATGTAACAGTAATTTGTTACCTATACAACAGATTATTCCTGTGTACAAAATGTTTACCTTCAAAAAGCGGGATTTCCCCCTCTCCATTACAGCCACAGCAGAGATCTGGTTTTGTTTAAAATTCTGTATCAGTCTGGGACCAATCAGGAGAGGAAAATTGTACAGCAATTGGAACAGAGAAAGCTTAATATAAAGAATTATTATCTATAGCAGGGGAATGGAGCAACTAGGGATTGGATAGTAAGAAGTAAAGAGAATGCCAAAGAACATAGGAGTAGCAGATATAATATATAGTAGCAGATAGCATACTGCATCATACTGTATCTAATAGCTGCTCCATAGCCCATGAACTGAGATGCAGATCTTGTTGGAAAATTCTCAGTCACAGCTACTGACTGGCAGACAAGTTGCTTCAGTGCCACACTGGAGGAGCTTGCTGGACATCCACCCTCTGGAACGTACTAGAAATCAGCCCTCTAGCATGGTGGGTGAAGTTGTTCACAGGAGATGTCTCCCTGGAGGCACTCTGCTACAAAACCACCAGAAGGAGTTGCTGGGAGAAGCTGCTGGCCTCCGAGTGTCACCCCTGCTGTGCACGACAGCAGGAGGGCACTGGAGGAGCTGCAGGCGCCAAGGAAATCCAGGCCTTTTATTCTTGCAAATCTAGCCTTTGTTTCCTTTATAAAATGGTGGTGGTGGTCGTGGTAATGTAAATTAGAAATTTTCCCCTTTGGTGACCATCAGTTTGTTTTCTATGTCTGTCAGTCTGTTTTGTAAGTAAGTTCATTTGTATCATTTTTTTTTTATATTCCACATATAAGTGACATCATAAGGTATTTGTCATCTCTGTCTGACTTACTTCACTTAGTATGATAATCTCCGGTTCATCCATGTTGCTGCAGATGACATTATTCTTTTTTATGGCTGAGTAGTGTTCCAGTGTGTGTCTATGTGTATGTATATATGTATGTATGTATGTATATGTACATATATATGTATATATACGTGTGTGATATATCTATATCTATATCTATATCTGTATCTCACATCTTCTTTATCTAGTCATCTGTTGATGGACATTTGGATACATGTATCTTTTCGAATTGGCATTTCCTCCAGATATATGCCCAGAAGTGGGATTGCTGGATCATAGGATGAGTCTATTTTTAGTTTTTAAAGGAATCTCCATACTGTTTTCCATAGTGGCTGCACCAAATTACATTCCTACCAACAGTGTATATGAGGGTTCCCTTTTCTCCACATCCTCTCCAGCATTTATCATTTATGGTGTTTTTAATGATGGCCATTCTGATTGGTGCGAGGTGATACCTCACTGTAGCTTTGATTTGCATGTCTCTGATAATTAGCGATACTGAGCATCTTTCCATGTGCCTGTTGACCATTTGTATGTCCCACTGGAGAAATATTTGTTTAGATCTTCTGCCCATTTTTGGATTGCATTGTTTGTATTTTTGTTACTGAGTTGTATGAGCTGTTTGTATATTCTGGAAGTTAAGCCCCTGGCAGTCACATCGTTTGCAAAGGGGGTACTATGACTTTGAATCCTACTTTAATCGTTGCTGTCTTCCAGGTAAATAATGAGCACATCCATTTCTGTGTCTACTGCTAAATGACTTGTTCAATATTTGTTTTGTGACTCACTGAAGGAGTGAATTACATTGGTTCCCATCACTTCTTCCCTTCCGTTTTCCTCTGCACCCTATGCTGCCCTTTCTCCTTTCCACCTCTCAGCCAGAATGCTCCTGCCCCATCTTTCTCATAGTTACATGACTGTAGCCAAGCTGCCTCACTAGACAGAAATGCCGTTTTCATGGTCTTGTCCACAGAGTGTGCCTTTTTCTAAAGGGGTGTTCCCACTGCCTTGGATGGAGTGATATACATACCTGTCAAGGAGCAGAAATAGAAGAAAGAGCTTTCAGTCCCCAGCATGCACAGGATACTGCACAAGAACTGGAGATGCTCTTGCCTGGCAATCTGCCAAATGATGGAAGTGTGGGCTGGTGCTGGCCTGGCTCTACAGATCCTGCAGGCACGCAGGGCCCATCCGTGCCGGGAGCAGCTCTGCGTGGCTAGGCCACCCCGGGGTGTGCTTTGTGACAGAGTCCCAGGCCACAGCTTGGTAAACCTGGGTGGATGTTTTAGCTCCCGGCCCACTAGTTGTGAGTCTTGGGGGCTTCTGGAAAACCAGGGGAGCCAGTGAAGGAGGATAAACAGAGGCTGACTCTCCTTTTGGCACCACGGATGCTGATAACAGAACAGAGCCTTAGAGGGAGTCTCTAGGCTGTGGGCATGGGTATGGAGGGCTTGGCGGCACCCATCTCCTGGCTCCTGGCCCCCACATTTCTAGTAACTGTTACATGCATACACTTCACAAATGCATAGGCTCAAAGTGACATAAGTCATCCACAGTGCAGTTTGGAGAAGGATGGATTCAGAGACAGCACGTACTTTCTAGGTAGTGTCATTCCCTGTGTCTGTGTTTTGTTTTTAAATACCTCTTGACCAGAAACTAATACAACATTGTAAGTCAACTATACTTCAATTAAAAAAGGTAAATTAAATTAAATTCCTCTTGGGTTGTTCAGAGCAAACATAGACCAAGAGAGCCTCCTTCTGCAGAAACCAGTGGCACAAGGATGTTAGCCCAACGGTGGGTGCAGGGTGTCTTTTTGGAAAAGGCAAGGAGAGAGTTCAGATCGGGAGGGGAAAAGTGGCCAGCCTCTGGGAACAAAAATTAGAGATTGAATATTGAAGAGCGAACGTTCACGAAGATCTATGCGCTGTGATCTGGAGCCATGCTCTTGGGAGGCCGTAAATGATTGCCTTGGCTCCTCCCTCTTCTGGTTGGCTGTGCCACATAGTTGGCTTAGGGTTTGGGGCCCCCCAGTGGGGGAAGCCGTTTGCTTTCTCTCATCTTATGCATCTGTGTGCATTTCTGATTACAAAAGTAGTTCATCTTCATTGTAGGGTATTTACAAAGGACAGAAAAGAGCTGAAGAAAAAAAGTTACCTATAGTCTTATCAGTTCTTTTTAAATGTCAATCACAGAAAAAATTAAGAAAAATTATACTTCCTTATACTGGTGAAGGTATTACACTGTTCACAGTAGAATACACTATAGTAGGTGCTTTCCAAAAAGAAATTTGGCAATATGTATCAGGAGCTGTTTTGTTCCATTTAGAGAATCTTTCCTAAGGCAAATTATCTGAAATACAGAAATCTGCAAGCACAGAATTATTTTGGTACTACATCTGGTACTGAAAATTTGGAAATAACTTAAGTCAATGGGATATTAGGTAGGACGCTAACATTGGTAAACTCATTTTTTTACTAACATGAGAAATGCTTATTTAAAATCAGAAAAGTAAGATACAGAAGTTTAATGAACTATAAACTCAGTTTTATTTTTAAATTCCATACGAGGACTGGAGCAATATATATCTAAAATATATATGACTCAAAGGATAAAAAAAACAAAAAAAGGAACAGAAATAAAAGGATGAATAAAGATATAGCATGCAAAACCAATCCAGCATTAATGGGCTTATATTAATATCAGACAAGGAAAACGAGATCACTAGAGATAAAACGGGGCATTATGTAATAATGATGATGATGATGATGATGATGATGATGATGATGATGATGATGTCAGTTCATCCTGAAGAAATATTTATGTACCCTCAGAACACCACTTCTGAATACAAGAAGCAAAAGTTGATAGAACTAAGGAAAAAGAGAAACCCAAAGCCATGGTTGGAAATTTTAATTGACAGGATAAGTAGATGAAATGTGTGGGATGTTACTAAAAGCAGTAAACAGAGACATTTGTTTGGGGTGATGAAAAAAATTGGAAATAATAGTGATGGTTGCAGAACATTGTAAATGTAAGTAACGCCACTGATTTATACATTTATATAGTTAAAGTTACCAGTAATGAGGGAAATAAAAACAAAGAGTAATTGCAGTTTTTAATTTCAGCAAAAGAATTGAAAGCAAAAAAGTATTAAGATTTTAATTTTTAAAGGTAATAGTTCTGAGAGATCTAATTTGATACTTTTATCCCCACCTGCCTCCCCAACATCTTTACTTTGATGTCTAAGGGATGCCCAAAGCCATGACTTTCTGCCTCAGCTGTTCCTCCAGTTGCCTTCCCCAGAGTTGATGCCTATTCTTATTTCTCAGACTCAAACAATGGTGTCACTCTTGGCTCCTTCCTTTTTCACGAACTCCAGATCCAAAGTGAAGAAAAATAAAGCTGATTCTATCTTTGAAATATATCTAGACCTATCCATATATGAGCACTTTCCCTGGGATGCCTTGATCTCAGCCGTCTGGTCTCCAGGACTAGGGGAGGATGAAATCCTGTTGTTCTGAACCACCTGGCTTGTGGTCATTTGTTACAGAAGCCACGGGACAGTCACACAGACCCTGCAATGTAAGCTTCTGCGGGTGTGAGTCTCATTAAAGGCAGACAGAGGATGGGTTATGGAACCCTTAGAGTCAGCGTTGGGCCAGCAGAAATCCTAAAACCGTGGCTGGACACCAGGAAGCTGAGGGGTCAAGTCTGAAGCTCATCCCTGAGGGTGCCGGCTGCACACCGCCTCCCTGGGTTCTTGCACCTGTACACTTGGGTATTTCAAACCTGACTGAGGACCTTTAATGTCACCAGTCACGTTGCTAAGAACCTGACAGATGAAACCCAGTCAGGACGCTTGCTACACTGATAAACACAATTCTGAAGTTTGTCACAGGTGTGGAATTTTCTCACAAGCGGCCAGCAGCCCCCTGCAATGAGCCTCCTCATTGGAAACTAGTGGGCCATGCGGAGGTGTCTCCCAGGTTAGCTGCTCCTAAAGTTTATCCACCCTTCCCAGGTAAGCCACCTGGATACGTGCAAGGACCGTGGAGGCTGGAGGACAGGGCTTGGAGCCATGCCACTGACACAGGCCACATAGGATGGTCCTGTCCTGGGCACTCTTGTGGAGTAACTTTCCACTTACCTCCCTGAGTCAGCCTCCTTTCCTGGTCCCCACTGCCTCTTTTCTTGCTTCCTCACCTCTGCCTGGGGAGAACAGCAGGTGAGGGTGACACGTTAGCAGTGGCAGCCCCGCAACTCCTGCAGAAGGTCCAGCGGAGGTTCGCTCAGACCAGGCCACCCGCACGGCCGCGGCCCCTCACTCCCAGCCGCCGGCCCAGCCCCACAGCCGCTGGCGGGGCAGGGAGTATGGCCTGAGGTGCACCTGCTGTGCTCTTGCTGCCTGGAGGGGGTGTTTACACAGACCTCAGTCCAGGCTCACCTGGGAAAGGCTGGCCAGTCAGGCTGCCCAGGTCGGCCAGGCCGCACCCATCAGGGGCTCACAGTTGCAGGAAATGGGCCTTGTTGAGCCAGCCAGTCCCAGGAACAGCTGTGGGGGCCTGAGGGTCAGGACGGCCTTGGGTGGAAGCTCTGGCTTGTTTTCTGACCATTTTAACTGGCCCATGAGGTGGGGCAACTTCCAGCAGACCCTCTTTGCATGAGAGAGAACCAGGAGACAGGGAGAGGAGGGGTGGTGGGCGGGACAGAGGCCTGTTGCCCTGGGTGCTGTGGAAGCCTCTGGAAGAGCGAGGGAGGGAGGCCACACAGAGTGAAGCCCAGGTCACAGACATGTCCTGGAGCTGCTGTTTGTCAGGTCAGGTCCTGCTCCGAGGTGCTAAGGGTCAGGTGGGTCTGGAGGGTGCTCTGCATCCAGGGCTATGTGCACGGTTCCTGTGTGCCAAGCCCTCCTGGGGCGCCTGCCTGGGTCAGCCCATGCGCTGGGAGGGGCCTGCCCAGCTGAGTCCCATATCCTGAGACACGTCTGCCCACGTGAGCCCTGGGGGCTGCTGGGTGCCTGCCCACGTGGGCCCCGTGCCCTGGGAGGAGCATGCGAGCAAGCGTCTTTTCTTTGCAGGTGCAGAGCTGCTTAGTAACTCACCTGTCGGCAGCGGTGGGAGTGGATGAGAACCAGGAGAAGCTGCGGGCCCCTGACCCCTGTCCAGGCCCATCCCCAGCAACGAGGTCAGTAGGTGGGTGACGGGCAGCCCCACGGGTACCTCTTGTTTCTTCCACCTGACACCTGGGAGGCTTCCCCAGGATGGAGTGCACAGCCCGCCTCGGGCAGGTGGGAGCTCCTGGTGACCCTGCTAGAGACACAGGAGGGACCAGGCAGAGTCATGGGGCTCAGGGCCAAGGGAGCCTCTCTGGGTCTGAGCTGGGAGTGGACCAGCGTGGGGTGAGCCCCAAGAAAGCTGCCCTGGTGACGTGAGACTGAACCTGCTTCAGGGTGACCCTCAGAATAGGATTGTAAAAGGAATCTCACCAAGGGAAGGTTTCGTGACACAAATCCCACTGAAGGGATGGCTATGCAAAGTGAATCCCCCTGAGAGGAGGCTCTGTGAGCTCTTCCCCTCAGAGGTGGGACACAGAGCCTGAGGGAGCAGGCAGTCACCCTGGGTGGGTGGTGGATGCAGACCCTGCTCTGTGGCCCCACATTTGTGCTTCTGCATGGGTTCCTTGGCTTCTCAGAGCCTCAGCTTCTCAGTCTGTGCCATGACGGCAGTATGGATGGATTAGAAAGTTGCTTAGAACAGAGTGGAAAGGAGCCTTGTGGAAATTTCATAGAATACTAACTTTAGGGAACCGCAGGTCTTTAGCACTGGGAGAGTAAACCTGGATTTGCAGATCTGTAGCGGAGCCTGGGCATGGGCTCGGTTTGGATTTTCCAGTTTCCTGAATCATGGACTGAGGAGGCTCTGGTGGGCAGTGGCAGGTTCAGCCCACACCTGGAGGCATCCGGACCTCAAGGTTCAGCCTCACCTGAGCCCTGTGTCCAGGCCCCCAGAGGGTGAGCATGACAGGCTGGCCTCCTTCTTGGCCCCTTCCCTCCCAGGACGCGCGAAGTCCAGGCTGGCTTCAGGGAGAAGCAGGGATCGGGGGCGGGTGCCCCATGTGGGAACAGGACACGGGGCATCTTGTGAACATGGGCATCCATGCCAGGAACGTGGGTCGGTGGGACACAGACCCCAGGAGGTACAGACAGTGGGGCTGGGTGGAGCTTCTCTGACGGGCCTTGGACTCCACTGGCCCTCCCGCTCCTGGTCACTGGGGAGGAAGGGCTGAGCAGCGGTGGTGGAGTGACTGCTCTCGTCCCCTGGTGGCCCCTCAGGCTCTGAGTCAGGGAGCCCACCAGGGAGGGCTGGAGGGGTCAGGCAGGAAGTGCTGGTGGGTCAGCACCTGTGCAGATGCTTCCAGCCTGTGTCCAGCGGGAGCTCTCAAGGTTTCAGGTTCACACGAGCAGATCAGCTTCTGGTGGGCTTCGTTTATTTTCTGCACAATGCAAAGTCCTAACATCCCGTGTGTCCACTGCCTGTGGACAGGCACATCTGGTCTGTCACCAGGTGCTGCCTGTGAGTCCCTTCTGACTGGATGCCTGGCAACCCATGTCACTGCATCATGACTGTGTGTCACGTGGTGTCAGGAAACGGTCCAGGCCCATGAGGAGCCGGGCTGTGTCTGTAGGCATGCCCTCCACTCACCCCACAGGCAGAGACCACTGTCCCCTTACAGAGTAGGAGGCAGAGATGGAGGTGGGTCTCACACCTGGGTTGGGGCCTGCGGGCTGGCAGGTGGAGGTGGTCAGCAGGGGTCCACGAGGGAAGGTTTCAGCCTGTTTACATGGAAGATGTGAGTGTGGGGGCAAATGCAGAGCTGCCTGCAGACACTGCTCTGAGAACCCCCGAGTTCTTTCCTGAGAAGACTGGGGAGAGGGTATTCAGGCACTAGGGCAAACAGCTGGTTCTGGGGTGCTCTTGGGGGGAGTCAGTGCATAGCCACAGGGGCTCAGCCTGCAAAAGCCCAGGACCACTCCCAGAACAGCTCCCAGAAAGGCCAGGGAAAGTTGTTCTTCCACCGACTAGCTGGGAGGGTGGGGGTGGAGCCTGCAGGGACACCCTCACCTTCGAGGAGTTGCTGGGAGGCTCACGGGACTCAGAACCTGCTTGCATGCGCACAGCTAAGATGGGTCACAGTGTGCAGTGGGGACGCACGGGGGATCCCTGCACTGGCTGCCTCATGCCCCCTCCTTCCTGTGAGGGTTTGGAGAGCCTCTTGCTCCGGGGACAAAGGCAGAACCATGACATTTCCCCCAAGGCAAGCTCATTAGAGGCTTGGCCCCGGGCTGGGGGCTGGTCACATGGCATCCTCTGCCCTCACCCTCCACAATGCCAGCACCCAGAAGCGGGGCTTATGTTCAGCATGAACCCCATGGCTTGGGCAGACAGTGTATGCGCAGGGGGCCGCCCCTAATGGGAGGGAGGGTTCAGATCGGGGCAGGGGGCTGTTCAGCAGCTGCAGTAGATTCCTGGGGGCAACCATGACAAATGACTGCAAATGGAGGCTCAGAACAACAGACATTTATCACCTCTCAGTCCTGGAGACCAGAAGTCTGAGATCAGCATGTCCCAGGGCTGAGCTCCCTCTAGAGGCTCCAGGGGAGGGTCCTTCCTGTGTCTTCCTTTGCCTTCCAGCTTCTGGGGGCTCCAGGTGTCCCTGGGCTTGTGACCACATTTCTCCCCTCTCTGCCTCAGTGTTCATGTGGCCTCTCCTCTGTGACTCTCCTGTCTCTTATGAGAACACCGTCATTGGATTTAGCACCTCCCTGATCCAGGATGATCTCACCTCAGATCCTTAACTAATTATATCTGCAAAAAGCCTATTTCCAAATAAGGTCCCTTTCCCAGGTTCTGGGGTCAGGACATGAGCATAACTTTTGAGGGCTGCCATTCAACCCACTACAGCAGCCCTGTTCCCAGATGTCGGCCGATGGCCATCCTTGCTGGCTGACGTTCCTCAGGACAGCAGTCAGGCTGATGATGTTCTTTTTGTGCAGAGGCTCTTTATTTCCTGTTGCGACTCAAGGGGAGGGGATGAGGCTGGCTGACCTCCCATCCTTTCCCGGGACCTTGCTGAGGCCCCTTCCCTGGGCGTGTGGGAGCGTGGCCAAGGTTCCCTATGCCCACTCTACCCTGACTGCTTGGTGGTCAGACACCTGCACGGGCTGGGCATCCCCAGAGGACTGGACTGGCCTCTGGAGCACTGCACCTTCTACCACATTGACAGCCTGGTGCATGGTGTGTGGGCCTGTGACTATGCCCTGCAGACAGGCAGGATCGGCGGGAGCCCTCCTATCTGCCTTGTGGCCTCCAGCCCACCACAGGCCCTCCAGTCCTCCTATGAACAGCCCTGTCCCATTAGCCCCCAAGAGGCCTGCTGGGAGGGGTGAGAACTTCACTGGGAAGATGAGACAGGGCAGGCCCTACCATAGCAGGTGTTGGCCAGCACCGGGGTGTCGGGGTGTTTGTTCCCCAAAGGCCCAGGACCTGCGTGTCTGAGCCATGAGGGCTCTGACTCGAGGGGTTCACTCCGCCTGCAGCTGGGCTGCCCTGGCAGTCCCTGCAGGGAGAGCAAGTCCTTGGGTGATTTTCCAACCCTCCCCTCTGCCCCAGTCCCTGGGCCTCCTCCGCCCCAGGCCCCACCCAGCCTTTGGGTAGTGGTTCTCACCTGACAGGCCTGCCCTGGGGGAAGGTTTTACCATTGTGTGAGAGTCCAGTGTGGCTGCCCCTGGAGGCTCTGGTCACAGCATTGGGGGACCTCCAGTGCCTGGAGGCCCAGGGCATTTCACAAAAGCCAGAGACTGGGCCAAGGTGGGAGGGAGCCAGCCTCTTCCTGACCCAGGGGATTAAGATACCCCATACCCAGGAGGGCTCTGGACTCAGCTTAACTACAACCCAGGGACTCCTACACCTCCTCTGGGAGAGGGGCCCTGCAGAGTCCAGGGCCCAGAGACCACCCCCACTTCTGACCCCAATGGAGGGGTTGGGGGCCCCAAGATCACCCTGGATTTTTTCTTGGAGGCTCCCAGGACTCACTGAAGCTTTATAGTCAGAGTCAGTTTATGGTGAAAGGATGCAGTGAAATCAGCTGAGGGCAGAGGTCAGGAGTAGGGTCAGGGGTCTATCAGATGTGGCCGCCCAGGGAAGCCCACCTGAGTCCTGGGGTGCAGGGTTTCATTGGGGTCTGTCACATTGACCTTGGGAACACCGTATCACCAACCTTTGACTCTAGCCGCTGCCAGGGACTTAAGACACCCCACCGTGTGTCATGCCGTCAGCACAGGCCAGCCTGGAGTGGATCCACGTAGCAAGGTTACCCCACAGATTGCTGGTGACCTCTTGGAGCCAGGAGCAGGCCCCAGGCTGTCTGTGGGCAGGGGAACCTGCACCGGCCCGGGTGCAGGGCCCATTCTGTGTGGTCCACACAGGTGTCCGCGGGTCAGCCAGCACCCGGTGTGTCTCAGCCTGTGGCCGCTGACCACACTGTCCTGCTCTGTTCACAACAAGAGTGAGGCCAATGGAGAGACAATGGGGCATGGGAACTAGGCCAGGTTATGGTCAGGCTGGGTGAGAAAGCATCTGAGATGGGAGGACAGAGCTGCCCTCGCCTGGTGAGCCAGGACCTGCTGTCCACCCTTGGTCAGTCATGCGTCCTCCCATCCTGGGGCAGGGCTGCCCCTTCCTGCTGTGCTGTTGGGGGGTTGGTGACAGTGGGACATCTGGGAGGACATGGGGCTGACCCTGGGAGAATGTTGGAGTGAAGCATTTGGGGGCATCTGGAGGGAGCCCTCACCTATCAGTGCTGATGGAGTGAGGACACCAACTGAGGGTGGGCAGGCAGTGAAGTCTGGAAGGGCCCTGGATCAGCCCTGATGCTGGACGAGGGCTGTGGAGCTGGGGATGATGGCGGTGCTGACCAGGGGTGACTGCCCGACAGGAGACAGCCCAGCTGAAGCAGCAGGGGGAGGTGAACACTGTGCCTAGGTGTGGGAGGCACCCTGAGCCCGCCCATGTCCGGCCAGACCCCGGCCAGGAAGAGAAGTCAATCTCCACTGCTGAAAACACCAGTGCTGGGTGTTCACCTTCATGGTCACCAGGCTGGGGCTATAAATAGAGGGGACCCCAGAAGGACGTTTTCCACCTGCCTGGTTCCCTGTGGCTGGAGGCTGGTGGGGACACGGGCATGTCTGGCAGCCCTGGTGAGGACAGAGTTCTCTTTGGGGGAATGAGGTGGACACTCAGCCCGATCTGTGGGTGGTCTGGCCCTCCGGTGTCACATCTCTCCTTGGGGATCACTGGGCTTCACTCTTACTCCGTGGAGGACAGGATGGAGGGATGGTGCATCCTGGTCTAGCTGTGCTCTGGGCTCTCAGGAAGGACGTCTCTGGTCCACAGTTTCAGCAGACCTCAGTTACCACTGTCTGATTCCTCCTCCCTGGAGCTAGAAATAAGGACCTGCCTTTTGAAATGGGGTGCCTGTAGGGGGCTGGTGGCTCACTTCAGATGGCCGCACTTAGGTCCAGGGGGCGGGACAGGGGGTGACCTGTGGCCACTCGCTTGTGGTCATCATGCCAGCTGTGGCTCCTGTCCAGGGCCTGAGATGCCCCAGGCGTGGGGTTTAGGGGGCAGCTCACCATGACAGGGACTCATGGAATGAAGGTTTCCTGGGTCCCAGTTTCCTCCCGGAAGAAGAGTGGGGTTGTGCTCAGAGAGGAGGTGGCCAGTGACGGTCCTGGGTTTCAGCAAGCACAGCGCCCGACCCCACTTCCCACCCCCACCACCAAGCGCCAGATGGGGGTGGGACCAGGGGACGCTTACTCTCATTCCTGGAGCCCAAGATCGAGGTTTCGAGGGCCTGCTCCTTCTGTGGGTTCTGGGAAGAGTTGGTCCCTGGCCTCTCTCAGCTTCTGGGGTTACATCCTGGGTGTCTCATGGCCGTATCACCCCATCTCTGCCATCTCATCACCTTCTCCGCCATGTGTCTGTGTCCAAACTTCCCCTCATGGGGACCACCCCCCTCCACCACACAAACACACACACACACAAGTCGGGGCCCCTTGAGTGGCCTCATCTCAACCCGGGCAGTTCTGCAGTGACCCGCCTGCACATGAGGTCCCATTCTGAGGTCCCAGGAGTCCATTCGTCTTCCTGGGGCCCTCTTGGGTGACAAATGCTAGTCGTCAACACAGCTTGTTGTGGGGTGGGGAGGTGGCTCTAAGGCCAGAATCCGGGAGCCTCTTGAGGAAGCAGTGTCCTGACTCGAGGACAAATGGACAGGCAGGAGGGAGGCCCAGGGGTCAGTCGCTTCAGGCCTGGGGGAGTGAGGTCTCAAGAGGGCCAGGAAGAGCAGGCAGGTAGGGGACATCGGAAGCAGGTTGCCTCGTCTGCCTCAAGGACATTCTCTGCTCCCAGGAGGGCAGCCAGCCAGGTCGTGGCGAATGTGGAGGGGTTTGAAGATGTGTCCCAAGGCTGCCTTGGAGGAGAAGCGCCTTGGTCGTGTCTCGGGACACAGAGCCGCCAGCCTGCTGGGGAGTGTGCGGGGTCAGTGGCACATGGGCGCATCCAAGACCCTTCGGAGCTGGACTTGCCTCCTCCAGGCCTAGCCCTGTCGGGGACTGGGGGCAGCTGTTACTGCAGGCACTGCCCCTGGCTGGGAGTGGCTGGCACATCCCCTGACCTGTCGTTACAACCAAGCCGAGGCTGCTGTACCGGCTGCAGCAGGTGCAGGGCCAGTGGGTGGGATGTGCGTGGACGTCGCAGGGAAGCTGTGGGGTGCCTGCATCGATGGAGGCTGGCCGTCCACTGGGCACAAGACAGGAGCGAGCTGGACAGTGAGAACAGCCCAAGTAGGGAGGCTGCTGCGTGTCCTCGGTGTTCAGGACCCAGTTGAGACACTCATTCAGATGCTGAGAGGTTTTTTCCTCAGGTGCCTTGTATTTCATCACCTGGCACGTGCGAGGGTCCTGGGGCAGCTGTGATAACATGCCACAACTCGGGGATGGGGGCTCACAGTGGCAGAAATTTATCCTCTTGCAGCTCTGGGGCTGGAAATGCAAAATGAAGGTGTGGTTGTCCTGGAATCTTAGGGGCATCTGCCCTGGCCTCTCTGACTTCTGCTGGTTTCCAGAAATCCTTGGCACTTCTGGGTTTGGGGCTACATCACTTCCACCTCTTCATCACCACGTGGCTTCTCCTCTGTGTCTGTGTCCAGATCTCCCTCCTCTTATAAGGACACCAGCTGGTGGATTTAGGGCTCTCCGTAATCTGCTATGACTTACATCTTAACTACATCTGCAAAGACGTCCCAAAATAAGGCCTCATTCTGAGGTCAGAATGGACATAAATTTGGGGGTTGGGCACTATTGGACCCACAGTAGTAGGTTAGGGAAGATAGGGAACAAGACGTGACCAGTGAACTAGAGGGGTCTTGAGATTGAAAAAGCAGGCAGGTAGCTCCGTGTAATCAATGCATTGGTTTCTTATCAGGTAACTTTCACAGGGTGGGTTCAGAAGCGGTGGAGCTACACTACGCGTGGCCAAGCGGTCACTGGGACAGTTTAGTTAATTTGGTGGGGGGAGTGGGGGGAGGTGCTTGGAGACAGGACATGAGCTGATAACACCAGCCTATCGACGCATGCACGCTGCCTGCCCTGCATACCCTCCCCACAGCGGTTGGAGTTGAGCCGTTGCTCCCCACCCTCCCCCCATTGCAGAACTGGCCGCCAAGGCCTCCTGGGGGGCCCTCCCCAGCCCTGAGTTCGAATCCTGCCTGAGGCTCTGGAAACAATACACTCAGCTCAAGCCAGCCTACAGAGGTCACGCAGAGGTCATGCAGAGGTCCGAGTCGTCTGGTTCCCGAAGCAGCAGGACATGACCCTAGACACAGTGGGGTCCCCAGGAACCCCTGTGAGGTCACTTCTTAGGGCCATGGACCCTGTCCAGCTGGACGAGCAAGGCCCGTCCCACCACATGACCCGCGTCCCTGAATCTGTGGCACCTTCTCCAGATCTGCCTGCCCTTCGGTAAGGCTGTCACCATCACTGACGCTGTCCTGGGCCTGGACAGCTCCTCCTGTCCTTATGTTGACCCTACCCAGGACCGTATGGGGAAGTCAATCACTTCTCTGTCCTCAAGGCCTTTCTAGCTCAAAGTTACTATTTAATAATTATTAGGATCACGTGGCGTCTATGCTCTGTTGGTCCCCAATGAAAACCTTCGCTGAAGTATTCCCGGCACCCACGAGACCATTTACCCATCCATGAACCTTGACTTAGGGACGTTTGGACCTTAACATATTTTGTCTGTTGTGGGAAATTTAGACCTTACCATCTGTCTTACACCAAGTTCATTTAGACCTGTGTGTCGTCCGCACTGAGAACATTGTGTTCTGCTCAGCCTAGGACATGGACTAGCTTCAGTACTAGGAAGGCCCGTCCTGCACTCGAATGTCCGTGCTTAGGTGTCTGGGGTCTGGAGCTGAGGCCAGCTTGTCCAGGGATGGCGCTCTGTTCTGAGTGTGGCTACGTGGTCCTCCCAGGGGTCGGTGCTGTGGTAAGGGCCTTAGTCCCTAGATTCCTGCTGGGTTCACCTTTTCTGGGCTTGTGGAGACTCAGGTGGGCTGCCTGGTAATTACTGCAATTCACCAGCACGCACACAGTGAGTAGGGAGGCAGGCTTCCCTGGTGACTTGATTGCTGGGCACGCGGGGCTGGGCGTGGGGTCGATGGGCAGCAGGTGAGGCGGCCCCCGTGATCTTCTTCTGGTTGGCCATCCCTGCATGGCGGTCTCTGGACCTGCCTGTCCTCTTTCAGCCCTGCTGTCCCGTGAGTTTTCTCAACACCTCAGTGAGAAAGGAAAGGGCCGAGCACCCAGAACCAAGGTAGTGTTTAACTTTAGCCCCTAAGTGTCAAAAACAATTAGTCATGCAAAACCAAAGTGAAACCAGCAGGGGACTGATCCTGTACATTTTTCTGCAGTGCCAGGAGTTCCCAGGGAGGGACCCAGCTTGTTCCCATGCTGGGGGCCCACCTAGCACAACCATGGTGTCCTGACCAAGGGGATGTGTGACCCTGGGTGCAGGGTTTGGGGAGGTGGGGTCTCACCCCACCTGTATGGGTCAGGCTCAGGTGCAGGAGGAAGCCCCATATCTGCTCTTTGCCTGCAGTGTGTCTCGTCTTCTCTGAGATTCCCAACATCTGAATTGAGGGTGTTGCCCTGATTAACCTGAGGTCCCTTTTCTTCTTTTAATCTTGTCACTTTCATATGAGAACAGGCACCTTTGAGCGGGTTGCTGCTCCATGTTCTCCTGAGTGACAGATAACCCTTGGTGGTATCATATCACATATCATATCTAATCCGTGGGGGTCACCGCTGTCTGGGTTCCCCTGGACAGAGCTCAGGTATCACACAGACAAGTCTCCCTAAGAATGGTCCCCCAAGTGCCGTGTGAGGGTGTGATATGGCCCCCAAGGTGGGGGACAGTGCTAGGGTGTCAAACATTTGTAATAAAGGGAGTCAAATTGGAATCTCAATAAGACATTGTTTTTTAAAAAAATTTTCAATTGAAGTATAGTCAGTTTACAACGTTGTGTTAGTTTCTGATGTGCAGCATAATGATTCGGTTATACACACACATATATATATATATATTCCTTTTCCTATTTTTTTCATTGTAGGCTATTACAAGATATTGAATATAGTTCTCTGTGCTATACAGTATGAACTTATTTATCTATTTTATATATGTTAGTATCTGCAAATCTCAAACTCCCAATTTATCCCTTGCCCCTCTTCCCACCCCTGTAACCATAAGTTTTCTATGTCTGTGAGTCTGTTTCTGTTCTGTAAATAAGTTCATCCTTTTTTTAGATTCCACTTATCAGTGATATCAGGTATTTTTCTTTCTCTATCTGGCTTATTTCACTTAGAATGATGATCTCCAGGTCCATCCATGTTGCTGCAAATGGCATTATTTTATTTATTTATTTTTAATAGAAGTACAGTCAATTAGTGTATCAATTTCTGGTGTACAGCACAAAGTCCCATTCTTATATAGACATACATATATTTGTTTTCATATTTTTTCCATTAAAGGTTATAAAATATTGAGCATATTTTATTCTTTTTTATGGCTGAGTAGTATTCCAGTGTGTGTGTGTGTGTGTGTGTGTGTGTGTGTGTGTGTGTGTGCGCGCGCGCGCACATACAGCTTCTTTATCCAGACATTTATTTGTCAATGGACATTTAGGTAGCTTCCATATCTTGACTATTGTAAATAGTGCTGTTACGAACATTGGGGTGCATTTATCTTTTTGAATTAGTTTCTTCCAGATATATGACCAGGAGTGGGATTGATGATGGGTCACAGGGTAAGTCTATTTGTAGTTTTTTGAGGAATCTTTGTACTGTTTTCCATAGTGGCTGCACCAAACTACATTCTCACTGACAGTGTAGGAGGGTTCGCTTTTCTCACACACCCTCTCCAGCATTTATCTTTTGTGGACTTTCTAATTATGGCCATTTTGACTGTTGTGAGATGATCTTGTAGTTTTGATTTGCATTTCTCTGGTAATTAGTGATACTGAGCATTTTTTTCCTGTGCCTATTGGCCACCTATATGTCTTCATTGGAGGGATGTTTATTCAGGTCTTCTGCCTAGTTTTTGATTGGGTTGGTTGTTTTCTGTTACTGAGTTGTATGAGCTGTTTGTATATTCTGGAAATTAAGCCCTTGTCAGTTGCATTGTTTGCAAATGTTTTCTCCCATTCTGTAGGTTGTCTTTTATTGTTTATAGTTTGCTGTGCAAAAGCTTTTGAGTTTAATTAGATCCCATTTGTTTATTTTTGCTTTTATTTCTATTGCCTGGGTAGACTGATCTAGAACATTGTTACAATTTAGAGAGTTTGCCTATGTTCTCTTCTAGGAGGTTTATGGTGTCTTATGTTTAAAGGACATCCATTTAAAAAGATTATTTTAAGTGAAATAAAACACGTCACACACCATTTACCATCGTCACCATTTGAAGTGCATGTTTCTGAGGCGTTAGGTACATTCACCTTGTCATGGAGCTGTCGCCACCATCCCTGGAAATATTCATCACGTAAAATCAAAATCCCACAAGCATGAGAGTCTCACTCACTTCCCACCCTTTCCCGCAGCCCCGGCCCTGATGGCCACTTTGGTCTGTAAGTTGTCAACTCCAGGGCCTGCACTTGAGTGGACTCCTGCGGTGTTTGCCAACAGGGCATTCGGGCAGAGCTGACTTTCAGTCTGGAGCTCTGCCTGTTTGCATCTGAACAAGCAGCATTTAGAGAGAGGGTGTATGAGGGGCAGATGAGCCAGGACCCGACCAGCCACCCAGGGGGGCCCTCTGGTCCCATCTCTTGGGCTCTGCCTTGTCTGTGTCCTTGCTGGCACCCCTGGGACGCTGGTGTCTGAGTGAAATTCCTCTGGTGTCCCTGCTCCCACTCACTCTGTGTGCTGGTTTGGGAGGGGGCTGCTTGCAGGGTGGTCTCTGCTCCTGTGGCAGGAAGGACACTGCAGGATGGACCTGCAGAATATGGGGTGCGATCCCAAGAGTGTGGGGCCCGCAGAGGACCCAGCACCTGGGCTGTGAGACGGGCTTGGTCCTCTGTATTGCCAACACAGGGTGTTCCCAAGGCCCCGCTCAGGAGGGGGTAGTGGGTAGCCTGGGACCCCAGAGGCCTCACTCCTGTCTTGGAACTAATTGGTTACTAGTGTGAACGGAAGTTGTTGATGTTTGTATATTCTAACCATCTGAGCTTTTTGACTCACTCCAAGAGCTGGTCAGTAGATTCACTGGGGCTTTCTCTATAGACGGTCAGATTGGCTGGAATGTTCTACCTCTTGTATTCCACCAGCATGGATAGTGGAGTGGGCCTCCTTATTTTGTCTGACTTTAATTTTTTTAATATATCACCACGAAGTGGACGTATCACAGTGGGATTCTATCAGATAACTTTGAATAACTTTAGAAACTTTACTTTGCCTGGAGGTTTTATTTTTCCTTGAGGTTTTCTCATGAATGGGGGCTGAAATTGATCCTATGCACATTTATCAAATGGCATCTATTAAGTTAATAATTTCCCTGTCCTCTAATTTGCTAGCATAGTTAATCGTCTAGATAGGATTTTCTAATCACTAATTTTTTCATATATTTAAAAAATACGATTCCAGATTGTCTTCATTACAATGATTCATGTAGTTAATGACCCGGGTTTTAAGTATTGTACTTGCCTTGTCTATCAAGCATTAAGTCCATCTATCAGAACCATCATGATTGTTCTAATGTGTTAAGTGTAACTTTCATAGGTCAGTCAGAAGTCCGTGTGATTCTCGTTAAGTGTGTTTTGGAGAAGTGTCTGGAGGTGGTAACACCATTAGGACTCAGTGGCCCTAGATTCGACCTGTATTTGCCATTAAGCTGTTCGGTAATCTTAAGCAGACATACCCCTCTTGGCTTCAAACTGAAAACCTAGAAAATGGGTCATTGGGAGAATAAAAGTTAATGTGCTGGGAACAGTATCTACTATTGTATAAATGTAAGAAATTATTAAGGGGGGGGTGGGTATAGCTCAGTGGTAGCATGCACGTGCAGCATGCCAAGAGGTCCCAGGTTCAATCCCCAGTACCTCCATAAAAAAGAAAAAGAAATTATAAAATTATAAGTCAGGTAATTTTATATTTAACTGCAGTTATGAATGAAGACACAATATAAACACGTGAAAATCTCCAAAGCCATGTAAAACCCGAAGGCATTAAAATTTATTAAATGATGCAATAACAACAGAATTCTTTATTTACAATAGCATTATTTAACATCAAATAAGCAAATAGCATCAGCAAAGCAATATTAACTTGCATAAATGTATTTAAAATTTCTCTGAATATATCTACCTTTGCATAAACTGCTCACACTAGAAATACAAACATCAATGCAGCTGAACAAAGTGATGTCCGGAGTCAACTCCATTTTGAAAATAAATCACAACCTGAAACACTGTAAGCTTTCTCCTGAAGAACCATAGGTAATATATTGCTTAATTTTACCCTTGTATAATCTTTTCATATACACACATCTCAGATGCAACTTCATGAGGAACTGTACAAATAAAACCCACAAATGGCATAAGAAAAAAAAATGACAGTTAAATGTTTGAAGAAATGTCTCATCATCACTGTTCAACAACATAAAGGTTAAGTGATGATGCACTTATTCAAAAAATTGTACACAATTCACTATACAAATATAATACATTGGACAGCTATGTAGGAATATACAAGACTTAAAAACAGATCTAAGGCATTATGCTAGATTTTAGCATTTTGAGGTTCTTGCACATAGCTTTTACCTGTAGTAAGAAACTTAAAAGATTTTGTTTCAGTCTATAAAGAAACACCAGGGAGAAAATTCTAATGAAAATCGAAGCCGCTACAGTAATTTTCTTTTGTGCAGAGAATGCTTTTGCTCCTAGGCAGCATACTACCATACAAATACTAGAAAATTTTAAATTCACACCAACAATTAATGGCTTAAGTTGCATTTCAAAATTGATTGTGTATCTTTGGGTTCTGCAAGTGGGTCTGTGCCACTCGTTTCATGTGTTAAGCCCATATGAACTCCATTTTTAAACACAGATTAAAAACCGCATTATATAAACTGCAAAAACATTGCTTTCAGTTGGTACAGGCCGTAAGAGATACACGTGGGAGGGGGTGTTTTGAATCTTCGAGTCAAACGAATTCGTTGCAGGGAAAACAGCTCACGTCACTTTTTAAACTTACCACATTACATGAACACTTAAATGAGTTTTACAACCAAGTTAATGAATGTATACTTTTCACATTATGTGTTTTTCACATTTATTAATATAAGTAAAACACTGATTATTTGTTCTGTTAAACAAAAACCAAGTACTCAGTCTAACAAGTTTATTGTGTTCAGTGTGAGAAATACTGATAATGAGCGGTCCATTTGGCTTTTGCTTCTACAGGGATCAGTATGGCCAGGAGTCCGTCACTGACTCTTAATTGGATGTAAAGCAAAATCCCTTTTACCTGCTCTGAGCCATAAGAGAACTGACAATCTCTTTTTCTTTAAAACAGTAATGACCATGAATTATTCTAAACTACCAGTATCCCAGGTTTGCAGATTTGTCCAAATTGGGACTGACATGAAAACACAGTGGGCGGGTGGAGAAACAATAAAAAAGGTACACAGATATTTGGGGACAGTGTGACAGTGAAAAGGGACTTAAAACAAAACAAACAAACAAATCCAGTTTAAACTCCCTTTCTCTTTTGTGCTGTGTGACATTAAAGTCATTCTAATTCACATGTTTCTAAAAACTTGAAACCGGTCACATTAAATGGCGTAGATCACCAGCCCATCGCACCAACGAGGACTGGAGTTCCGGGCCGACATCTGCTTGTTTCTTCCCATCACAGTTGGGCAACCCAATGGTCTGGTTGAGAAAAGTAGAGCCTTTCGAGGGGGACATGTGAACTGGTGGCCCCTGAGAAGTGCTGTTCCTTGGCCACTTCCCTGTAGCGAGACCCCCCTCAAGTGGAAAAAAGTATCAAAATGCAAATTTCCAGAAAATGTCTTTAGTGTGGAGCAACACTTTCAGACTGTCTCCTTCCTGTTTATCTTTGGGCACTGTCTCTTTCTATCCTTCCACAGTCTGGACACACACACACACAGATACAAACAGGGCTAGTCGGTATGCTTTTCACCCTGCCACAAAATCATCAAAGTTCAAGGAAAAACCTCTCTGTTCCTAAAAAGCCTGGCTAATGAGATATAAAAAGCTTTGCTTGTTGGACATCAAAAAGACATCACTCTGAAATTTAGGTAAGAAAGTATGTGTATCAGGAGTTGGGGAGACATAGCTCAAAAAAGGTCACCAGTTTCTTGGTATTCCAGCTGTCTGAAACTGATGCCAATTAAGAAAAGATTATTCCCCTACCAGAGTGGGCAAGAAAAACAACCGTAAAAGTGGCCTGCTTTTTAGTAACATGTAGTCTTCCTAAGGTTCATTAAGAAAGAATATAAACATATAAAAATCAAGAATCGGTTCCTACAGCGGCTGCATATCATACAGATTAGATAAATGATTTATGAGCAGAATCACAAGGTTTAGAAAATAAAAAGTCTTAAGTCTACAAATTAGGTCTAATCAAGGCATTGAGATCCTTTACAAAACACCTTTAGGAGACGTTGCTATTAAGATATCTAATTTTAATACTGAAGTACCTCATTTTTGAGTCAATTCCACAATATGTATACCTCACAAAAATGATACAATTAAAACACTTAAGTTCTCAACTTAAATTATTGCTTGTTTACATATAAATTGGATTTTATGTACCTTACAAAACTTCGGCTTAGTCAGCACTGCTAAAAAACAAAATAAAAAACACATGGTGGAGGTTAAATCTGTCGTGATATCTGCTGTCAATTTGAAGCACACTATTATCTTCTCCCGTTTTGTAGGCCAGTGTTGCTGGGGAATCGAGTAACATGCCTCCAAAGCAGGTGTCCCCGGTGTGCTGGGTATCAAGTCCTAACTCTGTTCCTCTCCTTGCCAGTAAATATATTTTTCTGAAATTTAATAGTGAGCAATTGGTAAGGGGCTGGCAAAACATGTCAGGAAATAATGGGATTACCTGGTTTCTGTTGCTTTTATTTAAAAAAAAAAGAATGAAAGCGGGGAGAACTGGGGAAGGGCAGAGGTGGGATCAGATGGAAGAGGAGGGGCTGATTCGAGCTGTCTGTCTGATCAATCTAAAAGGAACTGAATTTGGAAATGAAAAGTATCTCTTCTCGATTCATGATCTGGGTGAGCTCATTTGGTTTGAACAAAAGAAAAAAAAAAAAAAGGCGGGGGAAAGTACTTGTTTATATTAACAGCCCTCCCACAGGCTCCTTTTCATCTGTTCAGTAACTGGAAGCTCTTTCCAACAGGGTCTCGAGTGCTTTCACAAAGATACATCTATGGTCTTTGCGCGGCGCTGTCTCTGTACACACAGCGCGGTCTGTGCGTCTGCCCTGCTTTCATCCCAAAGGCAGGCTTAGCTTAAAACACCTTTTTTTAAAATTTGTTTCCTTCCCCCAGATGGAATTTTAATCTTTTGTACTGGACTGGTTAGCCAGGGGAAACAAAGCAAGAAACCAGTATCTGGAACCAGGCAGGAACAGAACAAGAGCATGGGTGTTTTCCTTAAACACATACATTTAGATACATTCAATCTGACACGGGTATGGAGTTTGCCTGTCAACATGTACTTGGCAGGAGAGATCTAAGTTGCACTAAGGTGAATGCAGTGAACAGACGGAGCGACCGTCCGGGCGTGGGCTGCAGGCCGTCAGCACACAAGGCCGCTCCTCCTGCAGCAGCCGGGGGTCCACCCTGCGGCCAGGGCCCAGGCCGTTGGCCCCTCTCGCTCTGGCAGGACTGGATGGCAGGTCAGTTGGGTCAAAACAAATAGACGCAGCTCTCCAGACTGGTAAGCGTTTTGAGCACGTGAGCCCAATCAGCTGAAGAAAGAGGCAACCAGCTCCCTTCCGTGTCAGCAGTATTTCTGCAGGAAACAAAGAGGAAGTGGTGTAGTGTCTCCGAACTTTTGGTAAAACCATCATAAAGTCCATCACAAAAACAGTAGAACACGTGGCCGTTTTAAATAATGCCAGTCACAAAGCTGCGTCCCGATGAAGTACACTTGATTTTGATGCAGATGAGCAGATGGCACTGCTCCTAACTGAACACAGAGAACGGTGCCCAAGGCCAGGAGATCCTGCGCGCTACTCTGAAGGCCCCAGACTGCAATGGCTCACAGATCAACCCTTCGGAGTGACTGCACTCCTGTACTGGTGACCACGTAACAGAGATTACCACAAGACCCAAGATACCCAGTTGCTGAATTGCCTTTGCTCTTTGACAGCATCCAATCCAGAAGTGGTCACTGTTTTCCCAGTCCTTCCTCAAAATCATCCAGTGCAAACCCACTTCCCTGTAAAACGTCCCCTCCCGACGCTCCCTCACTGCCGCACTCCTGTGCACAGTGGGGTGTGTTCTCGCTGGCTTCAGCAAGTGGAGAAGCCTGGGGTTTTGACTTTAGGGAGCTACTGTCAGCTTCTGACTGCTAATGCCAATGATCTGAATGACCACACAAGCGAGAGTCACGGGGAGGTGCTTCCTTGGTTGGTGTAAGTAGATCTGCCCATGCTTTTCTCTGGCTATTGGCTATCCTCCCCTCAAGAGTCATTCACTGAGCAAATATTAATTAATCAATATTAACTCTGTACCGGATGCTGGGAATAGAAACCGTAGTAAGATATTTCCAGTCACTGCTATCAAAACGGTCCTGAACAGGCCAGGCAGACAAATAACTCTGTGATCTGAGTTATGTGAGGAAAAGTACTGGTTGCTGCAGGAACATAATATGATTGCATCTGGGATTTAGATATTCAGACACAGAATTCTAGCGAATCAGGGCCATTAGAGATTTTCTAGTTTAAGGAAGATGAGAGAGGAAGTAAGCCCCAAGTAATCCATTTCACCAAAGCGCCCTGAGAGGGGATCTGGGGAGACTTGCCAGATCAGAGTTAGCGTTCCCGGGTGGAATCAGAGTCCTGGTCATGTGCACAGCTCTCCCAAGCTTAAGAAACCTGATTACACTTCCTCCTAGAGAAGAAAACTTAATGTGCTTTCCCCTATAACGTAAAGTTCAGTAACGTATTTGTTCCTAGTTTGTCGTCCCTTGTATGATTTTACATGGAAACACCCCACAGCTCTGGTTGAAATATAAAAAAAAGCTCCTCAGTTTTCCAGTTAGTCTGGAAAAAAAGTCTATTGAGATGCAGAGGTGTCTGTGGAAACTCCAAGGCAGTATTCTTCCCGTGATTGACATCTACACGCACTGGCAGCCAGTCACTTAATCTTTCTGTAGCTGACACTCCTTAGGGCTGTTGTGGGCATTAAACAAAACCACTCAAGTAGTTCCGGGGGCAGAATAAGCGCTCAGTAACTGTCACCGTCGTCATCAACTCAAAGCCGATTCTACTTAGCATTCAATTTCTAAGATGCTAGTAAATAGAAGTAATTACAACTATACTTTATACAAGAGCCATGTGGCTGAGCAGTAAACTCAATTTTCATATATTTAAATATATGTAAAACAAAGGCTACTAAATCCTTGTAAAAGGAAGAACCTTTAGGTTAAGTAAAATATCTGCCCTTCTCTAGTTTTTAGTAAATCCCTGGTTGTATATTCTAGCTCTGCTTAAAGCAAGATACAATTTTAATCTCCATTTCAAGATAAATGGAGCACAGATTCAATTAGTAATGGATCACAGTGGTTTTCAGTTCAAAGAGAACCTGGTTGCCAATAAAAATTCTGAAAAGAGTTCCTTTCAGATTCACAGCAGCAGAGTACATGGCAGAGACACAGAAGATGACGATGACAGAACCCCTCTCCGTGCACACGTCAGTGGGACGGTGACAGATGCAGAGTGATTTCCAGTTATTACCCATGGATTCGAAGGGATACACCATACAGATTATTCTCTGAAGGAACGAGAGTGTCTGAGACGGACGTTCTCTAGCCTTAACATTCAGCATGATGCAGAGCCAGATGCAGGCGGGGGGACTAGAAAACACAGGGAGAGGTATAAATGGCTCGGACTAGGGGATAACAGAATTCTCACCACAGATCCCGAAAGGCACTTTGGATGGAGAAAACACTATATGCTACTGTGCAAGTTGCTTTTTGTGATCCTAATGCTAATCTTTCCAGGTCAGGTTCCCAGGTACCCGTCGGCACCCGGGTGTGCGTGCAGTGAACACCTGGTTCTGCCGACCCACCTTGCCCACATCTCTGCCCCTGCCCTGTGCCGATCAGTCCAGCCAACTTGGAAGGTCTGTGCCCCTCTGTGGTGCTGCTCGGGGTGGCCCCCCTTCTTGCCTCCAGCATATTCCACCACGATTAGCTGTTTGACCTGGGGTGAGTCACAGGTTCGGTCTCTCATCTAAAAATGTGGGGGAGGCCTAAATGCCTAGGTCCCTGGTGCATCAGAGTATGAAAGGTGGTGCCCTGTCCTTGCTTGCGAGGGTTCCTCCATGCTGAGATGGGGCACCCGTGCCTGAGGGAGGACTCTACTCAACAGGGAGCTCGGGCGTCACTGCCTGTTCCAGAGGATACACGAGTGTCTCTTCTTCCCTTTACGATCTATACAGAGAGAAAGGAACGACACCAAAGAAGGCAGTCACTTGTTCCTTTGTGGCCTTTTCCAGTGTTACCTGCATAAAACCCTTTGAAAATTCTCCCGAGAGCCCTGGGCTCCCATCGGGGATGTAGGCAGTAGTGCGCAGGGGGAGCTAAGAGTGCACATTCAGGGCTCGTCCTGCCTGGGTTTCCTTCCTGGGGCGGCGGGACCTTGGGCAAGTCATTAAACCCTCAAAAACAGTGGTCCTAGGATGCGGCTGGGGAGTGGTTTAAATGAGCTCCTCCACATACAGCTCTTGGCAGAGAATCAGGCCTGTGGTTCATGCTCAACACAGGCTGGTTGTTTCTGTAACTGTTTAAAAGGCAGATGAA
Source organism: Camelus bactrianus (assembly GCF_048773025.1). Classification (NCBI taxonomy): domain Eukaryota; kingdom Metazoa; phylum Chordata; class Mammalia; order Artiodactyla; family Camelidae; genus Camelus; species Camelus bactrianus. The sequence goes on from NC_133567.1 coordinate 12,841,647, forward strand.
GTGGGGAGGGTATTGCTCAAGTGGTAGAGCACGAGCTTAGTAGCATGCACAAGGCCCTGAGTTCAACCTCCAATGCCCCATCTAAAAATAAATAATAAAATTGAATCACCTCCCACCTGCCAAAAATAACAATAATAAAATAATACAATAAATAATTAAAAAATAAATGGTCAGTCAGGAAAAAATAAATAAAAGGCAGGCAATGGGCCACCTGCGTGTCTTTACTTCCCTTCTTGGAGGTAAGTGGCAGCAGAAGAAAGGACACAAGGTGAGTTACTTTCTGGGGCTCTGAGGAGACAGGAGTGAAGGCTGGGCTGCTGGCCTGGCCCGGGCAGTGCTTCCGAGGGCCTCCCCCACCAGGTGCTTCCCCAGAGCCCTGGCCAGCACATTTCCCGAAGTGGGAAATGTAAGCCTGGCCCCCTAAATCCATTTTTTGCCCCCATAGAGACACTACTCAGAGGTTAGGTGCCCAGCACTTCTGGGTTAAAATGAGCCATCCCCCGTGGGAGCCCATAAACCACATCGTTCCTCTGAGAAGTGCACCCTAGGTTTCCAGCCTCTGCTCTGTGCACATGAGCCGTCACTGAGTCTGGCGGCCACTGCCCATGTGGGTGCCGTGGAGGGGAGGACAGGACTGGTGGCAGGGAAGATGCTGGTCCTCAAGGGGGCTTCAGACCTTAATTGATGGCACATTTGGAGTCTAAACACATGGTGGCACATTTGGAGTCTAAACACATGGTCAGTATAAAATGTATTCCATTTTCAGTTAGTTAGGCTCACTGGATCAGTACGTTAACTGTGCAGATGAAGTGCTCACTCTGTCTTCACCTACAGGACCCCACCCACTGCCACGCGAGTCTGTGCTTCTTCAAACAAGGCAAACCACGCTGAGAAAAATCCACACACTGTGGTTAAATCTGGATTCAACTTTATTACTTTTTAAACATGAATGCTAATATAAACAAAATGACCCACGATCCCCCCTTTTTTGGTAGGAAATTCAACATTGACCTTACATTTTCTCCATCGAGGGAGAACTTTTACTTTAGAAGAGCCGTCTACTGCTAGGGATAATACCCCTGCCTTAAGAGGGCCCCACAGCCCCCTCCACCCGGGTGCCAAGTTGCTCAGGGCCTTCTCTGTAACAGGTCTGCCGCCAGGCTCACAGCTTAGCTGGGTTCTAGGTACTGACTATTCTACTGTTTCAAGGTTTGGTTGAACATAGTACCAGTCTTCTTAGAACAAGTGTTTAAGGTAATAAGCAAATAACGTTTACAAGATTCTTGCCTAAATAAAATGAAATACAGAAGAATCCTTAGAAAGACAAAACTTAAAGGAGAGAGAGCAATTACAAGTTAGACCCTCTTCATCCTACTGAAAATCAAACATGATTCAGAAAATGCAAAAATAAACCAAAGTGTGCCCTAACATGATTAATTCTTTGCTACTTTTTTTTTTTTTTTGCTTTGCTCTAGAATAGTTTCATGCCAGGGCAAAATTAGTGTTCTTAATTCCTACACCACCATCAGCTCAATTAAAATGAGCTTATTAAAGAAATAATTATTCACAGAAAAACCACCGCATGCCAGATAAAATGAGAAGATACTAAAAAAAAAAAAAAAAAAACCAAACTCAAGTATTTTGCAACTCTTTTCAATCTACAGGCTGACAACATATCGGTGCCAATTTTGGTCCATGAGACGTTCACATCCACTTTGCTACCATATACTGGTATTTATGTCTCTGGTTGTTTCTTACCCGTGATGCGTCTCCCTCCTGCTTAATCATGTCCATCCCGGGCAGCTGGTTTGGGAAAAGGCTGCCTCCCCTCAGAGCAGGATCGTTAACCTGAGGGCGACAGGGCAGGACAGTGGCTTCATTTGGTGGGACACCTGGGAGTGTACTGGGAAACAACCAACCCCTGACCACCTGTTTTCAGGAGTAGAATTATGGGGAAAAAGTACTGTGGGAAAATGGCTATATCCCTTATCTACTCTCCCATGTGTATATTTTGGAGGGAGAGGGGAGGAACGTGAAAATACTTATAATACACTAGATGCCTTCAAAATGAAATCTGATTTGCATTCTGTACAGAAATTCAACAGAGATGATGTTAGAAACATTCTTATGCCTTAACATGTTCACCTTTTTGAGTGCAAATGAGACTAATGACTCCAGATACCTGTTACTTTAGGCAAGTTACTGATTAGCAAGAGCAGGTGTGAATACCCAAAACCAGGCAGGATCTTGTGAATCTTCTCCAAGTGAACTATTCATTAATATTTGGGTATTTCTTTTACAAATGACACTTTCCCTACTAGCAAATCGGAAACTACCAGTGGCCCATTTTTGTGGGAAATTCAATGTCCATACTGTATTCTCTCCACTGAAAAGATGGAAGGTCTGTTTCTTCAGTTTTTGTTTAATTTAAACAAGTATTTAGCCACCCTTAATTCAACAAGAGAAGTACAAATTATTACACACATGTATGGACTCCTTAAATTGCAAAGGGCTTTAAATTTTCTCATGCATCACTGCACATTTAAAAAAATTACTTTATTCTTTTTGGAGGTAATTAAGTTTATTTAATTAATTTATTTAACAGAGGTACTGGGGATAGAACCCAGGACCCCGTGCATGCTAAGCCTACACTCTTCCACTGAGCTATACTCTCCCCCTGACTATGCATTTTTCTCAATCATCTTTTTATAGAATAAAACACCGAGGCATTGTAAAATTTAGTAAATTTTCAAGCAAATTGTGGTTTACCAACATCAGGATTAAATAGACCTCATTAAACTTTCACTCTTTTGCCATTATCACAATCATGACCTAACAAATTTACAGTGCTGTCAATGACTTACTGGTTGTTTAAACTTTCCAAGCCTCAATTTCTCCAGATTTGAAATATGATTCACAGCCTCTGCCATGTCAGTACTTTGCATGAACTACTGAGGAAGCAGAATGCCAAGCATTTTGTGCCCTTTAAAAATAAGATCTTTAATACAGGTAAAAAAAAATTAACCAATATCTGTACCTCTGGATCAGCCCATCACAATTTCTGAATTCTAGGCTGAGATACCAAATGTTTGAGTCTCTCTGCCACCCCAGTGAAGCTCGCATGTACTTATAGATGGCAGAATCATTCAGTATTAAACACAAAACAGAATTATTAAAAAAAAAAAAAAAAGGACTGGGGGAAAAAAAACCCCATAGCATCCACAATCCAAAGATAATAAAGAATGGTTCTGGGATATTGTGTCAGTCTCCCTGCACAGGTGAACCATCACCTTTAATAAAGCTAATTGGATGGCAGGTAGTTTGGCCTTTGCTTTTCATCTGGTTTTACGTTTAAAAAAAAAAGTTCTTACACAAAAAATCCAAAATTAACTTTTTAAAAAAGCACATTTCACTATCCCACTTTTTGAGTCATCTTAGATACTGCTAAAACCCTCAAGTGAGAGAAAAATTTAAATGACAAAATTAAGTAAAAGTTTTTGAGCAGTCAGGGATCCTTTCATGTTTATTTCATCATTGACAAGTATTTCTGTTAATCACACCAACACAAGTAAGGTGAAAAAACACTCTTCAAAATAAATGTGGGAGTTGATGGCAGATGTTAAATACATGGAAAGATCCATTCCATGCAGAAATAGACAAAAAGTGACAATCGGAAGACCAAGGACGGCTTCTGCCTGGGGGCTCACCTGCTCGGGACCCATGGAGGACAGCCCCGACGTAGGCACGGAGGTCACTGAGGTCATGCTGATCTGCCCTGTCATCTGGTTCATGCTGCTCATGCCACCCGTGTTGGTCGCCATGGACACGTTGATGTTCATGTTGTTGTACATGCTGGTGTTCGCTTGCTGTCCAAAGTGGGGAGGGGACTGTTGCGAAAACATGCTGGGAACACAGTGAAGATTAAAATGTTAGAGCCCCAGGGCCACCAGGCAGGCAGTGCTGAGCACCTGTTTCTCAGGCTGAAGGAACCCAGGGTGGGGAGGGCGGGAGGGGGTGAGGTCAGAACCAGCAGGGGAGGTGCTCAGTGAAGCTGTAGGGCCCTCACACCCTTCACCTGCTCCTAAAATCACTGTGAAGGTCTGGAAGGATGTCTCCCACTTTCAAGTCTGCTTTTGTTACACGTACTGATGGAGGGCAGCTCCTAGGCCCCCACCTCCCACAGCAGTTGCCGTCATAAACTGGCGGGGGTGCTACCTTCTTAAGGGAGAGTTCCTTTTACCCCCAAGGAATAAAATATTGTGCCAAGGTTTTGTAAATTCTGGTAACTTCTGCCCTAGGAAAAGTAAAATGGCTTGCTCAGCAGTTTACTTGGTATTGCTCCCTTGAGCAAAGAGGGAAAATACAGAAGAGAGACAGGTGGTCTGTAGAGATTCCCTAGTGATCATTTCTACTAGAAAGACACAGAACAGCGGCGTACCTGCTTCCACCCATGCTGCCCTGGGCCCACCCGTTCATGTCCGAGGAGGCCTGGTAGGCCGGGTTAGCCTGGGACTGCTGCATCATGGGGCTCTGGGTGTGTGCCATTCTGGGCGACATCAGAGGGCTCTGGGGGGCTGTGGCCCCAGTGAAGCCTGGGTCAGGCTGCTGACTTATTCCTTAAAAGACAGAACAGAAATCCAGGGGAGACTGTTAGCTTTACTGTAGAGACGGCGGGGAAAAAAGAACATTCAGATTAAATACACAAAGAGAATTACTTTCAAGCACCTGATCACGTGCTGGTAAATTACACACATACATGAAGAAAAAAACTCCATATAGTGGGTTCTCTCCAGTAATGAAAGGGGTGTCTAGGAACCTCAGTAACCACGACTAGAGGTGGAGAGAGGAAACACTATTCTTTCCCCATATCCCTTTCTCAATCAAGAATGAGTCAAGTATGGACAGTTCTCTTTGACCTGAAATAGTCTTTAAATGTTTATATGTCACTATAATAGGATTAAACTGGATTAAAGTTTTGCTATTATATAAAAAGCCAATGCATCTGAATAATTTTTTATTAAATTAACTCAAGTGATTCTATGATGAGATCAATGCATTTTAAAAAATAAGTAACTGTATTCATGATTAGCTTGCGTCTTTACCAAGGGTTCTGTGGTACTTCAGCACTATTCACGACTAGCAAGAACACAAAAAAAATTTCAGTATAGGCTTCTTGTTCAGTTTAGAGGTACACATGGCGTTTACACTAAAAGGAAAAAACTTTCAGCTGATTTTTTCTAAATCATCAAAAAGGAAAAAGAAAGGAGCTGGGAAACAAAGGATGCAACATCTTAGACAATTTCAGGGATGACATAAAGGTAAGTACTTTTTGGCCTAGAAAACATGTAAACATGCATATTTAATTAGTACTTAAAGCAGCTGTAAAAGAAAAGCTTAAGATCACACAGGAAAAAGCTGCACATTATCCTTCTGTTTCCTTAAAGAAATAGGAGACGTGAAGTTAAGCACCGCAAAGACTGGGTAGTTATTTATAGAGAACTCTGGTAGAAGAGGGGGAAAGTCATTCTGAATATTAATGCTGATGTAAGGACTTCCTTTTATCAGTAGTTCAATGATTAATTGAGTATGACATGCACACGAATATTCATGTTTATGACACTGCACACTTTGCACGCTCATCTCTGAAGACTGACATTAAACAACAAATCAATACGATGGAAACTAAGAGGCCGCCCACTGCGGGTTTTGTGCACACTTCTCAAGATTATCAATTCATTAAAGACTCGGTATAATATTGCAAGTCTTCATTTTTCGAAACTTGTACAACATCTGTAATACTTACAATGATGTAGCTTTCAACATTCTGTATATATCTATTGATTTGAGTCAGACTCGGAGGTTTTCAAATATAAATATATGCACATGTACCTGTATTTACAGATACTCACAAACATATGCCTTTGCATGCGTGCACGCACACACACACACACTCTTACAAGCAGGAGTGGTAGATGCACTGTACACATGCACACTTGCTTCAGTCATTCTTACAGTAAGACCCGCACTCAGAGAAAAGGTGGTACCTGAGCTGAGAGACTGGAAGGTACCGTGCTGGACCTGGGGGCTCCTGACAGGCCCCAACTGTCCTCCCAGGTTTCCTAGCATCCCCTGGTTAGCCAGGTTCATCTGGGAGCCATGCAAAGAGCTGAGAGAGAGGAGCTGTGACCCAGGACTGGGGGACACTGGGGAGAAAGGACTGGTGAAAGGTGGTGGGGGTGTAGGTCCAGTACCGTAGTTCGGAGGGAATGGAAACTGCTGTGCATTTGCCTGGGGGATCCGGGGGTTGCTCAGAGTTGCTGGCACACCACTAGGAGCCACCACGCTTGGCGTCATGTTCAACCCCTGTCCTCTCATCATCAAAGTTCGCTGCTGAACTTGCTGCTGATGCATTTGTCTCTGTCGAAGATGCTGGTTCAGGATTTCCCTCTGTCTTTGGGCCAGCATCTGGGCATTGATAGGTGGCTGGAATGGGGGGCAATACATGGAGGAATACAAAGATTGAAAAAGAAACCATACGTTAGCAATAGGGTAGCAAAGGGCACCGTCTCGTGCAAAGTTACTAGGAGAAGAAAAGAGAACATTTTAGAGTTGAACAATTGGTGGCTGAGAATGTGAGCTTCTACGTCTGTAGAGATGACAGTGATTCTGAAAGCCTGCAATGACTGACGGGTAAGTTGGATGTTAGCATCAATTAACTTTAGACTCACTGTGAGGACACAGTTAACTGAAGGAGCCCACAGGAGCACCAATCCTGTCTCCAAGAAGACTGTGTGACAGAAGCCTTGAGGATGCAAGTTTAGAGTCTCATTCAAGGGACACTCAAGTCTAAAGGGAATCCAAATCACTGGGCCAAAGGTGGCTCTGAAGCAGTTCAGAAAAGGCTGAACAGAGGCAGGAAGAAAGAATGTAGGGACAGAGAGGGTGACAGAGGCCAGGACACACTGGGCAGGAGCACGGGAGGGGCGCCCATGCTGGCCGTCAGGACGAGGTTATGGGTCCTGGCAATGGCCTCCATTATTCGTGGACTCTGCATCGGTGAACTGGCCCCTCCGCTGACATTTATTTGTCACCCCAGAACCAACACTCATAGCACTGTCATCACTTATGGACACGTGTGGAGCAGCACGTGAGGGACGCCCGCATGCACACCTGCCTGAGGCGGAAACAAGGCCACACCGCCACCATGTCTCAGCGCTCACACTGCAGACAAGTGTCCTTTTGGTGGACTATTTAGTTCCATGGGTTTTCACACTGTTGTGCTTTTTGTTGGTGATTCTGCTGGTGAAAACAGCTCCTGAGAGGAGCGCTGAAGTGCCGTCTAGGGTCCACAGCACGGGAGGCCGGGATGGGCCTCACGGAGAGGACGTGTGTGTGACGGGAGCTGCGTGCAGGCACGAGTTATGGGGCTGCTAGCCGTGAGTTCAGTATTAACAAAGTCACAGAACATATTAAACAAGGTGTCGTCAAACAGAAAGTACACCGACTCACTGATGAAAATGTGACCAGAGGCTCAAGGGACCTGACCCTTTATCTCTCCTAGGAGGAATGGCTCCACTTTCACTAATTTGGCATTTGCAGTGACTTCGCAGAACACAACCAAGGTGAATAATGAGGCTGTTACCTGGCAATGATGGCCGGATGAGGGGGGGCCACAAAGCAAGACTAGGTGGATAACCGAGTGACAGGACAGACCCAGCGTGCTGATCTGGACCAACGTGTGTGGCCCCCCCTTGTCACTTTCAAGGAGCAGAAATGACAAGAGGAGTCAAATGGATGCAGTGAAAGCAGGTGGCTGGCCTGCGCCTTACCTGTGTGGGTACTCCGGGCCTCAGAGTCAAGTTCACATTTGAAACATTGCTGATTTGATTCATAAGTGGCTGGCGGTTCTAAATGCACACACATAGCAATCAATACATTTTGAAACAGAACGTATATTATTTCTAATCACCTTCCTCAAGAAGTCACCCTCCCCGACCCAACCTCTGCATGCTGTTGGGTATGGAAACCACAGGGTCTGCAGCTGAATGCCCTTATAAAGCCAGTTATCAGTGAGGTTCCCACTGCTTGTAACTCAGAAATTACTCTGGACTATTTGGAAAACATGCTGGTTCTGAGGGAGAGACGGGGTGGAATGATCAGCTAAGGAGACCAAGAGGAAGACTGGGAAAAAAGTAGAGGGGAAAAAGAGGAGATTTAAAAGCCCACAACTTTATTAGTTACTGTATTACAGCAATCTGTCCAGGCTTGTTTTAGTGAGAACACATTCTCTTGAGCTAAACAGGTGTTCTGTAAGGCAGCATCCCTCTACCCCCATTCTGTTAAGAGTGATGATTGCTGTCAGGAAGCAGGACTTAGACTTGAGCTGCTGCTGTCCTGGGTGCTCACTTTGGGCTAGAATCTTTTTATTTGCCTGGAAACTGTGCTAGGACCTTTAAACATGTCCAGATTGCCCTGGACTGCACAACAACCCCATTTTACAGATCTAAACATTGAGGCTCGGAGAGCTCAAGGTTAGACCATCAGTAAGTAATGGAGCTAGGAAATCAAAGGCGAGATGCTCTACATGGGTGGAGCTGGCAGAGGAGGAAGACGGGAAGGAAGTAAAGTAGAACGAGTATGAAAAGGGTGTGATCCTCGCGGACACCCTCTTAGAAAGGACAGACAGGGTTTAAGCCTCTCACGAGGACCTGTCACTGTTGCTCTGCCTCAACCTACCTTCCCTATGTCCCCCACCCCCACCTTCCCTGACGTCGCAGGCACAGCCAAGAACACACCTGCTGTGCTTGGAGGCGATGTTGCAGTTGAAGCCTCAGCTGGTTTGGCTGGTTCTGCACGAGGCCCGCGGGCCGCAGGCCGGGTCTGGGCTGCATGCGGAGAGTGGCATAACTGGGCCGCTGTCCCATGGTGTGAAAGTTGGGGTCCTGCATGGGCGTGTAGCTGCCCTGGGCCATCTGTGCCTGAGACGCATACTGCTGTGGGAACACAGAGGCCTTCTGCTCCAGCATGATGTTGGAGTCCTGACTCGAGAACTGTTCTGGGTCTACCGCTTGGCTCTGAAGAGAAAGCCCCCAGACAACAAACAAATAAACCCACTGGAGACGGCAGGGTGAACATGGGGCTGCTTCCTCGCACTGTCCTGTAAGTGAAGCTTCTCCTCTTGTACTTAACTACCCAAAGGCACTTCTGGCTTCACTCCACTGTCTTCCTAGAAAATGCCTCTTTGTTCAAAAGATCCAGTGACTCAAGGCCAGGCCAGGGGTCAGGGCTGACTCCCAGCAACACCCCTTCTGAGGGAAGGGAGAGATGGGCTGTGACTGAGGAAGGCCGCCTCCGCAAGCCGCCCACCAGACTGACCTGGACTTTAAAATGTGAATGTCCCCTTGAAGGGGTAAGTTTTTTGACTGATTAGTCATACCTGTATAAATTGTGTAAATCAGACAAGCACCTTGGTCCCTGGCTGGGATCAGCAGTGTTGGGCACCTACCACTGTTGTTCCCATTTTGCAGATAACAAAACTGAGACTTGGTGCCATGCAGCAAACTGTGACAAGCCCACCTGGCTAGTCATGGATGGGTTCCTATCGAGTCTGTGACTTGGGACCTGAGCCGCTCACCAGGGTATGTGACTACTTCTGGGGCTGTCAGAGTTCCCTTCACACCCCAGGCTTTGCCACCACGGAAGCATTTTAACATGTTTGTCATTCCTGACTTCTTACGGCTGCCCTATCTGGGGCAGGTGTAGAAATCGAGAATTTCTCTGGTGGGGCGGGGGGCACCTGAGATCCAAGTGGCCCTAAATGACTGTGAAGAGCAGGAAAGAGCCCCTGGCTCCTTCTCCTCTTCCATCCACTTCAGGCGGAGCTGCTCCCAACCTCCTGATATAGAGCAGGGGGCCCAACGGCAAAATCCTCTCAGGTTTTCTTTAGCCAGTGACGCTGCAGGCCTTCCTCACTCCAGCTGACCCATGTTAGAGCAGGACCTGGAGCCACCCAGAATCCGGGCTCAGTTCAGGTCAACCCATGCGAACTGGGCCCATTCCCCGCCTGGCACAGTGTTTTGAAAATGTGGGTGGAAACTCCTTGAAAGAAACCATTCACTGTTGAACTACTGCTCTAACCATATCTGCAAAACTATCTCAGAACTTTAAATATTTGCCCATCTTTAACAGAGAGAAAGTTTAAGTGATTTCCATTTTGCATGAAAACACACAACTCTGATGAAGGCAAATAAAGTCCATCTGTAGTCTACGTTTCCCTGGACTCTACCTAACAATCATGTTTCTATAATTGAGTTTAATATGATGATATCATAAGGACGATGGATTTGATGAGACAAAATAGAAATAACAAAAATAAATAAAAAAAGACTAAAAATATTAAATGATGAAACACCACCAATTTTGATAAAAACAATGCTACAGGTCACTCAGCAACCCCAAGAATCACATTTTTAAATGTCACACTGACAAAACTCAAGGGAAGCAACGCTGAATGCTAAATTCTCACTACCACCGGAGGCAAAGCAAACCAGCCACACAGGAAGTATTTCAACTCCATTTTCCTTTTGATTTATTTCAGGTTACACTATGTAACCTCAAGTCATTTCTTTCCATTCTGCTGTTCGCGGTATGAACCGACAAGTCTTAACTCCCACTTACGTCTGCTAAATGTGGGAATTATGACAAGACTATTTTTGATGCTTCAGAGAAGTCTCCAATGACTCTGCATCACCTTTCTCACAGACCCTGATGACACGTCATATGTCCAAGAAGTAGATCGAAGCCCGGAAGGTACTTTTTAGCAGTAAGAAATAGGGAAGATTCATGCTGAGAAAAGAAGAAGATGGCAGCGAGGCTGTGACCGTTTTTCCAGGTTGCTCTTTATACAGCAAACCAGGATGCCTGCTGCACACAAACTGAGCTGTGTGGCCAGACTCAGAAAGTGCCAAGTTATTTCATGAGACCATGTTATTTATCATACTGTCGCCGTGAAGTAGTCTTCAGGCAGGGAATTACTTTACTTACCAGGAGGGGGAAGCTACATAAGCACACTAGGGCTGGTTACCTTCCTCATTTTCCCTCCCATGGATGCTTAAATCTCCTCCACATGACTGTGGGCTAAATCCAAGCAGAGGTCAAAATGACTACTGGATGGCAGCTACCTTTAAAATAACCTCTGCTAACTTATGTGCAAAGTATTCTTTTAGACAAGTAGCTCCCCATCACCAGCCCGAGTTCTATGTAAAGCTCATTCTCAGTATCTACCATTCTTGGGCAAAAGTTTCTGTGGGAGTAACAAGGGGACGGGGAGACAGAAAACAGTGCTTGCTTGTTACGAGGTAAGGAAGTATTCTAAAAAGCAGACTGCAGGTTATCTGTAAACAAGAGAAAACAGACACCTCCGTGCCCACGAAGTGCTTGGCCCCCGCCAGCCTCAGCTTCGCCCGGCGCCTACCTGGCTGACCAGCTCGGGTATCCCCAGAGCCCTGTCGATCTCCTCCAGGCCATCGAAGTTTCGCAAGGCCAAGTAGAGCTGGTCCAGGAGAGCACCTTCGTCACTTGGGGACTCAGCTGCAGGGTGTGGGCAGAGTGGGTCATCTGGAGAGCTGCCGAACGGCTGCCTGTGGAGAGACAGGTTCGTCTTGGGCTCGTGGACTAGAGAACGTTTTTTTCCCCTTAAAGACAAAAGTAGTGAAATACTGTACCAGCCAGACATGGAACAAAAAGACAACCCAGATAGTAGATACACTTTTTGTTCAGTGCCTAACAGAGGCCGGACACACATCTAGGCCTTAGCTGTTAATGATCTTTGTTTTTACTGCCCCCTCTTTAAAGCTGGCAAAGCTGAGAATTAGAGAGGTTGTCACACCATTTGGTGGCACTCACACAGGCAGACGCTGCAAACCTGGGATTCACCACTGATCCAGGCGATTCCAGGGCCCACCTGACTACTGTTCCCACAAATCTACGCTGACTCCTCAAGCACATACACATTTAACTTTGCACTAAAGTCATCAAAGGACATTTCTGAGTTTTAGCAGGAAAGACGAATTGACTGCAGTCTCATTTCACACCAGGCTATGATAACCTTTGGGGGGAGACTTGACCGCCGGGAGCATAAAAGCTCCATTAAGTTTTTTTTTTTTGAACTCAGCTGTTGTTAGACTACACTTGGCTGGACTAAAAGGAAATTTCTTAGTCATGCAGAAGTGGGACTTGTAAACACTTATTAAATTCCTCAAGAAGTGTGGCTGTTAGACTTCCTGAGTTAGTCAGGAGAATTAGATCATGAACACACAAACTAAGTTTGTTATTATATAAGGGAATAAAAACCTTAACACTAAACTCCAAATTATGCGGTACATGAATTAAAACTCACTGACAAAATTCACTGGGAGAGCTTATTAAAAAGAGCTTCTGATAAAAATGAAAAAAGGAAAGAAAAAAAAAAAAAAAGAGCTTCTGGGTTACTTTAATACCAAAAGAGGAAAAGATAATCCAATTTGTACTCAGAGTTACTACATGGCGTTTTGGAGAAAATCAAGTTTATAGGTAAGTACCCCCATCTTAAGCAATGACACTCACTGAGGGGTGAATTACCTATCCAGTTTGGTACCATGTTTTCTAAAGACAGCTATGTGTCACTTTGGCCTAGAATCCTGAAACGCTGAGTATTAAAGCAGACAGTTTCACACGGCTCTAACCCAGTACGTTACAATCTATACTCTCCATCTAGCCCCAGTCGCTTGTGAAGAAAATCACCCAATGAAGTGTGCCCTTGACGACACTGCTCATCCCGCCCCGGAGCTAAGCCCTCATCCCGGGGCCACCAAGGCACCCCAAGGGGCAGTGCAGCCACCACCACAAGCACAGTGTGTGTGCCACACCGCCCACCCCGCTCCATCCAAGCTACGAAGGCCAGCACTCTCGGAGGCCCTGCTCTGGCCAGGGGCACTTCTCCACCAGCCTCTTCTGGTCACCGCCGCGATTCTCAGAGACGCCAGGCACCAGAATAGCGCCTCCCCCACCCTTCCGCTGCCACACTCTCCCAAAATTAACTTTTTTAGCACACCTGTGATCAGATCACTCCATGACTGTGACACTCAGAGAGTGGGAGGAAGGAGCAGACACAGTGGCAACGAGGAGAAAAACCACAGGCCTGCAAGTCACGGAAGCAAAGAGCGGAGGAAATTCCCCAAAGAGGAATGACCAACATTTAGATGTGGTAAATTTCATGGGCAACTAGTTCAAGCCAGCCAGGAATGGAAGCTGTCCATTTACCAACCTCTCTTAGACCTGGGACCTCACTCCCCAAAGATGCTAGTTCAGTGAGGTATTAAATATTTTCTTTCTCTAGCTTTATTTCATAATTTTCAACTTCTGTTTCTTTATAAGCTGTCTTCCTCCACAACCACAACCGCCACCCCAGATCTCCCTGCTGATGGTGGGCTAACGGGAAATCGACTTTTAACTCCAGCAAGGCTGCGGGGGCTCCACCTGAACCCAGATGCCCGGTGTGCATCAGACTGAGAGGCAGGGTTGGAAGGGAGGGGAGAGCATCTTGTACCTTTGTAAGACAACCTCACTCCAGGAAAGACACAGCCAAGTGCTTAAAGGAAAAAAAAAATCTAATGCACATGTTCATTCACATGTATATGATTTCCTACATAATAGTAAAATAACCCGTTTTTATTACATGCTTTTTTCTTTTTAATTAAAAAAATTACACTGTGTGACCCAGATTCCTACTGTGGTTAAGGTCCCCTGCAGTGCAAGCGGGGACTCAAGATGCTTAGTCTCTCTCCAGTCCTCCTGATGTGACGCTGTCAGGTTCCTTTTCCCAAAGCACACTTTACTGAGCTGACTCAAAATTCTTGCTTCACTGTCCCAGGACGATGTCTAAGGCCCTGGGGCAGGGTGGTGGTGGAATTCAAGGACTCACACACTTTGGTAGAGCCTAACCTCTCCCAGGGTAATGTCCACGACTTCCCTGTGGGTCCCAGCCACCTTGGGCAACTGGTCTTTTCCCAGAAGATGCCATGTGCATCGCCAGGAGGCTAAGACCTCTCACCCCACACTTCCCACTCTTGTCTCCAGCTACCATCCTCCCTTCCCAGAAGGGTCGATGGAGCTCCTGCACAGCCACTCCTGACCACCCCAACTCTCAGCTCTAGGACCATCTACATGGTCTTGATGTTGACATTTATTTAAAAACATCAACCTCTGACCGTGCCTGGTGAGGACATCTTATATCTCTTTGTTGGACCAGTTCTTGAACTGTGTAGGTTCAGTAAGTTTCCAGTTGGTGAAAATAAAAGGTTCCCTGACCTAGCCAAGATAGCTATCGTAACCTGTACTCAGAAAAACACACTGTGTTGTGGCTGGGTATTATAAATCTGGGCACACCGTGAGTTACGTCACTTCCCCCAGAGACATCATGATAGGCTTGCCTTAGAGAAAAAATACCAATCCGTATTTCCGATCCCAGCTTTTTTCATGTGTACTTTCAAAGTTCTGCAAAAAAAGTAGCAGCTACTATGTGATGAGAAATAGTCAACCAAAGAAATACTTTTAGACACATTGCAAATAAGAGAAAAGCAGATTAACTCAGAAATTTTGAACTTAATGTGAAAGGAAGTCTTTCAAGGAAGGGAGCTACTGTTCGCTTTTATAAATCAAAAAATCATAAAAAAAAATCACCTATAAATTTGGGGCTGTATTTTAAACATCTCTTACACACTAGATGAGTAAGGGGGAAAAACAATGGAAATACAGAGAATGAAAATTCAGCTATAAATAAATAAGTACACAAATATGTTAAGAGATCTTTAGGGCTAAATTGTTGCCTTTCTGAAATGGGTATATAAACTAATGCTGGGTTCATAAAACTTGAAGAAACCTATTTCTAAATACGTAGGTAGTAAAAATATAAACTGTTAATGGTGATACTTACAAAGGGGACTAAGGAAAAAGCACTGCTTTTCTTTTATCTTAAAAGAGAGACATGGTTAGAACCTTTGTTATCCATCATTTTTGAATTTCTGTGACAGTAAGACTACCATAAAGCTGGTCATAAATTTCTTCCAAAGTGAATTATTTAAAATAAGAGGAGTTAATGTCTGGAAGAACTGAAATAACTTTAAAAGTAGTGAAAATGTTTTATTTCACCCAGAGTTCTCATACAAAGAGAACAGACAGTAATGGCAGCAGCAAGAGAAGGGGGGGGGCAGTGCTGAGTCACAGAAGTGCCCGCAGCAAACCCCACCAGCTAGCTCTGTAACGGGATGCAGTGTGTACCCTGGAATTCTTACATTTTTGTTTTAACAGCACCCTCCTCTGCTTGGGCAACAGTGAAAACCCGAACTTTGGGCCTAGCTTTCCCTGAAAACTAATCTTGGACATTTCATCCAAAAACAACTATCAGGTGCTGGATTCAACTACTGCACTACATTTTTATTATGAGTGAGTTTCCATGGAAATGGATTTTTTTTTTAACATATCAAACATATTTAGAAAAAGCACAATACTCACTGACACCATGAAATTAGACTTGAAGAGATGGAAGGACCCTGAGAAAGTAGCACCCCTGAGAAAGGACTGCAGTGGTCACTGACGCGGTGCTCTGTTCCAAGCACACCCAGTGGAGGAGGCCACGCTGGTCCAGCAAGAGCCACACTGACCAACTGCGGTTCCTCCGTCCGCTCTCCCACGGCCTCGCTGCTACGCAAAGTGTATCGGGAGGAGCGGCGGTGCTGGCTTCCCCCGGGGCTTGTGAGACACGCGGAACCCTGGGCTCGCCCAGACCCGCCTTTCCAGGAGACCTCGGAGATGGTCACAGACACAGTGGGGTTTGAAAACACTGGTTTCTCCCCGAGTGAACGGAATACAGCTGGCAATTACCCTTCCGCCATTATCTCCCTAAAACAGGTATGAAGCAGTTGCCCTAACCTTCATTTCTTTCAGTGAAATAACCCAACTTCTCCTCACACAGCCTATTGCTGGGTTCACATCCATCTTCTGCTGTTTTGCTTCTTTAAAACCTCACTGATCCTCTGACTCTTATTAGCCCCCTAAGATACAGAAAGGAAGATGGCCACCACACCACCGTGCTGAGCTAGTAAGCAGCAGCACTTCGGCCCGGAGGAGGAGTCACTACAAAACCTGTGTGTATATGTATTTTTTAAACAAGAAGCTCTGGAAATATTCTACCCTTATGAAATTTCAGAAACCCTGCTTTCATCATTTGTAACTTTGATAAAAGTATTTTATAATTTTAGACTAGAATAACTCGAAAAGGACAAAATGTTCAGTCTGCAGTAAGGTCCTCACTGGGGCTCCAACCCGAACTCTCTACATGTGAGCCTCAAGGCTACATTTCTCCAGTTTAAGCCTTCTAATTTGTTTGCCTTCCAGAAAACACTGCCTGATCCTTTAAGTGCACACACTGCCTCTTGTTTAGTCTCCTAACTAGCCCCCTGCCTCAGGGCTCTTTGCCCACCCAACCAGCCAAGCAGCACATAGCCCTCAAGGTCACCTCCGAGATGTCTGTGCTTCCAGTGCTTTGCTAAAAAACAATGGGACTATGCATGTAACACAACTCTGATGTGTCTCAAGATCAGCTAGGCACTCCCAATGAAAGATTACCAAAATACGCAGGGAAACAGGCCACCATGAGTAAGAGTCAATCACTGGATTTAGAACCACAAGAAATCCATATATTGGAATTACCGATTCAAGAAATTTAGAAAATAATGATGAATGTAATGTTTAAAGATACACAGACGGAATCACGAAAATAAGCCAATGATAAGAGACTATGAAAGATGACCAGGCAAACAGAACTTTTAGACATGAAAAATATAACCAGATTAAACACAGCTGAAGAGACAATTAATGAACTGAAATATAGATATGAATAAATTATCCTGAATGTGGTACAGAGAGATAGGGAGATGGAAAATATATAAATTAAGAATTAAGGAACTGGGGGAGGGTGTAGCTCAAGCGGTAGAGCACATGCTTAGCATGCATGGGGTTCTGGGTTCAATCCCTGGCACCTCCTCCAAAAATAAATAAGTAAACTTAATTACCTCCCCCTGCCAAAAAAAAAAAAAAAAATTGAGGGTAGAATTTTTGAAAATCTAATGTAGAAAGTGATGGTATAACATATCTCACCAGAATCTTAGAAAGAAAGAATAGAGAAAATGGAGGAGGGGCAGTAGATAAAGGCTAAAAATTTCCAGAGCTGATGAAAAACACCAATCCACAGATTAAAAAAGGCACAACATATACCAAATACCAAGCAGTATAAATAAACCCACACCCAGACATGATGCATGGAAACTACAGCACAGCAAATACAAAAATATTTCATGAGCAATTAGAAAAGATTAACTACAAGAGACCAAAGATGATTAGACTGATAATCAGCACCAAAAATATTCAATCGACCTTGATCACATACAGCTTTCTTTTTCAAAAAATTTCTTCAATGTCTGAATGAAAAAAAGGCTGAATTCTTCAGAGTTTGGTATTTAGGACCTTCTATAAATCTATTACTAACCTACTCTTACAGCCAAATCTTCTGATACTGGCTTTTATTTTATTTTTTTTTAACGTGGTGGAATATACATAACATAAAACCAGACTGTTCTCTGTTACCCTGAACGCTTCTGTAACCTCCAGCTCTGAGGGCGCTGCTCTGCCAGACGGACTGGCTTCCTGTGTCTCTGCTTCCTGCAGTGATACCCTTTCTTCCAGGCTCTGAAGCTTTCCCCAGTCACCTCAACTGTATGACCTCTTGAAGTATGGTTGATTTCTCTCACAGCACTTAAGGCACATAGCACCCCTCATACTACAGCTATCAGTCTACATATTTTATTTCCCGACTAAATTGTAACTTCTTTAAAGTCATGCCCTAAGTCACACTGATTTTTGGATTTCCCCCCACACCCCTGCACTGCCGGCTCAGTTAATGATAAAATGTGAATAGATGACAACTGATCAGGCACCAACTATTCAAAGGGGAGAGAGGACTTCTGGCCTGGCCTGAGGCAATTCACGGAACTCAGGAACTCGCTCTGGGCCTCCTGGGTGCCCAGCACTCACCTGTTCTGGCTGGCGAATGGGGCCTGGTCTATCGGCAGGATGCTTTCCGGCCACGGAGCGGTCTGGTTTGGAGGTGCCTGCTGTTGGCTATACTGAGGTCCCCCCATGTTCATCTCTAATTCAGATGACCCTAAAAGGAGAGAATAGAACAACCCCCACATCTTACAACTTGTAATCAGGGAAGTGTCTGTTTCAGCTACATTATATAAAGTGAAGTATCTGGCTCACAGAAAATGAAAAAGAAGCAATAATAATGAGGTGAAGCTAATGACAGAATTTTGGTTTTTTAAAAAAGGGCAATAAATATTAAGACTAATCACTCACTTCAGGGACTATCTAGACCAGCTGTCCAAACCTCTTGTACTTGGGAGGTTCTTAAAGCTTTCAAGGATGTTGTATCTTACTGATATTTACTGAAATGGAAAGAAACTAAAACTGGAAAATGATTATCAATTTATTTAAAAATCATCATAATAAATCCACTACGTTAGCATAAGCAAGGTTTTTTCTTCCAGCTTTATTGAGATAGAACTGACACGTAGCACTGCACAGCAAGTGTAAGGTGCTCAGCATGATTTGACTTACATACATCATGAAATGATTAAGTTTAGTGAACAGACACAAATGAAAAAAAAGAATTTTTTTTCCTTGTGATGAGAACTCTCAGACTAACTTTCATATGTAACATACAGCAGTGTTCATATTAGTCACGTTGTATGTTAGGTCCCTAGAAATTGCTTATCTTATAACTGGAAATCTGAACCTTTTGACTGCCTTCCTCTGATTCCTCCTCCCCCCACTTCCCTTCTAATAACTATAAATTTGATCTCTTTTCCAATGACTTTGTTTGTTTGCAACATAAACAAGATTTTTTTTAGTGAACTCTACTGTATGTCCATGAGAGGATGAGAGTGAAAAAGATAAATAATTTTAATATTACTATAGAAATAGTTTTGGCCTTGCAGACCCCCGAGGGCATGGCGTCCTGGACATACTTTTGAGAAGTGCTGGTCTACACTACCTGCTTCAAAACTTAAAGGACTGCACTGCAGTTAACCCTTCCACCAGAGTAGAGGAGCAGAAAGGAGGCCCAGGCAACTCAGATGTGCTCTTTCTTAGGAATTCTTGTTAGGAATTTAAAGCTAATGTTTAAGCTAATGACATGAGCTCTTTAACGATTTGATTGTCATTATCTGTAGACCTGCTTACATTTCAACAGTAATTTTCTATTGACTTCACGGCTTTGTTGTTGTTGTTAACGGCATTTTTGAGTTTATTTAAAAGATCAGAGAAACTCAGCTACACAATGAAGCTCATAAAGCCTTATTTCGAGCTCAAAAGCCAGGTGCCCTTCAATGAAGAATGAGGATAAATGAAGTTTCTGGATAGAAGGGATTTATTATTCTGATTTTTAAATGAATGAATCATTAGTTTTAAAACTTCCCAGGTTATTTTTGCATGGAAATCTGGCCATCTTTAGCATTTTTCATGCAAGCTTCAAATTATGTGAATTTATGTTTACGGAACACATATTAGTTCCAAGTAAATTCTCTGTAGAAAGGCAAGATGAATGTCATCTTTCAGAAACAATAAACCAAAATGTGCTGAGCAATTAAACTGGAAAAGAAAACCGATGCTGGGGGGTAGAATTCTGCATGATCTTGTCAAAACAATCCTGGCATCTTCCTGTTAATGATTTAGCTCTGACTCATTATTATTATTTAAGAATATGAAAAAGTACATAAACATGAACTTATCTGAATTAAGCTAATGTACACGATAAGAGGAAGGTTAATATGTCAATGATTAAGAAAATGATCAAGTCTGAGTTGCACATACCATTAATTTTTTGTTAATAATGGTTTTACTGAGATACAATTCACATACCATATAATTAGCCCATTTAGAGTGTATGATTCAGTGGGTGTTAGTATATCTGCAAAGTTGTACAATCATCACAATGATCAATTTTAGGACATTTTCATTCCTCCAAAAAAGAAACCCCATGACCATGAGGAGTCACTCCCCAGAACCCCCTCCAGAAACCCAACCCAGGGAAACCACTAATCTACTTTCTTTCCCTCCAGATCTGCCTATTCTGGGTATTATGTACAGATGGTATCACACAATGTATCAGACCATTAATTTTAATAACACGTGAACTGTATCCAAATAGAATTCCAGTGATCCTTACATTTTGTGAGATGTTCTGTAAGACCCTGCACCTTCAGTGAGGACCTGGGAGAGCTGGTTTCATAGTCTAGGGCCGTGGCCCAGGAATCTGTATCTTAATGTCCTGAGATGATTCTGAAGACCATGAAGACTTAGAAATCACTGCTGTATCACTGTAATACTTCTTTAAAATATCATCTATACTACATTCACAGTGTTACACTCTAATTCACTCCCCATAAAAGTTGAAATTAGAGAATTTAATGAGAATAAAACATCACAAAGGTAGTGGGTTCCTCATGTAACTGGAAAACCTGCGACTTTATGATTCTATGATCCTACGCAGAGTTCCAGCAAAAGCCTACTTATGGCAGCTTGACACGGGCGATTACCTAAACTGCCAATAGGAGCATGTCTGGACAGAACTTAGGGAGCTGCTCCTCTCCTCTAAGAAAGCATAAAGATGAAGAGCACAGAGCACAGGAACTACCTTACCTATATTCATGACCTGAGGCTGCAGCATCTGTCTTTGGCCAGGCTGGCTGTTGGGTCTCATGGGGATGCTGGCTGTTGGGTTCCGAATCATACCTCCTTGGGTTGGCCGGTTCATGGCACTGGTGGTAGCAGCACAGGTGGCTCGCACAGCAGAACTCTGCGGTGCCCATTCCCCAGCTGGCATAGTGGGCCGGGCAGCATTACTACCAATCATGCCTGCAGGCAAGCCAGAGAATTGAGAGGTGCAGAGACTGGAAACATAGTCAGCACGTATGAACGCCAGATGCTCTTACTCTGTACACAACAACTGTTCTTAACACACGGCCCGACAGCAGACGCCCTCCCCGGGACAGACGTGGGCCCTTGGCTAAGAAATATGAACTGGCAATTACTACGAAGTTTTTCACAGCATGGACTTGCCACTCTTTACAGTTCGGAAAAGCTGTT
The DNA here is from genome assembly GCF_048773025.1 of Camelus bactrianus. Lineage (NCBI taxonomy): Eukaryota > Metazoa > Chordata > Mammalia > Artiodactyla > Camelidae > Camelus > Camelus bactrianus. The sequence goes on from NC_133567.1 coordinate 12,862,887, forward strand.
AAAATTGTTCCCATATGTACTTAGAAACAGGTGCTGTGGCGTGTGGATAACCCCAACTTCCTTCCTCAGGAAGTGAATCACATTAGCTGACATACACGTCAACACTTTACTTTCCAAAAGGGAGGTGAGGCTAAGAGGAACAAGGTAAAAACTGATAATCAATACTCTAATTATAAACCCAAATCACAGAGAGTATCCCACGAAGCCTAGGCCAGCCTTTAAATCTGCAAATCCCTTTCAGAGCATGACTATTGGTTAAGTTTCAAAGCTGACCAAGGCAGCCTCAGAAGCAGGGGAAATGACAGGGTCTCTCCATTCCAGTTCTTTATGGCCAAGGCCAGGGAGCTCCCACCACCTCAGTGAACCTGGACCACCGCATTCCTGATGGCAGGGATCTAGGGCGGGGTGTGGCAGACTTGTGAAAATCCTTCTACACTTGAGATAGTAACAGCTGTTCGACCACATGGACCAGTGAGAAAAGCACAGCACTGCCGAGCAGATCACGTGTTTGCTCTCTCTCGTCGGGCCCCTCCCCGGGAGGCTGGCACTGGCCAAACATTGCTAAACCCTGATATACTAAAGGGGAACAACCCCAGGGGAGTCGAAGTGTTCAATGATGGATGTGTGAAAGTTCCACTTTCAAATGCGTGGCTTGCTTTCATTTATTTTAATTATGATAAATAACTGAAAACAGGGTTTATTTAAGAAATGGAGAGAACATGTATTGTGGGTGGGTTTTCATTGGTAAAATGAGAATGCACTACATTAGGATGATTGAGAGTGAAGGGTAATTAATTAGACTGAACAAGTTAGAACAGTATTATATTAATACATATTTAAAAAATCATTTAAGGCTAGATTTGAACTATACTAAGATACGGGAGAAAAGGCATTTTATTTTTCAAAAACATCTATTACCTAATTAATATGACAAAATTATAGGAAGTCTAGGAACAAGGGAAAATCATCCATAATTCAAAAACATTAATGTAATTATAACCAGGGTAGTCTCTTTCGGGTTTTTTCTTTTTGCAACAAAGCACAGGCACTGTACGACCCTCACAGCCTGGATGCCAGTCATCTCCAGGCTGCCCAGATTTGAATACAGGTCCATCCCCAAATTCCTAGATTCCGACCTGACCCAGATCTTCTTGCATTCCGCCAACAGGGGGCCACCTTTAATAAATCACTGGCTCCTTTTCTCTTATAAAATTTTACAATTAATATTTTAATCATATAAAAACAGTACTTTTTTCTTTTAAAAAATGATATAAAAATATTTGTTGAGTGAATCAACTATTTTAATACAATATAGTTCATACTTCCCATGAATTGCTTACCAACAATATAAAGTTAAAAAAACCCCATCTTTTCCCCTTAAATTGAACTCTCAGTTTCAGTTAACTATCCAAATGGCAATGTGCATACAGGGATTAGAGACTAAGCTAAAAAAAATACCAAGAATTAAAACCCATGAATGTAAGTTCTTTTTATAACACCTATTTCTTTCAACATCTTTGTCTCCATTACCTCATTTTGACAAAGGAAGAAAGCTGTAAACCGTGAGAAGTTCATTAAAAAACTTAGCATCCTGCTGTGTCTGTGATAAACAGATATTACAGGGTACAGGATGCAGTGGTAATAGCAACTAATGCTGCTGCAATGATTTCTAACCTGCAGTGGATGGAGGACTGGGAACACGGCAGCTGCCAGGGCAGAGGCTACCACTTAGGAATATGCAACTTTTGGCAGACACCTTAAGTCACTACAGGTCAAGGTCCAAACCAGATCACAGGCAAATTCATACATCTTCAAAAATGGAGCCCCTGGATTAGTAACTATTATGCCAGGCGTACTACCATTTAAAGTTCTTTATTTTTGATTAGTATTTTTCAGAATGAGAATCATTACCACTGATGAGCATAACAGGTTGGCTGCATTTTAAACTTTCATTCTGAAATTCGCTAAATACAAACTATGGATTAATAAGAAGTTTGGGGGTTATCAGTAGATTACCACGAGAAGCTAGCGACCACCAAATTATCTTACACGTACTGCTACCGTGTCTAGAATAGTAACTGAAATAGACATGAAATAAATCTACGCTACAGGATTAATGATTAGAAACCTTGTAAAAATAAGAAGCACAGAACAAAATGGTCAGTTTACTGGAATGTTTTCCACTGCCTCTCACGGTGAAAATCTGCAGAATTTTCTTACATTCAAATGTTAGTTCCTAACGTTAAAAAATTCACTTGAAGAATCCTACTAGTTTGATGTGGATGAAATACATCATCAGTTAAATAACCCACCAATAAAGTTAACAGTGCATTTGAGCCCTTACCTGTGCTACTGTTCCCTAAGTTTCCTTGGTTTCCTATCATCCCTTGATTACCCATCATTCCTGGCTGAGGTATCATTGAGTAGGGACTATTGTTTCTGATTGGTGGGAAAGGTCCAGCACCAGTTGGGCTTTGCAATGTGATGTCAAGTGGTAAATTCTGGTTTGGCAATAACCTGCCCAGTTGCCCTGGTCGTGGGTTATTAAAAGCTAAGGAGAAAACAAATGAAAATTGAAGGTTAATATAGGATAATGGAAAAGAATAGTAACAGAAGTAGTGTTCAGGGAAAATGTCATTTGTAATCTAATAAAGCTATGCAGTCAGGGACCAATTGCCTACATAAAAGACAAATTCACAGACGAAAAACACGTGTGGCACCAAAATACAGACTCACAATCTAATCGACAGTCTCTTATTCTTGACAGCCTTGCAAAACAAGAAAGGAAAAAAAAAGAGAACATGTCTATCACTTACCATATATTTTTCTCCAATACTTACTTCTAATATTCAATTCTACTTGCTAAGTAAACGACTAATATGTTTTTTCCCATATGTTATATTATTTGAACTTTGGAATATTGCTTTGTCAGAGCTGTGAAGCCATAAACATTTCCCACATATAGCACCAACTGCAGACATACATGTGGTTTGGACATGAGAATATCATTTTCTTAACTGGACTTTCCTAAGGCTAGAGTTAGGTTAAACATGTCTACTCTCATTGGAATTTAAAATCCTTAAGTGTGAACTCTGGTACCTGAAGTCAGTATTAAAAGCTTTAGGGCCCTGTTTCATCTTCTCAACAGAACTTCTTTAAGTTTCAGACACATTTACATTTGAAATAATTCCTAGGGTTGGTTCACAAGAATGTCTAGTGTGTAAGTACTACACCAGGGCACAATACTATCACACAGACAACCAGTAATTTGACAACAATTGTTTTAAAAGTACAAAGATACTGTTAATTACAATTCATAGAGCTAATGTATCAAATAATATCAAGTACTTTATTTTCTCTAAATTATAGGAGCACAGTACGAAACAGAACATTTACTCCTAACGATCAATCAAAGAAATGAAATATTTAGAAGAATTAGGGTTTGGAATACAAAATTATGTACATGCTTAATCATGACTTCCTCAGTTTAGTTACCTGGTTACTGCTCACTTGTCTGAATACAATCGGGAGGTACAGACAGAGGAAAAACCATGCGTTCCCATGCAGCTTTCCATTAACTCCTCTGCGTAATGAGCATAAACTGGCTAGTGTGTTTCTTACTCACTTCTGAGCTTTCTGACTTTGTGATCTCTCATGGGCCATAAGTAACCCTCCAATCCCTAAGAAATAGGCAGGTTTTGACAGATAGCAAATAAAAACTGTTTTGTTTTACTTTTTTTCTGAATGATCAGGAATCATGAGAAAGGATCTATTAACTGAAGATATTTTGTGACTTGGCTGATGGTTGCCATTTCTGATTTGAGAACAGATGCTAAGCTTTGGGTCAAACTGTATTTTAAGAGGGGAAAATCATTCTGTTCACCAATTTAACACTAAAGAGGTTCTCTGTCTTTCTACAAATTATGTCCCTGGCACAGGAAACATTATTTTCTTCCACTCAAAAGTAGTGGACAACTTTAACTATCCAGTTTTGTAAACTAAGTGTCCACAGTGAAGAAACACTTCATCTTCAACTCACAAATATATAAAATAAAAGGAATAAAAGAAGCGATTAAAAATGTATTTTATAAAAGTCTACGGTCTTCCAGCTTTATATCACACTAATGAAACTTAAAATGCACTTAGGAAACATTTTATGATAAAGTTCCATGTGAAACTGACACCTGTATGAGAATTCCTAAGGGGCAGGACAAGTTATTTTTGATGTGTGTGTAGCCCTTTCATGTGTAATGATTAAATATTTTGGTAAGAATATTTTTAGTTCCTAAAAAGTCAGCATAACTTTCTAAGTTTCTGTATTGTAAGTATTCAGTCACATATTTAGCCACACAAAAATCTATTTTAAACTCCATTTGTGCAGGCAGTAACTGAAATGAAGGGAAACATGACAATCATCTGAAGAACCTTATCTATGCAGGTCTGTCTGACTCGTGTTGATGAAATTAACAACCAGACTGTGTGCAGGAGGGCCACATTCCCTAGAATCCATTCTCCATACTGCCTAGAAGGGCCAGGACAGTAGATGGTGCTATTTGACCATAAAAACCTTGAAGTGACTAAGCTGTTTGCGTCAGATTTTAGTAATCCCTGTTTCTGATGGTGATTACATGGGAATTTCTTGCCATAACCACCGATATCTCATACTCACTGCTCTGTGAAATTCGCAGTGCTGTTTTCTGGGCTCCGACAGGTGTAACCGGGCTGTTCTCGGCTGTGAGTTGCATGAGGTCATTGATGATGGCTTGCTTGTCAACTGATCTGGTGGGGGCGCCTGGCCTCGTGTCTGGGAAAAGCTGTGGTAATTGACTCTTCTGCAAATCATCCAAAATCTCCTCCAAGTTGTCCAGCTCACTGCCAGGCTGCGGTTAACAAACAGAGGAGTTTATCCAGTCCTATGCAAAGAGTGGGCGCAGCAGGCCCATTTGCAATTACAGACCTACCCCGTATGATGTAAGGCACCAGAGCCAAATAAGACGCAGACCCACGGGGATGCAGGCCTAACTGATCATTTTTTAAAAAGACTAAATAGACAAAGGACAAATAACTAGCTCTTGGTCCTCAATTTCCTCATCTGTAAAAACAGAGAAGACTGATTTAGAGAGGAAGCCCTCCCCCAGCACTGTGACTCACTGGCAATTTATAAATACCCCTTTATTTTCTGCTAATAATTCAATTATTCACGAGTATGTGTATTTCTAATTAGCCGTAAGGGTACTATGACTTACAGCCCAGGTCCAGGTTTTGTAGCTAACTTTCCCGAATAAATAACAACAAAAAACCAGCAGAAAATATGACCCAAATTTATACTAAATCAGTATTTAGTAAATGGTCATTTCCTTTTAGAAAGAACTTTGTTTTTTGTTTTTGTTTTTTAAGAGCAAGGGGTAAAAACGCATGGTGAGCCTGAAGTAACCCTGAATAGCTCGGAACTGCCTTTTCCATTTGAGTGTTTTTTCCTGCTTACACTTTCAGTTTCGAATGACACTGGCTTTCTCAGTCACTCCCCAGTTTAGGTGACAAGCGAAGAGAAGCAGCATAACAAGTTGTCCCCAAACACAGCATCTACTACTAATATGACTTTACAGAAGCCATAAAAATGTTTCTTACAGCTTTTCCCGGTATTAAAATAATTTTTATTTCAATTACCAACATTAAAACAAGGTACGTTATCACCATTTCATACGCAGCGCTTTTCTTCCAAAGAGCTCAACTGAATTTATGTTCTTTTAAGTAGAACCTACCTATGTGCCAAGTACTTAAAAATCAGACAGCGCAACCACACAAGAAAATGGCTAAGTTAAATGCCAGGAATACTTTCCGGTGAAGAGAAAGGTAAGAACGATTCTCTTGATGTGTAGGTGGAAAAACACAAGTTAGGCAATTTCCCCAAAGTCACTGGATGGACTTTGAATCCTTGACCATGACTGACACTTTTGTCTACACTGGCAATTCACATGAAATCATTTACGTCTGGTGGGAGGTATACTTAAAGCAGAATGGCTCACAGTTTTATCCTACACCCAAGGAGCTGGATTTACTAAGGTTTTTGCAGTTTATCGCAAATGTAATATCTACACAGGAAGTCTTTTGACTGGACATATTTCTCAAGTTAGAAAGGATAAAATGAAGTGATATTTTATCTGATTCTACTCATAGTCAACTAACTTAGCAAGAACTTGGAGAGCCATTTTCCAGGGAATTCCTATCACATTGTTAGGAGCAACTACAAGACCATTTTCTAGTTAATTTAGCTACCCGTTTCTGACAAAAGAGGGAGGGATCAAATTTGGGAGAGAGACATCTTAGACAAGGGTTAGGTTCCAGTTAGCACCCTAAAACATAGACAGAGACAGACAAAATGATCCTGAGAACAGCTCAGGAGGGAGCCTTCCTAAATGTCCCCTCCAAGGGCAACACAGCCAGCTTTCCCTCCAGGATGGAAGCACATCCCTGCTTCTTTGGCTGAGTCCAAAATGATGAAGTTTACATGGGGGTCACGCTGCACTTAAAAACCTGAGCTGCAGCCTTGCACTGCTGGAGCTTCATGGGAACCAAAACCCAGTCCCATCTCGTCCTCACTGCATGATCACTCCGCTAGGGCCCGAGCGCGCTGGGGTCAACAGTGGGCAAGACTGCTCACACTACTGAGCCATTTAGTATCCACCTCTTCACTTTCTGAAAGTGTATGGACGATTCTGTGCAAGTTAAATGTATGCGTAAAGTCACACTGCAAATCTGCTGTTACCATGTTTTGCTGAATACGTATGGTGCAAACAGCAGTGCCAACATTTACTGCCCTCCAAGGACAGGGCCTGGGACACAGAAATGGACACTCAGTCAACCCAATGAGTTCCTTTAACCATGTTAACCTGTAATTTAAAAAAACTTCCCAGAATCAACTCAGTTTGTCATAGAAATTCCAATAGTTTCTCAGAAAAAAAGTTTCATACACATTTGATAAATATCCTTATAGTTGTGTCATGAAAACAGCTACAGAGGTAAGAAAGAGGTTCTAATAAACTGTGAAGTTTATCGCTGTCCTAGGAAACCAGCTTCCCTAGAACTAACACTGTCTCAGGTAGAGTATTTTGAAACATGGACCTTGAAATTCATCGTGAGTGGAGGGGTGAGAAGGGTGCGCTGTAATAAGCTGTTTCTTAAGAAGGCTTTGCAGAATGCCTTGAATCCAAAATAAATGGTTCACATAAGCAATAATAAAGCATATTATTTCCTTCAGTGGAGGCTCTTATATTTACTCCCAATCCCAGACGTGTGTAAAGAAAGCTTTTACAATACAGATTAACAGTCTGGTCTAGACTCCCATCTCTCCTTCTTTCACTCTTTTCACACGAATTAAATTATACTTTAAACCATCTCAAATGGTTTGAAAAACATTGAAAAACTTGAAAAACAACTATGATAGTTTCAAAGAGATCTATTGATAGGATTCACGAGTCTCACTTTGTGATCTACTCTCGCATCTAATAATAAGAAATTTAAAATAAATCTAAAGTTACTCTGTATATACAAATATACATTAAACTATATTTAGATGGTTTAAATCAATTTATTGCTTCTTTATTTCAAATAATTAGATCATAAAAAATCCATGATTTTCCTTGGTTGATTTTTATTTTTCAAAAGCATGTATTAAAACTGACTTTCAAATTTTAACCTTTATCATTTTAAGAGTTGACCGAATTCAACTGTGGATCAGTCTAGCTTTGACAGATAACTAAACACTTACTTATCTGAAGAAAGCCATACAGGAACTTCTTGGTATACTATATTCAGACGGAATTGGTTTTTTGGAGACCCATTAACTATGAACGCTATTTGAATTCATTCAGTTTTTCAGAAAAAGGCATTGTGAGATAATGCACTTCCCCACTAGAGATAATATGGCTTTGTTTGTGTTCATTTCTCGTCCATTTTTGCAGTACACATGTAAACTTATCCAGTGGTCTTAAATTTTACCTTAAATGTTCTTCAAGGAGAGTATCTATATGCCTTTGGTTGTCTAGCAATAAAATTTGATGACTATGGTATTTTCTTCTGCAGTTCATGTAAGTTCTGAAAGAGCTGGATTTGATCACACTAAGTTTCTGACCAAACATTCTACCCCTAAATTTTTGTAAGCTTTAATTCTCATCACAAGTTCTTCGAGTTCCTATCCACTTTGTTAGGCATGACTTCTTCACAAGACAAAAAGATTAATGCCTTCCTTTCAAATGCTTTGCCAAGATACTTCAAAGTTTTGCTTAGGCATCTATTCGAATGCTCAAATTAGCCACATCAATTTGAATAGTTGGTTTAAACTATTTCAGGCAGAAAATGAGTCAGAAAGATTTTTGTAAAAGTTCTACAAAATGCAAATTGAACTTGATTTCTGTAATTTTTCATTTTTCTGGTTTTATGAATTTTTCATGTGTCAAATCAGTTTGTTCTCTGAAGGAAACATAAAGAACATATGCACGTATTCTAATAAATTACAAAACAGCGTTTCAAAATTTTAAAAGAAAGTATGATTTTACCACATCTGCCTAACATAAAATTGTTTTAAAAAATGGTAACAATTCTACCTCATTCGGAGGGAAAAATCTCAGGACACTACCAGTTTAAAATATGGCTTGCTTTTCTAATGGAGCCAAATAACAAGGAATTCTTTTTAGACTACTTCTAAACACTCACCATAAGTGGCTCAGTAGTATTAAGAAAAGAACATAAGAGTATCATTTTAGTTAGCATCATTTACACATACTCCATTGTATAAATACATAACTTACAGGTTGGTAAACACACGACATTTTTCTGCCCTTCTTTCCTGCTGGTTGTGAAACACTGCAGAAACAAATGCTGTTCAAATACTCTACCCAGTGAAGAATGCTATTTTAAGTATAACAGCGCCATTGAATTACTTCCTGCCCTTAATAAGTCAGTGATAGGTCAAACACACACTCGTTAATGGCTCTTCTCTGAATCAAAGTAACAAGACTCTGCAATTCAGGGTCGTTAAAAGTTTATCTGACTAAACATGTGTTCCCTTGAAAAGAAACAAAAGGAAAGTCTTCAGTAAACAAGTACGGGGGTTGGTAGGAGATCCAATCAATCTGTACTTGGAGGTCAAAGAATCCCTGCTTTTTTCTTTAAGTAACATTCTTTGATCTAAATTTAGGTAACATGCTTCCTGTGGTAACCCTTCAAGTTGCAATGTTTTCGATGTTAAAATTGCTCTGCAGCAGTTATTTTTTTGGTGGAGTTTTAAATGGGAATGGATGGAGGGTAAAACCAGGGACTGGGTTTCATTAAGAAAAAACTGTGTTTGTGTGTGTGTGTGTGTGTGTGTGTGTGAGAGAGAGAGAGAGAGAGGGAGAGGGGGGGGGAGAGAGAGGGAGAGGGAGGGAGGGAGAGAGAGAGAGAGAGAGAGAGAGAGAGAGAGAGAGAGAGAGAGAGAGAGATGGTTCCCCCCCCTTAAGTAACAGATCTGTGCTGATCACACTCTAGGCTTTGTGTTCCCAAGGTGAGGCAATTTAGGCTAGAAAAATGTTTCTTTTAAACACCAATTAGAAACTGCAAGTGGCTCAAGGACTTTAAAAAGAAAAAGAAAAACCCCCAAACTTCTTTTTTGTCAGTTTCTTGTATGAAATTAGTATAATCATACATTTAAATATGGAAATGCCAAACAGCATCCCCTTTCCCTGACCCTGTAAGTCCCGAGGGCCTCAGGCCTGGGATAGCACATTCTGTTTATGGAGGGAGGGGCCAGCCACGCAGCTGCCAAGCTAAGGTAGACCTCATGAGTCACCATCTCGCCCTCCAGCATGTGTCAGGAGACCTGAGTGACAGTGTCACTTGGAACTGCCACTAGCTCTGGGTATTCCAATCTACTAAACCTCAAAAGGTGACACCATCCACAGCTGTCAATATGGTTTTACACTACATCCTACCCAAGATACTGTTATTAACTGTCTGCTGAGCTCCCAGCTTCCTCCATCCAGTGATCTTACAGCATTACAGGATAGCAGTCACACGGAATTCCACACTCACATCTAAGTTTAAGGATTAAGCATCAAAGATGTTTACATAACTACACTGTGTTCGGGCACAAAGGCCTGAAGCCTCCTATCTGCCTCACAGGAGTGGAAGCAAGCTGTCCAGATCGCAAAGTGAAAGAAAGACAGGAAGCTGCGTGCCCAGGACCTGGAAGGAGCCCGGCCGCAGAGCACACCCGGCCTTGCCCCCATCAGTGCTCTCCATCCTGGGGCCGCCCCAGCGGCCTCTGCCTAGGAGGTCCAAGGTTACCCTAAGTGGTGCTGCTCTCCCCTCTCCCATCCATACTATGTCCCTGAAGACAGCCACAGCTAAAATGCTCACTTGCAACAGAAGAGCCGAGGACAAGTCAGCGAACCATTTTAAGCAGAAAGGGCCATGCTGTGCCTTCACATCATAAGGCAGCACTCGGGGGCTGTGGAGTTGATGGAGCCCTGGATCGTTAACCTGGCTGGCTGTCAATTTACCAGGAACTGCCTTGTGCCAAGCCATTACTGTCAGCAATAACTCAATCTTTTTTTTTTTTTAAAGAGGAGGTACTGGGAATTGAACCCAGGACCTTGGGCATGCTAACCATGTACTCTACCACTGAGCTATACCCTCCCCCAATAACATTTTTTTTTAAAGAAAGAAAAATATTAAACGGTTTGCATTTCTCTGTGATGTCACTAATTCCTTATAGAGTATCATCTAGAATGATTCTGAGTATTATTTTAATAACCTTGGATTTTTTCAAGAAATTAATTTTTCAGATGAGAACATAATGTGACCTGTTATTTCAGTTCTGTGTTTATATGTGATGGCTCAGATATACCAACTTGACCTCACCTTTCCTACTATCCATTTCTCCTTAGATGCTTTTTATACTGATGGTCTACAAAATTCTTTAGCATTAATCAGAAGTTTTGGTTGCGAATAAAGACAGAGTGATCTTCATTCGGTTTGAAAACCAGTCAGACAGACTGATCTTAAAAAGAAAGGAAGGTGAATAAGAAATAATTTAATTAAGTCTCTCCCGACAAAGCCCAGTTTCAAGGAAGTGATTATCTCCAATTTAGGTAACTTCTAATAATGGGTCAGTAAGCCACAGCTGGCCTGCCGGCTAAGTCCTGCCCCACCTGTTTCTGCATGGCCCACGAGCTAAGAATGGATTTACATTTTTTAATAGTTGAAAATAAAAATCAAAAGAAGGGTATTTTGTGACACATGAAAATTGTTATCAAATTCAAATATCAGTGCCTGTGGATAAATCTGATAGGGACAGAGCACACTCGTTTGCTTCTGCAATGTCTAGGGCTGTTTTCACGCTGCAGTGACAGAACTGACCATCTGTGGCAGAGGCCATGTGGCCTGTAAGGCCTAAAATATTACCCTTTGGCCCTTTACAGAATAAAAGTCAGCGTCCCCAGCTCTAGAACCGTGTCCCTCTTCACTGGACATTTGGAACATGCAGCTCCAATGGGAATCAACTCTCTTTCAAACCAAGAACAAGAGAGAAGGCTTGTTTTTATCAAGTCACCTGAGGCCTCAGAATGCCCCTGTGGAGAAAATCCCTGATGGACACGGATTAGTACACTGGGCAGGACCCATGACCAAACTTACCTGCTCACTCGGCTCAAAGCTCATCTCCTCCTTCTCAGTTTTCATAGCTATTAATTTTGTGTTACTGGCAGGGTCTGTCTTACTGTCCAGTCGCTCAAGTTTGGGGGTTATTTCTGGTAAACCAATATCTTTAGTATCATCTTTATCGAGCAAATAGCGAAGTAGTGCATTCTCTTTCTTCTTGGGGCTCACTGGCTCCTGTTTAGTAGTCACCTCGGAACCAGGAGCCGTGCTGGTGGCCTCCTGGTTCAGCTCTTTGCCCGTGGCCTCTGCTGTTAACTTGGCCAGGTCCACGGGGGAACTGCTGTCCTGCAAGAGTCTGTGCAAAATCTTATGCTTCTCCTTGAGCGAGGTTCCGTGCGTCGACCCAGAACCAGGCAAGCTGCGTGCGGAGTCCTTGTTTGCATCTGACAAGGAGCTGGACAAGGGCGAGGGCTCCATCTGGTCCGATTTGGTGGTCAACAGCTGCAGGAGCTTGGTCTGTCCCTTGCCGTCGTGCAGCCTGCTCTGGCTGTCAGGCCTCTCGCTGCTCACGGCCGGGGCCAGGCTGGGCTCGCTTGCTTCCTTCTGCTCCCCGGGGTGGCAGCTGCTCTCGGCCTGTCCGGCTGCACCTTCCGATGGCTCTCCGTAAAGTCCAAAACAGTCTTTGGAGTCTAAACTTCCCATCTTGCTGAGTGGGGGAGGATTCATATGAACCGGGGAGTTTTGCAAATTGCCCATTTTTAGGTCCGGCGAAGCCAACGACGACCCCAGGGAGACCCCGTGCCCCTCGCTGAGGGCCTGGAGCGCGTTGAGGGAGCTGTTGGTGTAGCTATGGCTGTTTCCTGTGCTGCTGCAAACTCCTACGGGGGAATGCAAGCTTCCCGCGGGGGAAAACTGACTGGGGGGGACTCGAGGGCTCCCAGCCACTCCAGGGCTCATGCGATGCCTTGGTGAGAGCATGGAGTTGGGCTGCCCTGGATTCATGCCAGGGCTGCTCTGTGAGGGGCTGTTCATTTTTAGTGCATAGTTACTACCCTGAGGAGTGGTTGCCTGCATGCTCGACACGTGGTTCATTCCCCCAGAACCACCAAACCTGCCCATGGGCATGCCCATCTGTTCCTTTGGGCCGTTTATGGGGAAATTCATATTGCTACCTAGGCTCATGTCCTGACCTGGGTTCCCACTGCACAGGGCCTGATGGGCAGGGCTGCTAGAGCTAATTGGATTCAATGGCTTCCCCATCGCTTGTCCAGTCAGATCCGGATTCATCACACACACGTTCTGCTCTCTGTAGGATGAGGAAAGAAACACAAGACAAAAGGAAGAATGCTTAGCAAGTTGTTATTAACTTTAACAAATGAGATCGCCTCATTAAAAGAAGAGACTACATGTAAAGGAAAGATAACACTCTGATGAAGCAATCTGCAGTGACGGACAAGACTGAACATGCATCGTTTTGGACCAAGAGGGGTGTTTTTCAGTCAACTCATTAAGATGTTTGTAGTTTTACAGACGGGGCTGTGTTTAAATTTGACTACTACCATATTGAGATCGTAGCTGCTAGACAAGACGTTAGAAAGGTTCCAATTACATAATACATCTTTCTCATTAAACGGTTATCATGAGAACTTGTACCATCTTAAAGAAAACAACCCAAACAAGTATAGCTGTCTTCAGTTATTTGCCGGAGATGACAGTTCCTGACAAAAGACACACCTGTGAGCCTGGAGCGCTGATGTGTCCGCTTGGCTCAAGACAAATAGGAAAATTAGACAGAAAAAACTTGCCCCTAACTATTTGAAACTCTGCAAGATTTACAGCCAATAAAGTTACCAAAACTGTTTAGAGTTAGATAACCTGTCTAACAGATCGCCCCACCCGGGTCCCCCTGAAAGGTGATGCAAGGGCCTCTAATCTAAGTCAGACAACATGGGAGGGATGCTCGGGCTGCCCTCGGTCTGTCATCCTGCTCTCCACTCCCGCACACATGACTAAAAGCAGCTTTTCTGATCTGGATGATTTTCCAGGCCCTGTGAGCTTTAATTTACAGCCTGGCAGTCACTTGTGAGTTACCAAATGTGTTCACAAATCCAAACAAAACAGGCTTCACAAATTGTCAGACGTCAGCTTTCAGTTAGAGGGGGTGAAATCTGGCACATCTGTCTGTAATCACTTTCAAATTGTTTCAGTTTGAGGTCAGATTTATTAATAGTTGGCATATAGGGATGCTTGACTTTTTAATTCCTAAATAAGAAAGTCAATAATTGAGAAATGTAATAAAAGGTGACTCTTTAACCAGAGCAACTTCATATATCTTTGGATAGTACCTCATAAAGTTTCATGTAGACACACATAAATATTTATATAAATTGAAACATAATCATTTCCCTAAGTTTGTGCTCTAAAACAATATGGTTTATGACATTTACTTTTTTAATTTTCAAAAATTTTTATTATTTTTTCTTTTTTTATTGAAGAATATAGTCAGTTTACAATGTGTCAATTTCTGCTGTACAGCATAATGTTTCAGTCATACATATGCATACATATATTCGTTTTCATATTCTTTTTCATTATAGATTAGACATTTACTTTAAAGTCAAACATTCAATTTTCCTTACTTTTATTTTTTTATGGAAATGTTAATTAACCTTCAATTTAAAGTCTAATGTCAAAAAGTTGATTTAAACCTGAGAATAACAACCTCAAATACTCCTTCTAAGTATATATATATTTGAAAGTTTTAGATTTAAACACGAAGTAGCAGAAATCATTCTAGTGGCTAATATCCCTGCCCTGCATGTGCCACATCTGAGAAGTGATCCATTTTCCTTCTCTGATATAACAGGCAGTCATGTCAGAGCAAAGTGCTAGCCTGTGTTCTTCTAGCTGGGTTTTAAAATTCATTAGTATTAAGGCTAAAATTCAAAGTGTAGCCCCAACTTTGAATGTCAGTATCATGAGCCGTCTTTTAGCCAACAGTTAATGACAATTACATTTTAATTTAATTTTACATTTTTACATGCCTGGGGTTGGTCAACAGAAATGTCTAGCCAAACTGAAAAGCTGTAGGATGACTTGTTGCTTTCATAACCTTCCCTCCTAACCTGGGCAGGGGAGATGGCTTCCCAGAAGGAGGACCGCCTACCTGTGCAGCATGTGTAATGATATCACGAGCTGAGGCTCATTAGTCGTCTGGCAGCGGATGAGCTTGCTCTTCGTCTGCGCGGCCACAAGAGTGCCGTCGGACAAGGAGAAACGGTAGATCTGACTGAATGCCAGCCCTTGTCTCAGCACTGCAGGCAAGGAGACAACGCATGTTTAGAAACAAAATCGGGGCAGGGGAGGACAAGACATAATAACAGTAAAAAACATCATTAAGTTTAGTATTTCCCTACCAGCAAGTTAAACCGAGTTGTAAGTAGTATTTCACGATATTAGAACACTATAAATTTTTAAAAGCACATTTATCTTTGACTCAAAATACCAATAAATTCAATATATTGAGTTTCTTCCCCAACTGAAGCTTGGACCCTCAAATTATGATCTTTTAAAAATCTTCAGTATCATGGCAAAACAGTGTAACCAATTTATTAGCTCAAAATGAGCTTTACAATGCTTTGTTTAAAATGTGAGAAAACAATACAATGATACCTCTAAAGTGTACAAGGTGCCTTTAATTTCTCTTTAAACTAATATAAGTATTACAGGAAAACTTAGCTGACATTGAATATATCCTTCAAATATTCATCTTGAAGTTACATACTGTTCAATCCATCATTCCACACTACTATTCCCCACTCCTGTTTCTCAGTGTATAAGAAATTTCTGTGGTTAGAACAACAGGAAGTAAAAGATAAAAACAATCAGAAGAATCTTTTCAGAGAAAAAAAGCTACATAGAAAACTGAAATAATGAAAGTACAGATCTTGGTGATATGAAATTGGTTTAACATCTGGATAAAGAATCCGGTGTTTCCATTTTCAAGACTACAGCATAAAGTATAAGAAATCAACTAGGTTAAAACAATTTCTCTTAAAATTTCAGGCCTCTCTTTAAAAAAAAAAACTTTTAAAATTGTCAAATATTGCATTTTAAAAAAGAACATTTTGGTTCAGAAAAAAAGTAGCCATATGGTTTAGTTACCTCCTAAACCATTTTAAGAAGACTACCACGTTTTACCACAAAATCCCCAGAATAAATTTTGTGGGTTGAATAGTTGGTCGCAAAGTGACCACGCACATTCATCATTCTACAAAATTGCCACAAGTAAGAAAGAGAGAGAGAAAAAAGTGAGAGAGAGAGAAAGACAGAGTTGCTGACCTACAACGTGGATTCTGATTTCTTGGCAATATTTCACTCTGAGCAATTTCCCCGATGGAAGCCCCTCTGCAGTTTCAGGTACTCAGGTACACGCGGTATTTAGGCATTACCTTCTGCACCAACTGTTGCATGAAGTGACTCGGAAGAGGCAGAGCTAGAAATGAATTACTGTACATATGTGCATCTTGCTTTGCACACTATGCTCCTAAAAGGTAGCATAAACACAAATTTTCTATTTCTGATGGCTTATAATTTCAGAATTTTATCTGACCTTGGCTGTGATCACTTAAGATTTTCCATTCCATCTGGTCTACATCAAACATCTCTCCTAAGCAGGTATGTGTAAGCATGCACCTGACACATTAGGAAGCTCCTCTGTATAAACAAAGCCTTCTGTTAGATTTTTATTCAAGGTAAACGATTACCCGTTTATGTTGAATACATTTGGAAGAAATGTATTTCATACATTATGGGGTTTCCTTTCTGTGGGCCCCATCTGTTTAAACCTAGCACAGTGCCTGGTACAACTGTGTAAACCCTTTTGTAAGGAATCAGGAAGCCATGGAATTATATCTGAGGCATTGCTACTCAGGGCCCAAGGAGTAGACGTTTCCTCATGGGGATTTCTCATTCTTCATTAATCTTCTTTTTATTTTAAACTAGATCTAGTGAAATGGCAGGCTGATTATTGATTTCTGTCAAACATAGCATCTTTATTTCCTTTTATTCCTTCCCACTTAAAGAAGACACAAATTGTTGGATTATGTGCTTACTTCTAAGAAATAATGAAGAAAATGAAAAGGATGAAGAAGAGGAAGAAAAAAAAATAAGGGAATGGGGAGAGAGGTCATTTACTATCATCCATACTTCTCAATAAGCAATCCTAAAAGCATTAAGTTTAAACATACAAACATTATCAGTAAAGTCTAAAATCATTGGTGCACATTAAGGAAGATGACCAATGACAACTCTATTTTCAATGAGTTACAATTTTTTTCTGCAAAAATGCAGACAATTTGCCATACTGAGCTACGAGGCACACAGTCCCTGTCCCTCTGGCCACGCCTGTGGAATCCACGCCCCATAACCATGTGCCCCCTGCCGGGCCCGGGAGAAGAGTCAGAAGACAGAGGAAAAAGTGACTCTCTTCCCCACGCAGTACTTAGTAAGCACCAAGGAATTTTTTTGTGGTTCTTGCCAATTTAACAAAAAATCAGAATGCACTGGAGAAGAAGTGATGCCGTAGACAGGACCGTGGGGACAGCACAGCGGCGTGGCTGCCAGGACAGGCCTCTCATCCCCACGTGGTGTGGACACTTTCTAATCGAAGGCTCCTGAGGCCGTCATCTCACTGGCTGCAGTGCCCACGAGAGTCAGACGCCTACTTCATCGGTGGGCAGTGGGGACCACCGGGCTCACGTAAAGAGGAACAATTCCAGGCAAAGATCAGGTGCAGTGAGGGCTGCTATTAGTACTGAAATACGACTCTGAAGTCTTGGGTTGAGTTCCAGGTGTCCTATTCATTTACTGTGTGACCTCAGACAAGTCACTTCATCTAGAAACATCTGGGAAGTCTTCTGTGGTCATCCCCTGGAAGGAGGGTGTGGGATCCCACCACCAGCTCCATCAGGAATTCACTTGCTCTTGCAAATTTCATTTCATTCTTACTTTCTTTATGATTCAGATGGTACTTCTTTTGCTATTAGAGGGTACCTGAGTCTGCCGTCTCACACATCCAGAGAGCTTGGGTCAAATAAATCATCTCTTTCCCTTTCCTTTCGTCTGTCTTTGTGAAATTATAACCTCCAATTCGATTTCCTTCACCACATGCTTAGCCCTACAGGTTCTCCTACTAAATTTTCCTTCAGATGGCAACAGTCCTGGGCAAGACGATGCAAGTACACATGAACGCGAAGGGTCACCAGATCCGAGTCCCCGGAGGGGGACGTCAGGAATCACGGTTTTGGGGAAAGCACTCCCAAAAAGCCGCAATTTAGCAAAATCAACTTCAAGAAAAATATCATTTAGAGTTTGTTACCTTCATGATGATGCCTCTTAGCGTAAGACACAGACTCCCCTTCGTGCTGTGCATGGAACTTCTGAATGCACCTCCTCACCAGGTCCTCCCAGCCTGGCTTCATGGCTGCCCGCATGGTGCTTGTATCCAGTGATGTGATCTTGCCTATCAAATAACAGTAAGCATTAGACCTACACACGGATCTCGTATTCACAGAAATAATTAAATCTTAAAAAGATAAAAATTTATTTATTTAGACCTGGTAGCACAGCGCGCTGACCACGAGGGTAGACTGTGAAAACAATCACGAGGAAGCCCCGACCCCTCCCTGTCCCCCAGCTCCTCCTCCACGCTTTCGCCACTACCACCAGCTCCCTGACAGTCCCCTAAACCCAGTCCTTGCATTTACAAACATCTGAGTATTCAAGAATGATTTTGTGGCCTTCTCTGGCAAGAAAATTTACCTTGGAGATCTTGGCGAGTGGTAAAACTTTCTGATGAGGGAAGGACTGGTCTCTCCTTCATGGGAACTCTTCTAGCCACACAAATCAGGCAGGACTGCAAATCTTCAATCACATACATTATCATTTTAGGCTTTGGTAGTGATGCAAAGAAACTCAAATATATTTATGACAGCACAGACTTGCAGATCTAAGGGGAGGGTGTCCAGCTAAGGATAAACTGCGGGAGCCACATGACACGTGTGCTAAAAGCATACCCACCACATGAGAGGCAGACATCCAAAGCCATCTCCCCAGCAGTGGGGAAGAATGGAGTCCTTCCTTATTAACTGGCTGATGGTAACAACCAGACAAATTCATAATAAAGCTCACAAATGATGAAAACGACAAACCGGTGCTCTGTCAGGGGCTGGATTCTTGAGTCTGAGGCTCACCAGGATACAGGGAAACTAGACGTACCTTTGACCAAACTATGTGAACACCCCTACAATGGCGACATGCAATGTAAGACAAAGAAGATAAGTGGAGTCTAGACTCAGATTTGGAGACCAAACCTAGAAAATGCAGCATGTGCCAAGTTCAGAGTCTTGACCCCGGCTGGCTCCTCGCACAGCCGATGCTTCCCCCACCTCAATAGTTTAATGTTCTGGGTTCACTTCTGGAGAACAGGGAAGTGTTTTATTTATCTTGTAACATGCAGAGCATACTGCCAAGCCTTTTCAATTTCAGAAATGCTGGATAAAAAGGTTGATAACAAATGTCTCTTCGGGGGCTGTGGGTACAGTTCAGTGGTAGAGTGCGTGCTTATTCAAATGCACGAGATCCTGAGTGCAATCCCCAGCACCTCCATTAAAAACAAAAAGTCACTTCATATCTATGTCACTGATTTATGACCATTCACCTTTAAATTTGGGGGAAATTTTCTTTAAATATATCCAGTAATAGTATCACACACAAAAAAATATAATCATCCACATGATAAAAGCTAAGGTTTGGAGCATTTACTATGAGACAGGTATCTTTCTAGCTACTTTACAGGCTCCTAATTCACTGAATCCTTTTAATAACTCTGTGAGGCAGGCACTAGCATCATCTCCATTTAACAGAGGAGAAAACCAAAGCACAAAGTTTCAGCAACTTGCCCAACATCACGCAAAACTTTGGCAAAGCTGGGACTTGAACCCAAGCGCACCATGGCTCAGAAACTCCACCCTTATGCTATGCTGCGTAAATATCCAGAATCAGATTTTAAATGTACAAAAATGGTTAAATATACAACACAGAATCATCAGCGAGCTCGGCTGCAGAATATTTTTGGTGAATCAGCAGCACTTACTCTGCTGTGTACAGGAGAATAAAATCACCTGACAGTTCATATCTGCGGAAAAATTTAATTGTGAAAACTATGTATCATCTGTGACAGCTCTATTTCTTTCCAATAAAATTTAAATTACTTACATATTTTTAAAAAGAGGATTAAATACCTAGTATTGAATGCCAATCACAGCTCAGGCATATTCATTTAGCCTTATTACTCTGTGATACTGGCAGTGTTGACTTCACTGGTTAAGAGAGCAAACGGATGTTCAGAGAGGTCAGAGCTGCTAAGTGGCTGAATTAGGAGCCGGCCTGTCTGATTATTAAGCCCATGATGTTTCCTTTCACCAATGGCCCTCGCTCTTCCCCTCGTGCTCTGCATGCAGAACGTGCTCGGCAGTCCTGTCCCATGTCACAGGCGGTGACACTCAGAGGTGTGGAATGGACTGCTCGGAGGGCGTAGAAGGTGGACACTACATCAGCATGTCTTTAAGGGGAAGAGCCTGAGAGCTCATAGCCTGGAGCCCTTTCCCTACTCCCCACACATCTCTATCCTCTCAAGTGTCATTCTCTTACACTGTACTCTGGGCCCAGCACCCAAGGATAAACCACATGAAGTTCATGACTCCCTTGAAGGTATATGAAAAATGTTTGGGCTGGGTGCATTTTCCAAGCTCGCAGTAGGTTCAGAGGAGCCTAGGATCCCCAAGAGTTTCACCCACTAGCAGAGCTGCTCTAGCATGTGGCTACTAAGCCACGTGTGGCTATTTAATGTCAACTTCACAGAAGAGAAAATGTGCTCCACCAGTTGCATTTCGGACATTTCAAATGCTCAAAAGCCACATGCAGCCAGTGGCTGAAGCATCAGACACTGAACATGTAGAAAAGAGAAACTGCCTCTAAATTCTTCTTTGTGTGGCCTCCAATTTTAGATGACTGAGCATGAAAGCAGCAGCACAGGAATATGTGACATAAAACATCCCAGAGATGCTGCCCTACCTTCTCCTTCTTCTTTGATGGACTTTGGTTGAGAGACAGCAAAGCACTGCATAGTTTCGTATTTCTGATGTGCTTCCTGGTTATCGTGACCTTCCTCTTCGGACTCAGGTGAAGGTTTTACCAGCATCCGACAATTGAAAGTATGGCTGTTCCGCCTGGGAGGTTCGCCAGACCAAGATCCCCCGTTCACTGAGCAAGGAAAAAAAAATGAACCCAACGGTGTAAAGAAACTTAGCATCAGACTCGCTTCTGCCGAATTCTCCAAATGATGTGGGAAACCTACGGTTATTTTACTTTTATATGGTGTTCGTACTTTTCTAAGTAATTTCATAATCTAAAGGGAAAAACTTCTTGGGTCAGTGCTTTAACAACTTGAGAAAATTCTTGGGAATTTCAAATGTCTTTTACATTTCTTACCCTTCACTCCGACCCCTTCCCTTTGGGCTCAGGCCTTGATTACTAACCAGCCACATCTTACCCATCCGACCAGATCTTTCACGTTGCCCAGCACAAGCCTCCCCCATCACTTTCTGTACCCAGTCCTACACGGATCTCTCTGCTCCTGCCACCTGATCTAAAATGTCAGGCTGCCGCCCCTCCTCCCATCCAAACGTACTCTTGCCTCCTCTTACAGATCCGAAATTTTACAGAAACTTCAGTGTCTATTCTGTAAATTGGCTGCTGCTGAATTACCCTGTTGCAGTCTCTTTGCTCCATGTATATTTTTTCAGTAAGACTGGAATGTCCTTGAGGATACATTGTTAATGTCATTTATTTCTTTTCAACTGAAACCTACTTCTGTTTTATTATCAATCCTTAGAAACGTATATACTAGTTCAATAAAAAGATAACAAAAGAAAAAGACATCTTTTTGGGGGGGGGGTGATGCATCAGACAAATCAAAGAGAGGAATCGAAGAATGTCTGATTTTGAGAGTTAAAGGGTGTAAAGGTCACCAGATCACCTTCCTCATCTACAGATGAGAAAACTGATGTCTAAAGAAATGTCCAACTACTGGAAGAGCTGGAGTCAGAACAAATCCTAATTCTCATTTTGGTATTATTTTCTTTACTGTTCCTTGTGTTTCATCTAAAAAATACTTGGACCAATAGGACAGGGAAAGAGGGAGTCAAAAAAAGGGCCAACCATTAGACAGATAAACATATCCCAAAATCACTAGTTAGAAAATGCTTAAGAGGCCATCTAGGTGGATACAATGTTAAGCCACAGGCACTGGGCTGCAGAGGAATAAAGAAGGAAACAAACCCTAGAGAGAAAAAGGAAATATATCAAGTTAATTGCCAGAAATTGTTTGACAGAAGGAAACATTGCTAGCTTTAGCCAGACACCTGAGATGTTTATTTCACCACCAGTATTCTTAAAAGCATATGCATATAATGGAGACTACGTAATCAAAGAAAAAAGTTTTATTAATTCAGGTTAATAAGTAAGTTGAAAGCTTTTATGCTCAAAGTACAATATAAAGTAAGGCCAAGAGCTCTTTAGACAAGGAATTAATAGGCACAAGTCCTCTGAGGAAGTCATAAAATTACTGAAGAGATTTGAAAAATACTAGTTACTTTAAATAAGAAATCCCATTTTCTTGTTCATTTACTGGAGAATATAATAAAAGAATCTCACGAGTATTCGCGTACTTTCTATTACTGTGGGTCATCGCACCAGAAACGTTAGCCATAAGGAACCCGAAAGGGCCTTTTCCTACTTGCTGTGGTAACAATACGACCAGCTAGTAGAGACAAGTTTTCAGAAAAGGAACAAAAATACTTGCTAACCCAGGACTTGACCTTATTGTGTACTGAAATATGCACTTCTTTTTACCCATGAAGATGTTCTTAGCATCATCAGTTTAAGTGAGAATATAAAAAAAGAGCCACTGAGTAAGTGGGAGCAGCACTGTTCCGGAGCAGCCACTGAGGTGAGCCCACGCTGTGAATCACCCACTTTCCAATACAGCCCATCATGATCATGTCTACTTGGACGGCATCTCCGAATCAAGATGGGGAAGCAGGGAGGGTGGGGTGGAGGCAGCACCCGGTGATGCCACTTGCAGGGGCCACCCAAGAGTCTGCAAAGCCCATTTAGGGCTCCCAGGCTGAGAGCATTCGGACCTCTATACACCACCTGTTCCTCAGCGTTTTATTTTTAGAACGTCTTATACACCCACATGGTACTCTTTTCACAAGTTGGACTTAAAATAAGTTGAATCTCAAGCTTCTCGTGACCTTCTTCTTACATGGCCGTGGAAAAAAAGGACAAAACAGAGTCGGCTGGCTGGACAGGGTCTGCAGGGGGGCACTGGACAATCAGACAAGCCCCATGGAACAGTTGTTGTATGAGAACTTTCCATCTGAATTATTTTCACGTACTTTAAATACAAGGTCAAATAGATCATCCATTCACAGTCAATGTCAACAGATGTCCTTCTCTCCATGACTTATAAGGTAAACACTTAACACAAGCATCTCTAAAAAACAACCCCGTTACTCTCATCCCCACTGACATGATACAGTTCTGTTTTACCCCCTCTAGTCAAGACTGTGTGCATGGGGGTGGGCTGGGGTGGGGTGGTGAAGAGGGACCCAGAAGGCAGTCATTTACCTATAGACTTTGGCAGCAGGTTTTTGACGAATTCAGTGTGGTCCCCAACGTGCAGGATGCTGTATACACTTTTGTTCATCAGCTCTTCCTGGTTATACCTTAGGTACTGTGTCACATTCTCTGAAACAAACACAACGTTGCCTTCCAGGTTCACTACAAAGAAGAACCCATCAAGGGCCTAAGGGAAGAGGCACAAATTGGGTTAGAAAGGATGCAGCATAAAATCACACATGACTGTTAAGAAGGGAATGGTCCCTTTAAAGGAAACATGTAATTCACATGTGGAGAGAAAAGCCATATCTCTCCCGCCTCTCCCAGCATCCAGATACAATTAACACATTTCCTCTTGGTGAAATTATTCCATCTTAGTAAGTGGGGGAGAGCCTACATCAGGGCTTTTTGTCACAACTAATGACAAACATTCACTCTGTTAATTTATCAGGGGATAATTATTGCCAAGTAAATTATGTAGGCCTCTCTCTGCAGTCACCAAATGAGATTAATGTACTCCATAGGACCAAGAACAACTTTTATGCACCTGATCCAATACAGAGTAATTTTTTTGTATAGTTCCTCATGTAATACAATGGGAGCAAGGTCACTGATAATTTTCCCTCAGTTTAAGGATAAATGCCAAGAAAAAAAAAATCAGAAAATTTTACTGCCTTTAAAGCTACCAAGGTTTAAATGAAAAGAATCCAAGGTGGTCTCAGACCTTGTAAGAAACAACAAT
Source organism: Camelus bactrianus (assembly GCF_048773025.1). Taxonomy (NCBI): domain Eukaryota; kingdom Metazoa; phylum Chordata; class Mammalia; order Artiodactyla; family Camelidae; genus Camelus; species Camelus bactrianus. The sequence goes on from NC_133567.1 coordinate 12,887,011, forward strand.
CCTCTACTGTTTGGTGTAAATGGGGAAGGGGTCTGGGAAGTGCATCTCTCACGTGACCAACTAGTCTTCCTGGGGACCTCATGTTGAGATATGGCCAGCAATGTCTAGAGACTAGAGTGGGACCTGAGGTTTAGGTTTTCAACAGTGAGAACTAGAAACTTAACTAACTGTGCCCATCTGTATTCCTTGTTCTGTGGGTTGTTAAGATGCAGGTTCCTAAATCACCTAGACAGCAGTAGCATTTTTCCTGTGATAGGTGCATCGCCTCACTTTGCTGTCATTCCAAAGTATATTAGGAAACATGAAAGATCTAGGATCATTTCAGGAAATAAAGAGAAGAATAATGGATATTGACACGTTTACTGAGTTTCAAACACACAGTGTCTTTTTAATATTTACAACTCTGAAAGAAATGGTTTACATTTTATTCCCTCCTTTTCTTTCTTTCCTTTTCTTTTTCCTTCCTTCCTTCCTTCCTCCCTCCCTCCCTCCCTGTCTCTCCCCCTCCCTCCATCCCTCTCGCTTTCTTTTTTATAGGAATGGTTTATCTTTTCCAATTTATACAGGGTGGAAAAATTGAGACTCAGAGGTTAACTGATTTGCCCAAGCTCTTGCAACTAACCAGTCAGTGGTAGAGGTGGGACGCAAATCCAGGTGGACCTGACTCCAAAGCCCGTGCTGTCAATTTCTGTGCAGCCCAGTGCTCTCCTCCAGTGCTTCCCCAGCCCCTCTAGCTAACATGGTCACCTTGGCTGGGAGCTCAGGGAGTTTCTCTTAGTCCTCCTTTCCCTTTCTGACGTGGACTTGTCAGTACTGTTTTGTGGGTCAGGTGAGTGATCAGGACTAGAAGAGTCTGAACATGGATCAGGCATACCGTGGGCCAGGGCCACATGGTCCACCCAGGTGATGTCACAGGTTCCTCATGCTTTGTATTTACTACTACTGTGGACATGAATGCTATGTGTACACACTGAATGATGAGTATGAATGGGGCATAACGTGTTTATTTTTCCTCTAGTTTGTTTTTCCCTTAAGTTATTATTTAACAGGCTCCTATTTTGTGAGCTTTGAGTATATTCCACCTTTAATTCTATTTTCATCACAAAAGTGTTCTCTCAAATTAGAACTGACCATAAGGCACCAAAAGCAAGCTCTTAAAATACACACACACACACACACACACACACATCTTACCACTTGGTTTTAAGTTTTTCTTAAATGTTCAGCCACGTTTTCCAAATGGAATAAACAATAAAAGGGGTAAACTAACACTATACGTAAATATCCTTCCATAAAAGTTGGCATTGACTGTTGGAAACTTTGTATAAGGGTGTGCCTGAAGGGGTGTGGTCTGTGAGGGTGGGGACAGGAAGTCAGTTGATTAGCTATGGATCAAGTATCCTTTTAAACTCACTGCTTTAAATACACTTTCAACAGTGATTTTCATAATTGTATTACCTATTGTTCACTTTTGAAAGTACATGTAGCTTCCTACTGCCTAGTACCATGTACAAAGCCTGATTGTGGCAAAATACAACTGAAAAACGGAATTGTTTCATCTTATAAAACTTTTTTAAAGCTCACTGTGATATGCTCTGATGAAAAAAGCTGACATTTGGTTTGGTTGCCTAGCAACCACTATGCTATGATGTAAGCATGAGTGTGCATCTATGCCGAGAACAGCTCAACCAGAATGAGGTTTCTCTGTCTAAATTATTACATGTAAACAGGGATAAAGATTTAAATACAGACCTTCAGTCTCCAGATTCAAAACTTTATCTCTCACATATTTAGCACTAACGTCCTGCTACACAGGTATTTGCTCAATGCTCTGAATTCTCAGAAGACTATTTTGAAACAGTAAAAATGCTGATTTGATGTTATGAGACAAGGTCCGCTGACATCTAGCAATCTGATTTCTGCAATTAGTGAACTTGCTCTCAAAAAGCTTAAGTCATAGCCCTGTGGTTACTCCAAGCATTTCTTTCTAGGAGCATCAAAAATCTTCCCAAGAGTTTTCACCCTACTTTAATTTCCCCTGATATAAGGAATAAACAGAGGTATGTGGAAATTTCCTTGTTTTAATAAATGAGATTACCATCACTTTCAAACTAATTTTGATTATAATTCAAAAAAAAATTTTTACAGGAATTTATCTGGTTCTTTCATCTAACTCTCAATAGTCCATCTAGTTAAGAGTTTTCTTATCTGCTTCTGAGAACCAGCCAGAGAGAACTAACACTCTCTGGCCGTCCACTGCCTTGTTGGCTCTGGGAATTCAAGTTAAGTGTGTTTTTGCTTTTTCCCTGAAAATTATAGTTGGATGTTTTCAAGCTAGTGATTCTAGAGGGCCAGCAGGGTCAGCCTCAAGGAATGAATTTTGTCATTTCTAAATACAAAGACTGGGTCAGACAATCTTTAAATTTTTTCTGTGCCCCCCCAACCCTCCAATTATATGGCAGATTTTCACAGAATTAGATTTTCTAAAAATAAAAATCATCTTATGCACCAGCTGAAAAAAAGGGGGCAATTACTGGTTATCTCTGCTTTAAAAATCCCAGTTCCTCCTCCACGTGCGGCTGCTGTAAGTCAAGTGACGCTGCAGTGGTGGTGCTGCAGAGCCTCTGGCCAGGCAGCGATTCGCAATCTCATCATGTCATCAGCAGAGTAAATTATCCTCAGGACCGACATAATTTACGTCTCAGGGCTCCTCTTCTTGTTAAATATTCACTGACATTTTTTCCCTCATCTTACCATAGCCTACATCTTGAATTTTAATTTTGGAATAGGTACAGCAAGGGACTTGGTGTTTAATACAGTACTGGTTAACAAAATAAGAAAGTGGGACTTCACAAATTCCAGACAGTAGTCTGGTCATAAAACTTCCTAAAGGTAATAAAGAATGGGCAGTTAAGTCCAACCATTACACTGGAGGTGCTTATCTTGAAAGTTCTGCCTGTTACTTCAATTTTCATCTTAATGAAATAAATAAACTAGTTTGAAGTAGCATAAATAAAAAGTGTAAATCTCCTTTGGTCTTCCAATTTTAACCTGTATATATAGGCTCATGTACATGCATATATAAAAATCTAAGAATTCTAGGAATATTTCAAACCATAATATATTATAATCACAGAATTTAATAGGCGTTGGGAACATGGTTTTCTAAAAGGAATGCTCACCTGGCAGTTAAAGCCTTTCAAATTTATATTCTAGTTAACTTAATTCTACAATATTAATCTGAAATGTATATAAGCAGGAATCAGGAGCTAAAAGATGGATACATATTAGGAAGCTCAAGAGGTTAGCAGTACTTTAACGTGAACAGTGAAAACCAAGTGTGGATTATCCTTAAATTATATTCATCTGAAAATTAAATGTAATACTGTGAAAGTCAACAACAGTGTAAAGTACAGAACCAAAACGCGGATGTGCTACCTCAAGCATCATAGGGCCCAGCGCATCCTTGTCGATGACACCTTGCCCGGTGGATGACACGTCTGATTTCTGCACCTCGTCTATGTTGGCGGCTGCTGCTTTCTCTGCAACAAACACGAGTGTAAATTAAATGGCAGTGCTAGTTCGAGGACAGAGTGACACAGAAATATTTTTATCTTAATGATTTTAAAAATCTCTAGTGGGATCGGATATGGCTCTAAGGGTTGGAGAACATCCCCGGCGCCACTGAATGGAGAAAGTGCTGGCAGCAGGAGCCGGAACGTTCACTTGTCGCCTCTAGCACCTGCGGCCCGGCACCCCTTTCAGGCTGCTGAGAAAATGAGTTCAGTGGTTTCATGCCAGTCCCTGACAAGTATTTTTCCTAGATGGCAAAACTGCTCCACAGCTTGGCAAAATGAATCTGCTGCAGAGGTTCCCCAAGCTGGGAAGACGGAAGGCCTGCTGTTCAGGCTTTGGTCGTGTAAGCAGAGAGGCACTGGCGCAGGTCTGAGGAAGGATAAACACGAGTCCCGACCGCTGGGGCCGCTCTGGAGCCACTGCCCTGGCTCCCCGACCACCCGGCCTCTTGTCACTTGCACGTCTAATGCAACCAGAATGATGAGGCCCCTGTCTGACTGCAGATGCTTAACAATTCAAGGCAGGGAGAAGCGGCACCCTATTGAGCACCGTGAGAACTCCAACGGTGGCCCTTTTGTCTAGTGCAGACGTGCGTGATCTGCGCCCCTGGACTGAAATGTGTGAGGCAACTTCCAGGCCCACCCCGAGGCCCTGGAAGACATTCTGTCGTAGAAAAATCTCATGGAAGAAACAGATGCAAGTCATCAAAATTTATGTAAACTGGTTATATCAAGAACACCACAAAAAGTTTAAAGCATGACAGATACACCCCAACAACGTGCTAGAAAACAACACAAAACAATGTGCCAATGACTTGGAATAAATTACACCCTTGTTTACACTGCATGTTATCGTTGTAATTAAATGCAAATACAGGAAACTGTATATCAATTTAGTACTCAGAATCAACTTGCTTTCATGACCTTAGTAAATCCTGCTTTTATTGGGGGGGAGAGTAAGATTTTATACAGTACTTTTAAAAAACTTGTAAAGCTTAATTTGTACTGGAGAACCTAGGCAATAGTTAGGAATTATGCCGGTCTGCTCCACGACAGAGAGCTTCAGAGGAAAAGGAGAAAGGACCTGCATAGTTCAAGTAGGACTCAGGGGACGTATGTGGCAGAGCACGTCACGTCAACTTTTTAAGGCCTTAGTACCTGCCTTCGTGCATCACGAACCATAACAGGAGTCAGGGAGATGATATGTACAACACACTTTAAAAACTACACTATAGTTTACAAATGTGTAACTCACTGCTAGCATTTCTGTCTTTGTTAGCTCTTCCTTACTGAGTTCCAAAAACAGAGCTTATAAGCAGAGAGTATCTGTTTTCTCAATTACATTATTGTTTTTTGTGTTTATTGCCTCATTTTAGGGCAAAATAAATACAAAATAACAATGTTTGGGGCAATCCATTTCTGAGTCCTTTTTTAGAAAAACTGAAGTATAGTTGATTTACAATATTACATCAGTTTCAGGTGTACAACATAGTGATTCCATGTTTTTATAGATTGTACTCCACTGAAAGTTATTATAAAATATTGGTCATATTCCTTGAGTTATACATTGTATCCTTATGTCTTATTACAATTAATATACATATTGAAATATGAAGATCTGATCATCATTCTAAAGACCCAAAAGCTTCCTAAATTCACTCATTAATATTTTGTGGAATTAAAAAAATTCAAACTTGGAAAACTCATTCATGCAGGTTGCAAAACACTGATAAACTTTCAGGTTGAGGTATTCTAAATATTCTGGCAACATGCTCACTGTATTTTAGACTTTCATCAGAAAATACGTAGAAAGACATTGTATCTGTGCAGCAGTTCCTTTCATTTTTAGGAATCTACAGATCAGATATAATTTAGGGTGAGGGCCTAAAATTTAATGGAAGAGATCACTTAGAGTGCATAAAATATGTGTTTGGGCTCTACTGGAAAGCCTGGATAAAAATAATTTTCATCCTGGAAAATTAATTGCAATAATGAAGCACTTTATTTTTTTCTCTTTATATAACATTCAACTGATAAGCCTTTAAAAGAAGAAAAGTGGCAGCTAACAAGAAGTCACGGGATGAGGGGCTGGAATGAGGAAATCGACCAGTAACACCGTCCAAGCATCTCGGCGCATTGCTATGGTCTCACTCATGCTTCCGGGGCAGGTGGAGTGAACGATCTTCATCCCCTGAGAGATGACGCCTAGCCAGGGGAGGGGCACGACACTTACAGGTGAGCCAAGTGAGAACAACTTAGGGCTGAACTGCAGGGAACTAACTTTACATTCAAAGAAGAGATAAAAATGGCTGGATGTAGCTGAAAATAGTTCAGGTCCACTGCAGCTGCGCTGGACCCTGCAGGACCACAAGCAGATGGCAAAAGCAGCGGGTGTGTGGCGTCTGCCTCCAAGGACATCTCACCCTGGCCTATGATGAAACCAGCATTAAGGAACAACGGCAAAAAGTTTGTCTAAGCTAGAATTCTAGGGATCCCTGATTAAAAATGAAAACAACAAAAAGTCTCCCAAGGTCAATCTGAAATCATATTAGTGGAACACGTGCTGGGAAAGAAAATTCCAGATGAAGCCATTGGTTATTTACAGGAGAACTTTTAAAATGTTCAATATTTACACAATACTATTTACACATGTATTACGAGAATGGGAAATTTTCACTACTCACAGGGTAAATGAATAAGAGACAAAGGGCTGAACTGAGGGCCGCTCACTCCTGTCCTCACTTAATGTTTGTATATATGCATCTTCCCACTAATCTGCCATCTGTTAATCAATTCTGTATTAGATGTGTGCTTTGACTATTTCTCAATATTAAAAAGTCTATAATATGAAGTGACATAAAATATCCAGAAACACTGCTTTACCAATGTAACTGGAATCTAAATGAAACTGACCATGAATTTATGTTATTTGTGTACTTTTCATGAAGTAACCACTACCTCTGTACCATGCTCATTCGGGCTTTGAAATTAAATAGGAGGAAAAAAAGGACTCCTTTGGGACATATTGTTAAGTTAACTGAACATATACTGGTATCTTGATGGAGCATTTTAGTAGTAAGTACACTATTTTTATGTCCCAGATATAAATAAGCTTAAATCCTTAGATATATTTATACTTCTGTAAGACCAGCATTACCATACTTAAAATACACTATTTAATATTTTTAAATTAGGCAGTTTTCTCAGCGGTCACAAATTATATTTACTTTTCTATATTTTGCATCCATTAACCATAAAAATATATTCTGTTACAAAAATATCCTTCAGTAAACTCAACAGTAGAAAGATCATCCTTGAGTTTCAAACGATCAAAACCATATGCAATCTCTTTATTACAGATGGAACTCTTAAACAAAAAAAGAAGATAAAATTTAATTTCAGAGCCTCCAAGATTTCTCCTCCATGTCCCAACTTCCATTTCTTCCTGCTGCACTTTAACTATTAAAGTGATTATTTTTAGATAGACTAAGACCTAAGAGAATAACAATGAAGATAATTCTATCCTTTTCTTCCTCACTCCCAAAAGACAAAAATACCATAAAATAGCTGTGACCTTTTTAATAGCACAGCTTCACAAATGCAAAGCTCTGATTTGAGAGACTGTCGAAGGATGCCTCTCCTCTGTCCTCTCCCTCCTCATGTCCCTTCCCTCCCGGTGGCTGCTCCCAGAGCAATCCATCCGGTTCCCTCCTCCATTTGCCTGCACTCTAGAAATCCAATACCAATTAATTAGATTTCCAGTTTCAAAGCGAAGAACAAAACCCCATCTCTTCAGGGACTGTGTTAAGATGAGTCACAACACAAACTGGGGGGAGTCGTTAATATAATATTCCATACACTTTTCTTTATAAGTAATTATTATTCGTGTTTTCCTCTCAGAACAAAAGGAAAGGTGAACAGGGAAGCGTGTGAGCTGTAGATATTTAAGTGATTTAAAAATACAAAGGAAAAGTAAAATTTAAGTTTCCTGGTGAGAACAGAAGCAAATCAGGAACTGCAATTCTTGCAAAAATTGATTTATTCTTTAAAACAGTATACTTAGCTATTTTTAAAGTATAAAGTGATTTTTTTAAAGAAATTTATGAGTTATTAAAAAACAGCATTTATTGATTTTTGGTAACTGAATCTTATAATATTAGAAGGTCTTATCTATTTGTTCATTGGGCAACTGAACTAAACATGACCTCAAAGGGCCTTCTTCCCACAGAATACGGACAGAGTCCTACCTCCTCACAGGGCTGCAGTCACAGCGCGGCGGACAGCCACATCCTTGTGCCAATGCCAACAGCAGCAGAGGCAACCACCAATGACTTAGAAACCAAAATGCTGTTTAACGTCTGCCCATTAGAGGGCCAGTTTGATGCGGCCATTATTAGAGAAGTTTATACTCTTTCTTTTCTCCTTTTCTAAAACCCTCTGAAGATGCCATGGAAAACTTGTGTAAATTAGTTTATCTTAAAAAAGAATTAAACAAATATCAGTTATTCACCCTGTAAGAATACGTCAGCGGGAAGATAATCCATAGGGTATTTACATCCACATACAAAAAAATGTTAACACTGCCCACGGTTAGATCTCCCTGGCACAGAACAAGTAAGAGGTTCAAGTTGCTTTCATGATGGTCAAGCATGAGGATGGTTGCTTTTACTAAAGCAGTATTATTTAAAGTATTAGCATCTTTGACTAAAATGGAACCTGATACTTCATGCAGGTTTTATAATTAATTCCACTGCTCCAAAATGAGTAAAATCACTCACCCAGATACCTATCAATTTTTCAGGAGACTGACATCAAACACAAGTCTAATCACCTCCACAACAAATTTTTAAGACTCTAGTGGGAATACATCCACAATTTCCATCTTTTCCTGCATTTAGGAGCTGGATGATTTCAGGTGAAGTGCCCGTCAAACCTAGCAGCCCTGGGACCCACGCAGAGCAAAGAAGTCATTGAAACAGTGACAGGCGGTTTCTGGCCAAGCACTATAGATAAAATATTACAGGAGAAGTTATGTAGCATCTCAAAGGTTCTAGAAGGTAAAACCAGAGAATTATGCATCTGCACCCAACTAAAATTAGAAAAGCTGCCATCTGGCTCTGTGAAGCCAGCAGCACATTCTTATTCATTAGGAAGCATTCTGCTAACATAAAAACACAAGGCCCTTCCTGTGCTCTCCAAATGTGTTTATCTTCTCCACATTAATGCACTATATATCATCAGGCCGCTGAAATCTCCTGCCGTGCATATTAAAAACGCGCAGCTGCACTTTCTTTAGTACTGGGAGGAACCTCAGCTCCCAGTCGCCTGCCTCTCTCTGACATTGAGTTTAGCGTTCACACGTCATGGTTCCCTTCAGCACCAAGAGACGGCAAAATGACCCCATCTCAAGGCCACTCCATCCAGCAAAGCCCCCTCGCTCTCTGCAGCAGAGAGCAATGTGCTTAGTTTCATTCTCATGAATGGTGAGGCATGACTGCCTACATGGGCTCCACAAGTTTGAAATATGTAGGCTCTACTTTTAAAGTGAATGGACTACATGTATCAAGAGAGAAAACAGAAACCAGAAAAGATTCCTGGCATAACTGGCTAGAAAGTGCTGTTGTTTTTAAGAACTATCACTGAATCTGCTATCACCACTGGACCATTTTATGTGGTGCCCCACTTCACACGTGAACTATCAATACTGAATGTATCGATAGGTAAAACTGACAGTGGATAATCTTGCATAGTAAGCCAAGAAAGTATTAACAATATGTCCAAAATTTTCTTTTATCTAATCTAAATATGTTTACGGTGCAGGAGCTTAGACTTAAAGATAGATCACAGAAGGAAAAAAAAAGGCAGATGCACAGTAAACCGCATCATCAGTGGCTTCAGGAATTCTGCAGGTGGGTCAAGCAAAAGGCAACGAGCACATGTCCTTACAGCCACAGGTCAGCATCCATTCACTCTCCAGCGTGAGCATGGTGGGTCTCTGCCTGAATCTTCTCCAGCAATGGAGTATTAAGAGATGAAGTCAAAATAAAACATGAAAACTGCTTATTTAGAGTTAATTCTATTTCAATGGGTGCTGCTCACTAAGGCATTAGGAGTTATGTGGCATCATGAGGCTGAAAGGTGAGACTGAGACTACATGAGGGTAGAAAAAAATCAACAGGTGTGAAAGAAATAAGAAGTGAGGTGAAGTTCAAATGCAGTGCTGAGAACATTTGAGAGCAGCCTCTCAAAAGACCAAACTATGAAAATGCTCTATTTCTTTCAATTATATATGTTAAATCAAACAATGCCAGCAAAATTACACTACAGGAGTATGTAATATTTTAATAAATAGGTTAATATATGGAAATTATATGAAAAGTTGTTTCTAAAAATCCTTTAAAACACTTTGGTCTAAGTAGTATAAACATTTTAACCTGCAAATCATTCTGTTTCTTAGCACAGGAAAACTCACCTCCCAACAGTCCTACCTGACACTCCAGCAATATTTTGTGTCTAGCTTCCCAAATACACCATCCTGGTTGAAGATTACAAGTGTTTTCTCAGACTGTTCCATTTGCACAGATGCCCTTCCACCTGTTCTCTTTAAAGACCCATCACTGTGAAGCCCCTCCCTCTGCTCCTGCAAAACCCTGTGCCTAACTCCCCTCGAACAGCTCTCTCCCCCTCTTACTGTGAGATGATGATTTGCACTCACATCTGTCCCTTGGCTACAGGAGAGGTCTTTTTACTCACTGGTTGGCATACAGTCGGGGCTCAATAATGTTTGTGTTCATACTGAAGAGCTTTACAGCTGCAGCTGAAATTCAGGATATATAGAATCTAAAAATCACAAATGCCTGTTTAGAAGGATCTGTTCTGAAGGGTTTTACTGCATACTTAACATAATGGAGGGCCATTCTAAGACTCTGACTTTTGTAGTCAAAGTATGAAGTAGACAAGGAATGAGAAAGGTACATGCTCAGGACATTGGGAAAATTCCCACACTGGTCAGGCCAGTGGGGACAGCATTTGGTGGGGAGAAAAGTCACTGATGCTCCTTCCACTAGTGAGAGATGATGAAAAACAAAAACAGACCCACTCTACTCACCCAGATTACCATCTAGGAAGTCACAGCCTGTTCCATTAGAAAAGGTAGTTTGGGCATGGAGGGAGTTTTTTTTTTTTTTTAATCAGACTCTGGGATTTTCCCAGCCACTCATAGTTCTTAAGAAAATAAACCAACCCAGGTAGATTTCTACAAATCACTCACTTACCTGGGGACCCAGAAAAAAGAGTGCTTCATCAGGTCTCTTGTTCTTCTCAGAGTGGGCCTCCAAGAGGAGGGTCGCTGCCTGAGCTGGGAGAGCCATCTAGAAAGTGAGGGTGGGCCAGGGGAGGGGCTGGAATCCCCACAGGGGCGGGCAAGGTTCTTGCCCTGTTCAACTTTGGACACCCAGTGACTAGCATGAAGCTTACACCACAGAGATGTCCAATAAAAGCAGAGGGAAGAGAGGGGCGGGGACAAAGGAAACAGAGGAGGGCTGGTCCCCCTACTTCCCATCATCCCTTCTTGCTACTCTGCCAGGGGTCCTCACTGCCTTCAGGGCTCACGGGGCTTCAGCTCAAGCTTCCACTACACCTGAGTGGTGCGTGTTCAGAGAGATGCCCCTCAGAAGACTGCAAACCAGGCTAGGACCTGACCTCCTCTGTCCCCTGGGGCCATTCCTCCATGCCCAGGAGCCCCCTGCGCTCCCCACTCTCCTCTCACCGACAAGCCTCTTGCTTTCTGATCCACTTTCTGTTCTGCGTGTTAGACCTGCTGCCTCTTTCTCCCCTCGTGTTCTTGCCCATCTGGGTATCTTTTCTTTCCAGTTTTTCTCTACAGATGCAGGGCCTGATGCCTGTGTCTCGTGAAGAGATTGGTACAGCTACTTGCACAGACATGCCTCTCCTTCCCCACTGTGATTCCAACAATCCCGCAGGGAGGCTACAACCCCCAGTTTCGCTTTGCCTACCACCATCGAGTGCCAGTCTGCTCGCTTGGGCCTTTGCTGAGCCATCACAGGAGGACCTCACAAGCAGGCTTTTTAAAAAGCAGGTGTTCCTGATCTAAATCACCTAATACAAGAAGCTGATAATAGAACATAGAATCATCCAATTTAGAGACCTGAAACATTACATTACGTTAAATCATATCATCCAAGGACAGAGAGCATAGCATTGATAACTTTGCATAAGTACATGTAGCACCATGGCTCTGGCTGACCGCGGAGGGCAGGCCGAGGTGAGGGCATACTAGCAAGGAGTCAAGGCAATCAGAATTCCCCAGAACAAAGGAAGTGACTGTAGGGTGAGTGGGGCATCCCAGGTGAGAGCGCTCTGTGGACAGGGACCAGAGAGGGCCAGGGCAGGCTGGACCTACTCTTGGGGTCACGGGGCATGTGGGCCTGTCGCCAGAGGTAGGCTCCAGAAAAATCTTACCACTTTGCAACCACCAAAATCTCCTATGGGTGGGTGAAAAATCTTTAAAAAATGAGGTTCTGTCTAGAGCAACTTGGCAGGTTAGTTACTAAGACATAAACAAAGACTGAGGGACTCCTGTGTGAAAGTACAGTGACTGCTAGTCAAGCCCACTTCAGGCAGGCTGCACGATCCCTACGAGCAAAGTCGGACACCTGCGGGGCCCCTGAAGCCACCTTTCCTGGTTATTTTCCTTAGTCCTCGTCTGTGTGTTCATGTTTGCCTGGTTCAAAACGTATTTTGTTTTAGTATTTTTCCCCTTTAACCAATTAGGAACCATGTATGAAGCTACCTGACAGTTAAATACACACAACACAAACCTAAAAAATGTATACAGTTGTTCCAGAGAAACCCTGCTTGTGGCAACTCAGGTTGGAACTCAGGTTTGTTCCCCTAGGGCTTCTTTAGGAAGAGAGGACAGAGTGAAAAGTGTACCATCCGGGGCCTGAGAAGAGCTTAACTACGTCCTACAAAACTGTACCACGCACCATTTTTACATCATACAGAAACAGAAGTTTAAACCATTCTATTCAAATGCTTAAAATAGCTTTGCTGTGAACTCACATTTTCACATATCAAAGAGTGGGCACCCCCTTCCCCCTACCTAATCTCAAAAATGAACTGGGGCTCCAGCACGGTGGTGCAGGGATCAGTGCTGACCACATGGGCAAGGTGGTGCATCGGGGCCCGGAGCTGTTATGAATGGCTCACCTTCTGCACAAAGATCACCAGGGCCCTCTTACAGGGAAGAGCTGTCACCTTAGGATGGCATGTTCAACTGTCTAGACAAATGAGAAGTAAAGCCTGATAAAATAAAGGATCTGACTGGTTTTGAAGGCCAAATATATGCCACTGCAGAATTTTTAGAAGTTCGTTCACCTCCACAACAAAGAGAATGATTTGACTTGTATTTGTGGGTTTTAAATACATGTACCCAAACTTTGTCTACCTTTGGAGAATGATCACTGTACTCAGAGGAAGAGATTAGGTGAAAAGAAAAAGACTAGAAGGAATTTGAGAAATAATCTCAATGCAGACATTCCTAATTTTCTAGAATATGAAGTCTGTCATTATCACAGTTTCCTGAGTTCAAAAGACATTCTAGAGAGTTCCTGTCAAATATCTACCCAGCAGTTGCTGTATTTCATCATGACAACAGGAATAAACACGTCTTTAAAGTGACCCTTTAAACACCGTATGCAATGAAATCTCTTCAATTTAAGCAGGAGTGGCAGTGAACCATCAACCAGTCTTCCACAACTATTTACAGCAGCAGGCAATGAACAAGACCAGGGTCAGCTTCATGCAGAAACTGACTGCCTCACCAGGCAGCAGGCGCCAAGTGAAGGCTGTAGAAACTGTGGGCCCTGCACGTTTCGAAGCCCAGCAACAGTGTGGACCAGAGGTGATCACAAACTGCGTGATGAGGTCAAAGTGAAAGGAACGAAGGCCAAAATTTACAAAGACCCTACATTTGGTATCTTGACTACCTTTTCTTTTCTTTTTTTCCTCACTGTGGCTTGAATATTGTTTCCTGACTACCTTTTCTACAATGAAATCCTCTCCTTTATGTATGGTCCTGGAATTCTTGAGCTAATTTTGTAAGCTAAGGGAAAAAATTTCATGAGACCACCAGTAATTTAGGAATCCTCTTGGATTTTACATCTGTCATGTGCTTTCAAATACAAAGACTATTTAAGCAGTCAAATCCACTTGCAAGAAATTTTTTAACAATTATCTTCTTTAAAGTCTGACAATTTCATTCTCCAGTAAGGATCATGGAAAAGTTTAATCCACAACTGGAAGATATACACACAGTGAGTGCCACAGCTACCTCATGGATTAAAAAAAAAAATCCTCAGGAGGTTAATTATGATCATCCATACAGGCCATGGCATATATCAAAATTAACTATCTAATTATAAATATGAAAAAGACATAATAGTAATTAAGTTACTCCCTATCAAATTAATGGGTTTAAACTAGCTTAAAATTACAGTTTTGTTTTACATATATTAGCCTTAAGAGATGTTTCCTCACCATTCTACAACCCTTCAAGTAATGAAATAAAATCTTCATAAAATGTATTCTTCCTATTTTCAATTTTAATTATCCTACTTAAGCTGGATGATTTAGTGTTGTGCTGTCATCAAGACTTCAGAAGAGTTCTACCCAATGGCATTTTGAAACAGGTTTGGTGTCAACCCTGATGAATAGTTTGAATTCAAGAAACCTGTTTCTGGAAATCCTGCCTGCCGGGTGATGGCTTATAGGCGAGGCAGATGAAGTGGTTGACGATGACACGTGTGCCGGCTAGGCAGGTCCAGTTTTGAGAGGCACTGCAAGAGCAGGGGTAGCCTTCCTTCCGTAGACATCAAGCTGGACCAGAAGATGATGCTGTACTCATGCCACGTATAACTCACCTGCCTCTGAACTGGCAGAGGCAATACGCTGTCTTGGCTTTGCTATTCCAAAACATTTTTCAATTGCACCAACGGCCAATGGGCTTTCCAGAGACCAGAACAGTGGCGGTTGTTAGCTCTGTATTGCCAAGGAAAATATTTGGCTGTGTGTGGGGTTTCCTGAGAGCAAGTTAGTACATGACCTCAATCTTTTCCAAGCTTATCATAATGCTGTGAGGCTGTGCTGATTCAGCAAAGCAATCCATAATCGCCTGCAAAATGCCCCTGCCTCACAGGGGTGTTATGAGGCTTAATGGGATAATACATGTGAAGCACTCTGAACACCGCAGAAGAAAGGCGCTAAGTGGTATTATTATTCTGCCTTTCTAATTACAAGCAGCCTCACAAAGACAAGAATCCAATAAACCTGTTTACAAATTACAAATGAAACCTACTTTAAATAATTCAATATGAGTAACAGTATAACAAAGAAAAATGTGAAATCATTCATGTTTGAAAAATGGAATGGACAGACTTCATAAGGCTAAGTCAAATGAAAAGAAATAGAAATAGACAAGTTTCTACTGAAAGGAAATTATATCCCTTAGTGATAAAACAGAAATTGAATCAGAAACTTATAAGAGGATATTTTACCCAAGTTACCTTGAGACATTGCTGTTAATGAATTAAATTTAGTATCATTTCTATGGTTTTCCTACCAATAAATTTAAATTTTTAAAAAAATCAATGTCAGTATTAACTAATAAAATTTCTTCAGTTATTTATGGTAACACCAAAAACATAAATTTTAGCTCTCATTGGAATAAAACATGAGAACTGAATGTAAATTTCTTTCTTTTTTAAATATTAAAACAATGCTTTTGTTTGTCTGTTTGTTTGTTTGCCAACAGTGTTTGTCTCCTAAATGGGAAACACCTGTCTGGCATCTTTCTCGACTAACCCAGGTAAGGGATCAACGACACAGGAAAATCCACTTTGATGGGGGCGTCCCCAAAGGAGCAGGCCAGGCTGAGGTGGCCCTGCTGGGCTCTCGGGTACCACCACCTTCCTGGATAAGACTGGGGCCCTCTTGGTCCCAGGTGTCATTTCTTCCGGGAAATCTTGGGCAGCCAACTTTTTTTACCGCCTGTTCCTCCGTAACACGCTGTCACTACACCATATGGAAATCATCTGATTTGACCTGGAGCCCCCCAGAATTCCCTCAAGACTGTCGAGTCCCTGTGCCAGGAGTTGTATTTTTCACCTGTGCATCCCCGTCATCTCTGTCAGGTCCACAATGACCCATGCAGACACTCAGCACAAGCGGGGTGAACCGAGCCACACTCTAAGAGGAAGCAATGGAAAGATCCCTCAAGTGGTCTGGGCGGCTGTACAGGATCAACGCAAAGCACACAGATGGTCTAAGGGATTTCACTTCCTAATTTTTATTTATAAATTTGTTTTCGAAAAAGTAGTATTTCACGTTTTTAAAGGGAACATAAGCATGGTATTAGATGGTGAGGATGCAAAGATAAAAAAGACAAGCCCTGCCATCCCGTGTGTGTAACACACACTGGGGAAGCCAAGTGCTGACAGGGGGTGAGTAGACTCTTCAAAGTGTTATGATTTTATGCAATAAAAGAAAAATGAAATCTATAAATCTGTAAATATTAGGAGGTATTTAAATTAGGCAGCTGGAAGACTCCGCTTACTTGGAGAGTAAAGTTCAGGAAACGGCATTGATCCAGATGCTGAATGAACAGGGGCTCGAGTGACCTAAGATTTCACTAAATGCTTTCAGAGTGAACATGGCAAGAGCTGATTACTTAACTCAAAATAAACTTCCATCAACACACCCGGAACAATGCATATACCTCAGGATGCTAACGGGGCCTAATTAGTTCTCTGAGGTGTAGCAGCTCAAAGGAATTGTGGAAACAAAAAATGTGAAGGTTAATGATCTTTTATATTATCCTCTCAGGATTAAACCCAATTGCCAAGAAAATTAAGACTTACAAGTCTCAAAAATTCAGGCTGAGGGCATACTCCACAGGAATAAAAATAGTTTGTCAAATTTTCCAAGAAACCCCACTGCTGAACTTAAAAGAGAAAAGCCTGCAATCACTTGGCTACAAAGGAGTCTGTAAAATGGGTTACGTGTCTGTCCTTTCTAAGAAAAGTATGAGTCACTGAGTTAGGAGTGAAGCTAAAACACATGCGTGTCCAGACCTTCCCTCTCACTTATCTTAATACAAAGAGCAGGAGCTCAGGCCTAAAACTGCAATTCCAAAGAGGAGGATTCAGCAGAGAACACAGAAGGGACCTAAGGGGCTCCTCAGATCAGTATGCAGAAGAGAAGGCACACAGGGGAATCAGAGGAATCAACTACTCACACAAGAAGGAAAGTCAAAGTTAGGAGACGAATATTCAAAGTGACCATGTTATGAAAGAGCAAAACTGAGGAGGAGTAAAGTGGTTCTAAGAGTCAGGACAGCCTGGGAAGGGAGCTAAGGGGTAGAACTAATAGAAAAAAAAAAAAAAAAAAGAATTGAGAATCAGAGCACCAGGACTCGGCTCAAGAAGAGCCAACATCGGCTCTTTACAGGTCCTGACACTGGATCACTCATCTTTCAGGCTCGTGATGACTACCTCCCACTGTCCTTACCCTGAGAGTCCACGTGGAAAAAACTCACCTGTTCAAAATCTGTATTTTTTAAAAAAATATATAAAAATAGCTTCACTGTGCCCTATCAGAGCTGGACAGGCACGGAGTATATTCTCACAATTCAGAGTAACTGCTATATTGAGAAGACGGTTATCAAAGATAAACTGCTGTTTCTTTGAAGCCACTAAGTACGGACCGAACACTCGGCTGTCCACCTGCTCAGCCAGGTAACGCAGATCCACTCCCGCCCTCACTCTTCCAAAGGCACAGATGGCCTCACCCCCATTTCTCAGCAACCCCAGGTAGAATATTTCCTCTGAAATATTGATGCTCAAGCTCCTCATACAATAAAATAGCGCAGTCCCGTCGGGCCTCTGTACCCGCGGGCTCCACATCCGTGGGGTCGACCAAGTGAGGAGGGCTGATTCCGTGTACCGTGTACACAGATACGCACGTTTACGTGCGAGCTGCGCGCACGTACCACTGCGGTACGAGCACGAAGTACCGTGAGAGCTCAATGTTATGGGCCCTGGCTTATCTTTTCATTTCTAGCTGAAAGGCCAGTGCTCACGTTCCGTGAGCCCCGGGTGAGAAAATACACCTGCCGGGGCTCGCTGGCCTGACTCGAGAGGTACGTTTCATTTGGCGCTGTCATTACTTACCCGCCACTTGTCTTTGCTACCAGACTCCGAGGTGCTTGATGGCAGTAGCTAGGTGAGCTGCGAGCGGCTGAATCCCAGGACTCAGCAAAGAGGAGGTGCTCAGACTGTTTTCTGAATAACAAATGTCATGTATCATTTTGACTCACCCCTACCCACCCCCGCCCAAGTTTCACAACTCAGATCCGGGAGGGTAATTTTCACCTTGCGGTGCTGTCTCATTACTCTGGTAACCATGACGACCCCCACGGCAGGCCTTTCATAGTTCAAGTGTCCTTTTGTAAACAAAGGGAAGTTATATGAAGTCCACTTAGGAGACAAAATAATAGTTTAAGATTATTCTCTAAATTAGAGGACAGGATACTAAATTTTCAACATGTATCAAAATATTTTAAAATCTGATTTTAAAAAAGTAAAATTATAGTCCCTGTGCAAAACAGTTATAATGGTTCCTCAAAAAATTAAACACAGAATTACTATCTGAACTAGCACATCCACTTCTGGGTGTGTGTGTGTATATATATGTGAATATATATATGCACATACACAAAAAACACAAAACAAAAACAACAAAGCAGAGACTTTAGCAGATATTTGTACACCTATGTTCATGACAGCATTATTCACAATGCCCCAAAGCTGGAAAACAACCCAAATGTTCATCGCTGGATGAACAGAAAAACAAAATATGGTGTATATATACACGTAACAGAGTATTACTCAGCCTTAAGAAGGGAGAAAATGCTGATAAAAACTACAATATGGATGAACCTTGAGGACATTATGCTAAGAGAAATAAGCCAACCACAAAAAGCAAATACTATATGATTCCACATACATGAGGTACCCAGAATAGTCAAATTCACACAGAAAGAGGCATCACGGTTACCAGGTGCTGGCGGGAGGGGCAGTGAGTCTTTACTATGTAACAGATGGAGAGTTTCTGTTTGGGATGATGAGGAACTTAAGGAAATGCACAGCAGTGACAGCTGCACAACAATGTGAAGGTACTTAATGTTACGAAGTGTACACTTAAGGCAAAATTTTGTTACGAATATTTTCCCCCAACAACAACAAAAACAGGGTCATATAAAGTCAAACCTCAGGTTACAGTTAACTGGTATCCAGTCTTTACTGGGTAAGTACTATTAGCATACCTGTAATTCTCAAATTCTGTGAATCACTTTTCTCTGCCACATTCTTAGAAAACAAAATAGGATTCAAGATCTGACATACTGATAAGACTAACTCTGGAATAAAAGCTGGACTAACAATTATAATAAGCTTCAAAACGGCAGAAGGCCAATTTTTACTAGGCTGTTTGAAAGCTTACATAAGCTGTAGGGGTCTCCATTTCTTACCAACAAAGCTGAGAAGAACACAGTCATGCTTTTCCTGGAATTATTACTTCAAAAACACTGGGGGTGGGAGGGGAGGGTTGACATAAAGATGAGAAGATTAAAAATGGACTCCTACACTTATTAGGAGAGAAATGACTCTGTGATTAGCAAAAGGTGAACATTTTCTAAGCAGAAATGAACTAAAATATTTCAGAGGGAACAACAGTGATAAAAGGAGGAAAGAACTGGGAATGGACACTTCAGTGCCATGACTGCCCACCCCACGGCCAGAGAGATAGCCAGCACGATCTGTGAAGGGCACACTTCTTCCTTCCTTGTAACCTACACAATGAAGTCTAATGTAAAAGGCTTCAGGGAAAGAAACGTTCTTCAGGGAACACGAGAATTGGCTGAAATGAGGGAAAATGTCTAAAAGGGAAATCTCAATGCCACCGTGGTTTTCTTTCATTTTCCTACTGATTTCAGGTTTGCCTCAAGGGATGGTCCCTCTTGTATCTCAGCTTATGGTCACGTCTGGTGCCCTAAACTATTCAGCAGTATGTGACAGTGAGACACATGACTACAGAAGGCATTCAGCGATGCAATATGCTATTAGACACTTTCTCTTTTCAAAGTGTCTCCTTGGAAAAATTTCTCAGCATCATTAATTGTCAGGTAAATGTAAATGAAAGCCACAAGGAGGTATCACCTCACACCAATTAGGGCGGCTACTAGAAGAAAGCCAAGTGTTGGTGAGGATGTGAAGAAACTGGAATGCTTGGGCACTGTTGGTAGGATTATAAAAATGGTGCAAACAGTATGGAACACAGTATTGAGGCTTCTCAAAAAACTAAAAACAGAAAAACCAAGACACAGCAGTCCCACTTCAAATAGATACTTATGTATCCATATTCATTGAAGCATTATTCACAATGGCCAAGACCTGGAAGCAACCTTACTATTGATGGATGAGTGGATAAAGAAAATCTAGTATATACATAACAGAATATTATTCAGCCTTTAAGAAAAAGAAAATCCTGCATATGCTACAGCATGGATGAACCTTGAGGACATTATGCTAAGTTCAATGAGCCAACCACAAAGAGACAAATACTACATGATTCCACTTATGTGAGGTATCTAAAGTAATCAGATCCAGAAAAAACAAAAACAAAAAACAAACAAAAAGGAGGAGATATTTCTTCATCTTTTGATTTATGCTTAGACAGATGTTACTCAATGGTACAAATAACATACTTTTGAATAAAAGGATTTGTGAACTTGAAAAAAATAATCAGAGTCATAGAAACAGAAAGTAGAAGGTGGCTGCCAGGGGCTGGGGAAGGGGAAATGGTGAGGTGGTCAGTACACTTTCCATCATGCAAGATGAAAAATTTCTAGGTCTCTTGTACAACAGTGTGCACATAATTAATAGTACAATAATGTACACCTAAAAATTGTTAAGAGGGTAAAATTATGCTATATGTTTCTTACAATTAAAAAAAAAACCCCAATAAACTAATCAAACCAGAAAAAAGGGCTCCTTAGAAGGACCAATTAAAACAGCTGCACATATAATAAATTATTACTGTATATAATACAGCTCAGTCTGAAATTAACTGAATCCAAAGCACCCAGAAACAGTCATTTCCCTCTTCCTCGTCCTGCCGGTACAACAGGTTGGGAAAATAGACTTATTCTCACTTGTTTAAACAAACAAACAAAAAAAGAATGAGTCACCTTTATGCCACTTAAAAACAAAAAACAAAAAACAAAAACAGCTTAATGATTTCATCCTGCAATGATACCAGCACCTGGAAATGTAGCAACTTCAAAGCACTGTGACCTTGAAACAGTTATTTCTCCAAACAACTTTAGGAATATGGTTTTATCCACCTGCTAATACCAAAAATGAAGACGATACAAAACTGAGATTAAACTGAGTTTTTTATAATAGTGATTCTCAAAGGGCACAGAAGAAGGAAGAGGAAAAAGAGATGAGGGAGACTGAGACAGGCACTGAAAGTAGAAGCTCCGTGAATGCTGAATGTTACGATGATACAATTTTGATGGAAAGACCAGAAAATGCTAATTTTCAGAGTGGGCTGGTATTGGAAACTGTGCTGAGTACGCTATGTGCATATTTTTAAGTTCTTAGAGGATAGAACCATACTTGTAAAATTGTTTTACATAAAACTTAGCTCAATATTATCTGTATAAAAGTGGAAAATGTTATAATTATGATGAAAATATGCAAATAGGTAGCAAGGATTTTATGACTGAGTGGAGCAGGCAAAGTTTCAGGCTCACATAGCTAAATAAACAAAGATATTATTTTTTCAAAAATCAGCCTCTTTAAAATGTTACATAAAAGGCAGATAAAAAACAATTTGAAGTCCAAGAGGACGCATACAAAAACAGATTACAAGAGATAATAATCTTCCTGGCCCTGAAGGAAAGCAGCGTATGAAGACTTCAAGAGCATATATTGGCCCTGAGCACCAAGATGCTGTTCATACTTGCCTAATACAGATATTTTTGGCACCACAAAGTCCAGTGTGTTTTTAAAAATATTATTTTCTTAGTTTTTTTTCTGTAGGCAAAAATATCAAAGAAGGCAGAAAAGGACCTTAGGGGGAAAAAAAGAAAAGAAAACCCCAGGAAGAAAGCTGTCATGCTCTGTGTTTCAACTTCACAAAAGAATTCCAACTAGAGACAGCCTTTCAAATCTCTTATCATCCAGGATATGAAACTCATTTAGTGGCATGGCCAAATGAAGCTCAAACTTAATCAAATATGCTGACGAGCCGAAACAGGAGGCGGTTCACTTCCTTACTTCTGGTTTCCAGCCTTAGTTGCTCCTCACTTGCAAATCATGATGGTCACTTGCTGTGCAAACTATGAAAATTCCAGGGCACGGGAGGAGAATCAGTGGGCACCTTAACTGAGTTTTACAAGATGAAAAGTTACATCACCCTGCCTCACCTTACTCTCCTGTCTTTAGGGAATTGCTGAATTTTATATAAAGCCTATTTATAAGCCACTGCAAGTGATACCTGCATTCATCTTGCCTTGTGATGTCATCTTCTCATCAATAATTTAAGTGTAAGAAATGGATTAAAGGGACTCTGAAGGGACTTATCTCATACACAGAAAAACAGAAAAAATTAAACTGTCCAAAATATTAATTCAGTCCTCTTACCTTGTTCTTTGATCTGACGAATTTGCTTCACAGTTTCTTTTAAGATTGCACATTTGTCAGGTTTGAAGTTAAAGTTGTCTATATCATTAAAATTAGCAAAAATCAACTCTGCAAGTTCTTCAATGTATTTATTTTCCTGTTCACGATTACGTTTCTCAGTGCTCCTTTTGGGGCTAAAAAGAAAAAACATTTTTATTATGAGTCTGAAAAGAGCTATTATGAAAAAGATAGGCATGCTAAACATGTTCTAATACAAAGACAGTGAAAACAAAGTTAGTTATAGGAGCAGAGAAGTACTTCGGGGGAAAAAACCCAAATATGCTTTAAATATTGCATTTTTTTAAAAATTAAACTTAACCTCAGTTTGTAATTATACTTACTGGTGTGATCATTTGTTCAATGTGTTTAATGCCTCCCACTGGATTTCTCAGTGACAAGGATCAGAATGATTTGTTCACAACTGTCCTTAATGCAATGCTTGGTGTAAACAGGCATCAAACTTATTGTTGAATGAATAAAGAAAAGTTTTAGAAAAGGAAGGGAGTTAATGCTTATAAAAATTTATTTAAGATTAGTAAAAGAAGGGAAGTGAACCTAGTTATAATAGGAATAAACAGACTTCAATGATTTTTGATAAAGCATAACAAAATAATGAAAATAAATACTTATAATTTCATAGCCATCCTTAGGATGTTAGTAATCAAACCTAACAGCCTTTTAAGTTAATGTTAAAAACCACAGTGCAGCTAGAAACAAAAGTGAAACTGACCCAGTGATTTGTTAACTGTCCGAGCTGAATGACATGTGAAATATAAACAAATGGCCCAAGTTCAACTCAAGTTTTAAAATGTTAACAGAAAGGACGGAAAAATAAAAATTGGCAAGATCTCATTTGAGTTGGACAAAACAGCTAAGTCAAAAGCTCCCTTTAACGATTTCAGCGTACAATTTTTTTCACAGTAGAGGGCCTGCCGAATGACATTCAAATAATACAATAAATAAGAAAAGCGAGCTGTTTAATGTTTCTTTTGTTTAGCAGCTTTCTTTGTATGTAATACCAGTTTATAAAATTTTGTAATTTGTAACAGACTTTCATATGTTTGCCTCTAAACATTAGTTTTATTTTCAAAAACTAATAAACCTAAAGATGCAATTCTCAATTGTATAGGGGTTACATGATTTGTGTGACTGACAGTAGAGCAGGGGCCAGAACCGGGTTTTGCCAAGTCTCGTTTTCACCCCTGGCTTCTACTTTATTAAGTCCAGGGAAGGTGGGGCAGGGGCTGCCATACTCGGAGGAGCCAAGTTCCCATCCTGGATTCTTCAACCACTTCCCCACCCTGCCAGCTGTCCCCTCATGAAAGATAACAAATAGATAACAAATGGGTGAGAAAGGGGAAGCGTGTTCCAAAGACCCGAAGGCACTGGGAGCGGCCGGAGCTGTGCCCCCCGGGCAGCACCAGAGCATCAGGGAGATAACAGCCTCCCCTCCAGAGGTGCCGCCTCGGCCAGGGCCGCTGGGCACCGAGGGCAGTGTGACACTGAGCTGAGGCTGGCCGAGATGCACCAGGGAACCCGGGGGCTGGAGCCATGGCTGGGGAGCTAGGGCTGGGGCTGCGGTGTGGACAGTGGCCATTTCATCCACCTGTTTTGCTTGGCAACTAGAGGGGTAAAGGGAATATCTTTCTGGTCTTTCTCTTCCTCCTCCTCCCCCCTTAGTGACTCTACCTTGTCCTCTTCCCTTCTGTTCCCTCATCTGATCTTCCTACAGGCCATTCAACAGAAGTTGCTGTTTAACTTTAAAAATCACTTACATGATTTAAATCATCAAAAGAGTGAAGTCTCTCTTCTACCTCTGTTCCCTGTTTAGCCTTGTTCTCATCCTCCTAAATGGGCAACAACTCTTGTGCTTCTTAATTATCCTAAAACAACGTTGAGATCTTATTTTCTTCCTTTTCTGTACAAATGGTATAGTACACTCTAAACATTTTCTAAACTTCTGCCTTTTCTCCACAACAACATTCTTCAGAGATTGTAAAATACCAGTCCATAAAGAGCATTGTTATTCCTTCTCAGAGCTGTACTGTGTTCCAGGTTGTGGGTGTATCACAGCTTCTTAAATAGTTCCTTACATTTAGGTTTTTCCTAATCTTTTGTACTATAAGCAACGCTGTAATGAGTAACCTCAGACAAACGTCATTCTGCACGTGTGAAAGTATATTGTCCGAAAATTCCTAGGAGTGGAAGTGCTAGTTCAAAGAGGATATGCATTATAATTAACAGATACTGTGACACTGCTCAATTAGCCCTCATGGAGGTTATGACAACTCACACTTCCACCCATAATATACGACAGGGAACTTGTTTTAAAATTACTTGTTTTATTTGCCGAAGAGCCACAATCGTTGTCACTAACTCAAAAGCAAGGGGATTTAACACTTCATTTCTTGCTCTTAAAAAAAAGAAAAGAAAAATCTCTTTTTTTCTACAGGATCTCTTGTCTTTATGACATTCTATGAGCAATCAGAAATGAAAATGTGAAGAATTCAAGATTATAGGATAAACTGGTTTTAGGAGTCAAAGTACACAGGGGACTCAGAAGAAGTATGTCGCTTTCCTCTTCTCATAAAGAATAATAAAATTTGTAACGTATTAGCATCTCTAAAATGTATGCTAAATAATACATATTCAGAGGCTTGACAGTTAAGGAGAAAAGCCAAACCCAGCATCTAAATCAGGTGTGAAATCAACACGCTAAAAGATAAAAGACACGCGTGTGGGGCTGTCACGGGCAATACCGGTTGTGTTCTCAGCAAGAATCTCACCTGGGTCCAAGCTGGTCAGGACACTCCTTGCGCTTTCTTGTCTCTGCCCTGGATGGGTCAGAGGTATTTTCTCCCATCCCACTCATCTTGAACACATATCAGCAACTGAAACAGAAAACAAGGAGAAAACAAGTGAAAAGAGCTGATGATAAAGCACCCAGTCAATTTACCAACGGTAAAAACACTTTGACTTTAATCATAAACTTGATGACAGTAATGAACAGACTGTTCTGATTTATGTGTACGTAGAATTCCTAATGAAAGGGCTGTATTTTTTTTAACCTTAAGTTAGGCAAATGTAATGTTTAACAATTAAAAAACACAAGCCTACCTCACTGGGCCCACTCTTTGAACAGGAGCTGTATTTCAACAGCACCCTGAGTGACACCTGCTAGCCCTGTGGTTCTGCGGCCAGCCTCCGGTCTCAGGAGCGAGCTGGCACCATGTGGGAACTGCAGGTGCTGTGAGGGGCTCCTCCCAGTCTCTGTTTTGGGTTGGCCAATGTCAAGTCTGTGCTACAACCACTCACCCGTGAGGAACAGCCCCAGGAAGAGGCAGGGCCCTGCCACCCCCATCCTGGTGGGCAATACTCCAACAGAGGACCTTTCCACCTCCCTGGGGAGTCTCCCGGGCCCTCCTCTGCTGCAGCAGCTGCTCACTGTCCCACCTCAGGTCCCTCTCTCCTCGGCAGCTCCCCATGAACACACCCCTCTGCTGTGGCTTCCTCTCTCACATCCTGCTGCCCCGCCTCTCCCTCCCTGAGCTGATTCTAGCTGCTGTCACCAGGGGTCTTAAGATACACTCAGATGATGAGGAACATGACTGACCCTAATGGAAGAGGCCGACTACTGGCTCCTGCTCGCTGAATTCCTTTTGGTAAGAAAATAAACGGACATATCCTAAGAGAATCGATGCGTTCACATTGGTCATTATTAACGGCATCAAAATAAAATTTAAATATGCAAAGAACAAGAGTGATAGAGGTTTAAGTTCCAAAAGAACTAAGCAAAGGAGCTAACAAAGATCTCGAGGAAATGGAAGACGGTCTTACTCAAGGGGCTTCATAATTCTTAGCAAAAGGAAAACCACACAGCCCAAAAAGTTGAGGTCAGCACAGAGTTGAGCCACTTCCCCCTTCCTGCTGTTCCCGAGGCTGCAAACATTACCTTCTCCCTCCTTCACTTTCTGTAGTGGAAAATCAGAGGGAAGGGTGCATCAGGAGAAGGTCAAGGACTTACAGAAGATGCCAAGGAGTAAGGGGCTCAGGGGCTCATCAAGAGCGAGGCCAGAGAGGAAGGTGGGCCGAGGGGGCGCCATGCAGGATGCAGGGCAGTGGCTCTGTCACACCCGCCTGGCTGCCCGCTGCTCCCCAGGCTGGGATCTGGGTGCTCAGTCCCGCTACTCTGTCTTCTGGCCTCAACTCTGATCAAGGGGGCAGAGGGATTAGTGTTTCCAGGAGTCACGTGTGAGGAGGATGAAGAAACACTGTCACTGGTTGAGGGAGGTGGCACCAACTGCACATTCTATTCAAAAGGTCACATCAGGAGGGGACAATTCTGAAAGCTAATGCCGGAGCTTCCTGCCACTGGGAGCAATGTAACGAAGCCCCAAGGCCTGTGCTGTGCTCACAGTTTGGGGCTGATAAGTATAATCTGTATTTAGTTACATTCATTCAGTATTTACTCCACACCAAGCAATTTATAGATATAATTTAATCAGCAAAAACCAGACTATGAGAAGCAATAGGGCAAAGAAGCCAGTACAAACACACTCACTCCACTGCATGGTTAGTTGTGGGACCTTAAAAAGCTACCTCAATGCTTCAATGACTTCTGTAAAGTGGGAATGTAATCATTAGCACCTACAGCTGATAGCTGTTGAACAAATCAGCAAAGTGCAAAACTAGGATTCGTACACAGGCTGACACACTCGACTCTTAACTACAGAGTTATGGTAAAGGGTCGCCTCATTGAAACAGCCCTTCTTCCTCCAATGGCAGAGTCACAGGGCAGGTGGGAGAAGCAGGAGGATCTGGACTGCGTGGCTCCAGTGCCTGGCTCTCCCCACCAATGAAGCATCACTGATTCATTCAAAGACTGCCTGCCTGCCAGTCAAGTCAGCCTCAGTGTGTGAGGACCATCAGAAGGAATGCTGTTCTCCAGAAAAAACAAAAACAAAAACAAAAACAACAAGGCAAGAGGAGAGAGCAATTTTATGTAGGAGTAACTCCAATAAGGAAAAACAAGTGAAGGTATCACTCAACTGCCACACACTCCTCTGTGCTGTGAGAACCGAGAAGGAAGAACACTGTGGGGGTGGGGAGGGGAACCAGCCCATGGCAGGAGGTAAGGATGGGGGGTGGGGTGGAGCAAAAACTCCAACAGCAGAACCCTTCTCAGCCGATACCTTACAAACGTTCATTGCCAGTATTTCTCTTGGAACCACAATTCTCATGGCTTCACTCATGGGTATGTGAGAAAAAAAGCATGACTCAGCCCATCTGAGTGAGGTCTCAACAAATGGCCTAGGAATTTTCACCCTGGAAGCAGCTTTCTATAAATCATAAGAATTTAAGTAAATTTTTATCATCATAATAGAACTCTCAGTCAATAACTAAATGTCCTATAGAGTAGGCCTATGTGACAAGGTTGCTGATAAAAATAGCTGTGCATATAAAAGTATAGCACTATCAGGAAGACAATTAAAACAAGTGACTGCTGTACTTAAAATCAGTTTTGGATTTAACATTAGCATTAGCATCATCCACCTTTATTTTTCCCAAAATATATCTCGAGTAACTAGTCTGTATGAAGAGACGAAGGCTGACGGGTTTCGGCAAAGGGACTGGACGGAGGTGAGGAGTGAGGCCAGGAGCTCTAGGTTTCTGTCCCAAGCACAGTAAAGCCACTTGAGCGCTTTATTTTTGACTTGTATCTACTCGAGGCTGGCTTACAAACCACTGCATTTGTAGCTTTGAAACAGCATTAATTTCCTCTTAAAGTAAGTTATTTAAATGCCAAGTTTTCCCTTTTATTATTGTGGGATAGTACCTTAAAGACATTTCCTCAAAACCTAAAAATTTCAGCTTTTCAAACATTCTTGCTTCCTTGTTTTTTCTGTGTCTGCCCCGTATGTCCTCTTTTCTGAGCAACTTTCCTGGGCTACGTATGCCCGGGACACATTGTCAACCAACCTTTAAACCACCAAAAGGGGGAAAAAGGAGAAGGGGTCTGTAGTAATTGGCCAAGTTGAGGACAGGCAGATCTTCTGCTGACCACAGCCATGAGGCTGGGGATGCCCCCTAAGAATCACTGCTCATTAACCAGGAGAGAAAAGACAGAGTCTCCAAAAGAAAAGGGAAGAATGACTTTAGTGTTGGAACAGGGAGAGAAGGAGGGCGTGGAAGGTGGTGACAGGCAGGCAACACTGACTCCTGAGTGCCTCTCTCCTGCCAGCCACGGGGCCAGAGGCAGATGCCACCCCAGAGCAGACATGCGGATTTATGCCCCGTTCCTCAGTGGACGAACCAAACAAACGACAGGAACCTCATTAGTGAGGTGCTCTAGCTGAGACCCCTCCAACTGACGTTCTTAGTGCCCCGTGGAGGCTCGGCTGGGAGCAAGTGCTAGTGTGTCTCCGAGAAGGCAGGTGGGGTGGGGTGGCGGGAGGAGGGGGGCTGCTGCAAAGTCCCATTTTTTTCCCACCGAAGTGACACAGACAAAAACCAGAGGCAGATACATAGATAGATCTATGGCTTCCAGTGTGAATGAACACACAGAAAAAGCACCTAAAATGAACCGTATAGATACCTAGATGAGTTTTAATGCATTCTTGTAGATCAAAGTTAAATATTAATTTCCATCGAAAAGGAAGGAGATGGAGAATACTGAAGGGCAGCATCGAAGGTTTAGAAAGTTTACTTTGTGAGCTAGGCCTAACATGTCTGCGTGTTTTCAACATTCACGTGAAATTAAAATCACTGAGCATTTCACTCTGAATTCTGAAATGTTCAGTGTAAATCACAAAGACTGAAAATGACCCAAGTAAACTCCCTGCATCGTATCTGATGGTAATTGCAGTCACTGAGGACAAGCCAGTGTCTCTGATGCTGGGGGGCAGGGGTGAGGGTGGAGGTGGGATGGGGGTGGTGGTGAAAGGACAGACTGGAAAAGGAGTTTCAGTGTGTCCATTCTTGTTATCTGGACCCGAACAATGGTCCTGCTTTCACAGCACATCCTCCCTTACATCCTCTGATATCAACTCGTACAAACCAGACGGCAGAGGAAAAATTTACAGCCACAAGAACTGATGTCTTATTTTCTTAAAGTAACAACAATCTGGGGGGACGGTGTGAACAATGCCAGTTAAATCCTTAGCATAATAAAAGAAAGCAAAATAAAGTATTAAACCTCAACACGACTAAAAAAAAAATGCACTCTTGCATGAAATTCATCAATACAATTTACAAGGTAACAAAGCTATTGCTCACAATACAGCCTCATACCATTAACACTAGTTAATCATCCAGGATTCATGTAAACAATAATGTGCATTTTATCTTTTATCAGTACTGGCCACCTTCCAAACAAAGCCTGTAAAACTGCCAGATTTATTATATGCTGAACAAATTCAGTTAAAGAATAAATAAGGATAATACTATTGCTGAAATCCAAACATAATAACTGATCAAACATTAGATCCCTATGGCTAGTTTCAATACCTTTTAAAAGTGAGGCCCGCTCTGAAGTTCCTTATTTTGAGATGAAATTTACAATGAAATGACATACAAAGCTGTTGAAACAACTTTAATTATCAACGCCTACATGAGGAGGAGCTGCCTGATAAATTATCTAGGTCTTGATACGAGACCAGAGTGGCCCAAGAGCTTCCAAGGCCTTCCAGGTTCTTCCTGCACGCCCCTCACAGATACGTGAACTGTTGTAATGTGGGGTCTGATTCTTCACAAACGTTGTAATACTATGAAATACTCAAGTAATATTAAGTGTGTATACACACATTTTCACTTAAACACTTTTCTATTTAGTCTATTAGATTAATTAAGAAAGGACAATCCTGCAGAGCTCTCCATGGCTCAGAAGTCCACCCCAAAAGTTAGATGTATGCACTATTTCTTTATCACAAGTAAAAACATTTGCTCATTCAAAACTGGAAACAATTTCTCCCTCAGAGTATACTGTGTTCCAGGAGGGTCCTTTTATTCAACAACAGCAAAATTTCTGGGCCAGATTCTGGTAAGTCTAAAACACCCCCACAGTATCTAATGTTAAAAAAATACAAAATATGCTTTTATGATGTAGATGCCTGAGAAAGATGGAAAATAAGGAGTGAGCAAATCCTTGCACGTCAGTAAGATGCTGCAGCAGAAAAGACGTGGAACTCACAGGAGGGCAAATACCACTTTTTTTTTTTTAAATTTTTTACTGGATGGATGGATTGATTGAAATATCACTTTCCAAACAATGTCAACTAAACCCAAATTACCCAAAGCAAATGATATTTTGGCAAGACACCAACTTTTGGCAAGAGTTAAATAAATATTTTGTGCAGTAAATACACAGATTATATGCGCAGATATGTTTTTGTTTCATACAAACCACATGTGCAAATACAACTAAGGAGAACTATGCAGACTTACTGAATGTGGGGATGAGGGCACATGGAAAATTCCAATCTTCTCTTCCCACTGGCAAAACAGGCAATGCATTTAACACAGTGATAGAAGATGCTAATCCATATTTCAAAAACACATTTTAGTTATTGGTAAAATGGTATTTTTCCCAAAGTGTTATTACTCTTCACCAAGATCATAGGAACACTTTTAACTCCAACTTTATCTAACATTACTTGGCTTCTTGCTTTTCATACAACAACATTTTCATTTACCCCACATATTAGAATGTTTATGTTACAGAGTGAGACTCAAAAAAAAAAACTGTACACTAAATCATCAGAGACAATAGTTAAGTTGCAAAGTTTTAGGAGACTCACTTTATATAAATTAACAATAAAGGGAAACAAATTCTCAGTTTAACTCCACTACTTTTGAGCAAATTACTGTATATTTGACTTTTCTATTAACTGCAATGAGCCAAACACAATCTACAATTATCAGGATATGATTTTTTAATAATAAAACACTAACAGTTTACAGCTGGACACAGGATTCACGAAAATAATGCAGTCTGCAGCTACAGCTGTTCCCCAAGTAAAATGGCTTCGGCACCTACCTTCTCTGGCGCTGGTTCTTACTCCACGGAACAGTAAGAACCATGTATAAACAAATGTTTAAGCTAAAAATTCCTTCCTTTTCAATATGCTCCGCTCTTAGATTTACTTTTGTATAATGGCCCTAAAGTGGTATATTAGGCAGTAACTAGAAGACATATTCCATTTTCTGACTGAAAGCCAATAATACTCATGAATTTTTTAGCTGAAAGACACTTCAAGATGCCACTGGGAAGACTGTAATACACACATTAGGCTGCAAACGGGCGGCAGCAGCTCCTTAACACATGCTGCAATAATCAGATAAATGGCCAAATTCATGTTCACTGGGTACACAAATATTTTGCTGTAACAGTTCCATCATCTCCATCTCTCTTCAAAAAGGAAAAATCCTCTCTGAATGTCTTAGCAAAATTCAGTGCAGAATATGTAAGTAGCAGAGAGCTGCTCTAAACTATCATTACCAACAGGGGGGAAGACGTCTAGTCTGACATCAGTGGGAGAAGATGGTTTCCACTTTCTGAATGCTTACAGGCTCAGCTCCTTAATATAGCCCATCACTGGGCGGCCTCCATCCCTGACGACGTCCGCCAGGGCTAATACAGCCAGGAATAGCAAGACTAGGTTCTAATAAGGCCTCAGATGAGAAAACACCAGGAATGAAGCTGCGTTCCTTGCAGAGAGTAAGCACTTCCCTCCCCTGCAAACTGGGTGTACTTAGTCCCTAGTTAATATTCACAAAACCAGTTTTCACTGAAGGCTTATTAGTATTCTGGAAAGAAGTCATCAAACCAAGAACTACAACGTAGGCTTGTGTTTGAGTTTTGTAACTTGTCCAAGGTTAAAACTCAATTATCATGTCTTTATTCTGAAACCCATTTTAAACTTTTCTGAGACTTAAAAAAAAAAACAACTTCCTAATTTATGAAAACTTACTGAAATGGCAAGGGCAAGACAGTCTGTACCTCCATAAGAAATGTTTTTATTATTCCAGTTGTAAAAAGTTTTTGAATAAATAAATGAGATCCTCTCCCAGAGTATAGTATGTATTTTGCTTTTCTTTTCTCTTTCTTTTCTTTCCTCTTTCTTTTTTTTCTTTATTTCTGGCTAGTACTTAACTGAGTACTTACTTTAAGTTAAGCACTATACATATATTTTCTTGCTTAAAACCCCACATTTTACTGTTTTTTATACATGTGCACACATTCTCTCTCTCAAAGCCTCACCATTTACAGATTATCTAACCTCTCTGACCTGTTTCCGTAAGTAATTTGTCCAAGTCACACAGATAATACACGACCCAGGTATAATTGTAATCACCGTCTCTCAGCAGGTTTCTCTATGGACTTTACACATAGGAGCACCTTTAGTTCCCGTAACAATCTATGATCATCACCATTTCACAGATGAGAGAACTGGCGCACAGAAGGGAGACAGGAACCTGACCACGGCCACACAGGTAGGAAGCTGCAGAGCTCAGTGAGTGCAAACAGCTCCTCAATTCGCAACAACTATCACGTGAGCTTGAGGCTACTCTCTTATAATACATTCACTGAACAGAGAAACGTAAACCTATGTGTATTACAGAAAGCAGCATATTCTAATTTAATAAGTACTGAATATGTAACTTGAAAGTACTCTTCTTCTTACTAAAAATATAGCAGTATCATTGTAAAATGCAAAACACTTGTGTCTGTAGAGACTGTATATACAGATGAATTGCTGTCCTGCTGAAGCTCACAGCCTAGTGCAGAAAGAAAACCTTGCCTGAGCTGAAGTATTATTGTTATTACTAAATTTATTATGAAGTTATTGAAATAATAAAACCAGCTAGGAATTTTCTCTGGCATACCAAGAACGCTGTGTTTCATTCAAAATAGTAAGAGCCTCCTTTTCCTATAGAATTAGAAGTAGTAATTGGTTAATTTAAAAAGGCAGTTATCAAGAGCAATTATAGAAAATGATACCCACTAGTTAAATCATTTTAACTTTAAACATTACACATTTGTGTATCAGTCTCCATTGGGGTTTCATATTGTCTTTCTTGCATAAATCAGACCTATCATTAAGGCATTGTCTACTATTTCTAATTTTTGTTTATTTAAAACAGAGCTATAACTCATAGACACTTAGAGTTCTCCTAAGTGCTTATGAGGTATGGAGGTTTTCATTACTTTTTCCCAGTCTGTGTGGCTTATACCTATTTGGTATCAATTTTGGTCCATTTGACATGAGTTCTTCAAAGCATTCATCTTAGTTTTTATAGAAACATGTGTCTTTTCAAACTCACAATTAACCAGTTATATAACATTTAATTAAATTATGTGATCACAATAACAAGTACAACTAGCATAAACGAGTTTGGACAAGAAGCTGGCTCTTGTAGGCACACAACATCCCTGCTGTGCAGAGATGGTGTTCCGCAGCTGCCCACCAGCCTGGGGCACTCGGAGCACCGCATTCCTGTGACTTACAGACAGAAATGCAGACCTTGTGGTTGCGCCAGCCTATCAGTCCCAGTGCAAACTGATTATTGACATTTGTCGAGTAGACTCATGGGGAACACAGTAAATAGTACAGACATAGAAAAGACCCCGGCAGGTTCCTTAAAAAATGAAAAATAGAGTTACCATATGATCCAGTGATCCCACGCCTCAGACTATATCCAGAAAAAACTTACAATTCAAAAAGATACACACATCCCAATGTTCACAGCAGCACTTACAATAAATAGCCAAGACATGGAAGCAACCTAAGTGTCCATCAACAGATGACAGAAGCGGAAAGTGAACAAGGAGGAAAAACTTGGTTTGGTGGGATGACCCCTGACTCACTGTTCACCACACAAATTCCTACAGACTTTCTTTCGGTCAGGCCGTTACAATAACTCCAAACAGTATTTGCTGTGAGGCAGTGGTTGCATTCAAAAATAGAAAAAGGCAGTTCTCGGCCAACAAAACTGACCATCCCCCACAGTCCAATTTGGTCTTATAAAAATAAGCCAAATTAGGTATTTTTATTTGCAAATAATACATACCTACAGGATGCTTTACTGAGAATTACTAAAATTCTGAAAGTTATTTACAAGAATTGACTATTTGAAGAGAATTTAAGAATTACCTTGGTATCTGAAAATGTAAACCAAAACACTTAACCATTTTTTTTCCACCATTTTTTTCCCTCTCTCAAACACTGGATTTTGGTAATCATCAAAACTAACTATACTTTACCTTGAGAGCTTTGTACTGCAGCTTAAGTTTCAAGCTTGGGACATACAAAGAGCTTCTAGTAGAAGTACAATCATATTGCTTGTACTGCAACTGTTCAGTGGAGCCCAGAGCTCTGACCTCCAGATCAGGGGCTGGGGAGCCTCCTCAATGTGACAGACTTTGCAAGAGCAGAGTCATCCTGGAGAGCTGTCAGTGGGCAGCTTTCTCCTCCTTCTAGCTCCAGTTGGAGACTTTAGAGTATTCTGGGAAGTAAAAATATACCTGGACTTCAGAATAGAGCTGCTACTTACCCTCTGAGTAGTTAATACAAATTTAAATCCAAATGAGCACAAAGTGCATTACATATAATAATTTAATGGGCTAATTAAGGGTGATCTAAAACAGGCACTGAAAAGATTAAAACAAACTCTTTTAGGAAGTTTTACAATATGTCATTCTCTACCTTTTTTTCAATTAGTCCTAAAATGTGTTTGCACTGAGAGAGTGAAGAGTGTTTTATAAAACAGACACCTATGGATAAAAAGCTCTGTAAGACTACTGCACCTCATTTAACTGTAACTGGCAATAAGCATGGAGTGAAACTTTAAAGAAATTAAGATAATTGCTTGACACCTCAGAGACAGATAACTATATTATATTCCTTTTGCCTGGTATTGGGGGAAAAAAAAGAATTCATTAAGCTGAAACTCAAACCCTGGTTCCAGTTAGGCTAGAGGATATGGAGAAAACCACGCCCTTAGAGATGTTACAACACATTGTGTGTGTATGTTCACAACACAGGCATATGATTTCATATGATTTCTTTAGTTTGGTGTTTGGCTTTAAGCCAATGTTTTGAAACCTAGAGTAATGACTATTACTTAGGGCAGAAACACATTTGGGCCCCGGACAATTAAATTTTATATGAGGTTAAGTTTCTAATTAATACAGGTCTCTTTTTGGTATTAAAAATATAACCTAAATTATACGGTTTTAATTTAAAAATCTAGTTGCATTTCTTTCCATCTGACGTTCAACTGCACTGGTAATTATTGAGCAGCTAAGGGCAAATTACTGTGCTCTCTGGACTGCACTGTAATGCAATCACTTAGTATGAAACAGAACTTAATCGCAAGACATCAAAGACTTAGGAAGAAGCAACAAGTATGGGATAAACTAAAATGGAACATAGCACACACGAAAAATACCAAGTGCTAGCGAGGAGAAATCACTTCCTGTTGGCAGGGAGCCGCAGCAAAGGTCTCATGAATGCCCAGGCTGGGTTCTGAAGAAGGTACAACCTTTCAAAGGGAAGCTGGGGTGGTGGTGAAGGTGTCTGAGACCCCAGGGAGCCAAAATGGTGCAGTTAATAAAGAGCAAGGGTGGTGAGAGATGCTGGGAGACTGCATGGCCAAGTGACCGGATGGTGGGGGTTCTGGGGCTTCTGTCCTCACCTGACCTCTTCTGCCCTGTTGCTGTCAGGCCCTGGTTATGGTGCTGGCTGCATCCTACCTTGGCCAGGGCAGCCCGAGAACTGCAGCTGGGAAGGCACACTCGGGACGCCCCGCCAGACTGCGGGAGGCACATGGAGGCGGGCGGTGCTCCGGGCCCCAGCCCGGCTGAGCACCAATCCATCCACTGCCATCTCCTCCCCAGACAGGTTTTCCTGCCCCATCAGTGATCTGAAATCTGACTAACTTGTAGTAATAAGCTAGAAAGAAGTAAAGGGAAAGATAAAGCAGGGCACATTTTATTCATGGAATTCATTTCTTCACCACACATTTAGTAAGGACCTACTTTGTAGAGTCAGAAATAGGAAACCTTAAATGGCAGAAGGAGTCGTAGTTGATTTAATAAACCATAGGCACAGTGACAAATTTTGCGCACGGGGGCTAAAACCACAGCTGGAATGATGTGCTGGAAAGATCAGCATGGCCGTGGTATAAACGACATGTTTGGAAGTGGAAGGAGGGGGCTGAAGACTAGCTAATAGGATATTGTAAAAGGCCATATATCGCATGACTGCATTTATAGGAGATTTCCAGAACAAGCAAATCCACAGAAACAGAAAGCAGATTAGTGGCTGCCAAGGGCTAAGGGGAAAGGGAAAAGGGGAGTGATTGCTAATGAGTACAGGGCTTCTCTGCGGGTTGATGAAAATGTTCTGAAACAAGAAGGCAGTGATAGCTGCACAACTTGTGAACAGACTAAAAACCAATGAATTATATACTTTCAAAGGGTGAACTTTATGTTACGTGGATTATCCTAATAAAGCAGCTATTAAAAACAAAAAGCCAGGGAACAAAAACAGCAAGGCCCACAAGTTCTTAGGCCTGATACTGGGAACTGGGCAGAACTGCAGAACAGATAAAGGGATGGTTTCCAAGTGTTCAGAAAACACGCTGGTGACTACCATGAGCAAGAGTGACTTCTCTAACAACGATTCATCCCAAATGATCTTCCTCATTCTTTCTGCTAAAGAGATTAGAGGAAGAATTTTTTTTTAAACTATTGTTATTTTATTACTTTTCTTAAAGTAACACACGCTTATAGTAGAAAATTTAGAAAATATACAATGCTAAAGAACAAATTGCATATATTCCTGCCACACAGAGAATTACCATTAACTTGAAAAATATTCTGCTCAGCATTTTAAAGTTTATGTATATTTATAATTAAGCACAAACTGCATGCACAATTTTATAGATGCTTTTTTTTTACTGCTACGATTTCCCCCACCCCTGGTATTAAAATGTCTTTATAAACATGATTTTTAATGGCTCTATGCTATTCCATCATATGAAGATACAATATATTTTAACCACTTTATATAATCATTTAGTTTGCTTCCATTTTTTATGACTATACATAACACCATGATGAATATGTTTTCTGTCCACATTTCTGATTAACAATAATCAATAGTTTCAATACAATAGTCTCAGAAATGTAATTACCAGAGCAAAGGGTGTGACCACATTTGGGGCTATTTATATAAACTGTCAAATTATTTTCCAAAAAGGCTATATTAATTCACAATCACATCAGCAGGGTATGAGAGGGTCCACCTTCACATGTGGATCCCAGAAATCACAACAGTCATGGGTACTGTGGTTTTTTAAAATGCTTTTTGAAAATTTGAAGACTGTGGTATGACATTATCTTATGATTTAAACCGATTACTAATAATTGAGTATCTTGAAAATGTTTATAAGACTTCATGTTTACCTGGACACAAAGACGAGGAGTCAGGGACCTGGCAGAGACGGGGCACGTTCAGGTCGGCGAGGCACCTGACAAACCGCCGCCGAAGACAGGAAAGCAGGTTTGGCTGATAACGTCACCTGAGGAGCTTTTAAAAACACGGCTCCACCCAGACCAACGAAACCAGCGCCCCCTGCAGGAGGGCGCCGGGCGCTCAGCGGAAGCCTGCCCAGCGCGCAGTGGGAAGGAAGCGGCCCTCAGAACTGCTGGGCTGGAAGATGACGGAGAATTAATGGGGGTGGGAGGGCATTCTTGGTGTTAATTAACAAGTTATTGTAAACAAAGAGAAGTTCTCCAGTCTAGTTTTTTTTAATCAGTGACTTGGAAAAAAAACAAAGGAGCACCTGTTTATCAGACAGATGACACAAAGCACACCTATCACGTGTGGTGACAAGAGTATTTCTCTGAAAAAATGTGACAATGAGTGTGTATATGTCGATGAATGAAAAATTGTGCTGAACACTGGAATTTGACACAACATTGTAAAATGATTATAAATCAATAAAAAATGTTAAAAAAAAAAAAAAAGAGTACTTCTCTGAAGCCTCAGCGTCGGCGGTCAAGAAGGAAAGGTCCAGCCAGCATAACGACATTACTTACTCAGTATCTTTGTACTATATGAACACCAATAAAAACGCAATTTAAAAAAGAAAAGGAAAGTCCCTCACAACCGTCCTATTTCAGTATATTTGGTATTCGGGTTTGGGCGAAGGTGAAACTTCTCTCACATTTGGTCACCATGCACTTTTCTTATTCTGTCTCGTGTTTCTCCCCAAGTACAATCTATAACAGTTCTACCCCCTCCTGCCTCTCTCCCCGTGCCCTCTGACGTCCTTACTCCTGTATATCCTTAACCCAGTCGCCGTACTCGGAACCTTTTTGGCCCCCTGACCAGGCCTCCCCAGAGTCCACAGTCCATCTCAGCAGAAGCTGCTTGTCCTCCCATTACACACATACTGGGAACAGGAGGGAGGGTCATACCCTCTGCCCTCCTCAGAGCACCTACCAGGCCACCGCTCTATTACAGGGTAGCCTTGAATAAAAACCTCTGTTCCTTTGAAATCCATGCCTTAAAACACCCTCTTATCGATGTTCCAGTCTGGGATTTACCAACATGCCACTTAATCCCTCACACTTAACTGAAAACGCTGGCACTTGATGAGGTCTTCCTCTCTCCGTGTTCCTCACCCTGGGTGACTTCACAGTCTGTGTGGATGGTGAGCTCCTACCTGTCCTCACAGGTCCTCCTGTCTCAATTCCAACAAAGTTCACCTCCACTTCACTTCAGCCACTGCCTCCTACGATCGTGGCCTGAACCTTGTGATCTCCCAGAGTTGGTGCCCCACCTGAATGTAAAGTCAGGCCCTCAGCTTCCCACTATCTTCATCCCCGAAAACTGTGCGTGCTAAGACTCTGTCCTGTGCCCTCTGCCCATCTCATCTCTTCCCCAGCCTGGACTCCCCACCAGCACCCACCACCCTCGGTTCCCTTTCACACATCTCTGCTCACACAATTCCTTCTGCAAAATGAATCTCAAGATTTCTCCACTCCTGCAAGTGGGAGCTGAGCACTGATGGAGAAAAGCATACAGCTAAGGGGCAGAGCGGCCCCTCAGAGCATTCCAAGGTTTCCCAACTTGCCTTAGACCCAGAGTCCTGCCTGCCAACCCTTGTATTTGTTCTCCAGTCAGCTCCTTCTATTTACCAGCCACTATTTCCAGCTCTTACCACTTCAGCAAATGGCTCGTCAATTTGATACTTAACTTCCCTTCCTCTTACTTACAAAGAAATGCACCACTCTCTTCTGCAACACTCCTGGTATTTGGATGTGTGACCCTCCTCTGGTAAACATCAACCATTCCAACCCCATTTCCTATTTCCTTCCCCATCTTCTCTGACACTTTGTTGCAAAGCTTCTCTTCACCAAATTTTCAATCTTTTTCTTTCTACTTAACCTGTAAGCATACTCAGGTCATTTCCATCCTTAAAAAAAAAGCCCCTTGAGTCCGAATCCTTCTCCAGGAACCATCCAATCTCACAACGTTCCCGCACATCTAGACCTGGGCAAAGACTACAGATCTGTGCTCCCTTCCAAAGCACCTGGGGGCTACAGAATTTAGAATTCAGATAAATAGACACATTTTTAAC
Source organism: Camelus bactrianus (assembly GCF_048773025.1). Lineage (NCBI taxonomy): Eukaryota > Metazoa > Chordata > Mammalia > Artiodactyla > Camelidae > Camelus > Camelus bactrianus. The sequence continues at coordinate 12,927,065 of NC_133567.1, forward strand.
TTTAGAAAGAGAATATGTGGCATATGCCATCCTTCGTAACATCCCCACAGGGCCTTGGGAGCGCACTCTGTAATCAAATTCAGTATTATTTCTGCAGTGAAATGTATGAATATTCACACTGAGTGGAGCAAATGAAGATTATAGGTCATTCCAAATCCATGCAGGTCAGGTTTTACTGCCAAATGACTTAGAAAAACCTTTCCACTTTCAGAGTTTGTTGACTTTTGAGATGCAAGTAAAGGGATACAGGCCTAGAGTTTATTCCTGCTCCCTTCCACTTACTTTATGATCCAAAACAATTACATTTCTCCCCCATCACTCCCTAGTCTTCCATGACACTCAAAAGCCAACCTACAGAGGTTCTGGCATCTCGTGTGTTATGTGGCTTAGCCTCTCTGCTGTGTTTCTCACTGTGGTCATGTCCCCCCCCCCCCCCCCCGTGATTCTCTGTTCTGAGGTTTTTCATGACATCCCACTCTCCAGGTCTGCTTCTGAAACTGAGTGACTTTTCCTTTTCCATCTCTTTTATGGGATCTTTCTCTTTGGAGTTAGCCAGGCCTCCCTCAGTCCAATCCTCTCCTCCCTCAGTCATCTTCTTTTCTAAAAATTACATTTAACAGCTTTGGTGAGGTATAATTCAGAAGCCATAAAATTCACTCTTTTAAGATACACATTTCAGTGGCTTTAGTCTAATCACAGAATTGTGCAACCATCACCACATCTAGTTCCACAACATTTCGTCACCCCGACAGGAAGCCCCACACGCATTATGCAATTGTTCCTCTTTCCCTCCTCCCCCCACCCTGGCAACCACTAGCATGCTCTACCTTTATGTATTAGCCTACTCTAGACATATGACTGGAAACATAGTATGTGGCCTTTTGTTTCTCACTTCTTTCAATGAGCATGTTTTCAAGGTTCAGCAATATTGTAGCATGTGTCAGTACTGCATTCTTTCTATGGCTAAAGATTGCAATGTATATAGGATATACCACATTTAATGTATCTACTACTCATCAGCTGATGGACATTTGGGTTGTTTCTACTTTTTGGCTATTAGGAACAATGTTGCTGTGGACATCTGTGTACAAGCTTTCGTGCAGATAAATGCTTTCAGTTCTTCTGGATGTACACCTAGGAATGGAATTGGCGAGTCCATACTAACCTTATGTTTAATTTTTTGACAAACTGCTAAATTGCTTTCCAAAGTGGATATGCCATTTTATTTTCCCACCAACAATGTCCAAGGGTTGCAATTTCTCCATATCCTCATCAACACTTAACTTTTCGTTTCTTTCTTTCTTTCCTTTCTTTAATTACAGCCATCCTCCTGGGAACGAGATGGTATCTCGTTAGTTTGCTCTGCATTTCCCTAGTAACTAACGATGCTGAGCATCTTTTCATGTGCTTATTTGTCATTGCTTATCTTCTCTGGAGAAATGTCTGTTCAAAATGTTGTCTATTTTAAAACTAGATTTTGCAGTGATTCTTAGCACAACTTTAGAGTTATGAAATGCTCTGAGAATCTGATCAAAGACAAAAGGTAAACCCACAAAGATTAAAAAAAAAAAAAAGGCACACAATTCTCCTAAGAAGTCATTAATGTGCTATAAAACCACATATGGACCTTCCAGATTAAGCACCCTCACTCTGCATCACAGCTTCTCAACCCTGGCACTTACTTAAAGATCACCAGGGGAACCCTCCTACACTGCTGGTGGGAATACAGTTTGGTGCAGCCACTATGGAAAACAGTGTGGAGATTCCTCAAAAGACTAGGAATAGACTTACCATATGACCCAGGAATCCCACTCCTGGGCTTGTATCCAGAAGGAACCCTACTTCAGGATGACACCTGCACCCCAATGTTCATAGCAGCACTATTTACAATAGCCAAAACATGGAAACAGCCTCACTGTCGACCAACAGGTGACTGGATAAAGAGGATGTGGTATATTTATACAATGGAATACTACTCAGCCATAAAAACTGACATAATGCCATTTGCAGCAACATGGATGCTCCTGGCGAATGTCATTCTAAGTGAAGTAAGCCAGAAAGAGAAAGAAAAATACCATATGAGATCGCTTATATGTGGAATCTAAAAAACAAAAACAAAAACAAAGCATAAATACAGGACAGAAATAGACTCATAGACAGAGAATACAGACTTGTGGTTGCCAGGGGAGTGGAGGGTGGGAACGGATAGACTGGGATTTCAAAACTGTAGAATAGATAAACAAGATTACACTGTATATAGCACAGGGAAATATACACAAAATGTTAAGGTAGCTCACAGAGAAAAAAATGTGACAATGAGTGTGTGTATGTCCATGAATGACTGAAAAATTGTGGAATTTGACACAACATTGTAAAATGATTATAAATCAATAAAAAATGTTAAACAAAAAGACCGTTTTTCAAGCAGGAAAAAAAAATCAGCAGGGGAGCTTTTAAAAAATACCACATTACCACATGATCCAGCAATTTCACGTATAGGTATATATTGAAAAGAATAAAAAGCAGGGACTAAACAGATATATGTACACTCATATTCACAGCAGCATGGTTCACAACAGCCAAAAGGTGAAAGCAACCCAGATATCCATCAACACATGAAGGGACGAAATATGTATATACATAAAAGGGAATATTACTCAGCCTTAAAAAGGAATGAAATACCGATACATGCTACAACATGGATGAACCTTAAAAACAGGATGTTGAGTGAAAGAAGTCAGACACAAAAGGCCATATATTATGATTCCAGTTACATCAGAAACCTAGAATAGCCAATGTCATAGAAACAGAAAGTAGAATTGTGGTTACCAGGGGCTGGTGGGAGAGGGGTGAGTGCTTACTCTTTAACAAGTTGACAGTTTCTGTTTATGAAGAGAAAAAAGTTCTAGAGAGGGCCAGCAGTGATGCTTGCATGACAATGTGAAGGGGACTTAATGTCACTCAATTATACATTTAAAAATGGTAAATTTTATGTTTTGTATATTTTACCACAATTGAAAAAAAACCACGTGTGTATACATACACACACACACACACACACACACACACAAAACACAACAGAACACCGTTAGTATTTTGCTTAAAAACTCTCCAAGTAATGTAAATGTTAAAATAGGGTTAAGAACTGCTACTTCATACTCTCTTTGGTGGCATCACCTATTTTCAAGATTTCCCAAATCTTTCTTTCCACCCGTCCCTCTCAAAGCTTCTACTTCAAAAATCCAACTAGGTGCCAACGCACAAAATTGAGCTCATCCATCCCATCTCCCCACTGCAAAATGGCCCCTCCTGAAAGACCAACACCCACTGAACATCCTCCCCCCTGTATTCCCCCCGTAAATCATCGGCGTGGCTTTGCCCCTTAAAAACCCTCAAGCCCCACTCCTTGTCACTGCGATAGTTGCCACTGCTTCCAGCTCAGACCTTCCCTTACTTGTATTATATGACATAAGCTTCCTTACCTCCAGATGACTTCCCTGCTCAAAGTCTTCAGTAGACTCCACTCCCTCTGACATAAAGTCCCTGCTGCTCCAAATGTCTCAGAAGGTGCCTTATGACCCACCATGCCTGTTTCTCCAGGCTGGTCTCTTGCCTATTCTGCTCGCCCTGGGAAGTGGAAACTGCCTGTGGTTCCCCACCTGCTACATACCAGTTCTCACCTCTTTTCTTGTGCTTGTTACACATGGAACAAACCATGTATCTTCCCCCTTTTGGCTAACTCCCACTAATCTTTTAAAACCTAGCTCAGATGACCCTCTCCCCAAGATTAAATTCCCTTCCTCTGTCTTTTAATAGAGTGTGTCTATATATGTATATGTGTGTATGTATGTATGTGTGTGTGTGTGTGTGTGTCTATATACACACACACACACACATATATATAAAATGCTACTATTAACCACATATATCTTAATTACTTATATCTTTTTCCTTAGCAAACTGTAAACTCCATGAGGGGCAAAAACTAAGTATGTTTCATCTTTTTATCCTAGGCCTTTATCAGAATACCTGACACCTAGCACTTAATATCCATTGAATAAATGGCTTTACAAACTGCTATATGGCATTTGAAGCTATTTTATCAAAATAGGTAACATAATTTACTATGCTATATTGGTATTATTTTATTTGATCTTCACAAAAACCCTATGAAGTCATTATCATTATCATTCCTTGGAGCACAGAAAAAAATCAGACAACATGCCCAAGGTCAAACATAGCCAACAGGTGGTAGAGCTGAGAGGCGTGTCCAGGAGAACCTGCAGGGCCCGCACCCCACCTCTTCCCCTCTGCTAATGCAGACGTGGGTGTTCTTGCCTGTGTATGTTTTGAGGAATCAAGTAGATATTTCCTTCCAGATTTTTCTCTATAATTTTTAAAGTTATTATCTTAACACACAGTTTGCATCTTTTGAAAATTAAAAAAGCTTTAGCATGTTACTACATAGTCTTCATAACCTGCATGATAACTACCCACAAAGACAAAGGTAGACTCTGCGATGAGATTGAAAAAAAAAACCACCCCACAAAAAACCAGTAGGCCAGCTTAATATGAATCAACCAAATGACTTGATGCTAAAAATAATAAATATACTCTTAGATTATAAGAACAAAAGCAAAATTAGAAATCTGCAATTTGGACAGAAAAATGAAATTCCATTGTTGCTCAAAAAAATAGAAATAAGTGCCTGGGGAATTTAGTCAATGAACAGACACCACCCAAGACTATTTAAATAAGCAGGGATATGTATGGGTCTGTGTGCATGTGTGTGTGTGCACACGCACATACTTGCTTGTGTGTGTGTGTATGTGTGCATGTGTGGCAAAACAGTTAGGGAGATGAAACATACATAGGTAAGAAAACACACTCAATGTGTTGAAAGGATATTTCAGAGAAGAGATGTCTTGGGTGTTTGGTAGTTATTCCATGTTGGATAGTGTATTTAGCACTACATTATTTTATTTAATTCTCATCATCCTACAAAGCAGATATTGTCCCTTGTCTTAGAGGAAAAAACAGATTCAAAGAAGTTAACTTACTTGTTCAAAGTCTCAAAGCTTATACGCTATGGCCCTGGACTTGAAACCAAGTTCTGATTGCAAACCCCATGCTCTTTCTACAATTCTTCACATTTTCTAATAAAAGCCACTAAATAACTATCTCAAAATACGTAACAGGAGAGTTGATGATGGTACAAAGAAACGATCTAGTTAAAACATTATTGGAAAAAAGAACACATCATCCTCGAAGTCTATGCGATGTCCATCCCTGGAGCCCTTCAGCTCTTAACATCGAGAGACAGATAGACAGCTGACACCAGAACTCCCGGGTAAGGTCGGCATCTCCACATGTAGTTAATTATTGACCTTCCAACATGAACCGAACAGAGGAACCAAAAGCCACGACCTTACCAATGCTATATGAACGCATCAGATTTTTCATTCTCTCTTTTCAGCATCACCAGGGAAGCATGGGCTTTTCCTTTCCATTAATTTCCTTCTGAATTCTCATGTCACGGTCACACAGTTATCTGTGCATCATTTCCAGCCCTCAGCCTGGTCCCACTGCCCCAGGTCCTGACTGGACCAGCAGTGAATGCAGTGCGTTACTCACTGGAAGCACATTATACTGAATGTAGGCTTAGACATTTAGGGCTGCACCAGGCCCCCAGAGGCTCAACTGGGCCCCACTTTTCTCCACACCCACAGCCAAGACTTATAAACCAGTGGAACATCTGTTTTCAGCGTCTGGCAATAACTGGGTCAATTTCTCTTCCTTTGGTACATTCTGCTCATAATAACCCTTGTACAAGAAACAGCTTCCCTTTTACATCTGTTACCTTGTCTCTCCTCCTTCTTAATCCCTGGTGCCCTGATTAACAGTTCCAGCCAAGTACATTAGAAAATTATGTTCCAGACTCTAATTACAACTGTCTTGAGGTTACCTGGTAGTTAAAGTAATCTGGAGGTGACAGGAGATCAAACCAGGGAGGCCAGAAGAGGCGTCTGGAATGAGCCATGATAGAAATTCTATTTCAATCTGAGTAGAGGTAGCTGTATATAACTCAGTAATGGTTAACTTGGACAAACAAGTATCCTGGTTTATTATCTAAATGAAAGACTAATAAACTCTACAAACAACCAAGTAGAAAAGTCAGGGAATTTAAATTGGTCTTCCAATTTTAAATGTGAAGAACAGAAAAACACAAGAAGTCGCACAGACCTTCTCAGTAAGCGACACATAGTGCCAGACAATCCATGCCCACAGCCCGTCCTAAGACCCTCGATGGGCTGTTACAAGGAAGCTTTCATCCGGCTCCTCTCACTGAAGACTTCGCAACAACACCATGAGACACTGCTCCCCTGGCATCTGATCTGGGCATCCGGTCTAAGGCCACCCGGCAGTCTATGGGAGCACCTCGGCACCAAGGTTTTATCTGGACAAAGATGGTGGTGATGGGCTGAGCAGCAGATTCTCAGGCTGTGGAATATGGAAGACAGAGCTGTTCTGTGGGCAGAGAGAGAAACTGAAAGGACACAGAGGAAGAAACCGCAGAATGATAAAGTGACAAGGTGCAATGAACAAGCCAGATGTGAAGCAGAGAAAAGATATGCATTGAGTGAGAGAAGGCTGGTTAGCAGAAGCACCTTTGGCTCTGGTCAACAAATACAGAATGGTTCTCAACCTTTCCTCCCCATAAATCATAACACATGCTCTGCTAGCCCAGATTTCCACAGTTGGGCTATTAGTCAGAGAAGCTCTCCATGTGGGCGAATTTGTGGCCCATGAGCTATAACTCTACCCCTTCCCAACCCTACCAGCACGGCCAACCTATTTCACTGCATCCCCTAACTTGGCCCTGAAGGCAGGGCAAGCCTGGCCCCCGCCTCGGCTTCTGCTTTCACCATCTACCAGCTGTGTGGCCTTGGGAAAGATACTTAACCTTTCTGAGCTTCGGCTTCCATGTCTGTAAAATCCAGAAATAATATTCACAAGCTTGTATAAAAATTAAATGAGCTCAATGATAAAAGTTCATAGTCTGATATACAGAAATTACTTCACGTAAGTCACCCGCTGTCATCAACATGGCCCCTGATACCTGAAACACTCGGCTCTAGGACGTACTCCACAAATAGCGCCCTTGTTCCAACAAGGCACTGCTCTTGCCTTCTTGTCTGAGCTCTTACACTGTAAAACAAATGCTTTTTTTGCAGTGTATTGTGGGCCACATTTGTCAAGTTTTTGTGCTCTTTGCTGGTTATTTCCCTGTTTCAAATGGCCCCCAAGCATGGCGCTGTCGTGCTGTCTGGCATCCTAAGCACAGGAGGCTGTAATGTGCCTTACGGAGAAGATGCAGGTGTTAGACGAGCTTCCCTCAGCACGAGTAATAGAGCTGTTGGCCCAAAGTCCAACGTTAGTGAATCAACAATATATACTAAATAAGGTGTCTTTAAACAGAAACACACTCAAAATAAGGCTACACGTTGTGACCAGAGACTTGCAGGGACCTAACCCTGCACTCCCCTAGAAGCAATGGCTCAGTATTTGCTAATGCAGTGTTTGCCATGACTTACAGGACACAGCTCCTGCAAACAATAATCGTCTGTAGTGGGTGGGGGTATAGCTCAGTGGTAGAGCATGTGCTTAGCATGTACGAGGTTGCATGAGGTCCTGGGTTCATCCCCAGTACTTTCATTAAAAAAAAAAAAAAAAGAATGGCCCTGGTTTGGGGTTGAGGGGGAGAAGAATCGGCTGAAGTTCATTAAAGGTAGCACACCTGGGAGTAGGTGAGAATGAGGCAGGAAGCTAGAAGGGTAGAGGCAGATCACAAAAGGGCCTTCATGTCCTACCAAGGAATGCAGGGATGCAGACTTCACAACGCTCTAGTCTGGTTACTGATTAGAACACTGGGCATGGGAAATGTCTATAGCTTCCTGCTCCTTGGTGTATCCCTCGCATCTGGCACAGGCGTATCACCTACAAGAACGCCTTACACACACTGTCCTCTTGGCTCAGAGCAGCACTGACAACAGAAAATACTGTGGGTCACTAACAGTCTAGTAGCCATGGGGAATGTCAAAAGAAACAGGTGAAATTAAATTTGGCAATATATTTTAACGCATTATATCCAATATAGTATCTTTTCAACATGCAATCAATATTCTAAAAGTCATTAATGAGCTATTTAATTTCTTTTTGGTGGGGGGGAGGGGCATTCTGTCTTCAAAATCTGAGTGCGTTTTGCACTCAGTTCAGACTCACCACATTTCAAATGGTCAAAAGTCACCTGTGGCTAGCGGCTCCCACGTGGGCAGTGAATGCTAGAGTATCCCACACATTCTCCAATGCCTGGGGATCAGCTCCTACTATTCTCATAAGAATCAGCTCAACCTTCACTTTCTCTGCTAAGTGTCCCCTGAGTAATCCTCTCCCCAGCCCTGGGGCAGTTACTCTTCTCTGTACTAGTGAAACACCGGACAAAATTTTACAACAAATAGTTGTTAAATAATGAACAGAAGGAATTCAGTGCAAGAAGGAAACTGACTATTTTTGCATTTTAGAAATAAACCAACACACAGGATGGTTCATCAAGGGAGGATGAAGATAAACAACAAAGCTCTATCCATACTTAACTTTCCCACTCACTTCCCCCTAAATCCAGTTACAAAAGTTTAGTGAGGGGAAGTCTTTCCCACCATGAATACTGACAAGAAAGAGTGATGTCACCTAGAAAGAAATATGCTTGTTCACTATTAAAGTTTGAAGAAGTCTAAGTGATCCCTATCTGAAATACTATGCAGACAGGACTCTTCTCTAGGGAATTTGCATGGATGCAAAATGACTTACAACAAATCTTAAGTCAATGGCTTATATTCCAGGAGTGTTCTCAATGTCTTAATTCTTTCAACATTAAGATTATAGCATTTGGTGCACCTCACAAAATCTTTAAAAAATATATAAATAGTAATAACTAAGTTATCTTTAAAGTCAAAGCAAATGTATGTTTATATTATACGACATTAGTGATTATTACAATACAAACTATAACCCTGCATGTTTACTATGAGTTGGGGAAACGAGTCTTTGCTACAACTAAAATACACATCAGAAAACGCCAAGGCTTACCCTCTTTAAGGCAAAGGACTGCAACACACGTGAGAGAAATGGGGAAGCCAACTGACTCCAAAATTTTCTCAGCATTTCTGACTGGTAATTTTTAGAGTAAACACTGCAAGAAGCGCCCTGGAACCATTTGCTAGCTGTTGTGCAGGTTTTTTCACTAATTGAATTTTATATCCCTTTGGCTTCCAAAGAATTAAACTGTATGTAAAGTGGAGCCTAGTACCTTAATCCTGCCTAAATCTTCCCAAACTCTGACTTTCTCAAAAAAAAAAAAAAAAAAAAATCAAAAAACTCCTAAGAATGTATTTCAGTGAGTTTTACAACACTGAATACTAAGATCATCTTTAATTCCATCTTTATCTACCCTAACTTTCCTACAAATTAAAAATCTCTCCAAGAAGCAAACCCCCTCAGTCTAACAAGATCAGGCCTGATTATAATATTTGTGGTTAATTATTGTGGCTGGAATTCTGAAGTGCAGCAGGATTTGCAAGCTAGTCATCTGGCTTGTTTAGACACTACCCTGATGTCAAAACGTGTGTCTTTTAACTCTCTTACTAAGACTGGGGTTCTCCCTCATGCCCTAACTTCCAGAAGTTATAATATTTTTAGATATTTAAGATATTTTCAATACAATGTATCAATCATTTCATTAATGTGCATTAAAATTGGAAAGGACTGACATTTGATGTCCTAGAGAAAAACAACATGATCAGGAACCAGAACTATTCTAGTTTTAAGGGAATGTAAGTAAAATGCCTTTCTTCTGGTACAATGCAAAGGAAACAGGAACAGGCACAGGTGGACACCAGTTAAAACTACCAATCAAACCTGCTCAGGGAAAAGTCACTGACACAGTCACCAGGGAACATATGCTGGGATTGGCCAAACAAGTTTTACAAAACACTCCTCTTCACAATTTAAAATTACTGAGATATAAGATAATTACATTCATTGAGGCTGGATTCCAGTACTAGTTATGTTATCTTGTTAGTTTAAATATCTTATTTGCCTTTGTTTTCCCAAAGTGTTTCACAGCATGCCTTGTGATAATAGTAAGTGCTCAATAAAAACACTTTGAACTATTCCAAAATCCTTGGATCGCTTCAAAGGCTTTAGATAAGGCAGCAAAATTAAGTTTAAAAGCAAAAACAAAGAAAAACAAAGAAAGCCTAAACCACCTGGCTATAAAAATTTTACTATTCAAAATTTTTAACATGGGATGGTTGAAACCAGTATGTAATTGTCTTATACCTTATTTATATAAGAATGTGGAAGAATCCTACAATTAAGAAATAAATTCCAGAATAATTAAAACCACAGGTAATCAATTGTTTATTTGAACCAAGCTGCCTTTTTATGTAGGTAGACTAAACTAAGGTGACCATGTGTGTTTTTTTTTAAAGTCCCACTTAATAAGATTAATGATTTATTAAATTATATTGTGCTAAGATATGATTTGTAGGTATTATAAGGAAGAGAATCTCCTGCACTTAGTATAATTAAAAAATATGTTTGAGCTGCTCTTACCATCTTTTCTTGGAAAAGATAATAAAAGAATGAATTCTTTGTAAACTGTTTATACAGTGCATAATAGCCTGATAGATTTCTTACCTCCTCCAATGTCAATTTTAAAAGAGAGATGTATACAATATAATAATATATGTGGTTTGAAACATACACATACCTCAAGTTGGGCATATCTGCTCTAAATGAAAAATGCATTAGTGAATTCATACCCCTGGTAATGTTGTAAAATAGTTAACCCTTTTCAGATAAAGTTTATGATTATCTTTCACCAATCTCAGATTTTTAAGTTCCAAGGTTAAGAGAAAGGTACAGATTGCTAAGAAAATTAAAAGCATTAGCATAAGCAAAAGTGGACAAGCACAGTCTGAAGACTAACTGAATGTTTTCAGCTTTCTGCATGTAGTGCCATAAGGATGTAATAAATCAGACAAAGTTACGTACTGTATGCAACAAAAAATCATTCATTCAACACCTCAACCAAATAGGAAAGATTTATTACCTAACTGAAATTTAGATAATTTCAAATTCACTGCAAAGCTCTTTTTAAAGCTTGAATTACAAAAGGACATTGAAGAAAAATTAAGAGATACAAATTTAAAGCTTATTATTTATTCCTTAATGAGTAAGATTTGCATTGGATTCTGCTTTGGAATTTCAGAAAATGCTTACTAATACATTTCCTAAAACAAGCGTGAGACTGTATTTGGCCACATAAAGAAACTGCAAGAAACCTTTAGTCACTAAATAAACACAAAAGAAATAGGGAACGGGAAGGAATCAATTTGGATCGCATTGTATCCATTTTTTCCTGAGAACGTTATCACTGCCTGGTTGTCATGCTCAGCTCTCCCTCGACAACACGCACATCCAATCCACAAGCACACAGAATTTCAAGAACATTACCAAATATTAAGTCAGAGCACTTGTGAAACACACCTGGTAATTGTCCACAGCCTCTGCAGTTCAAACCAGAGCTCAGCAGCTTGTCTTTATCTTCACCAGTGACATACACAAAAATACCATACATCACTTCCAAAAAGAAAAAGAAAAAAAAAAAAAAAACCCCACAATTAGCCATAAATGTATTGCCTCAGAGATAAATCTCCTCTGTTAACCCAAACCAACATCCTGCCTTGATGTAACCTGAGCGCACGCCGAGCGCCCTGCCGCTTCCCCCCTCTAGCACTTGTCTCTAACCATAGCTGACAAACTAGCCTCACAAATCCTTTTTTAGCTGCTGATCAGTCAGATCCCCCTTTGACAATCCAGCATGGTGGAACACTCGAATATTCTTCCTGCTTCTATTCTACTGCTTGCTCTAAAAACCAGTTTCCTTTTCATTGAGATAATAGCCTTTTCTGCAGTCACATGACTCAAGCTACATTAGCAGAGCTTTATGATAATAGACTGAGTAAGCCTCTACCCCCTCCTGTTATTAAGGAGATGTCTCTCTCTCTCTCTCACACACACACACACACACACGTGTGCACAATGCACACATGCACTCATATACATGTGCTTAAAATTATTTATTCTTCTTGGAATTACCATAATAGACCAAGAAAAAGTATACCCTATTGTGAAAATACTAACAATTTCTAGATCTGCTGCTAAAAATAACTGCTAAAAACAAACATTCTGATGCACGGTCTCCCTCTCAGAGGATGCAGCTGGCTGGCCACGAACACTCCCCAGTGCACAGTCGATGAAGCGGGGCCGTCAGGAGGAAACATGTCCTCCCCTGTTTCATAAGCTTTGCCCCCAGTGATACAAAGCTGAAAAATCTGGCATAATGAACACTCTGGAGACATCACAGCTATCCACACATTGGGAATTAGTCTCACGTGTTAGTGAAACACATGTAAGCATACTTTTTAACATCAAAATGTATTCTTACTAGGAATATATCCTAAGAAATTTATAAGTGGTCCACAGAAGACAAATATTACTATGGCCAAAACAATCATAAAATATAGTAATCAAAAGTTCTTTGGAGTCTGGCCAATTTGATCTATTTCCAATAAACCATCAACTCTCAAAACACAAATGTGGAAATACCAGGTCAGTGCCTAACACATGGTGGTTCTCCGTAATTTTTTTTTTAAACGTCCTTGGTCACAGGTTGAAGTACTTGGAAAAGAGACAGCAGCAGACGACGTTATCCGCTTAGTTCATTTTGGGTTATTCATAGTCAGTTTGTTTCATCTACCAATCAAGCAATCTGGGGAAGGAGTTTAAATGTAAGAATGTGCTGAGAAGTCGAAAATGGAGAAAAAGACGGGTCAGAAAGAAAAAATACACTGAAGCACGACACACAACTGGGAGAGGGCAGCCACTACAAGACTAAAAGAGAGACACTGTTCGACCGAAGCCCGCAGACCCAGCTACAGTTCACATGTCCTGGTTTTACTTACTGCCTTGGTTTTCTCATCTCAGAAATAGAAAACATTGTAGGTATTTTAATATTTTAAACTTCATTTTGACGTTTTTGAAAAATTGAAGTATAGTTGGTTTACAATGCTGTGTTAATTCCTGGTGCACGGTATAGTGATTCAGTTAAACATACATATATATTCCTTTTCATATTCTTTTTCATTATAGGCTATTATAAGATATTGAACAGAGTTCCCTGTGCTATACAGTGGGACCTTGCTGTTTGTCCATTTTATATGTAGTAGTATCTGCAAATCCCAAACTAAACTTGTAACTGTGGTAAAATACACCAGATTAAAACTTACCATTTTAAGCATACAGTTCAGGAGCAGTAAGTCTACTCACACTGTTTTGCAACAGCTCTCCCGACCTTTTTCATTTTGCAAAACTGAAACTCTGCACCCATTAAACAACTCCCATTTCCCCTTCCCTCCAGGCCCTGGGCAAGAGCCATCACTTTCTGTTTCTATGAATTTAACCACTTTAGATGCCTCATGCAAGTGGAATCTGAAGTATTTGTTTGTGTGTGTGTAGATATTTTAAAGAATAATTATTTTAACACCTGGAGAGCAAGACCAAGAGTTTTCATCTCACACAATCATTTTACACTAACGGCATTATTCCTAAGCAAACCAAGCCAAAATTGTATTCTTGGAAACAGAAAACCCAAGAATCGTGACAGATACAACTAGACAGAAGGGATTATTATCATATAAAAGTTCTCTCTACCAAAAACTCAGTAATTTCTCAGAACTAAAAGAATTTGATCATTCTAATTCTGAAACTGGAAGTTTAATCACCCACTCCACACATAAATAACTTGGGTAGGATGAAGCAGGTGTTTATTGATTCTCTTCAAGTCACTGGAAGGCATGCTAGCCGCCCTGGAAGACGGTCCTATCATCTCACCAAGCCTCCAGCGACCACACAGGCATCAACCAGCACAGCTTCAGTGAGGACCCGAGCGGAGAAATTCAGAGAATGTTGCAGACACTAAGAAAACATATTTAATGCTAGCACATGGGGATACCGCACCACAAAAAGCCAAAGCACAAAGATCCTTCAAAGTTATAATGATTTTAACAGCCACCCAAATATTTCCTCTGTGCACACAATATCTAAAGTCAGTAATTACCGAAGGCATCACAGGAAATTAATGTCTCATAGGAAACTAATCTCATAGCAGATAACGAGAAAAAACTTTTTTAAAGGAACAGCATAACAGTTGCAGGGGTTAGTTTTGTGAAATCCCCCCAACCTAAGTTTGTTCTTTTTCTCTGTTCACAGCATCATCAAACCTTTGGTTATGTTTAGGTCATGTCCATAGAGTTAAGGTGAAGTCACAGACACTAAAATTACCACCACGTGTCCTTTATTAACTACAATGGTGTTTTATGGATTATTTCTCAGCCAACCATGGGCAGCAGCAAAATTCACTGTGATTCACTGATCAAATCCACCACAGTAAGAAGATGTCTCCTGCCAAACACTTCCAAGTAAAATGTCTTAATCCAGATTCTGTGCTTACACATCAAGATTTATTGCTGTTATTAGCAAATCTGTCCCTTTTGTTGTGTCTTTGGCAGGCGAGCACACATAGGTGGCACTGTCTAACCCCCTCCTGAGGGTTGCAGCAGAATCTTCCATTACCCATTGCAACCCCCTTTCTTCACTAGGGCAGCGGTGTTTACAAGGGAATTGGGACTGGATAATTTGTAAGGGTGTTTCTAGCTTTAATGTTTCTTTATGATGGTGGTCATACGTATACAACTGTGATTCATTTCTTAAACCAAAAGCCTGGTGAGAGGTAAATCAGAGATTCAATAGAGTGATGTTTTACTTTTCGTAAATTGAGACAAAATTTACATTCAGTGCAATAAACAGTTCTTAAGAGTAAAGTTCAAGAGTTCTGACAAATGAAAGCACCCAAATCCACACTCTTATCAAGATACACATAACACTGTCAATACCCAGTAAAGCTTTCATGGGCCTGTTCTCAGGCAATCTCTACTCCCTCCCTCCACCAACAACATCTACTATTATTTTTTATTATCACAGATTACTTTTGCTTTCTCTAAAACTTTGAATAAAGGGAATCATACAGGAAGTACTCTTCATGCTTCTTTCAGCATAGTGTTTTTTAGATTATCCTTCTGACTGCATATATTAATAATTTGTCCCGTTTTAGCACTAAGGGTAATTCCACTGTATCAATACACTATAGTTCATCTATTCTCTGGTGGGCATTTGGGTTGTTTCCAATGGGGGCCTTGTGGTAAACAGAATTCTAAAATGCTTCTGAAAGATTTGCCCACCCTGCAAGGTACACACCCTGCCTCCTCCCCAGCACTGTAAATACAATGGGTTTTCCCTCCAATGATTAGGTTATGTTATACTGCACAACTGATTTTAAGATAGGAGATTACTGGGGAGGGCCTGGCCTAATCCTAACAAGTTTTCTCCAACAGGCAGCAGCAGAAGTCAGAGTTCAAAGCGAAGGATTCAGTATACTTTTGGTGACGTGAAGATGGGGGAAACCACATGCCAAGGAATGCAAGTGACCTCTGGGAGCTGGGAGGGGCGCCCAGTTAACATGGAGCAGTCCCACAGCTGCAGGGTCCTGAAATCTGCCAGCAACAAGAATGAGCCGAGGGAGGAGCTTTCCCCCAACTCTCCAGATGAGAACTCATTTTTGCTGACACCTTCGTTTCATCCTGGGCAGAGAACCAGCCAATGCCACGCTCGATTTCTGCTCTACGCGATGGTGAGCTAGTAAGTGGGGGTTGTCTGTGGTAATCTGTTACTCAGCAAAAGAAAATGAATGGAGGGGGTAATTATATACAAGTTGCTACCAACACTCATGTCCAAATCTATTCATAGACATAAGTTTTCATTTCTTGTGGGTAAATACCTGGGAGTGGCACTGGGGGCTCATGAATAAGTACATAGTTAAAAGAAACTGTCGAACTGTTTTCCAAAGCAGCTTTACCAGTTTACACTCCCACCAGCCATGCATGAGAGATCTGGGTGTCCCACCACCTCACCAACATTTGGCATTTGTTAGTCTTTTTAGTTTAACTGAAATCCTAAATGTGTTAGCAGCCTTCTCTACATGTAGGGTGTAATCCGGGTCTGTTTCCTTCTCGGTAGAGTTTTTATAACATTTACAGCTAACACCACCACATTAAGCGCTGTTTTGTATTCTCTTCCAGCGTTTCTTAAGGGTCAAGTTCCTCTCACTGAAGCATAAACATTGAAGGCACTGATCATGCCTTTATTCCTCTAAATCCTCAATTTCATCTATCCTAGTGCTGTATCTATAGATCACGTGGTCAAATTTATATACTGACATTTCTTTTTCCTTAAAATGGTAATTAAGTAGCAACATGAAAAAATGCTTTTGAAGAGGACTTGGAATTACACTTTATTTTGAATCCATCACTAAATACACAACCTTGAGCAAGTTACTTAACCTCTCTGAGCCTTAAGGGCTCCTTATCTGTAGAGGGGGACCCGCCTATACTGCACTGTGGCAGTTAGGGTTCTATGAACTATATGGAAAGCAACTAGCCCGAAGCCTGGCATAGGAGGCCATCAACTGAAGGCAGCTATTACTAGCTCTTAGTCTGATAAGATGTTCAGCAAAAAGAAGACAGAAACAGTATCTTTCTCTCATAACTTTAAGGAAAGGATGGAAAAGAGAATACATAAAATGTTAGAAAGAGTTGCATTAGGTAGATGGGACCATAGGTGATTTTCATTCTAATTTCCAAACCTTTAGTAATGTTTCCATAATTTTAAAATACAGCAATATGTTGATAACTTCTAAAACTGGGTGAAGGGTACACGGAGGGGGAGTTATAATACCATGCTAAATTTCCCTTTTACAAACTTCAAAAAATTAGAGTATACTGTACCAAAAAGGGTAAATCTTTAATCTACAATGATTTCTAAGACCATACACTTTATTTATTCATATGATTAGAAATGAGATAAACTCTAAATGTGCCGCATTTAACAAGTGGCAGAGTGAGAGTGTGAACAAACTTTAAGTCAGTTATGATATTAATTTGTTAACCCATTAGCACTGTAATTCTGTTATACCTAAATATTAGGTTTTTAAAACCTGATAAAATATCATGGAAGAGTTACACTGTCTGTTAAATATGTTTTTAGTGCAATGAGGAATATGCTGCATAAATAGTGAGTAAGGCGAAAAGTAAGAATGCTCTTTTGGATTGGTTGTTTTCATCAGGCACCTGTGACCACAGAATTATGTCACTTGGACCTCTGGCCTCTTTCCTCAAGAGGTGAGCCAGGGACAGAGAAAAGGCCTCTCTGTGAATTCCCTGCCTATGGATGGCATCCTGCTAACACTGACTAAAGAGTTCCTTCTTTTGATATGTAGGGAAATAAGCCTTCAAGGCCCAACTGTGCTAAGCGAGCAGTGAGTGCTACTTTGTTGGGTTGTTTCCAATAAAAGGCTTATGCAAACAGCAGTGCATAAATGCCTATGATACTTCTGCAGGAGATTATACCCACACAAAAGACAGCTGAGGAGCAGGACTGGAGAGCACAATCACTTCTAAATACGACTCTGCCAAGTCGCCACTTCATGAAATGAAATAACACACAAATAGCACGCTACATTTCCATCTCAGCATCTGTACCTCATCCAAGGACTTTAGAGGCTTCAACTACTGAATCAGGCTCTTCCCAATTAGTGCGCGTGTAAACCACTCTAAAGGAAGTCGCCTTGAAGAGGTGCATTTCTTCTTTGAAGTACTAGGTTACCACTGAAATTCCTAGGTGATCTGTTAACCAGAGTTAGTGAGAACCCCCGTGGTCTGTCAGAGTTTATACCTTTTATTCCTCTGGATTCTAAAAGTGCCTAAGGCTCAGGGAGTAGATTAAATACCACAAGAATTTGATTCATCGATTAATCCAGCTTTCTTGAGATTGGCATCATGACCTAAAATTCTCTAACAGGATCAAGGACCATTCAGAATTATAAAATCATGGGGGTGAAAAAGAATGTGAGATCCACCTCATCCTGGGACTCCTGAAGCCTTCCATCTCGAACTCCCAAACATGGATACCCCCACGGTCTCGAGCTAGCCTTTTTTGAATATGGAAACTTATTATCATTTCCATATTAATTAAGGAGAAAGCTTCCTAAACTGTTATTAAAAGTTCAAAAAGTAACCAAAGGCTGAGACTAGACCACACTGCTTCTTTAAAAGGTTAGAGAGGATTGAGGTTCCAGGGACAGAACAGAAGAACTATGCCCTTTGGCCTTAAACACACCTGCCTGACATCCTTAAACTCTTGTGTGTTAACCAGGTTCGCTCTTCTGACTCTGCTGTTTTCTGGACCCCCCACACACTGACTTCTCCCAAATAGAGCCAGAAGAAAGGGACAGTCACACACGCAGAGGACCGGAAGAGCCTGGCCTGCTCTTCACTTTGTATAGGAACGGAAGGCTTCGCAGGTGACTGATAGTAAGACTTCTCTTTGTCCTTGACAACCTCTTTTGACTAAGATCTGACTGAAAGTTTTAACTCGTTCATAAACTTGGCCTTATAAACAGAATAGACAAAAAGCTCCCCTTTGTGGAGATGCTATATTCTGAGGCAAACAATTAATTATTCATCTATTCTAAATTTCCACAGGCACAGGAGGCACCTGTGACAAAAGGCGCTAAGGACACAAGTGTTGTGTTTGTCTCTAAGACCACATCTCTCCCGGCACATTGCTGGCTCTTAGCACCTGAGCCAATTCTGACTCAACTTTTAACAACTGTCACTTGTGACATGCTTTTGTAAGAGGTGGAGGATTTCTTTCACCTTCCCCTCACCCCAGTTCTATCTTTTTCTGCTTTCTCCTTAGTCGTTCCTTCCTTTCATATCATTAAGAAATGACTGATCCTTGCCTGGAAGAGGGTAATAATTGCAATCAGAGGGGAAAAATTGTTAGAGGGAAAAGGAACCTTTCCTTAAAGCCCCACAGGCCACAGGAATAGTTTATAATGAAGGAAAAAACATTTTTGACACCTGCTCTAATGTCTTTCACCTCCTTCTCGTTCTTTTTCTTTTTTAGCTTCAGATTAACTCACTTCATTCAACAAATATTTATTCAGTCCCAATGTCATATAATGCACTAAATCAGGCACTGGGAATACAAAAATGAACAGGACAAAAATCCCTGCCCTCTAGAGACCCATAGTCAAGGAAGGTGAACAGAGAAGGAAGCAAAGTTTATAAAATATGATCAGAAATGCCATCTCCAGACAAAGAGGAGAACAGCTGATTTGGAAAGGGAAGGGCCAGGAAAGGCTTCAGAGAACAGCAGGTCAAGCAGGACTCCATCACATTTCTGAGGAAGGGGAGAAGCAGGTACAAAATGATTTGTTAGTAAAGAAAACCTTCCCCAGCAGGAGAGGAAGGTTTCCAGATTGGCCAGCTTCTCCTGTCTCTCCAACTTTGCCGCATCCTCCTGGGTTCTACTCCAACTACACCCCAGCCATTCATAGAAACCAGCTGGCAGAACGGGATGGGGGAGGGGAGCAGAGAAATGGAGGCAAATTGACCAAAAAAAAAAAAAAAAAAAAAAAAGGATTTCTAAGGTAGGACCTAAACCAGCCTGTCACTGCTACTGAGTGGGTCTTGACCAGAATGGGAACCAAAGTGTAGCATTTTCACTGCTGTACATGAACCACAGCTACATTATCCAGTCAGCTCAAAACAAGAAAAGGTCGTTTTATTCTTTTTGATGTTTTTGATGTATTTCCCCGTTAAATAGGGCCAATTTCATAAAGAAGCCCCCTTCTTATTTATAAGCAAAGCATCTTACTCAGATTATATCAGGTCAAAACTATTTAACAAAATGAAGAGAGAAAAAAGCTGTAAAGATACATCTTCTAAAAATCAAACACATCCATTGCTTACCATGTGCCAGGTGCTGGTCTAAGCTTTGCATTGGTATTCTTATCTGGTTTCCTCACACCAGTATTATTGGGCTGGTACTATCATAACTCCCAATTTACTAAGGCACAGAGAGGTCCAGTAAAGATGGGAAGAAAAAGGACCAGGGTTTGAACTCCTGCAGCCTGGTTCCAGAGTTGACCTTTAGCCGTGACACTGCACGCAAAAAGAATAGAGGGTGCTCAGGCTTAATGATCCCCATGGGTGCAGGCATCATGCCAGCGAGGTGTTTTGCATGTGGTGTCCCACTGGTTCCTCTAAATACCATGAGATTGGTTAATCTTCCCCTTTGAAAGATGAAAACACTGAGGCTCAGTGAGGTTAAGTAACTTATTCAAGATTACACAATCGAAAGACTGCAAAACACCGGTTATTTATTGGGTGCAAGTTATATGCCAGCCACTCTGACATGCGTTATCCCTTTGATCCTCTCAACAGCCCTGTAACACAGGTATTAATTTATCCCTATTTTATAGCTAAGGAAAATAAGGCTTAGAGAGAGGTTTGGGAATCTAATCAGAGTCAGGGTAGTAAGAACAAAAATTTAACCATGGACCAGTTGAGTCCCAAATCCCATTTTCCCCCTCTGATGCTGCTGGAAATAAAACTTTACACAGAAGCTGTAATATGCAAGGCATTATTATTAGGAGTACAAAGATGATTCCACCCCACACAGTAAGTTCACAGCATAAAGAGGGAGAAAGGGCTGCTATACAAATCACTATAATCTCCATTCATCTATTCCTCAACTGTTCACTGAGGTCCTCACCACGTGGAGGCACTGTAGACAGAGCAGTGAACCGAGATGAAAATTCCTGCCCTTCTTACCTTACAATCTAGAGAGGGACAATAAGCAAGATAAATGAGGGAAGGACACAGTATGTACCACAGTGGTGCTAAGTGCTAAGGAGGAAGAAAGAATGGAGGGGGATTAGAAAAGAGGGTAAGCTGGGGACATTTCAGCTAGGGCAGCCAGGGACTCTCCGGCTCTTCACCAGACTTTTAGACAAGAAGCAGATCACCATCACCATGACAGAGAACTGTCCCCTCTCCTTCCCCAGTATTCCCTGACCCTCCTGAGAGCCATGGATAAACCCTATTTTCTCACCTTCAAGCCTGTTACAATTGGGCTTCTATCAGAACACTTTTTCAACCCTTGGCTTCCATGACACTGCAGGATCATGCTTTTCTTCCCACCTCCTTGATCTGTGTTGGGGCTACTTCTCCCTGCCACCAAGCCAAATGAACAAACAAAAAACACCAAAAAACAAAACAAAACTATAGGTATTACTTGAACGGCAACCTTGGTTTTGCTTCTCGCTATAAAGCCAGCCCTCGTGGATCACACCTGCTGATGCAGTTTCAGGGATCACATCTGTAAAAACGGGACCCGATCTGCACTTCCAGCCTCACTTTAGCCATCGCCTGAGCTCCAGTGCCCTCCTTTCAACCCCCCGTAGACATCTCTCCTACGTGTCCACACTTTTCTGCAGAAACACCTCCTCCTCTCTCTGCTGCTTCTCATTTTCTGCCACCCAGTGCATTTTCTGGACTGTTCCTTCTCTCTCCATCCTCAAACCCAACAGATGTCCAAGATCCTCAGACTCCACTTTCGCAGTTCCTCCAGATCACATCACTTTCTTTCTGCAACCGCTGGGCTTACCACACCTCTAAAGCAGGCTTCCCCAGGAATTGCTCCCCCTGTCAAGGTTCTCCCTTTCTCCACTTCTGTTATCAGCATCAGATTTTAGTGTCGTGGTTCCATCATGTTTAACACGGTGTTAAATCACCATATAGTGCTGATCTGAGGATTAAGTGTGACAATTCTAACAGCCACCTACCACAATCCCTAACATGCAGTAGAGAGTCAAAAAAAGTCAATTCTCTTACTTTCACTTCCTGTGAAATCAAATTGGGATTTGGCCTTCAGAGGCCTGTGCAATCCACCTAGTTTTTCAGGGATTCCTACCAAATATTCCCTCCCTCTGTGGTCTCAGTTCCGGCCAAACTGGAGGACCCCGTTTTCTTAGACTCGAAGCGGTCTGGCACTTTCATGCGGACTTAGCATTCACGCATTCCGTCCCATTCCACTGAGAGTGAAGTCTCCCTTGCCCTTCTCTGTCTAACTCTCCTGATCCCCTGAGGTTTATCATCTCAGTAGCCAGCTCCTCATGGAATCTTCCCTAAGCCCTTCATACAAGAGACCTTCCCCTTCTCAATCCCCAGAAACCACCAACGACTCTGACAGCACCTATCACTCAATCTATAAATAATTATTGATCACTTGATATGTGCCAGGCAATGTATCAGAGACGGAGGACACAAATGTAACAAAACGACTGTATTCATTAACACCATGGTTATTAACCATGTACTTTTTCATTTTACACTGAGTACATTATAAACTTGAAAGTGGCCCAGCACTATGATTATAAGTTCTTTGATGTCAGAGTCTGTGCGTTACTCATCTTCGTCTTCTCTACAGCATGTATTATGATACCTTAATACACAACGTAAGCTTGAATTGTTAAATTTGATGGTGCCCATAACAATTTTGCAATATTTCAAAAACATTTTTATTCAGAGGTGTTTAAGGGGTTTATAGCAAAGAATCAACTATTACTAAAACGCATGAGAGAAATTACTACTATTCGTAAAAATTCTACGTGAAGAAATAAGTATTACATAGCAATTAGGTGCATAACAGTTTACTACAATTTAAATATAAGGCTAGGTAATCCTAGAGCCTCAGATTATGCCCTAGGTTCAAAGTCTAAAGAATATGTCAAAGCAACAAATAAGACCCTCAATCCTTAGAGTAACTTTTATTACATACTTTTGTGTTTTGCTATTGAGTGGAGATGTGCCACGTAAAAGTCTTATGATTGGTACAAACTATGTCATATGTAAATGAGAAATTAAAATGACTGAATAAAGAACAAATTCACTGCACCGGGTCCCTGACTCAGGTGTTAAACACAAGACTTGTAAGTTAGAGGGACAAGCCAAATATAAAGTGTGAAGAAAACCTGACAGAAGACATCTACTCTAAGTCATCCCTTCGTATTCAATGCCTCCACCAAGAGCGCTAGAACCACGGCCCTCCCTAACAAAGCCATCGAAAACAAAAGCAAAAGCAAAAGCAAATAAAGGTCAATTCTCCAGCAGCTTAGATACTGTAAAAATATGAATACATGCTCAGAGAGTGGAAATAAGTCTTAACATTTCAGAACTATTTCTTGGCCCTAATACTTCCAAATGGGTAGAGTTTAATGGGGATTAAGGGCCTCTCTGTGCTTGGTGCTGAGCTGGGCACTACACCTAATCATTTGCTTTAAGCAGAATAATGAAGAACAAATCAATAGTTTAAATGCTCAACTTCTAGTGTTAAGTGTCAAAAGAACCATTATATAGTCAACTAAGAAAATTACTGAATACTACACTAACATCCATCTCCCACTTTTAGGATACTAAAGACTGTCCATCTGTTTTTCATAAAAGCAACCAGTATCATTTATTTTGATAGAAAATCTATTCCTTAGATGTTCTTTGCTAAAAAAAAAAAAAAAAGATTAACAACTAAAAATATTTACAAAGAGCTCACCAAAAAGAAGGATCACTGTAATTACTGAAACATGAACTGGTGAATGAACGAAGCAGACATTTTACCAGGAAAAGCACACGATCTGGGTTCACGTGGTAGGTCATGATAAAGATAAAACAGCATATTACATGAAAGGTGGATCTTCAAGGCTAACCCCATCCCTTGCTAGCATGACAATACGCTTTAACAGAACAGATGGAGAAATGACAAAGTCATGTGCATGCTCCAGTTTAGAGGGAAAAGGTTAGAATACTACAAATAGTGAATATGATGGCAAAACACCGCAGTGAAAGCTGAGTCTTAGTTTAGTAAAACATGCAAAGTTAAATTTTAACACACTTGAGTACATATAGCAGATTTTATGAAATAATTATAGTAAAAGAAATTATTAAGTACCTAAATATCAAAGCTCCAAATTAAAGTGATTTTAAGAGACTTAATGTTTATTGAGTGCTTAGTAAGTGCTAAGCCCTTTACATACATTATCTCATTTAATACCATCCCTATGAATCAGATATTTATCTTCTCCCCATTTTACATTAAGTGTCAGAGCTTGGGTTCATACCTCAAATCTAACTTGGTCCTTTAACTACTACAGTAGTATATACTGTGTTAACACATATATATAAACACATATAGGTTCTTTCCCTACACAGTAATATGCACTATATTAACTTTCCTGTAAATTTAATGCTCAAACACATACACAGGATAACTAACACACCCAATCTTCTCATAATATGGGAGTACCATATGAATTGCTCAAAGCTCTACACGTTAAAGTACTTTTACATGGAGAAGAGGAGAGAGGCAAAGCAGTGAGAATTGGTTCCTGACATGGAAAAAGGACACCAGGTTCACTCTTATTGCAGTTCCCTGAATCAGAGCCAAGACAGGGGCATGGCTGGGACTGCTGTGGGAGGGGACAGGGCACAACTACCCGTCCTGCCAGGCAAACCCTGGTCTCTCAATGCACTGACTATACAACTTTAATAGGCTTGTACAAGCTTGGGGAGAGAGGAGGGGTGAGATGCCAGTGAATACAAGTACAGTCTCGCTAAAGGACAGTTGGTGGCAAGTGTGGGAAGAGGGAAGAAGGCCTGAGAGGGCTGCCTTAATTTGTCTTGATGCCAAAAAAATTGTATTTCTTTTATCTTTAAGGAAGTGAAGTGGCGAGCAAGCAGAGCACACATTCCATGCACACGGTACGACCATTTTTAGAATAAAGAAAAGGCCATATTTATGCCTCTTACTTTTTAGAGCACCATTTAAGGTAAGGCTATAGTTTCCATCACTAGTTTAAGCACTTTCCTTTTATTCTAAAAATCAAAGATCAATCAAATTCTTATTTTTGAATTAGGGATGTCAACTACATGTGAGTCTACTAAGGGTTAGATAAAGGTCTGAAAATTTTTAATAATTTATTAAAAATAAGAAAAAGATACACTTTATGTCTATTCAGAAGTCAAACTGAACAACTCTTCCAAATGAATCAAAATATCCAATTTTAAATGGAATAGGGCAAAGTAGACATCCTTTCAGCTCAAGATAAATATGTTCCTAAAATGTAAGTAAAATGTTTTTCACATACAAAATATAATTTTCCTAATAAATCATATGACATTGGAGAAATATGTGTTCATGAAAAAGAAATCACATTGATGGGCTGATCTAAAAATTTGGAGAAATCTTTGACAACATTGTAAAATGACTATAATTCAATAAAAAATGTTTATATAAAAAAAAATTTGGAGAAGTCCGACCACATGCCTAGGAAGTGTGTATTTCAACAGGGGTCTGCAAGCCATCAGTTGAGTCCCACCGGTTGAAGTCGATTACTAGTAAAAATCAAAATCAATCAAAAATATTCAGAGCATGGCAGGAAAACTGCAGATGTGAGCCCTCTCCACTTTGGTCAACTTAAACTCATGCAGCAGAGCCATGGAGACATAAATTATGATACTTCCCTCCTTCCCTTAACAGAGCCCATTACTTAGAATCAGAATTGCATTAATCAACATGCAGAAATTATATTTTAAAATTCATTATAAGAAAATGAAGAAAAAATTTCATTGATGTATCATATCTGTCAGAAGCTAATTCTTTAACTATCTTTCAGGTGATTTTAAGTACCAATATAGCTACAACACTCACCAATGGGTTTTCTTAGGTTCAACTAAATATTCAGACTCAAAACTATCATAGTCGATGTCTGGCATCAATCTCTTGAGAAGGATACAGTCAAGACCAGGGCGGGCCGGCAGGGAAGCATGAGGCACTACTCTGCTGTGGAAGTGCTTCCCCAACCGGGCACCCATTCAACTCAGCTCTACACTGGATCACTGCAGGAGCTGCCCCTTAGATGCTCCCTGTTCCACAGAAACCAAAGCTTCCAAAGTCCCCATGAGGGAAATGATCATTTGTAACAGTCGCATCACCCAGGGAACCTCAAAGCTAGGACTCCCCCATCGGGTATTCGTATTTCATTCATCCTCCTATTTAAGATGCAGTTAACCACTCAGGGGTCATTTCTGTCATACATAATGTTACCTAGGATCATAGCTGATATATAGACTTATTAGATTACCAAAGGAACAGTTATAAAGTTGACCAAAAGTTTAAAATGCCAACCTGAAGTATCTGGCATATATTTAATAACTACAAATTAATAAGAAAAACATAACCCAATAGGAAAATGGGCAAAATACATTTACAGGCAATTAAGAAGAAAGAACCAAAATGGCCAATCTCAACAGTAATCAGAGAATGTGTATTAAAACTAAAATGAAATACTATTTCACACCCTGCACATTGTCAAAAATTAAATCTTAAATCATATATCCTACAACCCAGCAATTCTCCTCCCAGAGAAATTCTCACATGTATACAAGTTGACACGCACAAAAACATTTGCTGCTGGACTGCTTATAATTGCAAAAAACTGTAAACAACCTAACTGTTCACCAAGAGGGAAATGGACAGGTTGTGATATGCTCATATAATGAAATGTTGTATGCCTGACTGACTTGCAAATACATGGATAGTGTCTCAAAACAACATAAAGCTATAGTAAAAAGGAAGCTGCGAAACAAAATGAGCAGTGTAGTACTAAGTCTTAAAACATACAAAATGATACCAAGTACTATAAACAATTAAATACACAAAGAGTAAAAGTAAAAAGCAAACATAAAAAGCATGGGCACAATAAACAGCAAATTCAGGATGGCAGTTATCTCTGAGAAAAGAAAGAAAATGGTATCAATAATCTAGAGAAAAGAGTTTTTTAATTGATAACAAACATTTAAAATCCAGAAAAGAGAGTGCTATATTTCGGCAGTTCTCGATCAGAATGCATTAGAAGACACTGGTTCTCTTTAACTTTTAGACTATTATTCTATTTGTAATGTTTTTAATTGAATTTCTCTCTTTCAGACAATCAGTAACCAGGTTCTGATAAGCCTTTTTGATGCCAGGACCCTTGGTCCAGTTGCGACACTGTGTCCACTGTTCTAAACCAAGACTTCGCCTCTCTTCTCCTCCTCTCCAGTTCACCTCCAAACTCACCCTGTGCACCAAGAACAAATCAATCAATATAAAATGTCACTTTGGTAATCTCCCTCATCAGATCCTGGAACTTCAATCTCTGATGGCAGCCACTGCCTGGAGAATGAAGGAAAAGGCTTTTAACCTAGCGTTTCAAGGACTCAGAGCTGTGCCTTCTGGTACCCCTCCTCCAAACACAGGGCTCTCTCTGGCTTCGCCCATTCCCTTTTCTTCCTTCTCATTCAAGCTGGGTCTTCTCTTGCCTGGAATGCTACCTCTTCACCACCTCCCTTCAGGTATCCAAACCTTAGCTGTCTTCCAAGGCTTGGCCACAAGTCTTATCTCCCCCATAAACCTAGCCCTAACCAATCTGCTCTAATTTGGTCTCATTCATCCATTCAGATACTTACTGGGTGTCGGCATGTGGCAGGAGACATAGCTCTGGCGTCATACATGGAATGCCTGTGTACACTACACATGAACGAAAAACTGCCCTGGTCCTCTTGTTATCGAGTACGTTAACCTCAGCTATGCTATAAGCTTCTTAAAGGCAAGGGATTCATTTTACCCACAGGGGAAAATAACATAGTACTTTGTAGTGGTCAGAGTTCAACAAACATTCTCTGGTGAAATGAATTCTGAAATGGTAAGGTTAAATCGTCTAATTTTTTGATCAAAAATAATTAATGCTTATCCTCGTAGCTTTAAATAATGACATTGTCTTGTGCCTATCTGCACAACAAGAATAATGGACTTGGAGTCAGAAGGTCCTGTTTGAACTTGGGCTCCACTACTTACTACCTCATAATTCTCCCATTAATCTCCATAAAATGAAAATATTCACAGCTATCTGAGAAGACTTTCACAACTGTTATGAGGAACAAGTAAATTAGTAAATACCTATGTTGTTTGATAAGAAGAGTGTCTAATACTCATTCCTTAGTGCAACAAATAATTTATGAGGCTCTTCTCAATAGATGCCAATATCCTCATTTCCTAAAAGTACTTATAAAGATTCATTCCCTTTCTGACAGGTAACAGGAATGACGTCTTTGACCAACATATGAAAGAAAAGAGGACCTACAAAAAAAGGCAATTAAAATATTTTAATAATATATTAAGTAATAATCTCTTAAGGCCATAAAATTATTCTACATTTAAAACACCTTTATCATTCTATTTATCACAAAAAGCTAAGTACAAACAGTAGGTATTTATCACCCTGCAAAAGCACCAATGAAAATGGTGCCTGGAACAGAGCAGAGAAATTACAAAATTGCTCATTAGAATAAATATGATCTCCATAAACTTTTTACTTCCTTTAATAATTTACAAAATTATTTTGTACTTGACTTCCTGTTTGAAGTAGGATACACAGAAACTCACTAATGACTGGCTAGCTGGCCTACTTGATTTTTCAGAAGAATTACTAACCTCTGTAACAGATCCTCGCTGCTCTGCTAGGTAGAGCTGCCTACAGAAGAAGCAGCTGCTCTTGAAATCAATTTCTACCACGTGGAGTCTGCCCTTGGGATCTTCCTTTGGAGCTCATCCCTGGAACCTCATTTGCTCCCTGTCCTCACAGTCTTCATGTTCAAGGCCCACTTCCCCGCTTTGGCAGTGTCACAGATCCCCCACTGGCCCTTCACTGAGGCTACCTGGGAGGCGCACTGAGACCCACCCTGGAGAGCTAATTTCCAGGAGACCACCCAGCCCATAATATCCCCTCTAAATTACTGCCACACAATCTGGACATTTATAAATGATGTGGCAGCAAACAGAAATTTGTGCATTTACCGTTCAGTTTGTAGGCAAAATCTTACATTAGGCATAGTTTGACTATTTCTTCCTAGCTCACTGTTCTGTACTACAATGCAAAATACAGGTAACTACTGTATAACTTAGTTATGGGCTCTGATGCCAGACTAGTTCAAACACTGGCTGCATCAGTTACCACATGTGTTACCTCATAAAAATTGTTTCACACCTACGTACCTCAGGTTCCTCTTCTATGAAAGAGTAACCACCACCAGCACCACCACTGCCACCTCTGAAGTGTTATAGGACGGAATGAGTTAGTGCAAGGAAAACAGAACAGCACCTGATAGGAATTCTATACAAATTCTGTACTTTTAATAGGAGGTAACACCGCTTACTAGAGGAAGAGCTGTAAGCACAGTTTGAATTCTTAAACAGTAAGGTTGAGCGAGTTATCTTTCCGGTGAGTAAGCCCTTTTAAGCCTAAAAAAAATTATAAATACAATACTACCAGCTACCTACCAGCTTCTCAGTAAGGATGAATATTTATAATTTCTTCCCTATCAGGTTTATTGGTTTTACAAGGGAAAACGTTCCCTGTGGGGAAAAAATGTGAAAAATAGGGAAAAGCAAAGAAAGAATGGAAACATATTTCCAATATCTAAAGATACCTATTGACAAAACTGGACAATTTTTTAACAATATGTAATTTATAAAAATCAGCTGTGTAAAAATGAACCCTACCATTTCCACCTAACAGCATCACAAAAGTATTTTTCTTTTATTATTTTAGCCTTTGAAAATATAATTTTTAATAGTGCCATAATGCTCCAAGTTGAGTTCATGTATTTCTTATATCTGGGCAGGATTTTCTTCTAACAACTGCAACCATGCCACTGATCTTCACTTAACACATAAGCACACTTGCCATAAAAGAATGGTAACCACATCTACATTCTTGAGTGTCCTGATTACTTTGTGTAGAACAAACACTGGCACCATTCTAATGTCTGGTATAGCCAAAAACAACAATTGTAGCATGAACCTAACAAACACAAGAAGAGAAAAATATTAAAGGTGTGGCTTCAACTTCAATGCTAATTTTCAATTTCAATTTCAATTTTTCCATAGGAACAAAGACAAACCTATTAACAATTTCAAACAATATATAAAATACTATATATATATACATATATATGTAAAATACATAAATCTGCATTCTGTCCACCTCAATTCATCCACAGTAAATAAAATTCACAGGTATGCCTATGTTGAAACTTTAATGTTCAATCTAGTAGCTTAGGGTGACTTCTTCGGTTATTGGAGAGGTTTTAAAAATACAAATGCTCACTGAAACCCCAATTATTAATTTTGCCACATTTGATTTACCACTTAGCAAGCAGTGAAAATGTTTCGTTTACAAAAACAGTTGGGGAAGCACCATGGCTTAACGACATGAGCCACTTGCCCGGGAAGGCGAGAACCAGGATTCCTGTCCCAGCACAGCCCATGAGTAACTGTGGAACAGACAGAAAATTGTTTTCTAACTCCAGGCCTTAACTTTAAAGGAATTACACGATTCTTAGGGCCTCTTCCAGCTCTAAAAGAAAGAGGCTAAGAAACAAAGACGATTACAGTACCATCATCAGCATGCAAATCACTTACTACCATAGGACAGATGATTCTTACTGATAGAAGTCACATCCTAACACCTGGAATTCTGTTCGATGCTGTCCCAGACAGCCTGTACTTCCTTGTTATGAAAATGGATTTTCTTTAAAATTAAAAAATTAAAATAAAGAAACCACTTTAGTCTTTCCTGCCACCTTGACACCCCTCATTTTAGAACAACTAAAAATTAAAATGAAGTATTTGTAGTTGTTTTCACGGAAGAAACTTGCTTTTATGGTGCACAAGAAAACTTATTTTGAAATCTGCCAAACCAACAGACATCAATACTGTTAGTTCAAATAAATATGCTTGCATAGTTAATAAAAAAGAGTGCTGTATGAAAAATCATGCTTGAATTCATTTATTCTGAACATATACCTATGAGCAGTTAGCTTAAAGATAAAGACAACAATGGTGAATTATCCACCCCATATTTAGTTAAAATAGAGCACTGCCTTGTAGGAGTTTTCAAAACAGACTAAATTAGTAACTAAAAATCTATGAATGTGCTTCAGAGTGCTAATTTTCTTAATGTTTTATTTATTTGTAATATGCAGTAAAAATATTTGTAATATTTATTTAATTGTAATCTCAGTAAAAGAGAAGATATATATTGAAAATGTATCTTAGCTCATCAAAAAAAGCAACACAGGTGTGTGCTTTTTTTTTTTTTTTTTTTTAGTATTTTTCTTAAGGCGAGAACTCCTCTATTTGCCATCTTTCAAATACACATTCATTCCTGCTCCTGATTATAAACAAGATGCAATACAGTAAATGATAGGTTTGTGGTATCTTTTTCTTTAGTGAATAGAAAATAATAAACTCAAAGAAATGGGGCAGAGTAAGCACCCGAGTACTGTCAAGGAGACTACGCTTATTAATATTAATTTTTTACATGTTTCAAGTGACTAAATGTACATGTAATTGGTACCCTGGTTGTAAATTTAAACTGCTATGCTTATGTGAGCATTGTGTAATAGGCAGTCATTATGCACTTTCTTTTGTGTTCTCTAATGGGAAAACTGAGAAGCTCTTTCCCCTTTTTAAATTAAATGCTTTAATAAAGTTGGGTATTTAGGGGAACAAATAGTCAACTTCTTATGTTGTAAATTACTAAAAGCTGCTCTCACTGGACTTGACTGTGTAGAAACTACAGTGATTAAATGCTTTCCAGAGCTTACATGTTAGTGCTTTCAACATCAAAAAGTAAAAGCAGAATCATGTCAGCACGGCAATGCCAAGCTTTAGACAAAGAGTGAGCAACAGCACAGTGTGGCCAGGGCCTGGCCGCTGATGAGACAGGCAGAGCCATCACAGCAAACTGCAAGGACCAAAGATCATTTGCTCTGATCCCGTGTGCCCGTACACTAGCTCAGAACCCACGTGTCTGCCAACGTGGCTTCTACATGTTAAACTAGCTCGCTCCTGAATCACACCGCCTAATGAAGGAAGTTCCTAGCTGAAACCCCTTCCCTCTCCACAGAAGATACTTTCCACAGGAAAAAATTTAGAGAGGTTTCTAATAAACTGGATGAGGAGACTGGAAAAATCTGGGGATTCTGCACACAGGCATAATTACTGAAAGAAATGTATAAAAAGACGTTTATTTTGAGTCAAGTGATTTCCAACTTGTAGAAATTTACCTATAAATACTTGAAAAATAGAGTTTTGAAAACACGCTTTTTTGTACATTAGAATGTGTTCAAACTTGGTAAAATCTGTGATATCTCTGAAATGTCAAGCTTTCTCACTTTCCTTCTCTCATCTTTAAATTGCCTCTAAACTTTCATCGCAAGTATTCCGCTACAGGTACAGACATGGCTAAAATGCATTCATCCCAGAAGGAGGGATGTTTACAGAAATTAAGCCAGATTCAGTTAAAGCAAAGCACATGCTTCAACATGAAAATTCTACCCCCTCCTCCAAAACATCCTTAGTAGTGTCTGTCTATCTTCAGGTCTCTTCTACTCCTCCCTTAAGTTTTCTTTGTCATTTTCTGTTTATATTACTGTGTGCTTCCCCTTTGATAACAGTAATTGTAAAAGGCTAAAGAAATTCTCCTCTGGCGGTAGATTTAATGGAGCAGACTCTTAACCTACTGGTCTAAAAGCAGAGAATCCCTTTGCTCCACCTCCTAACATCTGTCACAAGAGTCAGATTACAAATCATCCCAATGAGAGGATCAAGGAGTGTGTAAGTGAAGAGGGAAAACAAGGACTAGGAACAACCTAGTGCTTAGGTTGTCAGGTAGAAACCATAATGTGATTTCCATTCTTGACACAATCATACAGAGAGACATCATGCTAGAAATTAACATTAAACTGAACGTTTAATACTTGGAATAAAAAGAACATTCTAGTTTCCTAACTAAATAGGAATCCTATTTGATGATGCAATAACCCCCTTTATTGTTCAATCTGTGAAGATTTATTAGTCACATACAAAAAATAAATCTTTTTAATGAAGATGATCTTTCATCCTCGGTTTTTTAAAGTCATTTCTAATGCCATCAGAAATATTAACAGGGAAATACATTAATCACAAACCAACTAATACAATGTATGTAGCCACTTACGCATTTTACTAGAAAAATAACTTTACCTTTGATATTTTCTATTTTAAAAACTGACCTGTACACTGCTTTTAATAATTGTGTTTCTAAATCTTCTAAGAGTATTGAAGTGGACAAGGAAATTAATCACTACCTATTTACAGGATGCCAAGTATACTTTTAATTCTGTAAATGATAAGGGAAGCCTAAGGCAGTTGGCAAACATCTCAGAAACTTGAGTCTAAATGATTTTAACTTACAACTTCATGCCAGGAAAACTTATTTCAAGGAAACATTTGACTAAAGCAACAATAAAAACTTGGAAAATGCTGAATTTTTAAGGTACTTGATGGTTCTCTAATATATACAGACACCCAAAGATCCAACTTTCCCCCATTAAAACATTGACATTTCCAAAGTGTACAGAGTGTAGCCTGATCATCATTGCTGTGAAGGATAAGAGTTGACTATATGCTAAATCTTGCCATCTATAGGTGCTTTACACAACTCTAGTTTTTCTCTTTTAAATAGGGTCAAAAGTTTACAGTGTATTTTCCTACTCATTGACAATCACAAAATTCTTTTATGTTATGTCATCTTTGAACAACTCTGAATTATGTGGGTACCACCCAATCATAAATTTGCACAGTGAGCTCTATCCCCAAATCCATTCACATCCCTGTTACGGGTAGTCTTTAATGATTAAGCAAATAATATTTATTTATACTCTGAGCAAAAGGATTAAACTGCCCCTAAAATAATTCTCCCAAAGACACCACTTACAGAATATAACAATTATTCTAACTCAAAGACTCCTAGATGAAACCACTGATGGCTTGTAATCCAACAGTTCACACAGAATGTGAATTGGCAAGTATTTATACTCAGGACCTCAATTTCATTGTTACTAAGTGAACTCTACTTACATTCAAGATGCTTACTAACCCCACTCATTTCACCTCTAATGTTCACAGCACAAACACTGATGCACTGTCTCCCATGATTGGAGTTCAGGACTGGAGAACTGTCACAGTGAGTTAGACCACACAGATCTACAGTACAATTAAACATATTAAAATGTCTGTATATAAAGAGCCCACACATGGCTAATAAAAAGGCCCTTTCACCCAACCAGTAGGTTGAGCTGTAGTTCTGATGATTTTAAATCAGCAACAAGTCCAAAATTTAAAAAAAAAGTGCAAATATGCCACTTCCTAAAATTCTCTCATTTTATAACTTCATTTCTCTCATTTACAGTTATCAAACTTTATTTGCCAAAGTCTGTCCTTAATTAGTTCACAGGAAATTTCCAGTAAATTGAAATCATCACCATAAATTCAGCAGGAGTAATGTGAAACTATCTAAGGACAGAATATAGTCCTTAAGGAGAAATGAGAAAGCACTAACCTATAGCAGCAGTTTACCTTATAAAAGAATTATACACCCATATAAAAATCATGGAAATTTGAATTCTATTCTCATTATATAAAGAAAATTTAATATTAAAAAAAACCCTTCTAAGTCCTATTTTTAAACTGAATAATTTCGTAGTACCTATGATCAACTCCTATTTAAAGTATTTTATATGTAGGAATCTGTTATATTAAAATGACTTAAACCAATGTAATAAAATAGTACTCTAACTCCAAAAACAACCAGCCCCAGCGAGATGAAGAGCAAGTTAAGCAAAGAAAATATGAAAGAAATTTTGAATTAATGTTTCTAATTAGCAAGGGCTTTCACATAGACTTGAAAGAAATTTCCCTTTCCCAATTAATCAGAACACCAACACAAAGAACTGGACCCTAATTGACAATTCTTTCAGAGACCCAGGATGGGACAGATGTGATCAAACAGCAGAATACAATGTTAACCAATTTCTAAAAAATTGCAACAAAAATCCTGTGAGATAGACAGATAGATGGATGGATGGATGGTGGTTCCTATGCTTAAATAACACCTCTGAAAATTATGAAGGCTGCACAGCTGGCAGTATGGCAGAAATATTTTGGCCAAAAAATAAGCTCACTCTGCTCAAAGTTAACGCTAGACTATAAAAAGAGCTTTTTGTCAACTCACATTTAAGGTAAAACATTGACTGAAAAGACTTTTGAAAAGATCTAGAATTGTTTCTCTTTCTATTAATGATTCCCTAATTATCACAGACACACTTCAATGTTTGCCAGTAACTTAAATAGAAGAATTTTACAATATACTCACAATTCTAGTTGCTTCCTCTAAGATAAAAAGAGGCACAATACTAATGTGAAATGGATATGCCAAAATTAAATGAAAAGAGAGAAAAATGAAGAAAGAAATCTAGGACAGGACCCATAACAGCACTGCAATTAAAAAGACAAGGAAAGGAAATTCTCGGGGAAGACGAATAAATCCTCCAGCCTTTAAGATGAGGGACTTGCTCTTGGGGGAAAAAGATTAACATTCAAGAACAGCAAATTGAGGGGATTTAACAAGCGAATTCAAAAATACTGCAGCAAAGCTGAGTGCCAATTTTTAAATTGAGCTACAATTCTTGAAACAATTCTCTAAAATTCTGACACAGACCTTTTAAAAACACAGACATCATCTGCATATACATGGGATTTTAAAACCTCTGATAACCTTTATCAGCTACTAACATTCTACCTTATATTTTGCTGTCTCATTTTACAAGTAAAATAATTTTAGAATCAGTAACAAACAATGATAAAGTATAAATATACTGAAGCCAATATACCTTGTCTTAAACAATTTCTAGGATTCTTTCTGGGCAGAGCTTACAGAGTTTCTCCACTTAGGCTTGACCTTCAATCCCAACCATGGACAATTTCTGTAACTTCCCATTTCCTTGGTTTCTGCTTAAAACAGTCAAGTTTTTTTTTTTCCTGTGTTTAATCCAGCGATCATATAAAAACGAAATGAGACAAAAAGGCCAAAGTGACCTGCAAAATATTTTTGCAATGAAGTAGAATTGACGGAAGTCACCTGAGAGTTGAGTGACATTCAACCGCCCGATTTCCTTCTGAAACCCTACATGTTTGTTGCGCTGTTGTTACCTTACCTTCCTGGTTAGAGCATGCTTTCTATCATCCTGTACTTTTGCTCTACATCATCATCATCATCATTACTATTATTATTACCCCATGCCTTTTTTGTTGTTCCAAGTAAGAATCTTTTCCTTCCATTTTAAAAACTCAAAGAATGGGCAAAAAGTTGTTTAATGGTCCTCTTTGAAGATCTCCAATACACCAATTTTTTTAGCTAAATGAAACTGACCCTGAAAGTGTTTTAAGACACCCCGAATCATTGCATGTTGAAATAAAATCTTTCATTGCCTTCTTAAATGGTGTTCTTTGGTAACATTAATAGCAGTATTAACAGCCAGAGAGTTAAGTAAAGATATTTTACTCTTATACTAAATGTTCTACAAATGCTATTCTTAGGTCACATCTATAAGTTAATATTTTAATATGAATTTGATAATGATCAGCATTCTGTCATTTCTTTTTTATGAATATATGACGACTTACCCATTCTCCTGTTGTTAGACATTTAAGGTGTTTTTTATTTTCCAATTTTATGCTATCTCCTCACTGTCATTTCTTGACATATTTTACATGCCTGATTCCACCAGCTGGTCTTCTGTTTTTCAGATAAATTAGGGGTGACTTTACTCCCATAATCATATTCATATTTATGTAACAGCTAAAATTCACATACCATACTATTCAGATCATTTAAATGTGCACAATTCAATGGTTTTCAGTATACTCAGAGTTGTATACTCAACACCACTATCAGTTTTAGTACATGTTTATCACTAGTAAGAAGCCTCATTGGCAGCCTCTCCCATTTCCCCTCCCCCCCAAGTCCAGTCCCTGGCAACAACTAATCAGCTTTCTATCTCCACAGATCTGATGATTCTGGACATTTCATATGCATGGAACCATATGAACATGTGGCCTATTATAACTGGCTTCTTTCACTAAACATAGTATCTTCAAGGCCAATCCACTTCGCAGTATGTATCAGTACTTCATTTCTTTTTATTGCTAAATAATATTCTATGGTACGGATGTAACACATTTTATTTATCTTGCTAACAGACATTCAGTTATTTTCAGGTTTTGGCAATTTCGAATAAAGCTGCTGTGAACATTCTCATATTCATACTTTTGTGAACACAGAAAATCTACTTAGCTAGCCTTTGCTAGTGCCTGATGTAGACCACAGGGCGCCTGGATGTCTGAAGACAAAGCCACGTCTTCTATGGGGCCTGGAAAGATTCCTCCATTCCTAAGCATTCAATCACTACCTTCCCACCAAGCCGCTTTGACACTGCTTAAATCTCCTATAACTCCATCCCCTCCACCATTATCCACTCCGTTCACCTCCTCATCTCACCTGGATGACTTCAATGGCCTACGTGTGGCCCAGCCTCCAGTCTTCCCTCCGCTAGTCCACATGCCCCAGCGGAGGGCATTCATTCCAAAATACAGATTTCACCTTTTCATTTCCCTGCATCAAATCCTTCAATAAATCCCCACAGCACTTAAAGTAAAATTGCCTTCATAAGTCAAAAACTCTTAGATGATCTTCATCTCTGACTACTTCTGCTGCATCTGTAAGAGATTATTTCAGTTAATTACTGTCTCTCACCACAGGATCTTTGTACACGCTGCCCTCTCTGTCTGGGACTGCCCCTCCTCCCCCGGGGGTGAGTCTCTGAGCTACAGAATTGTTTATACTCTACCTTTTAATATACCCATCATCTCTATGACAACATAAGCTCCAAATGAGCAAAATTTGTGTTTTCTCATAGTTAGTGGATCTAGTACAATGAATGGCATTCTCAACACGTATTTGTGGTTTTGATGAGAGAATGCTACTTACTGGCATACCTGATTCCTGTGAGGTAGGAAGGACTTTTCTAGGCTCTGGGCTTGGGAAAAAACCACAAAACAACAAACCTTATTCTTGGCTCTCTCTCTACAACACAGGAAAGTAACCCTCCACTGTCGGGTCATATGGTTCCTGATGTGACAGCCATCACTTCCACACAGTCTCTAGTGTGACCAGCGTCTAGAGAAAATGCTTGCTCTATCCCCAGTCCCGGCAGGACTGACTGATAAATAGGTGGGCAATATACGCTGGGCCAGTGAGTGTCATTCCTGTGGTTTTTGTTGGCGCTATCAGGAAAGAAACACTCTCTTTAGAACACTGGCTGTTAAAATGATGTAAGCCAGAGCTGCTGAGGGCCTTCTCTGTCATCACATATGGTCCTAATTGAAAAAATAAGCCATCAAAGGAAAGAGAGACATTTCTGGTGACACCATCTCCCATCCAGATGTGCCCGGAGCTGCTTGCGGCCTTGGACTTTCCATTTAGATAAGGAAATAAATTCCAACATGGCTCATACTGGTTTGAGTTGGGTTTCTTTCGGGCAGCCCGGAGTCCAGGGCTACACCTCAGGAACCATCTACCTGCGTTGGCCTATAATTAGGCATCAAAGAAGTGACGATACCAATTTCTCATTGTTGGTGCCATTTTACACCACATAAACTACAAATTTAAAAAAGCTCAGGCAAAGCATATGCCCTGTCCCTAGGGATACCTTGGTAGAAGGCATGACTTCTGGTACCAGAGCTGGACACCTGCTACTTCCTTTGTTGGGTGAAACAATGCAACAGTGTTGCCAGAGCCTGGGCAGAACCCTAAGCCCCCTGGAAACTGGGACACCTAAAGCTTTCAGGATGATAAAAGCCAGCACCAGAATTAGATGCACTGAGAGAAGACCACGATTCTGTGGGAATCCATGTCACTTGCTTTAATTCTTAGACTTTTTTTTTTAATCTATATAACTACAGATAAAATTTATTTGCTTCCTAGTGAACCAATCTGGTGAAACGAAAAGATTAAGGTTCAGTTACGTAGAATTCTCCCAATTTCACGTAAGATGTAGGAATACTGAATTTTATACTCAGTACATCAACTACTTCCCTTTGAATGAATTAAAAGGCTGGGAGCCAGGTTACAAGGTGCTCATGAAATAAAACTGGGTGGTTCACCTAAGCTAGATTTCTTTTCTTGAAGACAGGGGAAGATATTGGAATTCAGACATTATCTGTGTCCTCGGTAACTGACAGAGCACAGCAGTAAGGACAATATCACAAAGGAAAAATGGAAAATCCGATTTCAGTGCTAGCACGCATCCCACGCAGGCTTAGAGCATCTTCTGACTAGTTTTAGTTATTCCGCACAGAAACCCACCCTATCCCTTACCACCAGGCCCTCTCTCCTTAAGAATGGTTTTGTATAACATGGTTGGTGGCTTCCCACTACACAAGAAATATGAAGAATGGGAGGTGGTGTGGAAAGAGCGCCGCACCAGACACAGCCATGCCAGGGAAGGCGGGGCAGGGAGGAGGGGCACGTGGATCAGTGGGCCTGGCCGGGGAAGCGGCTGAGGAAGATGCTAACTAGGCATCATGAGGCAGCCATTAAATTTTAGGAAAACAGAACTAGAACAAATCATAATAAAATTTATATGGAACCATCAAAGACCTAGAATTGCCAAAGCATTACTGAAGAGAAAGAAAGAGGCTGGAGGAATAACTCTCCCAGACTTCAGACAATACTATAGAGCTACAGTCATCAAGACAGCATGGAATTGGTACCAAAACAGACATATAGACCAATGGAACAGAATAGAGAGCTCAGAAATGAACCCACAAACTTTTGGTCAACTCATCTTCGACAAAGGAGGCAAGAATATACAATGGAATAAAGACAGTCTCTTCAGCAAATGGTGTTGGGAAAACTGGACAGCAGCATGTAAAACAATGAAGCTAGAACACTCCCTTACACCATATACAAAAATCAACTCAAAATGGATTAAAGACTTAAACATAAGACAAGATACAATAAACCTCCTAGAGGAAAACATAGGCAAAACATTATCTGACATACATCTCAAAAATTTTCTCCTAGAAGAAATAAAAGCAAGAATAAACAAATGGGACCTAATGAAACTTACAAGCTTCTGCACAGCAAAGGAAACCAGAAGTAAAACAAGAAGAAAACCTACGGAATGGGAGAAAATTTTTGCAAGTGAAACCGACAAAGGCTTGATCTCCAGAATATATAAGCAGCTCATACGACTCAATAAGAAAAAAATAAACAACCCAATCCAAAAATGGGCAGAAGACCTAAACAAGCAATTCTCCAAGGAAGACATACAAATGATCAAAAAGCACATGAAAAAATGCTCAATATCACTAATTATCAGAGAAATGCAAATCAAAACTACAATGAGGTATCACCTCACACCAGTCAGAATGGCTGTCATTCAAAAATCCACAAATGACAAATGCTGGAGAGGCTGTGGAGAAAGGGGAACCCTCCTACACTGCTGGTGGGAATGCAGTTTGGTGCAGCCACTATGGAAAACAGTGTGGAGATTCCTCAAAAGACTAGGAATAGACTCGCCATATGACCCAGTAATCCCAACTCCTGGGCTTGTATCCAGAAGGAACCCTACTTCAGGATGACACCTGCACCCCAATGTTCATAGCAGCACTATTTACAATAGCCAAAACATGGAAACAGCCTAAATGTCCATCAACAGGTGACTGGATAAAGAAGATGTGGTATATTTATACAATGGAATACTACTCAGCCATAAAAACCGACAACATAATGCCATTTGCAGCAACATGGATGCTCCTGGAGAATGTCATTCTAAGTGAAGTAAGCCAGAAAGAGAAAGAAAAATACCATATGAGATCACTCATATGTGGAATCTAAAAAACAAAAACAAAAACAAAGCGTAAATACAGGACAGAAATAGACTCACAGAGAGAGAATACAGACTTGTGGTTACCGGGGGGTGGAGGGTGGGAAGGGATAGCCTGGGATTTCAAAACTGTAGAATAGATAAACAAGATTACACTGTATAGCACAGGGAAATATACACAAAATGTTATGGTAGCTCACAGAGAAAAAAATGTGACAATGAGTGTGTATATGTCCATGAATGACTGAAAAATTGTGCTGAACACTGGAATTTGACACATTGTAAAATGATTATAAATCAATAAAAAATGTTAAAAAAAATAAAAATAAAAATAAAAAAATAAAATAAATTTTAGGAAAAAAATATATTAGAAATCTTAGGTATGAAGGACGTTTCTGTAGCTGTAGCGACTTAAATCCCTCTTCCATTCAGGAAGCATAAGCACCTGGTAATAGAGAAAACATGCTTGTGGCCTTCAGCGCATTAGGGGAAAAGTAAGTTCCCCACACTTTGGCCAGGGAATATTCCCAGAGAAGCCTCTAAACCGGGACAGTCACTGCCCCGCTGACTTTTCTGGGATGGGAGTGGCGAAAGGAAAGACACTAAACAGAAGCAGAGGCCTCACAGCGAAGGGAGAGCTGGCCCAGCAGCGCCCCGCCAGGCGCCCAGGACGCCGGCTGTGGACCTGGTGGGGCAGGA
This sequence comes from Camelus bactrianus, assembly GCF_048773025.1. Lineage (NCBI taxonomy): Eukaryota > Metazoa > Chordata > Mammalia > Artiodactyla > Camelidae > Camelus > Camelus bactrianus. The sequence continues at coordinate 12,968,776 of NC_133567.1, forward strand.
AGGTTCACAGCTCCTCACAGTGGCTGTTTAGAAAGAGCACCAAGCTTTAGAATTTCAGGCTTTCACATCTGCCAAACAGACAGAATACAAAAAACCCACAACGAATCTGAATGCTCGTGAAATGACAAATGCTAACCCCCCTACCACGACCAAATTTGATTCATTATTTATTATTCCAATTCCTCCTAAAAATGTATGATCATAATCTCCTACTTTAATAAATATAACATTCTAAAGATGATTTTTTTCTAAAGATTATTTTCTCTTTCTCTATGATTTAAGATCTTACAGTCCTTAGGACTATCCTTCTGAATATTTGATACTAACACAAAGTAACTTTATAAGGGGATAAATACAGAATTATTTTCTAGCTTCCTTTTAGGAGATTCTACTTAACAGTGATGTAAAGGAAAAACATTATTTAATTCAGCATCTCAGCATGGGGTTCACGTTAATCTAAGTTCATTATATCCAACTAGATGCATATGGATTAATTATAAAGATTAATAAAGATCTCATGCACGTATCAACTACTATAAAAACATTTTTTAAAAAGCTAGATAGGCAACAGGGTAACTTTCCAGTGGATCTCATCTTTACTACTAAGTAATTACTATGAAATTAGGCAGGTCGCTGGATTTATTTTTTCCCAACTGTAAAATCTCCTCATAAATTCCACGATTCTTCAGTATCAGTAATGACAGTGTCAGCTGCTAGTGCTGAGTTTGGTACAATATTAAACTCAAGTGACAGGGTCCACTTCTGATGGGCAGTGACTGTCCAGAGTGATCCCAGTGTCCTAGTTTTCTAAAATCCTACTGCGCTCACTTTGTGTGTGTACACTGGGTGTGTGTTCACTTAAAACCGGATTTTCATTTTCACTACAGAAGGCCCCGCCTTGCAGAGCCAGGCACTGAGAACAGAAGTTGGGAAAGGGAGAGTCTACCCTCCGGCACTCGGGTCCGTGTGGACTCAACTCCTGATCGACTTTTTCCCAGATCCAGTTTTTCCACTCAGGAACACCTTCTGTGATTCAATGCCAACTGCTACCTTTCTAACTCGGTTCATCCATGAAATTGAGAAAAGGCTTCCAGAGATGTTCTAGTGAAAAGATAGGAAACTAGCGGGGAATCTAAACTATGGCAGATACCAGAGCAGTTGTTTCAGGGATACACTACTTAAACTACATGGTTTCTTCTCCTCCAGCCCCAAAGCAGAAGTGTTTATTTGTAATGCCAAAATGATGCATTCCAAATGGTCACTCATGGTTTTTTAGATTAACTGCAGAGTCACAATGGAATTCTTTTTGTAATCTTTCAGATTCTGACATACTGAATCCACGAAAAATAAACAACTTGCCTAAGGTCTCAAAGCCACCAGTCTGGGACCACTCCAGCGAACTACTCAGTGACTCCTGTGCAAAACTGAGGCTGTGGCTTAACTTTTTATTTGCTATAGCATCTGCTAGAGCAATCAGTAAAAAAAAAAAAAAGTATTAAAAGCCTTTTTTGGTCTGGCAAACACTCTAAATTAAAGACAACACCACTAAAATGGTATTTTCTGATAATATGTTAAAGTACAATATTTGTTTACTTTGGTGACAGTTTGAGTGATTTTTCTTTCTCTTTCACCCAAGCTTACTACAACAAATTCAGAAATAAGAATGTTCCAAAACACTCCTCTGGAATAAATGAGTGACAGCTAGCCCATCCTTTTAAAAAATCACCCTCTCATCTCTTTAGAAGATGTCTGCCAATAATGACAACACCTCTTGACAACAGCAATGTACACTAGAAATTTGATGAGAGAGGCTGAAAAATACAAATGATTATTTGCTGGAGTCTAAAGGCAAGATGCTTAATCACTGTTCATACCTCTTTCCATGCTCTCATCCTCAGAATCTCTAGACTGTGCTCCTGGCTAACAATTTGTGCAAAGCCCTAGTTGGGAGCAAATTATAAGAATAAATATCCTCTTCTTTCTCTATCTTTTCTTTCTTCTCCCCCAAGGAGAGGCTTGTCAGGGTAGAAGCAGAAGGAGGTGAAGAAGTGATCACAAAGGAAGCATATATTAAAAGAAAATTTAGTAGAAATAGTCAGTGATTTTTCAAGAGGGAGAAATCCTAGGAAATTGATTTTTCAGGTGTTGACCCATCATTTTTTTAAGCATTTCTAGCTATTATTATATTCATTTCCTCTTAGAAGGTGAGAAAGGAAAAAATATAATGGGGAGGGACCTCAATTCTCTGGGCCACTGTATCCCATCTCCATTTTGTCTGGTACCAAATGCCTGGTCAGATTACTTGTGGTTAACTTGTGAGTACCATTTCTTAAGTGACTGTATGTATGTATGTATGTATGTATGAATACGTAATAATTTCAACTGATTATTGAGCTGTTATTCAAGAAAGAAGCCTTGCCTCTACTCTCTGGCAATGTGAATTAAGAATTTCAAGTCTAAAAATAGATGAGAAATACCAGGAGGGAAAAAAAGAGAGAAAGGGTAGAGTATATGTAGAGTATATGGCCTGGATAACAGGTAGAGCTCAGCTGGGAACTGATGCTGAGATGCTGATCTGAAATTTTCAGTGCTGTAACTCAACCTAGACTAGAAATAAGAATTGGAGAGATGAGAAATAGAAGCAGATGATGAGGAGAGGGAGGAAAAGGAGAAAGATCAAAGCTTACTTTTAAAAATAATGTTCTACCTGCTAGGCATTGTTCTGAGTGCTTTATATAAGTAATCTCAATACAACAAAACCACATAGTAGAAAAAGGACGAATGCATTTGGGCGGTAGGGAGGTGGAATTTTAACCGGAAGTAGAGATTAGACTCGAGTTGATATCAAGAATAAAGGGCCCTCAGGGTGGCTTTACTTCAGTAAAACTGGACCCCTTTCTATTCTCTCTGTCTAATGTACCTGCAAATAACTACTTGTAACAAGCACATTTTCTCATATCCTTACATTACAGCATTAACCATTAACTATTTTTATACCTCTTCAACAAGAGGTGTTCTTCAATTAGAGAATATATCAGATATAATTTACTGAACTCTAGTAGGTAAATTAAAATCAGAATCTACTCAGTACTTTGTATAAACCCAAGTGTTATGGTGCCTCCCTATTTAGCAGGGGAATTTACAACCTAGCTGGGCTAGGTTTGGAATGTAGTAGCCACCATTAAGACCCTGCCTTCTCAAGACACTTTCAGCTAAGACTAACTTGCAGTTATTTTTCTGTCTTTGTGGCAGCTGAGTCCATCAACAAAAGATATCCCTTATTTCTATTTCATTTGTACCTAATTCTGTTGTAATGATCTAGCATACACAGTAGGGTTGTGGATTTCCTAGCAAGATAACCACAAGGTCAAGAGTGTCAAGAGATGACAGCAATGGGCCCAGTGTCTCTTACCTTCCCACACTGTGCACCTGCTACAATACCTTATTTTACATCTGTTGTTACAGTGCTTTGTAATGCCACTTATGTAATTCAATGTTTGTTTTCCATTTCTCTTCTTACATAAAAGATGTGGGTGGAACAAAGGCCATATATATTGCTTCTGTACACCTAACACATTCCTATTTTGCCACATGCACAATAAACTGCTCCAAAATGGATATAGACTAAATACAAAAAGACCACCAGTTGGCTGGGGAATGAAAAGCAAATCAGGGCTTCACCTCATCAAGAAGTTTCATTGGCATCACCCACTAGAGGAGCCTAGGTTGTACTCCAAAGAGAACAGATTTAGGAAATACATAGCCCCAGGCTCGAATTCTAGAGCTGCTTGCCTCACATATGACACTGACTGATCTCTATGAGCCTTGATGATTTTACCTATAAAATGCAACTAATTTCTCTCTCCCAAGATAGTAGTTAGAATTTGATAAAATAACACGTATATAAGGAACATAGAATGTAAGTATGCAAGAAAAGCTTCCTTCTTAAAAACTCCTTTATGTTCTGAATTATAAAATATTTCCACATTTTATTTTAAAAGGACATGGTCAAGACACAAACAGGGGGTATAGCAAACACATTTTTACTACTAACCATGAGTTACAATATAAATAAAGACTCACGAGTAAAAATTTTAGAGCTAGATTTTAACCAGTGATTTAAGAAATAGCATGAATTATTAAAACATTGAAAGCATATGTCACAGAATTAACTATTATGTATATGCTTAAAAACAGCTTTAAAAGAAAAAAGGAAAATGGCCGCTGCGAAAAAAGTAAATTTGAGATGGAAAGTAATTAAAACCTCTTTTTATGTTCATGGTGAATACTGTTCATTATAGCACAAAAACTCATAAGCAACTAAAAACACTATGTACTGATTCTGGAGAGAATCTATGCTAAAAAAAAAAGAAAGAAAGAAAAACTAGGGGAAATCTGAGAGGGAGGGCAGCCTAGGTTTTTAACATTTTATAAAATGTAAATGCCATCTCTGTTCATTTAGATCATGATTATCAAAAATATAATAGTCAACATGAAATAGAAGCTGTACTTCAATATAAATTAAGCTTTTTTGTACAGCAATCGAGAGAATTCTCTAGTCACTCTTACAAGTATAATTTTTTAAAAATAAAAACTGAAATTTGGTTTTGAATGAACATTTTCTTTTCTTTGTGTGAAAGGGTCATAGGATTTCTTATTATGGGACGTTCAGGAGATTCCTTTTTAAGATTTTTCAAAAGAGGAAAACTTTTAAGGTTATTTTCAAAGAGAGGAACATGAAAGAAAGTTGGGTAGTCCCTTTTCCATCCTTTAAACAAAACCCATGTTAATAAAATATCTAAACACAAATCCCACTGAATGAATTATCTGTGTAACCTCATTTGAAACCAGAGAATAGCTTAACAGCATTTCTGTGACCCGCATTTCCCTTTATTAATTAATGTCAGATAATCCAACTTTTGACATATTTACAATTTATAACTACAATACAATTTAGTGACTTTGTGGGCCCGCAGACCCTCACGGGGAGGGAGGGGATGGCAAAACGCTAAGCTTCATCACATCCTTACCCATACTCAGAAGTTAGCATGAAACTTTATTTTGAAATTACTTTTTTTGTTTATTTGGATGTTTTTCATGTTTTTTAAGAGAACAAACATTCACAGGCAAACACTACCAATGACAGACTAGGTTTGAGCCCCAATTCTTCCTCTAACTAGCTACTTAAATTAGGTGCCCATCACTGGGTAAGTCACTGAACTCCTGCTGCCTTCGTTTCTCCATCTCTAAAGTGTGATCATCACAGCAGCTACTTACTAGGTTTCCTTTAGGGGTTGTGTGATTATGAGAGAGCTTAGAACACGGCCCAGCACATAATAAGCACAATATACAAACTAGTGATTATAAATGATCTTCCAGTTCCAAGAACTTTCTATCACATTTGTACTATGATCTGTATTGCTGATACTTGCTTCCACATTCATGTCTCTGTAGTGAAACCATGCTGCTGACTGGCCTACAGACTAGGACATTTAATCAGATAGAACTAAACTGTACATTTAATTAAACACATGATTTGTTTAAACACTTCCATCTTAATTTGTGTTCATGTCCTACTTTCTATCTGTTTGGGGTCCCCTCATGATTCTCAAGCTTTGGTAATATAGTACTGCTCTTTTAAATAAAACAAGTGTGTATATTTAATGACATAATGCCACAGAAAAGCTTCATGTGCATATATAGGTAGCACTAATGTTAAAAATGTTCTGTGAACAAAACAGTGAAAAAACAAAACACTGGGATGCTACTCCACATAATGAAAAAATTTTTTAATGAAGTAGCATGCTTCTAATTCAATTTCCTTCACATCCTTGATTCACATCTTTTGAGCACTTCTGACAAAATTCATTTTGTAGTATCTGATGGCATCAGTTAATCAAGTTTCCTTTTCTGAGATAAGAATCATTTTCCTTGACCAGTCTAGAAGGTGGTGCAAAATGTCTCTGCAATTGTTACAAGATTCAATTAAAAGCAGATGAGCTGAAAGACACAAAGTCCTATTTCACTATACATTATGGCCCAGGATATAACATTTAAATGCTTTGAAAATAAAAAGCAGTTTAGTCTCGACTTCAAATCAAAGAGAATTTACACACAATCAGAACATACTTCAATTCCTGACACAAAGAATTTATCCAGAGTTTTAAATTGATACAACACATGTAAAGGCCCAGAAGCATGTCTTGCCAAAAGTAATAGTAAACATTTATTTTTCCTTTTCTCCGAAACCCTCAAGGTAACCTGTTTATCTCAACTTCAACACACTGTGAAAACTTTACCTCATGAAACCTTGCTGTAGTATATAAGCTAATGATTTGGTATGTTATTTTCATAATCAGCCCTTGAAATTTAGTAGGAAATAGGACCCTTAATGAACAGAGACCTCAGTAAAAGTAATGACTTAATTAAAAACACAGATGTAGAAATACCACAACAAACCAAAGATACCAAATTTATGGGAATATATAGATAATAAATAAATTTACTTTCTATTCCTGAAACAGGAAAGGGCAGAGAAGTGAGTAAGTTTAAGGTCCTGGGCCACCATGGCAGGGTGACCATGGGGACAGTGGCCAGCACTGCAGGTAGCATCTGGCTCTGGTGATAAGCCATTGTGGTGTGAAAGGAGAAAGTTGGGGTTTTTCCTCTTAAAAATAAGGAGGAAAAAAGTAAGAAGATGGTAGCCAATAAAGATTTTATGAAACTGTGACTATTCTGAAGGAACAACAACAATAAACATCTAACTTCTACATTAGAGAAAAAACTTTAAGTTCCAAAGCATCTAGCTTCAAAGAAAATCTAAAATCAAGATTCCACTGGGTTAATAAAACAAAATCTACTATTGTATTAAATGAAACTCCTAAAACCAACCTAATCTGTCTTAGAGATGTTAAAGTTAAGTTAAAGGCATTTTACATATCCATTCCATTCAAATATAATAGCATGAGTAACCACCATACAGATTTCAATATACCTCATTCAAAAGTATCTTGTTATACCCTCGGGTGTGAAACATTCTATCTTATAACCTAGGAAACAGCTTACTTTCTGGACTGTAATAAAATTGCCCTATAAAAGGAAGAATTAGAAATAGAAGTCAAATAGCTTTTTTGGTGACAAAGAACTGAAAGAAACTGAGAAATAAAGTGTTTCCTCTGGCCCCTGCTCTGTCTATTCTAATAATTGAAGCCACCAACTCAATAATTATGACACAGTTGTTTCCCCAAACACAGTTGTTTCCCCAAACACAGTTGTTTCTTCTCAGTGTTCATGCAAGGCACAAGGCAGGTCTTCCACAAGCTCCCCGACTCACCTGTCCACTGCAGTCTGCCTGGCCCATCGCTCTCCTGCCTTTCAGTCCTTCTCCCTCTCAAGGAGGCACAACCACACTGGGCTCCATGTCCGCGGTACTGACTGCTAACAGATGCCCAGTCCTTTAGGTTCGGGCCACAAAACTTCAACTGTATGATTTCTGCATATGAAATTCATGTAACTGGCACCTTTGCTTAAGGGAAGCAAAGTCCTCAAATTAATTAATTCTAAGTTCAGGACCTTTTTGAATACATTCAAAAGCAACAAAGGCAAATAATTCTACAGACGACGGCACCACACCCTCAGCCTTGCAGGGGGAATGGACTTAAGAGAGCTTCCAAAACTGGACTGTCTGCCTTCATTTATTCCATGTGGTTAAATTCCCATTTAGCCGTCATTAAACACTACATGTTTCTTCCTCTCCCTTGGCTTTTTTTGGATGGGAAGGCAGACATGTAGCTGAGACTAGAACAAAAAAGTCTGTTTCCACTGATTGTCGACACCCATGAATCATTCATGAAGTAGCAAGCAATGCTCAGACAACCTAATGCATGGAATTAGGTTAAAATCACAATTTGCAAAATTTACTGTTAACTTCTGTGGTTTTGTAATTTTTCTGAGTCTCAAGCTAGCCGCAGAAGTCTCAATGGAAATATCTATATCCTAATGCCAAAGAATCACAGGTAGGGAAGGAAGGAGGGAAGGATATAAATTTTACAGATATAAATAATTTGATAAATAAATGCTTAATTTATCCCTTACATCTAGATGTTGCAAACAGTTGGGAATGACATAAATGATTTGAACTTTAAAAAAACAAACAAACAAAAAACTATGAGGTATTTCAAAATTGTAGAATAGATAAACAAGATTACACTGTATAGCACAGGGAAATAAATATACACAAAATCTTATGCTAGCTCACAGAGAAAAAAATGTGACAATGAGTGTGTGTATGTCCATGTATGACTGAAAAATTGTGCTGAACACTGGAATTTGACACAACATTGTAAAATGATTATAAATCAATAAAAAATGTTTAAAAAAAAAGAAAAACTATGAGGTATTTAATGGAAACAGCCTGATTTTACTTGCTATTTTATCTTTAAGGGAATTCTGGAAAGACCAGCTGACTCGAATTCAACACCTAACTAGAAAATGACATTTATCTGTCTCTTTCCTTCCAGAGTGAATGTGAGCAGTATAGCCAGAACTCTTACTAACCCCAATCAAATGCCACGTGTCAGTAACCATGGTAGCATGACTGAAATTCTGCTCACCACAGACCTTGTCCCTAAAGCTAACATTCTGCTGTCCAAGTAAGTAGAATATACAAGTTGGAACTGAAATCTAGAGGCCAATAACAAACAAACAAAAGGCATGAGAGTATACATTTTATTAACAATCTGCACCCACTTCTCCCCACTCCCAAACATGCACACACCTGTCCTACAGCTCAGAAAGCAAAGCGGAAGAATCAGAGCCCACTCTTTCTCAGAAGATTCTGGTTCCAGTGCTACTTCCTCTAAGAAAAAAAAAAATCAGGTTCTGCCACGCTCCTGGTATGTTTTTCAGCGATGCACTATGCTTACATCACTTGCTGATCTGTACCTATGGAAACAGCAAAACCGCTATTCTAAATGGAGGCTGCCTGGACTCTGACCAGCCTCAGCCTCACTAAACACAACACAACTACCTCATGAGGTGTGTACCTTCCCAGGGGCACACTTTGAAAGCCACAGTTAACTCCACGTAAATAAAATATTTACCTAAGAGAGAGCTTTTGCTCCTGTTGCCTACCTGATCTCTACTCACATGGACAGATTAAGACTTTTAGTACAAACAGACGTGTAATTCAGAAATCAACGCTCGGTTTTTGTTCTTTAAAAGAAAAATCAGAAAGCCAAAATTCAACGTGAAAATAACAAGCAAGGAAACACAGAGTTAAGCTTGCATTGATATTCCTTTTCCAGTTTAATAATTTCTGGTAGTTATTCTTTATTTCCCATAGCACTTAACACAGGCTAGCATGATATAAATAATTAATATTCTGAAAGTACAGACAGTCAGAAGGAAGGAAAGAGGGACTGAAGGTAAAGGAAAGGAGGGAAGAAGAAGATGCTGAATGAATGTAGTTCTAGGGGGAAAATGAAGCCAATCTGTGTACATGAATGTGCGCCTTAAAAGGGAGGAAAGCAGAATAGTAAGAAGATTTAAAAAACTGGCTGTCATACAAATAGCTTCCAACTGTGGCTCTGTGTCAGTAACATGCACTGGAAGATCATTTCAACCTACACGGAAGCCTATTCCATCCTGAGGTCAGGAGCCCATTCCACATACAGAGAGCGGAGGGTTCCACCGGGGGGCTAGAATTAGGATTCTAGTCTAAATAGCTAAATGACTGAGGGCATTTTGTCAACTGTCAAAATATTTATTTTCCAAATCACAGTGCCTACCATGCTGATAGTCTGAAGGAAATACCACAAAAATAGCAATACAATTAAGTGTTCGCAGATTTTTGCCTAAAGCAAAACGTACATATTCTAAACAAAAATGTAGAATATTTAAATAACACTGATTTTCAGCGGACAGTGCTCAAAGCCTCAGATCTGTAGCTCAAATCAAGCTGCCCGTCTTTGTGAGAATTTACACACCTGAGTTAAATCAGATTGCTAATCACAAATCTCACATCTATAAACAAAGAGGGAATTCAACATCCAACAAATATTCATTTGAAATGTACTTTCAACCATGCCATATTCAATATGGACATATTTTCTTCTATGTCTTGATATGCTTAATATAATTTTTAGTATTTAGAATTTAGTTGTAACACCAAAATGTATTAGTACCACAAGAAGCGTATTATGCTTTACTGTACTTTGGAGAACTTCTCTCTCCCTATTAGCGTTGAAGAGCTGAGCTCTACCTAGTAAGTATGAACAATTCTTTCCCCACCCATCCCACCCTGTCCTCTTACCCCAGATATTTCTAAAATAGAGAAAATAAACTTATAAATAAATCTAAAATACAGATATATGAATCCAGTGTGTTCAGTTTTCCATAGCAAAGGGAAAATTACATTTCAAGGCTATGCTGTCAACTAGATTTATTTAACATCTGCCCCTGTTTTGACTATCAATTCGAAGAAAATTTTATTGGCTAACTTTGAAAATGCTTAAAATGTGAGGCTGGAATGGAAATATTGAAGTAGCTATAGATGAAACAGCACAGTTCAGTCTGTTAAATAAATGTTGTCTTGTTCAATTCAAATGACAGAATTCCCTTTCCGTATATTCAAATCTGGAATTGGCATTTTCACTCACAGATATAATCCTTTTTGAAAGTGTGAGAAGTATACTCACTCATGTTTTCAAATCAAAATTTTAAGATATATTCAACAACACTGCCTTCAAGAATATTTTCTCCACAACATTATACACTTAAGACTCAAAGTATCTATCTCCTGACCTACTCAGCCCGGAAAGTAAACTAAATAAGGAAAGCAGAAGTTCTACGTGAACCAACCTTGCTCTACCTCAAAGCTATTGCAATTCATTTCTAAAATAATTTTTAAAAATTTCCCCGGAGGTATAAATTATTACACCTTCCAAGAAAAGGGTTCTAGGTAATTCTATATTCACAGTATTTCACACAACCTGTTCTCTGTAGGAAAAGTGATTCATCCAACAAACCACAGATGCCACTCGTTTATTTACTTAGAAATAAAATTTCTAACATTGCAAAGGGTAAAGAATGCTGATTCATAGCATACCATGTTTATAACGGAAAAACTAATCCCAACGGCCTTCCCCCCAAAGCTGGGTATGCAATGAAAGTGCCAGCGTGGGCATTCAAGTTGTTCAGGTTGCCATTAAATTCCAAGTGAGTCATCATATTTCACAGTTTGAAATAAAGGTTGAAAGTTAAGACCTGCTAATGAAAAATATTAGAAAAATAATGTTTGATTCTAAAATTAATTTTGAAATCCTTAAATATGAATGAGATTTTCCTATATTACCCCTATTGCCACAAGTACGCTTGTATTCAGGGCTATTTATGCAGAAAATGGAGCTCAGGGGTTAAAATCAAAGTCTTTGGAGTGGAAAACTGCCACTTACTAGATATGACCTTGGAAAAGTCACTTAACCTCTCTAAGCTTCAATTTCCTTAACTGTTATTCTGAATATAATGAAAAGCTCTTATATAATGCCTGGCACACGGTAAGGGAGCCGTAAGTAATAGCTGCTGTAATTAGGGTTGTCAAAGGAATTTTTGCACTTGTAAATTAGATATGAATTAAGAAATGGCTGTGTAAATCCCTAAAATTTTACTTAAAAAAAAAAAAAAACCCAAAAACCTAAAGGTCAGACTTAGTTCTTTCTCTAAATGAAAAATCACAATGGCAGGAGAGATTAATGCCTGTAGAAGGTGAAATATACCAAAAAAACAAAACTCACAAGAAAACAAGAGACAAGAACCCAATAGCAGCAATTCACGCCTTGGAACACTTAAAGAAAACTGCCAAGAACACGAGGAAACAGGTGGTCAGCTTAAGCATGCAGCTATCTTTGATAATGAATCCACACATCAATATGGAGGGCAGAAAAGTGACCCCAAATTTTCCCCAATCTACAAAGAGGAAACGAAGTTAAATAAATTACATTTTTATGCAATGAAAGGTAGTGGGAAATTTTTAAGTTACTTGGTTTTCAGGGGTTAAAATTGGACAACTACTTTGAAATCTACTTTGCTCTCCTTAAGGATATCACAAAACATATCCAGCACGGTAGCAGGATGGAGTAAGGAGGGGAGAAGCTCCCATACTTGCTTCAAGTTTACCCATCACTGGATCCTAAGACCCTTCTAGCGTAGTGACAAAGTAAATACAGAATTGGAAGCATTATCCTCTGAATTCTACCCTGATTAAGCATACTTGAGTACATAAAGTATGTAACACAGGTAATTTCTCTGAACACTTAAGAGCTATATACTTTAAGTATCTGATATAAATTAATAGCATATTTAGAAATAAGTATAAGGAGCTATTTCTAGTTTGTATTAACAGATGCAGAGTTCAATGACTGTGAATATAAATAAATTCATAATATTTATTATCCAATAATTACTGTAGCAAAGATGTACTCAGTCTTACCTATGTAATAAGCACATACTAAGGGTTAGGAAGATTGTTTTTAACAGACAAAAATGGCCCCAACATTCATGGAGCTTATATTCTAGTAGGGGAGACTATAAACAAGAATATATCACATGATCCAAACATTATGATAAAAGTACAGCAGGGTTGTGTGGTAAGGAGTGACTGAGAAGCTATTTCAGACTGGTTGGACAAGAAAAGCTTGCTCATTAAATCTACCCCTGTAAGACTGAAACTTGCTGCCAAAATCTAGCAGCCTATTCTTTTTTATTTACATATAAAAATAAATGTAAACATTTTGCCAAGCTATGAAATTACAGTTCCCCTCATCCAACTGGTAAATGTAAACTCTTCCCAAATAGACACTGATAAACAGATACGGTCATACGCTCATTTTACCTTCAAATATTATTTCCAACACATTCACAGAGAATTTTCATAATAAAACCATCACAAATATTCAACATTCTGGGGTTTTATTTACATTCATTTTACTTATATGTTATTTTGCTAAATTATAAACAGGGTAATTTTAAATGAATTTACTTAAAAACCAAAATACACCAATAGAAAAGCTTACTTTTAACTTACCTGTGCCTGTACACAGTGCAGAAGATCTATAAATTTGTGGCCAAATCCAAGAGAAATCTGCAATGTAAAGAAATGAACAAATATGAATTTAAAAAATGCAGAATCCTGTTAGGCTCACTAGAGTAGATGTGATTTTTTTTTACAACCAATATACAAGAAATACTCATTAATAACAAGTCTCCATTAAATTGCATGGTAAGTCAAGAAGGAGATAAGTAATGTACTTGTCTTTGTACAAGCGAATGTAAAATACGTAAGGCCACATTTCAGTGTGAATTATGAAGTGTCTGCCCTCATTTTGAGTTCCCACTATAATACTTAACTACGCTTTCTGGTAGCTGCTCGTCTAGTCACTAGCACTAAAGGCGGAACAAAAGTAGAGGCGGCCCTAGGCACCCATTTCCACACCACACTCACTCCTAGGGCTAGCCCAGCACCCAGCACGCAGTCATACAGTACGCAGTAAATGTTTCCAGAATGAATGAATGAATAAACTCACAAACTGATCTTAGCCTGCTGCGAGTTACAGTTTGCCTATATGGAATAGGGAAGCTTGAAATTATTGAAATAAACATCTATGTCATAACTGTTTAAGGAAACGTTCAAAAGTGAACAATTTGTCTCAAAAAAAGGTCCTGGGTAAGATGATGTAAAAATTATGCTATCTATGACAATTTGCAAAAGTAAGTGTGGGAAAAGATGAGGAAGAACTGAACATTTCCAATAATGAGGGCAACTGCTCACCACGTGTCTTCTGGGTGTGTATCTCTGAGAGCAAAAAGCTTGATTTGAAGGACCCTGTCGTATTTTCTCTGATCCACACAAGAAACAATTCCACTGCACCAAAGAAGTTTCCAAGATGCACAGTGAGGAATATGAATACAAAAAATATGTGCTTATAGTATTTATGTTTACCACTCTTGTGTATATTATAGACTCAAGAAAAACTGTTTGACTGCTAGTGGTAGTAGTATGTCTTTATTTTAAATATTATATACTACTAAATTCAATCAGCTTCAAGGAATGTTTTTATAACTGAGTTACTGTTTTTTTCCTTCAGGTGACAATAATCAGTAATAATTCACACTTTGATTCATTATCAAACTTAAAATAGTATTAAGTCTCTTAAGAGTCCTTTACTCTTTAGAATAATAAATAGAACCTAACAGTAGAAAAAAGCTCATTTTCCTAGGACACTAGAAAAACCTGATTTCATAATCTGAGAGGTCTAAAGGGGAAAGAAACGGGAAAAAAAATGCATTTTGATTTTTACCACAACTTTATCAGTCTGGAGATCATCATCAAATGTAATGAAATGTAGCTAGAGTATCAGGCAGAGATGATTCACGAAAAACAAAAGGAAATCTGTATGCAAATAAGAAGTTATCACAGTAAATAAAATGAATGGATTCTCCTCAAGTGGCAGTCCGTGAGCAGAGTGCAATAAACTGTTATGTAATGGGAGCCATCAATCCTTCCCACACTGCTGGGGTAAAGGTACTCATTGTGCCAGCCAAATTAAGCCCATTCTGATTCCATACCAACAACTAATCTGCTCAAGGACATCACACTCGGCAACAGTTAAGAGCTAAAACTAGTGACGTTAGTAGGAATGATGATATTAAACAATTACTGCTTGATCTATACCATTTGGAAAGTTTTTTTAAATTAATGTGCTAATATAATATGAGAGGAAATTGTTAATGAATCTAAGCTAAAGACAGACGTATAAGGACATGAAGACAGAAGATGTGAATAATTTCCATGGTATAGTGTAATATCTTGGTGTAACATTTTAAACAAGAATTAAGTAAAATACTTACAGAATTACAAAATGTTTTAGAAGTCACTAAGGGAAGATAATGGCTATTTAAAGCAATAGTACGGGCAATGATAACCCTATAACAAATCAATATCCCACTACTCTTTTTTTGTTTTATTTTTTATTGAAGCGTAGTTGATTTAGAATGTTAGTTTCAGGTGTACAACAGAGCAGTTCAGTGCCACTGCTCTTCTACCAGTCCTGATAATTTTCATGAGGCTGCTTCAGGAGTTTCAAGGGAAGGAGGAGGAAATGTCTTTCCTTCTGTCATTCTGCCAGGCCCAGGGCAGAGTGACAGAAGGAAAGGCAGGAACCTTGCAAGAAAAGGCAAAGGGATATATGTTATCCTTTTCTCTCTGACCACCACTACTGTTGCCACTATATAAACTAAAAATATAAACCTCCTCTCCACAAAGGAATAGGTCACTATGAGTAGGCCAGGCTGCACAGAGCAGCGGAAAGAAGCTAGGGTTAAGAGAGGTTTCAAAAACCAGCCTTATCGTGTAAATATTATTAAATCCCTAGCAGCCGCTTAGTGACTATTGTGGACTCAGCTATAAAATCAGGATACCACCGTCCTCTCTGCAGTACCTTGGAAGTATTAAATGAGATAGTAACAGAAAGCACCTGGTACATAGTAGGTATTATACACAATTATGCCAAGTATGATGCTGGGAAATGCTGCTAGCTGTGACAGGTAACCCAATCAATCCCCAAGCAGAACTGATTCTCCCCCAGATGTCTTAATAGCTTTATCTATCTGCACATTACCGCCCAGAGGGACTGATGGAAAATTTCTGAACAGGGGGCTAACTTTAAGATTACATCAAAAGTTGAAACATAGTACCTGATTTCAAAATCTTACTATAAAGTTACAATAAAACAGTGGGTTATTGGCATAGGGATAAACAACAGAAGAAAACAGAGTCCAAAACCAGGCCCATGCAGTTATATCAATTCATATTCAACCAAGGTGGCAAGGTAATTCAATGAGGAAAGGGCAGTCTTTTCAACAAGTGGTACCAAAGACTGGTTATACATATGGAGGGGGGAAAGAACCTTAGCCTTTACCTTGCACTATGTACACAACTTGACTCAAAATGATAAGATCATAGATCTAAAATTAAGAACTGAAACTACAAACCTTGTAGAAGAAAGCACTTGGAGAAAATTACTGTGGATTAGGCAAAAAAAATTTTTTTAGATATGACACCTAATGTATAAAAGAAAAAAGACTTAAAAAGAAGGTAAAAAGAAAAAAAAAGATAAACTGAAATACTTTAAAATTAAAGCTTCTGCTCTTCAAAAGACATAATTTAAAACATGAAAACAAAAGCCACAGGTTGAAAGAAAATATTGGCAAAATAATTATCTAATAAAGTACATATATAAAGAGCAAAGTAATTGTCTAATAGAGGACGGCTATAGAATATCTAAAGGACTCTTTTTACAATCATAAATCAAACAATTCAACTTTTTTAAATGAGTGAACTATCTGAAGACATTTTATATCCATCCTGGGGAATCTACACAGAAAAGTACTGAACGCCATTAGTCATCAGGAAAATGGAAGTTGAAACCAACATGAAATACCACAGCCTATCCAGCCAAGTATCTAAAGTGTGGACAAGGACGTAGAGAAACTAGAACCCTCGCATCGCGTCCCTTGCTGGTGGGAAAGCACGATGGTACAGCCGTTTTGGGAACGGCTGGGAAGTTTCTCATCATATAACCCAACGCTTTCACACCAAAGTGTGTCTTCATTTCTCTTGAAGACGGACGACCATACACAGAGTTATACGTGAATGGACCTAGCAGTTAGCTCAGGACAGCCAAAACCTGGAAACAGTTCAAAAGTTTATCAGTTGGCAAGTGGAGTTTTCAGAATGTGGTACAGTCAGACAATGTAATATCACCCAACAATAAAAAAGGGATGGATCACTGACATATTCAACAGCACGAACGAACTTCAAAGGCACTGTACTAAATGAAAGAATCCAAACATAAAGACAGAATATTGTATGACTCCGTTTATCTGAAATTTCTAGAAAAAGTAAAACTACAGAGGCAGAAAACAGATCAGTGGTATACCTGGGTCAGGGAATGCAAGTGCGGACTGACCAAAAATGGACATGATGGGGCTGACAGAATTGTTCTAAAACTGGATTGCAGTGACGCTAAAGAAAAATGAGTAAGAAATATGAGACAACATTGTAAACCAACTATACTTGAATAAAAAAAAATATATAAAATGAAAAAAGAAACGAGACACAAAACTGTATAAATTTACTAAAACTCTTCTTTTAACACACTGAAAATGGATGTTTTATGGTAAGCAAATTATACCTCAATTTTTTTAAAGCTAAAAAAATTTTAAATGATTTTTTTTAAAAGGTACCCCTGTGCCCCTGCTCTCCCTTCCCATGTGATAGCTAAGGTTACAGTGTGAGAAAAGGGACCCAAGGATTAAAAGTAGTTCTAGGAGCAAAAGGTGAGGTGAACATTTTCCAAGCAGAGCATCAGCAAGCAGAAGCAACACATCATTACTTTGAGGCAAAAATTTTTTTAAAAAATCAGTACTAAGCCTACATCACACATAAAAAGATTACCAGCCACATTAAAGCTATAGATTGATGATTTTTCTAAAGGCAGGGGAGGGTTAGGAGGAGATATGCTCCATATTTTGTTTTATTGGTTTTTTAAATTATTTTTTAAATGAATAGTTAGGAACAGAGCCAGAGGAAGCAAGTAAGCTGGGAAGAAAATGAAGTGGCAGCTGTGACACTAGCTAAAAGAGCACTCTGTGACTACCAGTGAGGGAGGGGCCACATTTTGCTCTTTTGTTTTAACACCCCCCCACCACCAACAACAACCAGCATTCACTGAATGTGAATTCTGTGCGAGCCCTGGGCAGCGGGTTTTATACATGTTACCTAATTTAATCTTCCTAACAACTCTATGAGGCAGGCACTGCAACTATCACCACTATTTTGGAGATTCAGAAACTTCACTGAGAAGCGAAGCACTTCGTTCAAGGCCACAGAGCTGATGTGCCAGCAAAGCCTGAATTCAAACCCAGAGTCTGATGGCTGAGTCCAAGCATGCTCTGAGCCAGTAGGCTGCTACGGAAGTTTTGACAATGCTATCATTTTTGCCAGCTTGATTTGAAAAAGACTGTAAAATATGTGACCAGCTTGGAAACTGCTTTCTTGAGTTTCGGGCATGGTACAAACAGGAGCAGAGTATCCCCGACGTCACCCTCCCCAGCTGACATTGCTAATAAATCCTGATGTCACTGTTTCCTGACTCAAAGGGAGCCTCCCAACCTTCTCAAAGTTGCCACCAATTAAAGGAATCCATCAGCCAATACATCAGTGTTAGTATGTGAATGAAAATACATGTCACAACTGTAACAACTACCTTGATTTTTGATGGAGAGCAGCGTACATGGCACATGTTGTTGGCACAAGATGACTAACCAGAGGGAGCCGCACAACCGCCACACTTCATGTCCCAACAGAGGTCCTATTACTGGTCTTGTTACTTAGCCAGCACCAGTCCAGTCATCAAGCCAGTCAGACAGGTTGATAGAAATGCAGAGAACATACGGGGAAAGGAAGGAAACTCTAGAAGTGCTACTCAGAGTATTTCTCAACATTTCTAGCCCAGCACATCTGAACAGACACCCACCAGAACACATGGACCCATAACGCATGATTAATATAGCAATTAACTTTTCCACTTTTTGCTTAAAAGCACAAAAACTCCCAAACAACTGAACCTAAAATGCACCTTTAACTTAGAATGTTTCAAATCATATCACAGCAAGAGGAAAGTCATACTTTCAAGACTTAACTTTAAGAACTACTCCAGATTATTGAACAGGACATTGTATTTTTCTTTGATACATATTACATATTTTACATAATATAAAAATGCCCTAAAATATACTTTTCATATTTTAATAAAATATTAAAATCCCAAAGTTGCTGCATTGCAAAAGTCTTAATAATGTGTACTCCATACGCAAGGAAAAATTACTTCCCAGTTATTAAGTTAACAGTGCTAAAAATAAGATCTAGACTACAGAAGAATAATTTATAAGCTAACTGATTAATTTGCATGTATACTTCAGACAAGCTCATGTTTTCTTTCTTCGTTTAAAGGGTTCTACCTCCAGTGAAGACATTAACCCCCAACTCTTTAACAAGCAATTTTCATTTTCTAAAGTCTTTTTCAAGAGGTCAGTGGTATCCTATCAAGACCCCCTTAAAATAATATTTAGCTCTTAAAACTTATGTATAAACATTAATTAATTAACCTTCTAATTATTCTTCCAACTATTCTTTCTGCCTATCATAGATATAGCTAACTTAACTCACTCAGAGAAACCTTCAGTTTTCTAAAACTGGTGCTTAAATTTAATTGAAAGTCAATCTTAAGGTGTTCTTTTGTTATTTTAATTCAAATAAATAAAATGCTTCAAAAAGTACAATTAATCATAAGTTAAATAAGAAGAGATTAAAGCCGATTAAAAAATGGGCAGAGGACCTAAACAGACATTTTTCCAAAGACATACAGATGGCTAACAGGTACATAAAAAGATGCTCAACATCACTAACCATCAGAGAAATGCAAATCAAAACCACAATGAGGTATCACCTCATACCTGTCAGAATTTCTATCATCAAAAAGACCACAAATAAATGTTGGCAAAGATGAAAAGAAAAGGGAACCCTTGTACACTGTTGCTGGGAATGTAAACTGGAAAACAGTATAAAAGTTCCTCCAAAAAAACTAAAAATAGAACTACCATATGACCCAGCAATTCCACTCGAGTATATATCTGGGGGGGGGGACCCAAAAACACAAATTAAAAGAGCTATGAGCTCATTGAACCAGTGTTCAAGCAGCATTATTTAAAACTGCCAAGATATGGAAACAACTTAAGTGTCCACCAACAGATGACTGGATAAAGATGTAGTGTATATATACAATGGAATACTACTCAGTCATAAGAAAGAATGCAATTTTGCCAGTTGTAGCAACATAGATGGACTTGGAGGGTATAGATGGACTTGGTAAAGTAAGTCAGACAGAGGAAGACAAACACTATATGCAACTATCATAAAACAGTAACTGCCAAAGAGTAATATTCTTGCACAGAGACAGACCTAGAAGAAAAATTAATCTCATATGTAGTTGAATGTACATGGCTCAAATTTGAGAGAGGAGTAAAGATGCTAAATTTGGAGTCACTAACCTGAAAATAGTATTTAAATCCAAAGAACTGGTTAAGATATCTTAGGGAGAAGAGATAACAGAGAGCTGGGAGCTGGAATTAAACCCAAAGGAACTCCTACTTTAAAAAATTATGTAGAAAAGGAACTAGCCAAAGAGAATGAGAAGAAATTACCTAAGAGACAGGAGGAAGACAAGCAAAGACAAGTACTATAGAATCTGAGACGGAGAGTTCCACGGAGAGGGGAGACACCATTCAATGCTCAGTAGTGAAAATTACACAGTTTCTACTTGATTTGGCAAGCAGAAATTGCTCATGACCTTCCTCAGAAGAGTTTCACTGACTGGAGAAAAGTTAAGGTGTTGACAAATGAATACAAAATAAGGATCTGAAGACAGCACATGCAAATGATCACCATCATGATTACCTTATCTCAACTTTATCTTCTTCTGTAGACTGGGAGCTTCTGGAGGGCAAGGGTAAGGTTTTATCTACCTTTGACTAAGAAGACAATATGCTGTTGGACTAAATATTTTTAAATAACACTCCTACAAAAGTCCTGGAGCTTTAATTAGGGTGCTCAGCCCCCAAATTCATACAATAATAGTCTTTAATAGAATTAGAGGAGAGCAAAGAAACAGTTAAGTTATTGAGCAGAACTTAATCTTTCTTAAACAGAAACAAAAGACTCAGGGATGACCCCTACCAAGACTAGAACATGCCAACCGGACAACCAATCAGAAATTAAAGGCAGGCCCCCAAAAAACTAGGAGTAGAATTTTAACTGCTTTTGGTCCCAGTAATGTAAATAATTTTGCCCTTAATGTTCCCATTTATTCTCCTTGAAATGAAAACAGGCTTACTGTATACACTAGAATAATAGAGGATTTCCACAAATTATCAATTTATTTCTTATAATAAACCATCAAGAGGAAATGTCTATCTTTCTTAATAAAATAAAATATATACCCTGCAAATATTAACAACTGAGAGAAAAAATCTACTTAGAAAGAATAAGGCTGTGAACCCCTCTCTGAAACCCACTCTAATTAATGCTGTAGTGACTACTCTGGCTGATAGAAAATGAGCCTAGAAGCCTCTCCTCATATCCCCGAGTACAAGGCAGACAAGCCTGTATAATTACCTCAAGACTCTGGGTAACAAAAGGAGGTGAATCAAAAGTCACATTAAAACTATATGATCTGTCGACATAGGATGGGGTAGTCTGTAAGCCCCGATACCTAGCAGTACCCTCAAAACCTAGTATCACAGGGACTGGCACAGACCTTCTGTCCACCAAAGCTCTCCTTTTGAGTTTCTCTTTCCTCCCTGAGGACCAGCCTCTTCCCCAAATGACTGGCCCTGCCAATTCTCGCCCCCTACAGGGAAGCCGCAGCTTTCAACAGGGTATAACCACACTAAGATAGTCATCATCTCAACATAATACAGGGAACATTCTTTAAATTTGAAAAAAAAAGAAAGAAAGAAAGCCTACACTCAATATGAAAGAAGGTAGGAGAATGTCTTCTTAAAAAGGAAGATATTATAAAATACCCAGTGGATAGCCAAGAAGAGGTAACACAATTTTTCTAAAGTCAAAGATATTAAACCCTCGTCCACCTGACTCCAGGCCCCACGTTCCTACCACTCTGACTGCTGGCTAGGGCAGCTCTGATCCGCTAAAAACAAAAAAATATAGCAAGCACCAAAACAATGGTGTTTTCCTTCCAAGTTGAAAATGGCTCACATGTGTGGATAATATTTGTTCACAGTTGTAGTTTTATATCACAGGTAAGTTTTCTTCCCCTTTGGGTAAAATTACAATTTTATGTGATATAATTAAGTGTAGCAACATTTTATAGAGTTCTAGAAAGAATAGAATATGGTATTCCAAAAATGAGCGCTGGACTACTAGGAGAAAATCACTGCAACTTACTAAGCGGAAAATGGAGAGCTTCACCTTGGAGTTCCGTTAGTACCTACCTAGTCCAATTTGCGCGCGCTCTCTCTCTCTCTCTCTCTCTTTATGTGACTTCACTGAGTCAAATCATGGGTCCAACTGTGACTCAAAAGAATTATTACCAAAAAAGATACTTCATCATAAACTGGATTCATTGTGTGAACCTATAGTTTCTCATTTTGTTAAAAAACTGAAAATGCAATTTTTCATTTTACTGTGTCTAGGTTTTGACAAAAACATGGAGGAACGCTGGAGAAAACTGGATCCTGTGGCAACAGCACCATTTTGCATCAAAATTTAGGTCTGGAAGAATCCTGGAAATAATCTATTGTAACTACTCCAAGATGGAAGACTGAGGCTCAAAGAGATTAGTACCTCTCCTGACAATGACAGGAATTCCTCTCACCAACGGAGTTTCTGTGAACCCAGAAACAAATATTATCCTAGAAAAGCTGGCCTTGCCATCATGTCTTAACTGTGTGCTATGGAAATCATCAAATGCATGTCTACCTTCCCACCACAGAAGGGCACCAAGCACACTGAAAGGTATGAGAGGCTTGTAACTTAGTTGTGAATCTAGAATTTAAGGTTAAAATACCTAACAACACAAAACACAAACAAAACTTGAAAGATCTGCAAATGATTGGTCTAAGTGCAAAACATACAGAACAACAAGGAGAGCCACCTTGTGTTGTTATGTATCAGGTGTCAGTTACTCTGATACAAATTTCACAAGCATTGCTTTTAATATTTTCCATAAACAGGCACCTATCAATTCTATTTTGCAGATAAGGAAAGTGCAAGTCAGAGAAGTTAAGTGATTTCCTCGAGGAAAAGCAAGAGGAAGAACCACATGTGGAATTGAGGTCTTTCTGAATCAAGACTTCCACCCTAGCCCTGCTGTCTCTACCCCTGCTCCTCCTGCCAGGCTCCACTCCTCCACACCCTCTAGCCCACCCACCTCCTTATTCTCCCCAGAAGAAAAGAGCTGGTATCAAGAAGATGCTTTCTAACAACAAGCTACTACAAAAACAGCCCCAAGCATCAATTCACCCAATGAATTCACCCAATACAACCCAACAAATTGCCCTAAAATGTTCCACTAACAAGATTATTCAATTACTGGCTTGTTGTGCTTCTCTCAGCAAAGAAAATGGAAAAAGTGCTACAATACTGTAGGATCAAGACAGAGGTGAAGGCAAAAATTTAAAGGCTGTGACAAAATGGGGACTTAATCTGACATGAGGAATTGCATTTAAAAAGAAAATAAAACAAGTCTAAACCCTAAGTGGGGAGACAGCTAGGAAAACCACCTATTGGAGCTGAATTTTTTCTCAAGACCAAGAACGTATATAAATGTCCAGGAAATGCCCATAAAATTTTCTAATATCGTATTTTCATTCCGATGGCAATCTAAAATTATTTAACACAGGGATATCACCAGTTACATATATAGCTGATTGCCTCCTTCCATTTAATTTCAGTCCTTGGATTTGTGTTTATGATTGGATTAGGGACTAGTATTATTTTACTGTCTTTGATATCAAATCTTAAGGAACAAAGTTTTCAATAAATTCAAGGAAAGAAAAAAAAAAATGGGGGAGATGAGAAGCATCGCCACACCACTAATTGTAGTATATGCTGAACTCGATGGAACGTGAGCCCCGCAGTTGTAAATAGCATGTCTGTCACAGCCACAAAACACTGCATGGTGCTGATAAGTTAAATCTCATTGATTTGGTAGTTTTATTTATATTTAGTTAGTAAATCTGATTTTGTTTTATACGTTCTCCCTCTCTCTCTCTCTCTCCCTCCCTCCCCCCAGGCAGTCACCTTCAGCACTGAGAAGTAGATATTTTGCTGACCATCCTAGAATAAACCACAGCCTAAAAAGGTTAATCACAATGATGACAAATAATACATTAAGAACAGAACTGTGGAAGACTAATGATGGCAATGAACTCTTTGATACTCCTCCCATTGAAAAATGAAGTTTAACTGCCCTTCCCTTGAAACTGGAGTGGCTTTAATGATTGACTGGACCGAAAGGTGGCAGAAGTGATATTCTGGGGCTTTGGAGCCTTGAATCTCCAGCCTGAAACCCTTTGTCTTACAATCTGAAAGCCACTGTACTGTAAGTAAACCAAACCTCACCATGTGAAGAGGCCATATAAAAAAGAGATGCCCAGCCAGCTCCATGCTGTGCTAGCCCATAACAGTTTCTCATCATCCCAGCTGAGACTCCAGACATCGTGGAGCAGACACAAGCCATCCCTGCTATGCCCTGTCCAAATTCCTAATCCACAGAATGATGAGAAAATAATAAATTATCATTTTAAGTAACAGATAACCAGAATAAAAACTAATCCCTTTTTAATAAATACTAATAATGACTTTAAAGCAAAAATTAAAATGTCTCAGGCAGACTAGCTGTAAATCAGAACGACATCAGACACAAAAGAGGATTATGATGCATAAAGATAAATATAAATCTATTCATTCACTTACCCAGTAAATATTTATAATACCAGGATCTGTAAACAAGGATATACACAGGCTCTGGAGATGATTGGAAAAAAAAAAAAAAAAAGCCCAGACTTCAAGGAACTTAGAAAGTATTATGTATCTAGTGTCTCCCTGCATATTTTTTATTGTTCTGCACAAAAAAACAACATAATGAACAATTCAGATCAAATCAAAATGCAGACGGATCTCATAAAGTGACCCTGGGTTTGAGTTCCTCTGTGAAAAGGAAACGAAGATGGAATCCAAACCCCACAAAAGGTCGTTTATAGTATCTAAACATGCTTAACTGTAGCACAATCGAATGCTGGGGTTCTCATTTTAGACTATAAATTCAAGGCATGCGTAACTAATCCTTTTTATTTTTTCTTCATAAAGTATCAGGTTAAAGAAACTTTTAAAGATATGATTACAAATAGGCCGAGCAGACCTTTGCTGCTTTAGTGCAGTCAAGGTCTGGGCACCCAGAACAGGCCAAGCAAGTAAGGTCAGCAGCGAGCTGCTGTTTTAACAAGATTTATTTCTGTCTAGGTGTGTGACAGTTTAAACAAACACACTTACTATTCCAGTGACTAAAATAATTTTAACTGCTTCTTTTATTAAAGCATAGACAATTTAACCTTTCATAATATTATTCTCAGGATTCTAAAGTTATTCACACTTTTCCTATTTGCAGTGTTTCTCTATTCAAATTTCACATGAAGTCAAAAAGAACACAAATACAGAAAATTTTTCTCTCAGGCATTTTTAAATACAGGAAAACGTTTGATCTCACACTGTAAAAGAATAAAATGGTAAATAAGTATGCTCATGGCCTCTTGGGCAAGAGACCACACACACAGTATGTCTCAAAATCACCAGCACCTAGTACAAGGCCTCTGCACAAAGTACTCGGCAAATGTGTGTTGACTGATAACACGTTTATTTCTTACTTATTTTTCAAGTGTGGCCAATAAAAATAAGCAGTGCTATTTTCTGTCTTAGTAAGTACTTGAGGCAAAGAAAAAAGGATAACATTTTCAAAAGCAGTCACCGAGAAATGTATCTTCTCATTCTTTTTCTCCAAAACATTGGGGGGGAGGGAATTAACAAATTCTCCATGCTTTAAATGCCAGAACAGTAAATAAAGATCAGTAGCAATAAAACAGGAACCCAAATTATAAACGGCCTTGGTTTATCTTTGCTCTCATAATTTCAGTTTTAGCACATTACATGGTAATTTGTCAGAATTTTTTTAAAACATGACACAGAAGAAAAAAAATTCTCATTACTAAAAAGAAACTCATCAATATTTTATCTAAAATATATTATGAAAGTCAAAACAGAGTCCTGAACAAGAACATAATTAGGAACTTAAAAATGATAATACTAACATTGCATTTTAAAAAGCAACAGTATCTGGGAGGAAGATATACAAGAGTATCTGACAACAGGTAGTTGGTTGTCCCCACTTCCAGACTGGTCTGAGGCCAGCACAGCATTGGAGCGCGGGTCAGGGGACCTGGCTGTCTGGTCTCCGGGTAAGACCCAAGGCCAGTCACTTATCTCTAGGTCTCAGTTTCCTCAATGACAAAAAGAGAGAGTGGCACAATTATCTGCTTCAACTCTAAAAAAGTCTACCCACCTCAAATATAGAGCCATTAGTCCAAATAAATAAAGCTTTAAAACACTTGCATCTTCCACTTGCTGAGGCACAATTATTTCCCTAATCTTACAGATAATCTACAGATAGATTCTTTTCCTCTTATTTTATCTTTACGATGATTCTGGGAGGAAATACAGACTGAGTCTGTAATTATTATGTGCCTTAAGCAAATGTCAAGAGGGAGCCTCAGTGAGGTTATGTGATTTGATTAAAGTCATTCAGCCAAAAAAGACTAGAAATCAGATCGACTGGCTCCTGGCTCAGTGCTCAAATTTCCAGAAAAGCCACTTTTAAATCCATGAGAATGAAAAAATAAATTATATACTAGTAAAGAAGGAAAAAATAACATGGTGTTATTTTTAAACGGCAACACTGCTTCTTTAAATCACAATGTCATATGTCTTAAATTCCTTAAGATGATACAATTTTAGGCCTTTATATTTCAAAATATTTTCAGGGTTCCTGGAATAAGAAAATCCCAGTAGCTTAAACATGTAATAAAAAATATCACCATGTATCAGTCTCATAAATTGATGTATATTCCTTGACAAAAGGGTGTCTGTAATAAAACAAGTTTTGGAATATTTGTAGATTTAACAACACACAGAAGCATTTTAGCTTATGTAGTAGCATTTTACAAAGTTGTTGATCAATATACATTTCAGAATTTTAAAAAAACAGTAACTGACATTCTAACGCATGTTTGTTCCGATGAACCCCTCCTGGAAAATACTTCCGTAAATTTAAGAAACATATCCATTTGCTAAATAAAACACAAAATTACTACAGCTTTTCCTTACTTCCCAAGCACACATATTTTCTGGGGAAAAAATGAAGTATCTTAAAACTTGTTACATTTAATGTGACAGTGTTTCTTTTTATTTTTCCTGAAAAGTTGCTAGTCTAATATTATATTTAGAATCAAGAGCAACTCCGAATAGAGAACTATGCCAAAAAATCTTCTCATAATCTTAAAATACACTCTCAGTGACACAAATAACATCATATTAACAGGTTTCCTCCAACTGTCACACTAAATCAAACACCCGGAACTGATACTAAGGAATATGAGAGGAGACCTCACTTCAGATGGAAGTGTATTCGCAAAGACAGATAATGGGGGTTGGGGGTGTCCATTAGAGAAATAACATTTGAATCAATGTTAAACTATTATAGGGATTTGTGCCAAAAATAGAGAGCAAGCAATTACGGGTAAGGATGAGCCAAATTACCTTCCCATTAAGCCCAGTTAACCTACCAGCAACGTGGAAGTAACTCTAAGCATAGGTTTTGCCCTATTTATAAAACAGTAAACTCTCAGGCAAAAGTTAATTAGCTCATCTCAATTTATCTTATGCTCATGATTTTATAACACTAACTGATTTTATTTAATTCCCAAAGGGATCAGGCTCTTTTAACCCTTCCTCCAGATAATTATGAGTTCCCTAATACAAATTAACCAAGCACATCTTTTTTTACTTCCATCTAATGTTTAGTTAGCAAGTCCAAAAATACTTTCAAATGCTTCTGAAAATGTAAAGCAGCTTAGAAACTTGAGCTGTTTTTAGTAATGGCATTTTAAAAGTGGTATAACTTACCACTCCAAGCAAAGAGGTATGACTTGTCACTGGTAATAGTGTGACATGGGACAGTGAAAAGAGCTATTTTGAGAAAATAAGAGATGGGTTCTGGTCTCAAACCTCATCCTTCCCCTCACGTGTACGAAATGTAATGCTTATGTAATTCACAAATCAAATTTCGGTTTAAAAATGAAAGAAATTATAGCAGAATAAGTTATGTATCATTTTTAAAGGTACATGGAAAAACTATTTTTAGAAATAGAAGCCGTCAATGTTGCCTAGAAGATTTTAGATATTTCAGTTCTCCCTAATCCTTAAAGAGACACAGGTTTCTCTACTCCCCCCTCTCTTATATCCATTTTAAGAATTTAGAAAGTAATTCTGTTCAGCAGGCCATAAACAGTTCTCAGATACGGGGTAAATTTCAAAAGCCACTTCCTTGTCCACAAATACATGAACAAGTCATGTTTTAAAATAAAGCACAGAATACCACAAAAAGACACAGAAAGGCATCACAGTATATAGTATGTTCACCAACCTACAGTTATCCTATTTCTGGCTATGAAATAACAGTCACCTTTGTGCAAATGACTTTAGCCTTCAAGTGCTAGGTTAAGGATTAATACACATCTAAAACCACTTCAGAAATAATAATAAATAGCATTTTTTGGAAGGCCACATTAAAAAGATGAAAGTACCCAAACTCCATGGCCGAACAAGCCTGTGAGAGAAAGAACTAAGCCAGTCTGCACTCTGCAGGTCGCCAACTGGAACAAAAACGCATAAGCATTTACTCACCTTCAGTTCATCTCAAGGAAAACACTAGCAAGTGAGGGTCCTGAAATGCTCTTTAAATATGGAACCAAGCAACCTTTATTTCCTAAATGTAAAATATAATTTTAAAAAAGTAAGTCTAATGGAAAAAGATCGACATCTGAACCTATTTTTCATCACTCGTTGAGCTTCTTTTTTGAAAACACTGGAATTGTAGTGTTACAGGTGTGACGAAGACCACTGTCTGCCACAGCTGCCTTCTAACTTTGAGGAGCAGCCGTTTCCCATGGGTGTGCCTCCTCAGGCCGACGACAGAAACGCGGCTCTGGTCTGTA
Organism: Camelus bactrianus; assembly: GCF_048773025.1. Lineage (NCBI taxonomy): Eukaryota > Metazoa > Chordata > Mammalia > Artiodactyla > Camelidae > Camelus > Camelus bactrianus. The sequence continues at coordinate 12,997,738 of NC_133567.1, forward strand.
ATCAGTGCTCTCCAGAGGACGTTTCCTTCTTCAAGTCAACAGCCCTCTTACCTAAGAGGAGGGCAGAGATGATAAACCCTGTGGACTGACGCTACTCACTCCTAGTTGTTGGAGCCTTTCCGTCCAACTGAATGCCCTCAATGTCCAACAAGTTCAGTAAGAGACAGCAGGGGAGAAAAGCAGTGGAGTGCTAAAGAAGACAGGGCCTGGTGCCTCACTTCTTGAGTACATATCTTACAGAAATCAGATTATATAATACTGGCTATAAAGCACTGATCATCTAGCTTGTTGATAATACGAAAGTCCTTCCACCTGGAATTTTTTTCCCACTTTTATGTTGGCTATTTCTTTGGGCATTCAACACCACCAAGGAAAAGAAAGGGTTGAGAAAACGAGGTCAAATTCCAATCTATGAATTTCATTCCCAGCAAAAGCACTTAAAAAACAAAACAAATAGAATAACCTCTTAGAGACTTAAAATACAGTAAAACACTAAAAGTAGTTGTGTAAGGATGGTACCATTTGTGGGTAAATTCTTTAATGTCCACACCTTCTAAATTATAACCATATTTAAACCAAAATAGTGAAAGAATTGCTGAGAGTGTAAGTTAAACTAATGATTTCAAATATTTTCAGTATCCTGAGTTTATTTTTTGTAAGACAAAGGGGAAGCTGCCGATGCAGCTTGACAATGTAAACAAATACAAAAATATCTCCTAATTATTCCCTTCTTCACTGTCTATGTGAAGGAAGGGAAAGGAATAAAGGAAATGAAAGCCATGAGTTCACACTCACAAACCAAAACCACAAGAAAAATAATCTAAAACCAGACTATAGGAGGCACGAGAAAAGCAAGATTGTACACAAGAAGTGATTTTGCAACACTAATAGGGTAAAACCCACATTCCTGCCACAAGCCTCGTGCTTTCAAACAGGCCACACAGCTGGCGGTCTTGAAAGCATTCCAGATAGGAACCAAGATAGTAAGAAAAATCAGTAGGTCTCAGGACTGAACAGAGCCCTCATCTGATTCTGATGAAACACTGCCCTGCTGGGGTCTAGTATGATGGGAGCCAGAAACCCAGTTAAACAGATGATTATAACTTACACAGAAAAATCCAAAAGAAACATTCCTTTGAATGTGGGCCTCTTTAGTTAATAATGAACTGTCCGAAGTATTGAAAAAATGCTTTCTAGAGAGTCACCCATGTGACGCATAATATGGGGGAATGCTTCAAAGATCCTCTAGAGGTACGCTTGGGGCAAAATCTGCGCTGGGTAAACTAGGTGGTGTGACGACTGAAGGTCCAGCTTCCTCTGGAAGTCAAAGCACCATGTGGTTGAAAAGAAGGACTTACTGGATTTGGAGACTGAACCTGGTTTACAAGCTCAAGGGCTGTTTAATGAGCTGTTTTAAAGGGACCACGTTTTCACCAAGCCCTGGGAGTGTCCCCTATGAAACTACCTTGACCAGCTCCAAGAAGACCGATATCTTCCTACACAACTCCCAAATGCTTTATCTCAGCTGCCACAGAACTCTCTAAAGCAGCACTCTGGTTTTGTTTTCAGAATATTCAAGAAATTACTCATCCAAGAGATCTGAGTGGACACCTAAGAGCTGGCTGTGCCACACGGCTGTCCTTCACCAAACAGGAAGTAAAACAGCATTCTTTCCTATGAGGCTTGACATTTTCTATTGTTACCAGGAATACTTTTCTGTTTTTTTAAGCTAGAATATATTTTGTAAATAAGCTTCTTAAATAATGTTTTCCTCTAAGTTAAAAAATACAGCTTTGAGAAGAAGATAAAATGAACAAGTGAATAAATCTATCCACAAACTGCCAGTAATTTCATTTCATCACATCACCTAAATATAGTCCTAAGAAAACGGTCACGTTTTCCATTAAATACACGTACACTGATACCAGTTCTGTTCTTACTGACATCTGCTTCTTTCAACAAAGTCATGTCTCTAGATCTTAGTCAAGACTATTAATATGAGTTGATTCCTATTATAAAGATTTAGTGATACTTAAGATAAACAGTAGTGATTATAATACAAATGGACTAGATAATGTTGAGTTTCCTTTACACTTAGGAAGCAATATTCATTCCAAGTACAAAAAACTGTTTATTTCCATAAGCAAGATACCAATTACTGTGTGATAATAAACAATACTGTCAGAGCAATATGAGCACTTACGGGTATTATTTAAAATGTTAGATCCAATATTTGAATTTAAATAAAGTTTTTCCTCTAGTATCTTCTGAGGATATCATGACTGAGAGATATTAAACCATAGTAAAATTTGTGTAAGTTTTGGAAACCAACAGACCATAGTTCAAATACTGACTTCTGCCATTTATTGTATATATGATCCTAAGTTAATTAACCTCTCTTTGCCTTAGTTTCTTCATCTGTAAAATGGGAATAATATACACCATCCTGCATTTTTAAAAGTTTAAATAAGAAAACACATGTAACGCACATATGGAAGGGTTTGGTCCACAGTAGGTGCTGGATAATTATAGTAATTACTATAATCATTACTGAAGTTGCAGAGACCAACCAACTAATTCCTATTAATAGCCGCAAAAAGTGAAGTGTTCAGGACCCTCAGAAATATTTCAAAGAATTTGTTTTAAAGATGTTTTTAGACTTGAACTCCTAGGTTCCACAAGTGCAGATAACATCCCCGTCATCAGGCTGTGCCATAAGGCTCTTTCATTAGGTACTTTCTTGATGTTAGTGAGAGGCAAGCTGGTATCCCATCATTACATGAAACCCTACGACTGCCAAATACTGAGTCAGATTTAACTAATACGTAAACTACTCACACTATGCTAAACACTCTGGGAGGCTGCATCAAATTTTTCAACAGCTAGTCAGTGAGTATTTATTGAGTCCACTGCGTATACAGTTGTGTGCTGCCAACTTGGCACACACATCAGTGATTAACATAATCCCTGCCCTCAAAGAGTTTACCATCTACAGGAAACAAACAAAAGAGAAATTAATGAAAAATATAGGAAAATACACTATTATACTGAACAATTGGTTAAAGATGGTTATACAGAGTGACTGGTGGATAACTGATGTTAATGAGAAAAGCTGCTTTGAGTTGGTCAGCTTTGTTATGTTTTAAAAACAGGAGAGAATATAATGGATGACTAATAGATGAGAAGCAGTTATAAATATAAAATTACAATTTGGACACTGAATGTAGCAACAGTAAGAAAGCATATCAAAGTAGGATAAAACCTAAGTAATTACCACAATGAAAAGCAAAATCATCTGGGGTAGAAAAAGAATAAAATTAGCCAGCTTTGAAAACATTACTGATGAGAGTGATAGCCTAATCTGGAAATTTAATAAAATTTAAAAATAAGTATTTGATACATTCATTCCTTTGCTCATTATTCAACCTAGGGAGAAAAATCTTTGCCTAGAGAAACTTAAATTTATTACCAGGACCAAGTTTCTGTAAAACTATGGGTAAATCAAACTGCTGATTATATGGTTATAATATTGCCTAACTCAATATTGCCTACCAAGTTATCTTTCTGTCATTCTGTGTGAGTCTGTGGGTGGAATGTTCAGATTTTCTAGGGAAAAAAACTTCAAAACAAACCCCAAAAAGGGCAAAATTATAAAGAATAATATGGATATGTACACACAAAGGTTCAGATATTACATGGAAAGTTAATGGTGTTCCCAGGACAATCCTGATCTTCAGTGCGGACGAGCAACTTTCCGTGAGCAGTTCAGGGTCCCACTTCCCAGGCCTAGACCCTCATAGTGAGGGTCTATGACTGGTCCTAAACACCACCCTACTTAGCTCTGCAACTCTTTTTTCTCCCCCTCTCTGAATCTGTCTTAAAAAATAAAGCACTCCACTTTTTCAAGATTGACATGCATATGCTGAAGATACATATTCTTTGGACAAAAAAGACCAAGTAAGCTAGTGATTACCACACTTCACATTTCTCTGTTTTCTCCATCTTATCAATATGTATGTTACCTAACTCCAAAAGGATATGCTGAGGTCGATTTTGTCAATCTGCATCCAAAATCTAGTGCAAACTTTCATTTGCTTATTCCCTATGAACTTACCAAGCACCAGGTGCTAGAGGGTATTAACATTATCCTTACCCTTAAGAGATGTACTTTACAGATCAACAATCTCTGTAAGAAAATTAAAACCTTTTCTTACTCAACCCAAGAAGATTCTGCTATCCCTGGAATTTGTTAGAGATGTGAGAACAGGTCCTGTTTCCAAACTTAACCTCATATCCGGAGCAGCTCTTTCAAATCATGTCTGTTCTACCTGTCTCCCTTGAATGAAGCTACTATTCACTCTGTTCTTTTTAGATTTTCCTCTCTAAGATAATAAACAAATGTTCATTCTGGAAAACAGAGAGCAGTAGAAAACCGAGAGAAATTAAGTTCACTACCGCCCCACATACTGCTGAAGTACCTTTTATTACTAGTTTAAAAGTTAAGCTATTATTTTCATTTAGTTTATCTCTTTCACGTGTTTTTTTAATCTGTATCTTTACACATGATTAAATATAACTCTATATAACAACTTTCCGCTCTGCTGTTTTTCCCTTACTGTAATTGTTATAACATCATTTACTTAACCATTTCTTCCCCGTTTAACAGCACTGTTTCCATTGTTTCCCTGTTTAGAAACTGTATGATGGGAATCTCTGCACATAAATTTCATCTGGATACACAGCTATTTCCTTAGAACAGAGGTATCAGGAGTGGCATTCCTATGTCAAAAGATATGACTGATGGTAAAGCTCCTGATATATGGAGCCAGTGATTTTCAGAAAATACCAATTCATACCACAAACTAGTAGTTCATGAAAATGCTCTTTAATCACAAACTCATTAACAAAGGGCAGACTCTCTTTCATTCATTCCTTCACTTTACTAAATTGGTAGGTAAGAAACAACATCTTACTGCAGTTTTTGCTTGTATTTTTTATTTAAGAATATAATCTATTTTTCATAGAGGCTAAAATGAGACTTGGATTTCTCCTAGGATCTTCAACATGGGTGGCCCAGTAACTTGGTCTGGTCTTTCTGGCCAGAGCTTAGTCACCGCCACTTCATCATCTCCTAAATGGCGGCCATTACCACCAGCATCCTTAGCAGCAGACTGCTCTCCCCAGGACACGCCTACACCCCAGTGGCAGACAGCTCAAATGGAGCCACCAGAAAACCAGCCTGGACTAGTCTTTACTCCCCCATAACTAGCGAGACAAGCCAAAAACACTGGAATAAGATTTTGTAGATTTCCTCAGAAACTCCCACTATTCTTAATACTTTTCTCAACCCTTCCTAGCGCCCACGGCATGGTTGAGCGCAGTACCACTTCCAAGAAGCCTAGTACTTACAACACAAACTGTGAGCCTGTGCATATTATGTATGTAAAGTACACAGGTTCTTACTCTTAGTAATTAAGTTACTACCGGATACGTACATATCAACCTGTGCCTGTATGTGTATAAAGTACACATGCTTTTATCCCTATTACCTAAGTTTTCCCACATATATGTGAAAAGATAAAGGCATTTTACTGCTACTTGTTCAAAATAGTGATGGCAATAAAAATACAAATAAAGTCATGGAAGACTGACCTTCCACTACAGAGAAGTGGGTGGGGGAGAGTTCAAGTGTTGTGATTCTAGGATGATAAAGAGAACTAAAGTCATCTGTAACATGGAAGGTTCAGGTGAGGAAAACTGGCATTAAGTTTTTCATTTCTTATGTTACTTACATACGATGAATCATAAAGATTGTTGGTCATAGCCTTTGTGATCTAATAGTGAAGATTTTAAACCCAAAAGCTAATCAGGTGTCATTCTCTGTTATGCAGATTTACTGCTAAACACACTGGAGGCTGTAAGGTATTTCCCCAACAGCCAGGATCTTCCACACGCACAAAGGTGGAGTAAGAGAGGTGACCAAGTATTTAGTCTTCAATGGTTTTAAACTTTGAAATAAACTTTTTGGTGGTAGTCTATAAACTCAACTGACTTACAAAAGGCAGGAATGGCCTTCCAAAAATAAAAGGCCTCAGCTACCTTACTGTGATTCTAATAAATAACTCATTTACTAGGTTTCTCTAGAGACGGCACTCTTGCATAGGACAATCAGTAACTCAGTCCTGTCCTGAGAGCTCTTTTCCAGCAACTAATCCACTTCATCGCCTTTGCTTAAGCTTTCCTTGCCTCACTTCAGACTTTTCCACTCCTACTTCAAGATTACAGCCTTGAAGTTTGCTCAAGGAGAGCAACACATTCCGCTTTGTGTCATCTCTTACAGCACAAGCGCACATGAGCCGTCTCCAGATGAACAGCAACCTTGCCGTCTGCTCATTCACATGTTGAATATTATACCTGAAATCAACTGAGTAAAGTATGCCTGGTAAAAGAATACTCAACAGAAAGCAAGACTGCAGTATGTCTCCTCTCCTCATGAATCTAAACCTACATTTACCCTGAAATTCTTAGAAGAGCCATTCAAATATTGCCCAAAAGATACTTCAAAGCTTAACTACCAAACTGCCTTACCTGACTGTATTCCACAGATAACTGATTTGTAAAATTCTTCAACCCATTCTCTATTATAACAATAATTTAAAAAAATAATGGCATCCATCACAACACTGACTGACAAAGTTAATTCAGTTAAAAGCCAACCAGTTAAACAGAGCAGCAGTACAATCTGGCAATATGACTGTGTTCACGACTAACCAGAACACTCCAGCTAAAGCAAACCCACTAAACTACAGAAAGAAATCCATGTGAATTTCCAAAGTCATTTTTGATCTTACTAGAGAAAGCAATCATACAGTAGATAATACGACTAAACACTGATGTATTAAAAGAGTTTAAAGAACAGAATAAGATAGATAGGTAGGTAGGTAGGTAGGTAGGTAGGTAGGTAGATAGATAGATAGGTAGGGGTTTAAAGCTGCATTACCTACCAAGTGCTTCCAACAATTCCCAGTGCTTCGGGAGATAGCATTTTAATGAACTAAGTACATGTATTCCGTAGGCTCAACCCACATTTCCTGATTTCTGTGACAAAGATTGTCATTAACCTACCAAGATCACCAGGAATGCTGTACCAGTGTGGCCACACTTAAGTAAACCTTTCATCTACTTGAGCAAAACAAAAACATTGTGAAACTGGTATGGCAGGTCATACGACTTAGCACTATTATACATCAGTTTCAGATGAGACCGCCTGACTAATCCGCGTACCTGAGACTCATACAGGAAAGGCAAACACGTGTAACCTGCACAAACTGGGAAAAACAAGAACTAGTCAATTCAAGTAATTTTTAGCAAAATAACCTTATTATGTAAACCATCCAGTGAGTACAGTTCTAGATGAAGTCTGATAGATTACATGTAATTGCTATATCTTGATGCAAAAAAAGACCTCGAGTTTCTAGTTATAAAGGTCCTCACTGAGTTATTCTACAAGACAATTTGTAAGTTTGTGACACACAAGTCTTCTCTGTAGACATCATTTGTAAACTTGAGTCCTCCAATAAAGATATTTACCATCTTAAATTCCTTTAAAATTTCCCTTACATAAAACTCTAAATGAAACAAGTGGTTTCTAGAATACTTCACCTACTTATTATAGGAAAAACTTTTTTAGTATCAGTGACTAAACAAGCAATCAAGATTTGCTTATAAAGACAAGGCTGGTGTGGGGGGAACCTCAGTGATATTCAAGACCAGGCACACAACTACTAATCTTTATATACAAGAAAGAATATACATTTCATGTAAAACATCTTTTCCATTTTAAAAATAACTTTTAATTTGCATTACTGGTATCAGACTAGATACCACCAGAATAAATAAAATTTAAAAGGGGAAAAGATTAATAGGACCAACAATACCACCATATGATGAGGGTGGGGAGCAACCAGAAACCCCATACATTGCTGATGGGAATGAAAACCTGTATGATTACTTGAAAAACTGATCGGCAGTACCTACTACAGCTTGACATATATTATTCCCAAGACCCAGGATTTCAATCTTGGGTATATACCCAAGAGGAGTGAACATAAAACATGTATAAAACTAAAAACATGCAAAAGAATGCCTCGTAGCAGCTTTGTTCTTAATAGTCAAAAATGGAAATGACCCAGATGTCCACCAACAAGATGAATACAACATTTTAACATAATCACACAGTGAAACACTATACAGTCATGAAAAAGAAGAAATAAACACTATGCCACAACATGGATGAACCTCACAGATGTAATGCTGGGGAAGAAAAACCTGATACCAGAGAATACACTCTATATGATTCAACTTTTATAAATTTCAAGAACTGGTATAACTAATAAAAGGGGACTCGAGATCTGTGGGGACGGAGATCAGAACAGTGGTCATTGTAGGGCGAATATTGTTGAGAGAAGGCACACAAGAGCCTCCTGGGGTGCTGGAAATATTTACTGAATTGACCTGGGTAGTATTCACAAAGGTGTATACATATTCACACATATATAAAAACTCACTTGAGTCATACTCCATCTTACCACTTTCTGGCTTCCTGACCTTTATAAGTTATTTAATCCCTCTAAACCTAACTTTTCCTCTATACGATGGGGATAATACCTTTGACACAGGGTGGATATTAAGATTAAAACCATTCAAAAAATGGTAGTAACTATTATCACCTGTTTTTTTATTTGCATCAAAAGAGGAATATGGTGAAAGGATTTATGAATGCCAATAGCAAAAAGAAAGAACCTACAGTCATGGAAAAAATCAGACACAAGTTTTTAAACTTTGGACAAGTCTGAAGCCACACAGTATAGAACCAAAAGGCTGAACACAGCTTAACAAAAATTAATATGCAGTCACAAGAAAAGGATAAATTACGTTTATGTAATCTTAGAAGGTGTGAAGACATATAATAACAGGAAAAGTTTCCAGTTGACGTGGTTAAATAAAATAAAAGCAATTCTAACACCTAAGGGTTGGTTATCTTCAGTTACCTGGAAAAGGCAGTTATGCAAAGTGAACAGATAAGAAATTAATCATTTCTTATTAATTTTAAGTAATTTTCTCTCCTAAATAAAAACTGTCAGTTTGATTTAAAGCCTCTCATACTCCCTTTTACTTAAGAACAGTCAGCAGAGAAGATGTTCTAACACTAAGGAGGTGTTTATTTAATCCCAAATTGCTCATAATAGCATAGCTTTTAATTATAAAATGCAAATGCCATGTTTAAATTACAACTATAGCAAAGGTGTTACAGTTTTAACATTATTTTCTGGATTTTTTTCTTATAATAATGGTCAAAAGTAAAATTATTATTTCTTATAAATTTTATGTTTCTGCACAGAGAGCTTTCTCACTAAAACAAAACAGAATCTAACTTTTACCAATCAATGCAATGCCAGAGCGCTAAGTTAAAAAGCTTACCTAACACAATACAGTTCAGCACATAAGTAATTGCAAAAGATCATTTCAATCTTCAAACTTTTACTACAGCTTTTACAAATTCTATTTGAATTCAAATTTGAATTCTAATTCAAAATTCTAGTTTGCTCATAAAAAGCTACTAAAAATGTAAAACTAGTTTGAAAAACTACTACAACTGTATAAATTAAATACAGAGACATTTTCCTTTTTACAGTTCTCTTCAGCTCACCAAGAAAATTTATGCCTAAGAGTAACTGAGGTAATCCTTCTTTAAGCTAATATGTCCAAAATTATTGCTATGTATTAATTTGTGTCAACTTTTCAAAAGCATAACACTTTGATGTTATTTTTATATCTCCATTTTTTTCTGGCACTGAACTGCATATTACTGGAGAAACCAAAGTAAAACTCAGGCTTTATCCAAGTTCATTTTAAGCTAGGCTTTAATTTTCATTTAAGCTTTATCTTTCAATGCCCACATTTAAATTTTCTAAAACAAACCTCATATTCCATAAGGAAGCAGTCAAATATATTGTTAGCAAAATCATTAAGATGTCATAGTCCCAGGAAAGGCAGTATGGAAGAATGCATTTTCAAGAAAAAATGCATTTTCACACACAGAAACAAGTTATAGTTTTAAACAATAAACCGTAAGTTACATCATGACACGAATAGAGATGTTAAAAAGAGAGAACTGCAAAGTCCCTTTAAGGCCAACAGGATTTGCTTTTATATTCATGTTACGTGAATTCTTTCATTAAGGTTTCAAAAAACAACATTTATGAAAAGCAGTTACTATGTTATGATGGAAGCCATTTTAAGACTTAGAAACCAACTTTTGCTAAAAGCACAAATATATAGTAAACAGTAACTGGAATTCAAAGGGGTTGGGGATGAGTCCAACACAATTACTTGTAGCTGAAACTGGACCCAAAAAACTCCAAAATTTTTTAGATCTCTAGGAATTAAAAAAACATTAAAAGCTAGTCACATGTTTTCAATTAAAAGAACACAACTATACTTGCATCTGAGCAGATTATCTGTGCTGGGTTTAAGTCTACTGCCTACTAAAAATTTAAATGGCTAGATTTGTAAGCAGGTTGAAAACTAACACTCAATAATTAAAAAGAAAACCACCTACACTTGAATACATTCCACAGTCTCACAATCTACAACATGATTGCATCTATTTCAAGAATGCTAGTCCCAACTAATTCCTAATTCTAAATGTAAAAAATGAGTCTTTCTCTGTGGAAGTTGATAGAAAATTCTACCAAAATCCCCTTTGACTGTTTTAGTCATAAGTTCTGTTGTTGTTTACTACTGTTTTGCGGGAAGGGTGGCGGGTACTTTAAAAAAAAAAAGTGTAATATGATTATGGTGTATGACATAAGATATACTGGTATTTAAATAGATTTTAACAGCAAATTTAATGCTTCAAACTAATTTTTTTTTCTGTTTTAAATAACTCACAGGTGACCAATGCTTGCTTATTACTATAGTCTATTTAATCTTTAAAGATCAAACTCCAGGAGTCCATAGTTCAGAGAAACACATGCTTTACGAAACCTGGGATGTGGTTGCTTAACACAGAGAAAAGTAAAAAGCACTGAAATCATCACACACCGGCAATGGGAAATAAATATTCTTTTTCAGAGTACAGTGCCTTTATTTTAGTCATTACCTCAAGTCATCAAAACAGTCCTGAAAGGTAAATATTATTACCTTCGTTTTACAAAGCAATGGAGGAAACTGAATTTCAATAACTTGCTTGAGGTCTCACTGCTAGTGGCAGAGCAAAGATTTAAACCTAAGATTTCACATTCCAAAGGCCATCTTCTTTTCACTGTCCCTTTACCCACTGCAGCCTATGGCTGTAGCATTCATCAAGGAGCTGGCAGGACCAGTCTTCAGCTGCTTGCAAGGCATGTTGAAAGACTGGGCTTTTTTTATTTGCTAATGTGAATGAATTAAAAGACTCAAAAGCAAATTGAACAAAGTCAAGAATAATGAGGCGTGCACTAGGATGTCGATGTGTATCCCAGGGCGCTGGTGCTGTAAAATCCCCGTGGCTGAATCCGACCCAGATTGTCCTCAGCTCTGTGCTGTTGCTGGAGCAGAAGGGTCTCCTGGACCCTCGGGGGACAGGTGTGAAGCAGTAAACTCTGCTTTGTCCTCGGCGCTGGCCTGACAGCAGCCGTTTCCCTTATGACCTGTATAGCTAGGTTCTTTCACACACTGCCAGGCCATGTGAATGTCCATCTGCAGCAGAAAGTTTACATGAGATTTGAAAATATCATAGCCCGTTTCTGAAGGGCCTGCAGTTTACCAGTGTGCCAAGGCATGGAGGTGGGAGATCTGCTGGCCTGGGCCCTTCTGTGCAGCCAACCAAACAGGAACGCTGATGGGGAGCACTCTCTGCCCTCATCATTTCGGCGATCCTGAAGGCCACCAGGCCCCCTTGCTCAAGCCAAGGTCCTTCAGCCAGGCCGTTTCACAACAACACTCTTGCCTGACCAATACAGCACTCCTATTTTCTAAGAGTGGGTACTATTGGTCAGTTACCCTGTCGTGCAATAAATGCTCTGTACATAAACATGCTTATTAATTGTGAATTTCACTACTTCCTTCTTTTCACCATTTCCTCTATTTCATGTCAGTCCTCTCCTTTCTGTTTCTGCTGTAACTAGCCTCATCCAGCTCCTCATGATCCCACCATGCAGTAACCTCTTCACGAACCAGTCTTTAAAATCCCTTCTATACACTGCTGCCTAACTGACCTTTAAAATCGGTTTTTCACTTCAGTTTCTTTCAATGGCTCTACATAGTGAACCGAATCAATTTTTAACACCTTTGCCTAAATTTTAATGCCCAGTTTGTATTCTGCCTATTTATTTATCCAACCTAATTTCCTACCTCAGATGGACACCAAAGAACCTAATCTGTCTCTACAATTAAACAATCACAAATCAGACCAAGTAAGCCCTCCTGCTTCCTAACCCTACGTCTGTCCGCTTGCAAGAACTTTAAGGGTATCGAAACGTCTCAGACACACATTAGAAACTTCCAGCAGTTCCCCCACTGCTTATGTAAATTCAAACTTTCAATAAGATCTTGAGAATTCTTCATGATCTGGCCTCAAAATATCTTTCCTGTCTTCTTCTTACTACAACCAGCGGGCATCCTGTTCTGCAGTGTCACAGAGCTCTTACACTCATTCGGCAGCGGTCACCCTGCTCCCCCCGCCCCCGGCCCATGTCTGTCTGCGTCACGGTGCTCAAGTTGGATTCATAGCTCCGTTATCTCTACCTATTAACACCCTCCCCATCTCTCAAGGTTCTGCTCCTACTTCACGATCCTTCCTTGATATCGTTTCTGAGCATTAGATCACCCTAGGTGGTTTTTCCACAAAACTTTCTTTATATTGCATATCTGACTCTGTCTTGTATTTCAGTTATATTGGCCCACACATCCTATCTTCTCTTTTAGAGCATGAAACTCTGAAGGGCAGGGGGCTCTGGCCTGATCTTGACATCAATCCTAGTAACTCGTAGCACAGGACCTTTCTTAAAATACCTGTTATAATGAATACCAATAAATGGGATGTATTTGGATCCTTGGCAGAAACCATCAATACTCTACCTGGTAGATGTGGTGAGAAATAAAATATAAGCAAAATGACAAAAAAAAATAAAAAGTTAAAACTTTTAAAAGAAGCTGCTAACAGCACTTCATATATCTCTCCCTAAGTAAACCATGGTCATTTTCCCAGCCACCCTGAACGTGGTCCAGCCACTCCTGTCTCCAAGAGCCCTACACACACTGCCCCCCCACCCAATACTCGCTTTCTCCAACATCCACACTAAGCTATTTTCCTGTGAGACATACACGCTTGCACCATAACATTCCCTAGAAAGAAAGCAGGGCTGAGCCCAGTGCTCTCGACCACGGCAGAGCCAGTGGCTACCCATCAGTGTCTGTCAAGGAAAACACGACACTAAAACAGCTGAACAGCCTTTCCACTAAATCTGAAAGGCTTGTTGTTTTAATTGTGGTAAAATACACATAAGATAAATTTACCATCTCAACCATTTTTACCCGCACAGTTCAACGGCTATAAGTGCATTCATGCTGCTGTACAACCAACCTCTAGAACTCTCTTCTCCTTGCAAAACTGAAACCCTAGTCATCAAACAGTAACTCCCCACTTCCCTTCCTCACTGCCCCCTGCCCCCAACAATTACCACTCTGTCTCTATGAATTTAATGACAGTAACTTCCAAGGTACAATTGATAAAAGGTCCTAGGTTTCTTCTCTCTCAAACAAAATTACAGATTTTGGGGGGAATGATGCTAGGATTTGAAGGTTTTTTTTTTTAATTTGTTCTTATCTTTAGTACAGAACTCAATAATATACCTGAAATGTCACATGAAACAGTATCACCTACAGAAGAACCAACCTTTTCTAAATGATTTGTCTGTTCTGACAAACTAATGGCAGTTAAAGTAAGTTCCTTATAGTTTTAAAATTAAAAATATTTGAATTTTTTTTCATTAACCACAATAATGCAGTCATTCTCAGGATGTTAAAAATTAATTTAATAGAAGCAAAACAACAAAAAACCCTCCAACAGTCCCTTTGGGCTTGTAGAAAAACCAGAACTTCTATTAGTTAACTTTTGTTAAGTCAGTTTTGCAGATCTAGTTTTCAGAAAATTCCAAACAATGCTATAAATTATTTCCCTCAAAGTTTAAAACTTGCAAATAGTGCTTTATGCTCTTCCCAATGCTTATACCAATTCAAGTAAACTTTCTTTCATGCTGAGACATTTTTAGCTGAATACTGCCCTATCACTACTTTGCAGGAAACCTAAATAAGTTGGCTTTTCTCTGATTCTACACCTACAAGTATAGTTTTTATTTAATCATCCTAACACTAATCTAACATAACTGCTAGATTCTCACATGCTGAATTACTGCCAACCTTATAACATTCTGGAAAACATTAGATACTGCAGGTGTGCCAGGACACACACATAGTAAGATTAATATATTATTATTTCATTCTATTTGTTGTTTTTTTTTTAAAGATAGCTTTCTCCCTATCCCACAACTTAAAACATATTTTTGTCCCTTTGCAGTTACTTACACACACACCCCACATAGTTAGAAACATCTTCTGGAATACTGTTTAGCTAAGCAGCAACATTCATGTAAGGTAGATTCTAAATATGCTTTTTAACACATACGAAATATAAGTAATGTCACTGGATAAAGTACACGAAGATAGTATTTCAGAAATAACTGCCTATAAGCCATTAACCATTAACTTATATTCTATTTCACTACAGGCACTGAGCAGAAAAGGTAAATATTTAATATCCTCTTATGGTCAATAAATCTGAATTATTTCAGCAGTCTCTGCAAATACATTAGCAAATGCCTCTGGTTATAATCCCACCTGTTAGTAAACAATTTTCAGAGCACAAAGTCACTAGTAGAATTGTAGTTTACTCAATGCCTCAAATCACATTTTCCTTTAAAATTTATGTTTTCATAAATAAATCAGTGTGAAGTCTCTACTTATACCCTTTCTGGTCCTTATCTTTCTGCCATGCATAACACACTTCTAGAATGTCACCAATAACTTAAATAATGGATGGATCTTTCCATACCATCACTATCCCAAAGATAATCCCAAAATTCAAGAATCAGTGATGATTTACGCTGGCACATTAATATGGGTGACCAAGCTGAAATGCTGAGGACAAAAGACTCCATCTTCTCTTTCATTAAGAATCTGAATCTTAATGAAGCTTTCATTTGAATTTAGGGTTAAGAAAAAATGAAAGAACAGTTAATATGAGTTTTACAAGAGAAAATTATCTTTCTAGAAAAATGTCTTTCAAACCCCCATTTTAGGACTGGCTGTTTGGAACCTGGGACACTCTCTCTTATGAGCAATGCTATAAATGGTTATCAGGTCCTCAGACTAGCAACAAAAGCCTTTTTAATCCATATATTCTAGTTTATATTTATAGTTCTGTAAAAGCTAACTGGCATGAATAAAAACATTCCAATAAGAAAATTCAGACTCCCCACTGGGGGTGTCAGGAAGCCCCTACCCTCCAGCTCGCTGCAGTGGACAGAGGCCAGGACCAGCCTGTCCACCACTGGACAGAAGGGGAGAAGGCTGTGTCTCCCACTGAGTGGACAGGGGTCCCCGCAGGGCCAGAGGGGAGGCACGCTGGAGATGGAGGAGATGGTCTAGGGAAGATGAAGGGGCAGGAAGTGGCGGGGAAGGTGTGAAGGTGGCTCAAGATCAGGATGAGGACTGGGCACTTTGAGCTTGAGGGAAGACAGCAATGGCCAAGGATGGTGAGTGCAACAGAGCTCACCAGCCTGGGGCCTCTTCAACTCATCTCACCTCTGCCCAGAACTTCACTCCTCCTCTGGCCGGCTACAGAACAGAACGGCTACAGAACAGAACGTAGCCTCTCTATGTCCTCCTTAACAATAAACCCTCTGGATCTCTAAGAATTTTTACTGCTAATAACAACAACAAGAGTGGTAAGTGGGCCCTCTTATGCCCTGATCAGTGGTGCATCCTTTCTGGAGGCAAAGGAGACTCCATTCCAGGAACTGGGAGAAGCTGGGCATGGAGGGAAGATGCTAGCTGCTCTCTGGACCAAGGCAGAGTTAAGTGGGAATGAGGGGAGAAAAGGTTCCAGCAGCAGGTGACAGATCCGGGGAGCAAACTTCCAAACTGTAGGAAGCTGCACAAAACACATCTAGCTTATGTAGATCAGGGGAGCGAACCACCAAACTGTAGGAAGCTGCACAAAACACATCTAGCTTATGTAAATCAGGGCCTGCTCATTAGCAAAACTTCAACTATTCAAAAGACAAAACGGAGTTCTAAATAGTATTATAAAAAATAAACACTTAACTGTCTCAAAAAGACAGTTTATGTCATGTAAAATGTGTCTCAAGTGTAGTTAATGTTAACATACTCCTTTCTAACTGCTGATGCCAAAGCTGCAGTTTTCTAGTAAATTACAGCGGCCGAGATAATCGAGCAATTTGCCGTCCAAGTTCTTCAGTCACACCTGGAAACAGTTAAGCCTGTCATGCCCTGTATGTTAATAGTTAGGAAGCAGAGCCTGTAGATTAACCACATCTGAAGAGTTAAATTATCATTTCATACAACTCCAAAGGATCACAAATAATGCAATCTGGTTACTCCCCAGGGGTAAAAAGGCAATGTGTGACACATGGAGATCTGGGGATAAATAATTACTCCAAATCACAGACAGTTTTTCCAAAGAATTTGTAAATGTGCCATGCATGGTTTATAAATTTTTTCTCTGCTCAAAAGTTGTCTTCAAATTTAGAAATAGGATTTTTCAGCCAGATAAAATTTCAAAGCATTTTGTAAGAAGTATACTTGGATTAACAGCACATGCACCCAACTACTACCCTAATGGGTACTTTTTCTCTCTACAAGGGCAGACAGGGGGCTACAAAAACCAGTCAGCACAAAAACAATGAACAGTAGCAGTTTGATAGCAACCAAAACCTTGACTTACAGAAATACACATAGTGCTTGGACCCATTCTAAGTATCCTGTAAAATCCTATTAAAATGATGAATCACTCATAATTTAGATTTGTTTTAAGCTAATCTGAACTCCTAAACTCCTAAATGCAGCACAAGCATTAAATCCCTCTCACAAAGGATCTATGATAAACGCCAACTTACTTTGCATAGTATTTGCTGCTACTACTCTCCAAATCACACATTATTTTTTATTATTAATATTCACCAGGACTCAAAAGAGATCTCCAACACCCTCAAAAATTTTTAAGTGAGGCCAAAAACTCCAGGTGATTTGCCTAAGGTGAAACACTGCCAAAGGATGGAGAAAAAGTAACTTCCAGTTCACACAGCCAGCGAGCAGCAGCAGAGCCCCTGGGATGAACAGGGAGTGAGAAGCAGGGCTCCACGTCCAACAACCTCTCCCCACACCAACTGCAGCTCCCACTCCAACCCCACTGCTCTAATCCAAATACACAGAACTGCAGTGCTTGCTGCCTTTTCATGAAATGACACCTCCTTCTAAGAGAGTTACCTTTACTACGGGGAATGAGAATCCATGCTACTGTCTATACACGAAATTATCAACTTATCTGTGTTCAAACACAGAACATATTTTGTTTGTTGTGACATTTTGAGATGTACAGAAATATACTGATGGAATCCTAACTGTAATCATTTAATAATAAAATGTTTAGTCAGGAGTAGAACATTTTACATGTATCTCCTTCTCCAAAGCTGCCAAGATCCTGCTTTTCCGGCCCTCGCTCTGGCCACACCACTGCACCTGCCATTCTGACCTGTTCAATGACTTTTTAATAACTGTTTACAGCCACTGGGCATAAATATCAAAGTGCTTGCTACACATTAATTACTTCTCCTTCTCCTAACATCTCTATTTACAGAGATAAGCAAACCGAGACTCAGATCAGGCCTGTGTCTGCACAGAGGGCAGCAGTTTTATATTGCTAAAGCTTAAAATTCTGACTATTGTTGAAATGATTATCAATCTGAACATAAGCTGCCTGCTTTTTTTCCTTTAAAAAGATTAACTCCATCATAAGAAATTATGTTCTTTTGCAAAATAAGGAACTTTGTTTACTGTATGTCTACATCCAAAAGCCTCACTGGACTAGAAGCACCAAGCAGGCAGCTTCTGGGTCTGCATTATTCACCGCTGCCCTGCTGGTTGCTAGCCCAGGGCCTAGATCATACTGAGAACTCAGAACAGATCTTTGGACAACAGAGGGAGGCAGGAGTGGACACTACAGGAAAAGACGAGGCTGGCGAGTCCACCTCTGTACTCAAGATGATAGAATAAACATAAACTAAATTTTTAAAAATGGTAGCAAATTAATGCTTAATCTAATTTTCCTATGTACGTCTGTTCAGTGTATTCCCAAATCTTTTATCATGATGGAATTTCATAAACTTAACTTGCTGACAGGCTAATGGACAGGTTAACTATGATTTTTCAACTACAAAAACATGATTTTCATCTTTCCCAATACCTCTCATGTAAAATATACTGGCAGATTCACATTAAATTGGACAAAATGGTTTTCTTTAGTATGAATAAAATTTAATCTCTTCTTTTTAATCATCTTGATTCTATAGATTAAGAAATACAAATAGTGATATACTGCCTACATCCATAATGAATTCACATACAGTAACTTTTATCTTAAAATTTAAAATACCATCATTTCAGCCACTCATGAATGATACTTAACTCATCTTTTACTTAAAAGAAATATGCAAATATCTAGCCTTGTTACTAGATCAGAAACCAATCAAGGTCACTATGGCGATGCCTCTGGACTCACTTCCCACAGGGCTTCATCCCGCTACAGAGCCCGCACCTGTGAGGAAGCATCAGTCTTGGAGGAGCGTGGCTCAGACACTCGCCTATCTCTAGAAAGGCTACCTTGACGGTACTTCTGTATTGTTAATTCACATTGGAGGAGTTAAACATCTTAGGAAGACAGTGTAAGAGGTTTCACTGAAGGAAACTATAAACAACTGTAATCATTTAATCATTTTCAATCAGTATTTGCTGAGTGTGCTAACACCTGCGTCAATGAAAAAGAAAAAGCAGAGTCAGAAGTGGTTCTTACCCACTAGGAGCTTAAAATCGAGTAGGAGATATTAAGGACCCACATGGCCACAATACAAAGCAAGAGAAGTGCCCTGGAAACAACAAAGAGAAGCCTTCTGCGGGGCACCACAGCTAGTGGGGAACGTGCCAGATCGCCCTTGACACGCTTCCCTTCTATAGGCGGAGATGAGGGAGAGGGTGCTCACTGGAGAGCAAACAGCTAAGTAAAAACTCAAGAATGCAGAACAGAGGTGGGACACTCAGGCCCAAATACAATATGGGTGAGGCAGGAAGGGAGACAAACCAGGGAAGGAATGTTGGGGCACTACTGCAGGAGACCCAGAAAGCTAAGGGGCTTGGACCTAGTCGAGAAGGTGGTGGGCAGAACCAAGGCACCTGAGGCTACAGAGTGGTCTGACTGCCATGCAGGCTGAACCCTAAGTCAGTGTGGAAGATAAACAGGACTCAGCCAAAAGGACAGGCGGGTGTTACAATCATCCAGGTACCAAGCACTGAGGGTCTGAGTGCAGGTGGTGACGGAAGGAATCATGGGGTTGTCACGTTGTATGACACTGTGAGGGTAGGCTGCACAGAGCTTGCAAGAAAGAGTCAAAGCAACTAGTGTTTTGAGCCTGGATGAGTAGCAGTGACAATTAACAGAAACCAGGCAACCTGGAGGGAGAACTGGTCTGGGTGGAGGGAAGTCAGGAGTTTCACTCTGGTTGTGCTGCAGGGAAGGTGTAAGCAAGACACCCCGGGAGAAATGCCAAGCAAGCAGTTACAGCTTAGAAGAAAGGTCAGGCTCAGGTTATAAATTTGGGAGCCATCTAATAAAGGCGATGGCAAAAAGCTTGGATTGGATGAAATCACTCATAAAAAGGGCATACTGGCAGAGGAGGGCGAAAGTTTGAAAATTCCTACCTGCGGGGCATGGAGGGAAAAGGGGAAGAAAAGCTAGCAATGGATCGCAGTATTGGCCAGAGACATGGAAGAACTGAAGCCAAGCTCAGTTCAGTTCAATAGGAGTTAGTGGGGCGCGTCCCATGTGAGCATTAGACGAGAGGTAAAATGATGAATAAACAGTGAAGTCCCTACTTTAAAAATGTGATGTCAAGAAAATAAAGACAAAAAAAAAAAAAAAAACATTGCAAAAAGAACTCTGGAGGACATAATTATAGCTACAGATATAGCAGAGACTTTTAATTATCATAAAAGAAAACAATGAGCAGTTCTGTCAATAGCTGAAAATAGCACAGAATGGATAACATTCTAGAAAAATACGCATTATCAAACTTGCCTCAAGAATAAATTGAAAGCCTGTAGTAACCATTAAAGATGGATTTTTACCTGCTATCCCTTAAGATATAAAATAAGCAAAACCATATGATCATATCACTAAATACAAATTAAAAAGAAAACATAAACTACTGGCAATGGGGACTTCCGTGACCTGATAAAGGCCACCCCGAGGCTGGCCATCACTCTGGGTGGTCTCCAGTCAGGACAACTCCACATCCCAAATTTTAACAGGAAAAGTGACTGCATGTGCAGTCAGGTCAGCATTTCATTCAATCCTGAATTCCATTTGATACTAAGGAAAACCTTCACGTCATTTTTGAAAAGGAAAAACTAGATTCTAGCCATCTCAAATTTTCTTTAATATCTATTTTGTGTATATCATCTGTGAATTTAATTTTCATGATTTTTTTTCAATCTGTACTCCATCGTGGTGGTACTAATTTCCACAAGTTTACTCTCTAATATACAAGAATTCTTCATTATCCTAAAACTGACTCACAAAATTCCTAGAAGCACTCTTACCCCACCCTCAATTCTAGCATGATGGAATTTGAGGAATTTATTCAAGATCCCATTTTATAATAACCTCAATTATATCCTCCTCCTTCCTCGGTATTAATGCTGTAAGGAATAAATATTTATAGTATACTGCTGTAAGTCCAGATACTTCATTATTTTTAATTAACAGAACAACATATAGCTTTTATCTTGGGTGTGTATAAAGCATGATTTTGTACAATGGCAAGACAACATGCTGTTCCCACACTCTTCCAAAGAATGCCTAGCTTATTACTGACATATTATTGATGTTCTTAGCACAGTATCTACAGAGAATCTTCTACCACAGCGGATAGATTCTTACCCTGGTCTTAAGTAAATTCAGGACTCCTAAGTTAATAAATGTAATTCATACGATTTTCCCCTAAACAGACCACTGAACAGTATCCCACACTTCCTTCACTCATAATCTGCAATTAGGTTTTGTTCCTGGAGTATTTCATTACTCAAAAAAAGGTCAAAATTGACTGTACATGCCCCTCTTTACACAATTTATAAAAATAGAAAATGAGGTTAGTACTAGCACCACCAATTCCTTGGGAAACCATAAAATATTTGGGAAAAAAAACTTTCTCCTCTAGAGAAGTGACAGTTCACAACCAACATTCACTTCCTGTTTCCAGGCCAATGTGACTTCATGAATAAACACTTCTCCATCTTACAGGAACACAAAACATTTTATTCCTTTTGGATTAGAACCTATAAAGTTTTTATAAAGCTTACATAAATCATCTTTTCTATTTCTCTCACCAACATACTCCAATAATCCCCTAAAATAACTCCAGTATACCAATCAGGCAGGCTTTTCTTTTGTAAAACCAGATTCAGTAATATTTTTGTTTCAAATGCCAGAATATTAGAATACAGCAAAAACAGCTGACATGAGCTTTTCTGTGACTCCTCTACAAATCTTCTTATAATGAGACCTATACTGACAACCTACCTTTATAGTAACATAATTGGTATAAAGGGTAAGAGGTTATGCATTCTAGCCAACAACTCCGTAACTCATTTGTTTTCTCGAAACTATTGAGTGAACGACTGTTATCAAGTGACTGACTGCATTTGTTTGCTAATTAAGCCAAGAATATTCTATTCTTTCAACAGTTATGTTGGCTTCTAAATTTTAAACAAAATTTTAGGTAAAGATTCCATCCAAACCCATGCCTATTTTTCATCCCAGGGTATGTAATTTACACATGAACATCAATCAGTTCCAAACATTACTAATGAATCTTTACCTGGGTTTTTTCACTTGAGAGGGTTTATTTGGGTTCATTTTTAATCTTTACAAGTAACTCTTTGATTTGATTTTGGCCCACTTAATTTCTAATTTACATCTTGCACATTACTCTTTCTTAATTTGGCAGTTTTTTTCCTTTTTTTGTTTTTTTGTTTTTTTTCTTTTTAAAGAAAGCTATCTTCCTTTTCACAAGCGTCAGCCGAGGCAGCCAGTGCTGCCTGCTCCGCAAAGGTCGAGGCCATGTTCAGCTCCAGTGCGAAGATCGTGAAGCCTAATGGTGAGAAGCCAGACGAATTCAAGTCCGGCATCTCCCAGGCCCTCCTGGAGCTGGAGATGAACTCGGACCTCAAGGCGCAGCTGCGGGAGCTGAACATCACGGCGGCCAAGGAAATTGAAGTTGGCAGTGGTCGGAAAGCTATCATAATCTTCGTCCCGGTCCCTCAACTGAAATCTTTCCAGAAAATCCAGGTCTGGCTGGTGCGCGAGTTGGAGAAAAAGTTCAGCGGGAAGCACGTCATGTTCATTGCTCAGAGAAGAATCCCGCCTAAGCCAACTCGAAAAAGCCAAACCAAAAATAAGCAAAAGGGTCCCAGGAGCCGCACGCTGATGGCCGTGCATGACGCCATCCTGGAGGACCTGACCTTCCCAAGTGAAATAGTGGGCAAGAGGATCCGCATGAAGCTGGACGGCAGCCGGCTCATAAAGGTGCACTTGGACAAAGCGCAGCAGAATAACGTGGAGCAAAAGGTTGAAACATTTTCTGGTGTCTATAAGAAGCTCACGGGCAAGGATGTTAATTTTGAATTTTCAGTTTCAGTTGTAAACAAAAATGACTAAATAAAATAGTATTCACAAAAAAAAAAAAGCTATCTTCTATAATCAGGGCTTCTAATTTTTCAAAAGGTCATGAGGAATTTCTACCCTAGCATGTGATCCAAATAATCTTCTATTTATTTATATATTTTCATGGATGTATAGTTGATTTATAGTGTTGTTAGTTTCCGACGTACAGGGAAGTGATTCAGTTAGGCATATATATATTATTTTTCATATTCTTTCCCACTATGATTTATTACAGGATATTGAATATAGTTCCTTATGCTATATAGTAGGACTTTGTTGTTAATTAATCTTATATTTCATGCTTTTTCCAAGATAATTCAGAAAGATTTTTAAAATAAACACTAGTATTCAGTGATGTTTTTATATCCTTTTAATTAACTTAGTAAATATTTATTAAGCAATTACTATAGTCCAGGCAAAGTACTTGGGGTACTTGGTGTTTATAGTACAGTGGTAACTTAATCAGAGGTAAGTACTATTATTCTTGTTTTTAAATGAGAAGGGTGAAGGTCAGAATGCAGAAAAAAAAATGCCCAATATCCCAAAGTTTACATGTGGCAAGAGTCAAAATTGGAACCCAGGTCTTTTTACTGTGAGAATTAGGCTCTTCCAACCTACACACCGACATAAAGCGAAATGAGACACAGTCCCTACAATGAAGAAGGTCACAGGCATATAGCAAAACCACCCCCAGCACAACATGGAAGTCCTATCAATTTTCCTAATGTCATTTTGTATTAGAAGTTTTTCTGATTTTATTTTGAGGCTTTTCCTATGTAAACTTACTAAATTAAACCATGTGCAGTTAAATATTTACTGACCGCCTATCACTTCGAATGAACTGTAAGTGCTCATAGTAAGGATGCAGGGCAGTTAAGAAATACATTTTACATCATGAACCAATACACACAATAACTGGAACCAAAGTTTCAGCATTTAGCATTACTACATGTGATATACTCTCATCTATCACACTATTATTAATGCTGGTCACAGCCCACTAAATTAATTTTACAACCCACTTACCATTCACACTCCCCAATCTCCAGAACACTGTCCTATAAGTGGCTGACCAGGCCAAAGCTCCACTTTTGCTTCCGACTCAATCTTATCATCCTTTATAAATGACACATTTATAGCCGACAGCACCCATAAAGGCCTATTTTACTACTATGCATAATAGTGGTATAACAGAATTCAAACCACTCTACACTTAATATGTTCTCATATTTAATCATGCACTACTTTTAAGAGCTTCAAATTTATCCTAATTTGAAAACATTAGGTTATTAGATCCAAACTATTAATGCAAATTAAATTGTACTTTACAAATACTTTTTAACAATTAACTACCAAAACCTAGCTTAAAGTTATCACAGTGACAGTCTATTACCATTAAAGAAAACGTACTTAGGAAAACCAACCAACTTAACCAACTTGGGTGTTTAAGAAAACCTGAACCATCCTTAAACAGAGTTTAGATAGGACAACTTTTTCTTTAAAAAATTTTTTTTTTAGTCTGGGGAATCTCTTTGAGCATAATGAATGGAAGAGAACTTTGAGATAAAAATGATGTTTACACACATTTCAAAAACTCTCTTAGGTTTATAGAGTTAAGTGATTTGACCGAAGTCATAAATGTCATTCATCACAGAACCTCCATAGCACTTGGCTGGTGTTCTATCAGTGGGATCTCTTTTCACTATGCTCCACATTGTCCACATCTTAACAAAAACTCACCAGCAGCAATAACAGCGGCTAACCTTGGTATCTAAAATTCTAAGGTAATGATGCTCTGACCCACACAACTGAAGTATACTTGATTATGTAACCTCGTGCACTATCCTCTAATTTAATTCCTCTGTATACGTCATAACTCTTCAATAAGATCTTTAGATATGTCTTATAAATAAACTAACCCTTATAAACTATTAAAAATGGTAAATGTAATTTAACCATAGAACTACTTAAAAGTCAGTTTCATTTTTAATCTCCTTAATTGCACACAATGCCTGCCAAGACTTTAGCTCTGGATTCCATCATGTTGCTGCAACCATCGAAAGAAAACCATTTCTCCTCTTAAAAAAAGGAACTGCTCTCTTTATTTACACAATCTACCCTCTCCCAAGGGTATGACAAAGGTTTCAACTGTAATTTCAAAAGCATTATAAAGCATCACAAATATTATGAAGATGCATGTCATTTTCATCTTTTCTCAGATTGTAAAGGCATTGCTTTTATAAAAATGATTTAAACAGTTATTTTTAAATATTCCTATACAACAGTGTGATGTTTTCAAACACCAAATCATAAATCTGATTGAACTTTATAACTATTTACTTTCATATTTTGTTGATAGGGCTTTAGTTTTGGTTATTCTCAAAGGCTAGAAAGAAAAAATTTCATACTCATTAACAAATCAATTAGAAAGAAGCCTGTGTCTTTTCATATGGATTCTTCCAAAGGCAGTTCTAGGAGAAAATTTACAGGTGACCTGTGTGGTCCTTCTCCTTTGTAGGCAGTAACATACTCCTCAAAAGACGTGAGCTTTGTAAATGCGCTACTTTAGCACAGGATAACTGTGTTCTACTACACAGTAATCCGAAATGCATTTTAAAATGTGGCATAACCCTAATCCAACAGTTCAGGGATGAGGGACACCAGGCCTCCATCTTTGATGAAATTGAACAATGTTTCTAAACCCCAGTTACAAAATCTCTTGACAATGGATCTACAGGAAAAATACTTGACTCTCAGATGAATATTATTATTGAGTTTAATATTAATAATAAAAACAAGCACTTACTTAATGCTAAAGGATTCCATGTAAAATAGTTTGCCTAACAGCAATCTTTAAAAATAACAGAACTTTATTTACACAAGAGTAGAAAAAGATGTTTATCCTTCACATAGCATAGATTTTGAAAAGCTGATGTTTTATTATTCTCAGAGACTAGAACAGTTCCAATATAATGACTTTATTTATGGGAAAAATTAGGCCAATCAAAGCCTACTGTAGTTAAAGGTGTTTTGGCACAGATGTTGGTCCTCAAATGTTTGCTTTGTCAGCTGTCTAATCCACATTGACATTGCAGTTATTAGCACACTGTCTGTAATATTTTAAATACAAATTCAACAAAATTAAGCTATTATATATTGGGAAACAAACACTGATCAAGCTATCAAATGCACTTCTTTCTCTATTGCTATAAGATGTCAACCATATGTGTGGCACATGTCCAGATCAGCCATGCTCAGTATGAAGAACATGTGAGAATATTCAAAATCAGAAGACAGATTGTGCTGACCTAAGCTAATAAAAACACACAAACAGCCACCTAAAGAAGAACAGATTCTGATGCTTGAACAAAAGTCAAAGTTAGTGTCTTCAACCTCTTCTAAGACGGTTATTTGTCCTTTTGTTGATTTGTTTTTACATTTACTGACTCTGTACTTTGTGTCAGACACTATTTTGGGCAGTGGGGACAGAGGGAGGAATAAAAGGAAGAGCAGACTACCCTCTTCAAACTTCTATCAGATGGAAGATGCTAGCAGGTTCCTGTGGCATAATGACTCCAAAATCCTGCCTGGGGCCAGAGGCTGAGGAGGCTTCCTTCTAAGGCCATGTCCAAATTCAGCAGAAAAGCTATCGGTCAGCAGCAGTATCTGCTACAGACACAACTGGTGGAAGACAGTGGGAACTTAAATTGGCCACCCCATCCTAAAGAATCTTTCTTCATCCTTCTGTCCTACATACACATCACGCAAAAGTTCGGCTAATAACATGAAGGTTTTCAAACTGTGCTGACCTCTACTGTGATTCTGAATGGGCCTGAGGGGTCATCTCCACTTGAGCAGAAGCAGAGGAATGCTGCATTTAAATGAAACTACTTCTACACAGAGGCAAGCGTTTCCACACTCCTCTGACTAGACATACAATTACAATAATAATTTTTACCTGCCTTCTTAGCATTTAGAAAGACTACAGAGGAGAATTATTTTAAGGCCTTAGTCTCTGTTTTTAAAAGTTGATCTCCTTTTTCCTCCCAATAAATGTTCCTGTAGAAGCACAAACAAAAACATTAAGCTAATCATTCTTTAGCGGCACAGAGCAGTAATGCTGCCCGAACAGCTGTACTCCTGAGAAACTCAATTACAAAAAATTCTGTTATAGAAACTACTGTTCCAATGGTTTAAAATGTGAAAGGGGGAAGAATAAAGGCTGGAAAGTTTGACACACTACATATTTCAATACTAAAAGCATGTTTAATAGTCATAAGTAAGTAATTTTGGGACCTACCTAAAAGCAAGTAGGTCACAATTTCCTGCTGGTTAACCCTTTAACACCCAAGTCCCTAAAAACAAACTGGCTTCCCTGCTAGCTGACAGACTGATAATAAAAACCAACAGCACGGCAGTAATAATTCTCCTTACATTCGTATGACGCTTTTCCAGTTTTTGAGGTATTTTCACATTTATTACTTCATTTAACATCCAATATTTGATGGCATGATTAAAAAGGCTAGTTGTGTTCACAGAACAGGGAACATCATTAAATCTAGATTAGAGTCATCTTTCTCTGCCCTGTCTCTGCATTTTGTTGTCTCAAATCTATTTCCTTGTCGAGTTATGTGTGTGCTGTCCCCCAGTACAGCTCTTCTTTTCTCCCCTACTATCCAAACATGAATGTCATTCAGTACACGCCTGCTCAGTGAGTCCCCTGTGCTTGGAATATACTTCTCCCACATTATATTGGCTATCAATGTTATCATTCAAAATTTATTTTAAATGTCCCTTCTGCCAGAGCTCAAGATCGATGCACAAAAAACAACTGTTTCTATATACCAGCAATGAAAAACCTGAAAAGAAAATTAAGAAACAATTCCATTTATAATAGCATCCAAAATAAAATAACTAGGAATAAATTTAACCAACCATGTGAAAGGTTTTTATAATGAAAACTACAAAACACTCCTTAAAGAAATTAAAGACCTAAATAAATGGAAAGCCATCCTATTTTCATGGATTGGAATCTTAATATTGTTAGAATGGCAGTATTATCGAAAGTGATCTACTGATTCAAGGTAATTCCTATCAAAATTCCAATAATTTTTTTTTCTGCCATTGAAGAACCAATCCTCAACTTATATGAAATTCCAAAGGGCCCCTCCAAATACCCAAGACAATATTGAATTTCAAAAGAATTTCAAAAGATTGGTCCACTCAACAAATAGTGCTGGGACAACAGGCAACAGGATGTCTACATGCAAAAGAATGAAGGTGGACACCTACTTCACACCATATATAAAGATTAACTAAAATGAATCAACAACCTATATATCTTTAAGAACTAAAACCATAAAACAAGATTATACTGTATAGCACAGGGAAATATATACAAGATCTTATGGTAGCTCACGGAGAAAAAAAGGTGACAATGAATGTATATATGTTCATGTATAACTGAAAAATTGTGCTCTACACTGGAATTTGATACAACATTGTAAAATGATTATAAATGAATTTAAAAAAAAAGTTAAAAAAAAAGAACTAAAACCATAAAACCTTTAAAAGAAAAAATAGTAGTAAACCTTTGTGGCGTTGGATTTGGCACCAAAAACAAAAGTAAAAGCAAAAACAGACAAATTGGACTTCATCAAAATTTAAAATGTTTGTGCATCAAAGGATATTATCAAGAAAATGAAAAGACAACCTACAAAATTGGAGAAAAATATTTGCAAATTATATATTTGATAAGGGCCTAGTATCTAGAATATATAAAGAACTATTACAACTCAATGACAAAAAGACAAAAACCCAACTAAAAAATGAGCAAAGTACTTGAACAGACTTTTCTTCATAAAAGGCCCACAAGATGTTCAATATCACTGGTCACTAGGGAAATTCAAATCAAAACCACAATAAGGTACCACTTCATACCCAGTGAGATGGCTACAATCACAAAAAGACAGTCATATTGGTGAAGATGTAGAGAAATAGAAAACCCCATACACTGCTACTGGGAATGTAAAATGGTGCAGTTGCTATAGAAAACAGTGTGGTGGTCACTCAAAAAGTTAAACACAGAATTACCATAGGATCCAACCATCCCACTCCTGGGTATTCACCACAAAGTAAAAACAGGTAGGTGAACACATACATGTTCATAGCAGCACTATTTAAAATAGAAAAAGGTGAAAACAGCCCAAATGTCCACCAGTGGAAGAATGGACAGGCAAACTGTGGTATATTCATACAATGGAGTATTACTCAGCTATGAAAAGGAATAAACTATTGACACATGCCAAAGCATGGAAGAACCTTGAAAACATTATGCTAGATAAAGGAAACCAGACATCAAAGGTCATATACTGTCTGACTCCTTTTATACTGAAATGCCCAGAATAGGTAATTCATGGAGACAGAACACAGATTGCTGTTTGCAGGGGCTGTGGGGACAGGGAAAGCAACTGTTTAATGGATACAGGTTTCCTTTGGACTAATGAAATGTTTTGGAACTAGAGAGGTAGTGGTTGCACAACACTGTTAAATACTAAATAAATCCTTTTCTTCTAATCAACATTGTGCTTATCATTCTGTATTTTACTTGCATTTCAAATACATCTACCTTATCCTAAAACTCCATTTTGCATGTAGATTAACTTTATCTTGCCTAATTCTGTAGTCCTCCCCTCTCCTAGTTCCTTGTCATGCCTTTTTCTCTTCCTAGACTAAACTTTACTTTGCTGGAATAAATTTTTCTAGAATCTCTTTAGGAAAGAGGAATGGATAGAAAAACTTTGAGACACATATGTTGAAGTCATCCCTACTCTGAATTGACTATAATAAATACAGTTAAGTTATTTTTTATTTGGAGTATGTCAGCATTGCACACTAAATAAATATACCTGATGTAATCAAGCAAATTTTCATGCATTTTAAATATCTCTAAAGTCAAATCAGTGTGGATGAGTAAATCATAAAGTCTAAAGTAAAATAGTAGTGATAGCTAGGGAAATGAGAAATCTGGAGTCCTCACTTTTAGCTACATGCTTAATTTTTAGACAAATTTGTTACTAGCTGAGAATTCAGCAAGTATTTTTCCAGTACATTTTAATGAAAATTCACTATTTATACCTTCATATCACCTTTCAAGTTATTAAAAGTCCCAAGACAAAACAACACATAAATTAAATGCTGCCCTACAAGTCTTAACT
Organism: Camelus bactrianus; assembly: GCF_048773025.1. Lineage (NCBI taxonomy): Eukaryota > Metazoa > Chordata > Mammalia > Artiodactyla > Camelidae > Camelus > Camelus bactrianus. The sequence continues at coordinate 13,028,071 of NC_133567.1, forward strand.
ATGAATTTAATTAGCAGTACAAACAGAACCCTTATATTTAAAGGGTAGTTAATTATAGTACATGAGAATTTAAAAGAGGTCATTGGAAGATTTTATGTTTATGGTTACTTCATCCCACCAAGAGGTTTTCTTGCAACACACCTGTGTAAAAGCCAGGGTTAACACAAAACCATTCATTTCCACATGATCAGAGAATTGAAAAATCTTTATTATTAAAAATGTTATTTTAAAAATACTGATTCTAAAATGGCCTTTGGCCAAACACATCTTTTTTTTTTTAAAAGAAAGGCCAAATTAAAAAAAAAAATTTAAGATCAAATTAAAATTCTATGCCCAAAGCCACTGTTGCTAATAACTCTGCTTTGTTAAATAAAATTATGCTGACCCTCGTATCAGTTTTTAACAGTAGCTTCTTCATTAAAATAAAAACTATATTTAAAAAAAACTGTCTCTACAGAGCATACATTTACAATGAAAACTTTAGCTATATGAATACAACCAAACAGGAAAAATTAAATTATGTCTATGAAAGTCTAATTCATTTTAGGTATGTGTATATAAATTCTAGCTCTTTAATGAACAAAAATGAGGACCTTTTGAAATATATTATCACCTATTATTGATGTGAAAAGAACAGAATATGCTGTTATCCTTAGCTTTCCCTAAAAATGTATTTTTACAGAGCTTAGAACTAACCTATTCCATTAATACAGAAATCCAGAATAATCCATTATATGTAAATACATTTCTAAATGTCTACCATTTGCAAATGGAATGCCAATAGTTAAAAAGTTCAAACATTTATTTAAATGGGCTAAATATTTTACTCTGTTCAGTTTAACAGAGAAGTAGGGGTTAACTGTAATCAGAAACCAAGCCCTCCTTAGGAAGAATCAAGAGGAAATGGTAACTTTTGGAAAATCCCAAATATTTTAAACACAGGAACATATCCAGTTTTGACAAGCTATATGGCCATGGCATAAATGCTTCCATCTTCAGTAGCTGTTAAAACAAGCAGTCCTTTCCAATTTTGACAGAGAACAGAATTCATTTCCCCTATACAGCTGCAGTTTCAAAGTCTGTTAAACGTGTGACAGGATTGATTTCTTTGGAGCATAGATATTTACTGTATTGTTCTAAAGGAACTAATTTAAAAATAAATAAGGAGAAAGAGTGAGAGAGAGAGAGAGAGAGAGAGAGAGAGAGAGTGTGTGTGTGTGTGTGTGTGTGTGTGTGTGTGTGTTGGGGGGATGAAGGGAGGAAGAGAGAAGTTAAAGAAAAGGGAAACAACAGGATAATCAAAACCATACGGAGTACATAATGCACCCAGGCATACTGAGATGCTCTTTTTAAGAAGTCTTTTTTTTTTTTTTTTTGTATAGGATTGAAATCAATGCTCAGAATCATCTATCAAAGAAAAATTGATAAATGAAAAAACAAATCACGTGCTGGGAGAAAATACTGACAACTCAACACATCTGATAAAAGACTTCTGATCAAAATATATAAAGAACTCTCAAAACTCAATAATAAGAAACCAATTTTTTCTTTTTTAATGAGCAAAAGATTTCAACAGGCTCCTCACCAAAGAATCTACGTATGTGGTGAATAAGCTCACAAAAGCATGCTCAACATCATTAGTTACCAGGAAAATGCAAACTCAAACTGCAACACACTTATTTGAAGGGTTTAAAGAAGAAAAAAAGTGACAATACCAAGTGTTGCTGAGGATACAGAGAAACCGGTACTCACACGTTGCTGCAAAATGGGACAGCCACTTTGGAAAATTATTTGGCAATTTCTTATAATGTTTAACAAGGTTACAAAAAAATTTAAATCTACCTCACAACCTGGCAAGCCCACTCCTGGATATTTATGAGAAATGAAAATTTATGTTCATATGATCTGTGGGCAAAAGTTTACAGCAGCTTTATTCATAATTGCCAGAACCTGGAAACAACCCGCATGTCCTTCAACTGATGTATGGATAAATTAACTGTGGTACAACCATATTATGGAATACTATCAGTAATAAAAAGGAATGAACTGACATGCACAACAGTGTGTGACTGCCTTTATAGGACATTCCAGAAAAGGCAAAAATTATAGAAACATACCAGTGCTTGTGAGGCACAAAGGGTGATAGTTGAGGTTGACTAAAAAGAAGTGCAGGAAAATTTGGGGGTAACAGAACTGCTCTATATATAGTGGTTATGTGACTATATATTTGTCTGTATGTATTTGTCAAAACACACAGAACTGTACACTTTAAAAATGGATTGTACTGCATGTTAATTTATAAAAATTTTAAATGCTCAATACAAGGTCGAGAAATGCTGACCATCATCAGGAGTGTACTGGGAAAAAAACACTCTATTATAAACCTTTCTCCATCACTTGAATACTATATGCAATATTGTTAGGTTCATCAAAGGAAAAACATAAACAGAGAAACTCAAAAAATAGTACAAAAATGATAAAGAGAAAAGGTGTTGCCATACGGAAGTCATTCCAGGTAGAAACACAAGGACTGAAAGCAGATGTGACTTGGTCAAGTCTCTAAGACCGAGAAAAATATGAATTATCTCAGTTTTAATAATCTCAGTGGCCAAGCCCCAAACGCTAGAAAAACAGCTATCATTTAAACTTTCAAGTTTTACATTTCAGACTGAGGGCAAACTTAAAAAACTCATTCATCAAATACAGTATACAGAGAGGGGAGGGGAGCGAAAAAAGAAACAGTATGAGCAAAAAACAGAATACTTGGGGAAAATGTTTAATCAACTTTAATTTGACGATAAAAGCAATCCTGACTTTTTAAGGAAAATTACGGTTTTTCGGAGAGAAAATATGGCATAAACTGGAAATAGAAGAAAAAAAAGCGTCAAGAGACCTTGAAGAACTAAAGCAGATGATAAATATTGAAGTCCATAAATGCTGAAGTGTGAAAATGCAAATAGTAGTAGTTATTTTACTATACTCTCTCTCAGCTATCAACAATGAACATGAGAGTTCAAGCCAGTATGTTAATCTCACAGATAATTACTGTCACAGGGCCATCAATGAAAGAGCTAAGCCTTGAAACCCACTTTGTCTGACACCACAGCCTAAGCTCTGTGACCACTTTATTATTCCATTTCCCAACAATAAAGAATGATTTTACACCAACCGACATTAAGGCAATATTCAGCAACTACCAGAAGGTTCTATAAAGTAAACAGAGTTTTGGGTGTTCTTTGTGTGTGTGTGTGTGTGTGTGTGTGTGTCTGTGCATTATCAGCACAGGAATTCTGTCGTACAGAAGATGGTCTTGTTTGTGTGCTCAGATGTGGTCACAGGTGTTTCTTGCACGCCTAGGAGGGTTTCAGTACAATGGTCGAATGATGTGGTTATTTACCAATACCTTGTGCTGGTCTAACATTTTCTAGTTTTCTTCCATTTTAACAACATTATCTCATTTGAGGCAAATACTTATCCAGTAGGGATAAATAATAACTGATACAGAAAAATATGTTCACTTCAATCCAATGAATGGAACCCCAACTTATACCACAGATGACTTCATAAAACAGATACCACACGGTTAGGAACAAGCTCATAGAAAGAAGTCCTGTTCTGGTTGAAAACAAGGACTCTCTACGTACAGCCAATCTCATTCTTACCTTTCTCAGAACATCTATATAGTTTCTAAAACATCTAATTCCAGGTCAGCTTATATAGCATACTATTTTTTTTCAGTCCACATAGTATTCCTTCGCAGGAAAACACCCTCATCTTACGGACTTCTAGAATGTTCACAAATTCCGTATTTTCCTATGGTGCCCTTTTTCCAATTACAGGCATAAATATTTTAAAAATGCCTTTCAAGCATTCCACACTAGAGATACCAATGTTACTTCTGCCTGCAGAAACCACTATTGGTGGCAGAACAGAACAGTTCTCTAAATTTTCTTTTGAAATACAAAGGAACAAAAGCAAAGGGAAAAATCAGTCAATATGACAATAAAAGGAGACAAATAAAAAGATGTAGAAAGATATTAATTAGCCAGGAAAATCATCAGGTGAAAGCCCCTTAGTAACCACCATTCATTTTAATGAAAGATAGAGGGGAGATGCAGTGGGGCCAAGAATGCAATGAGCACATACTGAGCTGAATTGTGCAAGTCTGCACCTTGTTGGGAAAAGAGCTTTAAACAGAGCTTCTGAAGCCTGGGCCGGGGCCCTCCTCCCAGCATCAGCACTCTCTTCACTGTCTACCCTCAAAAGCCACAAGATCCACTCTGGGTCTCCACACAGAATCTATGCCCATTCCAAAGATCTCCTGAGAGCCCTTCTACCACGACCATGCTCTTGTGACCACATTCTTGAGGGGAAAAGGTGGTATCCAAAGAGTGAGGGATGTGGATTAGAGAGGACATAGATAGTCAAAGTAGGCTGTGCTTAACAGGGGACACATTTAGAAGACAGGTCCACAGCTTCTATAGAAGCTGTTTAATATCTAACATAAATTAGGAATCTAAGAAATAATATTAAGGATAGTAAATGTTTCCACATGAACTGCCTCCAATATGGCCTTAGACACAACCTACTAAGAAAGGGCGCAGACTAAAATATTTAGTCCAATACTGAAGGGCTTTGGTGAGAAAAAAAAAATGTGTGTTTAAAATCAATAGCTGTTAACCTAAAACTTACAAGTGGGCTTTGTCTATCAAAGAGGTTTTAACTCTTTATTACAAGGCTTTTTCCCTAAGCATTCGATTCAAAATTATATTTCCATTACCTGCATGAGTACATGTCTGCAAATAAAATTTAGAAAACAAGAAAAACTACTATACAAAATTAAAGTCATTGGTTTAAAAAAAAAGTTCCTTGGATTCTTAGAATACTTATTGAATGCTTCCTGTTCTTTTCTAGAATTCTGATTTTAGCAAGGATGAGTTCCCAGGAACTCTAGTGGCTACAATTCACACACTTTAGCGGAATCTGAGTCAAAACTCTGACCTTAAGCTCTGAGAAAAGAGACACTCTGTACCCCAAAATGTGCTACAGGTTCACAAAGGCAAAAGACCCATGCAGAATAGTGATCAATATACTCCAAATCTATACACAACAATCTGTAACTGATATGGCAGAGAAATCTCCTGTGGTTCTCCTGAAGGAAAATAAAAGCAACCCAATCATCTCTGACTGCATGTATGACCTTCAAAACACCATACCAACTCCTTGGGTGACCAGGAAATGTTCTTTTTTAGAAATAAATGCCAGTTACTAGCAGCCCAGATTTTTCCCTTCAACCATTGCTATTTCTTTAATACAAACTCTTAAAACCATTCTTATTTGCCTCTTCTATAACATTGACCTTATTTCAGCTTCTGTGCTTCATTAAGACACTGAATACTGTTTTGAAATGAAATAAATTCAAAATAACAGCATTTGTGAAATTAACATGAGAACTTTTGTGCTGATTTCTGAAGCTCTGTGGAAATAATGGTATTGAGTGCTACTATTTTTTCCCTTTTTTCCGCAGGAGGTGGACTACGCTTCCAGATACAGTGAAAAGACTACCAACAGAGTAACAGTTACACCAATAATATATATAAATAGGACTGCTGCGAGTATAACATAGATTTTGGAGCTATTGCACAGAGGGACCAATAATCACAGCACTCCAGCTTTTAGTAAAAACCAGTTCACAGGTACGAACAGTTTCAATTTAAATGTTTGATAATCAGTCTCCATGTATTAAGTAGCACCACTCAAAAGTGTTTGAAAATTCTGTGTAAAATAATGACATATCTAAATAAGGATTTTTTAAAAGCTATTTTTAAAAAGGAACTAAAGTGAAAACTATTACATAGGCCCTGCTGAAATAAAAACAACAGAGATAACAATAAAATATGCCCAAGCCATACCATGATTTCAAAAAGTACTAATCCCCAAAATTAACACTTAAAAGACTCTGTATTCTCAATGGTAAATGACATTTGATCACTTCTAGCCCTAAAAATCTGACTTTATGAATTCTGTGTGCTTTTTGTGGTTTCACTATGTCCAAAACACTGTCAAATCAAAGTACATGCTATAGAAATGAACTTAAAATAGGTTCAGAAGTAGAAGACAGGTCTTTGCTCTCAGAAAGATACCAGAGGAAGACCAGGAAGTGAGACAATAAAAGAGTTTACTTGTGTTCCAAGACACGTGGGACATGTCTTACACACCAAGTGGGAGATGCAGAGAATGAAAGCAACACTTTCATCAAAACGTGAAATAAAAGCGTGGTGGCTTGGTCTAGAAAGTTAAATGAGGCTTAATCTTCCAAACTGTAAAGCACAAATAGGATTTGGATAGGCAGAAAAAGACTGAGTGCCACAAGCGAGGGTCAGTCAATACTGGCTAAAGGAGTCTGGCTGAAGTACAAGGCTTGTGTTCAAAGCAAGGAGGCTATAAAAATACATTGGGCCAAGACTTCAGCTTGGCAGAGTGGCAATAATAAGACTGAAAAGTTAAAGGGGTAGTGAAAGGAAGAGTTTTTAGTAAGCTCAATCTCCAAGGGAACTGAGTTGTAGATGAGAGACCAAAACAGTAAAATGGTACAATAGTTAAATAAGGTAGAGAAACACAGCTATTATTTAGGTTTTCAAGTCAAAGAAAATCTACTACTGGGGCTAAAGTAACTGATTAGCTGTATCGATGAAATTTATCAACTCTTCACTTTGTTTTTCATATAAAACAGCTTAAGTAGGTGGTTTATTTTATTAAACCTTTTCGCTATATTTCTAAAGTGTCACATAAGTAACTCTATTTATGTAAAAATCTACTTTAATTTAGAAAAATTAGAACAGTTGTTATCATTGGTCCCAAGCCTTTCTCAAAAGGAAATAAATGCCGTTTCACAGTTTTGTTGATTCTGTTAGGGCCATAAGGGTACCATCTGAGCACTAGAAGAAATCATTTATTGGTTGACCAATATAACCAATCCCTTCTAAAACTGAGCAGTTTACTTTGTCATTCCCCGTGAGAAAGTCTAGTTTGTTACATACCCTGTAGATAATTTTCTCCAGAAATTATTTCCCACTTACATGAAAAAATATTTTAAACAACTATGAAATAAAAACTTACTGTACTTACTCTATTTCAAAAGAACATATCCTACTTCAAAGGGCCCTTATATATAAGATTCACACATATGTATAAATATGTCTGTTTATATCATTTCCATGATAGATTTCTGGTGCTCAGAGTGACTCAGGCAGTAGGAGAACTGGCGCACTGGCTCTTAATTAACCCTTGGTCTTCCAAACACCATCACTTAATTATGACCATGGTTCTCAGCCACAGCTGTTCCACTTGAACACATCCTAAGGGAATGTGTTCCACATCAAAAAGACCGACTCTTCTGGGAAAAAAAAATCTAAGCTTGTGGTGGGAAAATAATGGATCCAAGGTGAACACATCTGCTTCTTCACTTGTGTTGCTTATTCTTTGTTTCTAAGAAATAATATTGTAAAGAGTCAAGAAAAAGAAAAAGTGAGAATGACAAAGGGGAAAAAAGTACCTAAAGGAACAGAAGCTACAATGAGAAGTTCATGACAGAAAGAAAATGCAAAATACTAAACAAACAAACAAAAAACTTTAAAAAAAAAATCAACCCTGACATTTATTAAGAATAATAGCATGGGGATAGACTTCAAAATTCTAGACTAGTGATTTAAAATTAAATAAGAATCTCACATGACTTTATTGTGCTAGGTAATAATGATACATGTGCATTTAAATTAACTTAAAAATAAAAGGGAAGCTCAACAATGTAATATATTTAGCAGTACTAAACTGTACACTTAAAAAATGATTGAGATGGTAAATTTTATGTAGTTTTTTTTTACCACAATAATAAAAAAATATATAAAATAAAGGTAAGGCTACCTAGAACAATCTAGGATTCTTGTCCACTTAAAATAGAGGCATCAAATGGTTAGGAGCTCTCATTTAAAACATATATCTTGATTTTGTGGAAAAATATGAACAAAAGATTTCACTTATAAAGATACTAAAAAAATGTTAAGTGATTTATAGAAATTTCTGATACTCTAATAAAAAGATATTTTATTATCATGGCTATCAACAAAAAACTTTGAGTACTAACCTGCAGAGTTGGGATTTTTTATGTCTTTTTAAACCACATAAACACAAATATGCTGCACTCGGGGAAATACATCAGTCCCAAGAGGACACAAGAACTACTGCAGCTTTTAAAATACATTAATTGCACTGGTTTCCTCAAAGCCCAGAAAAGGAAATTCCCTATCACTTCAGGTCAACATCACAGGACATCTTAAGAGTTATTCTAAAAACTGTAGTTTTTTAAAGTTCATTATTAAATAATATAATAGATTCACTTAATGTTAAATTATTAAGTAAAACCCATTAGGTTAAAAAAATAATAAATACTCAAAATGTAGATTGTATATGCATGTAATATTTGTCAGGTATTAGGAAAAAAATTGTATTGGGCTAAAAATTATCTTAACTATTTTATGTTATGTAACCCATTAGGCTAAAGAAGAGTGGAAAAATTAGTGAGCTAAGATTACTGAGTTAATGGAGAAGGAAAATAGAACAACGAGAGAAAAAAATAAAACAGATATAAGGGTACATTCATTTTGAAACCCTACAGACCAAAAAAGAAAAAAAAAAAAAATTCCAAGCAGAATTTAAAACAGTATTTCTGGAACACCAAATTCTGTTCTAACACTAAAAGAGCTCAAAGGTCATCCACCCATACAAAACTAAACAAAACTAAAGTCTTCTCAGTTACTGGAAAGGAAGGAAAAAGAATACAATATTTAATATAGAAATTAGAATTTAACAAGTGCTAAGCTCAGCTGGGGTTATGCAGAACGAAGCACACACAGCCCACTGCAGAGGAGTAATTCCCTGGTACACGCCCTCTCCGCGGCTGCCCCCTACCCCGCCAAACCCTTAGAAGTGCCACAAATATTCACTTTAAGTCATTTTATGATTTAGCCTGTGCCACGTTTGTGTCGTGGGAAGAGGGGAGTAGAATTCACATTATTCTCACTAGTACTACCTCCATCATTTAAATAAAGCATCCAAAACCATGGCTATCCCAAAGCTTGCTTTTTTTTTTTTTTTTTTTAATGTATTGCACTTTTATTTATTTACTTTTGGGGGTGGCTAGGTTTAATTCTTTTTTCTTTTTTCTTTTGGAGGAGGTACTGGGGCTTGAACCCAGGACCTTGTATATGCTAAGCATGTGCTCTACCACTTGAGCTATACCCCCAACCCCGCAAAACTTGTACTCTATGAACTGTACTAATACACACAAATGCATACACAACAAATGTGAAGAGTTTGGTAAACTTTAACAAACAGATAAATGTGCATTGCTACCAAAATTAATGTACACAACATTTTCATCATTCCAGAAAGTTTCTTCATGACCCTTTAGAGTCAATTCATCACCGCCAGTCACTCCAGTCAACCCATTATCTGACTTGGATCACTATACCTCAGTTTTCCCTGTTCTAAATATATCATGGAAACATACTTCTTTTCATCAGCATAACACTTGTGAGATCCACCCATGTGGCTGTTACGTTTATCACCAGTTTGTACTTCTTTACTGCTGAATAGTATCCCGTTGTATGAATGTTCCAATTTACTCAACCATTTACCCCGTTGATGGACATTTGGACTTTTCCCCGTTTGGGGCTGTTATGAATAAAGCCGCTAAGAACATTCATATATAAGTCTTACTGTGGACATGTGTTTACATTCCTCCTAGGTAAATGGTGAGTAATATGGTAAGAACACGTTAAACAAACTTCAGAAGAAACTTTCTAAGAAACTGCCAATCTGTTTTCCAAAGTGGTAGTGCAGCTGATGCTCCCACCAGCAAAGAATGAGAGATCAAGTTTGCTTCACATTCTCCCCTATACTTGGTATTTATTGTCAGGTTTTTTTTTTTTTTAAATTTAGCTATTTTATTTCATTGGTTTTAATTTGCATTTCCCTGATGGTTCACAACACTAAGCATCTCCCCATGTGCTTATTGGCCATTTGCATATCTATTTTTTGTGAAGTATCTGTCCTAACCTTTTGAACATTTTTAAAGTTTGGTTTCTTATTGTTAAGTTATAACTGGAGTTCTTCACATATTCTAGATACCAGTCTTCTGTATTGTGAATATTCTCTTCCAGTCTGTGGCTTGCCTTTTCATTTTCTTAACAGTTTCTTTAGAATAGCAGATGGCTTTGATTTTGATGAAGTCCAATTTACCAATTTTTTCTTTTGTAGTTAGTGCTTTTTGTGTTCTAACACATATTTGCCTATCCCAAAGTTGGTGTGATTTCATCCTATGCTCTCTTCTAAAGCTTTTATAGTTTCAGCTTTTATATTTAGGTCTATGAGCCATTTCAAATGAAATTGTATGCACATTGTCATAAAAAAGTCAACAGGACAAAGTCCATTTTTTCTTATACCAATATCCATTGTTTTAACATCATCTGTTGACCAGAAAGCAACTAACCACATATGTATGGGTATATTTGCAAGTTCTAGTCTGTTCCATTAATCTATATGCCTGTCATTATGCCAATACTACACTGTCTTGATTCTTGAGGCTTTATAATAAACCTTGAAATCAGATAGTGTAAGACCTTCAAGGTTGTTCTTCATTTTCAAAATAAATTCTGGCTATTCTAGGTCTTCGCATTTCCATATGAATTTTAGCACTAGCTTGTCAATTTATATAATTTTTGACTCACTGCTGAGTGAGAAAAAAGTGGCTTGGCAAACAATATTAAAAAAAAAAATCCCATTTTAGTCCAACCAAATCTACAAATAAAGGTACATGCATAAAAGAGACTCAAAGCATTGTAATAATACGTAAAAGCATTCTCTCTAAAGGGTGATTACAAAAAAATTATTTTTTTTCTTTTTACTGATCTGTGTTTTCCCAAACTGGTAATTATAAGGAAAAAGTTATTTGTAATTAAGGATCATAAAAAGCCCATCAATAACTTAAGTAGAAAAAAAAGAACTGATGCTCAGTCATCCTATTTCCTCATCCTTCATCTCACATCTTATCTGTAAACACAAAAAAAAGATATGAAATGATAACAAACTAGAACTCTCCTCTGGAGACAGGGCTGCTGCAGGAATGAAGGAAAGATTTTCACTTTTTATTTTATATACTTTTCTAATGTTTCTTGTGTTACAATGATCATATTTTATATATTTAAGAAAAATTAAAATATTTATCAATAAAAATAAAATAGATGTATTAGCTGAACGGAAGCACTGATGAAAAGATCATCCTAGAACATAACTACCCACTTCTATGCCTGTCATTTAAATTTTAAGTTAAAAAAAAGGCTTTTGCTTGGCTCGGAATATGGTATAAGGTGAGACAGCTGCTTCAGAAAAATCCAGAAAGGAATCATCCTGTGTCCTTCGGAATCAGAAGTAACCAGAACACACTATTTCAATAAACCCCAGGATAGCTAGAAATAAATGCTGAAGGCAAAAATAATGAGATTCAGAAGATAAATTTGTTTGTGATAGTACTGCTTTGTGGTTTGTTTTTTTGTTTTAATTTTTTTATGGCGGTACTGGGGATTGAACCATGGATCTTGCAAATGCTAAGCATGTGCTCTACCACTAAGGTACACCCCAACTCCCCCGTGATAGTACTGTTAAACATAAACAACATCCCAAATGATTACGCCATGGGTACTCAGTTCACATTTTGTAATACTGATTCAGACTCAGGGACCGATGAGTAAATCAAGGTGAATCACTAACAGTAGTGATTCTAACACACCCAGGACAGTTCACAAATCGGCTGAAGTGTCAGACTATCCCTACGTCCTAATACTTTCTTAGGAATTCTGCCCTTAATAGAACAGCATGAAATGTCCATACAGCTGACCCTTCAACGACAGGGGGATTAGGCGCGCAGACTCTCCACACAGTGGAAAATCCCTGTATAACTTAGAGTCAGCCCTCCCTACACTCGCTGGGTCCCTCTGCATCTACGGTTCCACATCTGCACAACCAACCAATCACAGACAGTGTAGAACTGAAACTCGTGTACAAATGGACCTGCGCAGCTCAAACCTGTGTTGTTCAGGGAAACTGTCTAAATTCCATCCTATCAACAAGAAATCTTTGACTAGCAGAAGATAAAACCATATTAAATCCATGAAACATAAAATCTGCATTGATGAAAGAGGTAGCACTAGTGAATTAAGCTTGAACCTGCCTACTAATATCCATTTGTTCTTTTCACTGTGACTTTATCATCTGACAAGTATTAAGAACCACTAAAAACATAAGCAAAAACTATGGGAGAAGAAACTTAAAGATGAGAACATTCTATCCATTAACTTATTCAGGAAACAAACTGTTCCACTCAAATTTAGCAATGGAAGACTTCAGACCTCAGGTACGCTGTCTGAGCACCATTATTCCCCACCATACCAACAGTGAAGAGAGAACATGAGCAGAGGAAGTGTTCCAAATAGAGAACACAGGGACAGTCTTACAATGCTCACCTCAAGGTACACTATCACTTCCTATGCTAGGAATAAGCACCCCCAAAATTTAAACAGGCCATCAGTTGGTCTCCTTCAGATAGAGTAACTGATATTATCTAAATTTTCTCAACTTTCTGAGCAGAATCCACAGTAAAAAGATATTTTACACAGTGGCCCAGAATACACACATCCACAGCCATAAACACGAGTGTGTGTGTACAAGCACCTACCTTTACACTTGGTGCAAAGGCACTCTGAAATTTGTCTGTCATAGTCTCTAGTTTTGTTTTTACACTACTTACAACCCACCAAAATGATAACCCACCTATGGGCCATAACCAACAGTTCAAAAAATCCTATTATAGAAGCAAGAAAGAAAGACATGAATAGATTTAATATCTTTGAATCTTGTTAGATTATGAAACAAATACAAAGCAACACTATTTTAAAGGTCTATGGATGGATGGTGCTTTATACTAAACTTCTATAAAAAATAGACCAATGTAATTCAACTTTCATAGACACAGGTAAAATTGACTTGCCTTAAGCCCAAGGTAGCAGTGTTACAGATAAACATAGCACTTATTTAAAGTTAAAGAACTGGAGGCCTAGGCTGAGAAAGAGCTGCCTGAGAAAGTCAATCTCACAGTCACTGATGATGCAAGAGCTCAGCTGGCCTGCTCTTGACCTCTGAGCAGCCCCCAAGCTCCGGCTAACATTGATGGCACATCGCCATCAATCTAAATTTTGAAAAATATATATTGATTTCCCACAAATGATGATAATGGGGTTTTTTTTTTTTTGCAGTAAATGTACTTATACAATGTTTTCTTCTATACCCCAAGGCTAATATCAACATAAAGAATAAAAAATGCTTTATATATTTTTTAAGTTCTGTTAGTCAGTTAAGCTCCCTAATGAGTCAAAATCCATACCCAAACATAACAAAAAAATTAAGGAAGCACCTTTAATAATTCTTACATTGTGGATAATGTACTCTTGAAGTCCTGATTACAAGGAAAATTTTTAGATATCATCTTACCTTCTTAAAGAAAATCTTATTTCCTATATATTAGAAATCTCCTACAATTTTAAGTCTTTGAAATTACTGAATTTAAAAAGGAATAGTCTCATAGTTAATTTAATTAGACATAAATAAGTAAAAATTAAATATTTAGTGTGTTACATTCATCAGTAGTATACAAAGTACCCATTAAAAAGGATTAAATCCCTTAACATTTCCCATATCTTTGATCATTTTGGCAACTTGAGCCATCTTTCTAAGCAAATTATGTTGCACAGCTTAAAAAAAAAACCCTTTACCACACATTTTCAAATAAAATTATCTTTCATGCTACTGTGTGATGAACTGAAATTTTTAGTCTGTAATTCCAGGCACTGAATTGAAAAGAATGTTTCCCATTTCCATAGTACTACAAGTAGAAATATGTAAATGAGTTCATGGGCAGAATCATTAATTTAGATAAAAAGTAAAAACACATTAATTGAACACCAAAAATGTGACAGTTCTTGCACAAAATCTAAAATGAGACAGCTGCTACCACTGGAGCTTATAAATCTAAATTAAATGGGCAAAAAAGCAGAGAATTTTAGTTCTTCTTGTTTTCTAGGAAAATGACAAGTCTGAAAGTCAGTGCTCCAATCTTTAAACTAACAGCAGTTAAGTCTGATATTGGCCTAATTATCAGTGCCAAAATTTTAGTTGGGGTTTGGGTAGGAAGCAGAAAATTTTGACCCAACTTAGAACCACAAGAGATCAAGGGAAATGGATTCCCTCTGGTTATTTCCTGGAAGATCTGGTCTGTAACACAGCCTTAGCACATACTGCTTACACCCCATATCAGCAGCCTTAAATAAAATAACCACAAACTGATTCTAAATAAGACCTAAATAATTATTGAGAAATGACTAATTATGCAGACCTGGAAACACTCTTAAATATTATTTCAAATATTTTATATATCATTTGTTGAAAATTTGACAGGGAACTTTGGCTCTAAGTTGAGGGAAATAGACTCATATGTAAAAATGAGAAGAGACATCAGCATTTTTGAACACCTACCCAAGGCCATTATAATGTAAGAGATGGATGCATGTCTCTGCAGTTGGCTGTAGTAGTATGCAAATGAAATGGTGGGGCCAGTGGGGGGTGAGGGGGGGAACAGGTCCACTTTTTCAAGGGAGGTAGTTCAAGGTTTTCAGAATCTCAAAGGAATCTGGCTACACAAAACATAATTTCATTGATTTCTTACATAATCCTATGAGGTATTTATTACTACTTCAAAAATGGGGAAGTTGAGACTCAGTGAATATAAAAAGCTTTCCCAAGGTCAACTATTAGTAAAAATAAAAGCAATGCAAGTTTTTCTGGTTCCAAAGTCCCAGCTCTTACTATGCTAAAAAATGACAGCATAAAATGAAGAAATTGATTTTGGGGTTTTTGGGGGGAGGGTAATTAGATTTACTTTTTTTTTTAATTTAATGGAGGTACCTTGTGCCTGCTAAGCATGTACTCTACCACTGAGCTATAGCCTCCCCTCCTCGAAGAAACTGTTCTTCAACCAGCTTTGCAAAAGGCAGCCTGCTGATGCCGACTATAATAATGACGACGATGATGATACCAATGGTGAACATCTTATACAACCCTAACTATGTATCCAGCGGCACTGCTGTCAGTGCCCCATTTAGTCCTCACAACAGTACACACAGATCACAGACACCATTACTGTGGTCCCTGCGGAGTTCCCAGGTGGTGGAGCTGGGTTTCAAACCAAGGCAGTCAGGCTCCTCATTCTCTCCCCTTAACTGCTGTGAAAAAGACCCTTCATCTAGCGAGGCCCCGCAATTAAGGGATATGGGTAGAAAATGCAGGAAGGAGTCTTTCCTAAATAAATTTCTTCATGTTTTAAGAAATATTTTAAAAGGTAATTATTACATGGTAATTCCTCCTTATTTCAGTTAACATGCAATACCACGTAAACCTAAGTTATCACAAATAGTTTCAGGAACAATTTTCTGGTTCCTAAAAGATTTGCATAAACTCAAAGTATCAGCCTCATCTCCTATCTAAGAAAGCTCTCATCTTCTATTACCGTATTAATATGATGAGCACAGGACAAACCCTATGTTTTAGAAATGTTTATTACACAGCCTACAACATGGGACAGGAGAATCAAAGTTCTCAAAATCCTTAAAAAAGACTGGCCGCGGGCTTTCCCTCCACCTTTTCAGTTCCCTAGCAGAAGAATCCCTTTTCTGTGACTGGGTCTGGACAAATGCATTATATCTTGGTGGAGTCATCAGACTGCTTATCCTCTGCATACCAGTAGTTCATGTTATCACTGTCATTTTATTTGTTTCTGCCACGATTTTACTTTACTGGGGACAGCTACTGGGGAGAATGAACTCCAAGAGGAAAGTCTTCATGCCAATTAAAAATCTTTAAAAGTTATACCTTAAAATTAGCAACAGAGTAAAAACAAACAAACAAACAAAAAAAAAAAAACCAGCAACAGAGTAATCTGTCTTTCTCCTCTACATGAAACTCTGAACTAAACTTTTGATTCTATCAGTTATTTCCAATGATGATTTTAGTTATTAGCTCACATATCAACTAAAACTCAAATAAAAATGCGCAACTGCTGGTTACAGATTGCTGCTTTCTCACATTAAATTTCCCATCAAAGGATATAAAAGTGTCAATAATTATGAAGTTTATAAATAATGAATCAAGGTTCAAAAAAAGGCAGTTGGATCAGTTCTAAGTGTTTTGAATATGCAAACATGAGTATTCATCATACAGTTTATGCTTTCTATAAATAAGATAGGAAATAAGTGTCAAGTAGGTTCTTAGTGCGAGAAAAAAATAAAAAGTATTGGTAAAGCCGTAAGTCAACTGCAGCCTAAAGACTGTATAACTGATTATATGAACAAGCTTTAAAAATCATCTTTTAGTCTCGGTTTCATTTAGTAGAATCCCATGAATTACTTAAGATTTACCTATACATGTCATATAACTTCTAAAAATGAAATTCTACTACCGCTAGGAATCTGGTTTAGGACAAATTTAACTTGTTCCCAAGTGAACTCATTCCCTGCTCTCCTCTTCAACCCCTCCCCCTCACACACACTTTAAATTCCAAATGACACTGAACACAAGTAAGACACATTTTCACAAGAATTCCATTTTCAAACTAATTGCTTTCATTCACTCAGCAAATTAGGTAACATCTACAATGTGCCAGGCACTGTGCAAGGCAAAAAAGACAAGCTCCCTGCCCTCTAGAGCTTAGAATTCAGTGTGATTGTTAATCCCCTGTCCCCTGCCCTAGACTCTGCACCAGTCACTGGCTTTTCTCTAGTGGCAAGGGGCTCACTCCGGGAGCCTAACAGTAATACTTTACGATTACTCTACCATGAAGCAAAAATTTTAAAAGACTGAACAGCCCAAGATTTTGTTTCTTCAGTCAGCATTTGTTATTTATATGTTAACACAGGAAATTCTGTTCTTTAAAAAAACTGCTTAAGAGGATGAAATGATGTGATCTGGGATTTGCTTCAAAATGGGAGCAGGGGTGGGGAGTGGGTAAAAGCAACAGAGGGGCTGGTTCACGGGAGATCATTATATTATCCTGTCTACTTTTCACATAGGTTTAAGCTTTTCCATAATAATTTTTTTTTAATTTTAAGGCTGTTAGCCAATACTTAAAAAAAAAAAAATTAACTTCAGGAATTCCAGGAAGCTGCACAGAGAAACAGCACAGGAACAATGAGGGTATTTCAAGATACTTTATTTAATCCACCATGGGATCCTGAATCATAATTGTAATTATAAATATCAAGTTTCCATTGTTTCAAACTGCTCATTTGTTAAACTGAAACAGAACTGCTGACCTCGCTCACCGATAACATCCTGGGAGCCTGTGATGATGCAGAGCCCTACAAAGGTACCATGTTAGTGCCAGAGACACACGAATACTTATCATGTGAAAGTATATTCATATTTTCTTTTCCAGCCTCATAGATGAAAATGGGGGTGTTATTGCAACACCCACCACACAATTACCAAATGTAAAATAATTGTTTCCTATGTTATTCAAGCTTATAGAGGTAATGACAGAAATGCAAAACTGAAGCTGAGTGATGATGTATGTAGCACAGGGATCAGAGCTAGATGATTTTTTTTTTAAATAGAATACATTTTACTTGACATTTCCCAGCTTCTGAAACTCTCATTTAAAGTTAAAACCTGGTCCAGATACTGTACAGTTTAAGATTTCATGGCTATATTTAAATGTGCCCATAACTACCACCAATATTTATAATGGCATTTTATAGGTTATAAAGCATTTAATCTGTATTTTCTCATTTACTAGTCAAAAAATCCTGTGAATTACATGAGTTATATGGGAATATTTTTGAAAACTAACCTGCCTATGCCTCCAACTCAGGAGAGGAGCCAGAAGTGATCCCAAAACATCTAAATCCAAATTCCTTTCACTTTCCATTATCCCAAGCCGCTGCTGCTGAAGGAATTTATAATTTTGTTAAAGATACAAAACCTAAATACACACACAAAAAGTCAGAACATGAGATAAGCTATCAATAGCCAAATGTGTGATCTGGGTAGTAAATCCTGGTGAAGATCAGGAAGGGAGAAAATCATCAATGGACCACAGTCCTGGAAAATGGGTCTCAGAGTGAATGTCACATAAGCTACAAGGAAGCCCACCTGGCAGGAGTAGATGGCAGCTTTCAATCTGCCCACAATCAAGAACCTTTGGGTTAAAAACTGGCTGGAATAAAGGGTTGTAAAAGCATACTGTGAGGCTTGTATTTAAAATACATATTTTGCACAGAAAGGAAACCATCAACAAAATGAAAATGCAACCTACAGAATGGGAGAAAATATTTACAAATCATACACCTGATAAGAGGTGAATATGCATAATATCTAAGTAACTCACAACTCAACAGAAAAAGAAATAATCCAGTTAAAAAATGGGCAGAGGAACTGAATAGACATTTTCCCAAAGAAGACATAAAAATGGCCAAAAGGTACAACAAAAAGTGCTCAACATCACTAATCATCAGGGAAATGCGAATCAAAACCACAATGAGATGTCACTTCACAGCTGTTAGAATGGCTGGCATCAAAAACACAGGAGACAACAAGTGTTGGTGAGGATTAGGAGAAAAGGGAACCAACCCTTGTGCACTGTTGATGGTAATGTAAACTGGTGCAGCCACTATGGAAAATAATACAGAAGTTTCTCCAAAAATTAAAAATAGAACTACCATATGATCCAGCAACTCCACTTCTGGGTATTTATCTGAAAGAAATGAAATCACTATCTCAAAGAGATATCTGCACCCTCATGTGCATTGCAGTAATATTTACAATAGACAAAACATGCAAACAACCTAACAGCCTGCTGATGGGTAAATGGATAAAAAAAAAGTGAGATAGATATATACATTATATATATTATATATATATACACATTTATATATATATAAGTGTATCTCCCTCCAACAGAATATTATTCAGCCATAAAAAAGATTTCCTGCCATTTGTAATAACACAGATGGATCCCGAGGGCATTCTGCTAAGAGTAATAATTTAAAGAAATATATTGTATGATCTCACTTACATGTAGAATCTTAAAAAAAAAAAATGAGCTCATAGAAACAAAACAGATTGGTGGTTCTTGAGGTGGCAGAGGAGGAGGGGATGGCTGGTGCCACTGCAGGGAGAATGGGCAAAGGGGGTCAAAAGATACAAACTTCCAGTTATAAGATAAATTCTGGGGATGTTATATCTAGCATAGTGAATATAATTGACATTACTGTTTATATATTTGAAAGCTGCTGAGAGTAAATCTTAAAAGTTCTCATCACAAGAAAAAAAATTTGTAACACTGTGTGGTGATAGACATTAACTAGACAGTGTGGTGGTTATTTTGTGATATAGGCATAGATTAAATCATCATGTTGTATATCATATTAATACAATATTATATGTTAATTATATCTCAATAAAACTGGGAAAATTTTTTAAATACTTTTTTTTCATTTCAACAAGCAAGAAAAGGAACAAAGTAGTCTTAGCCCCAATGTGATAAAGTCATGGAAGACCAAGGAACACACATATTCCACGTTGGGAAGGCTTGAGAATTTGTTGCTCCAGGCCCACCAACTGTATACCACATACGCAGCCAGTAGATATTATGATCAGGAATTTCAGAATATGAACCAGGAAAGGAAGGTATTCTAAATGAAAATTACAGTTTATTTGTAAAAGGGAGTCTGAGCCAAGTCAAAGCATGGATGCGTCTCTTTCTCAACATACCAAGATAGCAAACTGGTGCATACCAACTGGTAAATTACTAAATGACATCACATGCTGCAGAAGGGTTAATACAACAGATTCAAAAAAGCAGTTTGTCCCTGAGATTCATCTTCTCACCTTGATCCACTATAGGATCAGCTGTGTTAATAATAATGCTTTGCAATTTTATATCAGTTCTCCTGCTAAAAGCTCAAATGCGAGTTGATATGGCACATCACAAACGACACAGATGGTACTCCGCAATTTCCACAGCTCTGACTGAATAGCTCATTTGACTTACTAATAAATGTTCCTATTTCAAGATTAAAAACAAATATGAAAAATTAAGGAAAGTGGTAGAAAGACAGTAAATCTTCATATCCAATTCAGGGGCATCTAGCTGAAAAGGTAAACATCAGACAGAGCATCCAGAGCAAAACACAGTTCCTTCAGATGCTACTGCACACAGGTGTGTGCTTCCAGAAAAGTTCATCAAGCCACCAGGGTACTGGGAAATGGAGAGGACTGGCAGTAAATGAGGTTATGCTATTTCCTATGAGAAGTTGCAACAGACAGACCTAAGAGGAAAAATTCTCACCAAGGAGAAGCTAGACGTGGGATTATCTTGTCCTTCTCTAATTACTCCCTGAAGGGAGACCCATGTCAGAAGCTTTACTAGAAGTAATAGATACCAGTCTAAGTATAACAGGCTACTGAGACTTATAAATCATAATTAAATTGGACTCCTTTAAAGCAAACATTTTTAAGGGGCTATATTCTAAATGTAGAGGTGGACTGCAATCAACCTAGAGGCTTCCTTTATACTATTCGCAAATGCTCTGCTCATATTCTCCTAATAAGAGAAGGCATTTTATTCCTTTGAACTTAATGAACAGAGCTTCTCAGTGTTCTTCGCTGGTACCTGGAACTACCTCATTTCTCCCTGTGGATCTGGAAATTCCCCACTAGGGAATTTAGCTATATAAAGTTTTCCATCATCTCTGGGGAAATCATAGTACTCCATTTGTGTAGTAAATACAGGCATCCTCCATTATAATTTGTGAAATACGAATTAATCTATGAAACAGAACAGATATTGAAAAATTCAGTCAACTTACCCTTATGGAAAACAGAACTATTATGATGACCAGATTTAACTAAACTGTAAAATGAAGACCACTGAGGTAGAGAACAGCTCAGGAGACTTCCTTTCCTTGATGACTGAGGTGGTTTTGTAGCATCTACTTACAGGATTACATTCAAAATCCAGGAAAAACAAATACCAGATTTTGGTGAATTATGTCCAACCATTCTCAGCAAGAGCTTCATTTTTTTTTCCTGATAAAATTACAGTATTTGAAGCCACAGTCTGAACTGATCAAAAATAACATTCAAGTCGTATATAGCAATTTTCTCAAAGAAAGGGGGCTTTAAATTATAATCAAAACCAGTCAGATGATTCCAAGACTGATGTCCCATTAGGTACTCCTCTGAGAAATCTAAATATCTCTGCAGAGAATGCTGTTGCCCACTTTTAAGAACAACACTTAGATATGGCAAACAAGCATTCAGTCTCCCAGGTTAATGAAATGTGAATTGTATGTACTTTATATTTCTGATATTTTCAATATGATAATTAAAGTGTTCTGCCACCTCTAAGTGGTTTTAAAAACACTGCCCCCAAATTTTCCAAAACATTAGGAGCTTTAACTCTACTGATTTCAATTGCCCTCCTCTCAGTCTTCTGCATGAAACAGCACTACCAGCTTTACTTCCAACTCCCATGAAACCATATGGATTTAACAAGGACAAGAGTGCTGCAGACCAACATTCACATAGCCTTTGTCCTATAGCCTTTGTCCTCCCTCTGTACTCCCACCCACCGAGAACTTAATTAGACCTACTAAGTGTTAAAACAATATGTGATAATAATAATAACCATTTCTGTAATCAGAGGAGTAGCACATTTATTCTAAACAGTTGAAAATTACAAAACAATTTATAATGTATCCTTACAGACTCAGAAATACAGAGCGCTGCATCACCTTCTGCATTTCTGGAACACGCATTACTTGATAAAGGAAAGTGGTTTAAAAAAGCTTGACCGTAAATAGTCTTGAATATCTAGTTGGTTCTAATCTTCAGAATTAACTTCCTAAATGGTTCCTTGAACCCTCCTTAATTTGCATTTAAAATAATTTACTCTGAATCACAATCCCAAATAACTACTCAGAATCTACTGGATACCAAATACATGTCAACTACTGACCAATGAAGGCAATTCAGAGTAACAATAATAACAGGGGACATTTAAGGAAATTTGGGCACAAGGTCACACTTGTTCAAGTGATGAAGGGAGACCACACATAATCCAGGCAGTGTGGCCCCAACAGATTTCAGAGAATTAATTACTTAACTTATTTAATTAAATAAGCCAACCAACCTCTGTATTCACAGAACTCCAAAGTTTGCTGGCATATTAACATCTTCCAACAGAACATTCCACAAATTTTTAGTAGGTTCTCTAAGAAAGATTTTACTTTTCTGCCCTTCAGTGACATCATCTCATAAGAGTGACTAGAAAGAAAACTTAATGACAGGATCTTGAAAGATTTTACCTTCATTTTATCCTAAAAATCGAAGTGCCTTTTTCAAAAGACACCAAGTCTGTGGCTGGTTGTACATAAAATGTCATTAGTTACTTCAGTATTTGGTTTTCTCATCTTTCTGCTACAGAGAAACGTCACAATATGTAAGAGTGAGCACCAAGAGCACGCACAGCTTGACAAGAGATGGCCTTGTCCGTGGTCTCCACGCTGATTTTCCCACACTCTCCTCTTATTCTCAGGTTACTGAGATTCCTGGTGGGAAGGAGGAGGGTTTCCCACCTGCCTCAGGACCTAGACCAGGGGACCTTCAGTCTGGCTCCCTACCTCATCTTTCAGGATCAACCCTAAGAGTCTCTTTAAAAAGGCAGAGACCCACCCATACTTCTGTAATCACAGTGAGACCCTGGAATTTCCACCTGGATAAACACAGTAGACTACTTATGTACTCTAAAATTTGGACTAGAGACTTAGACCAAAAACTATCATCCATGCTTCCAGCATACAAAAAGCAGAACGTTTTAACAAGAAGCTGCCTTAATCTATAAAATGATCTGCTGAAGCAGCACCATTCTGGTGCTTTCTGAGAGAACCATGTTAATTATTACCCATACCACGAATGGCTTTCAGGGCTAACTCCCTAGAAATGCTTCTGGCAAAACAAACAGTCCAGAAATATATGTCATAATCATTTCATCAAGAGTTCTACACAGTGATATATGACTAGGAAAGGAAAACAACAGAAAGAGGCCACAGGTTTTCTCTATCTGGTAAAAAAAGAATTCTAGAATTTAAAGAAAAATTTTAGAAAGATTAACGCCCTGCAATCCTCCTTAGTGATAAGTAGAGAATCCTTTACCAGAAGATTTCTTTAAAATCATCTAATTCATTCTGCCTTCACTAATTAAACTTTCTTTTCTGATCCTCACCACTCTTTGAGGCAAACAAGTATAATCCCCATTCAACAAAAATGGAAATTGGGACTCAGAAACATTAAATCACTTGCTCAAGGTGACAGGTCCAGCCATAGGCACTATACACTTAATCATTATTATACTTATTTTTAAATCATACAAATTTCCTCTGGTTGAAAAAAAAAGTTTAAATTTTTTATCAGAAAGTTCTTCTTAACATCTAACTAAAGTCCCATTAAGTATAGTTTAAGACCACTGCCTTCTGTTGGATTGAAGAACTGTTGCTCATTGTATCTCATATTGAATCACTTCTTGTGTCAGAAATAATTAGCCTTCCTCCTCTTCTGTTAAAGGAAAAGACAGCAACACTTCAACTTAGCCTGATGGTTCCCAAGGATGACATTTCTCATCCTACGTGCTCTTTTTCTAATTCAACTTCTAAAATTCCTCCCAAGAGGTGGGGTCCCCAAGAAAAGATTCTGGGGGTGCCAGAATACAATCAAATGACATTTCTTAATGGAATAAATATTTTTATATCACATTTCTAGAAAAAAACCTAAAGAAATCAAGATATTAATACATATTACTTAAAACAGCAACAAGAACGCTACATATGAATCTCAGAATTATAAAAATTAAAAATACAATATACTACCAGAAACTCCAAAGAGGTGGGCATTCCTAGGGCTTTAAGAATTTGGCTAACATTTTCACCTATGTTAAATATCTTAATTTTCCAATTACACCATTTTGACCACTTGACATCTAGAGTCTGTAACAATATCCCTCAACAGGGGAGAAATAAAATACAGAAAAGCTAGGGAACGTTAACACTCAATCCTACTAGACAACAGAGGCTCAGCGCCCCAGTCCACCAGACCACAATGTAGGCCAGCAACAGACTAACGTCCAGTAACAAATCAGCCAATCACTGCACCATGCCTGTTAAGTGATCTGTTCTCAACCAAAAGGCTTCCTTAACAAATAGCTAGCTTCTTCACCAAGTGCTGGTAGCAGAGACAGTCTGTTCAGTAAAAAGGGAAACTGCAGATCATCATGACCATGCACGCAATACTTAATGATAGTAAGACTCCCCATAATCTTGATTGTGTTCCTTCACTGCCACCCATCTTCCAATCTTCAACTTTAGGAAACTGAGAAAGTCAGGGAATAAGGATAAAAGGAGGCAGAGGAGAGAAGTCTAGAAAGATTTAAACCCAACTGAGGCAGTCCTAAATTGTGCCATTATTTACCATTCCATCCAAAGTGGAGCTTGGTCTCCAAGCACAGCACACCTGACACAATGTCCACAACAGGCGGTAGGCACAAGGTGGCAGGTACAGGATGGAGAATAGCCTCAAAGGCCCGCAAGCCACCACTGCCCGGCTCCGTACTATCAAAACCAGCGTCTGTAATTTCGAGATTAGGAGTTTGGGATTAACAGATACACACTACTGTTTATAAAATAGATAAAGAACAAGGACCTACTATGTAGTACAGGGAACTATGTTCGATTTCTTGTAATAACCTGTAATGGAAGAGAAACTGAAAAAATACGTATGTATGTATATATGTTTATATATGACTGAATCACTCTGCTGTATATCTGAAACTAACATTGTAAACTGACTACACTTCAATAAAAAATAAGAATTAAAAAAAAGAAATGCTATTATGTCAAATGGGTAAAAATTCATGCGCTCCTAACACTGAGATTTCTAAGAAGGAATTTCCCTATTCTTTAAGAATCAAAAATATGTGAAAGAATTTGCCACCCATGTTCCAAAAATAACCAGAGGTGATTACCTAATAAACATACTTATGAAAAAATCGACTTTTAAATATATACACAAGCACATCTAAAATGCATGTTTAAAAATTTGTTATCAAGTTAACTTCTAAATTCTCCACTGAGTTTGGCTCTAGAAATGGCCTAGAAATGACTCAGGTAAAGGTATAGGTTCCCCTAAGTTACGCAATTCAATTTTTCAATTTACGTTTTGACAATAACTGAAAGCTTTCCATTATTTAGCATAGTAACAACAGAGTTAGAAATTTCAAGATAAATTAATATGAAATATTCTTACAAATGCTACTGTACCACCAAAGGCAAGGAAAGTCATTTCATGTTTGATTCATGAGCTGATTTTATGAATAGGAATAATCTGCTAGAAAAGACCATCCTCATTTAGACAAGTACTTCAATAGGCAGAGATCAGTCAGCAACAACAGGAACTTCCAGAACTCCCTCATGCTCTGCAAGTTAAGCCTTGGAAGATGTGGGATCACATTTCCTGTAGACACACTGGATAGAATAACAGAAAATACTGTGCGTCACATTTTCATCTCTGACAACAGGGCTTCAGACCCAGCAGCTGGAACACTAAAAGCAGTGCCTGCTGCTCCCCACACACCACACACGCACAGGTGAAAGAGTTCCCTGAAAGCTCTCTCTGCTCCCTGCAAACGACTGAGCAGACAGAAGAATTCCACAAATAGCAGAGCACAAGTCAGATGACTGAATATATTATCAGCCTCTTTTCGGGACTACAATATCTCGACACTGAGTCCCCTGTGCTCCACGGGTTGCAAAAAATCTGCAAAATATGCATCACACAATCACCACCTAATGGTTAAACGTACTTGAATTAAATATATTTTAAAGAGACAAGAAGCCGATTACCTACACCCGCGTTTCCTCCTTCCTAAATCCATACCTGGAGCTCTCTCCATCTATTTTCTACCTTATGTCCTGCAATCAAGTTTCCTTGAGCTTATTTTCTAAGCTTCTTATTGTAAGAAACAATAGGCAACCTGAATGTCCTTTTTTTTTCCCTTTTTATTTTTTTTATTAAAGTATAGTCAATTACAATGTGTAAGTTTCTGGTGTACAGCACAATGTCCCAGTCTTGCATACACATACATATATTCATTTTCAGTTTTTTTTTTCCATTAAAGATTATTACAAGATATTGAGCATAGTTCCCTGTGCTGTACAGAAGAAACCTTTTTTTTTAATGTGCTTTTTCAAAATACACTCCTACCCTTTTCCCTCTCCCTAGAGGAGAATTACGTCTGTGTTACCTCAACAAAGCTCTGGGTAAGACAGAGCCACCTTAGCCTACCAGCTAACAAGAACACCAGGTAAGAAGGCAGGGCTAAGGGGCGATGCTGGCCTGGGTTCAAACTCCTCTCCAGCACTCTGGTTGTGTGACCTCTGGCACGCTGCTTGTCAGCTCTGCACCTCCACTTCCTGGAGGGTGAGGAGGAATGACAACGAGCACTGGCAGCGCGAGTGCACAGGAAAGGCACCAGGTCTTTCCTGAGCACTCAATGAACGTCACCTGTTTTTACTTCATCCATTACAGTCTTATTTTTTCAAAGTTAAAAGACGAGAAAGAACCCTGCAATTTAGGAATTGTTAAACACTGGGCCGATGACTACAAAATCTGCAGGCTCTCTGTAGAACTTAAGTAACGTCTGTCAAGGTACAGGTCTGCCTTGGGGCAACAGTTTGGGAGATACTGGCCTACATAATTTGCAGGACTGGATGTATTCAAATCTACTCATCCTTTTTATGGACTAAACAACTAGACAGAGCCTTATAAAAACCTGCGAACATCTGCTTTATCAGATCCCAACAGGTAGGCACTCTGACTCACCAGTCCCTCAGATATTTATGACGTGTCCCCACTCATTGGTCAAGGTTAATTTTTCTCCCTGAAGTTTTGCTCAGACGCACAGTGACTTGATCCCCTTTAAGCTCCACTCCTTCTGAATAGCGGGGGTAACTTCTCTTTTCTAGGGTTGTGGCAAGGACAGAATGGAGCACTCCTCGAAAAGCCCCTAACAGACTAGTGGCACTCGGTAGGAGCTGCTGTCACCATTCACATTGTACTGTTGTCACTCTCCCAAGACTGACATTTTAGTCAAGAGCATGAGTGAGTGAGTTACATCTAGAGAAACTGATGACCACAGCAGAATACCTGTTAAAAGACTATGCAAAGGAGTTTCCTGTCCTTTTAAAACCCCCAGTGGTGAGGGCCCAGAACACGTTAGCCTTAAGGCACCAATAAAGCCCTGGCAATCCAGAGAACTGGGAGGTCCCTGACCCGCGGCTCTGTCACCTTCCACCAACTAAAGATGCCACCCTGACCACACACAACATGATTTCAGGGGAAATCAAACAAAATTAATTATAAATATTCATACCTTCATTAAAGGAAATCTATTCAATCATAAGCTAATCAGGCAATGGGGACATTTAATAGCCTTTTTATTATAAACATTATAATCCTATTTTCAGGGAGAAAAAGAAAACCCAAACCCAAATCAAGGCAGAATTATTTGATATTATACAACTTAAATTACACACACAAAAAGAGCAGATCTTTAGTATCAAAGCAAATTGAAAATTAAGGTGAACATGTCCCTTTCCACCTCCTCCCCACCAAAAAAATCATCACCCACTGTGTTTTCCCCCTTCAGTCTCAGGATTTGCAATAGACGGTTTATACTATAAAAGTAAACTGCCAACGCTGGGACACTCAAATACTCATCAAATAAATAACAGAGCAAATGAATGAAATAATGGTTAAACAGGCAAGAATGCAAAAACAAGATCTAAAAAGCCCAAAAGGAGAGTTAAGTTGGCCATGGGGAACTCCATTGGGAACTCTTAACAGTTCATAACTGGCTGCCTAAAAAGCATAAATTCTGCCAGAATCAACATGCTAATGTCAATTCCCCATGTATCTCTCAATTGACACCCAAAGTAAAAATTGTTTTGTCTCTCAGAAACTTTTAACTATTAATAACTATTTAATTATCACTAATAATGTCTACCTGTAAGCAGCTTTCCTTACTTAAAAGGTTCTATGTCCAAAAGCTTCCAAAGTAGCTAAGTCAAATACTGCCATAGGTCTCCTGCTTATTTAATTCTTCTCTGGAAAGTTCAAACTAGGGAACTGACTAAAAATTGTTCTAGAATCAACATGTCCACAATTGCATTATGTCATCAACCACTGGAAGCTAGAAATGTGGTCACTGATGAACATTTCATAGGATAAACACAGAAAATCTCTGCCCTCAGAACCAACACTATTATGACCTACCTGCAGATCACACAGAATTTTAATTTCAGATACCTTCATAGCACACCTTTAAGATTTCCACTCTTTTTTCATAATTGGTTTTGCCTCAATTTTACAACAGCCAGGAAAACTACACCAGCTTCTAAAATGTCCACAAAAGTCACATTCTCACCTCTGTTTAGAAATTAGTATTCAGAATTCATAAAGTATGTGTTTTTCTTATACTGCCTGAATTGAGGGTCTGGAACACTAACACTGTATTGTACAGCTTTTTCAAACATTACTTTTAATAGACTTTAAAGAGTAATATAAAAAATATTCGTTCTACAGTTTGCAATTTATAAATCCTTCTATAAGCCTGTAAAAAACAAAAAAGGAAATAAACACAAATGCTAAGAAAATCTTTTTTGTGAGGAAAACAAGGCATAGAGGTAAAATTAGGTTGAGATATGAAAGAGTATTTTAAAAACTGAGTTCTGTTTTCCTTAAATGGCTTTCATTATTAGTATGTAAACTTGTCCATGATTATTTCATTAGGGGGAAAGATCCTGATTTGCTGCTCAGTTCATGATTTACTGCAATAGAAGACCAACAGCTTACAGCAACTGACTGACTTTCTCCCTCCTATTCTCTTTAATTTAAAAATGATAGAGCATATAATAACATAAATTACCAAACAAAACTATAAACACAAAATATAGAAAAGCAAGTAATTTCTTAAATAGCAGTTTTGCCATAAGAATAGTGAAGCAATAATTATGCTTTTAAATATAATTTCAATCATGATATAATGGTCAAAATATCAAATAAGGACACACTGTGTATTTCAGAAAACAAATCTTCAAGAAAAACTGTTTAGAGATGCTTTTATTACTTTTTTGGTACCCAACATCCTAAGGGCTGCTTAAAAGAATCCCTTTTAAACCTAATACAACACAATTTTTTCTAAGAAATCCAAGGTGTCAAATTATGGGTCACATTTCAACCTGATGTGATTTTAGAGCTAAGGTACTGAATCCTTAAATACAGGGTCTGTAATGAAAACACTGCTCATAGGTCCTTGCTTCTGAGGTTTGCAAAGATTTAATAAGACATAACTAAAGATAAAGCCAACCAAGGAGCTCTGCTCCTTTATGCACTCTCACCACAGCCCAAGTCCCCCATCTGATCCTTACATTTTAGGTTTCTAGTAAAATGCTCCTCTGACACTGAGCAAGTCATGTAAATTATATTTAACCAATGAAGGGTTAAAATCAGAAGCTAAACTATCTAAAAAATATTAAATTCATAATTTGTGAGATCTTTTCTATCCTCTGTTTCAGTATTCTGACAGCTAAAAGTCAAAGAACTCCTCTGTTAAGACTGAAATTCCCAGGAGGGAAGAAGGCGCAGATCCAGTCTGAGAGCACACAATGGAATCACAGCTGACCATGCACATCTTTTTCTAGATGTCTCCATATGCGTGAGAGGCTTTTCCCCCCCTAGCCAGGCTTTAGGGGACTTGCTACTCACTGCCACCAAGAATCTGAGAACATTCTCAAGGATTGTTGTAGAGAATGAGTAAAATAATGTGTTGCTCTTGAGCATACAAAAGAGACAGGGCATCAGTAACTACATTAACTAATGATGGGGGCGGGGGGGGCGGGGGGGTTGAATGTCAAATTTTGAATGTTGTTTAATTTATAATACTCCCTAATTCTGGCAGCCATTTGTTTTATCTCCACAGTTTTTATCATTTTATCACCAAAATAACACCTCAAGGGCTATAGAAAAATGCAATTAATTTCTGTCTACAAGAACACTCAAAATTACACAAATTACACTAGATTGGGAATTCACATTATGTGTTTGAAAATGGTCTATTACAACAGAACACATTTGTAGGGTGTGGTGAATACTGTTCCCTAAAACTATAGTCCCCATAAACTCAATTCTTTCTTAGTAACCCAATATTATTACAAGCTTGAGAAATCAGTCCACATAAATATTATGCACATAAAATGCCTCAAAAAAAAAAAAAAAAACCCTTCCCAAGATTAAATTCATGGGACACTTATCACAAAATGAATAGATGCATTCTAAATTTAATATTATTCATTCTTTGAACTCCCCAAGATTCTACAAATTCCAGCTGAGAAAAAGGAGCCTTGCTGCTGTCAGTGTGCACTAACCTCACCAACAAAGAACAGGAGCATGCATACATATACATATACATATACACACACACACACACACACACACAAGCACTGTGGCAGCTGCTGTCTTTTTAAAAGACTGCTATTCCTGCGGAGCAACCTGTGATCTTTACAGAGAGTCAAGACCTATCTTCTCCATTCTTAAAAGTCAAGAGTTGAGGAAGTCATTACCCTGTACCCAAGAAACAGCGTAAAACAACCAAAGTTGCCTCCTGACCTTGCAAAAACCAGAAAACTACCCCCACACTGTACCATTCAGTAGTGTTTAAGCACACTAAAATAATTTACTTTTAAGAATCTTTTGTGTGGGAGTAATCTAGCAAACTACATTTTACTCACGTTTTTCTGTAGACAAATATTCTTTAGACTGGCTTTGCTCCTTAAATACCGACGCTTTAGGTTTCAAACAGTGATGCTTTGGTTCCTAACTTCATTTGTTTACTGAAGAAAGCAAAAATACAAAAAAAATGCATACCATAAACCACAACTTTTTTTTAAATGTCATCCCAAATGCCGAACTTTCAAGTGCACTTTGGAAATCAGCGTTCTAATTAAACAAGGAACCAGTGAGGCCATTACAAACAATGATGTCTTTAACTCTCAATAATCAATTGACGTTAGGCTTTCCCGGTGCCTTTATTTTCACAGTACTCTCTCAAATTTCACTGTCCCCACGCTGGAGTAGCTGAGTGAAACTGAGGCAGAGGTAAACAGACAACTCCTATGATCCTCAGCATGTAAACCGAGCGCTGAGGTCCAAAACGCAATCACTACAATATATGCCATTTTAGAAACGGGCCTCCTAGAGTTACTGCCACATCGTAAGTGGCTTAGATTTCGTGGTGTCTTAAGACAACGTCTCTGGTGGTACCAGAGAAATACAGTATCTCGTGCGAACTGCGTGCCTCCCCGGGTCAGAGCCCTTGTAAGTGACACTACCCTACATATCAAGGAGCGGGTGACTAGGGATGGACAAGAGTGGATAGCTCTTGGCGTCTCCATGACTCCCCCGCCCCGCGTGCAACTCAGCTCTAACTGGTCCAGGAGAGGCCCCGCCCCCTTCCTTCCTCCGGTCCCTGCAATTGGCTTACCGACACCCGGCAGGTCAGCTCCCCGCCTTCGATTGGCTCACTGCCCCATCACTCACACGCAGCGAGATTCGGGTCGGTGGGAGGGGAAGGCGTTTGGAGAAGGTGGAGTGGGAGTGGGATTAGAGGACGAGGTGGGGGAGGAGGGTGTGTAGGCTCGGTCCCCGGTTTGGGAAAGTTTCCCCTACCAGTGACAGACCCGGACGGCGTTAGGCCCGGTCCAGCTCCGGGCTGGTGCAAGGCGCTCGGGTCCCCGATTCCCGCCCCTCGGTCCCGCAGGCCCCGGAAACCACTAGGGGGAGGGGGAAGAGGGAGGGACCATCTAACCAGGGACCGACCCACCCCCGATCTCGGAAGAGGCGCCTCCGGGACTCCCCGGAGGGGCGGAGGGGCGGGGAGCTTGAGCGCGCAGCGACGACCCTGGCCCCCTCCCCCTGCAGCCCCCAGAGACCCTCGAGAGAAGTGTACCCCGGCCCGGGGCGTGACCGTCGCGAGCCGGCCGGGAGGGCCCCTCCCGCTTCCCGCCTGGGGCCCAGAGGGCCTGTCCCTTCAGGGGCGGGGAGAAGGGGGAAAGAAAAGGGGGCGCTGGCGAGCCAACCCGGAACCTCCCGGACCGCCTCCCGCCCCCAGCCCCGGCCCCTGCGCGCCTCCTGCACACACGCCCGCACCCAGAAAGTTAAGTCAGGGGCGAGCCCGGCTAGGCGCCGCCGTGGTCCGGCCCCCGGCTCCCCGCCCCCACCGCGGCCCGGCCTGCTCAGCCCAAGCTCGCCGCCCGCCCCGCCCGCCGCAGCTCCTTCCCGTCCGCCCGCGGCGCCCCTCGCCCCTCGCCCCCCGCCCCCGGCGCTGACATGGGCCCGGTCCAGCCGCCGAGCCGCGGATCCCCTCCTCCTGGCGTCTCACTCTGCCGGCTGCCCCTGACAACGCGCCTCACCTTCACACACCCCCGAGCACTTCCCAAGTCCTGCCTCCCCTCGCCCGGCTCCCACCCTCCGCTGGGTTGCTTGGCGTTTCCATTAAAGAATGCACCTTCTCGGGCTTCACCTTCCCGTCTCTGCCTCGTGCCCCTCGAGGACGCAGGAACCACGGTCCGCGCCACCCCCGCACCCGGCAGGGCGGCGGGCACCTCGCTCCTAGGGCGGGGGCCGCGCCCGCACCCCCGGCCTCCCCGCCGCGCCTCGGCTCTCACCTCTCGCCGGCGCCGCGGGCTGCAGCCTCCGCCCGCCTCGCGCTCCGGGACTTGTCTCCCGAGCTCTCGCAAAGCGCTGGAGCGCCTCCTTTCTCTCTCAGGGACTCCGCGTCTCCCCGCCGCTTCCCGCCCTCCCCACCCCCCAAACCCCAACTCCCCAGCTTCGCGGCGCCTCCGGGATGCAACTCCCGTTTTCCGCGCACTCGGGCAGCGGTCCCCGCACACAAAACAGCCCTCTCCGCGGCGCACGGCTCTGCCCGGCTCGGCGCAGGAAGGGCAGTCGGGGCTGGGGGTGGGGACGCGGCGCCCCCCGCCCGCTGCCCACCTCCCGCCCCCGCGGCCCCCAGGGAAGGCGCGGTTACCGGCTCGGGTCGGTCACGCTGTCAGGTGCTGGCTGCTGTCGGCGCTGACCTTCGCCGCCGAAGCTGTGGCTGAAGCTGTAGCTGAAGCTGCGGCCGCCATGTTCCCGTGTTAATAACTGCTGCCTGGTTGTTTATTTCAATATAGATCCGCCGCCAACTCACTCCGCCTTCTCCTCCTCGTCCTCCTCCGCGTCTCCGCACTTACGGAGAGACGCAGACCGCGCGAGCTCGCGAGCGGGGGAGGGGGCTCCTGAGCCAAGCCGTCCCTCCCTCCGCCTCCCTGGCCGTGGCCGCAGCCAAGTCCTGTCACTGGGG
Organism: Camelus bactrianus; assembly: GCF_048773025.1. Lineage (NCBI taxonomy): Eukaryota > Metazoa > Chordata > Mammalia > Artiodactyla > Camelidae > Camelus > Camelus bactrianus. The sequence continues at coordinate 13,061,741 of NC_133567.1, forward strand.
AAAGGACGGGGCGGAAACTTGCCTGCTGCGCCCCTGGGGAGGGGGTAAAGGTGGACAGAGGGTTCTCCAGGGAGCAGACCCTGGCCGCGGGGTCCGCAGCATCTCTCGGCTGAGTCCTCTGAGAAGGCGACCCCGGGAGAGGTGAAGAGTGAGGAGAGAAGGGACAAAATGGGTGACTGTGGAGGGTGACCTATGGGTGACTAGAAGTGAAGGGAGAGTAAACAGATGACTCCATGGGAGAGCAAAGGGCAGTGCCAAAAAAGAAAGCGAGCGGATGGGACAGGCCGAGGCTGCAGAGTAGAGGCGGTGGGATCTTGAGGCTGCAGACGGCGAGGAAGATGTCCCCGCGCGAAGATCGGGGAGAGCCAAGTACCAGGTTCGTCCCGGGAGGAGCCTCCCGCGGGCGATCCGGCCGGACCCCTCTGCCAGCAGCCTGCACCCCAGGGCGCTCCTCGCACGCCCCGCGTCTGCTGCTGCGCCCTGGAGGCGCCCGTCGTCCATCAGTTCTCCCTCGGCTCCTAAGAGGCTAGGCTTCTCCTGTTGCAGCCCTGTCTCAGGAGAGGATGTAGGGGCGCGACTGTGCGATGCGAGCTTAAAAGGGGGCCACGGAGTAGCTGCATAATAAAGCAAAAGTGCACACAGTGTGAAGTCTAACCTGGTTGGGCTTTCTCTTCACGACATGGATCACAAAAGTTTTTTTTTCATTGGAAAGTCCACTTTCTAGACATCAGAAAGTAATGTTGGGGAACACAAGAGAGTTGCTCTGAAAATTCGAGGAGAACCCTCATTTAAATGTTATTTGGATCAGTTTTATGCCTTGGAAAAGCAAATTCTTCTATACTTAGATACAATTAGTCAGAAAAAATGAGCAACATTTAACAAATTTCCTTATTTTTAGTCTTAAAACGAGAAGGGTCACTTGCCATAAACAATAATAGTGTTTACTGAACACTTACTATGTGTCTGGCACTGTGCTAAGTGATTGTAGATTTTGATTCTCAAGCCTTACAAAGTAATTATCTTTTTTTTATCCTTCCCCAAAAAATGAAGCTTACAGAAGTAATTTGCCTAGGGTCAGACAGCCAGGAAGCTGGAAAGGATTTGAGCCCACTTCTGGCAGACTCCAAAGCCCACACTTTTAAAGGTGTCTTAAACCTCAAATGTGTGGGAATGCCACCAATTTTATTTTGGGAAAGAAAAAAATGTATATATATGTGTATATTTGACTATGAATAGAAGATGTTTGGAAGGCTATTAACAAGTTGTTAGCACTGGGGAGTATGAGTGGATGTGTAATGGAGTACTTCCACTTTTACTTTGTACACAAAACTAGTGTTTGAAATATTTGCATTCACCATGCATTAATTTAACAAATTTTTAAAGATAATTTTAATTACTTGGCATAACAATCAGGTTTCCTGAAAACCCAAAGCTTTCCAAAAAACTAGGGGAAGAAATGGTAAATGAAGGGTTTTTTTATGACCTGTCTTCTTCCACAAATATTCATCCATAGTGCTTCTACAGTGAGGTCGTAGTCACCTGAGTTCTGTCACATTGCTGGACTCCGATTTCCTTTCATGTCCTCACCCCCAACTCTGAGTTGTGATAAAGAAAAGATTCCCCTGCTTGCTCTCTAGTCCTCCCTTCTTTGGCAGAAGTCCAGAGTCCATCAATCCTCTGCAACAGTAGACTTCACACTTTCAAAAACCGCCCATGATATCTGTGCAAATAAATGGCTCCCCATTGCATTTTCATATTACTCAAAATTTACTCAAGACACACAATTGTATCCACAAAAATGAAACACCTCCCCCCCCAAAAAAAACCTGACAGCATAGCATAATGAGTTCTATCTCCAGCTGCTCATCAGTTGCATCCAACCTTGAGGAATCCTGTAACTTCTGGGCTCTGATACAGTCTCTGGGCTCCCTCCGCACTTCGTGTGGTAGTTATAACAATATTCTGTCTTGTACTGGAGTTGTTTATGTATTTGTCTTTTTCTTTCACTAGATCGTAAGCTACTTAGGGCCCAGAACCACATCTCGTTCTTGTTTTTACAGGCTATAGCTCCTAATAAGATTTCACATCATGTTTGCTGTCTAACTGAATCTGTAAAATGTAAACAGCAGTTTCTGGTCCAATCTTCATGTCCATTTCCCCAACTCACCCTTCAATAACTTGCTCTTAAAACACATTTACAAAAAAATGTTTTCAGTATCTTGAAAGAACTTAGATTTCTGTAAGACCTCAGAATAGTCATTTAGGAAAACCCATTATTGGTGAATTATCATGTGAAAATGCAAAATGGAAGGGAAAAAAGTAAATATGTTGACTTAATGATGCAAAGAAAAGAAAGCAAAGATACAGGAACTGGATATGTTACCAACAGAGGACAACCCAATAAGGAAAAAAATGTGGGTGCAAATCATAAAGGGGAAGGAAATTATTGAAATTTAGTAGAAGCAGAAATTTGACACACCATGGATGGATGAGGCAAGTAGAAAAACCAAGAAGAAATGTCAGCTAAATCACAAGTGAAACTTGAAGTAATAAAGAAAAATCATAATTTATATATTTAAGAATATACCTAAGAAAATGTGCATTCTATAGAACAAGAAATCTATTTTGTCTGCCTTCTCTTCCTCATTCAACTTGAAGCTTCTCACTTTCTTCATACATAAACTACATAAAAATGGAAGATTGTTGTATCATTACTACTAGCATGCTTCAAGATATAATGAGAGGTAATAGTATGGTAAGAAGAGCTACAAAAGACAGGCAAACATATGATCTGGGCTTTGATACTTACTATGTGACTAAGTATCTCAGTTTCCACAACTGTATATTTGTCACAAGACTCAAACAAAATGGTGTAAATAAATGTACTCTGTGAACAATCAAGCTCTTTATTCAGAGGTAAAGGAATATTATGATGTTGACTAGATGTGCACATAGCACAGTTTTCTCTGCTTTGGTGCTCCATTCCAATTACAAAAGCAAAAATCTATAGTTGATTCTATTTAAAATGTAATCACTAGAGGGAGGAATCTGTTAAAACATTTGTTTGACAATTTGATTATTTAAAAAAAACAACTGTTTGACCAAATGTTTCATTCTTATTGTCTGCTCTCTCCAAATCCCTTAAATATTAGAGCTACCATAAATTGTCTAGTATAGGTCAAGCATACTATATATATTTTTATTTCTAATCAAAGTAGGCATTGTATGTATTGTTATTCTCATTTACATATGAAAAAGGGAGGTTCAGAGAAGTTAATTTATACAAAATCAAAAAGATGCCTTTGCAGAATGGCTAACAAATTGTGCTAAGATTCTGTTCTCCATCACTGAGTATCTCTACTACCCTAAGCAACACATTGTCTTCATCTTTATTTCCTCAGTACCTATAACAATTCCTAGAACATAATACATGCTCAATAAATGATTGTGAAATGAATGAATCAATAAATGAGAGGTTCCCTTCAAACCATACTACACACTATCACAAGATTAACATTCCCACTTTTGTTCTATTTATCACTTGAAAACACTTAATAATCCTTTGTTGCCTACAGAATACAATTCAAGTCCTTTACCTTGTATTCAAGACCATCCTTGGTAAGACCGTAACTGCTTTTCTAGTAATAATGGCAACAAAATACATGATACATCCTCACTCATTCCAGGGTGTTCTGAAATCAGACTGACATGAGTTTCAATCTTGGCTCTTACTAACTGTATTAACTTAGGTGAGTCATTTAGGCTCTCTGCAAATCCTATCCTGTGCGATAAGGCAAGAAAATGAAAAAGATGTAAAACCATCTTCATTCACTGATGATGTGCTTATATACATAAAAATTTCAAAAGAATCTATAACTATTAAAGTGAATGTAAGATCACAGGATACAAGATCAACAGCCAAAAATAAATTGTATTTCTATATATTGGCAATAAATACTGGGAAAATGAAATTTTCTAAAATATCATTTACAAAACATAAAAAATCAAATACTTAAGACTATATTTAACAAAAGATATGCAAGAACTCTACCTTTAAAACTAAAAACATTGCTGATAGAAATTCACAAAGGCCTAACTAAATAAAAGGAGAGATGTGTAGACTCAATATTGTTAAGATGTCAGCTCTTCAAAAATTGACCTATAGATTCATTACAATCCAAATCAAAATTCCAGTTGATCTTTTTAGTGAAAATTGAGAAGCTAATTCTAAAATTTATATGGATATACATATATATATATATATATATTGTATTATCTAAAACAGCCAAGACAAACTTGAAAAACAGGTTGGGTAACTTTACTGATTTCAGTAATCAGTATAGAGCTATAATAATTAAGACAGTGTGATATTAGTATAAGAATAGACCATCAGATCAATGGAACAGAATGGAAAGCCCAGAAATAGACCCCCAAATTTAGTCAATTGATTTTTTTACAAAGTTGTCAAAGAAATAAAATGGAGAAAGGAAAGTCTTGTCAATAAATAGTGCTGGAACAACTAGACAGCAGTATGGAGAAAATGAATATTGACTCCCACCTCACACCATATACAAGAATGAATCAGAGATGGATCATAGATGTTAAAAGCAAAACTATAAACTTCCTAGAGAAAAATGTGGAATAATAAATATCTTTACAACTTTGGAGTAGACAAAGGTTTTTTATTTTAAATAGGACATGAAAGACACTAATCAGAAAAGACAAAAAAATTAATTGGACTTCATTAAACTTATAAACTTCTCATCAAAAAATGCCACTAAGGAAGTGCAAAGGCAGTCCATGATTGGGAGAACGTATCTTCAGTATGCACATCAGGCAAAGTACCTGCATCCAGAATCAGCAAAGAACACCTCCCAATGAATAATATGAGGAAACCCAATAACAAAATGGACAAAAGGCTTAAAAAGGAACTTTACAATAGTATGTGAATCATCAATAAACATATAAAAAAGATGCTCAAAGCCACTAGTCATCAGGGAACTAATGCAAATGAAAACCACAGGAGGTATCACTCACACACCCTCCAGAATGGCTAAAATTATAAAGGCTGACAGTACCTCCTATTGACAAGCACGTGCAGCAACTGGAACACTCATTCATTGCTGGCAGGACTCTGTAACCACTTTGGAAAACAGTGTGGCACTTCCTCATAAAGTTAAGCATACACTTACCATATGACCCAACAGTTCTAGTCCTAAGTATTGACCTAAGAGAATATTGATCTGGGTGACAATTACATTTTGACAGTGGTTCATCAAAATTTACTGAGTTGTACATTAGAATTTATGTATTTTGCTACTTGCAAATTATACCTGAACAAAGTACTATTGGCATTTTAAAAAAATGGAATAAAAGAGAAGTTCTTCAATGTAATAAAGTGTATATACAAAAATCCTATAACAAATGTCATACTCAATGGTGAAACATTTACAGCTTCTCCTAGAGATTGGGAAAAAGTACTTGGCATAGAATGTCTGTAAAATGTTACTTTACATAGCCTAACACATTTTTTCTACAGTTTCCTTCTCTTATGTTTACCTCAACTAACTCCAAAATAAAGATGTCTATTAAAAATAGAAACTAAAAAAATTAAGTGCAATATGAGAAATACAGTGCATGTGTGTACTCTAGTGATTTAAAACTGGTATGTAGTGTTGACCTTACCTCTCTTAGCATAAAAGTTCTCGTGGGTAGGCTGATGGTGAGGAAATCTTAGAATAGGACATATGTTCTAGATTAGAATCTGAATCCATAACCAGTGTGACTTAAACACTTGATTAGTTGGTTGGTGACATCTTATTGTGGTGAAATACACCTAACCAAAAATTGTCGTTTTAGCCATTTTTGAGTGTACAGTTCAGTGGAAGTAAGTACTTGCACATTGTTGTGCAAACACTATCCATCTCCAGAACGTTTTCATGAAAATGTTCCAGACATGTTATCAAGTACATCCAGGACTGAGTTTCCTACCTGAGGCATTTTAAGATTCCATGCAGCTTGGAAATACTGTATCAGGGAGCTAAATCACACTCAGAGAAAAAAAAAAATTCCTTTGATTAAAATGCAAGATTTTTATAAAATCCTCAGTCTGGAAGTGCTGAAGGATAGTGCTCAGTTTTAGCTAAGACAGAAAAATATCATTGTGAAAAAAACCACATCTGAAAAATGGCTCTTCTTTGTTCATAGAACCGTCTTCTTGCTTCTTTTGAAATAGGCCTTTGTAAACATGGACCACTGGACAAATAGTCTGCCTCACCATGGAGCACTCATTCTAGCAACATTTCTGGGGATTTAAAATATAAAGCTCTGTTTTTATTCAAAACATTTACAGGGTCAATCTATGTTATATTTTAATTAGCCTATTATTTATGAAAGTCAGTTTTTGACATCCTTGATGAAATGCCCAGGCTCCTGGCTTGTTTGTTTTGTTTTGTTTTGAGCTTTTCCCCAAGGTGATTATGAAGTTTTGGACACGCAACTACCTGAAAGATTGCCATGGTCCTCATGCCCCATCCCCAGACCTTCCAGATGATTAATGTCCAAGTTCCTATGCTGAGCGGTAGATACGTGGGTATTTATTGTTCTTTATGTCTGTCACACGTGTTAGAAATATTACTTTGTACAAAAACAAAGCGTAAATAAAGGACAGAAATAGACTCACAGACAGAGAATACAGACTTCTGGTTACCAGGGGGGTGGAGGGTGGGAAGGGATAGACTGGGATTTCAAAATTGTAGAATAGACTACACTGTATATAGCACAGGGAAATATACACAAAATGTTATGATAACTCACAGAGAAAAAAATGTGACAATGAGTGTGTATATGTCCATGAATAACTGAAAAATTGTGCTGAACACTGGAATTTGACACAACAATGTAAAATGATTATAAATCAATAAAAAATGTTAAAAAACAAAACAAAAAACAACAAAAAAAGAAATATTACTTTGTGTATAGTCAGTATTTAATAAAAACAACTTTAAAAAATTCCTTCTATGATATGTATTTTACTTAAGCACATTCTTTTGTTACAAAACAACAACAGCTGATACTTAGATCCCGCTTTTCTTCTAGGCTAGGTTTTAAAATAAACTGCTTATCCTGGATACTTTCTCATACACTCAGCTTTACACGTGGCCAACTAACCACCTAAGGCTGGCAAGGTTTTGACTTGACTGGAACTCTCTTCCCTCTGCCTCTGCCTAGAGTCTTTCCCACTCATGTTTCCTCTCCTCACTCTCTGTTAAAAGTTACACACCTTTTTCTTCTCTCCTCGTAACAGTGGCTTCATTTACAGTATCACCATTTCCTCATTTCTGAGTCCTGTGCCTCTCAAGAGTTTTGCTTTTCTGGAACCTCTGCAGCCACTGATAAAATACCAAGCACAGGTGAGTTTGAACACACTTGTGCAGTGTCATCACATAACCCCAAGATTCGCCGTTCTAATCTAGACACATATAACAGAGTCCTTTTCCACAGGCAGCCAATTAAGTTCTAGTTTTCCACAGAAACACACACAAGAGTTATGCCCTGTTACCACCGCAGTGCTGTGTTGGCTGTCACAGGTTTTAGCAGGGCAGCTCGGAAAATCTAAACCCTTTGAAAAACCTTGTTTCCATAGAAAAATATGTTCTGCTTCATAACCAATCAATAAGCAAGTAAACTTATAAAATAAATCCATGAGGATTGCCTGTACTTTTCATCTAAGACTTCAAAGCCTTTCACAAAAACATCTTTTTTTAAAAAGGCTTTTTGCCGTAACTAATGGTTATTAAAGGACTTGTTATTTTCACAACTAAGAAGCATATATTAACAGAGCTGGACACAGAGAGCAGGAGATAACGCACAAATTATTACCATGGGTATTGGATATGCTTCTTTCCGTTTATGAACTCAACACAAATTTATTGAGTTCCTCTTCTGTGCAAAGCATTATTCTCAGCACTGGAGACACTGTACTGAACAAAACTGGCAGCACCCCTATCGTAATGGAATTTACAGGGGATGTGCTTCATACTAGGCATTTAATAAATATTTGTTGAATGAATGATTGTATGTGGCTAAGAAAACAATTTAAATATATTTACGTTTTATAAAATTAAGTGAAATCAGTGAATGGGAAAGTGGTAGGGGGTGTGGAATGTAAATTAGGGGAATTTGTTCCAGGCATCATGGTTAAATTATCTCCTTATTATGAGGAAGCAATAGTGGGTAGCAGTGTTGGGTGATCAAAACCAGAAGTCTAGCATCTCGATCATACACATGACCATGACTTTGCAGAGCACTGGTTAGGAGACAAGTGCCATCCCAGTATTAACTCTGTACTTTTTTGCAAATTATAACTCTGAGACCAAAGTGTACTTTACCTACAGGTAATTTTGATTTATCATCTTACCTGCAAGGACTCGGTCTCAGTTTATGGTGGCATTATAACGAAGAACCCAGTTTTACCAAATGTTAACAGAGACTTTAGTTAAAATACTGGGGTTGCATTTTAAATCCTGTTTTCATAGATATTTGTAATATATTTCTTCTTTATGATATTACATATGATTGCAATCCCCCAATAGGAAATACTGAGAGAGAGAGAGATTTATTTTAAGGAATTGGCTCATGCAATTATGGGAAGTGGCAAATCTAAAATTTACAGGGCAGGAGAGCAGGCTGGAAATTCCAGCAGGAGTTGATGCTACAGTCCTGAGTCTGAAGGCAGTCTGAAGACAGAATTCCTTTCTCCTTGGGGAACCTCAGTCTTTTAATGCCTTCAGCTGATTGGATGTGGACCACCTTCAGTACAGCGGAAAATCTGCTTTACTCAAACTCTACTGATTAAATGTTAATTACCTCCAAAAAATGCTTCCACAGCAACATTTAGACCAGTGTTTAGCCAAACAATTGGGCACAAAGACAACTTGACACATAAAATTAACCATCATAATTTATTGCTTATCAACCTGACATTCACATACATCTCCTTAAATCCTACTTAATTTCCAAATGAAGACAATAACAAAGTCATACTTCTGCCTAACATGATACAACTATCCTGTGTACAGCTGAAAGCACACTAACTCTTTCCCAAGAAGAGAATCCAAAACCTCTGGGTGATAGTCACTCTTCTCCTTGATATCCTGTAACTTTAGTAGTATGATGTAAAGTTAAAAATACATAAATACTATGATGTAACATTAATAGATTTGATGTTATCTGATAAGGGGGTAAGGAGGGAGGAAAACAAAGGTAGACAGATAGGTACATACATACACACACATACATACAGATATACATATACACACAAACATATTCATAACAAAAAAGGGAAGAAATACTTATAACAATTAGTCTTCATTTCTGTAACTGGTCACATGGTCATAGCTGGCATTGATAATGACTACCCATTACATATTCCTTTTGCCCTCAGCAAGCATCTTGGCTGGTTATGGTTTTTTTTTCTTTTTCTGTTTTTTTTTTAATTGAAGTATAGTTGATGTACAATATTTTCAGTTTCAGGTGTATAACACAGTGATTCACAATTTTTAAAGGTTATACTCCATCTGTAGTTATTATAAAATATTGGCTATATTCCCTGTGTTGTACCATATATCCTGGTAGCTTACGTATTTATCTATTTATTTTTTCTGGGTGTTAGTTCCAGTTCCTGTTGTCTTTTTTCCTTCTTCTTTTTCTTTTTTTTTTATTGAAGTATAGTTGATTTACAATGTTGTGTTATTTTCAGTTGTACAGAAAAGTGATTCAGTCACACACACACATATATGTGTATATATATATTCTTTTTCAGATTCTTTTCTATTATAGGTTTTTATAAGATTCTGAGTATAGTTCCCTGTGCTCTACAGTAGGACCTTGTTGGTTATCTATGCTTATTTATTTTATACATAGTAGTTTGTACATCTTCATCCCCTCCCCACTGGTAACCACTAGTTTGTTCTAAAACTATGGAATGCTTCACAAATTTGCATGTCATCCTTGTGCAGCAGCCATGCTAATCTTCTCCGTATCGTTCCAATTTTAGCATAAATGCTGCCAAAGTAAGCACTGGTTGTGGTTCTTTACCCAGTAGAGTGACCCAAACCTTCTTTCGTGAAGCATATGGGCCATTAATAGACCTGCCTGAATTAGATTGTTGTAGTTTCCCATTGACTTTAATCCAGAATGTGTTACTAGGGGATCTCCTGGATTCTAGGCATACTCTTCCCTACCTCTGTTGTATAGTAGCAGTCCAATTTTCCCTTGGTAATCAGGATCAGTCACTCCAACCAGTATAGTAACTTCCTTCTTTGCCTGATAATTCAGAGTCATGAGAAGCCCAAAGTAGTCAGGTGGTCTTAATGTCCAGTTTGGAGAATCATTGCTGTGTCTCCCAGTAGACATAGTCCTCTCTTAGGAACTAAGACCTCTAGACCAAGAGAACATAAGGTGACAGGGATAAGAAATAGAATTTTTGCTAGTGGATCACAGGGTAGTAGTGAGTAGTGCCCCTACCATTTCCACCCCTTGATTCTTGGACCTCAATCCGCGAGTCCTGGCTATGGGAGAAACATCACCATGTGTTGGATGCCAATTTAGAGCATATACAACCTCCTGGAAAATCTTACCCAGTCCTGCAAGGTATTGCCACTTAGCTGGTTCTAGAACTTAAAAGGTCTTCAAAGGTCTTCAAAAGGCATTTCCACTATTCTATCAAGCTAACTGCTTCAGGATGGTTGGAGAACATAAAATTCTACAAGTGTGGACCATTGCCCCACTTTATTTACCATGAAGTGAGTCCCTAGATGAAAAGCAACGCTTTGTGTAATACCATGATGGTGGATAGATGGCCCTTTCTGTGGCTACCAGCCCACCTCTTTCCCCCAATGCCCTTATCATTGCCTAGTGGGCTCATGAACACTGTAGTTAATCATGGTTGCAACACAGACTTCCATTCATCAAGGCTGACCTGGCTAAGGCTACCACTGAGTTCCCAATCAGCCGGCAGCAGAAACCAATACCAAGTCTCCAATATGGCACCATGCCAGGGTGATCAGTCAGCTATCTGGTGACAGGTTGATTACATTGGATCACTTCCATCACAGAAGGGACAGCATTTTGTTTTTCATGGAATAGACACTCTGGATAGGGGTGCACCTTCCCTACTTGCAGAACTTCTGTCAAAACTACTGTCATGGACTACTTTGCTAAGGAACACTATCTCTTTACAGTATTTTGTAAAATAATAGACATAGCACTGAAATAGAAGTTACAACTGTGTAACTCAACTTTCTTTTGTGACCAAAAATCTTGTACCCTATTAACAATATAGTAGTTTCAATAACCTTGCTCTAAAATGAAAAAAAAAAAGGTCTTATTCATAAATTACTGTTGGTTGTAATGTCACCAGCGTAAGTATCTTGCGCACTCAAGTGAGTGCCGTGGTCAGTCTGCTTTCCACCAATGTATGTAATGGGTTGTCAGTGCCAAGCGGAGAAGTTTGGGATCCCCACAGGCATAATTTCAAGATTTCTTTATAGTATGGTGGAATTTTACAGGATTTTATAAAGAACAAGATACCCAGATTCTTTACTGAGCAAATTCTCCCAGCGCATTTGGCCTGATTTCACTGTTGGCTTTTTCTTGATTTTTACTAGGTTTTTCATATGTTAAATTTTAAGTAGGGACATTTTTACAATTTTTAAAGTTTTATTTTCAGTCTGCTTGCTCCTAAAATAATGTTTTTAAATGATCCAAAATAATATATTTTATATGGCATATTTTAAATAAATAGTAAATGGATTTTCTGTAATAACATATATTTTCCAGTACTGGGTTATTATGCATACTACTCTCTTTTCTTTATTTTGGAATGATTATCCTTTCTTCACAAGACATTCTTTTTTCTTGCTTTTTTTTCTTCCCCACAAATTGTTTCTATTCCATTCTTGGTCTATCCCATTGGCCCTATCTCATATATTTTTATTGTTTAGTTACTCTTTTTTGGCGGGTAATTAGGTTTATTTATTTGTTTAATGGAGGTACTGGGGATTGAACTCAAGACCTCTTGCATGCTAAGCAGGCACTCTACCACTGAGCTACACCCTCGCCCCTGTCTATTTACTCTTAATCTAACTCTGTCACTGTATCTTCATTAATTCAGAATGATTCAAGCAAAATCTATTAAAATGAGTTTTTCTCTTTTACACCAATGTTTAATCTGTTTTTATTTGTCGTTGTCAAAGCACTCTCAAATTTGACCTCAGTTTCAAACAACCTTCCACTTGCTATTGATACAACTGTGATGTTGGTCTGCATTTCACCTTCTTGTAACTTCCAATTAGATATGAATTATTATATTTTTAAAATTTTGGTTTAGATATAATGCAATAAAATATATTATACTAAGATGCATGAAATTAGACTGTAACACATTCTTCATTCAGGGGAAGCCCATACACATCTCTGTCATAGCACAGATGGCACTTCATCTTTGCTGAAGAGAGTACTTTTTTTTCCTACTGCTGGATTGTAAGTCCCTTGAAAACAGGGGGTGTATGTAAACCTCTACTGTCCAGCACAGTGTAGGTTTTTAACAAATGAATAACAAGTGAATAAATGAATGAATGAGAACCATTACTTGTATAATTTCAGTGGTCTTTTCCAAAAAAAATACTTCCCCGTTCATCTCCAAACGACACCAGATGAAATTCCTTTTGCCAAGTTTCAAATCTTTTAATTTCCCAACCGGACTTATTTTCCACCCAAGTTATCCTTAGGAAAATACATTCACTTTAACTTATTCATCCAAGGCAGAAGTTGTCGTTCCCCATTTGAAGATGAGAATCATGTCCCCATCCCAGTAAAAATAAATGAGGAGCCCCGCCAGGTGATTCTAAATGTAGGCAAAGTTGAGAATGGCTGGGCTAAGATAGAAGTAACTGAAGGCAGGTTCTAAAGAGTAAGGAAAGAAGAAAAATGCGATCCATAGTGACCTGTGGCAGAGAAGTTCTCTGTTGGGGGCGGGGTGGTGGGGGCAGGGATATGGAGATGAGCCCAGCTCTTCCTTCAAGAGGCTGGGGGTGGCCAGCAAGAGAAAAGTATTTTTTTTTTTTGAGAAAAGTATTTTTTACAGTATGCATTGTCTTGAAAGATTAAGAGGAAAGATTATAAGTACTTTGTAAAGAGGCAAACTTCAAAGAGGAAAGAATTTCAAATGTAAATTTAAAAATGAGGTCAGAGATTCCAACAATTGCTAATAAAAGGGGCCTTTGAGTTTCTTGGGCTTTTACAAAAATATTGCCCAGGCTCGCAAATACAGCAAGCGGATTGGGTATACAGACTCAGAGAAAAGTGTAAAGAAGAATAAATGTTGACATAGCAGGACCTGAGAGAAGAAAAACTGTTCTAAGGAATTAGCAGTCCCCCAAATTGTGTCTATACTATGATTGCAACCACTTAGAAACCACAGCGCATATGGATGTGAGCAAGAAAAGAAGAGAGATGACGTTAGACAATTGGCATGTTTAGGTGTCTTGAACTCAAACTGGAAAGTTCTAGTTCCTGCTTTGTGGCTAACACACTGTGCTGCCTCAGGCAAGTCTGTCCCCTCTGGGGCTCCATTTCTTTACCTGCAAAATGAGGGAGTTGAAAGCTTGAGCTAATTCAGTGCTTCTTGCAAGATTTCTCTGAAAGAGTAAGCAAAGGCAGCCCACGCTCAGGGAGGGGAGAGCCTGAAGCACCTAGTGTAAGTACAAATCTTTTTAACTCCTGGTGTTTTGTCTTAAAAGTTCATGCCCTAGGGAGGGGGTGGGGTGTGCCTCAGGGGTAGAATGACTGGGCTCAATCCCCCTCCAGTGAAAAAAAGAAAAAAAGAGAGGAATGGCGATTTCACAAACTTAATAATTAAAATGAAAAAGTTCATGTTCTGGCCTGTAAACATACCTAATATGTGAATTAATTCTCAATAAAACAGTTTTTACAGAAAGTTCATATACTTTTTATTCCTTACTCTTCTTTTTGGGCTTTTTTCTTTTAAATACAGTTGAGCTTGTATTGTATATAAAATTTTATATTCTGCTTTTTTTCCACTAAGTATTATATCGTTCACATTTTATATATGTCATTAAAAACACTGTTACTTTTCTTTTTACAGCTTTCCAATATCCCGTCATATGGCTGTACTATAATGTATTAACCATCTCCTAATTTGGGATATTCGTGTTACAGCACAGTGTGTTTTTGCCACCACACTGCCTTAATTCCGTCTGCTTGGATCCATGGAAAGGCTGAGATTTCTTTATAGTTTCTAATTGAATCCTCTGAAGTACAGAGATTGGAAGATGAAAAAAAAATTTTTCCCTTATTGCTGCCATGTGTTAAGTGGTCTTTTAGTGATGTAAGTTGTAATTCATTCTTTCTTGAGATCTCACTGCTAAAGGTAGGGGAGAAATTAACATTTACTGAATCCAGGGTCTTTTGTAAAGATTATTATAGGTCATCCACCCAGTGAGGTAATGACCATCCCACTTCGTGTAATAATAAGCTGAGACTCAAAGGAACCAAGTGACTGACTAACAACATGCAGCACTGGGGTTTCAATTGGGTCTTACCTCCCCTGGTCTGTCCCCAGCCATCGTGTTCAGCATACTTTGGCCCCAAAGACACTCTTGCACTTCCCTCATCATTTTTTTTAAATGAAGTCTAGTTGATTTACAATATTATATTTGTTTCAGGTGTCCAGCATAGTGATTCAATATTTTTAAAGAGTATACTCTCTTTAAAGTTATTACAAAATAATGGCTATATTTCCCTGTGCTGTACAACATATCCTTGCTGCTTATTTATTTTATACACAGTAGTTTGTATGGCTTAATCCCCTACCCCTATCTTGCCCTTTCCTCCTTCTGTCTCCCCACTGGTAACCACTGGTTTGTTCTTTACAGGTGTGAGTCTGTTTCTGTTTCGTCATATACATTTGTTTGTTTTTATTTTTTGGAGTCCACGTGTTAAGTGATAACATCAAGTATTTGTGTTTCTCCATCTCCCTTATCTCACTGAGCATAAGGCCCTCTGGGTCCACCCACGTTGCTGCATCTTGAATCCTCTTTGCTGCTCTCTCTCCTCGGCAGTGCTTTGGTCTCTCCTGCAACTAGCATCTCTTTTCTTGATAAGGGTTCCTTGATGTGCAGCAGATAGTTTGTTTTCCAAAGGATAAATAAATGAAGGACTATTTCAATGCTTACAGCAGGGGTCAGCAAATTTTTTCTGTAAAGGGCCGGATAGTGACATTCTCGCCTTTGTGGAACATACGATCTCATACATATGACATCATACGTGACAGTCCCAATTACCCACCCCTGCCTTTGTGGTGGGAGAGCAGCCAACTACAGTACATGACAATGGATGTGGCTATGCTCCAATAAACTTTTATTTAGGGACACTCAAATTTGAATTTCACATAATGTTCATTTCTCACAAAATATTCTTTTTTTGATTTTTTTTCCCTTCATCCATTTAAAAATGTACAAATCATTCCTAGCTCAGGGGCAGTAAAAAAAAAAAGGGGGGCCTGGTGGGCCATAGTTGGCTGACTCCCCTCCCCCACATGGGCCTGGTATTCACTATAAGGCTTGCTGTGGCTGCTGTGCGAGGTGAGTGAGTGATGGAGTGTATGTGGGTCATGCCCATGGGCTCCATTAGGACAATTCTAAAGGATGCAGATAAAATAAAGATCTCAGCCAATAAACCCCTAGTACATCAATGTTTGTTGAGAATAGGTAGCAAGTGATGTCAGAAATGCATCTCCTGAGACCAGGCAACAGTGAGTCCCCTCCAATGGCAGTGATCAGTTAGCATTCCCATTTCCCTTAGTGCGGGGATGGTATGTCTTGTTATTTCCACCTACATTCTACCCACATGCCTAAGAGTCTCACACCCTGGCCTCTCTGTACCTTGCAATTTTCCCCTGGAAAGACGGCCCATCGCTATTTCAGCCTCTTGCCTGTGGCCATACTTCAGACTTTAAAGCTTAAACTGGCTTCCTCCCCACCTTATACCTCCGCTTTCTTACTCCCTTTCCCCTCACCCCTCTTGCTGCCTCAAGTCCAACAATCCTTCCACTCCATTGGCACTTATAATTATCTGCTTCTAATACCTGTCACTGTCCTTCACCCAAACCCAGTCTTCTCTTTCCTCCTTATCCAGCCTGAACTTCAAGGTCAGTCCTGATACTCTCTCCCTTGCTTAGGCCATCGGGGTTTGGTTTTCAGCAACTGGGTGGTGTCTTCAACTCAGACAGGAAACAATGGTAGAAAAAGATGTTGAGTTAAACCCCACACCCTTCCCCATAGCCTGGTGATGCCTTCAGTGCTAGGAGGTTTGTGTGTCACTCTGGCCTTGAGCATTTCTATCTGAGGACTGCCTACTCCCTGGCCTAAATCTGGGTCCACAGCTCATCTGCTCCTCCAAGGCACAATCAGAGGAGGGAATGTGAATGGTGTCGGAGTTTCCAGGATTATCTGGGCCACTATCTCCATTTCTCTCAGCTCTTTCAAGTATATTTTTCATGAAAGAAATCTACGCAGAGAAAAAAAGTGGATACCAGGTACACAGCAAAAGCTCTTCTCTGTCTGTAGTTGGATAATTTGGGCTTTCTGGGCTGAGAAAAGAGATGACCTAATACTTCCTACTGGGAAATAACAGGTTTGGGAAATAGACAAGTGATTCTCATCCACCGCAACTGATAAGGTGAACCAAGACGCTCTTAAAAATACTCAACGTACGTCAGAGCGAGCCAAAGGTATAAATCATATAACACAATTTTGATGACCAATAAAAGCATTCTTATTAAAGGAAATTAATCTTAGAAAAAAAATTAATGGCTTTTAAACATAACTGTTAAGATTAATAGAGAAAGAGAAGGTATTATACTTTTATGTTTGATGTCTATGAAGCATTCAAATAGTTACATGAAATTGTACTGGATAAATCAATTCAAATTGATTTAGTTTTGGGTACTTGTGAATAAGCTAAGAACTGGCTAAAAGACCAGCAGATTATGTGGTCTTGCTTCGAGATAATGATCTGCATTGTGAACTCCAATACGGGGCATGCTGTCAACCAGAAAGCTTTAGTGTGTGGTTCTTTTATCTACTGTTATTATTTGATACAAGTTCCTGGAGGGCAGGGTCCATGACTGTGAATCAATTTGTCTTTTTATTTCTTGTGCCTAGTCCTGTGCCTGACATATGGTTAGCTCCATAAACACACCTGGAGATGATGAATGAATACGATCATGATGGTGAGACACTGCAAAATCTTGAATTGGCTTTTAAACCATTAAAGAAAGCCTAAATTATATTCAGTGTGCCTTATTTTCTAATTCTTTGGCCATTGTTAATCTGATATCATGTCTAATGGTAAATTCTCAATTAAATATGATACTCTTATTTTCTCACCCAGCTGAAAATTAGAGTTTATTGACATACCATTAGATGGCAGATCCAGTGTTAATATTTCTATAGGTGAACTTAAGGTACTAAATATCTTTAGTTTTCAGTGGAAAAAATCAAGAGCATTTCATTAAAACAGAGAAACTAATAAAATTAGGAATTGATGAAATTAAACTGAGACATATGAATCTTGAAATATATAACGTTTACTTTAAAAAGGAAGATTGAAAATATTATCAAATATAGAACTGTATCTGAGTGTAAGCAGAGATGTGTTCACATGAACACTTTATTAAAACTGAATATATAAAGTACCATATCTTCTTTTTATCTGTTAATCTTACATTTCTGTTTAAAAGCAGTTAATCTTTTCTCAGACTAATTCTCTCTTAGTATGAGTACTTATATTGTTCAGCAAAATAGTGTCATGCTGGTTATGCATTCTAGTACTAAAAGCCGAGAAAATAGCTCAATAACATACTCCTTGAATGTTCGAAAAACCTTTGCAAACTCTCTTACGTTCTGAGTCGAGTAGTTATTTCCCACTGTTTGTACAAACAGGTGCACCCTTTGCCAGCCCAGGGCCCCTGTTCTATTTCCCTCAATTTACTGCAGCAAACTATTTATCCTGGAAGTAGGCAATAGGAGGAAGGTGCCCCAGAGCAGCCCTGTGAGCCCAAATTTCATGACCTGCGTGTGAAATATGCTGCCAAACCATTGGTCTACATTCATTCTACAGGAAGTCAAACCAGGCAGGGTGCACCTGGATACCGTGGCTTCTCCAGCTTGCTAAGTTGGATACTTCTGGTCAGGTATAGAAAAATGTCACAAACATATGTCACAGGAACCAGTTTACATAAACCTGCCCGCACTAAGGATATTTCAGTGAAAATGGAGAAAGTCTAAGATCTTCAGTATTTCAATAAAATATACTTTACTGTCTGATTATAAAATGACATAAAAATATGGCAAAAGTAGCAAGAAAACTAACAGAATTCTCAAGTAGACATAAGTATCATAAGACTATGATGATTCCCTCCTCAAAGAGTATGATATTTTTCCTCAAAATTTTCTTAAAAATGCCTTTGCTGTTGTATGTGTAAAATTTGTTTTTAAAGGAAAACATTACAATGTATCTGGAAATCTTTAATTTCCAGCTGTTCCACTGTCAGTGACGATGGGAGACAGGAACTTGGTTTAGCAGTTTGCCTGAAGCAAGGCAGCAGAGCACCTGTTCTGTAGGGCAGATCGCTCAGCAAGCAGCGTGCCCTCTGCGTGGAATCCACCCCGTGCCACTTGGAACTAATTTGCTTCAAAAAAAAAAAAAAGTCTAGACTAAAATATACCACTCTATCTTAGTTATTTTCTTGTGGGACACTATGTGTTTTGCACGATTTTCAGTCTAAAATTAGAAGGATGAAGAGTTCTTGTGGCTAATGTCGATCTTTAATCATCTTGGATTCTCTGCATTTCAGGCCTTAACAATTTCAAATTTCCAATGTGCACTTTTACTGCTTTCTGCCAAAGCAGGTTCGACTGGGTCAGGCTAAGTACAAGGCACACCCATTTACCGTCAGGAATTACAAACGCACAATTTTAAGATGTTTTGTTGCAATGTTGTAACAGGCTCAGTTATATTTGAAACCTGATTAAAATGATGTATCTGGCGACTGGGACGTGAGGCTGAGCAACAGCCTCCCGAATTGCTCCTACTAAATGCTGTTTCTCTGCTGGTGCACATGATTGTCCTAGCGGTGACAAGCCTTTCAATTAAACAGAGCTACTTCAATGTGCCCCTGTAAGAAGGGAGGAGTGCTGTAAATATGTTACAATTCCACTTAAATTATGCATCTCTCTTTCAACTTCCTTTTCTCCCTCTCTTTCATCTTTTCTTTCTTCCTTTTTTATTTTCAAATTTATGCTCCTTTCAAGACTAAAGTCATTTGCTATACAAGAAGTACAGAGTTGTGATAGCTGTAAACTCACCCTTAAGAATCTTGTTTGATATTTCACTCTCTTCTCATACAGAGACTCACATTTATTAAAAATAATAGGAAATATGAAACAATTACAATTCAAGTGGAGAATAAAAACAATAACAAATCTGAAGCTTTAAATTTTAATCATCAAATCGAAGAACAAAAAGATTAAAGACTGAGAACATAAAAATAGCAGCAAAAGATGATTTGTAATTTCAGGACAATGTCAATTTTAGTACATTTAAAATTTTTCTGGTGAAAAGTCCTTTGCTTTTGCATTTTAAAATTTACACAAATAAAATGAGGTAAAAAGGAAAACCTTTTACTCCCTTGAGGTAAATGGTATAAAATTACAGTTACTTGATAATTGCTTTTAACTTTAATAATTGCCTTTACTTTTACAACAGAACTATTTTTTTTTTATAGCTTTATTAAGGGATATTGGCATACAAGAAAACACAAGTGATTATGGTGTACAATTTGACAATCTGTGATCTGTATATCCTTGAAACCACCACCTTGGTGAAGACAGTGAACATACCCATCACCTCCAAGAGTTTCCTTGTGTCCCTTGATAATTCCTCCCTCAGCTCCCTCCCAAATACCCTCTTCCTCAGGGCAACCACTGAAGTGTTTGCTGTCACTGTAGGTTAGCTCAGCACTAAGTCATCGCTCCTCAGCATCCACCAGTGATTTGTTCCAGGACCCCTGTGGGTTTTCCCTTATTTAAAATGGTGTAGGACCATCAGCCCCCAGTATCCCCGGATTCTCCATCAGCGAGTTCTACATCCACGGATACCGAGGGCTGACTGTACTTTTAATTAGCTATAACTGAACTAAAATCATCATTTCCACTCAATTAAAAAAAAATTTGTTTTGTTTCCTAACTGGAAGAAAAAGTAATAACGCTGGAGTGAGGTGCATGATACACAGGTCATTAGAAAGCACCCTTAATTGAGTGATGATTTTGCATATTATTTTTTACTCCACAGCCTAAGGCTAATTGGATTAAAGAGTCAAGAATCCAGGAAATGAAGTAAAAGAGGAGGAGTGTTGATTTTAATAAATAGGGTTTTTTTTTCCTGTCTCATCTGTCACCTTATTTCTAATTAATAAATGGAATTTTTTCCCTTCTTTTTAAATTAATAAATGGATTTTAAAAACCTGGCCAAAAATGGAGATCTCTGCTGACAATTGTTCAAATAAACAGTATGTTTGAAAAACAAAAAAACAGCTGTATGATGGATCCATGTCAATAATAAAATAAAGTGAACTGTGCAAATAACATTAAAATACCACCTAAGTGCTCTCTTATGAAAGTACAAGTTTATCCTAACCCATTATTATAACATGCACATGTAAAAATTATGTTTGCATATAAGTAAATATTGGCTGAGGGTGCTAAAAACTATAGCAGTTCAATTTTGATGGTTTGTAGAAGTACCTGTACATTTTGCATTTTGTTTTTAATTAAATAAATATTTTTGTAATGAATGTATAATAAATACTTTGTTTCTATCCCTTCCCAATTTACCTTATTCTGGTGAAGTTGAAGATGTGCTTCTGCATTTTGAGTGTTTTTGTAAGATGTGACCTCTCAGGTAAACCCAATACTTCATTTTATAAACCGCACATTTTTCATCCCCTTGACATCACCAAATGAAAATGCTGTGCATTGGAACATAAAACAGAGACCCAACTTAGTTGGAATGATAATGTATGTAGCACTAATGCTGCTTATCGATCACCATGAAGGGGTTGCTTTTTGCTTACTGCAGCTCTTCTACGGTAGAGCAAGAAGCAGAAATACAGTGTTTGTGAAAAGTGGTTGCACCAAAATGCTGTCATGGGGTGAATGCCTCTACCATACTCTCACAAAGCGAATTAATTAGTTTTTCACAGAATGAACTGTTAGTTATTTGGGCTATGTGTATTTCAACTCTTGAAAATGCAGACAATGTTAATAGTAATAAATCTACATAGACCACATGGCCTAATATATATATTTATGCACCAACTTGTATGTGAATTTTAATTAAAATATGTCCCAAATAGTCTATTAATTCCAATCACTTTTTACATAGTTTTGAAAGAGATAGCAGAGACCAACCTAATTTACTAAAATATTTTAATTCTTGGATAAGTCCTGTATTGTTACTGCATTTATACTACTTGCTCATACAGATAACTGAAAGAACACAGCCAAGTCCAATTTCATCACTAGTTTCGAATTTGCTAACCATTTCCCTGACATTTGAGACCAAGGTAGACAGTTTCAATTTATAAATTAAATATTTCTGTGAATCTGATACAATGGGAAGTACAGGACTTTGAGTGAAAAAAAAAAACAACAAAAACAACAAAGTAGATATGATGTCTTTCTCTACAGGATTTCAGAAGATAAGATTTTCATTTCAGATTGGCACTAGGCCAAGCAAAGTCCACACCTTCAAATTTTGGAAATCCTGGGATTAAGTCACAAAAACAGGAGAAATGCTGGACTCTCAAGAATTAAAATTATAACGTACCTTCTTTTTAATGACAATTTCAGATTTATATGTTTTTATATCCCTGGTAATGAATTTAGATTTGGCCAACATGCTTCGAACTAATAGGTAACTATGATTCAATGTACTTTTTTTTTTCTCTGAAATTAAATTCTATATGTTCCAAATAGTATATTCGTTCTAGCCACTGTTTACATAGTTTTGAATAAGATAGTAGTGACCAACCTAATTTACTGAAATATTTTTATTCATATATTTTGGGTAAAGTCCCAGATTTTTAACAAAAAACAGTTTATTTTCATCAATTTCCTTGAGAGATTTGTGTGTTGCTT
The DNA here is from genome assembly GCF_048773025.1 of Camelus bactrianus. NCBI lineage: Eukaryota > Metazoa > Chordata > Mammalia > Artiodactyla > Camelidae > Camelus > Camelus bactrianus. The sequence continues at coordinate 13,084,024 of NC_133567.1, forward strand.
GGGAATTCTGCTGTTCCTCTATTGATTAGAAGCTATAATTCCATTAAGTAAACTGAGAAAGCACATCACAAACTGATGTTAGCCATAGGTATTTTCTTACATATCTGTCTTTTGAAAAAGCTGAACGGGATATCTATATTTTACTTGGTAATATCTCAATTTCCTCAATAAGTAAGTCAGTAAATTGAATTTATAGTTTATTTTGCCTTTCCTCCCATCAAATTATATGGATAAGAAATACTGTGGTCTCATAACGTAATTCTATTTCCAAGAGAAAGAACATGCAAGTCTATAAAATAATAGTCAATAGTATTTTGTCAAAATATATTTATTGAGCACCTACAGTATGCAGGGCACTGTAGGGGTGATAGAAACATTTTGTCTCATGCCCTTGTGTTCAAAAAGAACATCTTTAAACAGAGAGAGAAACGGATAGAATTTAGGTATGGATCCATGTTTAGGCAGAACAAATAAAGACCATGTTTTCTGATCTATGTATCAAAAGTAGCTTTGGTGGAGCCACACATGTCAATAGAGGTCCTCTGGATTTAGACATTTTCAAAGTAATCATGTTAAAAATAAGTTACAAGCCTCAAAAACTTAAGATGTGAGTGGTGATGGGATGAGGGGTCCAATATGGACAGGCAGGTGGCAGTCAGATCATAGGTGGTCTACATTCTTTAAGCAATAATTCAGCTATTTAAGGGTTTCAAAGCAGGGAGCAATTTTCCAAGCACAGACAGTAAGAATCTGAATTTAGAAACAGTGCTTTGACTAGAGAGGAGAGTCTGAGGTGGTAAGGGAGCATAATTGTCAAAAGGCTTGATCACTGACTGAACATGACTGGTGATCAAAGTTCTCCAGGTTTCTGGCTTGGGTGATGGGATGGATGAAGTAACCACCCCTCAAAGAGAGGGGCTAGGGAGAGAAGCGCACATGGAAGAGAAGATTATCCCTTTTGGATATGTTGAGTTTGAAGTAATTTGGGGGACTTTTTAGATAAAAGTTCCACCAGGCAGTCAGGTCCTTTGGAACTTCAGGCGAGGATTAAAGATTACAGATTCAATGAAATAATGAGACTCATTAGCGTATATGGACATGTGCTCAGGGGTACTGCATGGTACATACATATAACAGTTATATTTTTCATGAGTTAAGTTGTTTCTAATTGATATTATTCCTCTTCTGCTACAAAGATGTAGAGAGGGTTGGCCAGAATCAAACATTCATAGGAAAAATGTAAGTTCATTAAGTCACCCAGATAGCTTGAAATAGTATAATTTTCCAACTATGAAGACAAAACATCTGGGTGATTAGATGAACTTTTCGTTTTCCACCTAATTGTTTTAAAGTTAGATACTCCTTCAGTAGTCTGCTGTCACCATGGTAACTTTATACTATGTGTGTGTGTATATATGTACTTTTGCTACATAGGGATTATCTGAAAATCATTTGGGATTTAAAAATCACAATTACAATTCTACTTTCTATTTGTTCAGAGAATTTCACTCCATTGTTGTGTTGTTACCAGAATTTCTGAGTTTTCCTCACTATTTTTTAATTCCAGAATTTTTGTTAAGAGTAATCTATAATTCAAAACTCTTCTTTCTTCTAGGATTTTTTCTGCCCACTGTATTTTCCTAAAGTATTCATTTTATTCTTTTTTCTTCCTCTCTTTTATTTAATCATTAAATTATCTTATTTTATTTGGCTTTATACTGAAATAACCCAATATATTACACTGACTTCACCAAAGCTAGATGTATGTACAGCATTTACTTAATTGAACCTTTCTGGCTTGTCTTGTTCTATATTTAAGCCTCCATTATGCAATGCTATTTACTTGATTTATTGGATTTGGCTTACATGTTTTATAAATTGTGACTGTTGGGAAAATTTTAAAGAGATTGACTTGGCCTGAGTGGGGAGTTTTATATTGAGGACTCATTGCCATTGAAGTTACATTTGTTTAAAAAAATATCCATTTTAATAAAGACCTTGATCTAGGAGTATATAACACAGGCTACCAGAAGCTAGGATGAAAGATTTCTCCCAGTTTTTTTTTTCCCCAATATTAGAATTTGTTTAAAATCTCTACTTAAGATTAAGTCTATGTGATACTAAACACCAGGGTGAGGGGTTAGAAATTCAGTCACTGAAATGTTTCAGAATATCTGAATAGAGGGCATTCTGTGGGCCCTACATTTAAATGGTTTTCTGTGTTGCCCTCTTTCCATCCAGAAATGTGGGCTTCTGCCGAAGTCCTTTTCTAAGGCTACGTTTGTGTAAAATAGGTAGCGTAATTGTTACCTCATTAACAAAGTTTAACAAGCATTTCTTGTTAAATAACTTAATATCCTTTAATATCCTCTGATGAAAGAGACTAATTCAACATAAAACACTGCTTTTGCTTTTACCTGTGGTTTGAATGATTAATTTTGAATGGCTTTTGCTATACTTAGTAGTGTATGGGATGTCACTATGTGCCAAGAACTGTGCTAAGTGCTAGGGAGTCAAAACTAAATTAAACACAGTCCTTGCCCTTAAGAAGCTCACAGACACATGATGAAGTAATGGTGACATTAACAAGGTGTAATGGTGACATTATCAAGGTGCAGTGGTGACGTTCAAGAAGGACAGTGGACACCGGTGGAGAAGGGGGTCAGGGAAAACTTGGGGAAGAGGTGATGCTCCAACTGAGCCTCATAAGAGATTTGGATCTATTCCATCAGCCAGATGGGGAAGGCATTCTGGGAGAGGAAACAGCACAAATGGAGATGTGATGCCTCATCACTCATTCAGTCATGCAACAAATGTTTCCTGAGCAAGTTCTATGTGCTGTGAATAGAAGACACAGCTTTGTGCCAAGAAGTGCACTGTCTGGAGGGGATGTAAGACTTAATAAGCAGAAGTCAACACAGTACCATAAATATAATAATGGAGGGACTCACAGTGTGAACTGGAGCTCAGGGGAGGGACTGCCCATCCAGATTCCTCATCCAGCTTGACTGAAACTATCACTCCACTTGGAGATTCCTGCTGGTCCTTCTCTGAGATACAGCCTCCTCGATCCAGCCTGAGTTGACTCCATTCAGTCTGACACTGTTATTTGGTTTTCAGTGTTACCTTTCAGAGTGCCTGCCCTGCACTGTTACTCCCCAGCCCTAAGTCCACCTCTCCCAGTTGCCGCTGAGGTCTCAGTATGCTTTGTGGTCAGGACTTCAGAATTAAGATGTGAAAAGAGAGTCAAAAGACTCAAAGGCCTAGAGGAGCCACTGAGAGACTGACTGGTCGTGTAGCCTCTGTTATCTCCAAACCAGCAGCACCGTCTTATCCGGAAGCTTGTTAGAAATGCAACATCACAGACCCCTTCTCACACCCAATTTTAATGGGATCCCCAGGGGATTAATGTTCCCATTAAAGCTGAGACCCCCTGGTCCAGCTCACACATTCAGGTACAGTTCTATATAAGTCAATCTAAATGGATGGAAGTCTATTCTTAGGGCTGAAGAGAACATTTACCAACTTTCTTAGGCACAGTAGTCCTCACTTGGATGTATATATACATAAATCCCTCAAGCAACATACCTGAAACCTTACTTTCACTTTTGTTCTAAATTCAGTGGAGATGAAAACGGACAGTCATCATTCTGCATATTAACTTTTCATATATATATATATATATATATATATATATATATATATATATATATATATATATATATATATAAAATTGAGTTATAGTCGGTTTACAATGTGTCAATTTCTGATGTAGAGCACAATTTTTCAGTCATACATGAATGTACATATATTCATTTTCACATTCTTTTTCACCGTGAGCTACCACAAGATCTTGTATATATTTCCCTGTGCTATACAGTATAAACTTGTTTATCTATTCTATATATACCTGTCAGTATCTACAAATTTCGAACTCCCAGTCTGTCCCTTCCCATCCCCCTCCCCTCGGGAACCACAAGTTTGTATTCTATGTCTGTGAGTCTGTTTCTGTTTTATATTTAAGTTCATTTGTCTTTTTTTTTTAATTCCATCTATGAGTGATATCATATGGTATTTTTCTTTCTCTTTCTGGCTTACTTCACTTAGAATGACATTCTCCAGGGACATCCATGTTGCTGCAAATGGCATTATGTTGTCATTTTTATGGCTGAATAGTATTCCATTGCATAAATATACCATAACTTCTTTATCCAATCATCTGTTGATGGACATTTAGGCTGTTTCCATGACTTGGCTATTGTAAATAGTGCAGCTATGAACATTGGGGTGCTGGTGTCTTTTTGTATTAGGGTTCCTTCTGGATATATGCCCAGGAGTGGGATTCCTGGGTCATACAATAAGTCTATTCTTAGTCTTTTGAGGAATCTCCATATTGTTTTCCACAGTGGCTGGACCAACCATTCCTGTATTTTTTAAGTGGTTTCCTTAGCTCAAAATTAATTTGAAAAAGCCTTCCTTTGCACAAGGGAAATTTCTTAGGAAATTTTGCTATCTTAAACAGCACGTGCCTAATTGTGAAATACAGGGTCAAATTTTTCATCTGAGCAGTATTTATTTTCTTGTAATGCTATTTTGTCAACAGTTACTTCTGTTTTGCATAAAGTGTCCTAGAATGTTGCAGTCCTCACATTCTAAGGATTATTTTCTTTCCCCTGAAGTCTTTGGGAATCACTATAACCAGTCACTTCTGCTGGAGAATGATTCCGTCTTGCCCTGTGGTAGGGAATGGCTTGCCTTATACCTCTTCTGGGCCACCATGACGCCTAGCATAGTGCTACCAAGATGGTAAGATTAGAGATAGGATTCCAATGGCCCACATTTTATAATCTTAGTGCCTGCCCCCCCAATTAAAGTAGTGGTATTAACTTAAGATAGGGCATGTATGGATGGGCACCCATATGTGGTACATTTCCACAAAAAAGCTTGAAAATTCTTTTTACTAGCAAAAACATAGTAAATGTAAAATTTTTAGGCTTTCTTCAAAGACAGGAGTGTATTATAATAGTAGGCATAATACATTCTTCTCTTTATTCTGTAACTTAAAGGAATCATAATCTTTAGACAGCAGTTATTCTCTGCATATTTGTACACATTTTTGTAACTTCTTCAAGGACGTGAACACTCTGCCTCAGGCAACCTGCCCTGTTCATAGCTCCTTGGATCTGTCTTACACAGGCCCATTCTGTACCTTGGGTTTACAGATCCTTTGCCTGGAGGGCCTTACCCTGTCCTCTCCATCTGTGTATGTCCTTCTTTCAAGATTCAGTTCAAGTCCAAACATCTCCAAGAAATTCCTGTTCAATTAACTGAACTCTTAGTAATTCATCTCTCTTCTGATTTTCATACCTTTCTATTAATTTAGCCCTTAGTCTGTGCTGTTATTGTTCAGTGAAACTGATACTTCTTCAGGGCACTGCCCCATATGGTGGAAAGGATGACTAGGGAAATCTACCTTAAGGATCCTGGAAGCTATTTATTTCCCACCAAAGAGTTTTTCTTTTGTGGACAAGATTAAATTTCTTAAAACTACAGTTCTCAAATTCTGATTTATCCTCTTTAACATAATCTTCACAGTGCTGTATTAATTACTCTAAAGCAAAGTTTTGATCATATTAGCCTCATATTCAAAAGGCTCCCTTAGCTTTTAATAACCAAAACTCCAAAGGCCAATGGCAGGCCTGGCACTGAAGGCCATCACATCTGATCAAAGGTAATTTCTGGGGTCACCATTCACTAATGCCCCATAGAAACTCCAGTTCCAGTTGATAGACTCTTTCTCCTGCTTCCTACACCTGAAATGGAGCTATTTTTGCCTTTGCTTTTCCCTTTGCCAGAGATGCTTTTTCCCTAACCTTCTGCCATGCAAATCCTCATCACTTCAAGATCCAGCTCAAGCCTGGATCTCTCGGAAGCCCACCCCCTACAAAGCCTTATTGTGCTACTTATTCAGTGTCCAGGGTGTAACTAAACTGTGAGTTCCTGCAAGGCAGAGTCAATCTTTTATGTTCCTTCACTGGACTTTGAGCTCCTTGAGGACAGGGCCAGCTTTCTAGTCATCGATGAATTTCCAATACTTAGTGCCATTTCTGGTCAACAGTAGGTGCTTAAAATAAATGTTTTAAATGAATGAGTAAATGGACTCCTCTACAGGAATAAGAGGCTCAACATGTGTCCTTCTCTGAGTAGCCTTACACTGAAAGCAGGAGAAAATGTTACAAAAGTGCACCCTACAGCCTGAGAGCGGGGGAAGGGGTGTTTGTTGTCAGGCAGCGAACCCTGACCTGGGGAGGTCTTTATACAATGTGTCATGTTTAGCTACATCATAGGGTGTTGAGCAACTGCTCCAACATGCCGTTCTCGTGGGGTAGCTGTGCTCTGTTCTTCTTTCTATTTGATAGTGTCTGGCACAGTGTTAACACTTAGTGCATGCTTAATAAATATTTGAATTAAGGGTAAATATTGAATTATTAGCAACTGGTCAAGCGTGTTGCTCTTGAGATGTGAGCACTGTATTTTTATTGCTAAAAAATAACATGCATCTTGACCTTGGTGGTCAACACAGTAATCTTAATGGGACAAAACTGCACAGAACTAAGTATACACCCCTCCCCCCCACACACACAGAGCAATTCTCTTTCTTGGACATTTATCCTAGAGAATCGAGAACTTACATGCACACAAAAATCTGTATACAAACGTTATAATACTTTTATTTATAATATTCCCCCCAAGGGAAAACAACACAAATTATCTTTCAGTGGCTGGAGAAACAAATTATGGTGTCTCTACAAATGGCCAATAGGCACATGGAAAAATGCTCAATATTGCTAAGTATCAGAGAAATGCAAATCAAAACTACAATGAGATATTACCTCACAGCAGTCAGAATGGCCACGATTAACAAGTCCACAAACAATAAATGCTGAAGAGGGTGCGGAGAAAAGAGAACCATCTTACGCTGTTGGTGGTAATGGAGTTTGGTGCAGTCACTGTGGAATACAGTATGGAGATTCCTTAAAAAACTAAAAATAGACTTACCATATGATCCGGTAATCTTACTCCTTGGCATATATCTGGAGAAAACTCCAATTTGAAAAGATACGTTCACCCCAATGTGCACAGCAGCACTATTTACAATAGCCAAGACATGGAAACAACCTAAATGTCCATTGACAGGTGACTGGATAAAGAAGTTGCAGTGTATATATACAGTGGAATACTACTCAGCCAGAAAAATGAATAAATAATGCCATTTGCAGCATCATGGGTGGACTTGGAAATTGTCATACTAAGTGAAGTAAGCCAGAAAGAGAATGAAAAATACCATATGATATCACTTATATATGGAATCTAAAAAAATGACAGAAATGAACTTATTTACAAAACAGAAACAGACTCATAGACATAGAAAACAAACTTATAGTTACCAGGTGGGGAAGGAGGGTGGTGGAGGGATAGATTGAGAGTTTGGGATTTGCAGATACACACTACCATATACAAAATAGATAAACAACAAGGTCCTACTACATAGCACAGGGAACTATATTCAATATCTTGTAATAATTTATAGTGGAAAGCACTGAAAAAAGAATGTATATATGTATACATGTATAACTGAGTCACTTTGCTGCACACTGAAACTGACACAATATTGCAAATCAACTATAATTCAATACAAAAATTAATAATAAAAAACCAAATTATGGTATCTCCATACCATGGACTATCACTCAGCAATACAAAGGAACAAACTATTTATAGACAACAACTTGGGTAGATCTGAAAGGAACTATGCTTAGTGAAAAAGCCGATCTCAAAAGTTCACTTATTATATGATTCCATTTATATAACGTTCTTGAAATGACAATGTTATAGATTTGGAGCACAGATTAGCGGTTGCCAGGGGGTTAGAGAGTGGAGTGGGAGGGGAGCTTTGTGATGGAATTATTCTGTATCTTGACGGGTAGTGGTCACATAAATCTACACATGTGATAAAATTGCATAGAATCAGGTATAGACACACACATATACACACGTACACAAATGAGTGTGTAAAGAACTGAATAAGGTTGCTGGATTGCATCAATGTTAATTTCCAGGTTGTGACATTGTACCATAATTCCTAAGAAGTTATTGTGGAATCAAACTGGGCACTGGGTATGTGGACCCTCTCTGTATTACTTCTTACAACTAGGTGAGAATTTAGAGTTCTATCAAAATAAAAAAGTTTTTAAAAACATAGTAGTTTCTCTGAACCTGGGGCTGTTTTCAGAATTAATAAGGCAAAATATATTGCAATATATATAATGCAGATCTTTTAAAAGCCTGCTTTATGTGTTTAAATCATTAATGTTATTTTTAATTCTGAAGGGGAACCTCAGCATTAGGTCTTATAATTCAAAATTACACCAAACTGATGTACCTAACCTTGAGTCTACCTCTTACATTTGGAGTTCAGGGTTTTATTCATTTCTTTCACTTAATACTGTCCACTAGTTTTGCTAACAACTTCAGTAACATTTCTACTACTTAAGAGATTTTGTGTGAGACGGTGAATGCTGTATTACGGGTACTCTCTATAAATACTGTTTAAAATTAGATGGCAAAGACTTTTAATTCACATCCTGCCAACTGTTTTACCACACTTTTTTTTTTCTTGCCTGTTTGCCTTCTATGTTATCCTCTATAATGAGTGAGTTACAGTAATTGTAGCTGGAAAAATCATCATGCAAGGGGGAAAAAAAAGCTCAAAACCTGCCTTATTTTTAAATCAGTAAAGCTTCTGTCATTTTTTGGCCGAGTTACAGCTTCACAGCAAAGTCAAAGAACCAGCAGAGTAAATGCCACGTGGGGAAAGTCTCCGTTGAAGCATAAATTAACTGTATTTCATTTTCCCTTAATAAAGAATTTCAGTTTTTCCACAGTTAACTGTATAATCAATTTGCTCCCCTGCTGGTTTGCTAACTTGCTGTTGGCTTTACTTCAATAATATTGAGCCCTGCCTGCAATGAGAGAAGGAGGGGGAGCTGATTTCACTGAGAATATGCGGTGGTGATAGAACATAGATTTTCCTTCTGGAATTTTGCTAGGCCTTTTATCCTTAAAGAGCCTAGATGTATTGCCCCAAGACCCCACACTCCTCTGGTCACCTATAATATCTGGTGCATTCATAGAGCTTCTTTAATCATGCTTTGGTGATTGGATGATATGAAAGTTTTAAATCCTCCTCAGTGTACTGCATGCAGCCTTGGGCTTTCTAGCCCCTGAGAGCCTCTGGAAGACCTTTTTGTTTTATTTAATATTTTTAAAAAATCAGTTAAGTATGCAAGAATTGAGAGTTCTAAGTAAGAAAGTATTTCAAGTCAAGTAGCTTCCATGAGTAATGCAACGTAACTTTATATGAAATGCTGCTGTGCAATCAGCACTTTAATTGCAAAATTATCCTACTGGAAAGATTGGAGAGAGCACAGAAAAAAATACATTCTATCATAACTGCTGATTTTGTTCTTCCTGCCCTTCCCATGCCTAGAAATTATACCCTATACTATGGGTTTGTTCACTAACTCACTTGTAATTCCACATTTTTTCCCCCAGCTCTCTGGATTACAAGACACAAGTTAAACATACAAGATAAACAAATATTATCTTTAGTCACAGAATCACCAGACAAAAAGCTCTTCAGAGCAAGCCGTCTCCACCCGTCCACTGTACTATTTCTGCTCCTCATTCCTAAAGCAGCTCTTCAATTTGAGGACAGTACACTCGGTAGACTTGAGAAGATTTTATGCACCAAAGTCAAACCATCAACCGTTCCTTTCATCAGCCTAAAATTTCCTTTGTTCCCTGGATAGCTTCATAGTCACATTAACCCCTATGCTGCCTTCCAAAGGCTGTGGAAGAGTGTAGGAGTGCAAAAACATCCTAGTGTTCTTAGTCACACAGAGAACCCCTCATTCTAAGCATTGGTTATTTCCTTTGTTACCCTTATGGTTGTAGCTTTTGCTGTATAGTGTAGGACTATATTTCTCATGGTTCTCCTTTCTGGCTCCTCATTACATAATGGCTTGGGATGAAGTTTTGCTTTTGTTTTCTTCCCTAAATCTATTGGAAATCTCAGTTTGTTTTTTTTTTTTTCCTCCCTGCCTTTCCCCAGAGAGTCCTCAGGAAGTTTTCTAATTAACTGAACTATTTTTCTCTATTTCACTCAATTTTTCCATCTGAAGGGAGGATCCGCTTTTATTGACTTTTTTTCCAGAAATAAACAGTTCTTTTTCTGCAAGCTATGTAAGAAGGAGTAAGAAGTAGTTAAAGGATAAGAAAATATGACATTTAATATGAACTTTGCCCCCTGTGGAATCTTTAAGGGTTGATGTACACCTTAAACTATGCCTAAAAGGCAAGAAAGCATTCATTATGGTCCTGTCATCTGAACATAAGTCTGAGGCTGCTAAGCGATGCTAGGCTTCCTGAGATTTTTTCAGTCAATTGACCAAATCAAAAATTGAGCTTAACTGGCTTAAAATCAGGGAAATAGTGGAAATTCAAATGCAGTAGAGTGATGACAATTCATCTCTATTTTACAGAATCCACAGGAAAATTAATATGAAGATAATTATGATTGAATTTCCCCTGTGGCAATCTTTGAGAATTATTTTTTGAGAAAAACTGTAATTGAGAATGGCATACTTATTTGAAGAAAACAACCTAACACACTGTCACTGAAGCAGGATGTTCTGGTTACAGCCTTCCCCTGCCATTTCATCTCATGATTGAGCCCAGATTAGGGGCACAGTCAGTCTCATCAAGGCTCAGAACAGCTCTACTGGGCCAAAAAGCATATTGAAGAGAGTTGTTTGACTGCTTTGGGACAAGCCATGACAAGTCTAGGCAATAATTTGAAAGAAATTTCTAAAAAGATCATGTAGCAAAGTCCCAATTTAGAAAGCCGTAGGAATTCTGTCCAGTCAAATGATGGTGGCCACACCCATCGCACCCAGTCAGATAACTGTCCAAGAGCTTTATAGTGTGACTCACTTCAAATCCACCAAGAAGATGTTCTGCAAATGTTTTCTGAGAGACTGAATTTTTTTTTTTTTAATCTTCTAATCCCTGCTTGAGAGTGAATCTAAATTTCCACTTTCCTTTTTCTTCCCAGTGTTTGCTGGGATGGTCACCATTGCTTTGGTCTTTGGTCTGTTACTTCAGTATTACTCATCTTTGATCATCTTTCATAGGCTCATTCATTCTAACCTAATTTCTTGTTAAGGAGAACCTGCATGGGCATTTTTGTTCTTTCTAGTAGATTTTTTCCTTCAGCTACAAAGAGATAAAATGGAAACGAATGCTGTATTTTTTCTTTCTTCTTGCCCTCAAGAAAATGAGAGGACCAGGGATCATTTATGAAAGCAAAAGAAAGTTTTATTAGTCTTTGTAGGGCAGGCAGCTATGAATATCTTGCTTCTGTGGGAAAGCTGATAATGTAAAAGGAATGTCTTTGGATTAGTATGCTTGAAGGTAAGAAATTCCTCTTTCTTTAGCAGAGCCATATGGAAAATACACACACACATGCATCAAAACAGGACAGAAAATCAGAGTGAATAGAGTGAAGACAAAATTGAAAGAGGTAAGAAAACTAAAGTTAAAAATTTAGTCCACTACACCCCAGGGTTATTATTTTTTTTCCTGCCCTGTGATCAGAAGCATTCAGTGTAACAGTTGGCCAAGACAGAAATCAGAATAACAGCTAAGAAATTGCAAGAAAAATATAAGAAGTTTTTGAAATGAGAGAAAAACCACCTTCTCCTCTTTTCCCTTTGATATTAAACTCACACAATGTATCTCTCTCTTTCTCTCTCTCTCTCTCTCTCTCTCTCTGTCTCTCTGTCTCTCTCTCTTTCACACACACAGACACACACACAGGTCACTTCTATAACTTAGAAAAAAATATCAAAAAAATCTCTTGCTTCCACCTTTACATTATTACAGATAATTATATACAATGTCACTTGGCATTTTGAAATTAAAAATGGGTTTCTCAAATAACTTCTACATTAAGTGCAAACTGATAATTTATCAGTGGCATGGCCTTTATCAAACACCTCACCTCTGCCCAAGTAATTGTCAGGGGAAACAAGATGAAACGGAAGCATCTGCTCCCCATTTATTCACTTATTAATTATTTAACAAATATTTGTTACACACCTGCTAAAGTATTGGGTACTATCAAGGACTGTATCAGTTAGGGTCCCAAGAGTAAACAGATGGTACATTCAAATTAGGATAATCCAAGGGGAGTTTATTTACAAAAAGGATTAATTGCAAAGGTTTGGGTAAGGAGGGATTGTGCAGGAACCCAAGGCTAGCATCAATGCAACTGTCCCCATACCTGGGTTCTGAAGGGACAAGGAGAGGGAGAGGGCAAAGGAACCCAGGTAGAGATAGTTGTGAGGAGCAGAGGACCTCACAGGAGAGGAGCCAGGGAACCCAGTATTCTGATCTCACTTTCCTCCCTCCCTCTGATCACCACCCACCCACTGAACTTAGCAGGAGTCAGCCCTTGAAGACAGAATCCATGCCCGCCAGCCACCTGGAGGCAGAGCACAGGGGAGCGGTGTGGAATGGAGGTGCAGATGCAGATGAATCAGTAAGAAAGCTCCTGCCTGCACAGAGTTTACTTTCTTTTTAGAAAGTGGGTATGTTCATGTGTAGCCATAAGAGCCTTGAGTGCTAGCAGGCAAGTACCAGCCAAGGGTGAGTTTCCAGTTGGGGCAGTAGGAAACATGGGACAGTAGCCACAACAATAATCCAGTGTGCTCTGAATGGCTGCTATGTTTCTTCCAAAGTCACATTTTAATTGAATTCCAAGCAGGATTGTAGAATAGTGCATACACTTCTCATTTTCAGAGACTTTTCTCCTTACATGTGATCATATAAGAAGTTAGGTGCTTGCTGTAGCAGCACATATACTAAAACTGGAACGATCCAGAGAAGATTAGCATGGCCCTTGGGCAAGGATGACATGCAAATCTGTGAAGACTTCCACATTTTTGGGGATTAGTAGATACAAACTGCTATATACAGAATAGATAAACAACAAGGTCCTGCTGCACAGCACAGGGAACTATATTCAAAAGCTTGTAAATCTATAATTGAAAAGAATATAAAAAATGTATATATATGCATATGTGTAACTGAACCACCATGTTGTACACCAGAAACTAACACAACATCGTAAATCAATTATACTTCAATAATAGTAATTTTTTAAAAAGTTAGAAAGGGGAGAACAGAACTATTATGTGAAACATACCTATTTTCAATTCTTTCTCTCACCATAAAAGCATATGAGGTTACTCTACGCTTCCGGACTCTCCAGCCCGTCTTACACATACACTAAATCCCTCCATAACACACATACTTTTTACAGTAGAATTTCTCTTGACCTCAGTGCTATCTGTCCTCCAAGTCTGAAACTTCTCTTAGTACTCCAACACTCATTTCTTCTTCTTCTAGGCCACCATAGCACCTAAATCCTAACTTTATTAGTTATTTGTTTATGTGTATGTTTCTTCTGCCCTGTCATCTTGACCTTCAGTGGCTTAAAGGATTATGAATTTTTAAATATTTTTTTAGATTCCTTTTCACAGTATCTAGCACTCTGGGTAGTACAGGAAGTGTACTGAGTTTGACTTTTATGATTTATGTCTGATTATTTGGATAGATAAATTGTCCTATTAAAATTAACACAATGTTTATTCTTCAACCTGCTGAATCAAGTTGAACTTCCACATGTGGGTTGATCATCTGTCCTGTTTTGCCTGGAATGGTCTCAGTTTGTGCCTGTATTATCTAAGTATTAATAGCTCTCTCCCCTTGCTTATCAATATATCCTGAAGAAAATACTTGTAATGGCTATACCAGGTAACAGTCTAGTAGTTGTAATATGGTACTACATGGTAGAGGCCTTTCACCATTCAACAATAAAAAGACAACTCAATTTAAAAATGGGCAAAGGATTTGAGTAGACTTTTCTCCAAAGAAGATATACAAATAGCCAATAAGCACATGAAAAGATGCTCAACATCACTAATCATTAGGGAAAGGCAAATGAAAACCACAGTGAGATACCATGTCACACCCATGAGGTCGGCTATAGTGCAAAAGACATTAAAAAGTGTTGGTGAGGATGTGAAGAAATCAGTACCCTCATAAGTGGCTGGTGGGAATATAGAATGGTCGCTGTGGAAAACAGTGTGTTGATTCCTCAAAAAGCTAAATAAGAATTCTCAAATGACCCAGTAATTCCATTTCTAGGTTTATACTCAGGATAAATTGAAAGAGATAGTTACACAAAAACTTGCACATGCATGCTCATAGCTGCATTATTCATCATAACTGAAATGTGGAAACAACCCAAATATCCACCAGCTGATGAATGGATAAACAGATGTCATACAACCATACAATGGAATATCATTCAGCCATGAAAAGGGATGAAATAATTATTCATGTTACAACAGAGATGAACCTTGAAAATATGCTCATAAAAGAAGTCAGGTACAAAAGTCCAAATATTATATGATTCTATCTGTATGAAATGTCCAAAATAGGCAAATTCATAGAGACCAAAAGTAGATTAGTGGTTTCTAGGGCCTGGGGAGAAGAGGACTGAGGAGTCACTGCTTACTGCATATGGGGTTTCCTTTCGAGGAGATGAAACTGTTTTGGAACCAGATAGAAGGGATGGTTGTACAACAGTAAACATATTAAAAAAAAAAACAACACTGAATTGTACACTTTAAAATGGTGAATTTTATGTTGTGTGAATTAAATCTCAATTTTAAAAATTACAAAAAAAATCTGTAACAAAAAAATTGCAGTGTGTCTTAGTTTGGAGCATTAATTATACAATCATCCTATCCATAGGGCAATTCTTAGGAAGTAAATGGAAAAAAGTAAAGATTATAGAGATTGCAAGGAGCTGGGAGCTGAAGAATTGAATGGAGATCTTTTTCCAAGACAAGGTTCTCTAAGAGACAGACAGTTAACATAACAGGAAGAAAGGTTTGATTCTGTATTCTGAATCTGATTTTACTCAGACTGAGATTCCAAAGATTCTCTTGAAGAATAAAGGTTAATATTCCTTAGTACAGAAGGTCCCCTACCTGACAAATTTTAACTTAGAATTTTCAGACAGAGGAGCAAAACTAGAGACCTATCGGTCTAATGTTATTTGGAAGAAGCAAGAGCTTAAGAACTTCAATGCAAAACATTACCAAAGTGCTGCTGCTGAAAATTTTGTGTCAAGATCCCACCATCACCTGAGTTTTTTTTTTTTTTTTAATTTTTATTTATTTATTGGGGGTGGGGAGTAATTAGGTTTTTATTATTTATTTATTTAAGTGGAGGTGCTGGGGATTGAATCCAGGACCTTGTGCATGCTAAGCACACACTCTACCACTGACCTATACCCTCTTCCCATCTCCCTAGTTTTTATGACACCTTCCAGTGAGCTCACAGCCAGAGCCAGCGGCAGGCAGGCAGCACGGACAATCCCGTAGCTGCTAAAGGGTTTCCCCGGGCTCTGGCAGAGCTCAGCAAGGAGAGCAGGGGCCTCCTTCTCTGCATGTGCGGTGGGGGTGAAACTAATCCATTTTGCACGAAGAGCTCTGACAGAATGTGTCTTAGCCTGGCTCTAAAGCTTAAAAGATGAACACACACTCCTGTTCAGGGGAAATGCATTTGAGATTTAACAAGTTTACAAACTTCACCTATTTGTAAGTAGAAAGCTAGACTGAATCTATTCCCTTCTTTTGTTTTAAATCAGGTGTTGAGTGAGGGATTTCCTTATTAAATAAAACCCCCTGATGTCTCAATGAGGCCCTCTCAGCTGGGCATCCTCTACTCTGTCTCCATTTGCCACACCATCATCTTGCTCCTTCCTTCCATTCCTTTCTCCCTCCCTTTTATTATGGACTTTCTCTAGGCTTAGCAATATGAAATACACACATAAGTAAACCCTGGAGATTTGCCCTCATAATCAAGGCATCATAATCAAGTTGAAGGGACAAATAGAAACACATAGAAAATGCTAGATAATCTTACACTTTAAACATCATATGAGTATGTCACTCCATAACATATGATCAAATTCTAAATGAGCAGAACAGGAATACATTCTATGGCTTTAGGAGGAAGATCACTATGGAATGAAAAAGACTGAGAACTGGTTCATGTTTCATTTAAGGTAACTCTCATTTTGAAGAACTCAAAGATTTTCTACCAACTACTGAAATACGTTACCCATTACTAGGGCTTGAAAAGAGTTTTGTTTTACATAATTGTAATCAGATTTATGCGTACTGTAAAATTCTAATACAATCTCCCTTCTTAACTCCAAATTGGATAGCCTCTTAGCATTTGTGGTAACAGGATTCGACCTAAAATACATTGTGTTTATATAATACCCTATATTTAGCATCAAATGGAAAAGTTTTCCAATAATGAGGTTTTGGAACACAGTCAATTCAGAGGCATCAAGTCATGCTCATGACAGCCCAGCAGCTCTGAACTGTTCTTGAGAAGAGAGTGAGTGACAGGATGCAAAACTAGCGATTGTGCAAAGACCTGAGCTGTTCTCTTCATCGAAACTTGAATGTACACTTTCCTTATAAGGGACTGCTTGGTTGTTTGACCTTTCTTTGAGGAAACTGTCCTTTATCTTTCCACCCCCTCACTCCTAAAAATGTTTCATTCTGTATCAGAGGTAGCACTTGACCATCAGCTAAATTATCTCAGAACGTTGGCAGGCTCCAGTTTTCAGTTTGACAATAACTTAACCATACTTTTTTTTTTCCTTTCTGAAAAACCTACCCAATCCCCACACAACAAAACAAATTTACCAAAAACACTACAATCACTGCCAGTAGCAAACAAAAATCCCCCAAATAACAATAGCAACAAAACCCATCCCATGAGACAAAATTCCCCCACTGACCTCACTCTGCAAAGATTTTAGGGACCTATTTTGTGAGCTATCCATACTGAGAATGTTCTGGCCCAAAGAAACAAGAACTTTGCTTGTTTCAGGTGTGGTTTTAAGGAACAGAATTTTCCATGCTGGATTAGATAATTTTTCCTTCAAGTCCAATATCCTGCTTAGCTGACAAGAAGTTAATGATGGTGAAATGCTTTGAAAACATAAATACCACATACACACAAACAATAATGAGCCTGCATGCTAGTAACTTTATGCCCCCGAGCCCTGGTTTGTGATACAATTTTTTGAAAAGAACCTTAAATGTATAGAAGAGACAAAGTAAAGATTAACTTCGTGCCTCCTTTCATATTTTACATGTCTTGAGCAAATAAATAATTTAAAAAACCCAAAGAAACCCTGGAAGTGTCAAAAAATTAAGGATGTTTCCAGAAGCAGTTAAGCATGTGTTTTGGGATACTCATTACAATGTGGAAGTGTTTCTTGGGTCTGGATATAAAGAACTGAGTTAAGCAAGTTGCATGTAACCATAGGGCTCACTGCCTAGAAGTGATTATTTTTGTTCTTTCTTCTCTCCTATTGGACAGGGAATAGGAGGGACAGAAGCTTTATCAACTATTTCTTTAGCCTTAAATTTGCTCAGAAAGAGGGAGCCACTTTCTTTCAGATCTGTTAATTTTGTATTTTTTTTTTAGGAGAGTTTAATTTGTTCTTGAACTATGGGAAGATATTTAAAATAAGCTAGAGTATAGCGCTTGCTTTTTTACAAAAAAGAGCATTTAAAGTGTTGTTTATTGAACAGCTTTTTAAAATTAACAATGACTGACGAATGTATGGGATTCATCAATGAATTATGGTGCTTTGCTCTCTACAAAGGCTGAAAAAAAAATCACACTAGAGTCCTTCATTCTTTGTGTTACTTTTCAAAAGGGATCTCAAATTTTCCATTGCAAAAGTTTCCAGATAACTTTCCCATTTGGTCTTCATTTAATTTAGAACTGTTTAGACCATCCCAGAACACTTGGTTTCTTTAAAAAATTCAGGATAATTAAAATACTGATGCTTTAGGAGCTTGTATTTTTGTTAGGATTTTATTTGAAAGTCTATCTAGAGTCTATTTAATTTTTCTAAGCATTATGGAATAGCAGAGTTTATAAAAAACATACGAAAAGGTGCCAAAATAATAACCTGATATTTGTACATTGTTTCTGCCTCAAGTATCTTGAAGCACTTTGCATGCAAATATTTATTTTATTTCATAGATGAAGAAGTTCAGGGACTAGAATAGCCATCGTAGCACTGTGTTATGTAGCGAAAAGTGCCCTGAGCTGGAAACAGATGTTTCTAGATTTGAATGTACCATCGTAGGCTTGGCTTTTAACTTCCTTGGGCTTCAGTCTCTGCACTTATAAAATGAAGGATTTGGGCTAAATCTACTGAGAATGTTAACACTCTACATGTCTAACCCTGGAGGAGCTGTTGAGAGCAAAATTTAGTTTGTCAACCCCTGAGAGGAAAGGGGACTGGGAATCAGAGGGTATGAAGGCCCTGGGAGGTGGTGGCCTTGAGAGGAGTGTTGCTGGGATCAGCTCTCCACACACCAGTCCAGCACTGGACATCGCTGAGAAGAGCACTGGGTGTTCCAAGCCTGCGCGTCCAGGGGCAGGTGGACATAGATGGGGTTGTGCACCGAATAAAAATTCTGGTCCATTCAGAAAGAAAAAGCCAGGAAGGCCATTGTTTCCAGCCATGCGTGCTTAGTAGTCGTGAGATTCCCAGAGCTCTTCTATCTTTGCTAACTTACTTTTCACTTGCTTTTCCAAAACCAGCCTAAATTTACCAGTAGGTCCACGACTATGATTGGATGGACACAATGCCAAGCAATAAATTAAACTCTTTTCATTTCCAAATTCACTGACACTGCCTAATCACACAATTAAAGTGCTTTTCTGGTTATAAAAGCAATGCATGTTTTCCTGAAGAACTTTAGAAAATGTTTTAAAAATTACAAGTAAAATAAAGATGAGCAATAATCCCACCACCCAGAGAGCGAATAATCACTGTAAACATTTCAGTACAATTCCAAGTTGTTTTCTGTGTGCATATCTACAAGTTTTGTTTTCAAAACTGAGATCACATTGTATATACATGACTTTAAACCCTTCTTTTTCCTATATTAAGAGTATAATGTGAGCACTTTCACATCACAAATGCACTTACATAGTAAGATGGTATTTAATTCTGATGCCAAACATCTGGATGAAAAGTAAAAAACTCAGCCAATTATCTGGATATTTTCAAATACCCAGATGTTTGGCACCAGGTCGACAAAACATTAAAATCCACGATCAAAATTTGCAGCTTTTGCACAGATGTCTGGTATTATGTAGGCAAACTCTCTCTGAACTGACTGGCCCTTTTGGCAGCAGAGAGAGTACTTATTACACGCTTCGGGTCAAAAGTGTTTCAAAGTGTAGCTCATGTGTGCATGGGTAACTTTTTCATAATGAATCAACAGCACAGAGAATATATATATTTTAGGAACCTTCAATCCATTTTGAAAAAGGTCTGCTGTCTTTATTTTTAGTCGTTGCTTAGCCAATTTGACTGTTTCTTGACCTCGAGAGCTGAGCATAAAGTTGTCATTTCATTCAAGTCTTGGAGTTGAGGATTTGTAACCTAGTCAGGGATTTGTTTTGTCTTTTTTGCTTTAATGAAGACAGCTCTTTCTGGCTGATAATTTTATCAACAGATTGCTCTGAATATTTAAAAGTCATATTAATATGCCAATATCCCTGACAACAGTCTCATTTAAAATACATTAAGATTTCTCTAAAAGATATTTTTATGATTTTCTAATTATTCTGTTCCTTGGGTCATAGTCCTCCTTTGAGTTCTGTATTAGTGTTTTATTTTCACATGTGCCTTTTTTTTGATTCCTGATGGCATTATTTATCTAAGTTCAGTGAAATTCAGTGTCATCCCCAATTGTGTCAGGCCAAATTTTATGGACTTGAATATATATTTATAATTATCTTGGAAATGACCATCCTGAATGTATTTTTCTATTTCTCAACATTCTAGCATATGGCTGTCCTTTATCTTCCATCCTATCTGGTTTTCTTTTCATTAGTGCTACTTTGATTATGTCTATTGCATGTCTATTACTGTAAACATGTTTCTACTTCCATTGCTGAAATAGGAAAAAAAAAAGAGAGAGAGAGTGTGGAGAGAGGCTCTATCCAAGTCATGCCAAAAAGAGCAATGCAGCTGAATAATTCAATGTGTGAGTCAATGAGTAACACGAACTAAGTTTGCGTCTTGCCTCTCACCCACACAACACTGTTCGTCTTGTCCTCTGTGTCCTCTCTGGCTCTGTCGCCAACTTGCTCGGTTGCTACAGGCAGGACATTAGCTGGGGCTTTGCCTCGGGTTCTTCGCCCTTCAGCCGTAAAAAATTAGACATCCCCACATGGGTATGCCATGTGAAATAATTTGCAAAGGTTCTTTAACATTGTAAATATTAAATATGACTGTCGAGGAAGTTGATTTATCTGAAGTAACTGCATTGAAAAACAAGGTGGATGTAAATTTTTGATTTTTCAAAAAACATATAAACCCATCCTGCATTTGAGGACTGATGACTTCATGCCTTAACAAGGCATTGTAAACTCATTTTCAGTTTTAGCATCTGGGTCTATGTGTATTATTAGCTCTTATGAACGTCTTCTTCAGATTTCTTGAGTGTCATTATGCTTGGTGTTCTTACCCAGTTGCAGCTTACGATTTTATACCCTAGGTCTTTTTCTGGAGTCTGAACAGGTCTGAGTAGGGCAATCATTAATGAGGTGATCCGCCACTGCTATTCTTGGGTGATACCTTCACACGATTGCTATGGTTTATATGACAGCAAATCTTTGGATAAAAATGAGAAATTGCAGCTACTTAACTAGATATTTGGAAATCTCTAGAGAGTTGAATTCTTTCATCTGAAGGACTAGAGTGCTGGGCTGTAAAAACAGGAACCTCAGACTTTTGACCTGGTACCCTTCAGATACAGATTTCTCCCTGGCCATGTAGGTTGTGTATATAAATAATAAGACATGGGGACATACATGCAAAAACTGTTGAAAGAAATGGCAGAATCATTTCAAACATTTATTTGGCAACTGATGGTTAAATTCAGTCACTAATTGGTTGCTTTAAAGCAAGCTGACAAACTTCAACTCTTTCACCTTAGTATCGGTGTAGGCATATCTCAGTGTGCGTAACGCCACACGGCTGAATTTTAGTGACTATTTCCTGCTATCTATCAATGATGAGGAAGGTCAGAGTGCTCTGCTTCTCTCACTTCCCTCATCCAATCCATTAGCACGTTCTCCAGCACTATCTTCAAAATGTATTCTGAATCAAACCACTTCTCATAGTTCCTATGACTTCCACCCCGACCAAGGCTCCTGTCATCACTTGCCTGGACTATAGTAACAGTCTCTGGATTGGTTTCTGTCCTTCCAACCTTGTCTCCCACAGGATCAATTACGTGCCCAGTTGCCTCCCCGCCCCCAATGCCGGAGTGATCTTTTAAAAATGTAACCTGGATCATGTTACTTTTCTGCTCTGAAGCCTCCAGAAGCTTTCCAAAACATTGAGAATACAGGCTGAACTCTAAGACTCTACATGATCTACACCCTGCGTATCACCCTTCCTCTCTCACCAGCCACACAAGCCTTCCCAGGGTGCCTTCCTGGCTTCCCAAGAAGCCAGTTCGTGTTCTAGGGCTATTGTAACTACTTCCTGGAGCTCCCTGCCTCATACAGTCCTACATCTCAGGTCTCTTCAATGCCAGCTCCTCAGATAGACCTTCATGCTCTTTTCTCTAAATTAGATTGCCTGCCCTTTGTCATTCTCAATTACTTGACCTGCTTTATTTTGCTTCATGAGACGTTTCCCTATCTAGATTTATATTAGATATACTTTAAAAAATTTTATCTTTTTATCATTTTTTAAAAAAAATGGAGGCACTGGGGATTGAACCAAGGACTTTGTGCATGCTAAGCATGCACTCAACCACTGAGCTATTATCCCCCCATAGATATACTTTTTTTTTTCCCATAAAGTTTTATAAAGCTTTCTTGAAAGACATTACAGACAATACAAGTAAATGGAGAGATCTATTTCCACCAATCCTGGATATGCCTGGATAGGAATGCTCAATATCATAAAGATGTGACTTCTACCCCAAGTGAATCTATAAATTTAAAGCAATTTCAATCAAAATTGCAACTGCCTTTTTGAACTTGACAAAACAATACAATATTACTCTGTAAGAATAAATGTAATGTGTGGTTATTTGAGGATAGAGTAATGGAACATAACAGAACCAGAAATTGACCTATGCATACATAGGGTTTTAGCATATGGTAAAGGTGATATTTTTACACAATTTTTAAAGGTTACACTCTGTCTACAGTTATTACAAAATACTGGCTATGTTCCCCCTGTCATATAATACATCCTTGTAGCTTATCTTACACCCAATAATTTGTACCTCCCACTCCTTCACCCCCATTTTGTCCCTTACCCCCCCATATACTTCTATTTATGGATTGTTATCTCTTTCAGCTAACAGCATACTATCTTCATAAGAGAAGGGATTTTGTTTGTTTTGTGCATTGATGTATCCCAGCACCTAAATTGTTCAGGCACATAGTATGTGCTCAGTAAATATCTTTCCACTGAAAAAATGACTCAGGGTTGACTAATAAAGGACCTTTGTTCTCTAGATTTATATTATTCCATCATATGGCCCTGGGCTTGCAAAATTATTGTAGAAACCTTTCTTGGAGGCACAACTATCAGCAAATAATGTCTCCTAGACAACCTACTTAAAGAAATCTAGATAATATTAGGAGGTGGCTGTATTAGAGCATCACCAGTGGATCGGTTACCTGATTTGTTTTCTCCAAAGTGGTGATAATTTCTGCAGGCAACCCAGACACGGGTCCTGCTGACTTACAGCCTGACTGGGGTTAGATGTGCCATCCTCACGTGCCCGCCGTGGAACAGGACTTGCACACTTAGTCTGTGTGTTATTAGGGTTGGTTTTCTTTTCCATCTTGGTTCACCTCACAGATCATTGAATATTCTGATGCTGTGGTAATTTCCCATGCTCTTAAAAGTATTTGCTTCCACATTATTGAGGAATGAAAAAGACAGACGTTGACCCAAAAGGCCTAGCCACCTATGCAAAAACTTCTATGAATACTTGTGGTTAGTCCCATAACAAGTATATGCTGAATTCTTTCCACGTGTCCAATTATGTGGCAAGCACTAAGAAAAAGCAAAAACACAACTGTTCTTTCATTTGATCACCCTTTTTTAGAGCTTTCATGGATATCCTCATTTATCTCATTCATAGTCCCTGCTCTCAAGTTTATAATTTATTTGTGGATTATATAAATACATGTAAAATAATTAGAGACTAACGTGAAAGTGTATAGCTAAAGCCATGCTTCGCTGGAATAAATGTTATAGTAACTGGGGGCTGGGCAGGCTTGGACTGGGTTGAACTTTTCAGAGAAGGTTCCAGAGAGAAGTTTAGGGCTGATCCAAAACTTTGGCAGATTTCTCCACTGGACAATTGCTTACGTTAACATAAAACATAGTTCATATTCACAAAGATCTTACAATCTGGTGGGAAAGTTATAAAGGTAACATTAAAACAAAGCTGAAATGGAAACATAATATGAGAGCAATATAAGCAAAACAAAGAGGGACAAGAGAACCTTTGATCAGGCTATCAAGGAGGGCTTCCTGGAGAAGGGGCCACAAGGATGAGGAACTGTCCTGTGGGCACAATAAATTCATTCAACTGGCAATGACTCAGCGTCAATGTGGTTAACATTACCAAAGCATTTTTAATATGTAGCTACAACAGAAATAACTTCCCAGAGGAGAATGCCTCTTTTAGGTTTACAACGAGCAGTATTACCACGATAGGCTGTATCAGGAAGCTACACAGGAAGGAATTCAAACCTGCCCACAATTAAGCAAGAAGGGTGAATCACACTCAAAATGGAGCAAATAATTCTGCAGAACTTCACTGATTACTGACAGTTAGCCAAGAAGCTTTTCTCTACTCCCCAAATCCAATAAAACAATACGATTTCCACCTATGAGTACAAAACTTAGTGCCAAATAACCAGACTGTTACATTGTTATGGAAATTAATGCAGAATTGAGAAAAGGGGATGTACCAGACATTGTGCTCTCTACATACAGAATCAGAATCTTCTTTATTAAGGAAGTGTAATCAATCCCATTTTGAGATGGCAAAACCGAGGTTCAGGAAAGTTAAGTACGCAAACTTCCACAGCTCCTAGGTGGCATCACTACTGGGGTTTGAGGGCTGGTCTGTCTGTCTCCAATACCACACGGTGAGTTGCCATAAAGAAAACAAGTGGGAAAGTGGGCTGGGTGGGAGCAGGAAGCCACAGAGCGAAGTTATGCTCCGGCAGAATAATCTGCTAGGTGCATGCACAGATGCCATCAGCTGTCAATACAGGCTGCATCACATGCAGCTAATCTTGCTTTTAATTTTAACAGTGTTTCCACTGTTCACAATAATAACTTACTTTGACTTGTCAGTTTTCTAAATTGACACTGCTTTATTTACATGAAATGTACACATTAGCGAAGGAAGCACTTCACCTCAATCCCAAACAAAACACAAAACAAACGTCTCTGAGTCAAGGAAGATTCAGGAGACAGACGTTGGGGCTGGTGAGTTACCCTCAGTCGGGAATGTTAGCAGACTTAGCCTGGCAGACATGGTAGGCAGAGGCTGGGAGGGGACTTTGGAATAAGGAGCCTAGACAGCATCCGGACTCTCTTGAGTTATGCCTCTGTTTAATTTTGCTTGAATTTTGAGATCAAATCATTTGTAAATACATGTTAACAGAAGCATATTTCAAAGCAAATTAAGCAATGTTTACATCGGCCACCATTTTACATGACTCAGGAAGGGTCTTTTCCCACTAAGGCCATTAGCCCAATGTTGGTTAGTGCTTAGCATGCAAACAAAAATATAACATTTCATGGTTATTGCCCTGGCCTATTTCAAAAGAGAAGTGGCACTGGATGTGATCATTCAAAGGAATTTCAACAGAGAATACTGCCTCTGCCCCCAGTTTTTCCTGCATCTTCAGATAGATTGCTTTGAAGTAATTATCTCATATCACTTATTTGTTGGTTCTTGCTCATGGAACTGGGGGGAGTTCAGGAGATGGCCCTAGTGGGATTAGGAGAGCAGGAGAAACAAGACTTGTGAGCTTGTTTTGGAGGGAAACCTGGGGAGATGGAATTGGCTGGCAGGATGGGATAGGGCACTGCAAATGGGCTGGGGCAACAGGTTCAGCACCACAGGTAACCCTTTCATGGGCCACCTTGGTGACACGAGACTGGGGTCTGTTTTTTTTTTGTTTATTTGTTTTTTTAGGAGATATATATATATCTGGTTCTTGATGTTGGTACCCACACAGCAGTAGTAACTATATTGAGACTTACTTATAGACCTAGACAGACTGATCATAGATAGTTTTCAAAATCTTATTACTATTGCAATATTTCTTCTATCAAGTCTTAGGCCTCTCCTACCAGTTCTAAAAACCAGAATGAAGACTGTAGGTTGTAAGATATCCTTTATTTATTTATTTATTTATTTTTACTATTTTCTCTCATTTATTATTTTAACTCAAAGTCACAAAAGAAGACAGAAATACCTCATTCTAATGCAGTGGGACCATGACAGTGGGTAGCACTTGGGAAATACAAGGAGCCTTTACATGGGGATTATATTCCTAGGAAATTTGCTATAAGTGGAAATAAATGTATTAAATACTATTTTTCTCATAGAAACAGTGCTATAACAGAATGATGAAGTTCCTGATCTAGGGCCTTATGCCAGCTTTTACCAAATGCAGGACTAAATAAACTATAAATGATATATTTTATGTTTCATAGCATAAAGCTTTCTAAAGCAGACATAAATCAATTAAGTAGTGTTACAAGTAGTCAATAAACACAAAATCCATTTAATATGATGCAATCTCTTTGACCGCATTTTCTTGCCAAATATCATACTGAAGTAAAACAACTCGAAGGAACATGTTTATTAGTTTGATGGATTTCAGGATGATTTTCTTGAGGAGCTTTTGACAAGCACATTGAAGGAAAGTCTGGGGCAGTGATTTGATGCCATTTTGGAAAAGAGAAAACAAAGTCAGTTTTCTATAGTTCTCTTGTTTTCTTAAAGTCAATTTTCCTATCATAAAGCCCAGGGTTTAGAACTAATCACGGCCTGCTAGTGCATTTGAGGTTGGGATTCACTTCCTCAAAAGGGGAACAAAACATATGTTCATGTGAGAAACTGCCTGTTTAAGTGTCAGGAGTTGCAAGGCGAGTGTAATTGGCAGAGGACTGTAAGTGTGAATTGCTATGAGTACAAATCACCACAAGGATTGCTTGTGTGACTCATCCCCCTCTCTCCAATTTATCGCTGAGCAGAAGAAACATGAACTGGGAAACTTTGGTTCTTACAATCCCAGTTAATAAACTCAAAACAAGCAGACCATGAGAGGCCCTGAGACTTCTGGGCTAGATCTAACAACCATCCCAGACGTCATCACTTTGAACACTATTTCACAATAAGAAATCATCAGTTATCCTTTAAGAACCCAATCTATGTCGAGGGGAAACGGATCTCTGATAATACTCCTCCTAATCTTGCAATAAAATAAAATCCTGAATTTTATGTCAAGCCAGTTTGCATAACAGGACACAGAGAGCAGTACAATTTGTTCTAATTTGTGTAGGGGGAAGAAAAGAGAAAAAGGAAACTATTCATTTAATTTTGTATTACATCAAAACTGATTTGGGGAAAAGTCACAGATTAGTTCTGTCATTTCTGACAACGTGATTTTTATCAGCATGGCTAAATGGTGTTGGGGGGCGGGGGGAGATTTTATTTCAAATCTTGGGAAAAGACCTTTGCATCAACATATTCAGCTATCATTGCAGTTATCAGCATTCCGAATAACTCTCCTATAGCTGTGTTTACTTTGTGCAGTACTGGCTCTTTGTCAGTTCCATTTATCTAAAAAGTCCCAGTTATTCCTTTCCTATGTACAACCAACTCCACTAAAGCTGTGTTTATCTCTGCTTATATATTTCTAATATAATGGAACCAAGGCGGCAAGATGGTCAAGTATGATTTCCCCTTGAAATGGAAACTGCTGTTTACCTGGTATGTTGCAAAGCAGTAGTCTTGTTTTCTAAAATCACCTAGAACATACTAGAAAGCAAGAAGTTCACAGACTAACCTTTCTGGGATAAAGGCACTGGTCCACGTCCAGAACGTGCTCCTCAGGAGACAGACAGGAAGAGTGGTGTCCGTAGGCTCTGAAAGTGGAGGAGGGCCACCACCCCGTGAGGCTCTGCTACCTGCAAAAAAAAAAAAAAAAAAAAAGAAGAAGCAAGTAGGGATTGGTGATTCGTTTTGCTTTTTTAGCAAATCCAGTTTTCTCTGGGCTGTTTCTGTTTTGCCTTTCGTGAGAGCTAGTGAATTCCTTTGAAACAAGGAGGCATTTCTTTCTAGAATACCTTTCTCCTCCACTTCTGTTTTCTGATCCTCTAAACCCATCCATTGTTGAATTTGACAGATCAGAGAATGAGCAGGGGGAAATTGGGTAGAAGCTGCAGATTGTGGGGGAAAAGTGTTGAACGCAGGAAAACCAGTATGTACGGTGCTTGAAACCCCGGAGTACACGGACCACTGTGGCTGCCAAGAGCAAAGCGGGGAGCTAAAGCCAGCCTTTAAATGGAATGGGCCTCAGCCCAGTTCAAAACCTGTTTAAATGTCATCACACTCTGAACAGGAGATAAGTCCTTTAAGCAAAATGGTGAAACCCTTTAAGAGGTACTTGTAAGACTCAAATGGAGAGAATGTCTCTCGGGTGACTCCGTGGGGTCCCACCATCTTCCAGACATCCTTAGACATTGACTGTAAAGTAATACTATCCACCATTTATTGAGCCCAGCCTAAGACAGGTTTTCTACATCTCTCATTCAACTTACATAGCAGTCTTCTTAATTATGGTCATTGCCTCCTCACGTGGCTGCCTCCAGGCACTGCATTTGTGGCAAAGCTGGGATTTGAACCTAGAACTTTATGCTTTTTTCTGCTCCCCAAAGTGATTTCCCTCCAAGGAAGTAATCAGTGAAACCACTTTGTAGAGTTCTGTGGTATTTCATAGTTTAGAGCTTTCCTATTCTGCAAAGTCTGGCCAAAATTCAAACCAGAACTCTTCAGCCCCATGGCACGAGCCTGGGTTTAGCGGTCACTCACTGGCTGCCTCACCGACCCCAGCTGGACTCTCAATTGCTTTCTTCTGGAAAATGGTGATGATAATAGCTACTTAAAAACTGTTTTGAGGAACAAATGAAGTAATGTATGTAAAATACTGCCTGGCACATGGTAGGCAAAGACGGCACTCAATAAATGTCCCTTATCCTCTTTCCTCATAACTACTCACAAACAATAAAAAGTGTTCTCTGTTTGGGCTAATATCATTCCTCTGGCCCCTCAGGCCCAATCCAGCCCACAGCTTGTTTTTGTAAATAAAGTTTTATTGGCACACAACCATGCCCATTTGTTTACACATGGTCTGTCTACAGCTGCTTTTGGACTACAAGGCAGATATATGTACTTGTGACAGAGACATGTGCCTTATGACATGTGACCCACAGAGCCTAAGATATTGATGATGTGGCCCTTTACAGAAAAAAATTTGCTGACCTCATCTGTACCATGATACAAAAATGGTCTCTCCAAAAATAAGGCCCATCCTGTCACCTCCTGATTTTAAAATATCAGTGGAATCTGAAGTTTTCTATGATACAACCTTAGTTGGCCCATGTCTTGGTACCCTATCCCATAATTTCACCACCTGGACATCTTAATATTCTCTGAACATGCTAAGATCCTCTCCCATTTCCATGTCTTCCCCCATCTTGTCATCTGTATACAATACCATTCTCCCTCTGCTTCACAAGTTGAGCAATTCTATCATCTGTGAGTTTAATTTTTAAGAATTCAACTCTTCACTCTACAGAGAGACAGGGAGAAAGAGGACAGTTCTGCCGCCCATTCTACTTCATGATTTTGTGTTTCTGAATGAACATGAGATGGGAGGCTTGAGTCTACTGCTTCCTCAGTCTGCTCAGATCCACTGTGCTTCTCATATGTTACTGTCTATGTCTCACCACAGAGGGTGTCACCCCAGTGTTTAAAGAGAAGTGTTTTTCATACAACAGAGCCAATAAACACAAGCCAACTCTTCATCTGGTGCTCAAAGTAGAAGTAACAATCTGTTCCTCAACCGGAGGAAAATCTGGCTGTTTTGGGCTTACCAAATACTGGATATCTAGATTCTCTGTAGGAAGATGCTGTTCCTTATGGGTGATTTAAGGGTTCACTTTAAACATCACCATTTAGAACCCAAGCCCTAGGGGTTGGAGGTATAGCTCAGTGGTAGAGTGCATGCTTAGCAGGCATGAGGCCCTGGGTTCAGTACCTCCATTAAAAAACAAAAAACAAAACAAAACAAAAAACAAAACCTAAGTGCTAAATAAGACCCAACTCATTCTTTAAGTCTTAACACTAATGTCCTTTCTTCTCATTTTCTCTGTCATTGAGTCAGTCTTCCTCTGTGCTCCTGTAAATACCTTCTGCTCCCTAAGTAATTTGTTCATATCTGTATTATAACATTGAACTGTAATTATTTATTTAATTTTCAGGCTCTCGCCATTAGGCAATGAGCCATCCAAGGACAAAGGCATATTTTAGTGATCCAGCACCTGTCTTTCCTAGTACTGAGCCTATTTAACAAGAGTTGATGAAATGGATAAGGTCCCACCTCCCACTCGAGACCACTCCCCTTTCTCTGAAATGATCTATGAACTCCCACTGAACTTTCAGTTAATGCTTATGGTTTAATATTTCAATGAATTTTTTTTAATTGAAGTATAGTCAATTTACAATGTTGTGTTAGCTTACGGTGTACAGCATAGTGATATATACATATATATTCCTTTTCATATTCTTTTTCATTATAGGCTATTACAGGGTATTGAATACAGTTCCCTGTGCTATTCAGTAGGACCTTGTTCATCTACTTTACATACAGTGGTTAGTATCTGCAAATCCTGAGCTGCCGATTTATCCCTCCCTACCCTCGATGCATTTTAATTCTTCCAGTACTCATTTTCTTTTTTCAACCAGATTTAAGATTGTTCAGTGGAGAATCTATAAGCTTACCCTCTTCTGATAACAAAATAATATTTGCTAATGTATTGATTGCTAATTTGAGTGTGATGTGTTAAGAACAGAAAAAAGCTAATCAAATTAGTCTTTCCTTGGCCAGAGATTTGTTTATGCCTGTTTGCCCAAAGTTATAAAGCTACTGCTATAGAGTGAACATTTCTATTCCCCCTTAAATTCATATACTGAAACCTAATCCCTAATGTTAATGGTACTTGGAAGTGTGGCCTTTGGGAGGTGATTAGGCCATGAGGGTGGAGGCCTCATGAATGGAACTAGTTCCATTATAATAGAGACCCCAGAGACCTCCCTCACCCCTTCCATCATATGAAGACACAGTGAGAAGACGGCCACCTATAAACCAGGGAATGGCCCATCCTAGACACCAAATTGGCCAGTGCCTTGATCTTGGACTTCCCACTTTCTAGAACTTAAGACATAAATTTTGTTGTTTATAAGCCAGTTTGTCTATGGAATTATGCCACAGCAATCTGAAGAGATTACAACAAGCCCCCAAAATGGCTCCACTTGAAATAGGGATCATCTCTCCTTATTTCAACAGAGTTCTTATTCAAAAGTGGGTCACACCTACTTTGAGATTATTGTCTGGAGTTGCTTAATCTGTGTCCTTTGCCTGGAACGTTCTTTCTTGCTGGTGGGTTTCTTTCTCACCAGCTGCGCCCTGTGCAGCTCCCTACCCCTTCATCAAATGCCCTTTCTTCCATGATCCAGTTTATCTTTTCTTTATTAAGAATTTTTTCATTTGTTAAGAGTGTAAATTGAAAGTTCCAAAAACATATTTGTCCTGTGAATGCCAGGGTACCACAGGTATCACCCTAAAGATGGAAAGCAGCTAAGCTAACCTAACCCTGTCCTTAAGTTGCTCTGTGGTGAAAAACATTAAAGAGGAAGTAACAGATAATTGGTTACTTAAAAGTTAACCAAACTTTAAAAAGTCTAGTATGCAAGATATTGATTATTCTGGAGCATTGAAAAGGCACTTGGGTCTCATTTACTGGGGATCTTCTGAAGATCAATTTCTTAGAATTCTAAGCAATAGTTCTTTTAAAAACAATCATAGTTTATCACACACTTTTGAAACTTTACTCCTCATAACTAATACACTTTAGAAAATATTTTATTTTTCCTTCACCTACATTTTCAAAAGTGAAATAGAAAGTTCAGCCTATAAAATTGTGCTACAAAGTTTGAGACTAAGTAAAAGGAAGGTCTCTATCCTGGTGAGTGTCACAGTGAGATGGATGTGCATGTGATTGTTATTTTGGGCCTGGACACTCAGGGCTGAGTCCATTTAGAGACACCAGGGAACTCAGACTTTTGCCTGAAAGCCAAGGAGGAATTAGGGGAGGGGACCGAAGGACTGAAGTAGGAGGTATGGGTTTCCCCCTTTGTGTCTCCTTTTCCCTTTCCCTTGTTTTATTTATAGATTTTTTTTTTTGTCCATCCCTTAATCCTCCCACATTTCTTTCTCTCTTTCACCCACAAACCACCAGGATTTGAAACTAAAAAGACTTTTAAAAAATTACTGGCAACAATTATTTTTAAAACACTGTATATTTTCTGATCCTTTTTCCTTCATTCTTCTAATTTTTGTTGCTCCTTTTGATTTTAAAGAAAAAGTATTCCAGTCTTCTTTGTTTACTATT
Source organism: Camelus bactrianus (assembly GCF_048773025.1). Taxonomy (NCBI): domain Eukaryota; kingdom Metazoa; phylum Chordata; class Mammalia; order Artiodactyla; family Camelidae; genus Camelus; species Camelus bactrianus. Next base: position 13,116,086 of record NC_133567.1, read on the forward strand.
TTTAAATGGTCCAAATGAATCAATAGCTTGAAAATGTACTCTTCTTTGACCCTGAAACCTTACTTCCAGGAATTTGTATTAAGGAAATAGTTAAATGGGTGTGTGAGAACAATTGTATAAGACTGTTTATTCTGGAACTGTTCACCATATTGAAAAGTTTGTATACAAACTATGTGTACAATAATGCTGATTAAATAAATTTAGGGATGCCCATGCAATTAAATGTTATGCAGCCATTAAAGCTAATTTTGTAGATAAATATTTATTCCCATAAAAATATATTTATGCTATATAGTTAAGTGATAAAAGTAGTTTACCAAATGATGTGTATCACGGTCTCTGTTTTACATAAATATATATTACACACACATATATAAAGAAGAAAACACTGGAAGAATAAACATGATAGAAATTCAATACATTGTACGGTGGTTATCTCTGGTGATGTGATTAGGTGATTTTTCTTGTTTACACGTAATTTCTAGTTTTTCTATAATTAGAAGAACTGCCACTTCCATAAAAAGGTAGTTTTCTATAACAGACAAAATTAAGTGCTTATTACAGGCGATAGTCGACTAATGTGTGTAGCAAATGGCATCCAGTTTTGTTCTGATTAACTTTGTACATCTGTTCCCTCTCTCCTGTTCTAACTTTTCCTCTTCCTCATCCCTTCTCAATTAAAGAAATTCTCATGTACTGGAAAAACCTCTGATGGGTAACTTGTTGAGGCCTCTGGAGCTCAAACGTGCCTTAAAGTAAAAAGCAGATAAAATGAAAAATTCACTGCTCAAGGGATGTGCTCTCTGATGGAATGTTTCTTAGACTACTAGGATTTTCTTTCCCTCGGTTTGATTTTAATGGTTTTCAGCTTCAAGATGGCTGGGGCAAAAAAAAAAAAAAAAAAAAAAAAAAGATGCCTGGGGAGGAGAGACTTCCAAGGGATTCAGTGCAACACAGCCTCCTCACCTGGACCTACAATGATGCACAGTGATGGGGACAGTGGGGATTTTTTAGACGTTATGCACAAAAGCAAAGTCAACTGGAAACTGAGACAGTTTCCTGAGGCCTCCAGCGACCTCCCCCTGACTTGTTTGTGTTTTGCAGATATACACCACCTGGCCCTGAATTGTCCTGATAATTCTGTGTTGGGCATTTTGCCTACTTCCAGAGTGCAGGCCCAGGACACCTCTACCCTGCCCTTGACCGATGGCAAAGCAGGGGTCTGGCTTGGCTGGCAGGAGCAATAGGCTCCAGGGCAGGAGAGAAGCCATCACTCCAGGAGACACGGGGACTTCTACCTTCTAATGCTGTGACCCCAAAGGTGGGGTTAAAGGAGCCAGGGGCAGACCAAGGCCAGGCAACTTCACCTGCTGTTTTTAGCTCCTGTTTGGTCCACGTGATTTGGGTGGGGACACCCATCCTCTCTATGCATTGGTTTCCAATTGACAAAATGAAATGAGATTGTAGGCAGGGGAGCTGCTCAGGCAAAGGCCAGGGAAAGAATGCTACAAACTGAGCATTCTCAGCAGCGCTGACAATGCTGGGGGGGAGGGGTGCAGAATTCTTTCCTAGATGTTATCTCTGACTCGGTGCAATTCCCTGAGCACTTAAGCTATTTCTGTCGCCCCAGCTTTCTCAAGCATAAACAGGTAATGATACTTTGTTCTCTCTCCTTCCATTATATGGGCTCTGTGAGGATAAAATAGCAAGTTAATGAGATTTAAAATAGGACGAAAATGTTTCAGAAGACTTTAATGTACCCTGAGATTTTCAGGTCCTGATTAAATAGGAATTATTGTTTTGAGAAAAATCTGTATAGCTCATATCATGTCCATAGTTTCCTCGAGAGCTGTATTTACCTGACAAGTTCTTTTTCCTTTCTGCACAAACATGGAGGGAAAATGGAGGCAAAGTAAAATAATAAGAACAACAAAGCCTGAAAACGGAAGTTTGGGCCAGCACGTTAAGCCTCAGACCCATATTCTGACTGGAACTAGCATTAAAACTCCTCTCTGATAGACTTGGGACAACGCATTTAATAGGGTGACTTAAACGTCCACCCTCATGCGGAGAAACAGTACAATTTTATCTTGGGAAAGCTCTGAGAACACACTTCTTAAACACATGCAGTCCTGAGGACTTTTCCTGGAAAACTATTGGCCTTTGCCTGGGACAGTTACATCACACAGAAATGTTTGTGGTTCAGGTTTATAAGTAACAACAGGATCTGAAGCCAACGTACAACTTTTATTCATTTCAACCAGGTGCCAGATCTAAAATAGTAGGCACTTTCCTAATTGTACTTTAGAAAAAAGTTTACTAAGTTACACAGGATTCCTCTCCTCTGTCCATAATAAGCCAACAAAATCAAGACAATTAACTACCTTCTGAAGGACACAAGTGTATTTAGTTAAGTCAGACTGTGGCTGACTGACTTGCCTGTGTGCCTTTCTTCTGTTTCATTCTAAAACTACATCTAGAAAGGAGGGAAATGGCCAACAAATGTGCATACATTTTCTACCGAATTTTATGTTGCAAATATTTAGCTTAGAGCTAAATGGACTCTGAGGGAAAGTGTTCTTTTCTAAATGTTATAAAACTATGTTCATTCCAGAAGGGCAAACAAGATTAATAACAGTGAGCACTTGCTGTGGTGGAAGGGGGGGACCTGGAGGGAAACTCCACCTTTTCGTCGGTTTTTGATGTCAGCACGAATGTTAATTACTCACCCCAAATTAAAATGCTACTAAAAAAATGTTTACTTATGGGGAAAGAGATTGGCAGTAAAGAATGAGGAGCTAGAGTTTTTTTTTTTTTAATGGAACCACTCTGAAGTTTTTGTATTTTTGCAATGTGTATAAATAAATAAGTAAATAATAAATAAATGTGCATTCATAGTGAAAAAGAATGAACAACAGGAAACAACAAAAACTTCTGCATTCCCCACTCCCCAAAGAAAAAGGGATGAACCTTCAGTGACTTCTGCACACACGTGGAGCTCTTCCCCATGTGCCAGAGAGCCACTCCACGGTTGTGGGACAACGGGAAAGGACAAAGTCCGTTTGAAAGTCCAAGCCAAGCGGTGATTTCCCTGTATAGCTTTCACTGTGCAGACGCAATAGGGTTACACATTCTCTGTGAAAAAGCTACAGACAGACTTCACCAGTCAACAGATCGCCCTGCACCAAAACTGTAAAACCGCTTCAACACTTACTTCAGATATTATTAAATGTGACAAAGTATTTGAAAGATCAACCAAATAAACTGTTCCTAGGAAAGGTTTCCAATAGAATACTTCTTGAATAACGCTGCTTTTCTTAGGTCATGGGGATTGAATTAAGACACTGAAACACAAAGTCAGGATGAAAACCTACATTTTTAGCGAAATACACTTATAGAAGTCTCTAGATATGATAGTATTTCTCAATCCTTATTTTTTTGGTATATAGAAAAACTGAAATAGATTGTCTGCTTTATGTGGCAGAGAATATTTACATGTGGGACTATAGATGTGACAAGATTCCAGATTTGACATGTATCTAAATACCACATGTCCGTTCATTCAGCCATCAGTCACTCATCTTACTACCCATCAGCCTCTGCATGAGAAGCTCTGAAGATAAAGGAGTAATAAGACCCACTGGATGAGGGGAGGCTGATGTGAAGATCAGAGGGGTCACAGGCTGGTGTGATAAGTAAGGCAGTGTCCTGTAGGCACAGGTGTACTCTGAGTGAGTCAAGAAGGAAAATAACACCTCTCCTGGAGGGCGGTGGTGGAGCGGAAAAAGAGCTGTGCATATAAAGCTCTTAACCCAAACCTGACACATCATAAAGGATTACTAAGTTTTAGTTGTTATAAAGAAGGTAGCAGATGCAGGGAGGGTATAGCTCAGAGGTAAAGTACGGGCTTAGCATGCACGAGGTCCTGGGTTCAATCCCTAGTACCTCCATAATAAGTAAATAAATAAATCTAATTACTTACCCCCTCAAAAAAAAAAAAAAACCACAAGGGAAAAAAAAGAAGATAGCAGACTTACAGAGTGTTTTGGGAGCATCTCAGAAGAATATTATAACTTAGTCTGAAAGTGAGGGAGAGAGAAGAGAGAGAGAGGAAACACTAAGAAGATGTACTTTGAAAGCTAGTTGATAATTTCTAGAATGGCATTAGGTTCATAAACAATAAGTTGATGATCTTAAATCAAAGGAAGGCTGGATTTTGTCATGAGCTTGGATTAAAGCAGGGACACATCACTTACCTACTAAAACAAAAGAAACCAAGGAAACCTTTGTCACCACTGACATTTTAGACTGGATAATGCTTTGTTGTGGGGGCTGCACTGTGTACTGTAAGATGTTTAGCAGCATCCTTCATCTCTACCTATGAGATGCCCAGAAGCAGCTTCCTGGTTGTGACAACCAAAAATGTGTCCAGCCATTGTCCAATGTGCCCTGGGGGTCAAAATCACCCCCAATTAAGAGCCATCACCTTAGTCGGGGGAGGGTATAGCTCAGTGGTAGAGTGCATGTTTAGCATGCACAAGGTCCTGGGATCAATCCCCAGACCTCCATTAAAATAAATAAGTAAATAAATAAACCTAATTACCACCCCCTCAAAAACAAACAAAAAAAGGCTTTAAAAAAAAAAAAAAGAACTGCTACCTAGACCAAGATAATTTCATTAAATATCTATAAGTTTTCTTAAGCTATTAAGCAAATGGAAAATTGAGATTGAGAGAGAACCAATTTAAATATTTTCCTCTTATTTTGATTGCTGCTAAATGTATTGGGATGAAAACTATCAAATTAATATGTCTAGAGAGTGGTTTCTTCTCATTTCCATTTGCCAGTCATAACAGGGTCTGAGACATAATCCGGGAAAATGGCTCAGATTTGACACGGGCACCACTCACTCAGGGAAGTGACTATCCTAGCTTCTCATACTTCTATTAACTTAAGCTTTCTTTGCAGAAACTGTAAAGGGTTTTTCAGTCATCAAAGCCACCAGCTACAACACTGCTGACTCCAGTTCCCTGACACCCCTCCCTGGCCTGTTGACACAGGATCCTGAAGTGGTGACCCCTGCCTTTTATCCTCTTCCCTGCACTTGACAGAAAATTGCAGAAAGCAAAGGCGACTCAGAGGCTCCTGGGAGATTTTTTGTTACATTGCAGAGGGTGCTGGGAGATTTTTTGTTTCCTTGCTGATATTAATTCTATCCTGCCTCTCACAGTACTTCTAATTGCTCAAGCAAACTGAAGTAGTAAACTGAGATTAACTGGAACTTACTGTGTAACAAAAACAAAAAATATTTATTTCTTTTTATCATTTTTTATAAGAAAAATGAAATCAGAAGAGGCATGTTCACATGTATAACTGAAAAATTGTGCTCTACACTGGAATTTGACACAGCATTGTAAAATCACTATAACTCAATTAAAAAAATGAAAAAAAAAGAGGCATCTCCATATCTGAAAAAATTTTTTTAAATAAAACCTTCAGGATAAGAGCTGGGTATGGGATAATGAGTCAAGGGCATCCTTAATCACAATTTATTGATGAGCAGATTAATTCTTCTGCCACTACATAAAGGATCAAAGTGTTTTTTCTCTTTAGACAATATTATTCCAAAATAATATTGAGAGTTTTCCTTAAAAACCATATAACAAGCATGTGTATGTAATGGCCCTCTCTTATTATGAGCCCAAATCAGAGCATAGTCTACACATTTTTCTAAATTGTATTTTTTTACCTAACAATAAAATGTGGAGACAATTCTGTATCAGTTCATGATACTGTAACTCAGTCTTTTAAATAGATGCATGGTATTCTGTCACATGAACATAGCATGATTTATTTAATCAGCTCCTTTTTGGTAGACATGTAGTATTTTGTTCCTAAAAATATTGTAATAAATACACATTTTCATATAGTCTTTGGGAGCCTTAACATAAATGCCTAAAAATAGAGTTGCTGGGCCAAACGACAGTTTTGCATTTAAACTGTTTTTTAACGTTAACAACTTATTTCCGGTAGAGGCAATACCAGTTTATTTTCTTACACTGCCTGAGAGTGACTGTCTCCTCATACCTCTGATGGCTTAAAAATAACTCAGTGTTTTTAAAATTTGCTTCTCTCTAGTTACAAGTGAAGATGAGTATACTTTCCTATGTTTAAACAAACCTGTATGTTGTTCTGTGTGAACAAATTTTTCACATCTTGACACATCTGTCCCTCCCCCTCCCTTCTTCCTTCTTCATTTATTTCTGTCTCTGTCTCTCTATTTTAAGGATGCTTCAAAATTAGTCTTTTTTTTTCTATCCTTTCTGCTGCAAAGATTTTTTTTTTTCTAAGTTTGTTTTTGGTTTTTAACTTTATAGTAGCTTTTCACCATGAAATGTTTGCTTTATGTAGGCAAATGTATTCACTTTATTCTCTGTGGCTTTTTTCACGTTTAAAAAGCCTGTCCTTACTTTGAGGTTGAAAAGGAAAAAATTCATCCGTGTTTTCTTCTAATATTGTCTTACTTTTCATCTTTAAATCTTTGAGCTATTGGGATTTTGTTTTTGAGTAAGGAGTGTGGTAGGAATCCAAGCTTTTTTCTCTTTTTTTCCATATGGTTAGCCAAGTGTGTCAACACCATTTATCTTCCCTCCAAATGGACCCATCACCTTATCTTATACTACACATTCATATCTAGAAATATCTCAGAAATCTTAATTCTTTTCTGTTTATCTCTTTTTTAAAAAATCTATTTTTATATATAGTGGCTAACATTTACAAATCTCAAACTCCCAAATTTATTCCTTCCCATCCTGTTTCTCTCTTTCTTTTCATGTACCAGTAACAAATTTTTCATAACATGTTTTAAAATATGCTTTTTATTTATCAGTATTTTTTTGTGTTTATCAATATCTCTAACTATATATGATTTATATATATATATAAAATCATTCAGATATAGTAATAAAGGTACAAGGTATTAGGACACAACTGTTTTTGTACGGGGAAAATTGTGACACATGCTATTTTGAGAATCCTAACTTAAGCCATTGACTGTTCAGCTAGTTTTTTATTATCTTTCTAACGCTGAACATGAGTTAACTCTTAACACCCAGTTCACCTTCATTTATTATCTAATGTCTCACCTCAAGTGCTTGACACAGAAGTCAGTTTACTGACTAAGTGCAGATGAGATGAACTGTGATGGGTGGGGAGGGGGGTGGGGGGTGGGGGTCCAGGGGTTCCAGATAGTAACTATAGGGAGATAGAAGCCAAGTGGGGTGTGTCATCCAGGGAGCCTCAGTGGTGAAGCATTGATAGCAAGTGGCCATGGGAGAAGCGCAATCTCCCAGGCTTGTCAATTATGGGAACCACAGGAACAAAATTGTCAGGTAATGCAAAGGGTTGTTTGTATCAGAAGAAAAAAATCCAAACCTGACAAACAGGATCTTTTACTCAATTCAAACTCAACAGAGCAAGGAGTACTGGGCCCTCAGGCCAGTCCCAGACTTGAGTTCATTAAATAATGCAAAGCATTCTTAACGAAAGGAAAGGCCAGTTACCTTTAAGAAAGACTGCTGTAAAACCACAAATGTATGTCATGAATCTTCCTCCTACTCTTCCCAAAAGAGACCTACTCAGGGACGCTTCCCACTGGCCCTATGAGTTTAGAGAGGCCTTTGTAGATTAGGACACTGGTGGAACCTGAAGGAAATTTGCATGGATGATCCTGGAGATTAGGGAGCAAGTCCATGCCTCCTGAAACCATTCCCTTTTTCATATGAGAGAACTGACTTGCTACTGTGCTTACAAGTTGCTCATGGCGGGGGGTGATCTGCCAGGGTTCCTGTCTCCGTGTGCTAACATCAAATGGATTCCAGATCTACTACTTTCTAGCTGTGTTATGATTGGTAGGCACTTAATTCCTCTAAATCCCAGCTTCCTTTTCTGTAAATGGTTTTACAAAATCCATAGGTTTATCTCCAAGAGTGGTTGCGAGGATTCAATGAACAAGGATGTATCATGTACTTTAAACATGAACTGGCACCTAGTAACTCCTCCATAAATGTTAAGGGTTGTTATTGTTATTACTGCAACCATTCTATTTAAAGAGCAGGATTCCATAGGGTGCAAGCAAAACACAACAATTTCTTTCCACTACTGCCCATTTAAACCTACTCTGTAGGGTTAGCCTTGCCCTGTCCCTTGGGTGAACTCTAAGGTAAGTCCTAGGGGTACCTCTGGTCACTCTCAGGTACTATGAAGTTCTCTGTCAGGTATAGTCACAGAACAGTCATATTTCAGTTTCATGAACAAGCTGCTTGACTGTGAATTCTGGCTTCATCTAATTGAATTGCTATCCCTTTCCAAACCAGTTTGGTTTTTCCCAGTGAAGTATTGACAGAGGATGAATATACATGGACCTGGTTAATAGATAGCTGTGTTCAGTATTACAGCACACCCCAGAAATTCATTTCAGCTTTATGGATCCCGAACAATAGTGTGGATTTCCATGAACAACAGTGAGGATGAGGATTTCTCCTTTACGTTTCCCACATAATAAAAGGAGAATTGGACTGGATTCACATTTATAAACACTTCAGTTTGGTTTGATGAGCAGGAACATGGAAAGGGCAAGTGTGCTTACAAAGAAGAAACATATAGATTCTGTAAATGAGTTAAATATAGTAGAAATAGGCGATCAGTCACCTTCATGGTAGAGCACAGGGGGAAAGAACTAAGGATACCAGTCATCATATGATTATATTCCTTTGTCCTGAGCAACATCCCACTCAGTGTGGCTGACTCCTCTCCTCTTGGCTTCCTATGTATCTTCATAATCAGTTGATATAACTAATTAATAACTTGAGCATGCATCTATGTCTTGCAATCAAAAGAACTTTATACAATCATATTGTCCTCGAATAATGATGATCTAATCTTTCTCATTCCTAATAGTTATGCATCTTGGTTCTGTTTCTTGTCTTATGGCATTAGCCAGAAGTTCCAGAATATTATTAAATAATAAGGGTAATAGCAAGAATCCTTTTCTTGTTCCTGATATTTATGGGAATGCTTCTGGAGCATTTATTGTGTGCTCTATCCCTTTGAGAATTTTATAAAAATTAATTCTAAAAAAATGCACATATACAGTCAAACTGTAATAATTCTACATAATAAAACTGAAAAAGGGAAAAAATTAATTGATAAAAACTATCTTAGAACAAAAATAAAGAAAAATGCACATATATACAAAATTTTTAAAATAGTTTTAGGAATTTCAAGGAACATGGGCTATGTGGAAGTTTTTGCAAATTTCATTATTAAGTATGAAGTTGGTTATGGTTTTAAGATAATTTTTTAAAACCATATTAATAAAGATTACTTATAGTGCTCATTTAGAAATAAGTAAAAAATGAATTTCATCAAATATCTTTTTATCATCAATCAACATATTTAAATATTCTTTCTCTTTAGTCTTGCTGGTGCTGAATTATATTAATATGCTTATCAATATCAAACTATCCTTGCATTCCTGGAATAAATTTCAGATGAATTTGATATATGTTATTTTTTAATATTCTATCAGATTTGACTTACTACTGTTACATTTATGACTTGGCATTTGAATTTACTAAAAGAATTATAATGCATGGTTGAAATATTTTTAAATAAAAAGAATTATAACAAAAATTATTTGTTGGTTAAACCTCAGTTGGCAAGAAAATACTATCAGTCAAACATCTCTTTTCTAAGCATTCTGGTAAGCATTAAAGAATCAGAAGTTCAGAAAATTAAAGAGCTGAAAAGAGCAGCTGATCCAAAACTCATTTTACAGATTGGAAGGCAGTTGCTCAGAGAGGTAAAGTGACTTATGCAAGATCACACTGCTTAGTAGTGGCAGCATTGGTTGTATAAACAAGATGTATAAGCAAGTTGTCGAGGCTGAAAGAGAAAATAGGGGAAAGACATCTCATTTCTGGTGGAACATTACTTTAATTCTATGGGAGAGTGAAAAGAATGACTAGATTTGTTTCCGAAACAATGAAGATTTCACAAAGAAATGACATAAACATTATAATAAAGACATGACTGTCATCTTCAAGAGATTAAAAATATGATTGGGCTTGATCGTCCCATAGCTTTCAGTTCCAGCCCTCTCACTATCTCTGTATGTGTCCTTGGACAGTTATCCCCAGCACACACCAGGGAAGAATTCCTGCCATGAATAGACTAAATGCATTACCAACAGGGATGAGGGAAACACAGAACAAGTGAAAGAAGCTTTGAGGACAGATATTTCAGAAAGTCTGAATTTTAAAACTGTCTAGAACTATACCAACATATATGTAGGACCCAGGCAATGTAGGGGCTTTGCTTGCTTGCTGTTTGTGCAAGTTCACGCTGCTCATCTGTTAAGGTCTGAAACAGGGTCCTATGAATCCTGGTCAGCTTTCTTCTGAACCTGTCCACCCACCTGTTCCCTCCCTTTAACCTCATTAGCCCAGCATCAGCTGGAGCCTTGCAGAGCTGCACAACACCGTGCCTGGTGCCCAGCCCAGTACCTGACTTCACGCGTGGCTGACAGCTGACTTTTGAGGGCCGTAATGATAGGACTGAAACATCTGCTTTGTTTGGATAAGCCAGCGAGAAACTCAGCCAAACTGTTTGGTGTCATATAGCAAGACAATCAGTTAGATGACTGATTTTTTTCTCCTGACGGCTGTGTTGACACTGCCTCAGATGGTAATCTGATGGTACATTTTATTGAAGCCTTGCTACAAAGAGCACCCTTAAAAATTTTTTTTAACCATTAAGGGGCTGTTACAGTCACTATTTATTTGTATCTCCAAACACTCTGCAGCAGATAAAGCAGTTTATATTATCCTAATTAAAAAAAAAATTGAAGTATAGTTGATTTACCAGGTTGTGTTAGTTTCAGGTGTACAGCACAGTGATTCAGTTATACATTTATATATACATTCTTTTTCATATTCTTTTTCACTACAGGTTATTACAAGATACTGGATATAGTTCCCTGTGCTGTACAGCAGGACCTTGTTGTTTATCTAGTTTATATATAGAAAGTTGTATCTGCAATATTACCCTAATTTAATAAAAGATAAAGCTGAAGCCGGGGGGACTTGATTGCTTTGCTCCAGGTCTCATAGTTTTTTAGTGGTGAAGCTAGACCCCAACAGAACCCCCAGGCACCCTGACTTTACCTGCCCATCTCTCTTGCAATGTAACACTGTCCCTATTTCATTAGCATTTCTTTTCTAAAAATGTATACTTTCTGGAAAGAAAGTTGTTTATCTTAGGGTTTTACACTGTTAAATACTTCCAAGCATCTGTGAACTACAAAGCATCCAGTAAATAAATAAAATGTCAGTTGTAAAAACATTTTGATGAGGAAATTTATTTACATATATTTTGGAGGAGCACTGAATACAGTTGGAATCTATTTTTAAAATAATTTTATGGATATATGTAGTGTCTTAAATATTAATATATTAAATTAATATTTATATATTAATATATTGAAACAAAACTCAGAATTTAGGACATTAAAAAAATTTTTTTCATCATGGGAATTTTAAACATATAGAAAAGTAGAGAGGAGTATAGTGAACCCATCACCCTACTTCAGTGGTTGTCATCTATGGTCAGTTTTCCTTACCCCAACCCTCTACTGCCTCAACCCCTTCCTTGGATTATTTTAAAATAAATCCCAGACATTATATCATTTCATCCATAATATTTCACTATGTATCTCTAAAACAGAAGGGGCCTTTTTCTTAAATCATAATATTATTACACTTTTTGAAAGTTAACAGTAATTTCTTAATATCATCTAATATCCAGTTAAGTGCTCAAATTTTTCTGATTGCCCCTCAAATGTCCTTTTCAGTAGGTTTGTTAAAATCAGGATTCAAACAAGATTCAAATCTTTATATCTCTTTTAATCTAATTTCTGTCAAGAGAAATATTTAAGAAACTGCTCCTGGAAAAATTATCTGGCATTCGAGGATGTAGTTACATCTATGTATACCATCCTTGATTTATTCTAAGGCAGAATTAATGGTAAGACATGTTATTATTGTAGGTACCACTTAGAAATTTAAAATGCTGACAGTTGTAATTGTAAGATGCCACTAATTATAAGATATATTCCAATTTCAGAGATATATCAATGAGAGAAATATGTCTTAAAATCAATGAAATCTATCACTTGGAATACAGAGAGTTCACATGCCATTTTTTAATTTCAAAATGGGGTGTGGGGAAGGCACATGGCGTGTGCAAAAACCACTCTGAGGTAAGAGTGGTTCACTTCTATCCCAGAGCAGAGGCAGAGTGAAGAGTGAAGAGTGATTTCTGTCCTTTGTCTCTATGGCTTATCTTCCTGAACTCCTCTCTCCTCTGTGTGCTTTGACTTCAAGTTTGGCATAGAACCCGAATTTCTTAGAGTGTTTAATATCACAGTTAATGCGCATCAGTACATTAACTTGTGACACAAATTATGGTCTCTGAGAAGTCAATGAAATGCTTATTCTTTTGATTGCACTGACTTGAGGATGTTATGTGAGCCCAATTTGAAAAATACATATTCATAATCTCTGGTCTTCAAAATGCTGTGCAGAGTGCAGGTACAGACATCTTTTCTTCTTGATCCGTGACAACAGGTGATGATATTCTTTCCATCAGCTGGATGACATGGGGAGGAAAAGGAGACTTGGCCAAAGAATTTGGCCTCAAACCTGGTAGTTTTGGTTTTTCCATCTTAGAGATGTTGACATCACAGATTAGTTCCTGATAAGGTGAGTGGCCACTTCAAAGACTTTCAACCTGTTCTCTTCTTATTAACATTAAGTCTCTTGATAAGGAAGGCCTGGGAGGGTAGGAAGGTATATAATTGCAGCTATGGTCAAAGTATCTATGAAAACCAGCTCTAAACTTTTTTGCCTCAGGTCACGGGCAATTTTTGAAAGGCAAAACCTTTGATTTCTCCCTGGAGAGATTCCAACCCAAGGCTAAAGAATTTTGCTTCTAGCTATCTGTGCTTATAAGAATCTGGGTTGTTTATTTACCAGATCTGAAGTTGCCCAAAGGCAATTTACTCCTAAGGCTCTCGGAAACCTGGGATGTAGAAATTTTTTTTAAAGGAGAAATGCACTGCCCAATTCTTTGTTGTATACGTGCCCTCTGAAGTCCAGAAATGGGTTTGTTCTACAGTTAACTTTCTAAGGATCCAGGAATTTCTAACACAAAGAATGTAAAACCTGGGTTCCTGATAAATCTGCAATTTACTGTTGTTCTGTTTCTGCCTTGATTGTTGAAAAGAATAAAATCTTTGAATTTTGTCATAGGGACTTTGATCCAGCAAATTATGAATCAGCATTTCCTTTCCACCATTTGCGACAAGTTTCAATGATAGTGTATTTGAAATGTATTTGGGATGCTGCCCTAAACTTATCTATTTTTCACAAGTGGCAAAAGAGGAAGAAGACTTAATGATAGCTTGTTGTTTTCAGTAGCCTGGTAACCTGAGAATTTACACTAGTTACTTTGAGGTTGATCCTTGTTACTAACCAGTGAAAATTGATGGTTAAGGGGAAAGAAAAATCAAAGATAATGCAAATAAAGCTCAATGAATACATGGGAATTGGAAGCATTGGAAATTTGAAAATAAGTACTCTTAGCTGGAAATAAATTTAAAAAGGGAGAATTATAATGTTCAAAAGTAGAACAAGTGTAATGGCGGGTACATTTTCTTAGTGAAGTTGACAATAAACACTATTCTTTGTCATAATAGTAAAATAAAGGTTCTGATCTTACATCATTAATTAAAATTAAAAAGAAAAAATTCAAACCCCATGTATCCTTTTTTCTCTTTCAGTGCCTGTAATAAGCCCAGACATAGTCATCATTTCAACAGGATCCTGAAGAATTGCTTGAAGAAAAATTATGTTCCTATCCTTCTGTTTGTGCTGCCTATAAATTTTCATAGATCTATGAACCTACAAGTGAACTTCTTTTTCAATAAATGTTTTATTGAAGTATTACATGTACAGAAAGGTTCAGCCAAATAAATTTTGTAAAGTGAACATACCCACAGAACCACCACTCAGTTCAGTAGACCGTAACTAACACCATAGAAAGCTGCCTGGTCCCACCAATCAGTCATTCCTCACTCCAGAGCTAACTACTACTCTGACTTCTTTCACTGTAGTTTTGCCTGGTTTTGATCTTTGTAAAAATGTAATCAAAAGTATGTCCTCTTTTGAATCTGATTTTCATTCAACATTAATGTTTGTGAAAATGTCATAGTGTTGCATGTAGCAGTCGGTTGTTCATCCTCATTGCTGCATAGTATTCCATAGTATGAAAATACCATGGTATGTGTATTCATTCATAATACATCTCTCCATTGTATATTGACTAATATTTGAATTGTTTTGGGTTTTGAGCTATTATGAATAGTCCTGCTGTGAACTCTTGTGTGTATGACTCTTGGTGCACATATCTATAAGTTTTCCTTGGCTTCATATATATTGATATGATTCTTTGGTTGAATATTTGCATTACAAATATCTTTTCCCACTTGGTCATTTTCCTTTTCACCCTTTTCATGTCTTTTGATGAACAGATCTTATTTTAATATAGTCCAACTTACAGATCTTTATGGTCAGTACTTATTAATGTCCTGTTTAAGAAATTATTGCCTACCTCAAGCTCATGAAAATATTCTCATTTGTCTTCTTTCTAGGAGTATTATTTTTTTATATTTGGAATTAAAATTCATCTGCTATTAATTTTGTGTATGGTGACATAAGGTTTTTTTCACTTTTCCACTTTTTTTCCTGTATGGATATCATATAATTAATAATATAATTAAGACCAAAAAAACCTTCACAACCTTACATTTTACTAATCATTCTTATAGGAGACCTGATAGGATCTATTATCTCCTTTCAGTTTACTGTAAAATGGGGATGACAATGGTACGTACCACGTACCACGGGTTGTTGCTGGGAGATGAAATCAGTATACATAAACTGCTTTAACAGAGCCTGATAGATAGCAAGCATTTTATAAACATTAGCCACTATTAGGTATTTTTCTTTTTACAGGTGAAGAAAACAAGGTCAGGCAAGGGCAAGTGACAACCAGTGGTGGACTTGGTCCTGAAAATGAGATATCCTGACTCTTGCCTCCTGCCTCTTTCCCTAAAATCCTTTTGCTTCAAGAGAGGATTCAGTAGCCTTTTAATAGTTCATCAGTAAGTTTCTTCATCATATGAGAGGTTTTCAAAAGGTTATAAAAGAATGCTTACAAACTGTACTGACTGGAAAGGCTCTTCTATAGATAATTCTAACTAGTCAGTGTATTTAGCGTACATGCTTTGTATGTCTCAGAATAGCAGAATTATTTGACACAGAATTTTTTGTCAAGTTTGTTCCTACATAGACTCTTCTTACAAGTTAAGACAACCACATCACTCATGGCTGCCATGCAAAGAATCTCATCTTCAATCAGCTCATTAAGGTACCTTTGTAAAGATAGTGTTTTTTTAAAGGCCCTTTGCCAGCTCCCTCAAACATAACTTTGCAAATGGACAGCAAGAAAAACATGGCAAATCACTTCCATATGGCTCAAGGCAATGAGAAATACTTTTGATTAATAACACATTCAGTACAGTAAAGTAACTTCCAAATCTGCTAGAGAGACACTAACTTATCTACTATAACTATTTTCTGTTCGATTTTTTTCATTGTTTTGACTCTTGAAAAACCCTCCTAAACTCCCAATTGATTCATTTTTAAACAACAGCCTCTTCCAAGATCATCACCTGTTCCTATTTGTCAGCCCTATCAAGCAAATAGCTGGTCTTAAACTTATTTTAGAACGAGCTGCTTTAAACATAGGCTTCCGTATTCGGGGATGTTTTTTACAGATTCATCAGCTGATAAACTCATTAACATGTTATCTGCATATGCAAGTACTAGTCTGAACATCTAAACTACTTCCTTCCACACCTGTCTAAATGGTAAACCAAGCAAGTTAGTTCACATCATAAATTCCCATCAAAGGGTTTTAATTAATACATAAAGGACCAAATGGGCATCCTAGCCTTAATGTTTTCGTTATCTGGATCTTTCCATTCCCCTCCCAGACAGAAACAAATCACATCATTTTCATACTCTTGACAAATTGAAAAGGTATGACCTAAGCCTATGCAACTTTAAACAACGTGTCGTCTCCCATGAAGAGCTATGTTTTCCTTTTTCAAATGAAATAGGATAAAAATCCAACTGTCTTTTATTCTGTATGCTTTACAGTTTCTCTTGGTATAACTAAACCATCTGCCACCTCTGTCCCTAATGCCTGGAATGAATCAAATCATCTTCCTTGCAAACATTGTTAATCTCACAGTAATCCCTACTAATCACTTTGTAATCAGCACTCAAAGGGGCTGAAGGTCCCTGATTCTTAATCACAATATTTTAATCATCATTCTTGTGAGATGGCAGTTAGTAATCCCTGAATCTTGGGCTTATTTCTTCCCAATTTCCTAATTACTCCCTAGAACAAAGAACAGAAGCTCTCTAGATGATCTTTCTGGCTGGAACTGGTTGGGGAGAACGTGACAGTCCCAGGGTGGTGTTTCTGATGACTGTTTGACTGTTATTTTCAATTTTGGATACTGAAGACAGATCCTTATTTTTGTTTTACTTCCTTATTTTCCTCTGTTTAATTTCCTTATGCTTTTCCTAAATCTCTTTTTCCTTTATTGCACTTTTTCCTTAGTAAAATTTTGCATGAGTAACAATTTGTTTTTCCTCTTTGCCTCCTTAAAATACTTTGGTTTCTGGTTTGTATAACTGCCTTTTTTATTCTTTCTCAAGTTGAGAACATTTCCCTCTATTCTTAGTTTGCTGAGAGCTTTTATCACGAATCAGTACTGGATTTGATCAAATGATTTTTATTCATCTATCCATATGATCATATGATTTTTTTTTGGACTGTTGATGTGATGCATTACATTAATTTTTATCTCTTTATATTCTTAAGGTACAATATACTTATTCTTTTTTTCATTTTTTAGTACATTATTATTATTATTATTATTATTATTATTATTATTATTATTATTATTATTATTATTATTATTATTATTATTATTATTATTATCTGGTCTATTTTTCCTTCCAGCTCTTTCAGTTTTGTTTTTTTTTAATTTTTTTTTTTTATTGAAGTGCAGTTGATTTACAATGTTAGTTTCAGGTGTACAGCAAAGAAATTCAGTTATACATATACGTACATATAGTTTTCTCTCAGATTCTTTTCCACTGTATGTTATTACAAAAAATTGAATATAATTCCCTGTGCTTTCTTACTCTTTTATATAACTTTATGATTTATTATTTTTTCTTTCCAATTTTTTTCCCTGGAAGAGATGGAAGAAACTCATGACATATATGTGTATGTACATTTGTGTATATATATATGTGTGTGTGTGTGTGTGTCTGTGTGTGTGTGTGTGTATATATATATAATTACTATGTAAAATTTATTTTTTTGATGAAAATAAAGTAACTTTTTTTTTCTCTTTTATTGAAGTATAGTCAGTTTATAATGTTATATTAATTTCTGGTGTACAGCATAATGTTTTGGTCATATATATACATACATATATTCCTTTTCATATTCTTGTTCAGGTTACTAAAAGATTTTGAATATTGCTCCCTGTGCTATATAGTATAAACTTGCTGTTTTTATATTTAGTAGTTAGCATCTGAAAATCTTGAACTCCCAATTTATCCCTTCCCACTCCCTTCACCCCTGATAAACATAAGTTTGTTTTCTATATCTCTGAGTCATGATATATTTTAGAGATTTGCTGTCTTGTTAAATAATTGCCTATTTTTTTCTCTCCATTCTTAATTTTTTCTCCATCACCAGTTTAAGATTATGCATTATTTTCTCATCTCACAGTGTCTTTCATGGCCATGTTTATATAACATATCATAAAATCTATTTTTATTCTTAAAATTCATTCATTTAATTTATTAAAAAATATAATTGAGAGCTATTATGTGCCAGGCACAAAGCAGAAATTCATTCCCTACTTAGCAGGAGACTCTATGTCAGCTAAATACCTCTTGCCTAGAATCTAAGTTTAAATTCTTGATCTTTAAGTAAACAATTGAGAAATGGGTCTTTTCCCTTGGTTACTTAAATAGTAAAATTGACCACGAGAGAGTTGGGAGCTCCCTTTATGATCTTCTCTTCCGGAGTCCCATCCTCTAGCGTATTTGTGAATTTATCAAGTGTAGATTTGATAACTCAGTGTGTTCTAATTGTGTTTGAAGGGAATGGGCCTAGAGAGTGAAGGAAGAAAAGACCTGAGAAATCTTGTCTCTAAACTTCTAGATTAGAGGTAATGACCTCATAATCGGTCTCTGTGCTTTCTGTCTCTCTCCACTCCCATTAGAGTGATCTTCCTCAAACATAGCACTGGCTTTTGATTTTTTTTGTTTTCTGTTTTTAAACAATTCAACAGTTTTTCCTATGTCCACAGAATTGTGCAATCATCACCACAATTTTAGAACATATTTATCATTCCCCAAATAAACCTGTATCCCTTAAATATTACATCCCAATCCTCCCATCTCTCCATCCAGCCCCAGGCAACTGCAAATCTTTCTTTCTTTCTTTCTTTTTTTTTTTTTGACTTTTGTGTATGTGTATGTATGTAGGTATATATATGTGTGTGTGTATATATATACATATATATTTATGTATATACACACATATACATATATATTTAATTGAAGTATAGTCAGTTTACAATGTTGTGTCAATTTCTGGTGTACAACATAATGCTTCAGTCATTTATTAACATACATATATCGTTTTCATATTCTTTTTCACCATAAGTTACTACAAGATACCGAATATAGTTCTCTGCGGTATACAGCATGAACTTGTTGTTTATCTATTCGATACATACATCAGCTCGTATCTGCAAATCTCTAACTCCCAAAAATTTGGAACACTTCACAAATTTGCACATCATCCTTGTGCCAGGGCCATGCTAATCTCCTCTGTATTGTTCCAATGTGCTGCCAAAGCGAGCACGCAAATCTGCTTTCTGTCTCTATAGATTTCCCTGTTCTGGGTATTTCATGTAAATGGAATCATAGACTATGTGGTCTTTTGTGGCTGGCTTCTTGCTCTCAGCAGATTGTTCTCAAGGGTCATCCGTGTTGTAGGATGTAGAGATACTACATTTTGTTTATCCATTCATCAGTTGGTGGACATTTGAATTGTTTCTGCCTTTTGACTATTATGACTATTGCTATATATACACTCATTTACAAGTTTTTGCATGAATGTATGTTTTCATTTCTCTTGGGCATAAACTTATGGATGGAATTGCTAAGTCATAATATAACTCTATGTTTAACTCTTTAAGGAATTGCCACACTGTTTTCCAAAATGGCTGCAGTATTTTACATTCCCACCAGCTCACATGGGGGTTCCAATTTCTGCACATTCTCACCAACACTTGTTACTGTCTTTTTCTATTATAGCTAACCTAGTGGGTGTACAGATATCCCTGGCAGTTTTGATTTGCATTTCCCTTATGACTAGTGATGTTGAGCATCTTTTCATGTGTTTATTGGCAATCTGTATATCTTCTTTTGAGATATGTCGAATCAGATTTTGACCATTTTTTAATTGGGTTATTTGTTTGCCATTGACTAAAGTATTATATATCCTAGATGCAGGTCCCTTACCACATGTATGATCTACAAATATTTTTTCCCATTCTTTGATTTGTTTATTCACTTTCTATTGGTGTCCTTTGAAGTATAAGAGTTACTAATTCTGAGGAAGTCCAATTTATCTTTTTTTTTCCCTTTGATTGTTTGTATTTTGGTGTCATATCTAAGAAACCATTGCCAAATCCAATATAAGAAGACTTAAACCATTATGTTTTCTTGTAAGTTTATAGGTTAAGTTCTTACATTTAGGTCATTGATTCATTTTGAGTTAATTTTTGTGTATGGTGTAAGGTAGAGGTCCAGCTTCATTCTTTTGTATGTAGATAATCCAATTGTCCCAGTACGCTTGTTGAAAAGATTAATCTTTCTGTTTCAATGTTTTGGCAACTTTGTCAAAAAGCAATTGACAATAAATGTGAGGGTTTATGTTGGATTCTCCATTCTATTTGATTGAGATAGATATATAGATTGATAGATAATATATATATACACACATATGTATATATATATGTGTGTTTGTGTGTGTATATTTATCCTTACATGAGTATCATAGTCTTGATTATTTGTAATTTAATAGTAAGTTTTGAAATTGGAAAATGTGAGTACTCCAACTTTGTTCTTCTTTTCAAGATTGTTTTGGCTATTTTTGAGCCTTTAAATTTCCATATGAATTTTAGGATCAGCTTATTAATTTTTACAAAGAATCCACTTGAGATTCTGACAGGAATTGCATTGAATCTGTGGGTTGATTTGTGAGTATTGCCATCTTAACAGTATTAAGTCTTCTGATCCATCAACATTCAATGTCTTTCCATTTATTTAGATTATCTTTAACTTCTTTCAATGAATTTTGTAGTTTTCAAAGTATATGTTCTGCACTTCTCTTGTTAAATTTATTCTTACATATTTGATTCTTTTTGATACTATCATAAGTGGAATTTCTTAATTTCATATTTGGATCATTCATTGATTAAAAATATAATTAATTTTGCATAGTGATCTTATATCGTACAACCTTGCTGTACTTTTTAATTGGTTTTAATGGGGTTTTTTAAAATGTGGATTCCTTACGATTTTCAGTATACAAGATCATGTCATCTACAATTAGAGATAGTTTTACTTCTTTTCTAATTGAGATGACTTTTATTTCTTTTTCTTGCCTAACTGCCCTGGATAGAACTTTTAGTACAATGTTGAACAGAACTGGTGAAAGCAAACATCCCCATCTTGTTCTGACCTTAAGGGAAAAGAACAGGAAGTATGATATTAGCTATGGGTTTTTCTAGATGGCTTTCATCAGGTTGAGGAAGTTAGCTTCACTTCCTAGTTTGCTGAATTTTTTTCTCATGAGGATTGTTTTTTTTCCAATGCTTATTTTGCATTTACTGAGATGTTTACATGGTTATTGTTTTTTTCTATTGATATGGTGACATTACTTGATTTTTTTTTCTAAATGTTCAATCAACCTTGCATTCCTGGTATAACTTCCACTTGGTCATGTATGATAATCCTTTTATATGATGCTGGACTTGGTTTTTAAATTCTCTGTTGAAGTTTTTATATCTATAATTATAAGTGATATGGGTCTATAATTTTCTTTTCTTGTGCTGTCTTTGCCTGGGTTTAGTGTCAGGGTAATACTGGACTCATAGAACAAGTTGAGAAGTGCTCTCTGTCCTTCAAATTTTCAGAGGAATTCATGAAGAATTGGTATTAACTCTTCTGTAAATGTTTGGTAGAATCCACCCAGTGAAGTCAGGACTGACTTTTGTTTAACCTTTCTGTTAAAACCCTTTAATGGTTACCAATTATTAATGAATTAGCTGCAAGAGCCCATTGTAACGTCACAGTAACGTCACAATCTGCATTCCCAGCCCTATGTTCTACTGTTCCCAACTAGTATCCCACTGGCCGTACTGATAGGCACCTGGACCACAGACTGCCCCACCTCTTGCCTTGACTTATGCTTCTCATGTACTTGTATGTCTCATGAGTCAGACTACCATCCTTCCTTAAGACATCTCAAGACTACTTAAACCTTAAAACCTTGACTCTCCTGTTAAATTAGTTTGGATTTTTTTTAAGACTCTTCCGACCAACTTCCTCTAATAGCCATTTAAAAAATCTCTACTGACCTTCACAGTATAGGACTTATTAAAAGTCTTCATAATCGATTTCTGCAACTAATTAACTTTAAAAGGCACCTTAATGGTGGAAGCCCCATTCCAGTTAAATTGGGACCTAATAGTCACTTTGCTAGTGACACATAACTGTCAAATGCTTTATGGAATCCGCTGTGAACAGTATTTCTCTGTGAGTTCCTTTTCCAATGTCCGAATAATTAAAAAGAATTTTTGCTCGAGGAACTCATAATGAATGACTTCTCTGTGTTTCACCATATTTCTGAGGAAAATTTGTCTTAAAAAATTGATTCAGGGCTGGAGGAGGCTTTGCATGCCTTTTTGCTGACTTTCCAAGTCTCAAATTAATAATCTTCACAGTAGGGAATACCAAAGAAGCTAATGGCAGAGTTACAATGGTAATCATTTTCTAAAAACTATTTCATCTTCCAATAGCTAAAAGAAAGTTTTTCAGTATTTTAAAGCTGCGGTATAATTTTTTGTTAAGAAACTGTATTGCCTGAGCGAATGTAGTAATTTAATATATAACATTACTTTTCAAGTACATCTAAAGATTGCATTTTCTTAATATAATTTTGAAATATTTATGAGAAAAAAAGTTAAAAAATCTCCTGTTTTGCCATATTTTGAGGGGATTACTACATGAGTGAGTTAAAATTTATGGCCAAGCAAATGCTGCACTAACACTGCTAATGTAGATCTGTTTCCCAAATTTCATTAAGATAAAACTTTAATTTAGTGAGGAGTGAGTTAAGAAGGAAACTCTTTAAGATAATATTATCAACAAACACATGTCATAGATCTATACTATTATGTAAATGTTGTGACTACAGCCATAACTTTAGCTGACTTCAACAGTATTGCCAGTTTTATCTCAACATTGGCTGGGGATGTATATTGCTATTTCCTCTACCATTATTATAAATCAAAAAATAATATGTGCTACATTCATTTACTGTCACTTACTGTATACTAAGTATGATGTCAGGCACTTATGTTATCTGTACGAGGCATGATGTCAGGTACTTATCACCTAACTCACAACAAACCAGCAAGGAAGGTATTTATATTAGCTAAGACTAGGTTCAACTGCGAGTAACAGAAACCTAAAATAGCAACATCTTAAACAAGGGAGAATTTTATTTCTCTCCCATAAAAGTCCAGAGGTAGGCAGTCTAGGTCTGGTTTCACAGTTCTGCTCCACAAAGTCCTTGGGGACCCAAACTCTTTCTCCCTGATAAGTGGTCCCTAGCTGCAAGGCCAACAGAGAGGAAAGGGCTGAAGGAAAAGAGGGGCAAAAGAAGCGTACTGGTTCCCTTAGGAAGATTCCTACGACATGACATTTCACTTAGAGCTCATTGGCCAGAACTTAGTCACGTAAACACACCGTGGGTGGCCATGTGCCCAGATAAAGATTGGGAGATCTAAAACATGGAGGAAAGGAGATAAACTGGGGGCCAACTAGGTCCCTTTTCTGCCACAATTATTACTGGCCCTATTTTATAGATAATAAATCTGAGCCTTAGCACTATTAACTTGTCCAAGTCATCTGACTATTCCATGTTTCCAAGAAGACTTAAAACTAGATCTGCCTATCTCAAAGTTCTGTGCTATTGGAGCAGGAGTGAAGGGGGTGGGGGATAAATTTGAGAAGCCTAGTAATATTGCCTTAAATGTTATCTCCATTAGTTATTGCCATGTAACAAATCATGCCAAACTTAAACAACAGGCATTTACTTAGCTCAGGAATGTATAGGTTGGTTGGCTGAGCAGTTCTGATCTGAGGCAATTTTGACTGATCTCTGCCTGGCAGTTGGCGGGGGGCAGTTCTAGAATTGCATTGGCTGTGATAACTTGACATTGCTCCACACAAGCTCTCATCCTCCAGCAGGCTAGCTTGAGCTTGAACTTGTGGCATGGGAGAAGTCCAAGAACAGACGCATGCAAGGCTTCATGAGACACTGGTTCATGATTGGTTCAGTGTCATTTCCACTGCATTCTATTAGCAAAATAAATAACAAGACCAGCCCAGATGCACGGGGTGGGGAAACAGACCCCATCTCCTGAGGCAGTGCAAGTCACACTGCCAAGAGCATGTATGTAGGAGAGTACTTACACATACAATTTTCTCTTCTGCTAGACTGAACCTGGATTAAGTCCAGGAAGGGATACAGAGAGAAAGAGTCTGTGGCTAAAGATTTTCTCATTGTCCTGTGAAACGATATTTTGTCCTGAATTGCATTCTTCCCTAAAATAGAATGCCCATGTTAAATCTTAATTCAAAGTGTGTGGACATCTGCAGGTTCTTGAGAAACAGAATGGAAAGAGTTAGCTTTGTTTTCTGGATTGTTTGGACCAGTTTGTTTATTCATTCATTTAACAAAAAAGCATTGAGTGGCTCCCATGTCCCAAGCACTATGCTAGGCGCTGAGAGATAGTGATTAGCAAATCTCAAAATGGTGCCTCCTTCCCTGGAGTTTACCCCTGGGGCTGGGGAGATGAGACATTGACTAATCTCACAAATACATGCATCGTGACAAAATGCAAAAAGTGACTTGAAGTAAGGGTATATGATGATGTGAGACTTTCTAAAACAAAGCCGATCTGGTCTGGGGCATCAAGGAAGCCTTTCTTGAAGAAGAGATGTCCAAGTTGAGCTGTGAAGGATAAGAATTCGAATTAGGAGTGTGGAGAGAGGGCAGGGTTCCAGGCAAAGAAACAGTATTTTAAAGGCCCTAAAGTTGCAGGGAGCCTGGCACTCAGGAAGAACTGAGAGAAAGCCTGTGGGACCAAAACACAGAGTGGCAAAGGAGGTGGGTTATAAGATGAGATGGAAGGGCTGGTGGCTGTCAGATGACTCTGGACCTTAGGTGGTTATAAGAAACATTTGCTTTTACCTTCAGAATAAAAAAGAGGCAAAGGTAATGACGCAGAGACCTGTGAATGTGAAAGATCACTTTGGGATTATGTGCAAAATTGGGTAGGCAGAGACCAACTGGGCAGCTATTACAGCATCCAAGTGGAATGTGAGAGCTTAGATTAGGGCAATGATGGAGGAGACGATAAGAATGAGACACATTCAGGAGATTCTGATGATAAAACCAGTCCCAGTGTAACGCATCAGCTATGAGAAGTGGGGAAGAGGGAGATGTTGTATGTTGAGTTTTTCACCCCTTCCTGCATCCGTGCTGTTGTCAGGACCTCCCTGTCATGTCTAGACTTTGGGTTTGACCATGGGGCTTCAGCCAGTGGTATCAACAGAAATGTCAGTGTGCCACGCCAAGTCTAGTAGTTAAGAGACCTTGTATTTTCCTACTTTGCTTTTGAGCCACAGCCACCATCATGAAGGGAACATGCCTGGACTAGCCTACTAGTCAATGGAGGGTGAGCAACACGTGGAGTGGAGCCACCCACAGACCTTCAGCAAGAAGCAAGCACCTGGCTGCTGTAACCTGAAACAGAGCGGACCAGCTGAGCCCCAACATCATGTATTTAGGGTTAGGGCCTATAAGAAGGTAAGTTAGGGTTAAATGAGGTTATATGGGTCAGGCCGTGATCCAACAGATTAGTGTCCTTTTTATAAACAAGGAGGGTTCTCTCTGTCTCTCTCCTCCCCTCTGCACCTCCCTCTCCACACACACCTAACAAAGAAGAGGTCATACAAGCGCACACGGAGAAGGGGGCCACCGAAAGCCAAGAGGAGGGGCCTCAAAATGACGCCTGCCTTGTCGATACCTTGATCGTGGACTTCTCAGCCTCCAGGGCTCTGAGAAACAAATCCCTGTTGTTTGTAAGCCACCTGGTCTGGGGTATTTTGCTGCAGCAGTCTGAGCCGATCAGGACGGTGGGTGTGAGGCTGTGAGAGGGCGAAGACGGGAGTGAAATGGATGGGGGATGCCAAAGGACAGCTCTGTGGGGGACAGGGCATAGGCTAGTCGTAAGTGGGCCTCTCCTTAGAAGGACACGCTTTATTTTGACAACTCGGATACTATTCTGCTCTTTATCTACTTGAAGTTCAAAGTGGTCATCAGCGTTTCCCACGACCACGTTTCAGCGCAGTGAGCGATCCTGACAAACATGACACGTGCAGAGTGGAGCAAGGGAAAGCAGGAGCATCAGCCACTGCTGCGCCCACACGGGCCCCGGCTCCTGGCGTGGGACGGGGCTGTGGCTGGGCGGCACCCAGGACAGGGCCCAACGGCCTCATCCAAAGTCCTGCTTGTCTCCGAGGAACAAGCATGAAGAAGGTTGAGTTTAAAGGAGGTTTTTTTTCCTCCTGTTGACCTGACCCAATCCATTTCCCTTCCCCTTGCAGAGGCTGCAGACTGAAGCTGATCTGCAAAAACATTTGCATAATCTTCTTATTTGAATTTTGTTTTTCTTCCTCATTGCTGTGGATAGACATTGAGGTGGGCGTAGAGCGAAAGTTGGGGGAGAGGTTTCTTAATCTCCTGTGTCTGGAAGGAGAGGCTGTGTAAAACCCTCAAGCAGCACGTGTTAAAACCTTGCCTGCCACCTTTTAAAGTGGCATCTAATACATGGCAGAGAATATTCTTAACAGTGCTGCTTCTTTGCTGCCCAAGAATTTCATACCAGTAACTATTGGAAAGCTTAAGTGTCAAGCCAAAAGAGTCTTTGCCCTGACACGGTTCTGACTGAATGAATGCCATTTGTGATGTGTATGCGTGTGTGTGACAGAGACAGAAACAGAGAGAGACTGAGACACAGAAGGAGAGACACAGAGGGCTGGTTGTGGTGGTTCATTCCCAAGGCTGCGCTGTTGGCTGGTCTGGGTTTCGTTCAACAGTTCTTTGACTGACATTTGACTCCGTTGCCTCTTTAGAATAAGGTCTTTTATAATTTCCTCCCTTTCTCCTGCATGATTTCTGTCCATCACTGGGTAGGGCAGAATTATTCCTAATGAGTTTTTGATTTGTTCTTTGGAGCCCCCGTTTTTTGTAAGGACACAAAAAAACTATTCATCCACATTGCTACCTTACACTAAACGTTCTTTGTTTAGTTAAATTCTACAGGCAGGGCAGCATAAACAGTCAAGAAAAAAAAAAATCATTGTACCGCCAGTTCTAAGAAGCTGGCACCAAACGGTCCTCTAAGGTTTGTTTAAACAAGAAATGTATTAAAAGAGAGACATTTTTCACAGTGATGATGGCCTGGACCACAGAAGTCACATATTTGAGTCCTGGACTTTGCAGGAGAACTAAGGAGCCTGTCAGTGAAGCTTTCCTCCAGGGAAGAGCTAATGGGAAGATTTCTTCACTTTGGAAATTCTGCATCTTTTAGTTTTTCTAAGGATAGTTTCAGTTTTTTTAGGCTTAGCACATGTCAATACTTGAGAAGAGGGTCAGAGAAAAGCAGCTGGAAGTGAAAATAATTCACTTGAAGCATTTAAAAGGTTCCTCTATGAAATCATGTTATTTAGTGATTTTTCAATCAAGTTGATCTTAATTTTCCAGCCACTTTGCTTCCAATTTGATCTTGTAGAACACCTTCAGCAGTAAGGATGTCACCGGGCAGAGCTGGGGTCAGGATGCTGTTTTTCTGTGCAGCCTGCACGTGATTGTGGCTGTTCACTCCCTGATCAGACCTCTGTCCATTCCCACCTTGCTGCAGATTAGACTTCATGTTTGTCCTGAAGCATTCCTAGACATGTAGAATGTTTAGGGCTGACAGGGTCATTCACTCGTTCATTCATTCATTCATACAGTCTGGACATATTTGTGCTTTGTGCCAGGCATTGCCCCAGGCCCTCAGTAGCTTCCATTCCAGCAGAGGAGTGGATATAGAAAAAGCCATTATAACCCAATCAAATAAATGTTATAATGGAAGAGTGAACATATAATAGAGAAGAACAAATCAGACTACATATTAGATCTGTTTCTTTTACTTTAACCTTCGTATTCTATAGCTTTTGCTACAGGTTAAGAATGTTGCCTATAGCCTAAAATATACAGGAGAGCCCATTCTCAAGGATCTGACCTTTGAGGGTACAACACTTTTCCATTCATATAGAGATTAAAAAGTTTCAGGACAGAGAGTAACAATTGTCTTGTTGGGGGTTTACAGGAACATCATGACTTGACCTATGGGGACAAGCCTGAGTTCTAATTCAGGTAAGACGATTCTTTGGGACACTAGTCTACCATCTTCTCAGTCTGCTGGCTTTCTGAATAAAGCTGATATTCCTTGTCCCAACAACTTGTCTCCCAAGTATTGGCTTGTTGTGTGGTGAGCAGTACAAACTTGGATTTGGTAACAAGCAGAGCACAGGGGAAGCAAAGGAGTAGCT
Source organism: Camelus bactrianus (assembly GCF_048773025.1). Classification (NCBI taxonomy): domain Eukaryota; kingdom Metazoa; phylum Chordata; class Mammalia; order Artiodactyla; family Camelidae; genus Camelus; species Camelus bactrianus. The sequence continues at coordinate 13,144,330 of NC_133567.1, forward strand.
ATCTTGTCAGTCTGTCAGAAGAAGACCATGAAGGCTTCCTATAGCTGACAGTGGGTATAAGAATAATGTTTCTATTGGAGAACAACGTGTGCAAAGACGTGGAGAAGCTGAGGGACCACTAGTGGCTGAGTATTGCTTGGGGTATATTGTGAGCAGGGGAGCCACTGCCAATGGCCTTGAAATGCTGGGATAACATCTTGAAAAACCTTAAATGTCTAGGTCTAAATGCAAGAGCATTTAGATTTTAAACTATTAGCAATAGGAGAATCACTGAAGATTTTTTAGCAGATATTTTATGTTAGAATGGTCACTTTGGAACTAAGGGTTATGGATGGGGTAGTGGATGGAATCAGTGAAATTCAAGTCAGGGAAACCCAGGAGGTGAATGTAATAGTCCAGGCAACAGATGATGAAGGCCTGAGTTAGGGCAGTGACTTTGGGCATAAGGGGGAGGGATATTTAGAATAAGAGATTAACTGGGGATGAATATAAAATGAATCTAGCCTTTTCTGGCCTCACTGATTGGATGGAAAATTGTACCATTTTCCTGTATGAAATCTAGATATTTTCAGAGCAGTTTAGGGCTGAATGAAATGATGAATTCAGTTTTATTCTTCCTACATTCAAACTGAAGACATGGAATCCTGGAAATATAAGTGGCAACTGACATGAGAGAAATCTGAGGAGGGGTCAAGACAGAACTGTGGGGTATTCCACATTTAAAGATTAGAGCTCATCTCAACTCTGAATAGATTCCAGGTCCCACCCTAGAAGATTTAGAAGGCTTAGTGAGGAATGAGAATCTGTTTTTAAAAAGCTCCTCAGGGGATTCTGATGATCAGCTAGAGCTGAGCACCACAGATCAAGTCCCATCCTATTCTAAGAAAGAGCTGGAGCCTGAGGTCCAGGGGGTGGAGTGACTTTCCCAAGGTCCCAGGGCTCCCTGGAGGCTGAGGAAGGCTCAGATTCCCAGTCCACTGTCTGCAGCACTCACTTCTCCATTTAGATTTTATTGTCCTTGTCTTATTTAGATTTTCAAACCTCTAGGGACAGTGAGTATTTACATTCTCTGTATATAAAATGTGATGAGTTATAAATGCACGTCTAGCTGAGCTGTGGATCTGGTAGACTGAGGGAGTGCTGTCTCTCACAAATTCATGCCACGGGATTCCTAACAATGCCACTTTGTATAGCACTCTCAATTGTAGAGAGGAAACATGATCAGTGGCTCCATCTTAACATTCTGTTAGCAGCTTTCTGCAGAATCTGGTCTTGAACCTAACATCTTGATGTATAATCTAGAACGTGGAAAAGAAAAATGCCTCTATTTTTGTGGGATTAAAATAGCCCAGAATATACAGGTCTTTAAGAATTGATGGATGATGCAGAAATAAAATACAAGATTGCTGTGTTTAGAAAAGTTGGGATCTCACTGCTTGTGGGAGACCTTAGGTGAATATCAGGATTTCTCTCCAGTTTTTCTCTCCTTCGGAGCACATGTTCCCCTTGGAATGAGTCACAATAATATGACTTGCTTTAGCCAAAGAAATGTTAGCATAAGCAACGTGTATCACTTCTAGATAGAATAAGCATGTGAAACTTCTCCATTCTCCATGCTCTGTGCTGCTGCCCAGTGAACCCTGAAGACTGACACTGAGATGGTGGTGTCACAAGATGGTAGAACTTCTGCCAACCTGGACCATGGAGGCACTATGATGATCAGAGCCTCTCTGATGACCAGTGTAGGAAATATAGTATAAATTTTAAAAAACCAGAAAAACACCTCAGAAACTATTGTTTTAAGCCACTGAGATTTGGAGATGATTTATTTACAGCAGCATAATTTAGCATAAACTGACCCACGCACGGATCAATAGAACATGTGCACGGGAAACAGGCAACTAAAAACACAAAGGTGTCCCAAAGGGGAAAGATCTCTGCAGGCTGCAGTAGTCCTAGACAGCAATGCTGGTAAGCTGGAATAATGGGATGCAGACCAGATGGAGTTCAGCAGGGGAAAATTCAGGGTTACGCACTTGGAGTTGAAAAGTGAACATGTTCAAAGGCAAGGTGCCAACCACTCAAAGGCAGTTGGCTGGAAAATTAAAAGTATAGCTTTAGTGGATAGCCAGTTGACCGGGAGGAATTGTCACAACCCTGCAGTTCTGTTGATTGAAAAAAATGCAAGCAGAGAACTGTGGCAAATGAAAAGCATGTCTGTATCATGAGGTAATTGCTACACTGCTCTGCACAGATCACAACTGTAAGGGAGCTGGACCGGCTCTGGTCTCCATAGTTCAATGGGATTCAGAGAATGTGGAGGGAGTTCAGAGCCAAAGCAAAATAGTCACTCAGTGACCAGCCAAGAAGGGCTAAAGACCTGGGATTACTTAACCTGGAGAGAAAAAGCTCCAGGATCACTTAAGAAGCATCAGCAATGAACATAAACTTCAGAAGAGCCACTGCATGGAGGATAATGGCTGTTTTTTCTCTGTTGCCAAGAACACAAAACAAATGGGTTTATTAAAGTTCAACAAAAGGAAGAATTTCTTGACTCTAAGGGTTGTTTGACACCAGATAGGATGGGAGCTGTCTCTCTGGAGGACTTTACAAACATCCATGTTCTCTTGAATGTCATGGATTCACCGGTTCCTTCCTGAAGCTAAGGGATGAAAGGGTCTCTGTCTCTTTTCTGCCACGACCCAGACAATGGATGAAGTCCACCGTGGGACACCCTCCTGTGGGCATGCTGACGTTTTGCACAACTCCCAGTAAGCTCCCGGCAACTACATTCTTTTCCTTCTTCTCAAAAAAAAATGTATCAGAAAACAAAGGAGAGCTGTTGTGATCAAGATTACCTCAAATCCTCTTCATTAAAAAAGGTAAATATTTTGTAAATGTCAGTATTTTAAATTCTTGCTTGTAAAAATAACTTGTGATACGATCATTCAACACTTATTTAACAAATGGTGACTGAGTGGGGTGTATGTGTGTGTGTTTATCGGGTGGAGGATGCCTAAGGCTAAATCAACGTGCAGTTACAATTCAGTTGTGTGGGGCATGGGATCTGCTGTGAAGGGCTGATTAGCCCCCACTTGGAGCCCAGGAAGGCCTCCAAAGGAAGGCACATGCAAGCTGAAGTCCACAGCGGGAGAAGGAAGTTGGTTAATAGAGAAAGAAAGGCAAGGAAGCAGGGAGAGAAGATGTGTGTGTGAGGGAGTGGAGGCTTGAAGCATCTGGAGGAACAGAGAAACAGGAAAATATCTGAATCCAGAACTAGGGCTGAGGGGGACGGGTGATGGCAGGAGGCAAGGCTGGTTTGCAGGTGGCAGGGCACACGGGGTCCTGGCTGCCATGATGAGAAGCCTGAGTTCCATCCCAGGAGCAGAGTGGAGCCCTAAGATGGTTTAAACAGGGGAAGACATGATCAGGTTTGTATTTCAGAAAAAGCCCTCTTGCCATGTGGAAAATGGGTTAGAGGGGCTTTGAACTTAATCTGGCCTGGATTGGAATCTATATTCTGTATTCTGAGCTATAAAATTTTTGACAAATAATCTCACAGAGTCTCAGTTTCCTCATCTGTAAAATGAGTATCATGATGTCCATCTGGCAGGGTGGCCATGAGGATAAACTTAAATATTGGGTGTAAAAGGCCCAGAAAGTGTCTGATACCCTGAAATAGGTGCTTAGCAAACATAGGTTCCCTTCTGTATGAATGTATCATCAATTTGCAAGTGATAAAGGCCCTGGACACCGTACAGAATCAAACACTTTTTCCATTTGAGAGTGATTATCTCATGGATAGTGTCCATAATCCTCTTAAAACTATAGAGACCAGACTAAATTTTCCTGCAGCCCTTTAATCATCTTTGTGGTTCTTTGTGGAATCCTCTCCAATTTTTGAAAATTCCTCTTCAATTGTGGAGCCCCCAGCTCGATTAGTCGCTGTAGAGAATTCACAATAATTAGATCAACAGAGCGCAGTCCCAGGCTGCTGCCTCCACCATGTAAACCCAGTTAGCTGGTCCCCGTAGACGAATAGGTTGTGTTCCAGGAGTTCATTAGTAAGTTGGTTGTTTGGAACACAGAAAGCCTTTCCCCATAGAAACAGAATTATTGATGGTGGCTGGCTTCCCAGGCCAGTGCATAAAAATCTATTTAATGCACAGGCAGCTGAACCAGGGCCTGGCAATAATAGTCACTCAAGCCCTTGACTTGCCTAAGTCCCCATGGGACTCCCAGTCCCCCAGTCCCATGGAGCCCTGAGAGCCTCTGACCCTGGTCTTGCAACCCCGAGCTGTCCGAGGGAGGTGAGAAGTGGGCTGACAGTTTTTAACTGTTATCTGCAGCATAATTGCAAAAAAACACTTCTCTGAGCTAGATCTTTGCCTGCAATTGTGCCTATTAATATATAAGCAAGTAATCAAGACCTCCCTTATGATAAACACACCTACAATATGCTAAATACTTTACCTAGGTCTACTTAAATTATTTTAAATCCTCTTGATAATCTTGTAAGAAAACTATTCTTTTTATCTTTCCCTTTTTGCTGGTGTCTTAAGATTTTGCATGGCACGAAAACAGGCAGGTAGAAGGCAGTGGAAGTGAGATGGGAGCCCCGGCATTTGTCCTGCAAAGCTGGGAGCTTTTTCACTGCACAACACTGCCTCCCAGTGGAGTGTGCTTAACACAGAACCCAGTGTCACTAAATCAACTATGTATAATCTCCCTCCCAGTGAAGTAACAAGTTCTTCATTCATACATCCAACAAAGAATCTTTGAGTGCTTCCAATGAGCGAGGCCTTGGGAACGCAAAATTAAATTAGACTTGGTGCTCTCACAGAGTAGTTGAGAAAAGAAACAAGGAGATCAGGGACTGAAATCAATGAGACAAGAATATGACCAAATTAAAAAAAAAAGATTACACAGAAACCCAGGAGAGAGATTATTCAGACTAGGGTGGTTGTGATGGTAGGCAAAGAAGGCTTTCTGGAGAAGGTGAAATGAACTGAGTTTTGAAGGATGAGTTGGAGTTAGATGTAAATCTACATGACAAGGGGTCGAAGGATATTCTGTTCAGAAGAAACGGCATGTTTAAATGCATAGGGACACTAAACACATCAAAAATATGTTAAGTATTTCTTTGACCCATCTGCTTTTGTGATATGTCAGCACTTTTCAAAGATGAAGTAGCTGATCTTGTGGGATAGCAGACAAGTGAAAATAGTGTTTATTTTAGCTTTAATTTGCCTTTTTCCCACCGTGATGTTTTTAAATTCTTTATATATTTAAAAGTGTATATTTGTATTTTTTCTGTGAACTGTCTATATTTTATTGATTTCTCTATTGGGTATTTTGGTCATTCAAAAATTGATTTGTTAGGAAATGGAAACACTAATTTGAAAAGATATCTGCACCCATGTTCATTGCAGCATTATTAACAATAGCCAAGATGTGGAAACAACCTCAGGGTCCATCAGTGGAATGAATGGACAAAGAAGCTGTGATACACACACACACACACACACAGAGGAAAGTTGTTCAACCATGAAAAAAGAAGGACATCTTGCCATTTGTGACAACATGGATGGAACTTGAGGGCTAAGTGCTAAGTGAAATAAATCAGACAGAGAAAGACAAAGACAATATGATCTCACTTATTTGTGGAATCTAAAACAAAAACAAACCCAAACACCCTGAACTCATAGACACAGAAAACAGATTGGTAGTTGCCAGCGGCAAGGGGTGGTGAGTGGGCAAAATGGGTGAAAGGGGTCAAAAGATACAAACTTTCAATTATAAAATAAGTAAGTCCTGGGGATATAATGTACAGCATAGTGACTATGGTTAATAATACTCTGTTGTATATTTGAAAGCTGCTAAGAGAGTAGAACTTAAAAGTTCTTATCATAGGACAAAAAATTTGTACCTCTGTGTGGTGATGGATATTAACTAGATTTATTGTGGTGATCGTTTGACAATATATACAAATACTGAATCATTATGTTATACACCTGTCACTAATATATTGTTATATGTCAATTATACCTCAGTTAAAAAAACTGATTTGTTAGAGCTCCTAATTCATTACAGAATCATTTATCTTTTGATTTAAAAAAATTCTTCTAAAAACCTTCCCCAACCCTGATTATTTCATAACAATTAACTTCTCTTTTTACCTTCAGATCTCTGATCCAGCTGGAGTTTGGTCCAGGCAGTGTGTAGTCTTGCACATACATTTCCCAGCCTGCCTTGTAGCTTTTTGTCCTCATGGCCAGGAGCCAGGAGCTGGGAGCTGGGCTCAGCAGGTGACCCTGGGGCAGAGAGGGGCTCCCCAAGTGTGAAAGGAGTCCAAGAAAGCTGGGGCCACTGCCTTGGCTGGAGCTGGGAGGCCGGTGCCCGTTTGCACTGGCAGGAGGCAGCAGAGAGCGGTACAGACAGAACTGAGTCAACGCTGCCTGGTGCCCCTTCGAACCCTGCCCCCACCTTTATCTCTGTTGAATGAGAAAACCTGGTTCCAGACCAGAGGGTCCTAGGAGTCTTGATGCAGGCAGCAACAAACCTGCCACAGGAGAGGCGGCTCAGAAAGATACGACAAAGCCAACAACACACTGACACCACACCAAAACAGGACAAGGCAAGACAAAACAAACAAAACAAAAATTCCAAAGCACGAGAAGAAAACTAGCACAAAGACACTCAACACACTAAACAGCAGGTAATTCAACCTCTAATTGAACACCACTGGCAGACTCTCCCCCAGAATCTCTTTTCAATCAGGACAAATTAGCTGTGCTCAATCATTCCCGGGACATCCGGGTCACTCCTCCACTCCTGCCGTCCTAATCTTCACGTGGCATCACACTTCCTTTATTCTGTCCACGCCCCCTCCCTCCCTAACTCCTGAAACCCTTATATCCAGCCCTTGGGCCTTAGCAAACTCCTGTGCACCCTTTACCACCTTTCTGGACGCTCTCCTCAGCTTCTTGCTCTAAACAAAACATGATCTCACCCTGTTGTCCTCTTTCCAACCCCCTGCACCACTGGGCCTGAAAGTGTCCTCTCTCCTCATTGGTGCTTCCAGGCCATTCCCTCATCTTCCCTCCATCCATCCAGCTTTATTCTCCTGTCATCAGATTACATCATCCACCATCCACAATATCATAGTGCTGCATCCTCTGACCCAAGGGTACCCCATTCATGTCTCAGAAATGGTAGCTCCTAGCTCACTGTGAGTCTCTCCAACTTCACTCCCGTGTTAATTCTTGGTGATTTTAGCATACACATTGATGGTCGCTTCAATACCCAGGCCTCTCATACCTTGAACTCTCCTTGTCATCTCCCATTCCGCGTCTCCACTTACCCCAGTGGTCATTCTCTAGACCTAGTTACTGTCAATCACTGCAACCTCTCCAGCACTTCAAGTCCAGGCATCCCCTTTTCTGAGCAAGACTTCCTGTCTCTCTAGCTCACCTTTTAAGAAACTGAGATATAACTGACATATAACTTTGTATTAGTTTCAAGTGCACAACCTAATGATTCAGTATTTGTGTATATTGTCAAATATCACCACAATGAATCTACTAAACATCCATCAACACACAGTTACAATTTTTTTCTTGTGATGAGAACTTTTAAGATGTACTCATTTAGCAGCTTTCAAAGATACAACACAGTATTATTAACCACAGTTACTATGCTGTATATTATATCCCCATAACTTATTTATTTTATAACTGGAAGTTTATACCTTTTGACCCCCTTCACTCATTTTGCCCCCTCCCCCGTAACCACCAATCTATTCTCTTTATCCATGAGTTCAGGGTGTTTTGCTTTTGTTTTTGCCTTAGATTGTACATATAGGGCAGGGAAGGGTATAGGTCATAGGTAGAGTACGCGCTTAGCATGCATGAGATCCTGGGTTCAATCCCTGGTACCTCGTTAAATAAATAAGTAAATAAATAAACCTAATTACCTCCCCTATCAAACAAAAAATAAATAAACTACTTTGGTAGTAGATTGTGTATATAAGTGAGATCATACAGTTTTTGTCTTTGTCTGATTTATTTTACTAAGCATAATGCCCTCAAGTTCCATCTGTGTCATCGCAAATGGCAAGACTTCCTTTTTTTAATGGTTGAATAATTTTTCTATATATATATATATATATATATATATATATATATATATATGCATTTTATTACATGCCAGACATTTTATTTGCAAAGCTGTTTGTAGAAATAATTGAGTGAACTTGGATGATGAGAGGATTTACATTTCTAGTGCCTGGAGTGGGGGTAGGGGGAGATGCTAGCAATAATCTGTTGAGGAACTGAGATGATTAGAAAGTTTTTAGTCCCCATTTTTAGGGCCTATGTATTTCAGTTCATTGATTCTCTTAGGAGGTAGTTCTTCAGGGTCCCAACCCAAAGTGGAGGGTTTACTTGGGTCCTACCTTCTTAGTAAACCCTAAATTCCAGTCCCTGTGTCATCAGCCCCAAAGAAGCTGTCAGAAGTATGGACCAGCCTCCCGGGACCTCAGCAGCCCCTCTAAAATGCACAGACACTGCCCTTGGTTCACCTCTTTTGCCCTGGTCCTCCATGCCCACAGATGTGGAACTGTGGATTTAGTAAACCAGAAGTCATGTATATTGTATGCATTTATGGAAAAAAATCCACGTATCAATGGACCTGTGCAGTTTAAACTTGTGCACAAGTTGTTCAAGTGTCAACTGTAAAATAATATGAGGAAAGCACTTAGGATAGTACACTGGCACACAACAAATGCTCAATAAATGATGGCTGATCTTTTCTATTTCTCATATTTTTTATGTTTTATTTCTTTTGTTTTGTGCTAGCTGTGTTCTCTCATAAACAGAAAGCTGCTGAATTTTGTTTTTAAAATGTGGTTTATTGAAATTAAACATTCAGTAATATAATATTGTAAATCAACTGTACTTTAATACAAATAATTCACATGTTGATATGTAATGCACAATGTGAGTGTATTAGGAGGTGGGGTCTTTGGGAGGTGATTAGGTTATAAGGATGGAACCCCCATGAATGGGATCAGTGCCCTTGTAGAAGAAGTGAACAAAGAAATCTCCCCACCTGCTTTTACCATGTAAGGTTACAAGAAAATTACAGCTGTCCAGAAAGCAGGTCTTACTAAATATCAAATCCGCCAGCACATTAATCTTGGACTTTTCAGACTCCAGAACTGTGAGGAAAAAAAGTTTATTGTTTATTAAAACAAAATTCAAGAAGTGCACAAATTCTAAGTGTAGCTCAATGAATATTCATAAAGTGAACAAAGATGTGGAACCAGACTTCTGATCAAGAACATCCAGAAACCCTCCTCTTGCCTCCTTCTAGTCATTAGCCTCACCGAGGGTAACCATTTCTAACACCACAGACTAGTTTCATGTTGTTTTGAATTTTATATAAATGGATTCATCAGTGTGTGCACTTCTGTGTCTGGGCTCTTTTGCTCAACATTGTGTCAATGAGATTCACCCATGTAGGCAGGTACAACTGAAGTTGTTATTTCCTTGCTAATTCTTACTGCTGAATAATATTCCATCACGTGAATATACCACAATTTAATTTTGCACTTTTTGTTGATGGTCTTTTGGGCACTGTCTTGTTTAGGACCATCTCAAACAGTGCTGCTGTGAACACTCTTCTGTGTATATTTCAGTCAACCTCAGATGCACTTTGGTTGGGAATGTGCCTTGGGGTGGAATTGCTGGGTTACGGGATATGCATGTTTTAGTTTTACAAGACACTGATAAACAGTTCTATAAAGTGGTTGTACCAATTTACATGCCCACAGACTGTGCCTTTTAATAAGAGTTTTCAATTGTCATAACTGTTATGACCACTGTCATGTTATTTTGTGGTTTTGTTTTGGCTTTCTTGCTGTCCTTTTTTATTCAATATAAACAGAACTTTGTTTTTGCTTGCCTTTCGCAATATTTTAGAGGGTGAAGAACCTGTTTTTAATTTTACTAATGGTTACTATACAGCAATTCATAATCAATGTCACAAGTCTCACTAATTACCTAAATTACAATAAAAACAATTACTCTGACTCACTTTTTATAAAAATGAAGATTGCAGTGCTTTTACTTTTGCTCCCTTCTCTGATTCCTGTTTTCAATAAATTAATGTTGTGTCATAAATCCTGTCATCCAAAATTTAGCCTATCAGAGAGGTGCTAATCCGTAGGGCTTGATACTGGCCCATATTAAATTGACCCAATGGCATGATGCCATCGACCTTGAATGCTGTAGTAAGAAAAGCCATGAAACTACTGATTGTGATTATGAGGATCTTGCTCATTGCATTCCCGTGTTTTCCCAGCAGGGCATTGTTCTCTGATCACAGAACCAGAAATGGAGCTTTTCAATGAGCACATGGTTTACTTTTACCTTATGAACCTGGATAGTTCCCCCTTTGTAACAGTGGCTCCTAGAAAACTTAGAATATATTTTATCTCTCTGTGTCTATATCTTTGAAAACAGGATTGAACCCTTTTGGAAATGAGATGAAACATGAATCAATGTGACAGGAAAAAGGTGGTTTCCTTGTTGATGGTGGTCACCACCAGGGAGGGAAGTGAGATTAAGAAGAATAAAGAGTGAAAGTAACTTTCCTGTTTATTCATCTGTGTCATGTGTCTTATCTGAGTATGAATTTGTGTGTTAGTGGTATAATTTTAAAAACAAATGTGTATATATTGAAAAGAAAGAAAATAAAGGCAATTGTATTTAGGAGCTGGAACAGGACTTCCAAGACATGATCTGACTCAGAAACTCAAATCCTTCTCTCCAGCAAAAACACTAAATGCTGACACAGAGTAGGCCCTTAATAATTTTTTGATGAATCAATGAATGAACTGTAAGTATGCACTCCAAGGCTCACTTCCTCATGGAATAAATACAAAACAAAGGAGGCATCAGGGCACCCAGACAATAAATTCCTTCTCCATTGAATCTTCCCAGAACCTTCCTTTACTCTTCTCAGGACGGCGGCTCCTTGCCTGTCCAGTCCAGTGAGGAGGCTCTTACCATCAACTGGGAGAGTCATCCAAGACATGGCAGGTGTTTTCCCCACTTTTCCAAGCTCTGCGCCCCCTTCCCTGCTGTCACCACTGGTGCCTCTTGCTCGGTGGTAAGACCAGAGCTGCTCTCAGTTTATACCGAAGTCGTTGGTTCTCAAGTCTGGGTTCCCTGTGAAGGACCCAGGGCAGAGGGACACGTGACTCAGGAAAGAGCAGGGAAAAGCATGTGCTCCCATAAACTGGGCGGTCCCCACTTAGCCCTGCGACCCTTACCCCATCCAGGCTCCCTCATAGCTGGGCCCCTGCTCACTGGTTGTTGTGGCCAAGAAAGAACACATGGAACCTTTCTGGATAATTTTTGGGGAATTGGAGAAGAGATGAGAAAAGAGAACATAAAAAAAAAAAAATGCTCTAGGCCTGTTTTTAAATTCCCCTTCAAGAAATCTCATCGGCTTCCTCCAATGGCTGGACAGCTTGGATTTTGCCTGAGCTAATAGGTATTGAGTAGACTCACCGAATTCTATGTGTGGGTGTGATACCCATGCACATTGGATCCAAATTAATGGAGTTTTATATTATTTTTCTATGTTCTTTAATCCAATCAAATTTTAATTTTAAATCAAATTTCTGGAGCCTTGAATACAACAGTATACCAGCAAGGAAAATAAATGCATTTCAAAAGGGAAAAAAAAAGCAACCTGCTGTTTGATTTACATCATTTTATTAATGGGTTAGTCAACATTTATTCAGAACCCACTGGGTACAGTACATAATAGGCATGTGGGAAAATTACACAAGATGTAGGGAGATATTTCTTCTGCCTGCAAAAAATCCAACCAATTTAGTTGAATGGAACATACCAACTAAAGACATATGAGAACAGCTAAAAATACAAATAATGGGAACCTGGCAATTCCACTAAGGACATGGTAGTTTCAATTGCCCAAGAGCACTGAAGGGCTGGCTGGGTGAGCGGTCCTCAGACCTACGTGCAATGAAACATCCCACTTGGGGATATTGTGGCATTTCCCTGGCAAAATCCACCCAACGGCAAGCCTCACCTTTCTTTGTCACTATAGGAATAACCGTACAGGTAAATGTGGTGACCTGGGAGGGCTGTTTTTCTAACCATAATACCTGATTTTATTTAACTGATTATATCATTGTGGCCATTTGGGGATTTATGCCACAGGCTTTGTGACTATCTCAGCTCAAGACTCTTCTATCTCCCTCAGAGTCAGAAGATGCAGATGTGACACTGGCTCCAAAGACAACACTGGTACCACTCCGTCCTCCATGTGCCTCCCTTTGGCCGGCCCTCAATTTGTGGCCTTCATGTAAAATCAAGTGTCTACTCTGGATAAATCTGGCTTTTAAGGGGAGTGTACTCCACTTTTCAAAGCCTCCTTATCTGTGCTTTCTGTTGGCAGAAATCTGGAAGGCTGCCAAGGACCTGGCCAAAGACTGTTTTGAATGAGAAAGGGTGGGTCCAAGCTCCCTTCTGACTTGTCAAGAGCATTTCTGGGTCTTTGCGGGGAACCGTGAGGCTTAACTGCTCGTGCTTTTGAGTGGAGTGCCTTTGCGGCCCACTTAGTGGCTCAGAGCGATGGGTCTCAGTGCACTTGTGGGGAAGGACCGATTTTGTTTTAAATCCATTATGGAGCAATATTTTAAAAAACAACAAAAAATAAGGTACTAGGAAAATTCAATTTAAAAAACCCCAAAGACTATAAAACACAAACTCAATTTTTTTTTGATTCAACAGACATAAAACTACTCTTCCAAACTGCCATAAAAGTTCTAAAGGCTTCCTTCGTCTCTGTACATATCTCATTGCAGATTGATTACAGACAGTTTGCAGATTAGAACAGGAACTGGTCCCTGGCCTGAAGTTTGAGCAGCACTGTCTTAAAAGATGATGAGGCTGTGGGTTATTCTTGACTAATTGCTTAAGGCCAGGGGGCGGACCCCTGAAGTTGATTCCCTGCAGTTTTTTGTTCTGACTTAAACCAGAACTTGATAGTCTGAAATCAACAATGTTTCTCCCTGAAAGCCAGTTACCATCTCTCCTGGCCTCCGGGCTGAGATGCGAGCTCTTCTGCCCACCTGCCTGGAATGATTTAGTGCATTGTCCTAGTTTATTAACCTGCGGGGTCTCATTTAATGTGAGGAGGAAGGAAATAGTAAAATAATGCCAATTACGCCTGCTAGAAAATAAGCAGACACTTCACCCGTCAGACCTACCAGTGTTGCTGAGAGGGTCCCAAGAAGTTTCATTTTCACTGGCATCTTTGCAGGAGAAAGACCGGCTAAGAAAACCAGGGGAAAACAAGGGATGGATGTCCTCCTTTCCTGTGACCTGCCCGCTATCCACCTGCCAACCACGCAGGTATCCACCTGCCAACCACACCTCTCCATGGAGACGGCGGCAGGAGGAAGGTTTTGGAGAGACGGTGGCGCCAAGGAAATTGGGTGGACCTGGAGGCCCCGGGCCTGGTGTCAATGTCGTGAGTGAGCTGTTCTAACCAACGCTCAGAATCTACAGGGACAAACAACACAGGCGTGATTCCTGCCCTCACTGAGTTTAGAAAGTGTGAGGACAAGTAGCCATGTACAAAAACAGAATGACAAATTCTAAGTGTTGTAAGGGTGTATGCCGAATGCTTGAAAGAGACAGAAGGATGGCGGGAAGGGGAGGAAAGGCCTGTCTGAGAAAATTACCTGTAAGCTGAGAAGCCCAGGGTGGGTACCTCTAAGGCCCAAGAGTGAGGGAGGCATTGGTGGAGGATAAGGAATGGGCTGCTGGAGGGTGTTTTGGGGACTGAGGTCAGAGAGGCTGGTTCTTTGCTGTACCAGGGTGTTAAAATGCAAACATCCCTTCCCCATTTCTTCCATTTAGATGCAACCTCCCACCCTGGGGCCCTGCTGTGCCCAGGGAAAGATGAAGATGCCTGGGATTCGGCAGAAACTGTCCACTCAAGAACAGACATTTGCAGAGCTCCAGGGGAGGCAGAGAGGGTAGGCATCTGTTAAAATTGAGCTTCTTTGAGATGAGAAACACTAAGTATAAAATATCCTACATGGCTAATAACTTCAGCGTTTTGTTTACGCAATTGGAAATATCAATTTCAAATCATTTAAAGCCAGAATTTCAGATCAGTGAGTGAAGTTCCAGGACTGCATTCAGCTTGGTGCCTCCCATTGGCCATTCCGTCACATCAAATCGTAGTAAAGTGGAAGGGCTTCGTTGTGGAATTCTGAAGCCCGGTGTGTGAAATGGAAGAGTGCTATTTCAGCTGGAAGTGTAGCGCCTGTATAAAGGAGCAGCTGCAATAATCAAGGCAAGAGGAAAAAAAAAAAAAAAAAAAAAAAAAGAAACACCCCACAGGCTGAAAGTGTTTCCTTTAGTAGAGAATTTGTGACATTAGTGTTTTTTTTTTTTCTTTAAAGGAACAAATGTCCAAGGCAGCTGGGTTAATGAGTATAGTGTGTCCAGCTGCTCTTACCTCTGGAGACCAAGCACGTTGAAGTTGATGGGGTGTGAGCGGAAAAAGAGGGTGGTGATTGCAGCAGCCCCTAACGAGTCCTCACTGCACATCAATGCATAATGGGGGATGATTGGCACTGCCTGCTGAACAGGAGATGCTGGACTGTAATTAAGATGTTGGCGCTCATCAGAATACAGTGAAACAAGGGCTGCAGTGATTACTTAAACCTGAAGCTACATTCCACAGGATGGCTTTGCTTTTCAAATTCTTTGTTGTTTTAGTGTTCTCACTGGGGGGAAAAACCCACAGGCCATGCAAAATTAAGATGCTGTGTAATAGCAAAATGAATGAGATGAGACTGCTTTCTGTTTAATGGCCAGTATTTAGAGATGTGCTCTATAAAGGTCGATGGAAATCCCTGCAGAATATTTTCGCTCACTTCAGAAAGAGATTTCTTTTTGCTACGTGGTGATTTCCGCATCCTCCTCACATTCCTCTGTTCCATTATTTCTGCGTTGAGACAGAGTTTACCCACCATGTCACATCAGTGGAGAAATGTCTTCTAGGTTTGAACTGGGTTTTCTATTCACTGAGAATGACTGATGTTGCGGTTTTGCAAGCTCTCTTTGAAAATCAGGTTGAACCAAGCCTTGCATATTTTCTGTTGAATTTTTCAAAGCTTCCTCTATGTATTAGGATTTAGGTAAATACCAATTTTATACTCCTGGTGGTCATCTAGGAGTCATCCTTAATCCTACAGAATTGAATTCACTTTTTAAAAACCACACTTGATCTTTCTATCTTTCATTTCTTAGTATAGATACAGTTTTCCCTTCTGACCTGGGTTGCAAGTAACCTGTGTCTTACTGTTTTGTTTGCTTCTTGTGAACGACATCAGCAAGACATAGAAAAGGACCACTCTAGTTGGTCAGAAGATCACTAGTAACCTAAATTAGTTTAGTCAAATTGCATTCTTGAAAAATTAATCTCTAATTGTTTTCCTAAGAAGTTTTATTATAGTTTCTCATATTTGGGGGAGAAAAAAGCTGTTAGTCCAGAAGTCAATCAACCATACACTACAAAATATCCTCAGTCTTCAGATTTTGGTCTGTTTCATATATTACTCACACTTAGGCGTCTATCCACCCCATCCAGGCCTTCCAGTCTATTTGCAGAATTGTAATTTCTAGGACATTTTACGAGATCAGTTTGAATTTCTTGATGAACATTATCTTATAATAACCCTTTTCCTCTCCCCCGTAAATGTTCTCATTTACCTGATGGAGCTCCAGTCTTCCCATTAGAAGGTAAGGTGACTCTAAGCAGCTGTAAGTTCTCAGGAAGTTGTACTCACTCTCATGTAAATGAAACTGTGGTTTCATAAACCATAGGTCTCTAATTTTTAAAAAAATCATTCTTTAGAAACTATACATGCTATTTGCTTTTATGATTATTGTGTTACATAAGCATAAGTGATTCAGTACAGACTCGAAAGTTTGATTTGTGGACTTATGCTGGGTAAGCATGCTTACCGCCGTACAATGATTCAACGTCTGCAATAGTGGCTTAAACATCTTGGGCAATGTCATTACCCTCCCCCACCCCACCAAGGGCAGCAACCAGGGAGCACTGCTCTTGCACTGTGAGCATGAGTGCTCATCGACCTTGTAGCATGCGTCCTACAGGGGAAAGGAGCAACAACTCAAAATGACTCACTACTTACTATGAGCCATTCACCCCCTGTGCTGTTTGTTACAAACTTCTGAGCTAACAACTAACATTTAGTAAGGATCAGGCATGGAGCGATGTACAACCTGTTCTTAGAGCTACCTTGCGGGGTAGGTCCTACTGCTTATCTCAGGAAACTGAAGCATGGACATTAATCAGATCCTACAGAGCTGATTGGTGGAGGAGTCAAGATTTGAACTCTGGCCTGCTGGTCTCACTGCTATGTACCTATTAGTATCAACAGAAATCAACAAGGTTATTTATCACTTGAAGTTTGGTCTTCAAAATGAGAAGAGATTCCTTTCTTTGGCCAAGGTGAAGTCAAAGTTAAATTACTAATGGTTATGGATTAGACTATATAATGGAACCTAAGCTTCTTAAATACTTTTTTCTAATTGGCTTCTTTTCAGGATGTGCAAAATGTTTGATTTCAGCCTTAAGCAAATACAGTATTAATCTTTTCACTAAAAATAGTTAAGCTAGACAAATTGGCTTAGGCTGTTTTTGAATATGGGATAAAGCTGGGTGACGTGTGGCACACAGATACCTAGGGTAGACTTCTGTAAAGCAAGTTAGGCTTAGGTAAACACGGACTAAGTTTGTCTTTGTAAATACTGTGCTCTGCTGTCTTCACAAGATACAGCTGAGCCTCCCGCAAATGGCTGATGGTTTTACGTGGTGCTCAGTAACCAGATTAACGAAGCCCTGTTATTAGAGCGTGACTTCTTGTCTCTTATTTCATCCTGGTGGGTTGGGCTGTCTGTCTACCCAGGGCTTCTACAGTACATTCTCAGTCCAACTCCATTCATTCTCTTCAGGCCCTGGGTTACTAGTCTTTATTCTTCCTCCTAACACTTGCTAATGTCCACTTTGGAATTCCCAACCCAAAGTTCTATAATAGATTCTTCTTAACTGAATTACCTATCACATCTAATGTGATCTTTCTGGAAAAACATCCGTAGAAGCATTACCCTAGAATTTCCTCCAGGGTTACTTTTAAAGCCACTCTTTAAAAAAGGAAAACAGGTGATCAATATCAATTTTTATTGGTGTCCACATGGAGACAGGCAGCAGAACCAGTTTTCAGTGAAAACATTTGGCAACACCCTGGAAATACAGGTGTCATTGGCTGTTGTGAACATTTGTGCAACAAAACATTTCTCTCCCATTTCCTCATCTACACAAGCTTTGCTCCAGAATTAGTTCTGAATTGAAGGACTCTGCAGAATTACTTAATTTCAGATGAACGCCGTTAAAACTTCTGCTCCAGAATAGTCCACTTGGACGACTCACAACTGTGTCCTAAAATACAGGGAGAAGGCATTTTACAGAGCGAATGACTAAAGCCCAGACTGGCAAAGCAGCTAGTTGGAGGTCACTCAGTGAGACAGCTGTCCTGGCTCACGGTCCCACCACGATGCTTCCCTTCTGACCAGAGGCCGGGTGACAGTGGCAGCTTCTGCAGGATCTGGAAGCCAGTGGAGAATAACCTCCCTCGGAGCATTTGGGAGGAGGGGGTCTACGGCTTACTCTGTACAGTTACACTTGTGTATGAACGTGTGCCTTGTAAAGTTTCACCTACGCACCAAGGGCTTTCTCCCCCTGCTGAAACCCATAGTGTAAGCTGTAAAGCACAAGTGCTGTACGTAATTTCACAGAAAAGAAGGCTCCTCAAATGAGCTGGGAAACACTACATATTATCTCTGTTGTCATCATTCTAGGTGCATTAGGAAGCACATCTGCATATCGAGGAATGACCAGTCTTGTAGTAAAAAAAAAAACTAGATTTAAGTTTAACTTAAGAGTCCCTGGATTTATTTGGTTATGAACCATTTTTCTCCCTAGTTATCTTCATTAATACATGAAAGTAATCATCTTTTCCAGCAGAACACACTTTTGGGGAAAGGTTATTCTAAATGTCTATCAAGATTATACTGTTTAAACATGTATACATTTTAATGAGATTATATGCTAAAACAGCACGAACACTTGCTAACAACAAAGAAAACATCCAGGATAGCTTGTGAAAGTAAAAATTTTTATTCTGATTGACTTCTCAATGTATAGTTCAATATAATGCCAGTTTTTAATGGCAGAGATTTGGTTCCACTCAGACTCCATGATGCTACGGAGACCTACTACTTTTCCAGGAAAGTAGGTAAACAGCTGGAAACAGAAAGCACAACTTTCTAGCAGCATGGCAACTTATTAAACTGCAGACCTAGTAGGTCTGCAACTTTTATACTAAAAATGGCGCAAACATTAGCTGGTGACAGAAGTGGGAAGAGGGGAGCAAGATGTGAACATCAAAAGGAGTGATGTATGTCCTGTAAAGACAACAAAAACCCAAATAGAGCTACAAAGATTTTAAAGGATAATTATAGAAAAGGGAACCAAATACTTTACTCAAATGTTTTTTAGAGCCTTTCTGTAGAGATACAAATATATATATATATTTATCCAAAAATATGTTTTATACAGATAAATGTTTCTCAATTAAAGATGGGACCAAAGCTATAGTTATAACATAAAGTACTGTCTTTTCTAAGACTATTTATCCACATGAATTTTCAGTTTAAGGTTAGTGCATTAGATGTTTTCCAAATATATTTACCCAACATCCTTCTTATAGATATAAATAAAGTAGGCATTATTTTTTAAAGGGGTTTTCACGTTAAACACTATTTTTCTAAGATGCTGTGCGTATTGAACTTATGACAAGCCCCATTAAAGAATCATTATTAATAAAAGTATCAAAAAGGGCTATGTTCAGATTTTCTTCTTTATAGTAAATATTTAATTTTCTGATTTCCAGTTTACAAGTGTTGAAAATGCACAAGAAAGACTTTACTTCACAAATACTTTTATGTTAATATAAGATATTTTGATTCAATACATATGGTAATAAATCTCCACACGTCATAACCAAAGTATGCTTTTTTCCCTAAAAAAATGGGGATGTAACATTAACAACCACTATAAAATAAAGTACACAATTATTTTGGTGACTTTACAAATCTTTTTTCCCAGGTGTAAAGGGTACAAAAATTCCTAAAAATTAGAGAACACTGAAAACATATTAAAGTTTGACATCTGACTTTAAGTATTTCCATTTTGCCCTGAATGATAACTTAAAAAATATGACCTTGCTGGAACAGGCCATCTTGCTAATATAAAAAATTGGTGAGAGCAAGAAATTGTATTACTGATATGTAGAATTTTTGTAAATAGTTCTCTCTCCAAATCATTAGAAAAATGCTCTAAGATAAAAAACAAAATGAAATATGGTGGTGGTCCCTAAACTATTCTGAAGGCAGGTAGCTTCGTCTAAGCTAAAATAATTTTTAGTAATTCATCCTCCCCTCAAATGCCTTAAAAAAAATGCATGAAACAGTACAATAGCAAGAATCAAAGAGCACAAACTGTATTTTCAAGAACAGAAAAAGACCTCTAGGGTTGAAAGATACAGTAAAAAGCAGATTTCTTTGGGGACATTAATCAATTAGATTATAATTCATTATGAAGATTTCTCTTTTCTTTTACGGGGAGAGTCTGCTCCATTTGAAGTTACAGTTCCATTTACACCATTTTCTGAAAAGAGAAAAAATCAAGGTTAATTTCTTTGATAAATAAATGCAAGTAATAACATTTTTATACATAAAGGTACCTTCAGAAAAGAAAATATAAAACCCAATGTATACTCAGGGGGGTGGGTGTAAACTCAGTGGTAGAACGCATGCTTAGCATGAATGAGGTCCTGGGTTCAATCCCTCTGTCAGTAACTGAAAAAGCAAAACTCCTTCCACTGAGTCAGTAAAGATACAAAAGACTGAACAACACAAACTGACCTGACGCCTGTCTATAGAGCGTAATACTCAATGGACACAGAATATACAACCTTTTCAAGTCCAAATGGAACATTTACCAAAACTGAACACGTGCTGAGTGAGCCATAATGAAAGTCTCAACAAACTTCAAAGAACTGAAATCATTCAGACTATGTTCTTTAACCAGAGTTGAATTAAGCTAGAAATCAGTAGCAAAAAGAAAACTAGAAAATGCCCAAGTATCTGTAAATTAAACAATGTACTTATACATAATCCATTGGTCAAAGGAGAAGTTACAACTGGAATTATAAAATATTTTGAACTGAACGATAATGAAAAAACATATCAAAACTTGTAAAATGAAGGTAAAGCATTGCTGAAAGGGAAGTTTGCCCTTAATTGCAGGTGATTCATGAGAAGGGATGAAAATCAATGATCCATCTCAACAAGGTAAACCACAAACAACAAAATAGCAAATTAAACTTAAAGAAAGGGAAATAAACAGAAATGACACAACAGAAAATCCGCAAAAGAAGCCAAATGTTGGTTCTTGGCTGATGGAAAAAAAAAAAAAAGAGAGAAAGGCATAAATTACTAACACAGGAAATGAAAAATGGAAATCACTGCTGCTCTACAGGTATTACTAAGGTAACAGGATAGTATGAATAATTTTACATCAATACACATTACAAATTTAGACAAAATGGATAAATTCCTTGAAAAACACAATTTACCAAAAGAGAGACTGTAATAAATAGAAAAATCTGAACAATCCTATCTCTATTAAAGAATGTGAATCTGTTTTTAAAAATCCCCCTCCTAAAAGACCAAAAAACTTCCCATAAAGAAGAGTCCAGGCTAGACAGTTTTACTGGTGAGTCCTTCCAAACATTGTAAGAAATAATGCAGATCCTACACAAAGGACAAAACTGCCCAAAACTTTTTATAAAGCCAGCATAACTCTGATATCAAAACCTAACAAGGATATTCCAAAAAAAAAAAAAAAAAAAAAAGGCTAACCGTAGCCCAACCATTTACATGTACACAGATGCAAAAATTCTAAGAAAATATTAAAAAAAAAATCCTGCAAGAATGGTAAATTATCATCATCAACTTGGGTTGATGCCAGGAATATAAGATTGGACTTCCATTTGAACATCAATGCACCACCCAAAAATACGTATCAATATCCTTCATGAATATAGATGTAAAAATCCTCAACAAAATGCCAGCAAGCCAAATCAAGTAACATCTAAGATGATTATATATATGATCAAGTGAGGCTTATCCCAGGACTGCATTTTTGGCTTAACATCAATTAATACAATCCATGAAACCAACAGAATAAAGGACAAAAAACTATTTAATCATCTCAAAAGATGCAGAAAAAAGCAAGTGAAGAAACCTGACATTCTTTCTTGATAAAAATTACAAACAAACTAGCAATAGAAGGGAATTTTCTCAACCTGATAAAGCCCATTTAAGAAAAGCTCACAGGTAGCATCATACTTAATGGTGAAAGAGTAGATGCTTTCCTGCTAAGATCAGGAACAAGATGAGGATGTTTTTTTTCTGCTCTTGCTATTAGAAATTGTTCTGGAGGTTCTAGCCAGGGTAATTTGGCAAGAAAATGAAAGACATCCAGACTGGAAAGGAAAAAGTAAAACTATCTCTATTTGCAGATGACATGATTTTGTATACTGAAAATGCAAAGGAATCCACAAAAATACTATGAAATAACAAAATTAAAAATTATAAACCCTAATAAGTACAGCAATGCTGTAGGATACAAGATCAATATGCAAAAATCAACTGCATTTCTATACACTGGCAATGAATAATCCAAAAATGAAATTAAGACAATTTTAAGGGGGGAGGGTATAGTTCAATTCGTAGAGTGAATGTTTAGTATGCACAAGGTCCTGGATTCAACCCCCAGAACTTCCATTAAAAATAAATAAATAAACCTAATTACTTCTCCCCCAAATATATGTAAATATCCAATCATTGTGCTGTACACCTGAAATGAATATGCTGCATGCCAATTATACCTCAATAAAAATTAAAAAAGAAGATAATTCTATTTACAATAGCATTAAAAAGAATAAAATATTTAGGAATAAATTTAATAAAGAAGTCCAAGATTTTTACACTGTTAACTATAAAATTTAACTGACGAGATCATAGAAGACCCAAATAGACAGAAAGATTTCTATGTTAACAAACCCTAAGGCAATCTACAGATTCAAGATAATCCATATTAGAGCCCAGCTGGCTTTTTTGCAGGAATTGACAAACTGATCCTAAAATTCATATGGAAGTGCAAGGCATCCAGAATAATCAAAACATGAAAAAAAAAAACCTAACGGGTAGACTCACATTTCCTGATTTCAAAACTTACTACAAAGGTACAGTAATCAAGACAAGGGCGTTAAGAATGGACATATCCATGAACAGAATATCCATGAACAGAATAGAATGGAGAGTCCAGAAATAAATTCTTACTTTTATGATCTATTGACTTTCAACAAAAGTCCCAAGACAATTCAATAAAGATTAGTCTTTCAGCAAATGGTGCTGGGACAACTGGGTATTAACATGCAAAACAATGAATGTAAAATGGTGTAGCCACTTTGGAAACAGTTTAGCAGTTCCCCCGAATGTTAAATATACAGTTATTGTATGACCCAGCAATTCCACTTCTAGCTATATATCCAAAAGAGCAAAAAATAGGTATTCAAACAAAAACTTGTACATGAATGTTAACAGCATCATTCAGAGTAGCCAAAAAGTGGAAACAACCCAAATGTTCATCAACTTATGCAGTCAAGTGCTCTACCCCTGAGCTATACCCCCATTCATCAACTTATGGCTAACCAAAACACAGTATATCATTCAGCCATAAAAAGGAATAAAGTATTGGTACATGCTACAACACATATGAACCTTAAAAACATGCTATGTGAAAGAAACAGCTGCAAAAAATCACATAATATATAACTCCACTGATATGAAATGTCCAGAAAAGGCCAAGCTATAGAGACAGAAAACAGATGAGTGGCTGCCAGGGGCAGGGGACAGGAAAGGATGGGAAATAATTGTGAATGGGCATGTAGTTTCTTTCTGGGGTGATGAAAAAGGTCTGGAATTAGATGTACAACTTTGTGAATATACTTAACCACCACTGAAATGTACACTTTAAAGGGTGAACTTTATGGTATGTGAATTTTATTCCAAAAAAAGCAGTTATTAAAAAATATTACTGAGAGAAACAAAAGATAATCTAGGTAAATGGGAGGTCTTTATCATCTTCATGGGCTGAAATACTCAGTTCTTCCTCAACTGATCTATAGATTCAATGTAATTTCAATCTAATACCCCAGTGAAGCTCTTTTTCTGTGTGGAAATTGGCCAAGATGAACTAAAATTTCTATGAAGTGCAAAGGGTCAGGAGTTGCTGACCCAAGCCTGAATAAGGACAGGGCTGGAGGACATAAACCATCAGACATGAAGGCTTGTAAGGAGCAAACCAATGACAGACATTTTAACACGGCCCTCCTTGTGTTACAGCTCTGACTATTAACATTACAAGTTGAAAAAATTACTGCACTGTCAATGCATTTTTGATCAAAAGCCAGAAGGAGAAAAGACATCAGATGCAGACTCAAAAACGAAAGACCATTCAATCAGAAGTTATCACAAAAAGCTGTTCCACTTGGGACTAAATGGTAGATGAGAAGGGGCTGAAAAGAGGTTTTGTTTTTTAAATATGAGTAAGACAGTGCTTGAAAGCTCACTTTCCAGGTTAGTTATCCACTAAACCTACCCACGCACACGTCGGTCTACAGAGACTCAGAGTGATTAAGTGTGGAAAACCTGTGAGAGAAAATGTCAGGGGACAACCTTTAAGGGCGACAGCTGACCCCAGGGAACTACCAACTGCAGGATGGGGCAAGATGATTTTGTTTCTAATTTTGCTAAAAAGTAGAATAAATTTTCCTTCATTAAGACATGATTATAAATAGGATCCCATATTAAAAAAAGTTTTCCACTCCAGGTTTTCCCCTGCTGACTGAATACAAACCTGTTCCTTTTCTAGAAGACCTGCCTTTCGTCACTGTTGGTTTCTTCTTCACAGTTGGTGCCTGAAAAGTAGAATGTTCTCTCCATCTCCGAAGCTGAAAATTAATGAACTTCCACATCATGAATGCCTGGGTAATGCAAATGGAGGCCAGAACAGCAATTCTGGGAATATGAAGAAATAAACAGAAAATCAGAGTGCACCAAAACAATGCCACTGAATAAAGTAGTCTATCCTGCTTTTACAGTATTAACTCAGTGCTAAACTCCCACTCTGTTGACAAGATTATGTTAAATAAATAATCCCATGAATAATTAATCGCAGAAGTTAAATAAATGCTTTAGTACTTCCCCAATTTAGACATGGAATTGCAAAAGGTGTGAAATTAATTATTAAATGAATATCTTTCCTAACCCCCATCTTTATCCCTTTTTTTCATATCATAAACTGTTAATACATACTACATAGTAGTGCAAAGTGGGAAAAAAGTTAAATTGACCATACCTAACAGCCAACACATTGAAGTTTCCAGTACTGAAATCCAGCTTCTGATTCTCTGCTCTTGCAAGGCCAAAGCCAACAGTGAGTACCGAAAGAATTAAAGTCAGAAGTCTTCCCAAAACAAACAGAACTGCCCACAGAGAAAATCTGTGAGAAAAATGTCATTAAGTCAGATTATAAAACTGCAAAGATAAAAGATTCTAGGAGTCAGTACATGTATATTAAAACAGCATTTCTTATTGTTCTGAAAAAAGGATTCTGAAATATAACATTTGGGAAATGCTTCATATTATATCACATTCTTGGAGATATATAACATATCAGCACATGTAAGATTCTAGGAAGTCCAGTAAAGAAAGATTTTTTTTGTTTAGCTGATCTCTTTTTTTGTGTAACACCGGTTAATGATCTTCAGAACTACTGGTATACAGAACAATTTTGGGAAATGCTGGATAAAACAGAACAAAAGCTATGCACACAATTCTCATGAGTCCTATTTTTGCTTCTTTTTTTTTTTTTTTAAGGCTATACACTCTTTGTAAGTCCTACTGCTTCAATTTTGTTTTCAATTCAATCTTCTCATCAAAATATTTTAATATATTTAAGGCTGTATGATCTATTTCAATTTCTTCTGAAAATCCATTCTTCCCTACTATTCCTTCTCCAAAAGAAAACTGTGCACAAACAAGATGGAAAGTTATAACAGAAAAGTAAACCTCAAAAGCCCTCAAAATTACAAGTTCTAATAGAATATCTTTCTAGTTAAGAAAGACTATTTTAGAGAACAAAATACCAACTTCAATTGCTAAACAGTGTGATTTTATTTAAAGCTACCAACAGCTTATAAACCACTATGACTTCCCACGTCACGGACTTTGGCAATAACAAGGTCCTTGGCAACACAGGCACTGACTTTAATTACACAAGAAAACAGAATGGCTCAACAACTTACCCTTTCTGATACTTTTCATCACTAAAATAA
This sequence comes from Camelus bactrianus, assembly GCF_048773025.1. NCBI lineage: Eukaryota > Metazoa > Chordata > Mammalia > Artiodactyla > Camelidae > Camelus > Camelus bactrianus. The sequence continues at coordinate 13,170,002 of NC_133567.1, forward strand.
AACAAGCGGGAAATGTGGAAAAGGAACTCAACAAAGTAGTGCAGCACCAAAAGAACAAGTCCTAGATGATTCAAGCTGTTAAAAGAGCACATTTACAATGAAAAGATTAATTATCAATTAAGACAGACTAACATACTATCTGCCCAGTCCATATTCCCATGCAGGAAAAATCCCAACTCACTTCAGAAGATAAGCTCCAGCAATGTGGAAGAGGTAAAGGCCAATGTAGACGAGCTGACGTGGAATATCTTCCTGCAAATGGAAAATTGCATAATAGATTAAAACACGATGGCACAGTCCTGCTCCGCAGGGGCTGGGTGGCAGTGAAAATGTACTCTCACAGCAGCAGGAGGCCCGCTGGCTACTCTGGCCTGCACCCTCCCCAGATGCTCACCCTAGCTGGCCACAGCTCTTTTAACCTCTCCTGGCTTCTGCTTTCTCATCTGCAAAACGTGAATAACACCTGGGTTTGCAGGTATTAGATGAACTCAAAATCCCTTGTAGGACTGAGGTCTGTAGTTCTTTTTATAATAAACATTAAATGATACAATATTAATAACCACGACCTTCTAATATGAAAATTGCTATGTTTATGCCAGCGGAGATGCTTTTGCTCACCTAAATCGTATTCAGGTTTTTTAGCTCACACTTTTAGCCCCTTTCATTGCCAATTAAATCATTAAGACTGAAGGTTAAAATTCATCTTCTCACTTAGGATGCCACCTAAGTGTATATTCTTTCTCTTCTTAACAATCCTGTAAGCTAAGGGTCCAGGATTACTTTTGCTTCTCTTTTTCTCTTCCATAGTCCCCAGTGACCTGGTTATCTTAGAAGGTGGTTTTCAAAGATGTAAGTCAAGTGGATCACGAAATCAACTTTGGGGGGGGTCACCCTAACATCTTTTAAAATATGAAATAGGATAAAAAATGTTAGAGTGCACATTGTATTGTTTCATGAAAATTTTATTCCATATTTCATACACACAATTAGGTAAAATTTAGTTTTTCACCTTGGGTTGTAGTCAAAAATGTCTGCAAAATATTAACAGTGCTAGGCCCAATAAACAACTTATAAAATGTCTGTACCTCTAATTTCTACTCTGTTTTGGCAATGCCTGGCATATATATATTATAAGGCTCTATGAGCCTGGTTGGTTATCCCATGTATTATGGCTCTAATTAATATTATTTAAATGGCAGCTGATGTCGGCAGACTGAACGGACTGGAACCTATTTGTCTGGAACCTCATTAGACTCATCTCTGGCATATAGCACAGTTGAGCACACGCCTCTATTGGTCTTCCATTTTGCCCCCTACATCTCAGTAGAGAGTTATTTCACCAAATCTTGAGAAAGAACGGAGTTTACAAGTATAGTTCTGAAATTGAAATTTTTTTTTTTTTTACTAAGCATGGTACAAAGATCAAGTGCTAGAAAGGTGGAACACATGACAGTCGAACAGTACTAGAGTCCTGTACTTCGGACTCTTGGGGAAGACTCCCAAGGCATGGTACCAAGTTTACAGGGGTTCTTCCAACTGGGGTGAGAAATATCTCTGAAAATAGACTGTGTGAAGATCCACATAATTTTCAAGCTTCCAAAGAAATATTTCTCCTTAATAAAGGAGAGAGGGAGAAAGGTGTTGAGATAACATGCTGAAGTTCAACCACAAGGAAGCCTCTTAATTCTTTTATCGTTTAAGCCAGCTCAGTAGTGTTATAAAAGCAATGTGATATGCTATGGATATAGAGGTGCCACTATACATACACGGTATACGTGTTTCCCAAAGTGTGGTGTATATACCATTCACATTATACAACATGACTTTAGATCGTACACAACAAAACACTTCAATTTTCACTGTAATTATAAGTAAAACATTTTAAGTTTCAGCAAGGTGGCATGTCAGTGACTATGTATGGGAAATACTCTCATATTCCTTCAGGTGTGCTAATCAACGTTCCAAATTTCAGAGGGGAAAATAATACTGGGGGGGGTGGTACTCAAAACTTATAATAGAAGCTTTTTAGTTTAATTGCTGAGTGAACACTAAACTCATTTCATTACATAAAAACTTGTGAAAGTCAATATAAAAAACTAATTTGCTGAAATAACTGCTGGAAAAATTATTTTACAGAAATGTAACTTAGGAGGATTAAAAAAAGTTTAAAAAAAAAGAAACACAAATAAGTTTTAAATATATGTCATTTAGCAGACAACATAAGCTACCTATCTTTTTTCCCTCTCTCACAAATCTAAAAACACTAAATTATAAATTACAGACTACATTTCGAAAAGTCATTCCGTTTCTTTTATTTTTTGTCCTTAAATCTCAACCTAACTGAGTCAAGGTTTTGCTTCCCATTAGTAACGAAAAGCCCAGAGCTTCCTCCCCAATGCAGGTTCAACTTGCATCTTACCCTGCCTCTGGTAGTCAACCAATTAAATCAATAATGGAGACTAAAATGTATCACAGCATCCATCTCCACAACCATCCAATGTCCAGCAAGAGCTCTGCCATAGTTTTGTCTTCAACTTTCATAAGGACAGAGAATCAAGAAACCTTTTTCTAAGTAACGTTCCCTTCAGCCTTATACAAACTGACCAGTGTCTCTAAAGCAATGTTTGCACACTCAAAACCTAACCGAGAAAAAGTAAACATAAAATGAGTGACAGAGATTAGTCCACCACAGGGAGTGGTGGAGAGTGTGGTGAACTGGAGAACATACACCCTTGGTTAACAGCACTTCATGTTATTCTAACAATTCAAAGGTAATGGGGGTGATGTAGCATGATTTTTAAAATGAGAAATGTAATCTAGATTTCATTTAGTAAATGGTTGCCTTTAGCAGCCCTGTTCTAGGCCAAACTCCTCTGACATTGTCTAACTCTCATGAGGTTAGCTCCACTGGTGGGGTTGCTTCCATGTCTGAGGCCAACAATAAAGACCTTGCCCAGCACCGCGGTCTCTGAGGCTCAAATGTCTCCACGAGGTGTGGGGATCGGGGACAGTAGATGAGGCTGGCTGAAACACCAGTGCTCTTAGAGGCTGTTCCTGGGACCAGTTCACAGGCCAGGTTACAGATCTCAGTTAGGGAGTCAGCGCCACTCAAGGCCAGCTCACCACTGTTCTAGAATCTAGAGACTAGGTGAGTATAAAAGTGGCTGAAAGCTATTTTGGTTTTCATGACATTTTTGCACATCATGCCATGATTTTGTTATGTTAATAAACTTATTCTACCAGGAGCAAGAACCGAGGTTTTGCTTATTTGTTTGTTTAAAGATGAATAAACTTTTAAAATACTTGAACAGAAAAAATATATAGTGAAAATGAGTTACTAGAAAAGCGTGGCCAAGCTCCTTAACACTAACAGTCAAATAGTTTATATAAGGATGATGTCATGCAGTGATGACTTAAAATTCTGATAGTCTCATTTTTCATGGAAAAATCTAAGAAACAGAGTACAAGTAAATCAAATTCTAAAATTATAAATAACCAGGTGACATTTTTATTCCAACAACTTTTTATTAAAAAGGTCAGCCATATGCTTTAGTTAATTTCTCTTTTTGTAAGAAAGTGTTTTTCTTAACTACTCTGTACTAAAAAACAAACTTTAAACTGAGTATCACATGTACGCCCAAACACAGGAAGCCATCTCATATTTAAATCTTTTCAAAACTCTCACACTATATACTGATTATTATTATTTTTTCTATAAAGTGTTTTTTTAAAACTTTTTTTTATTGAGTTACAGTCATTTTACAATGTTGTGTCAATATACCGATTATTTTGAACAACAACAACAAATACATGTTTGGGAAAGACACAGAGCCTGGAAACCTCAATCAGTGTCATTTCTAAATGGCTACTGAGGTCTAGTGGAGGAATCAAGACAGAAAGCAATGATGTACTCTGGAAAGACTGAGATGATTCAAAAAGTAGCTTTAGTGATGAAGGACAGATATTAACAACAAAGCTGCACATGAAAAGTGTGAATATAACCCTCCTGCAGTAGGAGTGGGGAAAAAGCATTCTTCTACTTTAATACAATTTATATGATACGCAATTATATGTAGAGATAATTAAACTAAATAAACTGAATATCAGAAAGAAAACACTTGGCTATTTCATCCACACTTCCCTGAAACTTCATATATTCAGGTTGGCTAAGAAATTACATTTTGAATCCTTTCCTGGGCAAAAATAGAGATTGTTTATATTGAAGCATATGTATTACATGTAATTAAAATATTCTTCTTATAAGAAACTGAGTAATTTGTGACTAACACACCTCTTGAACCGCTACTAAGTGTTCCTTCATTTCTCTGTAGGATCGGATCAAAACAATCACTGCACCAGTTTTTTCCAGTAAAGAGTTCTTCCAAAAATAATTTTTATAAATTTTAAGAAACTGTTTAACACATATGCAGCTGTTACTTTAAAATTATGTTAATTACTTGCAACAGTTACTTTCAACTGTCATATGTAGGTGTTAAAAATAGTTTCAGTTAAGTTCTAAGTTATGCAAATTATTCCATAAAAATTAGATTGCATTTCTGGAGAAATGCCATCTGGCAGGAATTGATAAGAAATGAGCTTTGAAAACAAAAATGGACAATTATTTTTGAAATGTCCCTCTTTACTTACATGGTCAATGAACAAGATACAGACATATGAATTAATAATGAAACCCAGAGATATTGTATTATGCCTGTGAGTATAAAAGTACATGAAGAGTTTTAAACATTTGGGCCATGGTACTAAGACATCAAGGAACTGTGATGGTCTCAGCAGTGCCGTCCAACAGAATGTTCTGCAATGAGACACGTTATCTCTGATCCAAAATGGCGGACAGTGAAACCACATGTGGCGAATGAGCGCCTGCCATAGGGCTAGTGTGACCAAGAAAGTGTTTAATTAATTTAAATGTAGCTAGCGGCTACTATTTTGGACAGAGCCGCTGTAGGACATCCATGGCTCACATTAGGTGCTTACTGAATATGGACAGGTTACTGGAAATTGTGAGCCTAAGAATTTTATCTTATCTTAAGACAGTTCTAAGTCAAAGGTTTGAAGGCTCTTCATCCTAATTCTTACAATCAACCAGAAAACATCTTACTTTATACACGGACTTCATACTTTATACATGGAATTTGGTGGTGTTTTCTAATTGTAGCAGACAACATTCATGGTGACATAGAACACAGAAAAATACAGACATGAAACAGTAGTAATCAAGAACCTATACTCATAAATTAACTATTTGCAGCACATATAGAAATAAGCGTTTGTGGCTTTTGAGAAGGCAGGAATAAACTAGTCACCGGAAGGGTGGTTACACTTCTATTTTGGAAACCTTCTCAAAGTAAGGGGATTAAAAAAAAGTTTTAAAAGTGGAAAAATGTAAAACACACAGAACAGAGAGTATAATGAACCCCCATGTACCATCACTCAACTTCATGGTTAACTCATAACTAAAATTCTCTTATCCACAGCCCCACCTACAGATCATTTCACATATGGGGGTTTTTTAAAGAATCTCCTCCACTCTCGAAGAGAATAAAAGCGCCTGATTAATTTATCAGAGGGAAAAGGTATTCCAGAAAAGAGAACTGATGCGTTGGAGGATGTCCATGTGAATGAGGCACAAGGAGAGGGAAAGGGGCACAGAAGGGAGAACACTTAGCACACAGGTGAGCAGCTCTGTTGTGGTTTGAATCAGTAGGGAGCCAGTACAGGCTGGAGAGGAGAAAGAGTTGGAATGGAAGTAAAGTCCAACTCTGTGACACCAGGGAAGCCTGACTTCAGAAGCACCGAGGGCGAAACCACAAAGGAGACACCGCAGTGCTCAGCCACTCACGGGCTGTTCAAACAAAACCAACATTTCCCCACTTGCTAAAACAAATAAACATTTCCCCCACCTATTTCAGGAAAAGCTTCACTGGTGAATATTTAACTATGGGTTACTTTTCTCAATACTGAATTTTTCTTCGGGACTTATATACAGTATCATAAGTTGTAGAATAATTTAATTAAGCCTTTTGGTCTCACTTGTGAAAATGATAAGAATATCAATAACATAAAACTAGTATCACATTTCAAAATTTGTTTAAATTTTAATTTAAATTACCGCTAATACAATTTTAAAATGATCAATTAGCATTTTAAATGTAAGATGCCCCTCTAAGTTAAAATGACTAAAGGTTTCTCCAATAAAGACTTAAGGATGCTCAGTCTTTGTGGAAAGAGCTGTGGTGAGAGAATGATGGGGGAAGAGCTGAAGTGAGAGGGAGGTTAGAGACAGGAGGAAATGTTCAATTTTAGATTTCTCAAAAAAAAGGAAAGAAATGACAAGACAATTTTTGAAACTGTAAAATCTCCACTTACTTTTTTGGTTTTCTGGAAGTAGAGCTCAGGAAAAGCATGAAACCAGTATGCCAGCTGTGCTATGTAGAAAAACTTCATTTGAAATCTGCACAACACAAGAAAGTAAAAAATACCTTTTAAAGCATAATATTTTTTAAAGAATAAAGTAAAAACAAATACTGGAAGTCAAGATATACTAAGTAGCTACCTCTGTGTTATCATTTCAGGCCCCCTTAGATACCCTGTGCACTTTCAACCACACTCCAACGCCACTTCCCCCAGCGCCCCAGGGTCTCCCATCATCAGTCAGCTCCCCTGGATTAAACAGCACAAGTGAAGACGTTATCCGCAGAACCCTGCTAACATGCGAGCGAGCTGCAAGGAAACAGAGCCCCCCTCATCCAGTGAATTAACACTGACAAGTGTGCCGCGTGAGCTGCAGAGAACGTAAGGAACACGCCTCGAAAGAGTCGAGTCTCAGACCGCTAAGGCTTCATCAAAAGGGACGTGGGAAGGGCAGAAAGGCTGAAGGAAACATGAGGGTGCACAGGTTGTATAATCCGTATTTCAAACAGCCCCTGGCTTTTTTCTTAGGGAACTAGAGTAACTACCCGGCTGAGACACTGAGAGCCCCGAATAAATGGAGGCAGCCCAGGATTCAAGAGAGGAGCTGGCCCAGGAGGCGCACCCGTCAGTCTAGAATCCCGTCTCCTCCCTACATCGCCCCACCTCTGTCCCCCCCCCCCCCCGCTCTCTCTGCTCTCCCTCCCTCTCCTCCAAGGTCTAAAATAGAAAACATGAAGCCAATCTGAATAATCCCGGGGGGGGGGGCGGGGAGACGGGGAAGACACAATCCCACACAAAGGTGGTATCTGTATCCTATTCTACAACAGTTCACTGAATTAAGATGACGTTCAAGTTAGAGTGGCCCAGCAGAGTGGGTGATGTGCACGGCCGTGTTATTCTGCTCACGTGGCTTTGTCCGGCTCGCACACCATGGTGCGTGTACTGCGCACTGTCTCGGTGACGCGCACCTACAGCCTGGCCCGACAGAGCACGTGAAAAGGGAGAGTTCCCTTGCTGTCAAGGCCCCTACAGTCCTGGTGAGCGTGGGCACGACAGAAGACTTACATAAAGGAGACAATTACAGAACCACCAAGACAATGTATAGATAAAATATTATACACCAAAATGACACATTCGGGAAAGGAGAAGCCAATGTAGGCGAAAAGTAGCAAGGACAACATGGACTAGCTGTACTGGAGCTGGGCTTGAAGAAGCAATCATTTAGCTGCCCGTCTTTGCAACCCCTGAGCTTCTTAACAGCACTGAACAGAAGCCTGGGGGGAGCTGGGAAAATAAAAAAGAAGCTATCCCTGCCCTCAAGCTAATAATGTAAGAGAATAAGAAACAGAAAGAGTAAGAAGAGACTGGGGCAAAGGAAAGGAGCAGAAAAATGTAGAAGACAGAGCGGTGAAGAGGAGAAAGGGTGAGGGAAGAGAAAGGGAAGACAGAGGACTCAACTAGAATTATGGTTAAAATCAGTTTTCTCAAGGTAACAGGTGTGTTGAAAAGACTATACATGTGAAAAAAGCACACAAGAATTTTTTTTCTTACAGTAATGGGACTGCCAAAGACATACCTATGATGTGACTGCCTAAGGTCCTAAATAGAATAACCAGAACAAGTCCTGCTTACAAGTGACATGACCATGGTCCTTAACTGAGGAAAGCCTGCTAAAAACAACTTACGTCATCAGGTTGTGGGGATAAGCTCGCCACAAGATAGTTGGGTCTGAGATGTAGTTTTCCTGAGAAAGAAGATACAAAAATTAGCCTAACAAGCAGGCAAACTTCTTAGAAAATAAGACAGCATTTGTATTTCTTGCACATTTACAATTTTCCACATCAAGTTCCAAAGAGCCCACTGAAGTCACACTTTTTAGATGTTTTAGTTATTTTCAGTTCAGTTGAATTGCTGACTTTAGTGAAGTGAAAATCAGTATGAGTGACATGATGTCAAAGAAGACGTAATTCCTGGCTTTTGAAATTCTTTCAATCCAGCAGAGGAAAAAATACATGTATGCAAACAAACATACCACCACCAAAAAAAGAGGAATGGTACTTAACTGAGGTACTTCAGCTACTAGAGGGATGAATTTTGTTGTGGGTAATCAGGGAAGGGGGAGTGGTTCAGAAGAGAGGCGGCACCCAACAGGAAACAAAAGATCAAGGAGCTGCCAAGTTTTACAGGATTATGTCCACTTTCTAACCAAATCTTTTTCTCAGATAAGCACATCTATTTAGTGAGAATTATTGTATATGCATATAAGAAAAATTTATCCTTAATATGTTCACACTGAAACATAACACGTTTATGTTTTTTTAAATGTACAAGATAGATTTTTTTTACAGCAATACAGAAGTTTTTTAATGTATAATATAGATGTTAGCTGAACTTTACATGCATCTATAAAGTATTATTAAAGCAGCAGTTTAAAATGGAACAAGCACTGGATTGAAAGGTTTGAGTTTTAGTCTATCTCCAGTCTTAAGTGTTGTACCCTGGAAAATTCACTTTGCTTATTTATTCATCTCTAATAGGTGATTAAAAAAAATTATGTGTCCTGATAAACTCAAAAATATGTAAACTCTGGGCTTCATCTAAACTTAAAGGATTGGTATTACTAATATTAAAGTAGACACTATCTTTTCCCTCAGTAGTCAGAATGATACACTTAAAAGGTTTAGACAGCTTTACTGGAAAAGTCAATCAGTATTTTAATTTCTCAGAAAATATCTGGACTGTTTTTAAAGAAGGAAATGACTGGAAACAGTACAACTTATGTAACCTAGTAAAAGTGTCACTGACGTCTTTCTGCTAATACAGATATCTGCAAATGACTACAAGATATGAAAACATTCAGATTGGCTAAAAATGAGTAAAGCTTTCTGAAACATTAAAGACAGTAGGCAATCTTTGGTGTATAAAAACTAACTAAAAGAGAGGCTTACTGATGAAACTTGATTTATACTAGTTCAACTGAATTCCTAATCTTAGATTAAAACAGTACCAGAGGAAGGATTTTCTAAGGTTCATGGTTTGCTTATATAAGCATTAAAAATAGGACATCATTTTCTGTTCTGAGTATATAATAAAACACTTTGAGATGAAAATTTAACCACAGTACATACTTACAGATATTAGAATGAATGTGCCCCAAATACAAGAAAATAGGTAGAATGCACTAAGCTGACCAGATTCATTAAACTTGCTGTGTTTCGTTTTGGAGAAGTGCATTCGCCTGTTAATTTTCTAAAAATAAAAACAATTGTTAATAATTAAGATTATAAAATATATTTAATATATGACTATCATAGTACAGAGAGCTAGTATTTTGCAAAGTATAGACTTCCAAGATTGTATACTTACATCCAACACATACTCTTGAATTATGGCATGAATAATTATCGCCACTAGCATGTAGAAGAAAACTGTAGCCAAATCTTTGATACCATAGTAATAAAGGAACGCTGATTCAGTAGCTTGTTCTTCTGAAGGCCAAAAAGGACAGGACACACACACACACAAAAATATACATAAGATTATAAAAACAGCACTAAATACAACAGTTATGGAAACAAACAAGAAAAGACTAACCTAATAAATAAACTCTACAGAAATATCATGGTAATTTGTTTTTGGACATCCTAAGTCTTAGAAGTGATGAAAATTGAGGAGACTATCTAGAAGTCAGATTATCTAAAGCCTCAGAAATTACTTACAAAGACTGGACACATGTTAGTTACAGTGTCAAAGACCAAAAAACAGGGACAGGGGGCCACGCTCAGATCCTTGGGAAGACTGTAAAATTGATATTACCTCAGGGGTAGGGATTAGGTTATACAAGTTATACTTAACCCATTTGCTTGTCTTTTCAAAGAACCGTGGAAACTTCCTACTACTAGCTCTACATTCAAACTGGACCCCACATTTACGATTCTGATGGAAAAGCTGACTTAACTTCTGCTTGACTTCATTTTGAACTCTAAGCAGTAGAGATAGAAGCAACTGCTACTTAAAATTGTTTTTAATCTTTAAAATTGCTAACATTTTTCAGAATATATCTTAATCAAATGCTTGTGAATTGATAAAAGAGCTTTATTCTTCTCTGGCATACTCAAATTTCAAGACAACTTTGTGGTTTTGAGTAATCTGATACCTGAGTTACTAAATCAAATATTTACAAAATGATATAACTGAACAAAACCCCAACTCAGTGTTGTATAATTATCTTACATTCTAAATAGACACTTGGGGCAAGTTTACTGCCTGAATATGTTAATATTTTGTTACCTGAATACCTCATCCCTCACCCATGCTAGTTAATTTTATTACTGTCTTCAACTACAATCAACTTACCATAACAACTTGATTTTTACATAGTGTCATTTAGGAAAACTTTTTGAAATAAAACCTAAAAGTATAGTTTGGATGCTATTACCAGATAACTCCTAGAGCTCATTGATCAAAAAGACAGGTAGAATGGTCGAGCACAGCAAAAAAAATGAAAATTAAATGGGCTTATTAAGAGAGTTGTTATTACAGGTCCAAAACATAACCTATAGGTCAGAAAAACTGAACCTGAACACTGTGCCCTTAGAAACCTTGATTGAACAATGACACTTTAAACAAATATAAAATATCTATTCTTAGGATTTTTCTTATGAAAAGATCACAGGGAAGAGAAGGCTAAAAAAGGTTCATTGATGGAATTTCAAGCCCACTTACAAAAATATACAGTAAACATCAGACACATAAAAACTGATTTTCATACAATATATGGGGTGAAGTCAACCAAAAACATCAGATATTGTATTACAAAATTATCAAAATAATGTTCAGTCTCATCATGAATGAGATCTGTGAAAATAATGAAGAACCTAGTGTTCATGGAAATTTCCAGGTCTGTCCAACTGAATTTTTCTACTGAATTAGAAAATTCCAAAAGAAAACTACCCACCTGTTGCAGGGAGGGTAACATTGTACTGAAGAGTAACAAAAATTATAGAAGCTTTTGCTGTTACCTAGAAAGAAAAAAAAGATCAAGTTCATTTGTGACCTTCTCCCAAATAGCAAATTGGGGGGTGGGGGAACATTACAAGTTCTGTCCAAACATCTAAGTCCCTGTGGCACCACAACAGACTTGACCGGACTTCTTTATTTTTTTTGACTGGACTTCTTGATCATCAAGGAGGTGAGTGTGGAAGTTAACATAATCCACCAGAGCATTCTACAGTTTGGATGAGACTGTAATTCACTCCTATCTTTAAGATTTCAAGAGATACTGTAGCTCCAGTAAACAGTGTTTTGATAAATAATGTTTCTCTACTCTAGATCTGTATATAGAACACAAAATTCTATTCAAGAAAAAATTTAAATGTAAATTAATGAAAGAAAAGGAAGCACAATTATCATGACAAAAATGGATCAAAGGCAGGATCTGTGGAGTGTTTGTGTTAATTTCCCACACACCTGGCATAGTTACATGGTCAATAAATATTTAAATGATCTGATTACTGGTAAAAGTAAAATGGTCAGAACAGAAAAATAGAACACTTACTCGATATTTACAGGTACCAGGCACTGTGCCACATAAGACAGGATAACAAAAATGAGTGACATAATCCCGATGACTAGAAACTTAAGTGTGGTCTGGACGATGGTAAACAAGCTGTTACAGACTGCAGTCAGTGCCAGTGAGAACGCAGGATAAACACTGCATTTTGTTGTTGTCTTTCCTGGGCTGAGGAATAAGGCAGGCTCTGGAAGGGCTTCTCAGGGCATGTGGTGCAGGAGCTGTCTCTTGTTGGAAAATACAAGTCCCCGAGGCTCATAAAGGGGGCTGGGGAGAGGCAGGAGAAACAGGAGGGCAAAGGTGGAGGAGAAGGAAACAGGGGGTCTGGCATGGGCACGCAGCAGGAAGGGGTAGAAAGACCCAGCAAAGTTACCAAGTGCTAGACAGGGCCCAGCTTGCTGAGTTAGGTGGTTTACATTTTACTCTAGCATGACCAGTGTGAGGAGCTCTCTGGGAAGATGGCTGACGGGGGTAAGTCCCCTTGGATCTGGACTCCACACTGCAACCAGAATCACTGCCATTCCCACACTCACCCTCCCTCCACCCCTGCCCCGAAGGTCCCTCACTGGATTCCCATTCTTTCTAGGATAAGAACAAAATGTCAACATGGCCCACATCACATTCCACTGTCTGGCCCCTCCTCTTGGACTCCCTCCTCCCACCACAGCGCAGGGCAGTTCCGTCTACAGCACTGTGGGGAAACCTCTCTGCTTCAGATCTCAGTTCAACCTCACCTTTTCAAGGAAGCCTTCCCTGCCTCTTAGGGTAGGTCATTTCCTTTGCTAGATTACCTTAGGGATCTGTGTTCCTTTCTTACAAAACACACTCTCCTGGTGTGGTTACATTCATAACTGCTGTCTCACTCACTAGGAAGTAGGTTCCATAGTAGCTGGGGCCATGCCTGTCTCTGCTCACCTCTACATGCTGAGAGCCTAGCATGGCACATGGCACATATCAGGCAACTGATCAGTATCACTGAATAAACATTAGATAAAATATAACTTGGAATAAGGATGCAAGTCAAGTCTAAGGGCTCTGTGAGAGACCACGTGAAAGACAAGAGGCCTGAACTAAGCAGTGGCAGCTGGACAGATGGGGAACTTTTGAGGCAGAATAAGGCTTAGTAAGCAAGAGCGAAGAATCAAAGATTATGTACTGATGCTTCAACAAGTAGATGAAAAGCAATACTATTAGTAAAGGTGTGGAATACAGGAGAAACAGCAGGTTTAGGGGAAGAAGAATGAGTTTTAGATAAATGCAGATTTCTGTAAGAGATACAGATGGAAAGACCAACAGGCAGGTAAGGCCCACACCGGGAACTCTGCAGGGAGACCAGAGTTAAAGATTTGGAAGTCTATTTACAAGAGCACAGAGTTGATGCTGTAGAAGTATATAAATCATCCACAGAGCGCATACAGGATCCGATGAGTAGGAAAACATCAGAACTGTGAAGAGAGCAGAGAAAAAGGTAGTGGCCAAAGAAGAAATAATCAAAGAGAGGCAGATTTAGAATAGAGCACGATGCCCCCAGAGCCAAAGAGGAAACATTTCAAAAAAGTGTGGTTAATAAAGTCAAAGTTTCAAAAGCGACGTTGGGAAAAGGCTGCCGCAGACCGGACAATTTAAGAAGTCATCAGTGGTCACAGCTCGAGTGATGTCAATGAAGGAGTGAGAGCAAAAGCCACATCACAGTGGACTGTGGAATACAAGAGGAACAAATGGTTCCCAGCGACAGGCGCCAGGTCCAGATTTATGTTGTTTTATGATGGGAGAGACTGAACTTGTGTGGGGGCAATCAGGAAACGAGCCAGGGCCAGGGAGGATTGAAACATATAAGGGTATAAAGGGATGGAAAGATCTGCAAGGGAATGAAATATAAGGCTAGAGCTAAAAGTTAATCTTGAGCAGTTTTCATCTTAGACCAGGCAGAAGGCAAAAATGATCAGACAGATAAGTTCAAAAGGCAAGGAAATGAAGACATTCACATCTGATGAACTATTACTTTCCCTGTGGGAAATAAAAAATGGAGTACCACTGTTAAGCATAGTTGGGGACTTGAATGATGAACATGTCTCTAGTTAGGGAAAGGAGCTGGCCAGGGAAAAGTAAAAAGATGCCTGGGTGTTACTGTTGTCTGAGGTTAGGGACCTTTGCTGTGTAATATTATCCATCAGCGTGAATGCACTACTTTCTCTGACAACACTTAACGATCCACAAATGGGGAGGCACAGAAAAGACAGATGGCAGGCTGGATCCATGGTTGGATATCTGCAGGCCAAACAGGGAGAAAGACCAAGAAGGGAAGGCAGCTGAGGGCCTGGGGAGTCTGGACTAGTAGTTAAAGTCTGCAGGACGAAAAGCAAAGCAACGAGGGGGCTAATATACTGGAGAAAAGGAAAGGGGACCAGGCACCATAAAAGCCTGGACCGGGTGGAGCTGGCAAACGAGCAGCAGCAGCAGCAGGAGGGAGAGGAACAACATGCAGGTTGTAGCTGAGCTCTGCCCTGCTGGAATTCAGGATCTGGAAGCACGGCAGGCCTGTGAGATAAAGTCCAGGGCATGGCCACTACAGTCACTTTGCTGGGGTAGATACAGAAAGGTCACTTGACTGAAAAAGGCCAGTAAGGCTTTTCTGTATCACACTTTGGGTCATTCACATGTATGAATTAGAGGAGAATGATGACATGAGTTTCTAGGGTAACACTGCTTTCATGTGACTATTTTTAATAAAGTTGACTGATTACTAAATTTCATTTTTTAATATCTTTGTTTAGGCTTCATAAACATACACACACTCCACATCCTTGTTTCTAGTTCAGAACATGAACTCACCACTACCATTGCTAAAAAACCTTTTTAAGTTTCCTTTACAATTGACAAGTGTAATTCTTCAAAGATAAATTTAATATCAAATTCCCAAAGCAACAAAAATTAGATTATCCTTTTATGCTAGGCTTCCAAATAAAATTAAAATTTGGCTTCCAGCTAGTTTAGCATGTGACATTAAGTAGAATAAAAGGAAAAATAAACTACATACCCCCAAAAGTTAATAGAAAAATTAAGCCAGTAATCATGCTCTTAGTAATTTCTAGGCCTCCTAAGCTTCATACCCCAGCCAGCATTGTTTTAGCTAAACTAATATTACAGTTAAACAATAGTAAGACAAATTAGCTTGGAATAATATATGCTACAGAAATATATAATGCCCTCAAAAGTAAACATAACTGAACTTTTGACCGTTTTGGACATTTAAAGCACTGCTTTCCACTTAGTAAGAAAGAATGAGACTTATTCAGATACACATTAAGTAGGTTATCACAAACTTTAAAAAATTATCTAATTCTGCATTCCTGACATACAATATCAGGAATACCAAAATATTTCTTGTGTGGTTACCTGTTGGGGCTTGGTATCTTTTCTTGTCATACAGAGATGTTAACTGTTTTGTACTTGTTAGCGGAAGGTGTGACTACTACACTGATTGGGTGCCCAAAAGACAAAGGCAATTTCTAAATAGCAAATCCCACTTCCCCATCAGCTTATATAAAATTAAGTTCTCAAAACAAAAAAGAAAAGAAAAGAAAATGTGTTGGCATTAAGACAAGTCAGGCTTAAAAATAAAACAAGCCTTCAAGACTGTTCTGTGATAGTTTAACTGTAAAGGTCCCCCAAATCTCGCATGGCACAAACAATCCGGACTTCTGAGTATCTGGAAAGTAACTCCGATCCAGAAGAAAATACTCCTCGTGGAAACCCCTAACTCCTCTTCTGTATCCTCACTTTCAGAATGTTTCTCAAGTATCCTTCTATCTTTTGTCTGTTAAAATTTCCTAACCGGAATATGAAGCCATTAATTACATACCCTGATCTGCATTATGTGGACAGATACTGACTCTACTAAAAACATGATTTCAACTTTCACAGCAATTTTTGGTAACATGAAGTCCCCTGGAAATTAAACTCTTACGTTTCCTCAAAACAAACTACTGCTTTATCCGCCTGATCAGTATATATAATCTCTTTATAGTGTCCAACTGTTGGACCCTTCTCTCACATAAAAATGCTGTCTTCTATTTTCCAACTTTGATAAACACCTAAGGAATAATGAGCCACCATTTATGGCACGCCTCCTGTAAGCCAAACTCTGAACTAGGCCTTATACATATTAGTTTAATTCTCAGAGTAATTTGATGAGCCCCATTTTACAGAAAAGGAAACAAGTTCTGGGAAGTCAAATGACATGCCCAAGGTCACGCAGTCCGCAAGCGGCAGAGCCGTGAAGTCCCTTTAGCTTCAGCGTCTGTACTGACTCATTTTGGCTAGTAGTGCAGTATCTATTACTGCTTTGTCAATTCCACCATAGACACTCTGACATTTCCTCAATATACTTACACAAAAGGCCTAACAGTTCTGCTGCAAAAACATCAGCTTCTCTATTATTCTAGCACAGACACTGGCATTCTATAGTTACATTAATATTGATATTCAGCAGCAATTAGCTTAAAGGTCAAGCAGCAAAACTAAGCTAGTGAAATTTTTCCCACCTTTTGAAAACACACTTTCAAATCCTAAAACTTCAATATACGGTGAGAAAAATGCAGTACAACTGCACAAACTTCCTTCTGTATACTACTTTAACATTCTTTTTTGAACTGACTTTAAAAATTTCTGTTCAGATCTTGGTTGTATCTATTTCAAATTATAAATTTTATAGATGTACATAAAGGTACACAGATGTACACAAACATCCACTCCTTGCTAACAAATCATTGACATGTGGGGCAAGGTACAGGGAGGTGGTGAACTTCCCTAGAAATGTGGTAAGAGAACATGAAATAGTTTACATAGAAGCAAAGTTATGACATTTCTAAGTGTCAGCATTTCTGATTTATATTCCATTTCATACAAAGCACTACAAAATACCTTGCAGGGAATATTACTCCTAAATTATATCTTTAAAGGTAGGAATTCCTACCATGTGGAGACAGGTTATGACAAGTTTTACAAAATTGTCCAAAATATTGCATATACACGAGTATTACTTATATCAAAGCAGAAAGTATACCTAAATGTAAAATTTGGAAGGTGAGTACAAATGTTAGGCAGTGCATTTTTAGTATCACATACATTCATATAGTACTTTATAAACCATGAGATGCTATCACATCATATTATCTGATTTTTGCAACAATGGCTGTGAGAACAGCACAGGTGGTGGTATTTCCTTACACAGCGCAGAAAAACTGGGGTTTGGCTTTGGGTGGTTCAGTAAGAAGCACAGGCCCAGCCTAAAGCGAAGTATGTGACATATGTTAGTTTCCTTCTACCTTCCCTTTCAGGATGCCTACTACCTCCTTAGCAGTGTACTAAGAGAACACTATTAAGAATTAAAAACATCTACATCTAGATTCAGAAAAGCCCGTTTGAAGAGAAGCAAAAATACGTTAAAAAAATTAGATTACTTAATAACATTTAAAACCCACATAGGCTCTATTTTAGAAAATTATTCATTGTTTTGGCCACTGGCAGCCTCATTCCACCAGATTTTCTCAAGAATTCTTAACGTCACTCATTAAACAAATATTTTGCAAGCACCTCCTATATGCCAGGCACTAGTCTAGGCGCCGGAAATAGATTAAGAAAACCCAAAACTTTCTGCCCTCACTGACATTGCATCTCAGGAGTAGGGCAGACAATAATCAAGTAAGATAATTAGTATATTTGATGGGGTACAGGAGCTACAGAGAAAAATTTAAAACGGAAAAATTAGGAATGGGCGTGTGTATTGGGGAGCGAGGGAAAGGAAGACGTGGGATGTTACACGTTCACCTTGCAAAGTTTATTACCCACATTCAACAGCTGTTAACCAAGTCATCACAATACTCGTTCTGTGGGAGGAGAATTTACACACTCCTGACATTTTCATCCTCTCCTACTTCAAGAAACGAAAAGGAAATTATTCGACTTCACGGTACTGCTGTTCAGAACCTGGATTTATGTATCAGATTTTGTTTCTTTAAGGAAAAAGCAAGTGTAAGAGCAAAAAGTTCGGCCACTGGTAACAATACCAGTTTTTGGGAGACAGGAGTTAAGACAATCGGATGCGCTTCGGAGCGCAGATCCCGCGGCGATCACTCGCTGCCCCGCGGCCACCGCCCTTCCAGGGGGCAGCGGGCGCCCGGCTCCATCGGTTTCACGCCAGACTCCGTGCCATCGGGCCCCCGCACCCGGCACCAAGCGCTCTCCCGCCCCGCGGCCTGGCCAGCTGGACGCGCCGGGCTGCCGGCGCCGGCCATTCCGCAGCCCGCCCACCGCCCGCGGCCAGCTCGGCACGCAGGGGCCGCCCCCGCCGCCCGCCGGCCCCTCGCCGGCTGCCACGTAACCCTTCGCGGGAACCAGGAACTGCGCGGTGAGGCGCGGCGCGGCCGGCGGGAGGGGGGGGGGGGGCGGCGGCGGCGGCGGCGGCGGCGGCAGGGGAGGCGCGCGCGGCAGCCGAGGGGGCGACGCGCTGGCCCCGGCCCCGGCCGCGGCCGGCGGGAGGCGAGCGGCGGCCAGGCCCGCGGGGCTCCGCAGCCCCAGCAGGCGCGGGCCAGGTAGGCCCGCTCCCCGGGGCCGGCACGTCCCCCCGGCCCGGGTTCCCCGCGGTACCGGGCCGACCCGCTGAGCTGGCAGCCCGGGCCCAGGAGGAGGCGGTGAGGTGGGCGGTTGGGGCGCGGGCCGGTCTCACCTCGAACATGAGCCCCAGCAAGAAGACCATCGCCACACAGGAGACGATGTCCGCGTGATTCTGCAGGATGAATTCGTGGCTCAGGACCGGGGGGCTCTTGGTGCTCTTCTTGCGAATCGCCATGGTGAAGCCGCCGCCCGTGCCTGCAGGTACTCCGCCCCGGCTCCGCTCTTCCCAGCTGCTCACTAACTCGCCTTCGCCGCCGCCGCCGCCTCCCACTAGCTGCTCCTCACAGCCCCGCCGCTGCCGCTCGCTGGGGCTTCACTTCCCATCCCACAGCCAGTACGCAGCCGCCGGGGCCGCCCGGAGAAAAAAAAAGAAAAAAAAAAACAAAAAAACCAGGGAGCCCACAGAGGAGGCGAGCGTGCGCACTGGGGAGACGGCGCTCGGTAGTGCCGCTGCCGCCCCTGCGAGCCCACAGTGCCGCCTAGGGACCGGAGGCCGTCTGTCAGCGGCAGGCGAGTGCAGGGAACCTGAGCTGCGTCTCCCCTGCTCCGCACCAAGCGGGGGTTGGGAGTCGTTTGAGGCGCGAGCTTCCTGTGCTTACTTACAAGCTGAATCCGCTGCGGGGTCCGTGGGCGGCCACGTACTGTGGCGTGCACCGCCTCAAGCATGCTTGGCCGCCCTCCTGGCCACCCTGGACTTGGGTGCCAGTGCTTGCCTGCACGTTGATTGTCACTTCTTGAAAGCCACCGCCACTATCAAGATAATCTAAACATATGCCTGCAGCTTAACTACAGAAAGGTAGGAGCTTTCTTCGGTTTTTAGCATCTGCCTTAAAAATTAACTTGAGTTATTTTAAACACTTATGAGGACTTTTTCCTGTTCCTTGTAGGCTTGAATTAGTTTTTTTAAAAAGAATAATTCCTATTTGGTCTCATTTACCCATCTCCCATCCCTCATTCCCCACCTGGCATCCGACTGAAGATGGGATAAGTGATCAGTTTGAATTTACTTGCCTCATGCTTATTATTAACAACACTTATTGACAATCTAGGGAGATGATAAAAAAAAAAAAGTTTCTGTATTAGGCATGTCCTCCTCTTTCATATTTCTGCCCAAACCAAGACTCCTTTGTATTATTTGTCCCGATGAATTGTACCACTCTCCACCCATTTGCCAAATCTAGAAACCAAAGTCATGCAGGACCGTCTGCGTCCTCTCATATGCAAACTGTTATCAAACCCAGGCCATTCTGTCCCCCTTCCCCCTTCCCACTGCTGCAGTGGGGGACTTCACCTCTTGTCTACAATGTTGCAACTCTGGTGAATGCCTTGGTTTAAAAACATGTTTTGTTTTTTTTTTTAATGTTTGCATTAGAAATTCTTTTTTTCCCTCTGTCTCTATATTTTAATTTTATTTTTTAAACATTTTTATTGATTTATAATCATTTTACAATGTTGTGTCAAATTCCAGTGTAGAGCACAATTTTTCAGTTATACATGAACACATATATATTCATTGTCACATTTTTTTCTCCATGAGCTACCATAAGATCTTGTATATATTTCCCTGTGCTATACAGTATAATCTTATTTATCTGTTCTACAATTTTGAAATCCCAGTCTATCTCTTCCCACCCCCCGCCCCCTTGGCAACCACAAGTTTATATTCTATGTCTGCGAGTCTATTTCTGTTTTGTATTTATGCTTTGTTTTGTTTGTTTGTTTGTTTTTAGATTCCACATATGAGCGATCTCATATGGTATTTTTCTTTCTCTTTCTGGCTTACTTCACTTAGAATGACATTCTCCAGGAGCATCCATGTTGTTGCAAATGGCGTTATGTTGTCAGTTTTTATGTCTGAGTAGTATTCCATTGTATAAATATACCACATCTTCTTTATCCAGTCATCTGTTGATGGACATTTAGGCTGTTTCCATGTCTTGGCTATTGTAAATAATCCTGCTATGAACATTGGGGTGCAGGTGTCATCCTGAAGTAGGGTTCCTTCTGGATACATGCCCAGGAGCGGGATTACTGGGTCATATGGTGAATCTATTCCTAGTCTTTTGAGGAATCTCCATACTGTTTTCCACAGTGGCTGCACCAAACTGCATTCCCACCAGCAGTGAAGGAGGGTTCCCTTTTCTCCACAGCCTCTCTAGCATTTGTCATTTGTGGATTTTTGAATGATGGCCATTCTGACTGGTGTGAGGTGATACCTCATTGTAGTTTTGATTTGCATTTCTCTGATAATTAGTGATATTGAGCATTTTTTCATGTGCCTATTGATCATTTGTATGTCTTCCTTGGAGAATTGCTTGTTTAGGTCTTCTGCCCATTTTTGGATTGGGTTGTTTATTTTTTTCTTATTGAGTCGTATGAGCTGCTTATATATTCTGGAGATCGAGCCTTTGTCGGTTTCATTTGCAAAATTTTTTTTCCCATTCCGTAGGTTGTCTTTTTGTTTTACTTATGGTTTCCTTTGCTGTGCAGAAGCGTGTAAGTTTAATTAGGTCCCATTTGTTTATTCTTGCTTTTATTTCTTCTAGGAGAAAATTTTTGAGATGTATGTCAGATAATGTTTTGCCTATATTCTCCTCTAGGTTATCCAGTTTTGTTCCATATAGTTTTTCATAATATTCTCGTATGATACTCTGTATTTCTATTTTATTTGTTGTAATTTCTCCATTATTGTTCCTTATTTTGCTAATTTGTGCTCTCTCTTTTTTCTTCTTTGTGAGTTTGGCCAGAGGTTTGTAAGAACATGGGTTTTTAAACCAGAATTCTGTCACTTATTACCTGTATGATCATGGACAAGTTGCTCAATTTCCATGACACTCGATTTCCTTATTTATTTATGTATTCATGTATTCAGAAATATTTATTGGGAGTCCACCATATGCAAATCACTGAGGATACTGAAGGAAAAACACGAATGAACCTATTCTTATGGGCTTTCATTCTAGTATGAGAAGATAATCTTTAAACAAGATTTAAAAAGTGAAGCATATGTTAAGTTGAGATGAGAGTCCTGGAGGAAAATAAAGGGATTGAATAGGGAAAGTGTGGGGAAGACCTGACGAGATGAAGGAGCAAAGCATGTGGATGTCATCTATAAAAAGGAGGTTAACGGTAGTACCTAATTCAGCAATTAAATGAGACAATTCAAGGAAAACACTTAGTAGAGAGTTTGGGCTCTATAAATGTTAGCTATTCTTATTTTCCTATTTTCTGATGAAACAATTAATAGTTTTACTTACCTCCAAATCACTTTCCAATTTCACATTAGAATGATGCTTCTAACGAAATTTTTCAAAAATTTTTAGTGGTTTCCCTTTAGCACTTTATGATTTAGCACCTGCCTACCCAAACAGGCTCAAACCCTGCCTCTATAGGCTCCAGTCTCTTAGTACCAGGAATACTGGGCTTCACACCCTAGCCACACAGTAGTGTGCTCGCTTCGCAGGCTCTGCCCTGGCTTTGTGCCTGCTGCTATCTCCGACTGGAACGTTTTCTCCTCTCCTCTCATCTACCCAGCACACTCCTTCTGTTCCTTCAAGTCTCATTCACATGGAACCTCACTGAAACCTTCACTAACTTCTGTGCCTGTCTCTCATTTGCATTTTTAAAAACATCAATTGCATTTTTTTATTTTTCAGTTTTATTAGGTAGAATTGTTATAATTTAACTGCACATATACAGTGCATTGCATGTAAATAATACACAATATAGCACATATTTTAAAAATTTACGTATATGTACTGTTCATTGTTGCTAAGAACGTTTAGAGCTGTAACTTTTTAGACTTATGTAATTATCAAATGAATAAAGCCAATCACAAAATAAGAATTAATTAAAAAAGATACATACAGCCCACTATTAACAGCAACATTATTTATAATTGCCAAGATATGGAAGCATTGTAAGTGCCCATCAATAGATGAATGGATAAAGAAGATGCAGCATATATATGTAATTTAATACAGCTCACCCATAATCAATTACATTTTTAAAAACAGCTTTAATGAGATATCATTTATGTCACATAGGTCACCTATTTTGAAAGTACAATTTGATGGTTTTTAGTATATTTACAGAGTTGGGCAACCATCTCCACAATCGAACTTTAGAACGTTTTTATTATTCCCCAAAGAAAGTTCTTTAAACTCATTTACCTGGAATGGAAGACAGTTGATAAACAAGTAATTACGAATGTGATGGGTATTTTCAAGACTTGTTTGGTGAAGGGTGAGATGGAAGTATTCTAGGTTATTTGGAAATTCATTGTTCCACTGAAGTGAGCTTTTAAACTGAAACTCACTTTTTCAGACCTTAAGATTTAATTATTTTTCACTCTTTTATGAGAAAATACCCCCCACTGGTCTCTTTCAGTTGCATAAACCTGCCATACTCTGATCAGCCTTAGGACTTGAGATGACTGTTGGATTTGGCAAGACAGAGGATGTGTTTGTGTCAATTTAGGTTATCTAGGAAACAGATGGCAAGACAAAGTTAGAATCGTAAGAGATGGATCGGCAATAACACTGGTGAAAAATAAAGGGGAGGGCAGCTGGTAGGGAAAGCCTCCAGACCACCGGCAGGTCTGACACCTGTGAAGAGAAAGAAGGAGGACTGGGCAGGAAGAGCCTCAGACTGAGGTGCAGCCTGAGAAAGTTGTGGCCAGCCCAGGGGGGAGCTCCTGCGCTAGTGCCATCTTCCAGAAAAGGTCGCAGCTGCTGTCAGGAAGTCCTCTCCCTCAGCTCCCTCTTGGGCTCTGGTACCCACTCCTTCCTCGGGCCCCTTGAAGCACTCCATGGTGATAGCCTCGGGGGATGGCATTATCTCTTGCGGGTTCCTTACACCCTGCCCATACCTCTGAAGTGTCCTTTTATGACCATTTCTCCCAAATTACCCAATTTGAATGTGCCACTTGCTCCTGCTAGGACCCTGACTTATTATGAAGATCATTCTTGACCTTCAAGAGAGTGTTTTCTTTGGAACGGTAGGAATAAATGACTGATCGGAGTGGGTTCAAGAGAAAATGGAACATGGCAAGATGGAGGCGTGAGGATAAGCAACTCATTGAGGAAGTTTTCCTGTAAGAGGAGGTGGAGAAATGGACAAGTAGCTGGAGAGCGGTTGAGGGGTCTAGGGAAGGTTTTTGCTTTCTTTTTGGATATGATCTATTCTGTTTGCATTCAGAGAGAATGACCATTAGAGAAGTTTCTTCTACAGGAGATACTTGCCAATCTGTGAGATGTGGTGGCATCTTGTGGACAGAGCACCCACAGGAAGAGGGCTGGAGTTCCCACAGGAACCAGGGGAAAGCAGGGCTTGTGGACAGGCTGGGAGTGGCAAGATGAAGTTGTCTTCTTCCAGTTGCTTCTATTTTACCAGTCGGCTATGAAATGAAGTCATCAGGAGTAGGGAGAGCATATTGGAGTTTGAGGAGAAAAGGGGGTAAAATTGGGGGAGGGTGAATGGATGAGAGGAATGTAACCAGACAGCAGCCCCTTCGTGAGACTTGGGGACATAAATTTAAAGTGAGACTCGTGGGCAGAGTCACATGATTTTCTCCAGTCCCATCCCCCTGCTTGGATACAGGTACAGAGAAGGCAGAGAGTTGGGGCTGGCTAGAGTGGTATGACAGAGGCAAGGATGTTGAGGGGAAACCCAGATTGGGGCAGGGGTGAGGAAGTGAAGGCTGTGAGGAGGTGGCTGTGGTCCTTATACTCTGTCACCCTCCACCCTTTTATCACTGTGAAAGGCGATCCTCTCCAGACAGCAACCCTGAGGCTCCCTGGCCGTCTAACTTCTAGTTGAGTTCAGCCAGTGGAAGGCACTGGGGCCAAAAACCAGAAGAGCGTTTTGGTGACTTACTCTCCCCTGACCCCTCCTTGCCTGACTGTGGTTCTGTGGTGGCCATGACCCTTGGTTGCCTTTCTCTCAGTGTTCTAGCTCACTGAGCTCGGGACTGATTCTCTCCCTGGCCTCTCAGGCTGTTGATGGTAAAGGCTTCCCACAGTCCTCGTCCCTTGGCGCTTCCCTGTCTCTGGTTGGTTCCCTCAACCGGCCCACTCTTCTGTGACCAGGCCTTTCATGAAACTCTCCCTCCAGTGAAGCCCTTGTGAGCGGGCCATCTGTCCCCTGCCAGTTCTGTATCCCCAGGTCAGGACAGCGTGCTAGGACCTCTGAATTGGAGGCGCCCGTGGGCTTGAAGGTGTTTGGAGCGGGGCTCGCTGTCTGAGGAGGGAGTGCTCAGAGGGTGGGATGCTGGGAGCAAATGCAGAGGTTGTGCGGGCTTTGGCCGTGAGCCGGGAAGGGCAGGGAGAACGGAGTGGGGGGCGGAGGGGGAAGGAGGGGTGGCTCATGGCAGAGAGGAGTCCGGAGGGGAGGGCGCTCTCTGCGCACTTTACCTGGACCTTCTGTCACCAAGAGTGACTGAAGGAGCAGAAAGGGGAGGGAGCCCGCGAGGGCGCCAGGTGGCAGGAATGAGGAGGAGGGGGCCGAGCAGGGGAGCCCGATTAGCAGGGGGTGGGGGGGTGGGGTCGTCACGTGGGGGAGGGAGGTGGTCTAGTTGGAGGGCTTGGGCTTCCCGAGAATCTGGGCTTTTGGGGGCGAGGGAGGAGAACCGTCTGTCCTCGGCAGAGAGGGTCAGGAAGAACACCCACTCCGCCCCTGGGCTCTGTGGTGTGCAGGGCGTGGGAGGCAACAAGCAGCTGCCTCCCGAGAAGGCTTGAGGGGAAACAGGGTTTAGTTTCCACTCAGAGCTGCCACCAGGTTTCTAAGCGAGAGGGCGAGGGAAATATGCAGAAAGGTGTGGAGGGTGTGAAGGATTTTGAACGACGGGGTCCCCAGGGGTGCCCGGGAAGGGCTGGGGGGAGGTGAGCTTAAGTCAAGTAAGCGGATGAAGGGCCACCTGGGGAGGAGAATGTGGTGATGATGATGGATGAGCTGAAGGTTTGCCTCCCGAGGGGACTAAGGTGGAAAGGGTCCCGAGGCGCGGGAAAATTACCCAGGCGGTCTTTTAGGGGAACGTGGGGGAATCAATTTGAATTTTAGCTTCCTTTTTAGGATGGGCCTCTTACGAAGTTTATAAGGAGGGGCGACTGCCATCAAATCCTCTGAACGAGGGTCCTGGTAGTGAGGAAAGTGGTCTTAGGGCCCTGGAGGGTCCTCTTAAGCAGATTGATTGCTCAGGTGTGTCCAGCGTGGCTACTCCACATACAGAAACCATATTCCTGGTAAATGTTGCTCTGGCAATGTAGCTTGGACCGTAAAATGCTGAGATTCTCAGGACATTTTAAATAATTTTGAAAAGGACAAAAAACAGATTGTTTAAAATTGGGTCTATCCAATCTGTGGTATAGGGTTGCTATAATTATGAGAAACATAAAAGAAACATAAAGACGCTTTTTTGCCCTCATAGAGGTTATCTCTAGCTGGTCTTTCAAGATGTATATAAAGAGGAAAAGTCAGTTCTGAGATGATGAGAAAGTAAGTGCAAGACAGCGCCTAATAGAAGTTAAGAACTAAAATGGAGCTGGTGGATTTCAGCATCTCCTAGGGGAACAAAAGGATGAAAAAGAAGAAATTAACATTTGTTACATGACCACTGTCCCAGGTATTTTGCTGTCACATAAGTTATATCATTTAGTTTTCACAGAAACCCTATGCAATAGTCACTATTCTAACTTAAAAATGGGGAAACTGAGGCTTGGAGATGTTAAGTAATTTGCCCAAAGTCCCAGGGCTGGTAAGTTGGCCTCATCAGGACTCTCTCTCAATGTATCTTTTTTTCCTCTCCTGTCTTTTGTTTCATGTTGGCTTCATTTTTCCCTATTGTAAATGGACTTTATTTACACAGCAGAGAACATGCTCACAAGTTCTATCAGAGCAATCCCAAGGAAAGACCTAGACTAGGCTGGCGTGGTTGTATGATCATATCTGGGTCATGTGGCCTGTCTTGGTCATGTGCTTTTCCCCAATAGTAGGGTAAGTAAGTCTATTATTAGAAGATACAGAGGAAAGGGTGTTGGGCAAATAAGAATATGGACCAACATAGATGTTCCAGAGAACACAGTGGTGGGAAGCTTCTAAAGGCAGACAAATTTGACACAACATTGTAAAATGGCTATAACTCAATAAAAAAATGTTTAAAAAAAAAGTATTTTGCACTTTTAAGAAAAAAAGAAAAAGAAAGACGTTAAAAAAATAAATAAATAAAGGCAGACGAACAGATGGAGGTGGTTGGACCAGGGAGAAAAATCCAACAGTAGTATGAACATGAGAGAATGAGAAGAATAGAAGATGGAGTGACTTGTATTTGAGGCAATGGCCAAGGACTCTGGAGGTGTGTAGTTAGTAGGACTTCTGAAATAATCTCGGCAGGCACAGGTAGAGGTGGGGGTCTTAACCCTGAGTTTGTTATGCTTCCCAGAGGGTCCTAGTTCTCATGAACAGGCAGGAGAATGGTGGTAGGTGAGTGGTTTCTGGGGAGACTGGTGCACGAGGACACAGCAGCAGATTTAGGAGATTCTTCACAAAGTAGTGGAGACTTCCCTCTGCCAGGAAGGCCACCCAGTAGGTCACTTTCGCCTGAGGAGAGTGAAATCATGAGAACATCCTTCTGTGCAAAATACTTTGCTAAACTGCTTCTGAAATTGGAGGGCTTATGCCTCAGGGAACTTGTGACAGTTGAACTGACATGATACCTTGTAGCCATCAGAAGAATGGTGTATGGCTCAGTGCCTAGTAGAACCAAGGTCTTGGGGTGGTGGCCAAGGATTCTTTGGAGCTGTTTCCTTGCTTGCATTAGCCCTTGTGCTCAAAGACAGAGTTTACAGCACAAGTAGAAACAATTAAAATGTATGTAATTCTTGGCAATCCCCTGGGCACTGTTGATGTACATTATTAATTTTAACCTCGTATCAACCAGGAATATAATGTTTTCCCTATTTCCAGTAAGGAAGCAGAGGCTAAGTAAAATAACTAGTTTAAGATTTTATAGCTATTAAATTTTAACACCCAAGAATGTGTTTATCTTATAAAGTTATGGTAAGATCTTACTAAAAGTAAATATGGTGTTTTGTGTTTAATTGGTACACGTCAAAGTGAAATAATTATAAGGGAATATGTGAATGTGTTCCGTTAACAACAACAACATGCATAATATCGATATCTGGATTAAAAGCAAAATGTGAACTTTAAAAAAACCCCAAACAGCCACAATATAATAGCAACTGGTATTTATTGGGTGCCAAGCACTGTGCTAAATATGATGAACATTTAATACTCACAATGACTCCTCGAGTTAGGCAGTATATCATTCTTTTTCTATAGATGAGGGATTGATTGGACAAATATATTACTAAACTGTTACTACCACCACTGTCACCACGATGATGAATGGGAATAGGAATAGGCCACATGCAGGGAAATCAATTAGTAGTTTATTTAAATTTAGGAAATGAGCACTAGGCCAGGGAAGAAAAGAGAGAGAGATCCCTGAGACAGTGTAAGACAAATGATAGATTTCGTCCCTATGAATCGAGCCACTTTCATTTCCTAGGCTCTTTGTCAGTCCTGGTCATCTCCTGTGCCCACCAGCATTTTCTTTGGCCTTCAAATTGCATCTCCATCCTCAAACTTTAGCATAAATATTGCCCTGCTAAGTGGATTGGGATTAAACGAAATAGGAGTGACCGAGGACAAATTCAACTTGGGACGTGGGAGAATAGCGATGCTGTTTACCTAGATGGTGAGCTGGGAAGGGGAGGAATCAGGAAGATGAGGATTTGGGGTAAGCAGAGGTGTTGAGTTTTAGCTATATTGAGTTTCTTCACATTGATGCCTGCACTTTGGGAGACAGCCTCGTGAAGAGTTCCTGCAGGTGGCAAAAGACTTAGACCTGGGGCTTTAGTGAAAGATTCAAGCTCATCCATACATTTGGAAATTGTTCAGCATGGTGGCCACTCAAATGGATTAGCTCTGTAAAGTGGTGAATAAAAGAAAAAGAAGAGAATGAATTTAGTCTTGAGGGTGCCCGTAATGAGGAGACTAAAGGGGGATCATGATCTCAAGTATACATACAGCATTTAATAGCAATGATTTTCAGAATACTTTTCAAACAGTAATTTCCCATGAAGCCTCCATAAACTCTGGATGATGAAACTTTTAAAAGCTCCCAATATTCTTTCACTCTTTAATCCTAATAACTGATTTATTTGAGGCTTAAATGCTATTGCAAGGAATGCACTGGTCCCAAGGATAGTATTATTAGAAATTATTTCCTCTGAAGTTGAAATTCATTAAAAGTGTACTAAATGAGACAAGTAATAAAATAGGGGAGAGAAAAGGACAATAGTTATATTAAAGAACTGAATTCCAAGAAAAACTGCTAAGACTAGCTTCCAGGAAGTCAAGGCAAAATGTGAACGTGGTGAGATAACTAGATATTTGTCCCATGGAAAGCATTTGAAACATAGTTAATTACTAGTGTCACATGGATCCTCCCTAACCTGGATATTAACATGAGTCTTACATAGAGTCAGGGGAGCTGTGCATGTTTTAAAAGTTCCCCAGGTGATTCTAATAATTAGTCAAATTTGACAAGCTCTAGTCTAATAAAGGAAACAGTTCACAGGTGAGAAAATCTTTTTTTTTCTAGCTCTGAAATCTGAGAGATTTTGTTCCATGAACACTGAAGAATGTGGAATAATAAAAGAGACAATGTGCTAAATAGCATTGAAAAAAAGAAACCAGGTAGGGATTTTATATGTGTGGATCTCACACTGACCTTTGACGAAATAAAACCCAACAACATAATAGTAAATTATAATTCTGTTCATGTAAAAAAAGAACTATTTGCATCAAGTGGAAAAAAATTATATTCCTTGGTCATTTTCAGAAATTCTGATTCAGTAAATCTGGTTAAGGACCAGAAATCTGCTCATTTGTAATAAGCACCCCGGTTGATAGTGATGAAAGTGGTTCAAGACCATATTTTTGTACCAAGAGACCAGATGGTTAATAATATTCCTTAGAGTTTCAGGGTTAGATATAAAATCTTGGGATATACCATTTGTGATAGATATTTTCGTTATTTTTGAAAATCGAAGCAGGGGAAGAACCAAGATTAATCTACTTCCACAAAGTAGGTGGGGAAAACTTCTGTGGTATGAAACCAGAGAGCTTCTTCTTTTTTTTTTTTTTATGGTGGGGAAAAAGAGGTAATTAGGTTATTTATTTACCTTTAATGGAGGTACTGGGGATTGAACCCAGGACCCTGTGCATGCTAGGCATGTGCTCTACCACTGAGCTATACCCTCCCTCCTGAGAGAGCTTCTTTAGTGAAAAATTTCTTCTGCCCTTTGGGGAAAACATTAAAAGCATAGGCTGCATCACATGCCAGAAGAATAGATGTTGGTCTCACTAAAAGGAAGAAATGGATAATAGAATTGACATTCTGTTATCATAGGTGACGATTTAGCATTCTCAGCCTGCCATTTCCTTTCCTCTCTTATCCTCCAACACATTTTAAAATCAGTGTTTACATTATTGCCTATGTAAAATTGCAGGATCAGATAGTATTTTGCAATTATTTCCTTCCTAGCATAGCCTTTTTTGGGAATCAATAATTGCCTCGTTTTTCCCCTACCAATGTGGTTTTCAGTTAGCTGATCATTCTTTCAGTTGCTCAACGAGAGCTGTTGTATGACTGCCAGCAGGTTTTTTTTTCCCCCACTAAAGGCTCAACCATACCAGATAATCAATTCCATTTCCCCTGACCCTGAGATCTCTTTCTAAAGCCTCTACTTCCTTTTGCTCCAATCTGGAGCAGGCTTTGGGGACACCTTTGTCTTAGAACTCACTTTTGATATTTTTCTAGGTTGGATTTACTATTTTAATTGTGGGCTTTCCTTTTTCTTGTTTTTCTGGAGCATGTTATCTAGCAATTCCCTAGAGAGAGGTGCATGGCAGATAGAATTTTTGAGCCCTTACATGCTCACAAGGTCGATAGTTTGGTTGGTTATAAACCTTGACATAATTTCTCCCTCAGGTTTTGGAAGGTATTATGTCCTAATACCCACTGTTACACTGAAAAAGCCAGCGCCATTTTGATTCATGCTCCTTTCTGAGTGATTCCAGCCCCCCAGTCCTTCCATCACTCCCATACCCTGTAATCTTTTAAGAGCTTCTCTTTACTCCTGATGTTCTGAAATTTGGCAACGGCATGACTTGATTGTTCTTGGTTGTTCTATCTTTCTTACATTGCTGGGCATGGAGTAGACCCTTTCAATGAAAAGACTCATGTCCTTCGGTTCTGGGAAATTTTTGTGTATTACTTCTTTGATATTTTCTGCCTGTTTTCAGTTCTGTTTTTCTGTACCCCCTATTACTTGGATGTTGTACTTCTTGGTTTTCTTTTAAAAAGTCTTCTTTTTTGTTTTTCATCTTTGATGTTGTTTTCCAAAAACTTTCTCAACTTGGTTTTCCAACCTATTTATTTTGGTTATATATTTTTATTTTTCAAGGCTTTTTCATAGAGCTACTTTTTATAGTACCCTGTTCTTGTTTTATAAATTATATTACCTTCTCTTATCTCTCTAAGGGTACTAAGAATTACAGGGAAATATATAGAAGATCTTGTGGTAGCTCACAGTGAAAAAGAATGTGACAATGAATATATGTGTGTTCATGTATAACTGAAAAATTGTGCTCTACACTGGAAATTGGCACAACATTGTAAAATGACTATAACTCAATTAAAAAATAATAAAAAAAGGATACTAATAATTAAAAAAATTTTTTTTCTACAGTCTTTTTTCTTTAAGATCCTGCTTGTTTTGCATCTTCCTGATGACATTTGGATTTCTGTTTATGTTAAGAGATACTGATTGGAAACTATATGTGTGTGGGTGGGGGTATGGGAGGGTTTGTCAAATTGTAGGCCTCATTGGAGATACGGCCATTGCGTTGGAGAACCCACATGTAACTGTATGTGAAAGTTTTTTTCTCTCTAGATTATTTACTTTCTCCTGAGATGAAATTTCCAGTCTTCTACCCGGCATTCATCTATTTGGCAGCCACTGTTCTGGGGAAAGGTGGGAAAAGGGGAATGGAGATCTACTGTTCTAACTTACACTTAATTTTTTTTTTCCAGCTTTTCGCACTGGATGAAACTTAGGTCTCTTCTTTGGGGTGGTGGTTGGCTGACTGTTTAGCACATATAAGCTTTCACCAATCCCACTTTTAGAACAGAGCTGTACCCCCACTTTCTGCAGAACCTGGTGCTGCTGAGTTCTAATCTTCTCAAAGGGTGGTTAGGGTGAGCTGGCTCCCTCCCCTCCTGCAGTGATTTTCGTCTCTAGTTTTATCACTTCCCTGGCTCCATTCACTTTCTTTCAAAATTAGGTTAAGATCTCTGCAAACCCCTCTTGTGCTGTCTTCTCAGGCTTGTACCTTTTACTATTATGTTTTATCTGTATCTCTGTAAACTTAATATATACTGTTTTTTATTGGGTCTTGGAAAGGAGTGGCAACAAACATGTGATCCATCAGCCACAGATCGTCAGTACCTAAGAATTACCTTTTCAAAGAATAATGCTTAATGGGCTTTGAAAAACTGCCTACAGTGTTAATGGCTTCTAATGTAGATTTGTTGGAGCGTCAGGATTTTAGCATTTTCGAGGAATCTTTCAGGATAAAATTGGTAATCAGCAGTCACTTTGTTGAGAATTTAATGTGATGTTATATAATAATGGATAAAATAAGCACAAACAGCACATAAAATTTAATACTATTGACCATCCCTTCTTGGATACCTCTCTCGGTGGCTGTCACACCACTCTCCCAGTGATTATCCCATCCTTGATCAAGCTTCCTTAAATCTTCCTTGCTCTTTCTCTTCCTGCATGCCCACCCGAAGGTCTACACGTTTACCTATTGCTTTAATTGCAACCTCAGTGTGGGACTTCCTACTTTCTCTCTAACCCAGACCACTTTCGTTAGCATCTCTGTAGATTGGGGTGCAAATCAGCTTTCCATCTTCCCCGTGGGCATGTATCTCCCCTCTGCTCTGGGGGACTAGCTCAGTAAATCCTGTAAGACAGACTTGGGTCTTTTATTTTGATTAAAATGTTTTATTATTTCTATTTTGAATAAGCAATACATTCAATAATTTAAAAGTCCAAAGATGTAAAAGGGTAGACTATGATGATTCCAGACTCATCCCTTGTCCCTCAGTTACCCGTAAGTTCTCCTGGGAGGTAATAAACGTTACCAATTAAAATTTTGGGGGGGGGTATTTTTCTAGAGATATTTTCTCCATACACAAGTAAATATACTTACACATGCCCCTCCCCCATTCTCCATTTTAATTCCAGATGTTTTTCAAAAGGTCAGGCATCGATGTGACTGGAACTAAAAATTTCACAATCAGTATTTCAAATATTGAATCTCTTTCCCCCTTCCAAAACAAAGAATCCTTTTAAGCTCTGCCCAAAGTGAAAAGAGGGGAAAGACTGATGAGTTTTCCTGCCTCAACAATGCCTGGAAATTGGTAGCAAGATTCACGCTGGTGCATGGTGCTGGTGAGCAAGAGAGACTCAGAAATCCAGTGCTGGCAGAACAGGAGTTGGCCCAGTCTGTCTGTGAGCTACCGCAGAGGGCTCTGATTTATTACCTATTTCACACACCCTGGAAAGAAGGGAAAGCTATTCGGTAAGGACTCAATACTGGTCCAGGATCCTCCTCTGACTCTCTTCTCCATCTGAGAAAAGATCTCACCCACTCTGACCACAGGGGTAGGCACGGGACCAAAGCTGGGCCAAATCTAGTACCTCATGTTTCCTTGACCACAGGGACTGGCTTAAGGACTGGGTCAGGAGCCAGGATAAACCAAGAATCCTTCCCCCTAGGATTTTCCAAACTAAAGCTGGAAGAACCAGCTTTCCTGGCTGGTTGTGAGTGGTTAGGATATGAGCCCAGGGCTTCCCGTAACCACGACCCCCACGATGTGAGGAAACCAGTCTGCTGTGGGAGCTCTGACCCAAAGGGGGAGAAAAAGAGGGACATTTGGGGTTGTACTGATGCGATCCAAATCCTCGTTACTGTTTACTCTTCTCAGGTTGGTTACAAGTGCCAACCAACTTCTCTTTTTGCTTCCACTAGTTGAAAATTAGTTTTTGTCACCTTCAACAAAGTATATCCTATCTAGTTAGCCCCATTCTATGTATCTAAGTGCTTACTAGGCATCTCCCTCTGATGTTCCTTGGTACTTCAAACTCACATCTATAGTACAGTGCATCGTTCCTCCCTTCCCCACTTTACCTACCCCACTTCCTGTGCTCCCTCGTCCTGGTTAGCAACCCAGCAACTATGGCAGCTGCTTAAAGCCAGAAACCTACAGCTCCATTGGACTTCCTTTCCACCTGATCCCCATCCCTCAAGACCTAATCAGCCTCTAAGTTCTATTTCTCTTCTTAAATATTTCTCAGATCTGTTACCCTGTCTTCTACTACCTTTGAGACTCCTTTGGCTTCTTTTTTCCTTCTCCCACTGTATTGAGAAGGCCATCTCAGAATGCTTACCCTGCGTACTGCCTCTGCTGAATGGGGTACCCTTCTGATAAAATTTCCTGTGATCCTTCTGGTCCCAGATGATTGGTCTAGAGCAGTTACCATAAGGCCTGATCAGTAACATGTAAGACAGGATGGCAGGAAAGCTCTCAGAAAGGGACACGGAAGATTAATTACACCAGTTGGGTCCTCTTCTGTGAAAACTGAATCTGAGACAGCTAGAGGGCTGCTCAGCGGTTGCAAAACAGAAGCTGAAGATTTATAGAGAGAGGGCAGAGGGGTGACAAGGAGGATGTAGAAACTCTTGAATAAGCAGAAAATGGGTAAGTAGAAGCTATGAATAATCCACAACTCCTGGGTTATTGAATGGAGGCTAACATAATTGGCTGGAGTGACAGAAACAAAAGGAAGAACAAATGTATTATAGTGGTTGGGGACAAACTTGCTGTTGAGGAAGCAACAAAATGATACTAACCCTGCCCTGGACCACCGGCCGCTTTCCAGTTGCTAAGTTGTGTTACTCCAGCCTGTGTGAAGCATGGCTGGATGACAGTACACTGGCTCCCGTGACTTTCCTTGTTTTCAGGAGATGCTTCTCAGCCCTGTGACCTCGACCCACAAATACTATTCGAAATAGTCTGGTTATGTAAATTAGTTCCTCAACCACGTGATGCTTTGCCATATCTCTGTTTACGTGCATACACTATTTCTTCCAACTGGAACGAGTCTTCTCCCAAACAAATGCCCCTAACTTCATCACCTGGCTGCCACTGACTCAGCTTTCAAGACTGGGCTTAGGCTCCTCTAAGCAGCTTTCTGTAACCCAACCAGGTTATATATACACTCCTCCTTTACTCCAAACAGACTTACTGATAACTGCATATTGTAACTGTGTGTCTCCACAACTAGAATTCGAGCTTCTTTTGAGAGCTGAGATGCTGTTTTGTTCCCCTTTGTACCCCCAGGGCCTGGCCCAGAACCCACACAAAGCAGATACTTAGTTAACATCGTGGTTTTTGTTAAAGCTCAGTTGCCTAGACTTTAAATAACCAAGTTTAGTAACCTCCCATTATCAGCCCTTTCAATAGATCCACTTGCAGCTTGAAGTGTGCTGTGGTGCCTTTAAAAAAACAGTGATTCCGTGGCTTTGTGCATGTGGTTCCCCCAGTTCAGAATGCCCTTCTTACCCCTGTGTCCTAACTTCTTCCAAGAATGGAAGTAGGGAGACCAGAGTTAAGGGTTGTTGTAGTAATCCAGGCAAGAGAGGATGATGGCCTGGACTAAGACGTATGGATGAAGTAAGAGATACTGATAAATCCTAGAAATGCAATGCTCAGGAAGTCCTTGGTAAAGAACTCAATATGAGATGTGGGGAGCACAGCAAGAGTGACTACTGGGTTTTCTGCTTTGATCAGCTGAATGGTGTTTTCATTTAGAGAGATAGGAAAGAATGGAGAAACAAATAAGAGGTAACTAAACATTTACACATTCATAGAATCAGGTTTCTTGTCTAAATTCTGTGGATGTGTGCTATACATAGGGATGGGAGTACTGGTTTTTCTCTTTTGGTGTTGGTGAGAATACTTAGTTGTTATTTTTTAAATTTGCCATTTTGACCATTTTTAAGTGTATGTTCAGTGGCATTAAGGACATTCATTTTGATGTATGTACAATCATGACCACCATCTATCTCCAGGATTGTTTTCATCTTCCCAGACTGAAATTCCTTACCCTCTAAACAACAGCTCTGGCATCCACCACTGTACTTTCTGTCTCTATGAATTTGACTAGTCCAGTCGCCACATGTAGGTGGAATCATACAGTATTTGTCCTTTAGTGACTGGCTTATATCACTTAGCATAATGCCTTCAAGTTTCATCCAGTTGTAACATGTCAGAATTTCCCTTTTTAAGGCTGAATAATATTCCACTTACATATATACAACAGTTTTTTTGTCTATTCATCCTTCAGTGAACACTTGGGTTGCTTCCACCTTTTGGCTATTTTGAATAATGGTGCCCTGAACCTGGGTGTACAAGAATCTGTTCAAGTCCCTGCTTTCAGGTTTTTTTTGGTACATACCCAGAAGTGGAATTGCTGGATCCTATGGTGATTCCATGTTTTTTTGAGGAACGACTAGACTGTTTTCCACAGCAGCTGCACCATTTTACATTCCCACCAGCAATGCACAAGGGTTCCAATTTCTCCATATCCTCCCCAACACTTCTTATTTTCCATTTTTTTGGATAATAACCATCCTAATGGGCATGAAGTGGTATCTAATTGTGGTTATAATTTGCATTTCCCTCATGATTAGTGATGTTGAACATCTTTTCATGTGCTTACTGGCCATTTGTATGTCTTATTGGGACAAATGTCTATCAAGTCCTTTTGCCCATTTTTGAATTGGGTTGTTTGTTTTTTGTTGTTGACTTCACAGTTATTTTGTAATATGCAGTGGTTTCAGGAACACAACTGGTCTCCAGTGTTTAGAATGGTATGAAAGTGCTAGGGACCTTGGGAGAAGGGGCAGGAAGTGGTAACCATGGCAGAGAAAGTTTTTATAAAGAATTTTAAGTTTTTAAGGAAGATTAAAGAAAGTATACTCTCAGAATTCTGAGTTCATTTTTGTATTGTCATTTGGCAACCTTCTGGGTTAAATAAGCATTGGTTGGCTCCTTTGAACCTAACCACTATTTGAAAACACTACTTACATTAAAAAATGCCCTGTCTTATAATCTTCCAATTTAAAAAAAACTTTTGGTATATAATTCACATAGATATTGATGGTTGTTTATATACTAAAACCTAAAGGTGGAAAGTAAGTTGGTTGTGCTAATGGATTACAGAAATTATTTCTCTGCAACATCTTTAATTGGGAATTTAATATTTTTCTATTACCAAAGTTGATTTACATGAATCATTTGTGGAATTCCATTATAAGAAAATATACATGATACAGAGCTGTAGAACTGATACATAATCATGATGTAATTGATAGGAACATGAAAACAAAGCTGTTAGCTACAGATTTAGACAAATGCTGCAGAAAGGAGGGATTACATTGAAATCTGTGCTGTTCACTGAAGCAGCTAGAGAAAACAGTATTATTGAGCACTGATAATAGATAAAGACTATTTAAATACTATCTAAGAATACTATCCTGTTTAAATTACATACATATTATTACTTTAAAAGAAACTGTTTTATTTTACCTATTGAAAATGGATAAACTGTTAGATTTTGAATTTTTGGTAAAATGTTATAAGAACCAGGTTAGATAAACAGCCAGTAGTACAGGTGTAAAATACAATTTTAGAATAAATGTGATGCTATTTTAAAGTACAGCTATGTTTATTTTTAATGTTATACACTCTATATTCTTTGTAAATAATTCATGGTTAACAAAACATACATACCATCCTCTGAAAACAAAACAATAGAAACTTTCATTCATCTGAAACTAAAGATGAGCTTTCCATTTCTTGTCAGGATCCATGTTGCTAACTGTGGAAAGAAAATTAGAGAGTAAAAATTTAACAACAGAAAAGCAAATCACTAGATTTTAAGTTATCTTGTAGCTAGAAAAAGCATTAACTCCTAACATAATTCTGTTGCTCAATACAAAGCTGGCTTGTGTGTGTGTGTGTGTGTGTGTGTGTGTGTGTGTATTTATATATAAAAACATTGCTGAAGCTTCTACACAAAATCCAACTTTGAACCTCTTGATTTTAAGGCTCTAACTTCTAAGACTATTAATATGATGAATTAATTTCACACTAGTAAACAGTTATAGAATTACTGTTTTAATTTCTTTGGCTTTACTACTGCTAAACCTTTGGCCAGTTCCCAAATCTTCTACGTGTAAAATTCTTCATGGCTGTGTGGTCTGGGAGTGGAGAAGCTATCTTCCTGCTACAGGCCTGAGACTGTCATTCTGGTGGGTGAGGACTGGAACCCCCACACGGGATTCTGATCCCTGTGGGAGCTTTTGTTCGTATTTGTGGTCCACTGGCCTTTCAAAACTGACCCTTTCTAGTGCCTGTCTCTCCAGTTTACAGTGACATTCCAGGGAGAACTCCGGTGGGTGGTGTTTTTCTTCAAAGGAAACTAGTTCATTTGTTAAAAAATATTTTAAATTGTGGTAGTAAAAGAACTGAAATTTGGTAGAATACTTACATATTTTTCCTTCTTTTTCTAATTTTTTCAAATGAAGCAAGACATTATGTTGGGCCATTTGATGTAAATACTCAGGAGTATTCTAAAAGCAAAATGAGTGACAGTAAAACATTTCTTTTTTAGAAAAGAACAGAGCTGATCTTTTTGAAACTTTTAAAGAAAAAATGCCAAAGAAGAAAATTTTAACTCAAATACATTTTTATATGGTAATAATCAAAACAATTTCATCTTGTACATGCCTCGCTCCAGGTCACTGTATTATGAAAAATCTATTTATAGATAAAATAGACGTAAGCTCCATAAAGATAGTAGTGTATCTGTTTTGTTCACTACTGAATGCCCAGTGCTTGGCAAAATGGCACACAGTGGGAACTCAATATTTTATTAATGAATGAATAAATAAATGTAAAAATTATTCTGATAGTTTTGCTACAGACAAATGGCCCAGTGGTTTATTTATTGGTTACATGATAAGATCTTTGCACATTTTTATAAAATTATATGTATTTCAAGCTTAAAATTTATCCTTCCCCAGACTTCTCTTAGATACTGATGTTTATAGTGAATTGTATCGCTGACGTGCTTCTCTTTTTACTCAACCTGTCTGCCACATCAACATTATGAATTAATGATTCCCAAGTATAAACCTCCAACCCCAAACTCTGCCTTAAGCTCCAGCACCATGCATTATATCCACCAGCATGATTTTCTAGATCTCATTATGTGATTTCCCTGCCTAAGATCCTTCAGTGGTCATTACCAGCTTATTGGCTGAAGCCCACATTTTTTAGCATGGCAACCACGGGCTTCCCATGACCTGCTCATGCCTGCCTTTCCCGCCTCATTTCCTGGGACCCCCGACCCCTTTCCCACCCATCCACAATATGTATTCTGGCCTCCAGTCGAATGCATTTTCTTTGTGGGTTTTCAAACATGCATGATGCTTTTATGACTCCCAGTGTTTGAATACATCTTTCCTTCTGTCTAGAATGACTTCCCTTCCCCTGTACTCTGGCCTGGGGAATGCTTACTCCTTCATGATCTAATTCAATAGTTAGGTTTCTGAAGCTTTTTCAGACAAGCCTCATCACCCTGCATCTTCACCAGGTAGACCTGATTCCTCTTTCCTTTATGCTGTGACATACTGTGTATAGGCCTTGGAGGAAGCTTGGAGTGACAGAAAACACAAGATTTGAGTATTTGACTTCTGACATTTGAGTATGTGACAGCTAATAGTTTTGTGCCCTCAGAAAAATGACTTGGCTCACACTTTTTCTGTCAGTTTTTTTCTTAACCTGTTAAGTTGGAATAATAGTATCTTTATCTAGTGAAAACTCAAGGTACTTGAAATTAAGTACCTCAAATTACTGTTGTAAATGTGATGCATTTAGTACAGTGTCTAACACATAATAACGTGCTCAAAAAATGGGAACTATTATGAAAGAGCCAGTATTACAAGTATCCACTGAACATGTCTGTGTTCTCTATAAACTGTGAGTCCTTCAAGGGCAGGGATCTGTAGTCATCTTGGTATCTCTGCATCTAGTCCAGTACGTGAGGGCATTCAGAAAATTCATTCCATGTGTGGAATGAATAAATGTCTCTATAATGCCTAATGCTGTTCTGTATGCAACAGATGCTGCAGACGTATGCACAGTGAACACACCTCTGAATGCAGATCCAGCATGTTGTAGGCACACACAGTTACTGGATGACTCACCTGTGAGGGTTATCAGAGAGTTCTGCTGTCTGAACTTAAGTTAGGAAAAACGATGTGTATCAGTGTATCGTCCAGTGGCTTTACTGTAGCACTGAGAGGAAATGAAGTCTTCCACAGAATTTAAATATTTACATTACCCTTTTACTCCTGGCACTTTTCATCTTCAGCCCTTTTACTCATTCATCCCTCCCTTGTAAAACAAAGAGCACTGAGTATGAGTTAACTGGTTTTGGATAACTTAGGCCTATGG
The DNA here is from genome assembly GCF_048773025.1 of Camelus bactrianus. Lineage (NCBI taxonomy): Eukaryota > Metazoa > Chordata > Mammalia > Artiodactyla > Camelidae > Camelus > Camelus bactrianus. Next base: position 13,210,408 of record NC_133567.1, read on the forward strand.
GACATGAAGGTCCTTTACTAATTGAAACTGGCCCAATTCCTTTTCAAGCTTGTCTTTAGTTATGCTCTCAGGTATCTTATGGCTGTAGTTGTGATAGTGGGAGTTTGAAAACCTAGGTAATCTTATTCCAAAGCCCACATTCTTTTTCTCTTTTGGTGGTGGTGGGGATATAATTAGGTTTGTTTATTTATTTTTACAGGTAGTACTGGGGATTGAACCCAGGATCTTGTGCATGCTAAGCATGCACTCTATCATTTGAGCCATATTCCTCGCCCCTCCCCCTGCCGCAAAGCTTACATTCTTAACCCCAAAGCCATACTGCCTACACAGCAAATATCTAAGAAACATGTGCCAAGAAACTGAATTATACTGGTCGACTGCCACAGGGATGTGCTCAGAGGCCCCTGAGTGAGGGGCTCTTCCTCTACGGATGGAACGACTCCATGCATGCTCTTCTTCATGCTCTTTCTCCTTTTCATATGCTGGTAGGCTTTGCTACTGCTTCTCACTGCTGTAATCCCAGGATCAGTCCCTGGCAGATCACCCCTTCTCACTTGCTGCAGGTTGGGACACTGGGTGATCAAGATGACTAGACTAATACATAAGTCATAATAAAGCTTATTCATCAGGTTGTTGGCAATGGTCTCTCCCTGCCTGAGCAAAGTATGAAAGCCTTAATTAATGGCTCAGAATGGTTATTTTTGTCCTGCAGGCTGGTGTTTATCTGACTTCTGTGTTCTAGAACGTTGAGCTTACTGGTCTCAAATCTATACAAGTGACATTACTTATGAAACTAACAGACTCATTCTGCTCTGGGATGTGATGAGTTTACCACATCTGCAGTCTACTGAATAGATTATTCTATTACAATTGTGTCTATGTACAAGTAAAATAAACGAAAGTTACCTTGTAAATAATTTTTACAAGGTCCATTGCTGTGAATGATTTTTCAAAGTTCTCATGAAATACTGTAAGAATTTGCTGTTCTCGGATATTTCTGTGAGAAATGTATTGTAGAATTTTAGCTTCGGCATCTTGGATTACTGGGCCATGTCCTGAATCAGAATAATTATAAAAATTATTTCAACCAGATAAAAAAGTTAAGTATAACTTAATTCATTGTTTAAAAATAATTCATATGATATATTGAAAAAGCATACTAAACACATAATAAATAAATTATTTGGAAAACTATGCAGGTAAGAAGAGATTTAAAAATGACATACAATGCCAAAAAACATTAGAGACATATCAAAGTCTATATACACTGTGTTATTTTGTTCATTAAAAATAGAAAATAAATATAGCAATAAAACAGTAACTACAACAGTAAGACAGGTAATACTTACTGAGTGTTCATGATTTGCCAGACACTGCTCTAAATGCTTAATATATGTTATTCTTAGAAGAATCCCAGCAGTTAGGTACTTTTATTATCCCCTTTTGACAGCAGAAACTGAGGCATAGGGAAAATAAATAATCTGCCCACAGTTACATAGCTAAGAAGCTGGGATTCTGACTCGGGAGCTTTTAACCACTTTTTGCTCTTAACTTACAAAAGGCTGACAATGGGGATGTTAAATAGTTTTATGTAAGTGACCAAGAGCTATTAAAAATTCACAAGAACCACAGAAGAACTTAAGAGACTTCTGTCTACACTAGTAATTCAGAAATGCTAATAACCCAGATAAAGTTATACTGAAATTTACTTGCTCTGTAAAGACAGTGAAATATATTACACAAGTCTGCAAGAGGGATGTTTAAAATATCTGATAACAAAATATTCAGAAGCAGACTAACCTGCTCTATAAAGAGCACAGGCTTTAGAATTCTGACTCATTTATTAGCTGTGTGGCCGTGAGTCTCTAAATCTCTGAGGTTATTTCTTCAGCTGTGCAACGAGGACCACGCTCCCTGCTTCACTGGGTTTTTGTGAGGACAGGTCTGTGAAGGTCCCCGCACAGTACCTGGCGGGTAGGGTAGCAGGCTTTAGTGCACAGTAGCTATGGCTACAGAACATCATTTACACGTGAGCCCCAGCTGTGCTGATAATAAGCCAGTTCACTGGACTCACTGAAGCGAACAGTCCGAGAACCTGTACTAGGCAGCTTCTCGTTAGCTTTGCTTGAATGTGAGTGCATCAAATGTCTATTCTCTTCTCTTTCAAAATAGCTCTCAGCCTCTGTTCCTTTTATGTCGTAATATTAATCTAAATGTCCAGCCCCACTGATGTGTTTCCTATCCCCTCAGCAGTGGGAGCTCATGAGAAAATATGAAGGTATAGAAGACACTTATTTACAGAGCTTTCCATGGCTCTTTGGTTAGGAGCAGGTTAGAAGAACTTAAAAAATTAGGTAATCTAGTCTCTTTCTCCTTCTGGGGCTTCTTGTTGGGTCCTGAATCTTTCTTAGCTTTTAGGATGGAGGGGAGATTCATATTCCAGAGCAGTGCCATCAGAGCTGAACACTAACAACAAGCTTCTTTTTCTGTAGAATTAAAATAAATATACAGTTTATGTTTGTATGGAAGCCTTTGGTATTTCCGTACTGTGAGTTAAAAAATCTAAATCTCAGAGGTCAAATGTTACCCAAGGTTGGTTACACAGCTAAAATAGAGTCCACAACAGAAATCAAGTTAACAGCAAAGCTGAAGATAACTTACGGAATGAAAAAAATTTCTTGTTCCAGTAAGTTTATTTCCTTTTTTAAATAGTTCTGTTAATAGCTGTGTGATGTTAAAAAATAACCCTTATATCTTTATAAAATGTTAAAAATATCTTTATATTTATCTCCTTATATCTTAATAAAATGTTAAAAAATAACCCTTATATCTTTATAAAAAGTTATTAGTACAACTCTCAGCCTTCTTTTCATTGCTAGACAAGGCTCAGGGGTATAATTTAGAAAGAAGTAGTTTATATGTATCTCTTCCACGCTGAGAACTCAAAGAACACATCCAGACAAACCAAAATGAATCTTCCTCATCATCTGACACAAATGGTTTGCTAGATTAAAAAAATTACCTACCTGGATATATAACAGCAGCTTTGACTTTTAATAACTCTTTTAGGGAGTTCATATAATCATAGAGGTCTTCAAATACCGTTGTTCCTTCTCCTAGGATGCAATCGCCAGAAAAGAGCGCATTTTCCTCTTTTAACAGTAGAGCCATATGATCATCAGTGTGGCCAGGTGTATGTATAACTCTGGTTCAAAGAAGAAAGAGTAGCAATTATGAACTCTTAGGCTTAGAAGACATTTTGGGAAGTAAATTATTCTCTATCATCTCTGGACAAGACACAAATAAAGGATGTCAACAAGTTTTTTTTAAAAAAGCTCCTTTTTCTCTTGTGGCCCTCTGAAAATTATCAGAAAATTCTCTGCTTTAGCTAAATCACACTTCTCACTCTAAAGTGCAAATTTAATATTTCTGCTACCTTTTCTTTCTTGTAAGTAATAAGCACTGATTACAACAAATTTGGAAAACAGAAAAGGCAAGTACTTAAAGGAGATAAAAATCACCAATCATTCCACTACTCAGATAGTGCTTTTATTATTTAAAACTGTATTTTTTTTCAAACACACACACACACACACACATCACTACACACATTCTTTTATGAGAAAAAACTAAGAAAAAAGCACTTTCATATGTTGCTGGTGGGAGTCCAAAATGGTAGAGCTTACATGGAGAGGAATTTGGCATCTTCTAGCAAAATTACATATGCATTAATCCTTTGACTCATCAATCCCACTGCTAGAATTTACCCTGAAAATACACCTTTACAAAAATAAAAAATATGTACAAGTTATTCATTCATACACTATTTGTAATAACAAAATAGTAGGAACATCCAGATGTCCATCCATAGGGCACTATGGATAAAGTACAGTACAGCCACACAATGGAATATTATGCAGCTATCAAAAGAGGAAGGTCTCTATGAATTCATATGGAGTAATCTGCAGGATATACTGTCAAGTGATAAGAAAGCAAAGCACAAAAGGGTGTTCATAGTATGCTCTTTTGTATAAGAAAGAATGGTAAATAAAAATATAAGCATATATTTCCTTATTTTTGCAAAAAGAAAGGGAGTATAAATAAAAAACTAATGAATATAGCTGCCTATAGCAGGTAGGCAGGTGGGGTGTAGGGAACAGAGATTCAAGCAAGAGTTCTCTGATTAGAACTTTTAACATTTTATGTTTTAACTTTTAAGCTATGTAAATATTTTATATATTCTAAACATAAAATTAAATAAAAAGAAAAAGAAAACCTTAATACTGAATATGGAAAGAAGTGAATCTTACTGTGTACTAGATAGATAACAAAGCCACAGTAACAAATGAATTAATTCAAATAAGCTTTAAATGCAATACTAAGACATCATTAATAGAATATATCTTAAGATAGGGGGAGGGTATAGCTCAGTGGTAGAGCACATGCTTACCATGCACAAGGTTCTGGGTTCAATCCCCAGTAACTCCCTTAAAAATAAATTAAATAAACAAACCTAATTACCTCCCCCCTCCAAAAAAAAAAATATATATATATATATATATATATATGAATATCTCATAAGATGAAAAAAACTGCAAAGATATCTTGAACTTTAATATGCTTATTGCTGGCAATATTATTGGTTATTATGTTTCTGAAATGAATTTGTGTTAATTGTTTGATAGGATAAACAAGTAAATAAATTGATGTGGAGAACCAAGGTTTTCACTATGGGATAAGGGAAAAATGCATATGAAATAAGGAAATTAAGGTTTGGGGTTGTTTGTTATTTGAACTGAGGAATCATGAATCATTTTTTTCCCTCGCTCTGTCTATAAATAGGCCAAGAAGCACACCTCATGAGATAAATTATAGTATAGTGATATGTCATAGTGTCTGCAATTTCTCTTCTTTTTTGTTTTGATGTATTTTTTCACCAGTTTTACTGAGATATAATTGACATACAACATTGAAGTTTGAGGTACACAAGATAATGATTTTATGTATGTCTACATTGTGAAATGATCACCATAAGTTTAGTTAACATCCATCACCTCACATAATTACATTTTTTTCCAGTGATGAGAAATTTCAAGATCTACTCTCAGCAATTTTCAAATACACAATACATTACTGCTAACTACAGTCACCATGCTGTACATTACATTCCCAGAACTTATTTATCTTATACCTGGAAGTTAGTACCTTTTGACCACCTTCACCTATTTCTCCCACCCCCTACCTCCCAATTCTTACAACTACCAATCTGTTCTCTGTTTCTGAGGGCCTGGATTTTATAGATTCTGCATTTAAGTGAGATCATACAGTATTTATCTTTCTCTGTCTGACTTAGCATAATGCCTGCCCATGTTGTTGCAAATGGCAGGATTTCCTTCCTTTTTTATAGCTCAGTAATATTCTACTGTATATATACCACATCTTCTTTATCCAGTCATCTGTTGATAGACACTTAGGTTGTTTCCATGTCTTGGCTATTGTAAATAGTGCTGCAGTGAACATTGTGGTGCAGATATCCCTTCAAGGTAGTGATTTCATTTTCTTTGAATATGGACCCAGAAGTGGAATTGGTGGATCATATGCTTTTACTTTTTAAGAGTATCAATTTTTAAATTTTAATTTTTTAATTGAAATGTCGATTTACAATGTTGTATTAGTTTCTGATGAAGAATATTAATTTTTAAAGATTTTCTTTGTATATTTATATCTTAAAAACAAAATTGAGATGTTTTAATATCTGATTTAAAATTTTTGCACTTACCACACTGTATTTTTCTGCATCATTAAATTGTTTCTAAAACGGTTTTTAGTGTTTGCAGAGCAGTCTACTATATGAGTGAATCATAATTTAATTGCCTATTGCTGGGCAGTTTTTCTCCATCAGTAATACTGAGATGAGCATCCTTAAAAACAGTATTTTTTGGCTGTTTTTCTGATTTGGTCTCAGAATTTTTTTTTTTTTTAACAGAGTAGTTATTCTATGTACGTCTCTCCTCCCTCCTCCCTCCCCCATACGTGTATGTCTGACTCACTTCAGTCATTAAGGTTTAAGCTTTCTGGTTTTTAGACTTTCTTGCTGTCACCTTTATATGTACTGCATTTTATTTCCTCTTGTTCTTTTCTTGGTGATTTGTCAGCTACCTATCCTTAAGTAGATGTAAGAAACTGAGCAAACTAACCTCCCTTAATGTCAGTTTTTCACTGAAATGTGAATAATATGTGTCTCAAAGGATTGCTGAGAGGTTCAAAGACAAGCATTTAAGTGCTCAGCATATTTGGCACAAAGTTACATGCCTAATAAATGGTAAATATTTTATTTTAGTAGTGGATAGCTAAAAGTTTAAAAGAAACATACTTTATTTTTTCTTTTACATTAAAAATTGACAGAACAAAGCAATTTTTATTGATTTCACCCTCTATTAAGATAAAAAATTTAGCACACTTATTTCCTTTGTCTTCTTCAGTTTTCAGCTTTTGTTAATAAAATTATTGTAACAGTAAAGACTTAAAACATGACAAATATTTTAGTTCAATAACCTCCATTTACATTTATATAAGGTTTATAACTATACTAACAGTAAGCTAGTTAAACAAAGAGCTAGGTGTAAATAATTTGTTCTGTAGAGAACCTGATTTCTCAGCCACATAGAGATAATCCTTTCTACTGGTTATTTTTTTTCTGTTATTACTCCTATACTTTGAATTATACTTCTGTTATTGCAGGTTTCATGTTGTTTTCCTATTTGTTTACCATTCTAACCTTACAAGGCTATGAATTCCTGAAAGGCAGGACTCCTGTCATATTCCCACTTTTATATTCCCAGTGCTTAGCAATTAGTAGTAGCTAATATTAATATATTGCTTTCCATGTGCCAGGCACTGACTTCAGGGATTTACAGGTATTATACACTTAATGCTTTTACTGGTCTGGGGTGGGTACTATTAATCTCTTCATTTTACATTTCAGATAACTGAATCACAGGAAATAGCAATAAATGTTTAATGAAATATGGTTTAAATTAAATTTTATTTAGCTTAAGAGGTCAATTATCTTTCTCTTTGCTTATTCTAAATAGCACTGCATTTTTATGTGCTTGGAATACTTTAAATACATTTTCTCAATGATGGATTTTGTGGGGGAGGGGAGGGCAAATAGAATTGCAGATTTGTATTTACTATTTAGGAACTGAACATGTATTTCTGGTTAAAGATAGTGGTTTGAACACCTCCATCTTTACTGTTCTTCCTAACACACCAATAAAATTACCATAAAGGGATTTTTTAAAAATGGCATAAACTCCCAGGGGTGAGGACAATGGACCACATCATCAAAATTTTAGAATTTAGAAAGAAGACAGATGAGTGATAAGTGACTTATCAGACATGAGAAAACTGAAGCCTAAGCTGGGGTTGGTAAGAGCTGAGGACCAGCCAGATTTACAGACACTGCAGAATTCTCCAGTCTCAGGATGTTGGTCCCAGGAATCTGGAGTAAAAGGTGAAGTGGGAGGGGAGGCTAAAACGAGGACTGGTTGAGAGTCTGCTTAACAAACATTTAGATCCTCAGATTCTCTTCCCATTTTGAGCAGTTTGACCCCACTGAGGGAGAAGACTGGAGATTTAACCTTTGAAGAGGGTAAAACACAGGCCCAGGTGGCGGTAGTGACACTATACTGAAACCAGGCTGCGTGAATCTCTAAGCCTTCTTTTCACACTCAGCTCCTAGAAAGGCTGGCAGCCAGGCTTTTATCCTACATGAAGACTCTAAGAGTCTTTTCTGGGGAATTTTACCAGCTCAGGAAGAAAGACTCTAAGATACCAGTGTGGGAAGTTCCCCAACTAAATTAAACAATTCATCTAGATTAACCCTAGAGTGAGGCTCACAACCTACAAAAGGTCTCCTCTCATTTTCAGAGCTCCCAAACAGCTGTGTAGTCTCCGTGAGAAGACATCAGTAAATACCAGATGAGCATAATTACTAGACATCTGAAGAAAGCCCCTCTCACTGAGGAGAGCAAATGAAAACAAAGTTATTTGGAGGCCAAAAATTAAAAGGAAGAAAATTACCCCCAAAACAAAAAAAAAAGCACACAACCGCCTATCCCCCAAAACTGTAATGTCCTCAGAAAGACAAAAAGTTGCAACTATGAAGGAAGAAAGGATAGTGTGAAAGGACCATTTAGGGAGCCAAAAGAGCTTCTGAAAATTAAAAATGTGAGAAGAGAAAAGAAAAACTTAATAGGATTAGGAGATAAAGCTGAAAGTATAGCAAAACCCCAAAAAGATGGAAAATGGGAGAAAAAATAAAGTTAGAGGACAAATTTAAGAGTTCTTACTAAAGGAGTTTTAGTAAATGAAACAGATCAAAACAGATGAGATAAAATAATCAATGAGCAACTTCAAGAACAATGGTTAGAACTGAAGGACACAGGTTTCCAGACTAAAAAGGCCTATCAAACAAAGACCCAGCACCATAAACTCCCTCCAAGGTGCATCGTGGTGACATTTCAGAACACAGTGAAAAAGCTCAGGAATCAGAAGGGTTTCAGATTTCTCAATCACAATATTGTAACTAGAAGGCAATGAAATGTTGCATACAAAACTGAGACTGAAAAAAGATTTTCAACTTGGAATCCAGACCCAGTGCACCTTAAATCAAATCGGATTTAAAAAAAGACATTTTTAGACATGTAAGTCCTCAAAAATGCATGTTTTTTTTTCTCAGAATGCTATTGCAGATGAGCTCCACCAAAAAAGGAGTACCAGGAAAATGATGGGGTACAGGAAATAGGAGGTTCGAGGCTAGAGAGAGGCAAAGGGTGAGTGTGAAGGGAATTGTGGGGTGACGGCAGCATCAGCCTGGTTCCCCAACTAAATGGAACCTGGGGGAAACCAGTTGGAACGCAGCAGGCTGGGAGGCTCTGAGGGAGGGAGGTTCTTCCAGAAGATGAAAGTGCGAGAATCCCTGATACACTTAAATATCCTGAGAGGAGATGTATGTAATCAGAGTTGAGTTAATGATAAGTACCTAGAAAATGATCCAAATAAAAACCAAAACAAAACAATTATTAACTGCAGGAAAGGAAAAGTAAGCACAGTTTACAACATGGTTTAGCTGCAGTGTCTATCGTTCTAATAGTGGAAACACTGAGCACTAATCTCGTCAAAATTTTGACCCCATAAGGTTGGGAGACAGGAACGTTGCCCATAAATGGGAGAAGGGGAGAAACCAATTCTAATTTTTTTTCAGAGTGGGAAATTAACAAATACCTGGAAGGAAAAATGAAGACACAGCAAAGAATCAAATAGTCCTTCAAGATTTGTTACTGTTACTGCTCCACCCTGTTTAATTTTTTTCTCCCTAGAGGTATCCATTTGCACTTCTTTGCCTAATTATTTGCATATGCCTGTATTTTTATGCACAACAAAGCCAGAGTATCACAGGTAATTCTGAATGCCTCCCTTCCTCTAGACCTCGATAAGCCTTGCTACTGACCTAAATGTATTTTCAAATTTGGTTTTGAGATTCTGGAAATCATTAACCTTTCTTTTAACGAAGAAACTTAGATTACATGATTTTTTAAGTCTAGTCTTGTATTAAAAAGCGAAATCTATAGAAAGTACACAAATAAGCTTAAATTACACACGTTAAGCTTTCCTCACAGGACCGTGTTACTACTAAGCAATTATGAACCCTCACCAAAAAGATGTGTAATTGCCATTAACAACTAAAGGTGCAGTATTTCCACAAGCAACTCTAACAAACCTTTAAAAGCCAGATAGTTTCACTACTACTTCATCTATCCCAGAGCATAGAAAAAGAAGGAAAACTTATGACTCTCAAATCTGATAAAGGCTGCACAAAGAGAAAACTACCACCCAATCTTACTAATGCATATTGTTATTAAAATCTTAATTAAAATATTAACAAACAGAATTCAAAAGCAAATTTAAAAATAATGACATTGTGATCAAGTAAAATTTGTTCAAAAAATGCAAGGGTGTTTCAGAATTGTAAGAGCTCTGAAATTAATAATAAAGCTATGGAGAAAAGTAAGGCCATCTCCCTAGACACTACAAACACATTTGACAAAATCCAACTCTTAAATAACAGTATTTAAGAAAACTGAAATGATTATAACTTAAGAGTTTCTCCTTTGCCAAAAAAAAAAAAAAATCCTTAATATTAAATATTGAAATGTAAAGCCTTTGAAAAATCTACTAAAAATGTAATAGAAAGTACAAGAACATGAGATACTAGCATAATGGGAGCAATTATTTTTGAGCGGCATTGAGAACTGTCATTAAAAACTATTAAGCTTTTATGGTTTCTAAGTGTATGCTTTATGTATTGCAAACAATTACAGTATTATAGCTGTACCAGCAGCAAGGTATTAAAGAGATGTTAGAAATCATGTCTTTTCTGATTAAACCCACTACAATCTGTTAATTAAAGTATTCAATGTTATGTGAAAATGATTCTAGGGGGTATATATCCAGCAACTATAAAAATATGAAGTCAATATACAGGATGGGAAAAAAATTGCAAATCATATATCTGGTAAGGAATTAATATCTAAGATATAGAACGAACTTGTGCAACTCAACAGCAAAAAAACAACCCAATTAAAAAAAATGATCAAAGACCTGAATAGACATTTTTCCAAAGATATACGAAAGACCAACAGGGACATGAAAAGATCCTCACCATTACTAGTCATTAGGAAATGCAAATTAAAATGACAATGAGATGTCATCTCAGCCCTGTTAGACGGGCCATCAGCAAAAAGAGATAACAAATGCTGGCATGAATGTGGAGAAAAGGAAACCCTTGTGCACTATCAGTAGACTTGTAAATTGGTGCAGCCACTGTGGAAAACAATATGAAGTAATATCAAAAAATTAAAAATAGTACTACCATGTGATCCAGCAACTCCACTTCTGGGAATATAGCCATAGGAAATGAAAACACTAACTGGGAAAGATATTTGTACCCCAATGTTCATAGTAGTGTATTTATAATAGCCAAAACAAGGAAACAACTTAAGTGTCCACTGATGGAAGAATGGATAAAGAAGTTGTGGTGTGTACACACACACACACACACACACACACACACACACACACACACACAGGAATATTATTCAGCCATAACAAATGAGGAAACCCTACCATGTGTGACAACATGGATGGACCTTAAAAGCATTATGCTAAGTAAAATGAGTCAGACAGAGAAACACAAATACTGCGTGATCTCACTTATTTGTGGAATCTTCAAAAAAGACAAAAAAAATCAAGCTCATAGAAGAGATCAGACCTGTGGTTACCAGAGGTGTGGGGGGGGGGACTGGAGAAAGGTAGTCAAAAGGTACAAATTTCCAATTATAAGATAAATAAGTACTGGGCATATAGTGGACAATATGAATACTAAAATTAACACTGCTGTATGATAAATAAAAAAGTTATTAAGAGAGTAAATGAAGAGTTCTTATCACAAGGAGAAAATTGTTTTTTCTTTCTTTTCTTTTTATTGTATCTATATGAGATGGTGGATATTAGCTGAACCTACTAATATAATCATTTCATAGTGTATGTAAATCAAACCATGGAACAACTATGTGGGTGTGGGTATGTATCTTATATTATGGACAGTCTTATGAACAATCACACACAGAATGCATTTATAAGTAGAATCCAATTTTTTTTTTAATCTACAAAAACTCATTTGGAGAACCATTCTGTTTCAGAGCCTGCAAACTGTCTTATCTGTCAATGTGCTTGCAAGACCTCCTTTATTATTTGCCTCCCACTCTTCACACCAGAACTCGCTTTAGATTTTCTTTTGATATCTTCTAGGCTGAAGGCAATAGGATTTCTTAAATCAGGGAATCAGAAATTCCAATTCTCCAGTCACCTGGGTGGCTAATGCTTTAATCTGCATAAAAACTGCATTAAAATTCACTTCACATAGGCAGGGGGAGAAGAGGAAATGACATCAGAGGTGCTTTACTAAAGATCAGAGGCCTTGTAGCTGTGGCCTTCCCATTCATCAGGTAGAGCATTTATCTAGTTCTGCCACCTCTGTGATAGAGCAGACTTTATAAGGATGGCTCTCTCAGAAAATTTGAAACAGCCAACAAAAGCTGTCAGGTTGACTTTTCTCTGAGACTGAAGGTTACAACCAGAACCAAATCCTTACTGAAAAACCTTGATAACTTTCTACACTTTACTAGGATGCTTGGTGGGTATTATCTCTATCTCTATTGTATTTTTTTTTCTTCCAAATTTGGCAAGCAGACAAGATCTTTGAGGTTAAAACCTAATCTGATTAGATGTGGTGGGTCAGGGGAGAGGGAGCGAGAAGAGTGAGGAGGAGGAGTCAGCTTCTGTCTTAGCAGAAAAAAACTTCAGTACAGAGAAGCAGATATTCTCAAGTCACAAAGCAAGTACAGATTGTGGGGAACCACATTTAATTTGGTTTTAAAAGTTAACAAGTTTGCAAGTGACAGAGCACGCGCTCTGCATGCAAGAGGTCCTCGGTTCATTCCCCAGTACGTCCTACAAAAATAACCTAATTACCTCACCCCCCACAAAAACAACAGACAAATACAATAAAGATAAAATCAAGCCCATTAAAAAAAAGCAATCATAAAAAAAACCAAAAATGAGTTTGAAACACCTTTTTGAATCCCTCAGATAGGTCGTGGGGGATTATGGGTCTGACCTGAAACGTATTTACTTCAGCTATGGGTCACCTTTTGGAAGTTAGAGCACGAGAAAGCCCTGAATTTAACCGTTGGGTAGGATCCCTAAATCCCCCCAAGCAGGAAATGTTAATCTATTCTTTTAAAATTTAAATTTTTTTCGAAAAAGGTAATCATAGTAATGCAGGAAAACAGATGTGGGGTGTGAGGAGGGCTGAGTCCCAGGTCTCAGTTGAGTGTGGGTCCTTGGCTTCGCGCAGGAAAGAATTCAAGTGCGAGCCACTGTTGAGCAAAGGTAGATTTATTTAGAGAGATACATACTGCATAGAGTGTAAGGCAAGAGAAAGGCAAGGAAAGAGGTGTGGGAATTGGGTGCTCAAGTTAAAGTAAAAGTAGGTCCACACTCCATAGACAGAGGGCCGTCTCCAAAGGGGAGAGAGTGAAAAGGGCCACTAGGCCTGGTGCTGTCACTATTTATGCTCTCAGTAGCTTCATGTGCCTACAAGTGGGATCAATCCAACTGCCCTGGGGAAGGGGCTGGGATTCCCAGGGACTGGGCCACCACCCATCCTTTGGCCTTTTGTGGTTAGCCTTGGGGCTTTCATGGCGCCTGTGGGCATGTTATTTGATCCCGCTGTTACAATGAGCATATAATAAATATCAAGGTCTATTAGAAGTCAAACCTCTTAATCCTCAAGACCAACTAGGAGGTGACTCTTCCACCATTTTGGTTGCTGTCATTCCTTGAGTGGCTGGGCCCTGCCCAGTTCCCTCCTGTCTCAATAGCACAGGGAACTATATTCACTATCTTGTAGTAACCTATAATGAAAACGAATATATGTATGTATATGTATGACTGAAACACTATGCTGTACACCAGAAATTGACACAACACTGTAAGTGCACTATACTTCAATAAAAAAAAGGTGATCAATTAATTCAAACAAATCATTTAAAAAAAGGCAGATAGAAAAGCTTTTTCTTTTGTCATGTTTCTCAAGCAACCCATTTTCTCTTCCCAGAGTAACCAGTGTTACCAGATCTTTTGTATCCCTCCTGAGATACTTTCACTCATGCAAGCAAATATGTAGAAATCTTCCTTACCCTTCTTTTTAAAACACATATATACATTGACACCCCTCACCCCCCGCCCTTCCTGGCTCAAGGACATTTACTTACCTTAGAGTGGCGCCCTCAGTCTTAATCACATCTCCATCTTTCACATAAATGTACTGCTGCTCTCCATCTCCTATAATTTCCTCTCTCCTGGGATTCCGTGGGAGTTTTTTAATGCAATATTCAGTGTCTAGTCACAAAACACGTAAAAGATATTGTCACACTTTAAATGATAATTCAGCCTTTTAAGAGATCAATTTTCATAGAGCTGACTTGTGAAAGGCTACAAAAAATATTAACATTTAGAGGCAATAGAAATGGGATGAATTATAGCAGCGTATATCTGGGATGGTAACTGTTCCTGCTGTCTCAACGACAGAGATTTTTATTCTTTTATGCCCCTCTAGGTCTCTATAAAAGCCTGTGTGTTTTTCTAGTCATTCCTATTTTATACAAAAACTTGAAAGTCACTCTTCATAATTTCAGCTAGCTTTGAGATTGAGATGGGTGTTGAAGAGGCAGGAATACAGAATCCAGGAACGTTTCTCTATTGAGATGCCTAACACATAGTAAAAAAAAAAAAAAAAAAAAAGTCATGGCATCATGCCAATAGCTAATAATAAAAGGATGATAACATAAAGTTCTTTCTGTGAATGCTGAAAAGAAGCCCCAAACCTGGGGCTAAGATATTAAACCATTAAAATAAATGTAACGCATATTACCCTCACTGACACAAAGAAAATCATTAATTAACCAGTCAAATAGCTAACTGGCAATGATCTAACCAGTATACTATGTACAGTAACTACAAGCACCAAGACATCAAAGTGCTGAAACACTGTCATAATTGGGGAAATAGAACACAAACAGGCAATAATTAGAGAACTACACTCGGTACCATTTAATGGATACCAAATGAACAACTGAGCTAATAAAAGCAACAGGAGTTTAGAGAAAGGAGAAACAATTAGGAAAGGATTCATAAATATGATAGAACTTGCGGTACAACTTACAGGGTGAGGAGGATTGGGAAGAGTTCAGAGAAAGACCTGCAGGTAAGGGGAACAGCATTAGTAAAGGCATAGAAATGAGGACGAGTGTGGCATCTGTGCAAAACACAATGCTACGAACTTGTCTAATGCAAAACACTGGCTAGGAAGAGGGGCCTCTCAAATAAAGAGGAGAGGGGCAAATAGGATAAGCTCAGATCATGGAGGGCCTTAAGATGCCTTTCATAGAGCAGAAGAATTTAAACTTCAGTGGGGGGAGGGTACAGCTCGGTGGTAGAGTGTGTGCTCAGCATGTACGAGGTCCTTGGTTCAATCCTCAGTACCTCCATTAAAACAAATAAATAGATAAACAAACAAATCTAATTACCACCCCCCTGCAAAAAGAATAAATTATTAAAAAAAAAAACTTTATCACACGTGTCTACCGTGCACTCTTTAGTAAGAAAATGAAATAGTGTTAAAAGGTCAATTAGTCTGGCAGTTGTAGGTGGGGGGATTGTAGGGGGAGCGATCAGAAAGACCAGGAGGGGATGACTGCAATAACCCAGCTAGCAGGTAACCAGGGCTAGTGTTGTATCAATGGAAATACGGAGGGAGAAAAAGACATTCAGAGGAAAATTGGCAAGGCATAGAAATCTGGCTGGTAGGGAGGATAAAGGAGGTAGAAATACTGCAAATATAATAAAAACAAAATAAAATGACAGCAACTAGACCTTCCCTCTCCAGCCCCAAACTCCACTATTTTTTATCTTTGAGGCTGAAGCAAAAATAATATGCTATTCGGGGACTGACATTACAGAATAAGGCTGTCTTCATTATGGAGTGAGATAGTGAGGTTTTTTGTTTTTATTTTTAATCTGCGTAATTTTATCTTTCAGTAAAGAGGTGGAGATATTATACTTCTAGTTATGAAATCTTTTCAAAAAAACTCAATTACCTCAAAATTAGAAAATAAATGTCATCCTATAAAAATAACTCCATTTAAGTTTTTAAAATTATATGCAAATATGAAAACACTTATATTCATGACAGCAACTTATATAAGAGCAAGATGGAGAAGGGCATGCTGAAAGCAATCATATAATAATAATAATTTTTAATAAAAGTTTATCAAGATATAATTCACAAACTATAAAATTCACCCTTTTGAAATGTACAACTCTGTGGGTATTTTTTCCAGTACAAAGACTTGTATAATCATAATCACTGTATAACTTTTGAACATTTTCAAAACACTGTACCCAGTGGTACTCATTCCCTATTCTTACCTTCTCCCAGCCTCCTGGCAACCACTTACCTACTTTCTGTCTCTATCATATAATTATTTTATCAGAAGGAAACCCTCATTTGTTAAGGTTTAAATATTAGATTATAACATCATTGCTGATACTAATTATTTAAGTTCATACAAACATGTAATATTGTTCCTGTATAATACTTTCCAATAAAAACACACTTTAATTGAATAGCATAGAAACAAATATTTGACTTCTAGGACTAGAATGTTAAATACATGGCAAAGGCCCAACTTCAGCTGCAAAATAATGATTATCAAATAACAAAATATATTTTGTAAGGTTTAGTCAAAAACTAACCAAAACAGAACACTTAAGCAGCCTGGGGCTGTACAGTTCTCATGTCTAGTAAAATTCTGGCTCCCTGTAAGTCACCAGGAGTTGCTAAATCATACACTGATTGTAATTTAAAATTCTGTAAGCAGGTTGCTTCGGAGTTACTGTATCTTCCCATAGAAATCTTATAAATGGCATTCATAATTTTGGTCTGGCCTGTAAAAACACAGGTTGTTAGTGCTGTCAAGTAGTTGAAAAATTTCTGCCATACTAATAATTCAACAAAGTTATAAAAAATTAAACTAATAATTAAAATATGGAACAGAAATTATAAAGCAAAACAGAACAAGAATGCTAATGATTAAGGATTTAGAGAATGAAGAAACACATGGAACTTTTGCGGGGAGATTCTGACCATTACCTCTGTATAATTTCAATGTGGAATAACTCAAGGTTTGCATATAGCTGGTCCAGCTTCAATAAAGTTCAGAATGAAACACAACCAGCCACTTCTTAAATAAAGTATGAAAGTTTTAGTGGCTATAAAACAGTGTCAAATTTCTCCCTGATTTTCTTTAAATCAATATATTAGGTAATCTAGTATATAAGTATTATTTTGTATGGAACCCAAAACTATTTTAATTTTTACTTTAAAGAAAGTGGGTGAGATGTCCATTAAGAGGTGAATGGATACACAAATGGTGGCACGTTCCTACCATGGATTACTATACTACTTCACAGTAAGAAAGGAACAAACTACTAATGCAGGAAACATGGGTGAATCTCAAAAACATGATGCTGTGTGAAAGGACAGAGTGATTCTGGATCCCTATGTTACGGGCAACTTTGGAACACAGGCAAAACTAATCTACAGTGAAATGAAGCAGATGAGTGGTTGCTGGAGGTGGAGGGGGAAATCACTGCAGAGAGGGATGGGGGGGCCTCTTTTTGGGGAGGTGAGAATGTTCTTTATCTTGATTGATCATATAGGCGTTTGCCAAACTATACACTTAAAATGGGTACATTTCATGTATGTAAATTCAGGCTCAATAAAGCTGATTTATGAAGGAGAAAAAGGGGGCCATAAACATTTTAATTTTGCAAATTGGCTCTCATGCTAAAGAAGCTGACCAAAGCTAATTAAGGAATTTTGCCATAGTGTTTTTTTTTTTTTTTTTGCCAGTTTTTTTTCTTTAATTTTTTAGTGGGCAAGGGGAGGTAATTAGGTTTCTTTGTTTATTTTTGATGGAGGTACTCGGGATTGAACCCAGGACCTCATACATGCTAAGCACGCACTCTACTACTAAGCTATACCCTCCCCCTGCCATAGTTTTTTAATTCACAAAATGGAATGATAGACAAGAGAAAGAAAGGTGAGGAAAAGTCTGATTGATAGAGAATGATTTCCTGTGCCAGGCAGTCCCCTTGGATTGGGAGGAAGGAGGTTAGAGGGGTAGGTAGGCAGGTTTTTACAGTGGTCAGCCTGGTGATGCTGGGTGCTGTAGCTGAGAATGTTCTGGTGTCCCAATTATAGTCTCAAGAATTAAAAAGAAGGTAATTAAAAATGTTAAAAAATATTAGTTGAATGCCTACGTACATTCTTTTTGTGAATGAATGTTCTTAACCTCGTCTTGCCTGGACATGCCAAACATACCCCCATTCCAGGGTCTCTGCCTTTGCACTGCCCTCTGCCTGGAGTGCCCTCCTCTCAGATACCTGTAGGGCTCACCCCCTCTCCCTCCACCCTGGATATAACACCGGTGATTGCCTTATGTTATAGAAGACGTGAGGCCACGTTTAGAACATGGACAGTAACAGCATCCGCCTCACAGAACTCATGAGAAGTTTTCACGCAGGGCCGGGCACAAGGTGGATGCTCAGCAGTAGTTAGCCATTATGCAATCTAAAATAGTCATTGTTACACAAACTAAATTAAAACTGACCTTCATCACTGCGCAAAGGGGAAAAATAAGAGGGAGGAGTTATGAAACAGAAAATAGGACTTTTCCTTTCCTCTCTTGTTAAAGTTGGGGACAGTATTCAAGTTATGTTCATTTCTAAAAGTACCATTTAAATATAATGTATTCAGTACATGGTTTACTAGCTTACTTAGCTTTGCTAACTGAATTAAATTATTCCAAAAACAGTTTTCTTCAATGAGCTTAATGTTTTCTGTTTACCATTATTGATGTTTTTACAAATATCAGTTATGCCTCCAGTGTGATCACGGTGCCAGTGGGTCACTATGATTTCCTGGATTGCTGTGTTAAATTCAGTTAGAGCCTGCTTTAAGCAGCTGATATATTCTGGAATTGCTGGTTCTCCAGTGTCAATGAGGATTCTCCTGAAAATTAAAAGATAATCACACAATTGGAGCACAGAGTTAATAGCAGCATATTTCTCACTCATAAATTACAGTACATTTAAGAAACTGCATAAATTATTTTGCTTCCAACATGCTTGAAAACCAGCTGTATCAGCTTAACTGTAATAATCTCACCTTAAGAAAGCTCTTTGAAAAAACTTATAGCTAAATATAAGCCTGAACAAGGAATATTAGCAATAATATTGAACATTTACACAGCACTTAAAAGAAATACGGCACTGTTCCAAGGACTTTTCATATTTTAACAATTATATTCTTCAGAACAACCTTGCAAGGTGGGCATTTCATTCTTTTATCCAGAAATTAAGTACCTCGCTCAAGGTTACTCTGCGAGGAAATGGCAGAACCAGGTATTCTGGCGCCAGATCTGCCTTCAAGATCTTTTACAGTATCTTCAATATATACAAAATCTTGTAGTAGCTCATGGTGAAATGAATATGTGTAAATTCATGTATGACTGAAAAATTCTGCTGTACACCAGAAATGGACACAACATTGTGAACTGAGTATAACTCAATAAAAAAAATATTTAACAGTATCTTCAAATGTCTCAAAGATATCAAAGAATCTGATTCAATGGTGTCCCTAAGGAAACCAACTCATCTGCACAATGTACAAAATGGATCCTTGATGTGTTTCATGGGCTCCTTACATCAAAGTGAAGGCAGCAGGGATGCGTGGGGAAAATGTCTGAGCTGCTTTATTTCTTTACCCAGACAACCTTATTAGTTGTACTTATGGTTCTGAACCTTCCTTTGACAGGAGAATGTGGTTAGCACATCAAGGAGGGAGCGGTCAACAGTGTAAGAAGATAATGAAGTTCAAATAAGATGGGAATGGAAAAATGCCACTGGGTTTAGTGATACAGGAGCCACCTGTGATCTTTGTGGAACAGACGGATACCAATATCAGAACCTCTTACTTGGACCCAATTAAGACTCATTGCTGATTACCTGACATCTACTTATACAGCACGGCAGTAGCACCTGTACATTAACTTGTTCTAGCTCAACTGTATGGGCTCATGATCATCCTCAGCTCTCACCATTCCACTCCACGAGTTCATGTGAGTGGCAGCATAAAGCAGTACGAGACTGAAGACTGAACCTGCTCTTCCCTCAATCAGTTTCAGGTTCTCTAAGTCTTTCAGCACCAGCGCTTTGCCATGCTGAGTGTGATTCTAGTGTTTAAGGATATAGTGTTTATTTTTCATACAACATGGCCCCTAAAGTTGGCAAGCCCACTTCTTCATCTGGTTTTCAGACAGAACCAGCCATCTGTTTCATCGCTGGAAGAAAAGCAGGCTGTGTTGAACTCACTGAGAGACAGTACACTCATCTTCAACACAGTGTTTTCACGACTTTCTAGGGTAGTTTTAACAATATGCTATTTTCATCTTAGGTACTGACTTTAGAACTCGTTTAAGATGACACACTGAAGAGAGAAGAGAATACCCATGGACTTCCTGGGGTCTCAGCCAACCCAGACTCTGTGCTAGATGTCAGGTGTTTTTCGTGCTTCACTTTCTATCCTCCTAGATCCTGGAGGCACCTAAAGCTCTGACCCTGCCTTGTTTACCCCGGACTTAACTTTTTACCTGCTTGACTTGCTGTATTTCCAGTTCCCCATCCTGCTGTTTCCAAAACTATGATCTACTAGAAAAAGGCAAATACAGTAGATACTTCAAATGAAACCCCAATAAAATATACTTATTAAGCTGTTTTTAGTAGTCAGCTGTATTTTATTAATTTTAATACGTCTCAACTGCACAATTAAATTCTGTGCTCAAGGGGAACTGAATCTTATTTTATTGTCTAGAGTATACTAAAGACTAAGTACTATATAAAAATAGCTCAACCCACTTACTGTGCAGTAAATCACATATGCCCGTTTCTGCATAATTCCACTAAAACAGAATGCAGCTGAACAAGAGAAAACTCTTAGAAATACAGACAAGTTATTCCATCTGCAAAATAACTTAAGGCCACACAATAGTAACGAAAAACAGCTCCTCTCTCCCAAGGGCTAGGGGTCTCTTTTGGGTTTCACAGCAACCCTGCCCTCTACTGCTGATTTAAGAAAAAGGCCTCAGCACACGAATCGCTTTTGCGAAAGGAAGTTATGCTCTGGGCCAAACACCAGTGAAAAACCAGCGGGTGCAAAGTAAACGCTTTCCTGGATTCGTAACAACTGCAGGAGATCCTAGTTTCTCAACAGCTTAACATGCTCATCTTGGCATTAACATCAAGCAAAGTAAATTGGGTCTCAAAAACAGGATTTTGTTTTTCTCCATCAGTCATTTGTAAGTCAGCTGACCACCTGGGGTGGTCGTGATTTAGGGGCTGTCCTGAGTCGGGGCGTCGGCCGCCGTGCGGTGCCTGGTGCTCGCGCACAGCTTCTCCGACCGCGGTGAGTAGTCGTCGCAGTCTCACCTCCGCGCGTCCTGCGGGCCGCTGTGTAATCGGGGTTAAAGGGGACGTTTACCTGGAGCCAGTCCCCACCAGGTAGGTGTTGGTGCCCTGCAGGGTCATGGGACCCGGGTTACAGCCCAGGACGCGAACCACCCGACTGGACAGCCGTTCGACCCGCTGCAGTGCGGCAGCCATCTCTGTCTCTGCCGCGCAGGCGGATGGAGGGCGGAACCAGCAACAAGACCCGGGGCGGGGGCGGAGGTCACGTGACGCCGCGCGAGCGGAGCGGGAGGGGAAATAGCTAGCTGTGCTGGGGGCGGGGCCAGCGGTCACCGGACGCCACGGGGAGGGGCGGAGCGAGGGGAGGGGGCGCAGAGATGGGCAGCTGTGCCGGGGCGGGGCTAGAGGTCACGTGACGCTGCCCGGGTTTCGCGGGCCGAGGCGCAAAGGAGTTCGGCCGCGCGAGGCTTGAGGGGGCGTGAGGCGACGCTCGAATTCTGTCAGCGGGCTCTATCGCCTGTCACAGAGCCTGGTACATTCTTTGGAGTTTGTGTCCAGGCAGGCGAGTTCATCCAAGTGGGTGATAGACATTTTAACCTGGGAAGTCTTGTGATGGAGCAAAGGGCAGGCAGGTTTGGGGTTAGGCACTGAGTTCAGTCTCCGGAAGGGTTGCTCGTCAGCTTCTCGGGTGATGGTGGGGGGTGTGTGTGAGGAGTAGCGCGCCTTTTATAATAAATAGCAGTAACGAACGTTTACTTAGCGTTTACTGCGGTGCTAAGCGCTTTTTACAACCACTATCATTTGCTCTAAACATTATCCCTTAGCTTTTTTTGGTTTGAAATTAGGATTTCCCTTGTGCTTTTCATCACCATTTCATTTAATAAATTGCCACGCTCTTCATTTAGTAGGTGAAGAAATGGGTGCAACAAATAATTTAAAATTTAAGTGACTTGAGTAGAGTCGTGCAAAGTGACAATAGACACTAGCAGAAGAGCAGGAACAGAGGGTCGTGATGAACTTGGGTTAGACAAGTAGAAACTGAGGTGATTGTGGGATATCCCTGTAAAGAAGTCAGTAGACAGATATGTGGGTTGAGCTGAGAAGAAAGTTCTAGGCTACAGATACAAAACTGAGTCTTTGTGAATATGTTTAGCAATATGATTTGAAGTTTAAGTTCTTCCCCCAGAAATAAGACCAATGATTTTTACATTCTGTTCAGTTACATTTAACAATAATTTATCATCTACCTATAAGGTATTGTAGATGTATGGGGGGGTGTTAAAATGAATAAGATGGTCAGCTTTCTAGAGGCTTATAATAGGAAGGAGTTGTACATGATCTTATTTTAAAGCATATGTGGGTAAGTCCTAGAGAAGTATAGTTAAAGTGATGGGATAGCAAGGAGGAAGGGAGAATCAAATTGACTAGGAAGATCCAGGGACGCTTAAAGGTGTGGATTTTGAGCTGATTTTTAAAGAGCTGATAGAACTTTAACAGGAAATGTAGGTGGAAGGGCATTCTAGATAGTAAATAACCTTGAGCAAAGGCT
This sequence comes from Camelus bactrianus, assembly GCF_048773025.1. Lineage (NCBI taxonomy): Eukaryota > Metazoa > Chordata > Mammalia > Artiodactyla > Camelidae > Camelus > Camelus bactrianus. The sequence goes on from NC_133567.1 coordinate 13,233,173, forward strand.
TGGAAACAGAACTGTAGTGTTTATTTTAGGAATAGAAACCAACAACCATATATTCTTGAGGCACAGGGTTTGAGAAGGTACACAGTTTGAAAAAAGTAGGTCTAAGTTAATGATATATTGTAAATTCTTTATCAGTATTTCAGGTTCAAGAATCTCTCTCCTTTTCAAACATGAATTGTCTGCTTGGATATGCTGTGTGGCAAATTGCATTTTCTTACAACTTAATTGATAATACAGTCAAAGCTTGTAACCTAGGCAGCCTATAAAAGGAGCCATGTAATTCCTTCCCCGATGTGACAGTTTTAAAGGGGTGTCCTGTTGTCACAACTATATGGACTCTGTTATCACTGGATGAGAAATCGCATATATGACTAACAGGTGATTTCAGCTTCATTTTAGTTTCGATCTTAAAGGTTCACACACCCCTTATTATCCTTGCTTTCAGTGAGGAAGAAATAAAAGATTCCCAAGATGAAGATTCTCTGGAAGGGTCTTTGAGTTAAAGAAGGCTTTTTATACTTGAAAGGTAAGTCTATAACAAGTGTGTTAAATTTGATTGACAAGGGAAAGTTTGTTGGTTTGTACTTCAGGTATCTTCTTTATTGTGAAGAGATCATATGAGTTCAGCAGGAAAGGGTTGTGTATTTTGGCTGGCATCCAGGTAGCCAGACAGCTGGGCTGACCTCTGAATGTGATTGGATTGAAACTGTCCGATTAAGTCAGTAAGTATCATGAATTCTCTATGTCAAATTTTGTAGGTGGCATTATTTCTCCTAAGGTGGTATTGATCAGTCGTAGGAATAAAGATGAACTATCTTTCATACAAGTTATACAACTATGTGGTCACTGAAAGAGTTGCATGCCCCCCCCCCTTTTTTTATGAGAGCTTCTATATTTATTACGTACTTTGCTTTGTAGTTTTCTTTCCAGTTGGTGTTATGTTCTGCTTCATTGAATTAGGAATTTAGAAGATGCCAAATCAGATTAGTTTATTGAGTTTATTAGTTTATGTTCTGTCAATAATGCAATTTCTAAGTTTATTAGAAATTATTATTTCCAATCTTGTAAAGCTTGATCCAAAATGGCTAGTGTTTTTCTTATCCATGCCAGGTAAAGGAAGCTCTCTTTGTGGTGAGAGCAATTAAGAAATGCACACATATTGACACAACGTTGTAAAATGATTATAAATCAATAAAAAATGTTAAAAAAAAAAAAGAAATGCACACATGGAGTGCTTAGTTATTATAGTCTGTAATTTTAGGGAAATTATCTATAAGGTCTACCTCGTTTTAAGACGCAAACATGCGGAGTCGGGGTAGGGGCACGGTCAGCCCTGAAACACAAGGGGCGCGCGCGAGGGGCGCGCGCGCAGCGAAGGCAGAGGTGGGACCCAGGCGGATATATTCAGAGACGCGTCCAACAAATAAATAAGGCAAGTCAGGAAGGGGCTGAGGTGGGTGCAGGCAGGGGAGGGAGCTGTGAAGGGGCAGGCAGGGCTCCAGAGGTCACAGCTGAAGATGCAGGTATGTGGGGCGTGGGCCGTCTGGAGCCTAGGACCAGAAGGAGGGAGGGCATGACCTGGAGGGAAGAGGAGAGGACAGGGAGCAGGGGTAGGGGAAGGAGTTCAGCACTTCGGAGGGGGAGGAGGTGGAGACCGAGGACGGGCTCCAAAAGAAGTGACGGGAAAGCTGCCGACAGGGGGCTCCCCCTCCCCCAGAGCGCCACACCTTCCTGGGGGTACTTTGCTTTATTGTGCTTCACAGATATTCATTCTTTTGTTCTATCGTCCTTTTTTCTTTCTATCTTTCTCTCTCTTTCTCTTTTTTACTAATTGAACGTTTGTGGCCACTCTGGGTCAAACAAGTCTACCAGGGAAATTCATGGCCTACTAGATTGGAAAAACTCAGTTTTTTTAAAAGTTATTTTTTCCATTTTGTTGGCCACAACGTTCTTGACAGGAAAAGTATCAATAATGAACCTTTTTTTTTTTCCTCTGTAAGAAGAGTGAGATATCTTTTAATATTATTCTGAAGACCTTTAAACAAAATACTTATAAGTGGTAAAATGACAAGAATGCTGTAAGTATTAGGTTGTGTGTGTTTTTAAGTAAAACTTTCCCCTCCTGGTTTTTAAAGTAATAAATGTTCTTTGTAGGACATGTAGGGTGTTAGTCGGCTCAGGCTGCCGTAACAGAATACTATACACTGGGTGCTAAAACAACAGAAATTAATTTTCTCACAGTTCTGGAGTTTGGAGGCCCAACATCAGGGTGCTAGCAGGGTTGGTGTCTGGTGAGGCCTCTTTCTTTGGGTTGCAGATGGCTCCTTTCTTCCTATGTCATGTGGCCTTTCCTCTGTGTGTGTTTGGGGGTGGGAGGGGGCGAGATAGATCTCTGGTGTCTCCTCCTATTCTTATAAGGACACCACTCCTATTGGACTAGGGCCCTATCTTTGTGACTTCTTTTAACTTTATTACCTCCTTAAAGGCCTGTCTCTAGATACAGTCACATTGGGGGTTAATACTTCAACATGATGACTATTGGGGAGAAACTATTCAGTCTATACATATAGAAAAGCATGAAGAAGAAAAAATCATCTATAAGACCATTAATTCCCCAGATAAAACCACTGTTAACATTTTTTTTGGTATTTCTCCAGTTATATTTCTGTTGCATTTTCAAAGCTTGGCAATTATAACGTAGTATTTTTTCATTTAACATTCCTTTAAGTTGTAGATTGCAAACTCAGATGCTTGTAAGTGTCAGGCAGACAGGCAAGGAATAATGATAACTAACATTTGTTAAGCCCTAACTGTGCCAAATAGGTTTCCAGAGGTTTATGTGTATTATATATGTTATCTCTTTTAACCTTCACAACAACTCTGTGAGGTATATACCATTATTATCTCTACATTTCAGATGAAGAAAATAAAGCATAGGGAGGTAAAACAACATATTTAAGGACACACAGCTAGTAGGTAGCTGCATTAACATTGAGGCCTAGCTGTTGAAGTGACTGAAGTGGGGTGGCTGGCTACTGTGGTGAACTTGAGAGAGCATGTCCCATCTGGGGGGCACCACTGCTCATGGAGGAATGGTAGTCTAGTGTAGTAGATCTTTGAGTTTTTTGATAGCCTTGAAAAATCTGAATTTTTATATGAAATGATGGCAATTAGGAAAACTAAAAAGTAACAGTTAAGTCAGATTTCATCTGCAGATTACAGTTGGCCTGTATTTATAAAATAGCATTCTTAGTAGTAGTATCTACCTCCTAAGTGTGATGTGAGAATTAAATGGGGGAATTTTGTATACAACATGTAGCTCAGTAGCTGGCATGTAGCACTAAGTAAATGTTAGCTATCATCAGTAGCACAAATATTTTCTCCAGTCATCAAAATTCTTTATAAGTATCACTATTGTTTTTATTTTGAGAAATTATGTAAGTAATACATTGGTACATGACTGTTGTAAAAAACTCAAACAATATGAGAGAATGTTTAAAGGACTGAAATTGCATTTGCTTCCTACCCCTAACTCCCTAGTCCTCTCCTTATAGAATTAAAAACCACATATGCTGTGCTTATCCTTCTGGCATTTGCGTTTTTTTTACTTAGTATGTCTTAGAGATCTTCCAAAGTCAGTTTAGACAAAGCTACTTCATTGTTTTTAAAGGTTGCACGGTGTATTCTTTAGTATGGATGTACCATAATTTATTGAACTAGGCTTCTCAATTGTCATTTCAGTTTTCAATTTTTTACTGTTATAAAAAAGAATCTGCAAAGAGCATATATTGCTCTTTGCGCACATTGGTAAATATTTCCCTAGGGGTTTGATCCTCGGATGAAATTGCTGAATCAAAAGTATATTAAGAATTTTCACAGTTACTGTACTTTTGTTAAATGTATTTTTAGTATCTTTGTAATATTCATTTTATGAATCTACTGATATTATCAATTCCTTATGTTGACACATTTAGATTTTTTTTCCAATTTTTTGCCACTATAAATGGTTCTGTGATAAATATCTTTGTAAGATATGTTTTTAAAAAGATAAATAGTCTGAGAGGAAGTTATCAACTAGTAACTATATTTCTGAGACTTTACTTTCTGGGAGCTATTATAAGAGTCATATTAATTGGTAATATATTATTTTTAGGAAAAATAGAGCTTTGATAAAGGCCTGGCCTAGGGTTTTTAATATTATACTCAAGATTTTTAGATTCTTTTATATGTTTCATTTTAGGTGTTGTCATCTAATGAAGAACACTGAAACAGCAGATTGAATAAAGCCTTGGAACAGCTAGATTAGAGGTTTAGAAAAGAAAGTTAAAATTAGTCACTTTGGTTTTTAGTGTTCCAACTTCATAATATTTATTCTTTATTCTAAATAGATTTAGGGAGTAGAAGTTAAAATTCAGTGCTATACCAAAGGAAGCACTTATATTTGTTATGTTTTTTTTTTCTTTTTGTATGAGAGAAGAAGGTAGATAACCAAGAGATATAGTGATTTATAATGAAATATACTAAGTTGAATTTTGTGATGTCAGTTCTTGGCATTATAATCTATATAGCTGATTTAATTGTGGACATCTGGGTGACTGTCAGGTTTTTCCACGAAGGACAATATGTTTTTGGTATTTTAACAGTAGGCTTTATGCTCTTTGGAACACTTGTGGTACAGTGTTTTAGTTATTCTTGGTTCAAGGCTGATTTAAAGGAAGCAGGCCAAGAAATCCAGCATTGTTTTCTTCTACTTCATTGCTTGCAAGGAGGAGTTTTTACACGGTGAGCATACACTTTTGATCCTTAACATTATTATTCTTTTATTCATTTAGAAGCTACCTTTCTGAACGAATATATGTATGTATATGTATGACTGGGACATTATGCTGTAAGCGAGAGACTGACACATTGTAATTGATTATACTTCAATTAAAAAAAAAGAGTTTAGAATATTTAAAAAAAAAAAAAAGAAACTACCTTTCTGTATCTGGGTAGTCAATGTACAAAGTTCCCCTGTTTGCATGTAGCACAAAGGTCACTTGCTCCTCACTAACAGTGCTTATGTAAGTTATTGTACTGTCAGAATTTTCCAGGTTCATTATTGGAATGTTTTAATTTACCTAATTAAGTTACTTTTTCTAATATGTACTTACTTTTTATGAGAAGGAAAAGGGCTCATTTCTATGTCTTGTAAATCTTTTATTCTCTATTTTATATTTTAAGACTGATTATGTAAATATAACCTCACTTGCAACTCTGAAAGAACACTTATTTTTTGTTACTTATAGCATTGATTTAACAAAATGAAATTTATTGCAATAATGCAATAGCTGTGGTTAGCTAGGTACAGAATCATCCACAGAACTAAAAACAACCTTAAGAATCATGTTTAAAACCTTTTTTATGGTTAAAGGAAGTAGGATCTAAATAAGTCCTGAGAATTCTACGGTTTTCCATATACCTAATTTCATGACCTTTTCATTATTATCTTAAGGGATTTAATTCTGTTAAAAGAAATATATATATGTGTGTGTATGTATGTATGTGTACACATACATACATACACATACACACACACACGAAAGGAAAAGAGAAGAATTAAAGACAAATATTAAGAGGATAACATACTATTTTGTTACGGTTGGGTTTTGAATTTGGGCTATTTTGATAGCCATCTTTCCTCAGAGATATTTTAGTGGCCACAGAATTCTAGATGAGTAGTTATTTTCTCTTTGCAAATTACATTCTCTTGTCTTTTTGTTTCCATTGTCACTACTGCATAGCTAGATGTCAATCTTACTCTTGTTCTTTAAACGTAATTTGTCTTTTTTTCCCTTTGGCAGATCTTACAATTTTTCTCTAAATTTTTGGGTTTCTACAGTTTATGATGTATCTGGATGTAGGTTTATTTTTATTTCTCTTGTTTAGGATTTGCTGGTTCTCTTGATTCTATGGATTGTTATCTTCCGTGAGCTCTGCATAATTCTCAGCCATTAACTTTTTTGACATTTTCTTTACCACATTTCTGTCTCTTTTTCTTCTGGGACTCCAAAAAAATTAAAAAAAAGTTAGACCTTCTTGCCATTTCTAACATGACTGTTTTATGTTAGATTGTTTACTTGAGATTTTTGTTTCCTGAATTAAGCTCATATTTCTATAAACAAGCCCATATTGCTTTTGCTGCATTCCATAGAATTAGTATTATGTTTTTGTTTTTGTTTGTCTCCAGGTATTTTTTTTTTTCTCTTTGATTTATCAGTGACTCATTGTTTAGTAGCATGTTTTTGTTTTGTGCATTTTTTTCTTGTAGTTGATTTCTAGTATCATGCCATTGTGATCAGAACAGATGCTTGGTGTAATTTCAATCTTCTTAAATTTATTGAGACTTGTTTTGTTATCTGTCCTGGAGAGTGTTACATGTATACTTGAAAAAAAATGTATATCTTGCTGCTTTTCGATGGAATGTTCTGTATATAATCTATTAAGTCCATCTGGTTTAATGTGCCATTAGGGCCAGTTTTTCCTTATTGATTTTTCTATCTGGGTGATCCATCCATTGATATAAGTGTTACTGTTGATTTCTCTCTTTATGTTTGTTAATATTTGCTTTATATATTTAGGGGGTCCTATATTGGGTACATATATATTTACAGTTGTTATATCTTCTTCTCACCAATCTCCAGCAGCCAGTTGCAGCTTGTCCCTGATGACTCATGTCTAGGACTGGAGATCACAGGGACCCTTTGTGTCAGTTTCCCTTAGTTCTGTCTGCCAGGTGGTTGCCATTTTCTCCTCTAGACCTCAGAAACTCCACTTCTGTCCCCACTGACATCCCAGCTGGAGAGGGGGCATCCCAGTGTGATGGTGCCTTTCTTCCTGTGCTACTCCCTCCCCTCATGATCAATCCTGCGCTGATTTTTTCTTTTTTCTTTTTTTTTCCTTTTTTTCTCTTACCGGATTTTGTGAGAATTCTGTATTTCGAAGCAAGAGACAGAGTTCAGTAGGTGTTCTGTGCGATTCAGTTGGTTTGTACTTTCACAACATAATATTTACATTTCTGTTGAGTGGTTATTTCTTCTGCCTTGTATTGCAGCTAGCACTTTATAGGCTTGACCTTCATATTAGATTGTAAGGTCATTAAAGGTGGAGGTCATGTTCTCATCACTTTTGTAAACATTCTTTCCTGGCATCTAGCCCACATTGAATATAATGGGTCATGTTATAATAAAACTGTGATGATAAAAATATACTTTTGTTTGCTAGGTGAAGATTCTTTGCATAGCCATATATGTATCCATCTTGTTTACAACAAGAATATCTTATATTTGTGTTACACTTTCAACTTTTCAAAGTTCTTTCATATCTACGTCTCTTTATCTTTATGGGAAAATTGTTGTGAACTTTCATTTATTCATTCAGTAAATATTTTCTGAGAACCTGCTATGTGCCAGGTACTCTTCTAGTTGTTTTAGGATGTAGCAATGAATGAAACAAAAGTCCCTGCTTTCATGTAAATTTTATTTTTTTATGAGAAGGTACAGATAAAAAAAGTAAACAATGTGTCAAGTGTTGGTAAAGAAAAATAATGGAGGATAAAGAGTTAGAATGTGATGGGTGGTGTGATCTGGGAAGATCTCCATGAGGAAGTGGCATTTAAGTAGAGATCTGAATGAATTTAAGGAGTAAACTTGTACAATTTCTGGGGTTTAGAAGAGTTCCAGGAAGAGTATTAGCAAAGCAAAGGCCTTTAAAGTTGGGAAAAGCAGCAAGATGGGTACACTAGAAGCACGGGAGAAATGAGATGGAGAGGTAGTGGGGGTAGTGTGTCTGTGAAGCAGATTATGGAGGGCCTTGTAAGATATGGTAAGGGCTTTGGGTTTTATTCTAAATTTGATGGAAATCACTGGCACATTTTGAGTGGAGGAGTAACACCTGAACTGTGGTTAAGAGGTTCAATCTAGATGCTGTGTAGAGAATAGAATGCCAAGGGAGCAGGAGTAGAAGCAGAGAGACCAATTATGAGGCAATAGAAGTAATCCCGGTCAGGAATGTTGACTGGTTAAACTAGGATGGAGGCAGTAGAAGTGATAAGATGTGTTTAGATTGGGATATATTTGAAGTTAGAACAAGAACCAAGAGAACCTGCTGAGGAATTTTTATAGGGTATGAGACAAAGCAGTTGGAAATTATTACCACTTTTTGGTCTGAGTAACATGATGAATGTTAGTATCATTTACTGAAATGGGAAACATTGACAGAAGGAACAGGTTGAAACAGAATATATAGCACTGCCCTAGTTTTATATACAAGGAAGCTGAGGTGTGGATAAAGAGTTTCGATAATCTTTGGGCTAGAATGCTGGTTGTCTTATTGCTAGCCTCAGATATTTTCAAAATAAGTGTCTCAATTTTTTGTTATTAATTTACTTGAATGATGATAACTCATGTTTATTTAAAAATTCTTTCTAAAGAAGAGCCTGAGCAAGGATATTTTAAGAGTCTTTGAAACATTGTATATTTTCCAGGATGGTAATGATGGAAGAGCCTAGCACCTTTTAGATTATTGAGTACAGTTGACCCTTGAACAACATGGGTTTGAACCGTATGGATCCACTTATATGTAGATTTTTTTCCAGTAGTAAAAACTGCAGTACTACATGATTTGTGGTTGGCTGAATCCACAGACAGGGAACCAAGGATACACAGGGCCAACTATCAGTTATGCTCAGATTTTCAACTGCACAGAGTCAGTACCCCTCACCCCTAATTTGTTCATGGGTCAGTTGTAATTATTTGCTAGATTAAATTGAAAGAAGATTCAATCTCATCTTCAACCTTGACATTACCTTAAGGGGATGTATCTGTCTTTTAGTTAAGGTAAATTACATGAAGTGAAAATTGCAGTTTGTCTTTCAGAATGTAGTGGTTAAGACTTGAAATCATAAGGTCTAAGTTTGGACTTCAGGTCTGCCTCTTACACTCTGTGTTTCTTTCAGCACATCATTCTGTTCTCAGTCTTACTTTTTCCATCTGTTAATTTAGAATAATACCTATTCATCTCTCATAATATTGGGAAGATGAAATAAGATTATGCATGTTTAACAGTGCTGGCACACACTGGCACATCAAACATGCAATAAAAGTTATGGAGACTGCGCAGATATAGAAAACAAACTTATAGTTATCAAAGGAGAAAAGGGTGGAGAGGGCTAAATTAGGAGTTTGATATTAGTAGATACAAACTATTGTATGTGAAAGAGATAAACAACAAAGTCCTACTGTATAGCACAGAATTAATTATATTCAGTACCTTGTAATAAACTATAATAGAAAAGAATCTGCCGAACATATAACTGAATCACTTTGCTGTGCACCAGAAGCTGACACAACACAGTAAATCAACTATACTTCAATAAAAAAGAAGTTACGGAGTCTGAATCTCATAAAGCCACCATGAGATGTTCACAAAGTTGAGGGAAATTTATAGTAGGGAAAGTTTGTGGGAAAATTCTATACTGAAACACATGTTGCTCTCTTCAGAATTATTATGTATATTAACACATATAAAGAATATATTACTGAAGGTAAATATTCATGTTTACTTTACAGGTATTGGTTTGCCTTGAAGAAGGGTTATCATGTGGCTTTCAAATATAGCAGCAAAACTGATAACTTCGTGGAAGAACAAATTGATCCTCATAAAGAAATTATAGATAGAGTGACAGATTTGAGCATGCTAAGGCTCTTTGAGACCTACCTGGAAGGCTGCCCACAACTTGCTCTTCAGCTCTACATTCTTCTGGAACATGAGCAAGCAAATTTCTCTCAGTGTAAGTCTTTCTTAATACCTTTTGTTAGGTGGTTGCCACTGATATCTTAAGTCAATTATATAACTCTTTGGGTTAGATTTTTTTTTTATCATTTTTCTTTTTAGAATTATTTATATTTTGAAAAGAAGTACATGGTTGAAATATCAAAAAGTGTCTAAAGATACGTTGTCTCCCTCTCCCTTCTTCCTATTCCTTCCTTTGTTTGCCCAGAAAGGAAAATATTGTCAGCTTTTTGATGATTCTTTCAGAAAAGAATTTAAAAGCCTATCATTTTTTCTTTTATAGAAATGGTAACATAAAACTGTTTTTGTTTTTTGCACTTAACAACATAAACAACATATCTTGGAGATCTAAACATATCAGTACAGAAAGAGCTCCCTCATTTATTTTTATTATTTGCATAGTATTACAAATTATGGATGTATCACAAATTAGTTAACATGCCCCTCTTTATGTTAATTTAGGTTTTTTCTACTGTTTTGCTATTGCAGAAAAAATGCTGCAATGAATCATCTTGTGCATGCATCCTTCTGCATGTGTGGATCCCATTTCTGTCCATAAGGTGAATTCCTTATGGAATTGGAATCATTGGGTGAAGGTGCCAGTGCTACAAAACTAATGAAAGTTTTGCAGATTCACCAGTATGTTGCTCTTCTGTAGCGGATTTCCTCATTTGGGTTAAATGTACATTTTTAAAGGACAATTTGGTATTTCCATTAAAAAAATCTTTTAATAGGCATTTAATTTGAGATATTAAAAACTCTATTTATTTGTTAAATAATAGTTTCAATATTCACCATCAGTGTAGCAGATTATCCTCTCCTCCAGAGTTTCCTTTATGCTTAGACTCACCTGTGAGATCAGTTCATCCCCCAGTCTTCCTGTTCCTAGTTTCCCGTGTCTAGACTGGAGTCCCTTCTAATGTTTTTACCTTTACTTTGGTTGTTAGTACGACACTGAAATGAACCTACTGTGTATGAGACCTCTTTTTCCTTGTAATGCAAAGAATATGTGGATTGGGACTTAAAGGTTCAGTATTATATGGTCCCTGAAGCTAGAAGGTCAACATTTAGAGCTTATAGCCTGTATTATGGCTAAAAGCTAATGTGAACTGTGACTGCTTCTGGGCAGTGGGATTATGAATGACTATATTTATTTTATCTTCTTTATACTTTTCTGAATTTCTAAATTTCCTACAATAACCATATATTGCTTTGATAATCAGGAAGAATAACTCAAAATGTAAAAGAAAAAAATTTAAAAAACAAGTTTATATATATAAGTACTTCAGAAGGCTGAACATATTCTTTTATCTTGTTCCTTCCTGAAATCATGCTAAAGAGTAGACTAATGGGGTAAAAACAATATAAACCCACAAGGACAACGAGAATGCAGAGTAGAACAGCAAAGTAGAAATATCAGCAAGTATTTAGAAGATGGAAAGCAGATGGAAAACTTGGGTTATTCAAATCAGTTCTACCACTGAAAGGCTAAATCATTTGAATCAACCCTCCCTGTGAAATTACCTAAAACAATTGGATAAATATTTTCAAAAGTCTTCATAAAAGCATAACACAGTCTGATCTAACAGGCCAAAATGTGCATGAAAGTGGGAATGGCAGGGTTAAGCAGGACCGTGAGGGCATTTGTACCCTGAGGGTTTCTATATAACCTTATAAACAGCAGATTTGGTTTTGATGGCTTCCCAGGGTGCGGAGGACTGGAGACAAAACTCAGGGTACTCACAAGGGAGGGACATCTGGTAGAAAATCCTAATCCACAAAGCTGGCACACCAAAAGTCACCCTGCTCAGGATAAAAGTGACATTATCTACCTCATTCTCCACTTCCAAGAGACTGCAAGGAATATTGCCTTGGTGCTGTCTAGAACAGGGGAAAAAAAGTCCCTGAGAAGTTATAACAACATGATTTGTGACCAAAATTCACATTTCTAACTAGTCCAAAACACAAGACAAAACAAAGCACCTTCAAAACAAATAAAAGCCGAGTTATGATATAGTTTAAAGTGGTCCCAGACTGATAGTGCCCCTAGGTGTCTGGCAGAAACAAGTATAAATCCTCCCTGGAGGAGTCCACCTTCTCACAAACAGTTTTCCAAGGAAAATGAATAGTTTATACTAGTTTATAGCACCAGAAGAAATGAGGCACCAAGAGTAAGAATCAGCAGAAATAGAAAAAAACTCAGTAAGACATTAGATATTAGAAATTACCAGGTGCATTGTATTATGTTGAAAGGAGTAAATGATGAACTTGAAAATATGAAATAGGAAACTATAAAAATGAGTTCTATATTTGAAAAAGAAAAAAGTAGAATTTATGAGATGGGAAGAGATAGAAAATATGATAGATATTAGGAGTCATGGAAGATGGGATGAGAATGTCTAGCATACATCTGATCAGAGTTCATGAAGGAGAGGAGAGGAATAATGGAGCAGAGGCAACATTTGAAAAGTTAATGGCTGAAAAGATTTCAGAACTGATGAGAGTCACCTACGCACAGATTCAAGAAGCCCATCATTTCTCAAGCAACTAAGTAGAAAGAAATCCATTTACAGATACTAACTGCTATATATATAAAATAGATAAACAACAAGTTTATACTGTGTAGCACAGGAAACTATATTGAATATCTTGTAGTAACCTATAGTGAAAAAGAATATGGAAATGAATATATGTCTGTATATGTAGGACTGAACTATTATGCTGTACACCAGAAATTGGCACAACGTTGTAAACTGATTATACTTCAATTAAAAAAAAAAAAAGAAATCCATACCACAGCATATAACTACTAAAGGAGATAACAAAGAATGTCCTTCAGATAGAACAGAAGTATTCTGAGATGCAAGAAGGAATAAAGAGCAAAGCAGGTAGTAAATATGTGGGTAAATCTAAATGAAAATTGACTGTATAAACAAAAATTCTACCGTGTGGCTAAGAAAAGATAGACTAAATGTACAAGGAAGCAATAACCTGTAAGTCAGTTGGAAGATGAATGGAGTTAAAGTGTTTTAAAATTCCTTGTGTAGTTTAGGAGAAAGGTAAAGCAAAGGTGGATCTGGGTCTTTTGAGATATAAAACTAAAACATTTAGAGGGACCTTATCTTAAAAAAAGAATGTATTATTAGGAAAACAAAATTAGATATTTTGTTAGTCTGCTTGGGCTGCCATAACAGAATTATCACAGACTGGGCAGCTTAACCAACAGAAAGCTATTTTGTTACAATTCTGGAGACCAGAAATCCAAGGTCAAGATGTCAGTAGGGTTGGTTTCTGGTGAGGACTCTCTGCACTTGATCTTAGCCAGAAGGCCGAGAAGTGGTAGGACTCTTTCTTTGGATTGCAGGTTTTGGATTGCAGACCTGCTTGCTGTGTCCCCACATGGTCTTTACTCTATGTATGGAGAGAAAGTGAGTTCTCTGGTGTTTCTTTCTCTCTTACAAGGACATCAGTCCTATTAAATTCGGGCCCCACTGTTATGACCTCACTTAACCCTAATACCCCCCTAAAGGTTCTGTCTCAAAGTGTAGTCACACTGGGACTTAGGGCTTTAATATGAATTTTGGAAGAATACAATTCAGTCCATAAAAGGTATGAAAGTAGGCACTGTTAAAGTAAGAAAATAAATTACAGCAAATTACAGGGATAAGAAAGCTGACCAGTACCACAAACTTCAAAAGAGAAAGAAAAGTAATATATCTTTATTATTTTAATACTCTTTTCTCTACATTTTTTGGCTGTTTACTCTCTGATTGGCTTTTGACTTGATAATGATTTTATAATATAATTTCTATAGGGAGAAAAGATTCAGTCTTTTTTCTAGCATAGTTAATTGAAATTTGTTTTTTTTTATTTATTTTTAATTTGGGAAAGTTTCAACTTCACAAATTAATGACAATATTATATGTATTTTTTTGATTATTGTCAAATTTGGGAAAAGCTTCAACAATTTCTTCAGATAATATGCCATAAGATTAGAATAGATCAAGATTTTTTATTTTTGGTGAACTAATTTTAAATACTGTTTGAATTAACAACACTAGTTTATTGCCAATGTCTCATTTAGTGAATATTGGGAGTCTTACTGGGAGTTTTCTTCACTGGTGTCAGTAATGTCAAATCAGAAGGAAATTAGTAAGATTCTATATAAGTATGATTGGGCAAGGTCATTTCATACCAAGAGGAGTGCAGAAGCAAAGGCATGGTTTGGCAAAGACAAGGAATTTAGTTTGGATGGAGTGAAATGTATAGATTAGACTAGCAAAATGATCAGGAAAATTATGTTGGGAACAGGTAGGTATGTGGGAAATGGGAAATGATGTCAAACTGATAGCACCAGCTGAATGAGCATAGTCCATTGTGCCTTAACGTTAAGTAATTAAAGGCTTGTTGAGAGCAGTAATCGTGTAGTGTTAAGATCAGGAGAACTGCTTGAGAATCCTAGATCTGTCACTTACTAGTTGTAGTTATTCAAGCAAATCTTGTAAACATACCCCTTAAACCTAAAGTGTTCTCAACTCAGTTTCCCTTTAGCCAGATCCCCAAAATGACCACAGCTGCTTCAGTAAACCAGGGGAAAATGTGGGGATGGGTAAGAAGGAATAGAGGCGGGGAATTTGGTCAATTGCAATTAAAATATCTTATTTTTCCAGATTATATAAAAATATATGACAAAGTGAACCTATTGCTAGGGCTTTGCTAGGTTTGGAAGGAGTCTGGGCATATGTGGGTCCTGATTTAAGCTTCACTAGGTTCATGATAAATCTACTTTTGAGGTGAAAATATTGATTAACTTTAAACTTTGATATGTTTAATATGCATGTTGTGATTTCTAGGGAAACTGTCAAAGAATAAAAACATCTTATCACTGAAGGACATGGGTTATTAGATTGAAAGGGTGATAAAAATGGCCCATACCAAGCCCATCATTATAACATTTCAGTTAAGATTAAGATAAGATTCTAGAAGATTTGAAGGAAAGAAAGATCACTTAGGGATAGGGAAACTGAATAGCATTGAAATTCTTAACTGTAACACTTGAGATTAGAACTTAATAGAGCAATGACCTCAAAGTTTCAATGGAAACCATTTTTAAACTTTGAATTTTATTTCTAACAAAACTGTATCAAATATGAGGGTAGAATAGAGACGTTTTGAGACATACGTGGTCTCAAAATTTGGCTGGGGTGCCGCTTTTCTCAGGAATGTCTGGAGAATGATCAAAACATGGGAATGAAGCAAGAAAGAAATATGGAAACAGGAAACAGGAAGTCAGCACCGAAGAGAGGTGAAGGGAAGCTCGGGGAAGATAGGAAGCAAACCTTGACAACAACCACCTTTGAGCAGAAGGCTCATATTCTTAAAGAAAAAAATAACCTAATAGATGTGTATCAAGAAGTTTAATTAATTAATTTACAGAATTTGCTAAGAAATACTGATAAGAGTCATGAAAAACTAAGCAAAGTAAGGAAACAATGTAAAGTTTTAAAAGAAAGGAAATATAATCAGAGTGCTTCACTCTGAAGCACGTGACTGAGCTAAAAAAAAGGGCTGTATTTATGTAGCTATAATAAAGTAAACACTGAATATTGATTCCACCAAAAATTGCGATGTTACTCTTTGGGATAGAAGGAGGGAGAGGAAAATGGAAGGAGGGTGTGTATATATGTGTGCATATGCAAAAATTTCCTTTTCCCAATTAGGAAATCAATAAGTAGTGTCTAACATAGGTAAATTAAGAAATAGCACAATATGTGTTTCACTTAGAAATATGGCAATAAATGTCAGAAGAAAAGCTAGAAAAGTTGATAATGATTTTTTTCTGGGGGTCATGACTGGGGTGGGGAGGGATAGAGCAAGTTCCTATTTTTCTTCTAAGTTCTGTGGCACTTACTGACTGACTTTTGAAAACTACATATGTTTTAGTTTGGTGGAAATTAAAGCC
Organism: Camelus bactrianus; assembly: GCF_048773025.1. Classification (NCBI taxonomy): domain Eukaryota; kingdom Metazoa; phylum Chordata; class Mammalia; order Artiodactyla; family Camelidae; genus Camelus; species Camelus bactrianus. The sequence goes on from NC_133567.1 coordinate 13,248,966, forward strand.
AATTATAAAAAAGAAATCACAGGGAAATTTAGCAGAAAGTGATATTTTAATTCAAATACTGCTGAATTAAAAAGAAGGAAAAAAGAATTCCAACTCATTGAGCCAATGAGGCTAAGTGGGAATAATGAACATTCTGTATTTTGCTCTAAATTTTTTTTTTCTTTCTAATTCTCCAGTATCTTTGCTTTCAGTTTTGTAAGTCCCCAGCTTTGACAGTGGGGCTAATGGCATGCCTTTCCAGAGTAGTAATGAACTTAACTCTTCTGTTACTTGTTGGGGAAAAAATGGGGTAAAGATGTCAAGCCTATAGAAATTTGTAAGTTTTAGAACACATTTGTTCATTTGATCCATCATCTTAAAGATATGGGAAACTGAGCTTGTTGATATCTCATACTTATGTTGAATTTTCTGTTTAACTTCCTGCCCTCTCTTTCTCCCTGCCCACCTCTCTCTCATGATACTGTTTTTTAGTGACTTAGTTATATGCCAAGGTCAAAGCAAAAAAGACAGGAATAGCTAGGACTGTAACTGTAGTCTCTTAGAGAACTTCCAGAGTATGGCAAGTGTTCCATTAAACCAGTTGCTCAATAAAATTTGTCCAATGCATTTATTTAGACTCTTATAAGCAGTCTTACGTAGTGGTTAAATACACCAACTTTGGAATCAGGCAGATTTCAGTTCAAATTTCACCTCTCTGCAACTTGCTGGCTGTGTGACTTGGGTCAAGTAATATATACATTCTCTAAATATCAATTCCTTCATATGTAATATAGGAATATTAGTACCTATTTCAAAAGATTAGATGAGTATATAAAGTACCTGACATATGTTTGTGGATGTGTGCATACAGGTAAAGCTTGTATGGCATATAGTAATTTAATATTGCTATTATTATTCTTATAAAAATATATCTTAAAAATTTTTTTTGTTTTGTAGATGCAGCCATCATGGTCTCTTGCTGTGCTATTTCTTGGTCAACTGTTGATTATCAAATAGCTTTAAGAAAATCTTTGCCAGATAAAAATCTCCTTAATGGACCCTGCCCCAAACTCATATATCTCTTTTACAAGTTGTTTACATTATTATCTTGGATGTTGAGCATTGTACTTCTTTTATTCTTAAATATTAAGATTGCTTTATTTCTGTTGTCATTTCTTTGGTTTTTAGGCATATTGTGGGCATTTAAAGAGGACACTCAATTTTGTGCTTCCCAGGGTATGGAATTGATGTATAGGATTGTTGTTGGATTCATTCTTGTCTTTACATTTTTTAATATTAAGGGACAGAACACCAAATGTCCCATGTCTTGTTATTATATTGTAAGAGTGTTGGCCACATTGGGGATATTGATTGTGTTCTGGTTTTACCCACTCTCTATTTTTAATTCAGACTATTTTATACCTATCAGCATCACTATAACTCTTACTCTTCTCCTTGGAATTATCTTTCTTATTATTTATTATGGGACTTTGCACCCAAACAGAAGTGAAGAAACAAAAATGGATGAAATTGATGGAAAACCAGTTCAAAGCGATTGTAGAATGAAGTATTTCCTAATGGAATAAGCTATTCACTTATGAGATATGTTTAATTTTTTTGTTTCATTGGTTAGTAAAGAAAATGTTTGCATATGTGTATGTGTTGTTTTTTATTTTTGCCTTCTTTTATTTGAGATCAGTTCTGCTACATTAATTATGAATGTTAGAGAGTATAATAATATTTTTATTATTTAAATCAATTTCTCATTTGGTTTTGAAGATCTTGGGTACTTAGATATATTTGCTTATTGCCTGGTAGAGTTGCCATCTTGAACCTGAATTGAAAGAAATGGTCTGCTTCCTGTAATTAGAAGGCTGCAATTGAACTTCCCAACTTTTCCCTCATTGTTTCTGAACTAAAACTGATGTACTTATTGTGGGGAACTCAAAGGAAGAGAATAGCAGAATACTCACTCTTCTTTCCTGCATTTTCTTGATTCAGTGTGTGTATTTTGAGCAAGGGACAGATTAAGTAGAGGAAAAGAAAGGGGGGAAGAAGAAGAACACAAAACAGAAAATTTACCATCTTAAAATCATTTTTAAGTGTACAGTTCAATAGTGTTAACTATATTCGCTTTGTTGTGCTTAACATTTTCATCTTGCAGAACTGCGGTTCTGTTCCCACTGAATAACAAATCCCCATTCCTCTCTCTCTCTCTCCAGCCTCTGGCAACCACGATTCTATTTTCTATTTCTATGAATTTGGCTACTGTAGATACTTCAAATAAGTTGAATCATACGTTATTTGTCTTTTTGTGACTGGCTTATTTCTCTTAGAATAATGTCCTCAGGGTTCTTCTGTGTTGTAGCATGTGACAGGATTTCCTTCTTTTTTTAAGAAAACTGAGTAATATTCCATTGTATGGATATGCCATATTTTCTCTGTCCATCACTGGGTTGCTTCTACCTCTTGGCTATTATGAATAATGCTGTAATGAACATGGGTTCGCAAATCTCTCTCCAATATTCTGCTTTCAGTTCTTTGGGATATACACTCAGAAGTGGGATTGCTAGGTCATATGGTTATCCTATTTTTAATCTTTTGAGGAACCACCATACTGTTCTCTGTAGTGTCTGCATCATTTTACAATCCTACCAACAGTGTATTAAAATTCTCATTTTTCCACTCCTCACCAACACTTGTTATTTAATTAATTAATCAATTTAGGAGATAGCAGCTATCCTAATGGGTATGAGGTGATATCTCACTATCGTTTTGATTTGCATTTCTTTAATTATTAGTGATGTTGAGGAACTTTTCATGTACCTGTTAGCCATTTGTATATCCTCCTTGGGGAAATGTCTGTATTTGATAAGGTGTTAATATCCAGAATATAGAAATAACTACAACTCAACAACAAAAATACCCAAATAACCTGATTAAAAAGTGGAGTAAGGATTTGAAGTAACCAAATCATATTTAAACAGTTTTCTGCATTACTCTTTCTAGTAAGAAGTAGGAGTAATAGGTAGGACAGTTGGGTTAGGTTAAACTCCTGGAAATAACGAAGCTTTTCTATCAAACTCTCTTTTCTTTTTCAGTTCTTTACTTTTTCTTTTCCTTGGGTCAGCTCTTAATGAATGTGTCCTCATACAACAGCCTTCTTTATTACAGAGAGAAAAAAATTGCCATTCCTACATTTAGTTTTATAACTTAATATAAAATTGCTGTCTGGCTGTTGGGAAGAATGGTGAATTTACTGGATACGACACATTTCAACTATTAGAAAACAATAAGTAAATGTTAAGTGCTAATTCTCTGTCTAGCACTCTGTTAAGTACTGTTTTGGATACAAAACAAGTGTAGAATAAAATTACGTTTCTTGAGAGAGTAGCATACTGAAGCGTTTACAGAAACTGACAAACTATTTTTCAGAATGTTTACTATTTGCGATTTTCACTTAATAGTAACTTAAACAAATCTCAAGTAATAGAAGTGGCTATATTTATATGCTTACAAGGAGTATATATAAAAACGCAGTAAGATGTCCCTTGCACTACTCTTTAAGAAAGTTAGGCAACGTGGAAGAACCTTTTACTCTTGATGGAGCTAGGGAATCTACAGTTTACTTTGGGAACATGATCCTTGTATGTGTGAACCCCACTTACTGCATTTCTCCCTTTCTGTGGATGTTTGGTTTATTTATATATATATGTATATTTGAGAGAGTGAAGATGAGAAAAGAAGTTAAACTCACTTAGCAGTTCTTGAATCAGTACCTTTGAATCATAAAGGACCAAAAACCTTTGAGTCATAAAATTAAAGTGCTTGTCATTCCTTCCTAAAGATTTAAATGCCTCTGTGTTACTTCCCTTCAGCCAAGGGAAATTCTTATAACATCATCTGTAGGTTAGATTTGTTGGTGATGAATTTCTTTTCTTTTTCTTTATCTGAATATATCTTTATTTCTGCTTTATTCTTACAGGATATATAGGATATAGAGTTCTGGATTGACAGTTTTTTTCTTTAAGCATCTTAAAGATTATTCCACTAATTTCTGGCCTCCATTCTTTCTGATGACAAGTTAGTGATAATTCAAATCATTGCCCCCCTTTTTTATAATATGTTGCCTTTCTCTGGCTATTTTGAGATTTTACCTTTAGTTTTTGGTTTGCAATAGTTTGACTACTGTATTTATGGGTATAGCTTTTCTTTGTAGTTATCTTACTTGGGGTTCTCTGAGTATCTTAAAGCTATAAATTTCACCATATTTAAAGTTCCTGGCCATTATTCTTCATATTCTCTTTCTATCACATTATCTCTCTTCTTGGACTTCACTAACACATATGTTAGACCTGTTGATATTATTCCACAGACCGTGAAGGCTCTGTTCATTCTTTTCCAGCTTATTTTCTCTGTCCTTTATATTAGATTTGTCTTCAAGTTCACTGACTTGTATTTTATCTTAAGTCTGTTAAGTTCATCCAATGAATTTTTTAAAAAGAATTCAGATTTTTTTTTATATTTTTGAATTTTCATTTGGTTCTTTTTTATGGCTTTTATTTCTTTGCTAAGTTTTTATATCTTTATTCATTATGAGCATATTTCCCTTTTTATCCTTGATAATAATTATAATTGATGCTTTAAAATCCTTGTCTGTTATTTCCAATATCTGCATCATCTCAGAATTGGTCTCCACTGATCCCCTTTTCTCTTCAGTATGGGTTGCATTTTCCTGCTTTCCTTATATGTCCTCTAATTTTGAATTGTGTCCTGGATGTTATGAGTGATGCACTTTAGATCCTCTTGATTCTGATTGTTCTTTATAGGATTTTTTTTTTTTAGCAAGCAGTTAGCTTGAACTTTAAACTCTGAACTTTAAACAATTTTTTTTTGTTTAGCCTTCAATGTACTGCTTGGAGTCTGCCCTCATGTATGCATAGTTCAGAGTCAGTCAGAGACTTGGGAAGAATTAATATCTGGAATGAGGTTTACTCTATGTTGGCTCGCTCCTTTCTAGAATTTTCACTGTCACTTTTCAGCTAATGTGGTCACTCCATACGCTGTCCTCTGGGACTTTAAACTGCTAGGACTGCAGATTTTCTACTTGGGTTTGTGTGCTCAGTGTGTTGACTGTGGTCTGTCTTCACTTAGTGCCATTTCTTCCCCTTAATGTTAACCTCTTTCCAGTGTCTGCCTGCTTTTCTTGCTCTCAAGTGCTTTCACTTTCTTTTTCCCATATTTTGTCCAGAGTTTATAGTGGTTTTTTTTTTTTTTTTGTGAGAGGGTTTAAGCAGTAAGAGCTCTACCCATCTTTTTTTATTAACCAGTAATATTTTCAGCAATCTTTCTGTAATATTTGCATTTGTTCTGTGTTATTTGCTTAAAAATGGTGTGTAAATTTATTTAACATTTAAACTTCTCTTAACCCTTACTTATTTGGCCCTCACAAAAAAGGGCAATATAGATATTATTATTATTATTATTATCATCATTATCATCCTCCTCCTTCTCCTCCTCCTTCTCATCATCATCACTACCCTTTAGCTGGGAAAATCAAGCCTCACAGAATTTAAGTAACTCACCAAAGCTCACACAGATCAAATCTCATACTTTTGACCTCAAGTCCTGTTTGCTTTCTGTGGGACCATGCTGTTTTTTTTTATCTGATAAGTAGATGAACTAACCATTGGCAGCCTAGAGCTGATACTAACATATACATGATTTACAAATTATTAGTAAATTACTTATTTGCCCACAATACAATTTTAAAAAGTTTGGCCCAAATATTTTGGCCTTAATTCAGGATGGAGCTGAGGTTGTATCACTGATAGTTTCAATAATTCAACTAACAATATATGTATTGGGAAGTAGCAATTCATGTAATGGAGAAAACGGGTAGAAAATAATATACATCTGCTAAAGAACTTGAATATTAAATGCCCCACAGAAACCTGGATTGAATATTCAATCCATTCAACTAACATTTTCCCCTTGATTTTATAGCCAAGAAGCAAACAAGTGGATCCGGGTCAGATGTTTTGGCTAGTTAACAAGCTCTTAAAATGAACTTTTGCTATCTAGTGAATTTATTCTTATTCATTTTATCCTGTTATTTTCTGAACCATCCAGTCATGGATTTATAACACTTTAGAATCTCCCCAACTAAATGTTAGCTTTTTCTAGATTATTCTGCGCATATAAGAGGCCTTTGAACATTTAGGAAAAACATTGGAATAATTATGAGCAAGACTCTCATTAAAGAACACTCATAAGCACTGTCCTGGTCAAGGTTCTCCAGAGAAACAAAACCAATAGGATAGATACAGATACACGTAAGAGGAGATTGATCGTGAGAATTGACTCACGTGGTTATGGAGGCGGAAAAGTCTGCAGGCTGGAGAACCATGAAAGCCTGTGTGCTATTCTGTCCAAGTCTGAAGGCCTAAGAATTGTGGGGCTAATGGTGTAAGTACTGATCTGAGTCCAAAAGCTTGAAAACCAGAAGCGCCAATGTCTGAGGACAAGATGGATGTCTTAGCTCAAGCAGAGAAAGCGAATTTGTCCTTCTGCCTTTTTGTTCTATTTATGCCCTCAATAGATTGGATGATACCCGCTCACACTGCGGAGGGCATTTGCTTTACTCAGTTCATCAAATCAAACGTTATGCTCTTTGAGAAGCACCCTCACAGACACACCCAGAACCAATGTTTTACCAGCTATCCTGGCATCCCTTAGTCCAGTCAAGTTAATACAGAAAATTAATTATCACATGCACCTGTATACTTTCACATTTGCTTCAAACACAAATAGAATGCTTCCCTTGGACTAGTAGTTCTCAAATATTAGTGTGCATTGGAATCACCTAGAGGGTCCGTTAAAACAGTTTGCTGGGCACCGTCCATTGAGTTTCTTTTCAGTAGGTCTTACGTGGGGCTTGAAATCTGTATGTCTAAGAAGTTCCTGGATGTTGTTAAGTTGTTGGCCTGCCCACCTGGCTTTGAGAACTGCAGACTTTTGAAGGCTAATATCGCTGTTAATAACTAGTTACAAAATAGCCACCAGAGGGCAGTGGAACCACAGACAAATTGGATGTGCTGCTTAATAGTTTCCCTGGTTTTGTGCTATCAGCCACAGTATTGCCGCAAGCTGTAAGAAGACCAAAGCCAAACATGAATTTCCTGTACAGTATCTTGAAGTTCATTCTCAATTGTAATATAAATCAAATCTTGTCTTTATGATTGGGGAAGTCATAGAGGTATGATGCAACTCTAACTCTGGCTGATGCCCCTTTCATGATCATAATAAATTAAAAATTGGACTTTTCTAAGTGGACATTTGCACATATACCTAGTAGTCTTTGGGGGTGAACATGAACAATTTGTATTTTCCCAAAGAAGCTACATAGGTTTAGTTTGTTATGGAGATAATTCTACATGTAAGTGGTATTTATTATTTTAAGACATGCACCTTTTATTTCATGAAAAAGTGAGACCTAAGTACTTTTTAAAAATATTAAACTTAGTATACACTAAACTTCAGTTCACAGATCTGAGGGCTGTCTATGGGTTCAGCACTGTGGTAGGATAAGTTTTAGTAAATAACCTGTTTCTTAATTGATCACCACTTCAGAGGGAGTTTTGTATTTTTTGGTGGTCTGTGAATGAAAAGCACTTTTTAAAAAATTGTGCGACAATTACTGGGTAATCTATTTATTCTATTTTTAAAAACAGCTTTATTGAGGTATAAGTCACATGCAACTCGTCTATTTAAACTGTACAACTCAGTGTTTTATAGTGTATTCTCAGACATGTTCCATCCTTACCATGGTCAATTTTAGAACATTTTCATCACCTCAAAAAGAACTTCAGTACCTTTATCTATCACTTCTGTGATGGTTAATTTGTGTGTAGATTTGGCTGGGCCACAGTTCCTTGATATACAGTCAAACAGTATTTTGGATGTTTCTATGAAGGTGTTTTTGGATAAGATTAACATTTAAATAGGTGGAATTTGAATAAAGCAGATTATTTTCCATAACATGAGTGAGCCTTATCCAACCAGTTGAAGGCCTGAATAGAACAAAAGACTGACCTCCCCTAAGCAAGAAGGAATTCTGGCCTTCACACTTGAACTACAGCATGAGCTCATCTTGGGCCTCCAGCTTGTTGGCCACCCTGCAGATTTTGAATTTATACTAGCCTCCATAATTGCATGAGTCAGTTCTTTAAAATAAATCTCTCTGTCTCTGTCTCTCTCTCTCTGTGTACACACACACACACACACACACCCTATTAATTTCATTTCTCTGGAGAACACTAACTAATAACCTCTTCCCTCATCCAACCATTACCTCCCCATCTTCCCTTCCACTGCTCCCAGTCCTAGGCAACCACTAATCTACTTTGTATCTCTATAGATTTTCCTATTCTGGACTTTCATGTGAATGGAATCATATAGTACGTGGTCTTTTGTGACTGGCTTCTTTCATTTAACATAATGTTTTCCGGGCTCATTTATATTGTGACATGTATCAGCACTTCATTTCTTTTTATACATAATAATATTCCATTGTATGAATATACCACATTTTGTTTATCTGATAGTCCGTTAATGGATGTTTGGATTGTTTCCACTATTTGCTATTATGCTTCTATAAACATTTGATACAAGTTTCTGTGTAGGCATATGTTTTCATTTCTCTTGGGTATATACCTAGGAGTGGAATTGCTGGGTCATACAGTAACTCTGTGTTTAATTGTTTGAGGAGCTGCCAGACCATTTTTCAAAGCAGATGCACCACTTTACATTCCTGCCACTAGTGTATGAGGGTTCCAGCTCCTTCGCATCTTCGCCAACAATTGTCATTTTTGATACTAGCCACCCTAGTGGGTAGAAATGGTATCTTATTGTGGTTTTGATTTGTATTCTCCTTTTAACTAATAATGTCAGGCATCCTTTCATATGCTTATTATTGGCCATTTGTATATATTTTTTGGGGAAATGTCTATTTAGATTCTTTGCTTATTTTTAAAATTTGGTTATTGTCCTTTTTATTACTGACTTGTGAGGGTTCTTTATATATTCTAGTTTCAAGTCTCTTATCAAATATATGATTTGAAAATATTTGCTCCTATTCCTTGATGGCCTGTTTTGAAGCACAAAAGTTTTACATTTTGATGAAGTGCAATTTATCAATTTTTTTCTTTTGCTACTCATATTTTTCATGTCATGTCTAAGAACCCTTTGCCAAAACCAAGGTCATGAACATTTGCCCCTGTGTTTTCTCCTAAGAGTTTAATAGTTTTGGTTTGTACGTTTATGTTTTTAATCCATTTTGAGTTAGTTTTTGTGTGTGGTATGAAGTAAGAATTCAAAATGTCATTCCTTTGCATGTGACTATCCACCTCTCCTGGCACCATTTTTTGAGAATACTATTCTTTGTCCATTTACTGGTCTTGGCACCTTTGTTGAAAATCAGTTGGCCAAAGAGTAATCAGATTATTTCTGGGTTCTGAATTCTATTCTACTGATCTGTATGTCTGTCCTTGTACCAGTACCACACTCTTGTGATTACTATTGTTTTGTAGTAAGTTTTAAAATTGGGAAGTGTGAGTCTTTCTTGTTATTTCCTCTTTTTCAGGATTGTTTTGACTATTCTGGCTCCTTTGCAATTCCATATGAATTTTAGAATCAGCTTGTCAATTTCTACAAAGAAGTCAGGGATTCTGATAGGGATTGTAGATTAGTTTGGAAAGTATTGCCATTTTAACAATGTTAAGTCTTCCAGTCCTTGAATGTGGGTTGTTTTTCCAATTATTTAGGTCTTTAATTTCTTTCAACAATGTTTTATAGATTTCAGAGTATAAATTTTGTACTTTTATTAAATTTAATCTTAAGTATTTTAATATTTTTGATGCTATTGTGAGTGGAATTGTTTTGTTGATCTCATTTTCAGATTGTTCATTGCCAATGTATAGAAAAGCAACTGATTTTTGTGCATTGATCTGGTATCATGAAACTTTGTTAAACTCACTTATTAGTTGTAATAGCTTTTTAGTATTACCTTAGGATTTTCTATATGCAAGAGTATGTCATCTACAAATGTAATTTTACTCCTTCCTTTCAAATTTGGATGCCTTTTCTTTTTTGTGTTTAATTCTCTTGGCTAGAACATTCCAGTACAATGTTGAATAGAAATTATGAGAGCAGATATCCTTGACTTGCTCCTCATCTTAGGGAGAAAGAGTTCAGTTTTTCACCATTAATTATGATGTTAGCTGTGGGTTTTTCATAGATACTCTTTATCAGTTTGAAGAAGTTCTCTTCTATGCCTAATTTGTTTAATGTTTTTATCATGAAGGGGTGACATTTTTTTCAAATTCTTTTGAGATGATTATGTGGTTGTGATGATTATGTGATTTTTGTTTTTTGTTCTACTTATATGATGTATTATATTAACTGATTTCAGATGCTAAACCAACCTTGAATCCCTACAATAAATCCCGCTTGGTCATGGATCTTCTTTTTTCTCTCTTTCTGGTACTTCCTTTATCTCTATGTTTGTGTGGCTAATAGTTTCTCGCAGTTCTCTGAGGTTCTGTTTATTTTTCTTTATTCTTTTTCCTCTCTGTTTTTTTGCTTACATAATCTCTATCAATCTGTCTTCAGATCTAGCAATTCTTTCTTCTACTAGTTCAAGTCTATCATTGATCTCTTCTAGCAATTTTTAAATTTCAGTTATTGCACTTTTAACTCCAAATTTCCATTTGGTTCTTTTAAAAAATAATTTTTGTCTCTTTACTGATATTCTCTATTTGGTACAACATTGTCAATAGTCTTTCCTTAAGTAAACATGGTTTTTACATGGTATTTTAAACATGATTTTCTTTAGTTCTGTGAGCATGTTTATAATGATTAGTATGAAGAGTTTTTACACTGAATCAGACATCTGGTTGCTCTCATAGGACATTTCTGTTGCCTACTTTTATCTTTTTTGGAGTATGGGTCATAATTTCTTGTTTCTTTGCATGCTTCATAATTTTTGTTGGTAATTGGACATTTTAGGTAATATATTGTAAGAACTCTGGGCACTAGTCTCCTCATTCTGGGGCTTATTTACTTATATATTTGTTTAGTGATTGGCTGGATTATTTTAGTGCAGTCTGCCCTTCCCCTATCCCCTACTCTCAGTGTTAAGACTCTGATGCTGCTCCTCAGGGAGGCACAGTTTTAGGTTTGCCCACAGTCGCTTTGGGATGACAGCAGCACTGTTCCTGGCCACACTCAGCTGTTAAAACTGTAGTAAGTGTTGGCTGGCTACTCTGTTTTTCACCAAAATGTCCTAGAGCATAAATTCCTCTACAAATGATTCCAATCAAAATATGGCTCTTTGGACAGAATAGTTTCTGAGGTCAGTGTTTGATATGTGTTCTGACCCAGGAGAACTCCTCCCAGCTGTCTTATTTCCCAGTTCTCTCCTGCATATTAACCATCCTACAGTCTAGGCTTTTTCTTCATTAGACACACAAATCTCCTCCCAATTGCCTTTTACCACAACCTCCACTGTTCCTGAGAGTGCTTGTAAGTTAAATTTCTCTAAGCTCTATTGCAAATGAAGTCAGTATCTGTGGGAAGAGATCAGGAACTATCTGTTTTATGACTGCTTCTCCTCCAGGTGAAAATCTCTGAGCTGTGTTTCTGGAGCTGAGGGTGGGGACAGTGGCAAGCTTCTCTCTGGGTGACAACCCCATTGTAGGAGCCTCAGTTCCACAAGTGGGAGTTGAGTGAAAGTAGAAAGCCCCCACCTCTTGACTGTACTTGCCTGGGACTTATCTCCTGTGGCAGACATTTGGGTGCAAGACGAGGAACATTGAAGTCTTGCTGACCCTTGGGAAGAAAGCCCTGAGAGGGAGTCCTGTGTTCCTGGCTGCAGCAGTCTTGAGTGGAGTGTCTGCCTCGCTATGCTAGGTGTGGGGTGGGGAGAGTGGTCTTGATTCAAATACCACAATCTCTCACCTTTCTTATAGAAACTTTCTTAGGTTTTCTTGAGTAGATATTTCTTCAGTTGCTGTTTACACTTAGGACCATTTCCAGAAGCTTTAGTTGCTTGCTTTTTAATAATTCTCACTAGTTTCACGAAGGAGTGAGTCAGTGGAACGCTTCATGCTGACATGCCACTATTCACAGCACTGTGTTGTTCTTGACAACTGTCCACTAACCTGACATTATGAAGATTCATACAGCTCAGCCAATAAGAGTCTCTTGATTCATTGTGGGAGTTCAGGGCCCTACAGGTATCCATTTAAACATAACCCTTCTTTGTATGGAGCTGCTCAGATAATTTGAATCTGGGATGCTCTATGAGACCCAGTTCCCAGTTCAGTCCTTTCTAAACATTTTTCTATGACACAATGGTAACTTTTTTTTTGTCTTTCACAGATAACAGCTGTATTTAGACAGTGTCCTTTTTAAGTCAGTCTTGCTGACATAATTTCTTGGGTTTAAGATTAGAGTAGCTCAACAGCTAACATTTTAAGTTGCCACTCACCCTCTTGTTTATACTGTCAGCAATAGCCAAGCCAGAAGGCTTGGGCAGCACAGTTAAAGAGTAATAGCAGAGCTCTGCATGTGTGGCCTTACCCTGCTGGTGCTTCACGTGGAGCTGCCAGGCTGGTCTAGAGGCAAATCTCTGGTGTGCTGGCCTGTGTTACTTGTGATTGTTTGGGATGAATTATGTAGAGGTCTGTCTAGCAATTTGTGACAGGCAGAGATCTTTGAGTTTCTACCACTAAATAGTGATATAAACAAAAAAGGGCAGAAACACTGTTTAACTGTATTGTACAGGAAAACGTATAATTTCTATTTCCATCACAGAATATACTCAAATATCTTAAATCATATGTATCATTCTCTCTATAAAGGAAAAGGTACATTGCCTACACAAAAAGCAAAACTGAGTCATTTAAGGGCTTATAACAAGGAAAGATTTAAAATGGTTAGAGATATAACAAATTTGGCAATATTTGTAAGAGACAGAATTCTTAGGCTTTATTTTATATATGACACTAATCACTAAGATCTGATTTTTGTACATCTTTCACTGGGATTAAAAAATCAAATGTCAAGGAAATTTCCCACTCTTGGTTATAATATTGCAAATGCCTGCTTTCATTAAATCTTCATTCCCTCCCTTTTCATGATAGGTACATTTGGGCTATATAGGGACTTCCAAATCTTTAGAGTTAAAAGTCTTTCCAGTTTTCAGTAGAAATGTGTTTTTTGTTTTGCCAGAATTGTCTTGCCATGTTTTTTTGTTTTTGTTTTTTGTTTTTTTGGTAATGAAGAAGAAGCTTTCATCATGGAATTTTTCATCCAACTCAAGTTCGTACAGTATACAGCTGAATGTGCATTACCCCAGGTACAGTAGGCATTTAGTAGGACTCACTTCTTTAGGAAATAACAGCTGTTCAAAAAGGGGGTTGGGGGCAAGGAAGGGAAGGAGAGGAAGGAAAAAAAGAAAAGTAATAACTCTTCTAAGGACGTAGTTCAGTCATGGGGTATGCGCAGATGAGTTTTTTTCCCTTTTTATTGTGAGGAATGTCTGAAAATCATCTCTTTGACAGATCATACATCATTCTTGACCTTGTCATTTTAATCCAATAGTAAATAGAAAACAAATGTTTTTCTTTCTTGAAGGTATGATTATAACATCTTGCAAAAGCATTTTTAGTAAGTTAAATTAAAGATAATAAACCATTTTTTACTCTGCTATTGTGTAGAAAAGAGACAGCATCCTATGGAGTTGTTTTAATTACCCTATTGGTATGCATTGTGACATCTGGTGGCACTGGTGAGCTCACCTGATGGACCACAAAAAACCCTGATTTATGAACCCATAATTGGGTTTCCAATAAACATTTGTCAAAATAATATATTAGTTCAAACCAAAGCCTTCTTTATTTATTCATATAAAAGAGCACTTAACTTTCAACAAAGAATTGCCTATCATCAAAAACACTCTGTAAATGAATCAAATTTATGAAGACACGGTCCTAGAGGGTGACTGCTCAAAGACTACAGCTTATTTTAACTCTTTAGAGGACATAGCATTCTAATTTGCTTGTTTTCACCATATACCTTCATACTTTTAAGTCCAAATAATGTATATTTTAATATTCACTTGTTAAGGTACATGTTACAAAATGAATCTAGTGACTTTTAAAAATGTTATTCAGTTATGAAATTAGTATATCGTTAGCAGTTATCATTTTATAGTTATTTAAAATTCTGTTACGACAACATATTTTTATCCATTCTTATTTAATTTACTTCTAAGTAAGAATAAAATGTACACTGGCCTGATACTAGTTTGTAAAATGGTAAGGCTTCTGATAAGGGAATCATCATTGATCTTTATTTTAAATATTTCAGCCATTTTACATGTTTACTTTTTAACAGATTAGTCTTTGTTTCTCTTGGAGGTTCACATCAATAAATAAGATAAGTAATTTATACAAAAGTGGGTATGTCTTGGAGCCTTCACTTTGTAGAGCACGTTATTACAGAGCACCTTATGAAGCATTATTTTAATATTTAGTAGTCACGATCTTCTTTTCATTGTGGTATAATATTCAGTTTTGAGTATACAATTCAGTGGCATTAAGTAATTCACAATGATGAACAACCATCATCACTGTTTATTTCCAGAACGCTCTTCATCATCTGGAACAGAAACTCTGTACCCATTAAACAATAGCACTCCATTCCTCCCTCCCCAACCCCTGAGAAAACTCTATCCTGTTTTCCTTATTAATTTGACTGCTGTAGGTATCTTAAATAGTTGAATCATGCAATATTTGTTCTCTTGTGTCTGGCTTATTTCATTTGTAATGTTTTCAAGTTTCATCCATGTTCATGTATCAGAATTTTCTTCCTTTTTATGGCTGAATAATATCTCATCCTATGTATACACCACATTTTGTTTATCCACTCACTCATCTGTCAGTGGACACTTGGGTTGTTTCCACCTTTGGGGTATCGTGAATAATGCTGCTACAAACATTCATGTACAAGTATCTGTTTGAGTCCCTGCTTTCAACTCTTTTGGAGTGGAATTGTAAGAACATGCAATAATTCTATGTTTAACTTTTTGAGAAACCTCACTATCCCTTAAAAAATGTATTAAAAGTGTCATTCCTTATGCTAAGTATTGGAGTCATCCTAAGTCATGATACTGTTTGAAAATGTTAATATATAAACAGTTTAAGTTCAGCTGTTCACATCAATAAGGATTTAAAGAACACTGATCATATTCCAAGTAGAATGTTAGCCATTGAGGTCACAAAGATAAGTAAGACATTTTTCTTTCTCTTTCTGGCTTACTTCACTTAGAATGACATTCTCCAGGGACATCTATGTTGCTGCAAATGGCATTATGTTGTCATTTTTTATGGCTGAATAGTATTCCATTGTATAAATATACCACATCTTCTTTATCCAGTCATCTGTTGATGGACAAAAAAATGAACATAAATACAAAACAGAAACAGACTCATAGACATAGAATACAAACTTGTGGTTGCCAAGGGGGTGGGGGGTTGGAAGGGACAGACTGGGAGTTCAAAATTTGTAGATACTGAATAGAATAGATAAATATGCATAATACATAAATAAAATTATACTGTATAGCACAGGGAAATATATACAAGATCTTGTGGTAGCTCACAGCGAAAAAAAATGTGGTAATGAATATATGTATGTCCCTGCATAACTGAAAAATTGTGCTCTACACTGGAATTTGACACAACATTGTAAAATGACTATAACTCAATAAAAAGGTTTAAAAAAATTACCAAAGAGAAAAGATAAATAAGATAAAGTTCCTGATCTTAAGGGATCCTTATAATCTCCAAGTTTTAGAAAAATTCAGTCACTAGTAATAGTCTCAAGTCTGCTATAAAATTTGGTGAGCTTTATTTATTAAGTTATGAAGCTGAAATGAGTTTTTCATACTCCTGTTAACTTTTTAACAAAAAGTATAGAGGCATTCTTGAAATTATGAACCATATGGGGTGGATTTCTGGTAAAGAAAAGTTGACCCTGAATAATTTTGTGATCAGATCTAGAATAATTTTATGTTTGGAGGATGTAAAAATGTATTTACATGCAGGGATCTCAGCCTGGGGTCTGTGAGAAGGAGGTTAGAGAGGAAAGATTGTGGGCTATAAGGTAAACTAAGAGATTCCCACTGGTATATCCTCTACCTGTAATTGGAGTGAAAGCTTAATACATGTAAGGGTGGAACAAGGTTCACCACTACTTCTAAAGAGTGGTGATTTAATTTTGAAAAATGTCCCAAGGCAGTGGTCTTGTTTACTTAGTGTACTTGGTCATGGGACCTTCTGGGCCTTTTCAGGATAGAGCAGGGATCATCTGTTGAAGTTCTTTGAGAACCTATCTACCCAAATACATAGGGTTAGGATTAGGGTTAGGGTTGGGTCAGTTTGTCCTCTGCTACTTTTCAGCATTTTTAGAGATTTGGGTTTGAGGTCAGAATCCCCCTGTAGGTATAATTTGAGAATTCATGGCTGGCCCTTGGAGGGGTTCCAGTAATATTTTCCTCCTATTTATAATAAGTGATTTTCATATACAATGAATATATTCAATTTATAGGTGTTTGAACTTTTTGGCCTACATGGAAATTTCAGATTAAAAAGCAGATCTAGAATTTATTTCTGAATAAAAAACAAAAAGAAATTCCTTTTCTTCTCTCATCTTATAGTGAATGTAAGGCCAATGAGCTGTCTCTGTCTTTTATTTGAAGCACAAATCAAACAGTGGTGTTGCTTTGCTTCAAATTAGTATTCTAGTGTATTGGGGAAGGGGAACTTATATCCTGGCCTTGTGTTGATCCTTGAGTATACACTGGCTGATAACTGGTGAGCTGGATTTGGTGGACCCCATTTCTAGGTAATATATTGGCATTTGATCCTGAAGTCTGCGACTAATACAACTCCTGATATAAGTTTAAACTCAGCTTTGCCAGGACCTGGTGGTTCATCCTTTCTGGCATGGCCTTATCTTGGCTCTCACTGATACTGCATTTGTCTCAAGTCTCTACCATGAACTGCACATAACACTGGTTGCCTCCTACAGCCTCTTCTGTGGATCTCCTTGCTCTTCAGCATAGAAACCGCACCATGACTGCTATCCTATTAACTTCTCATTCTTTCCTCAGGGGTATGGGGAAACCTTTGGGCTTATTCTGCTAAATGGGAGATTAAGAATGATAATTAGGCTCTCCTTTTGCATGACTACTCTTTTCTGCCTTTTTTTATTTCGTTGGGGCTGTACCCATATTAGCCTTGCACAGTGTGTTTTGTTCCTGACTCCCAAAGGACAAAAAGCCCCTTTGCCCTCAGCATTCCTTTTATCTTACCTAAAATTTTTTTTTCCCCTCTTTGGGACTTCAGCCTGGAGAGGGTAGGTTAAGAAATACTTTGCTTTTTATGCTTCCCTTCCATCTATCTTCCTTCCTCTTCCCCAAAGCCACTTGCAAAGGAAGGAATAGACTTTCACGCTTCTTGCTGTCTTATCTGGACTTCTTTTATGTGTAAATCTCTAATCAAGTTGGCCATATCTTCCTCTTCACTCATTAAACAAGGAAATAAAGGAATTAAAAAAAAGTCCTTTTCTCTCATACAAAGCCTGGTTTTCAGGACTATTTTTTATCCTTGTTGACTTGAAAATTCCATTTTGTGGCCCAAGTGATTACTACCTTTTATTTCTCTTTATATTAATGCTGCAACAATCCTAATCTCCTCACCCCACTTCTCAATGAAGATGGATACCTTAGGATGTCTGTATGGTATGTAAAAGAGGAAAGCCTGTTAATATATTTCAAAAAATGTTACGCTTGTTATCTATGATCAAGTGACTATTTTAGTTCATCTGACTTGCATGTGACATTAGCCTATAAGTGAAGATAGGGTTAGACTAGCTCAGAAGAAAATGTGGCCTGTGCTGATTGATATGTAAGCTGGTAAATGTTCCTTGACTGTATCCACTAATGATAACTTGTGGATTGACCTTTAGATAATGCATTCTCACTTGCCAGGACCCATTTTCTAAGATTTGAGTAAAGCAAATGGTCCAGTCCAGCTATAGCATGAATCTTTGAGGACCTGACAAAGATAATGTTGGATATTGAGAGATCTTTGCAAGAATCACTTTTTAAAAATACATAAAAATTGGCTTATGATAAAAACCAATAAAATACTCTAAAAGGGTTTTAGATAAACAAAATAAAACATAAAAAATGAAAATGTTTTGCCTGCCATGTGTAATGTACTATTGAATACTTTCATCATTAGACTTTATTTAAGATGGTCCAGCCAAGTACCAAACTTATACATGGCAAGTGGATACCATAACACTATGAGAATACCTTTATCTTTGCATGATTACAGTGTGTTTTCTCTATTAGACTTTAAGCAACTTGAGACCAGGACTGTGTCTTATTCACTTTTGTAATCCCAGACTCTAGAGTGATAACTGAAACATTGTAAATATTAATGTGTTTGCTGTCTGTATAGATCTTCGCTGATCTCTGAATAAAAGACTTATGAAAGTGAACATAAAGGAAATGATGTATATCTCTTTTTAGTGTTGTAAGCTTGGGACAATACTCCATGTCAAAGGAAGCTGATAATTTGAATTTTAACTTGTGCTGACCCTGAAATGAATTGGAATGGCCCACTTTTATACTAGGCAGAGATTTGGGGCAAAGCAGATTTCTTGGCAAGCCAATCTAGCTTAAAACACTGTGGGGAGTGGGGAATAGCTCAGTGGTAGAGCATGTACTTGGCATGTACGCGGTCTTGGGTTCAATCCCCAGCACCTCCATTAAAAAAAAAAAGTATAAAAAATAAAAAACTCTGTGAAATGCCCTGGTTATTAGTCTTCACAAGTTATCAAGTCAGGAATCCTATAACATTTATGACACTGATAGGAGTTTAAAAGTGTATAATGTTTCATTTTATGTACTGCAAGTACTCTCAATTGGGGTATCTCCTCATCATAACATCATACTGAAATACCAAGGCAACTTTTAAAAAATATTTATACAAATGTTAAAAAAATAAAATAAAAAAACCTTGTGAGATGAACAGCAAAATCAGTTCTTTGATTTTTTAATTTATGAGTTGCAAGTCTTTGCTTTTTAGGACTTGAAAATGTTTCAATTTTCCCCATTTCTAGCCAGGTATAAAGTAAGGGGAATATTTTGGTATGAAAGTTTAAAGAATTTTAATGGCAAGAATAAAGCATTGTTGGTTCCAGTTGAGTAAGTGTTTTGAGAATTGTTATTGTTTTATATAAAAGGTTATTTGTGCATGTAAGGGAAACATACTTTTGTGATAAACCTATTACATAGTCATTGTGCTATAACAGAAGTCTTGTTACTTTGTAAAAAGCCCCAATATTATGATTACTGAGTGCTCAGAAATGTTCTTTGAGTGGTTATAAACAGATCTGACCAATAGATATGGTGAGGTAAGCAGTTTATAAATCTCTTTGAGGGATTTTTAGTTTGGATTGCCCAGCTGAAAAAGGAGTATTATTTGGCATGCCTATGGATATAATGGTATGCTGGGCGGTAGGTCTGTGGCCTAATTCAGCCAGAGAACATGCATTAACAAATTGGCTCTGTCAATGATGGATTATGCCTGAAAGAAGTTAGCTGAATGCAGCCTACTGGCCATGGTCATAGAGCAACACAGCTTTTTTTCGTCCTCCCATCAGGCTGACTTTTCTCTTGGCTTAGCACTTAACAAGCTCCACATGCAAAACTGGATGATCCTGGTTGTTGTAAAGAGGCCTCAAAGTGTGCATTTTGGAAAAGAAATACTTGGATTAAATTTTGTGTGTTAATCTTTTGGAATGTGTGTGGATCAGACTCAGGGAAGGAAATTGATAGCTTCATGGTGAAATTTGGCATACCATTTCTAACTTCCATTTGTCAGCTATACAGGGTAAGTGTTCAGGGTCAAAAACACTTGATTAATTTGCTAACTACAAAGACAATGAGTGGACAGAATGAGTGTGTCATTGTACTATTTGAAATTAAAACCCAGTATAAAGTCAAGCCACTTAATTAGTCCTTGAGTCAGTTGGTTGCAATGGACTCTTCATTTCTTAGTAATTTTGTTAGGTTCAGTAAGAAGGCAGAGCATGACTGTTAGTATGGGGCTGCCTTTATGTAGAATAAAAGTATAGAGATTTAAAATTTAGAGCAGTGGTTCATTAGAAATGATTCCATACCATTCCTTTGGCACTCTTTAATACTTTTCAATTTTTCTTTGCATTGCCCGGAGGATGGACACATGTCACCTTTAACAGCATATTTCTTCATTGAGTTCATACTTCCAATTTTATGCTTGATGGAAGTTCTCAACTGATGATATGCCAGCTTTCTGGATTAAAAGTGTCAATAAGGCCTTACATTTCTGAGAGAAATAGCACATGAATTGTGTAACAGATCCATTTATTACTAATCGGGCTAGAATGTGCTTCAGTGCAAAGAATGTCCAAATCTCAGTGGCTTAACAAAACAAAGGTTTAACACTCACTCAGTGCTACGTGTCCACAGAATGGCTGGCAGGATCTCTGCACAGGTTGACAAGAGGTTCCATTTGGACAGATGTTTTCACGATTACATTGAAAAGGGAACATGTTAAATCATATCCTGGCTCTTAAAGCTTCCACTTCATATCCATTCACATTGTGTTGGTCAAAGCAAATCAGTATTTGCTTACCCCAAAGTCTCAAAAATTTTCTCCTATGTTTTCTTCTAGGGGCTCTAAATTTTGACATTTAGGTTTCTAAGCCATTTTGGGTTTTGTGTGTTTGTGTGTGGTATGGGACAGGGATTGAATTTCATTTTTTCCCAAATGAATTTGTTGTTCCAGAACAATTTGTTGAAAAGTCTGTCCTTTCCCTATAGAATTATGGATTGTCTATTCTGGTCCATTACTGTATATGTCTTTCCTTAGGCCAGTGTGTACTGTTCTGATTACTGTAGTTGTAAGTTTGAAGTAAGTAGTGTAAGTCCTATAACTTTGTTTATTGTTTTTTAAATTATTTTCATTGTTCTAGGTCTTCTACAGTTCCATATAAATTTTGTATTTTACAAAGAAGCCTCCTGAGATTTTGATTAAGCTTGCTTTGAATCTTTGGGCCAACTTAGGGAGGGGAGATTTATATCTTAATCCTATTGAGTTTTCGAATATTTCTTCACCTACCTTGGTCTTTAATTTTTCTCAACAATATTTTATAATTTTCAGTGTATGTATTTCATTAAATTTATCCTTAAGTATTTCATTTTTCATGCTAATGTGAGTGGTATTATTTTCTCAATTTCATCTTCTAATTATTCATGCTAGGATATATAAATACAGCTGGTTTTTGTAAATTGGCTTTGCATCCTGTAAACTTCCTAAATTTACTTATTAAATTCTAGTAGCTTTTGGGGGTAGATTTCTAAGTATCTTCTATGTATTAGTAGTTTCTTTTGCATGTTAAGATAATTTATCTCTTGTTTTTCAAATAGTGTACCTCATTTCATTTCTTACTTTATTTCACTAGTAGGACCTCAAGCTGAACAAAAGTTGTTAGAGCAGATATCTTTGCCTCGTTTCTGATCTTTGGGGGAGAAATATTGTCTACATTCTTAAGCATGATGTTAGCTGTAGGTTTTTAGTGGCTCTAGGTTTTTAGTAGATACCGCTTATCAAGTTGAGGAAGTTTTCTTCTAGTCTCAGTTTTCTGAGATTTAAAAGATAAGAATGAGTATTGAAGTTTGTCAAATGTAATTTCTGCATTTATTGAGATGCTCAGATATCTTTTTTTTCCTTCATTCTGCTAATATGATGAATTACATTGACTTATTTTCAAATGTTGTATCAACCTTGTATTCTTGGGAAAACCCCACTTGCTCATAATGTATTGTACTTTTTAAGTATTACTGGATTTAATGCTTATATTTTATTAAGATTTTTGCTTCTCTGCACATAAGGCATATTAGTCTTAAATTTTTTTTTCTTGTAATGTCTTTGCCTCTTACTGATACTGGGAAAAGACTTGTCTCAGAAATCAGCTGAGGAGGGGTCCATCCTCCTATATTCTAAGAATTCTTTTTAAAGAATGAATGTTATTTTTTTCTTAAATATTTGAAATGATTGAACAGTGAAGCCACCTGGGCCTGGAACTTTATGAGAAAAGTTAAATTCTAATTCAGTTTCTCTAATTGATATGGGGGACATTTAGATTTTCTTTCTTCTAGTTTTGCTAATTTGTGTCTTTAAGGAGTTTATCTATTTTATGTAATTGATCAAAAATTCTTTGTATAAATTATTTTATAGTAGTCTCTTCTTTTAAGTATCTGTAGGATCTTAGTGATTTTCCTTCTTTCAGTCCTAATATTAGTAATTGAGTTTTCTTTTCTTTAAACTAGGTGTTTTTTTCAATTTTATCAAATTTTTCAAAGAACTAACTTATATTTTATTGATTTTCACTTTTCTTTTCTGTTTTATTATGTTCTACTCTTATCTTTATTATTTCCTTTTTCCCGTTTACTTAGGTTTAATTTGCTTTTCTTTCCTAGTTCCCTAAACTGAATGCTTAGACAATTGATTCAATTTTTTTCTTTTTTAATATAAGTATTTAAACTGTTAATCTCTCTCTAAACATTGCTTTAGATGACCTCTCAAATTTTGACATGGTGTAGTATCATTTTCCTTGAGTGCAAAATATTTTTAAAATTGTCTTACGATTTTCCCCCCACAAAATCAGGTTGGTTCCTTGACTTATGGATTTTATAGAAAGGTGTTGCTCAGTTTCCACATATTTTAGAATGTCCCAGATATTTTTCTGGAATTGATTTCTACTTTAATTCAGTAGTTGTGGCCCCAGAAAGTACTTTGTATGACTTTATCCATTAACTTGTTGAAATTTGTTTTGTGGCATTAAATTTATTGAGACTTATTTTGGGTCTGTCTTGGTGAATGTTTCATGTGTACAGTTGACCCTTGAACGACATGGGTTTGAACTGAATAGGTCCACTTATATGGGGATTTTTTTCAATAAATATTTGAGATCCTCTGTATCTGTGGTTTCCAACCACAATGGTATGAAATTGAAAATAAATTACAAGAAGAAAACTGGAAAAAACACAAACACATGGAGACTAAACAATATGCTACTAAAAATCAATAAGTTAATGAAGAAATCAAAGAGGATATCTAAAAATACCTTGAGACAAATGAAAGTAAAAACACAACTTTCCAAAACCTGTGGAACACCTAGGTTATAATAAACCACCAAACTTTCCAACTAAAGAATTAGAAAAAGAACAAACAAAGCAAAAAATTAGCAGAATAAAGGAAATAATAATGATCAGAATGAAATAAGTGAAATAGAGAAAAAAATAGAAAATACGAAACTAAGAGCTGTTTTTAAAAAAGACAAAATTGGTAAACCTTTTGCTAGATGCACCAAGAAAAAAAGACAGAGGGCCCAAATAAATAAAATTAGACCTAAAAGAGGAGAAGTTACAATTGATATCATAGGGATAAAAACAATTATAAGAGATTAATATAAACAGTCAGATGCCAACAAATTGGACAGCCTAGAAGAAATGAATAAATTTTGAGAAACATAATCTTCCAAGACTGGATCAAGAAGAAATAGAAAATCTGAACAGACTGATTATTAATAATGAAATTGAGTCAGTAATTGAAAAACTCTACTCCCAACAAACAAAAGTGCAGGACCAGATGGTTTCACAGGGGAATTCTACCAAACATCAAAAATATAAAGAAGAATTAATACTTATCTTTCTCAAACTATTCAAAAAAATTTGAAGAGGCAGGAACACTTCCAAACTCATTCTAAAAGGCCAGCATTACCAAAACCAGACAAAAACACTAGAAAAAAAAGAAAATTATAGGCCAATCTCCCTGATAAACATAGATGGAAAAGTCCTCAACAAACTATTAGCAAACTGAACTCAACAATATGTTAAAAGGGGGATCATGATCAAGTGGGACTTGTTCTAGGGATACAAGTATAGTTCAATATTCATAAGTCAATCAACATGAAATATCACATTAACAGAATGAAGGATAAAAATTGCATGATCACCTCAATAAATGCAGAAAAACCATTTGGCAAGATTCAACATCCATTTATGATAAACTCAACAATGCTGATACAGAGGGAACATATCTCTACATAATAATGATGAAAAACTGAAACTCTTTCCTCTAAGATCAGGAATAAGACAAAGATGCCAACTCTTGTCACTTCTGTTTAACATAGTATTGTAAGTTCTAGTGATAAGAAATGGATAAAAAGAAAGAAAAAGCAACCAAATTGAAGGGAAGAAGTCAAACTGTCACTATTTGCAGATGACATGATACTATACATAGAGAATTGTAAAGAAGCCACCAAAAAACCACTAAAGCTCATCCATGAATTTGGTAAAGTTGCAGGATAAAAAATTAATATACAAATATCTGTTGCATTTCTATGCATTAATAATGAACTATCAGAAAGAGAAATTAAGGAAACAATTGCATTTACAATTGAATCAGAAAGAATAAAATACTTAGGAATAAATTTAACCAAGGAGGTGAAAGACCTGTACTCTGAAAACTATAAATCATTGATGAAAATAATTGAAAGTGACACAAATACAAAGAAAGATATCTTATGTTCATGGGTTGGAAGAATTAATATTGTTAAAATGTCCATACTGCTTAAAGCAATCTGTAGATTCAGTGCAATTCCTATCAAAATAACAATGGCATTTTCCCACAGAACTATAACATATAATCCTAAAATTTGTGTGGAATCTCAAAGGACTGCAAATAGCCAAAGAAATCTTGAGAAAGAAGAACAAAGGTGGAAGTACCACACTCCCTGATTCCAAACTATATTACAAAGCTACAGTAATCAAAATAGTATGGTACTGATACAAAAACAGACACATAGATCAATGGAACAGAATAGAGAGCCCAGAAATAAGCCAGCACACATATTGTTGTTTAATCTATCACAAAGGAGATTAGAGTATACAATGGGGAAAAGAGAGTCTCTTCAAAAAGTGGTGTTTGGAACACTGGACAGCTACATGTAAGAGAATGAAACTAGAACATTTTCTTGCACAATATACAAAAAGAAACTCAAGATGAATTAAAGACTTAAATGTAAGACCTGAAACTATGAAAGTCCTAGAGTAATGACCAACAGGCACATGAAAAGAAGCTCAACATTGCTGATCATCATGGAAATCGAAATCAAAACCACTATGATATATCACCTTACACCTTTCAGAATGGCTATCATCAAAAAGAACACAGATAACAAATATTGGTGAGGATGTGGAGAAAAGAGAACCCTGGTACACTGTTGGTGGGAATGTATATTGGTGCAGTCACTATGGAAAACAGTATAGAGGTTCCTCAAAAAATTAAAAATAGAACTACCATATAATCCAGCAGTTCCACTTCTGGGTATTTATCCAAAGAAAAATGAAAATACTAATTTGAAAAGATATATACACTCCAATGTTCACAGCAGCATTATTTACAATAGCCAAGATATGGAAGTAACATAAGTGCCCAACCACAAATGAATAGATAAAGAAGATATGGTGTATGTGTGTGTGTGTGTGTGTGTATATATATGTACATAAATACATAAATGGACTATCACTTAAATGATTATAATATAGGATAATATTATCATACTATAGTAATATATAATATTATAAAGAAGAATAAAATCTTGCCATTGTGACATCATGGATGGATCTGGAGGGTATTATGCTTAGTGAAATCACTCAGACAGAGAAAGACAAATACAATGTGTTTTCACTTATAAGTGGAATCTAAAGAACAAAACGAATAAATATAACAAATCAGAAATGGACTCATGTACAAAGAATAAACTAATGATTACCATATGAGGAGTGAAGGGAGGGGGAAATGGAAGGACATTAAGAGGCACAAATTACCAGTTATAAAATAAATAAATTACAGGGATGTAATGTTACAGCCCAGGGAATATAGTCAATATTTTATAATAACTGTATGGTGTGTAATCTGTAAAAATATCAAATCACTATGTTACGCACCTGAAACTAATACAGTATTGTAAGTGGACTATATTTCAAGAAAAAAACCTGTCTTCTTTCACTCAGCATAATCATTTGAGAGTTATTCATGTATCAGTAGTTTATTATTTTTAATGATGAGTATTTTATTGTATGGATATACCACATTTTGTTTATCCATTTGTGCATTGATGGGCATTTGAGTTGTGTCCAGTTTTTGGCTTTTCAAATAAAGCTGTTTCAAACATTTGTGTACAAGTCTTTGTATAAACATGTATTTCCCTTCCCTTGAGTAAATACCTCTGAGTGGAATGGCTGGTTATATGTTTAACATTTTAAGAAACTGACAAACTGCTTTCCAAAATGGTTGTATTATTTTATATTTCTACCAGCAGTGCATGAGATTTTCAGTTGTTCCATGTCTTTGTCAACACTTGATGTCTTCATTTTGTTGATATTGGATGCTCTGATGTACAGTGATCTCTCATTATGATTTTAATTTGGGTCTTATTAATGATGAATGATGATAAGCATCTGCTGATATGCTTATTGCCATCATATCTTCTTTGGTGACGTGTCTGTTCAAATCTTTTGTTCACTTAAAAATATAGATTGCTTTTTTCATATTGAATTTTGAGAGTCCTTTATGTATTCTGGATACAAGTCCCTTATCAGATACGTACTTTGTAAAGGTTTCTCCCAGTCTATGGCTTGTTTTGTCATTCTCTTAACAGAGTCTTTTCAAGAGTTGAAGTTTTTAATTTTGGTGCAGTCCAATTAATCAATTTATTCTTTTATGGATTATTGTTTTTGTTTCATATCAAAGAAATCTTAGCCTCATCCAGGGATTAGCGAACTATGACCTGTAGTCCAAATCTGACCTGATAATTATTTTTACATGGTCTGTGGGTTAAGAATTTTTCATTACAAATTTTTATTGAGATAACTGTAGGCTCTTCAAAAAGATATATGCACCCCACTGTTCATAGCATCACTATTTAAAATAGCCAAGACATGGAAACAACCTAAATATCCATCGACAGATGACTGGATACAGAAGTTATGATATATTTATACAATGGAATACTACTCAGCCATAAAAACCGACAACATAACACCATTTGCAGCAACATGGATGCTCCTGGAGAATGTCATTCTAAGTGAAATAAGCCAGAAAGAGAAAGAAAAATACCATATGAGATTGCTCAATGTGGAATCTGAAAAAAAAAACCACAAACAAAGCTTAAATACAAAACAGAAATAGACTCATAGACATAGAATACAAACTTGTGGTTGCCAAGGGGGCGGTGAGTGGGAAGGGATAGACTGGGATTTCAAAATTATAGAATAGATAAACAAGATTATACTGTATAGCACAGGGAAATATATACAAGATCTTATGGTAGCTCATGGAGAAAAAAATGTGACAATGAATATATATATGTTCATGTATAACTGAAAAATTGTGCTCTACACTGGAATTTGACACAACATTGTAAAATGATTATAAATCAATGAAAAATGTTAAAAAAAAAGAAAGTGAAAGAAAAATACCATACAATGTCACTTACATGTGGAATCTAAAAAAAAGACAAATGAACTTATTTAAAAACAGAAACAGACAGACATAGAAAATAAACTTATGGTTACTGGAGGGGAAAAGGGTGGGAAGGGATAAACTGGGAGTTTGAGATTTGCAGATACTAACTAATATATACAATAGATAAACAACAAATTCATACTGTATAGTACAGGGAACTATATTCAGTATGTTATAGTAACTCATGGTGAAAAGGAATATGAAAACAAATATATATGTGTTCACGTATGACTGAAGCATTATGCTGTACACCAGAAATTGACACAACATTGTAAATTTACCATACTTCAATTAAAAAAATACATACATATAAAAAGAAAAAAGATAACTGTAGGTTCATGTACAGTTAAAACAAACAATAAAGAGGCATCCATGTAAACTTTTCTCTAATTTCTCCCAATGGTAGGTGTTTGCAAAACTGTATAGTTTAATATCACAACAAAAATATTGATACAATCCACAAACCTTTTTCAGATTTTCACAGTTTTACCTGTACTCATTTGTGTGGGTAAATGTGTTTTTTACATTTTAAAGTAGTTGAAAAAATCAAAATAATATTTTTTGACATATTAATATGAAATTCACATTTCAGTGTCTGTAAGTAAAGCTTTATTGGTGCATGGCCACATCCATTCATTTATGATTATCTGTGACTCTGTGAAAGCAGAATGGATAGTTGTGACAGAAACCATATGTGGTGATCTCTTTGCCTCCCACTGCTGCTCAGTGCACTATAAATTGCAGTGATGCAGTTACAACTTGACAACATTTTGTGTACCACATATCACTGTACCATGACATTATATTTACTGTTTTAATTACAAGGGTATTCCTGTCATGTCACAATAAGAAGAGAAAACTTGACTTTGAATATAATACTTTTAAGGCATAGTGGAGTTTAATGATTTAAATTAATAATTTGTTAAGAAATTAGATAGTAACGGATTTATTTATTGTGAAATGACTCATTAGCTGTGCTGAAAGAATGCAATATACATTGACATTAGCATACTATTCATCACAATATTCCCAACTCATAGGAAAGAGGAAAAATTAGAAAATTTAACATGAAATATCTCATCATGGCAAATTTTTTTTTCCCAAAAATAAAAACATGAGGCTGCAACCAAAGTAAGTTTTCAAGTGATCCATTAGTTAGCCACGCAAGGATTTATTTTCTTTCTTTTTTTTTTTTTAATTAAAATACAGTCAGTTAGAATGTGTTAATTTCTGGTATACAGCCTACTATTTCAGTCATACACATACATACATATATTCATTCTCATATTCTTTTTCATTATAGATTACTACAAGATATTGAATATAGTTCCCTGTGCTATACAGAAGAAATTTGTTCTTTTAATCTATTTTATGTGTAGTTGTTAGTATTTGCAAATCTCGAACTTCCAATTTATCCCTTCCCACTCTTTCCCCCTGATAACCATAGGTTTGTTAACTATATTTGTGAGTCTGTTTCTGTTTTGTAGATAAGTTCATTAGTGTCTTTTTTTTTTTTTTTTTTGATTCCACATGTTAGTGATATTATGTGGTATTTTTCTTTTTCTTTCTGGCTTACTTCACTTAGAATGTTGATCTCCAAATCCATCCATGTTGCTACAAATGGCATTATTTTACTATTTTTTTAAGGCTGAGTAATAGTCTGTTGTATAAATATACCACAACTTCTTTATCCAGTCATCTGTTGATGGATATTTAGGTTGTTCCCATGTCTAGGCTATTGTATATAGTGCTGCTATCAACATTTCGGTGCATATATATATGTGTTTTTGAATTTGAGTTCCATTCCATTTATCCATATGTCTGTTTTTGTGCCAATATCATGCTGTTTGTTTAGTGTAGCTTTGTAGTTTTGTCTGAAGTCTGAGAGGGTTATTCCTCCAGCTTCATTATTTTTCTTTAGTATTGCCAAGCAAGGATTTCTGACGGTGAATTAATTAAATCTTATTTGTAGCACTTAGAAAGAAGAAATATGTCCAGAGAAAGCGTTTGTTTAAGATTATTAGTTGTTTGGCAAAAGTGGTTGCTCAGAATTGAGGACGTTAGGAGGAACATCAGTAGTCAGTTAAAGAACAAGGCAACTGATTTCAAGTGGGTTTCCTTGGTTCTTGAAGAGTTGAAAAATGCTACTGATATTCCTTAATTGTTATGGTTTATTCAAAGAATTAATACTAAGTTTGAAAGGATAAAGCAGCAGCCCTCTGAAAAGTCTGCAAGGAGCAACTACCAGTGAGAATATTTTCAAATAAGTTATGAAAACACTAATTTAGTACAACCTGAGGATGGTATCTGCTAAAATGTGTTACAAATGATGATAATAAAAACATGAATGAAACAGGAAAGATTTGGTTGAACAAATTAACAAAGCTTTTGAAAATAAAAGTTGTTTTAAGCCTTTGGTTATTTGGTGGCACTTTGCAGGAAGTATTTGAATCTATTATTTATTTTTGAACCCGCAGTGTTAACAGTGAACTTCATTCACTCGTACGGGTTTAATCATTATGAGTTCTGGGAATTTTTGTCAGAAACAGAAGCAGAATATCCTAGCTTGCCCTTCCACACAATGGTTCAATGTTTCAGCAGTGCTAATATTTTACTGTGATGTTTTGAGTTCTGGGCTAAGACTGAAATGTTTTTGAAAGTGAAGAACTTTGAATTGTTACTATCAAACACCAAGTGGCTTTGGAAATTAGCTTTTGCTGCAGCTTAATGAAGTTTATTAATGAATTCAACCCAAAATTATAAGAAAAACAGTGCTTACATAAGTAACTTATAATGAAGCAGAGTCATTTTGGTTTTTGGTTTTTGAATCTCTAGTAATGTCAAGCTTCTTTACACACTTCCTATACTGTCCAAAGTTAAAATAAGAAATGAGACTTTCATTCCTATACAAATTTATAGCAGGTATCTGTTTCAGAAGCATTTTTTAGATTATAATGCAAATGCAAAAGAAATTCCATGTTTTAAAATCCATTTAACTGTGCAACTGGGGAGCTTCCACCTAATCCTCAATTAGAAGTAATTAATCTGCAATGTAATAATGTGCTGTAAGGAAAATACCAAGAAAATAACTAATGGAATTCCAAAAATGCCTTCCAAGTGATGAATATACTCAATTAAAATCATATGGTTATGGATTACTATCAGTATTTGGTAGTACCTATCTCTGTGAAAGACATTTTCAAAGATAAATATCTGTAAAATCTCATTACAGATCATTATAGATTAGCATTAAAAGATGTACATTTGCAATTTTTTAAATTTATTTTTTATATTAAGATATTATTCACATATAAAATTAATCATTTTAAAGTGTATACATAAGTAGTTTTTAGTATTTTCACAAGATTGTACAATTACTATGTAATTCTAGAACATTTACATCAGCACCAAAAGAAATGCCATACCCATTAGCAGTCGCTAATTTGCCCCTTCTTCCAACACTATTTACTTTCTATCTCTATGGATTTGCTTATTCTGAACATTTTATATAAATGAAATCATTTATGTGACCATTTGGTTTCTTTCACTTAGCATAATGTTTTCAAGGTTCATCCAGTTGTAGCATGTTTTAGTACTTCATTCTCCTGGCTGAATTACATTCCATTATATGGATATACCACATTTGTTTATCCACTTATTAGTTGATGGGAACTTTGGCTGTTTCTGCTCTTTTTGTTATTATGAATAATGCTCCTATGATTGTGGACAAAATTTTGTTTGAACATTGATTTTCAATTCTATTGGGTATATACATGCCTCACATGGAATTTTTAATCCCTATCTCCATCTTGCCATCCTTTCTGATACCTATTCTTCCTTCAGTCTTCTCCTTCTAAGTAAATGGCATCATCATTTAAGGCAGAAACCTAGGGCCATTTGTATTTTATCTCTCTCCCTCAACCTTCACCACCTTCCTTCAGTCCATCAGTAAGATTTGCAAAGCTTGTCTCCAAAATATATCTTTACTTTTTAAAAATTTGAAGTATAGTTGATTTACAACGTTGTGTTAGTTTGTCGCATATATTGAGTTATACAGTGATTGAGTTATAGGAGTAAGTCAGACAGAGAAAGACAAATATCATATGATATCAGTTATCTATGTGTAATCTAAAAAAGACACAAATGAACTTATTTCCAAAATACATCTAGAATGTGTTTACATTTCTCCATCTCAGCTGCCATTATCTTAGTCCATCCACCATCACATCTTGCATAAACTACTACAGTGGCATCATATTGGTATTTTTCTTCTTTCCTCTTCTCCTTCCAATCCATTTCCATATACCAATGAGGAGAGCAGATGATCTCTTAAAAATGTAAATAGGGTTATGTTAGTCTTCAGCTTAAAACATTTGACTAGTTTCCCAATATATTTATTTATAAATAAAAAACTTTGTGTCATGGACTACAAAGACTTACATGCTCTACTCTGCGGTACTTACCTTTATAATCTCAATGTTCTTCTCTTTGTTCCTGTGTTCCTATGGTCTCCTCTCTGGTCTTTAGATACCATTCTCTTTTATGTTTTAGCACTTTTGCTCAGGTCATCTACTTGGGATGCTTTTTCATATAATTTTTATATGATTATCTCTTTTTCAGCTTAAAATCTCAGAAAGTCCTTCCCTGGTTATCCTATCTAAAAATCATTCTCCATCTAAGTATTATTATTTCCTGTTTTAGAGCATTATTTATTTATTTTTCTTTTGTAGCATCTTTCTTACCTTATAATTACATTCGTTTAATTTAACAATGTGTCTGTTTATTGACTTTCTCTTACCTAGACTCTAACCTTCATGAGTGGAGAGATTATGACTTTTATTAACTGTAATAAACCAACACTTAAACTATGACCATTTACCACCATAAACTAGTGTCTGGAACTATTTGTTAAGTGAATGGTTGAATGAACCTATTTAAAGAACCTTAGAGATTCTGGAGAAATCTATGAAATCTGGGGGCAAATGGCCATATGTATTGGTAGCATTAGATAACATTTGTGCTGGGTCATGCTGAATACATTTGACAGTCTGTGACTTTCGTTTGCATTAAATTCCTGTAGGGAAATGTAACTGGGGATTGAGTGGTCCTAGAGATTGTGCCATTTTGACATACCTCTGCTAAGTCATTACTAGAGAATTGGGTTACACACTGGCCTATTGACGTGTGTGGTTGCAGTTTGGCAAGGCCAAGTCCATGGCTGGCCATCTGTGTCTTAGGTCCTTCTTTAGCTCTGGAATGGTGAGACAAAAACACTCCTGTCTTTCTAAAGCTGATGAAGAACAGACTTCTTCCCTGGAATGGGGCCGAATGGTAATGCGCCTCCAAGGACTGCACTGAGTAAACCTTCAGAGCAAGGTACAGTCAAAGCTGATTAAAATCACACTATTTCATAACACTGCTTACAGGCAAAGACATACACGAGGAAGCTGTGAAGAAAAAGAGCTGGCTGTCCAACAAGCAGCAGTCTGGATCTGTTCTCTCACCCCTGGAGCTGTTTGTTTAGCACTGCATGGAAACAGATTTCCTGGTTTGTCTATTACATTTCCAGCTTCCCCTCTGTGTCTGACTTATTGATAAGATGCCTGTGGATGTCTAGGAGTTTTCCACCTTGAGACTGAAAGTTGAGATAACACTCCTGTTTCTCTGTTGCTTCCTTGAAAGAAAATATTTAATGATATCTTTGGAAAATTGAGAAAAGGAATCAGACTTCTTAGAAGTCTTCAGTTTGTTATTAACATCTGAAGAGTTGCCACTCTTTCCCTTGAGAGACTGGACTAAATTTCCAGGAAGCTGTCTACTGGTGTTCTTGTATTCAGTTTTTTCTGAGGGGTGATGAAAAGAGTGTTGTTCCTGGAATTTAAAGAAGGGTTCAAATTATGACTCTGTCACTTAACAATTTGAGGACTTTAGGAAAGTCACTTAACATCTCTGAGCCTCAATTAGGTAAAATGAAAATAACAGCTGCTCTACCTAGCTTGTAGGGTTGTTTTAAGAATCAAATAAAATAATGGTTGTGAAGGTGCTTTGTATCCTGTAAAGCTCTTTGCAAATGTAAAGTACTGTTGTCCTTGCCAAGGCTTTTTTTCTCCTTTCGTTAAAGAAAATGTTGACATTCTCCAATCGTTAGCTAATCATTCCTCTAGGGCCATACTTTTTTTGCAGACAGAACAGGTGTCAGGCTCTATGATTAGATTTGAAGGAAAGTGGAGAAGAAACCCTAGGGTCTTTTAAGTGACCTTCCAGCCTTCAAAGAAAGGAAGGCTGGCTCATATAAAAACCTTTTCCTTGTCATGTCTCTTCCACCAAGGCCCCTAAGGAAGTACAAATTCTGAGAGAAACCATATACTTGGAAGAATGTCATTAGTATGTACAAATCAAAGGGGGATTATAAATGCATTAATTTAATAGACTTAACCCATTGCTTCATTATAAATGAAAACATATATCAACCTGATTAAAAATCAGTTTAGTTCATTGTATTGCATAATATTTTAAATGTTTTTTTTTTCCAAGCAACAGTATTTTGATTAAAAGCAGTCTTATTTTCATCTCTAAATTTCATCAGGACAGTTTTGATGGTTTAATTATAGCTTGTCCATTTATCATAATTGTCATAGAAGATCTTGTCAAAATTATTTCATGTAGTTTGGAAGAACGAGAATATTTGTGTCCATGAGTAATACAAGTAGGAGATTAAGGATTCTTTTCCTTATATTTGAATTTGCTAATTTTCCCCAAACTATTACACCATTTATATTTGCCTCAAAACTTAGAGAAAGCACCGGATCCTAACCATTAGACCACTAGGGGGCGTCAAAACTTAGAAATTAAATTTATGTATTCTATTTTTATAATAATTAATTTAACAATAAATGATATAATAACTTATATTAAGAAAAGAGGACTAGATTACAATTCTGGCAGCAGGGATATAGGCTAGATAATTACTTTAACTTAATGACTGCCCAGGACAGTTAAATGAACGCTTTCAGTACCTAGTGAAAGTTAGTTTTCCTGAGTAGTAAGTTTAGCTTTAGCAGGAAACATGACTTGTTTCCTTCTATGCCTGCTCCCCACCCCAGATTTAAGATTTTACCTACTCTTAAAATGCAAACAGAACAGACCCCTCACAAGCCCCCAGCCCCAACACTCATATATACACTGAGAGAGCCAAGTTCTTGAAAAAACTCTGTGGTAGGAAAATTTATACTTAAGGAATGTAAAACATTATCAGATAAATTGGATTAGAAATGTTGAAGTTTTTAGTACGTGAAATAAAGAGAACAGTCAGTAACATTTCAACCATTTGATATTAAAAATAATGGATACTTTTACAATTAATTTCCATCAATCACTGCTTGCTTCTTAGAAAATTTTCAGGATCTCTATCTGCTAGTTTCAGTGAAATTTAAAGAAGTGTTCAGTTTGCCTAATAGGAGATAAAACATATATTTCTTTTGTGTCTGATGCCCTGTCTGGATGCCTTTTGAATTTTATGATCCCGAACTTTTGACTCCAGCTTTCCAGACTGTGGTCCCAGAAATACAGCATAATGTAGGGACCTCACATTTATCACACTTTGGGTAGCCTTTTTTTTTTTTTTTTTTTTTTTTTTTAATATATTTGACCTAAGTAAGTAGATATTTCCTAAATTATGTCCTCAACCCAAGAGTCTATATCTTGGCTTTAATCATTGCAATTTGCATAAAACATGTCATCAACTCTAATGTGTAGCTCAACTTCCTCCCTTCTTACAGAAGTAGAGTGTAATTCCAAGGTTACTTTTCCACAGCTTCCTTTGTCTCTGGGGATGGGCCAGTGCAAAAATTTCTGTTCTGCCATCTACTCTGTCTTTTCTATTTCCAATCAAGACTAGTTTTTTTTTTTTCTCTCCAATTATCGCTGATAAGAATGGCATAATTTAGGTACTCAGGAACTCAAATTCTCATGGTTGCTTAAAAAAGTATACAGGAGACTAGAATTTCTTTTAGGAGAAAATTGCTGCTGGAAAAACATTCTTGTGCTTGGGCGGAGATATTTTTGTTTAGTATTTTAAAATATTTTCCTGTCTCCGTGAGGTAGGTTTATGAGATTGTCCCCTGAGAGAAGTTTTGGATGGCAATGGGAAAGAAAGGTTGAGTCCTTGGCCAAGTGGATGGGGTTTATTTAAAGGAGCTGGGGTGATGCTGAAGGGCACTAGGAAAGCTGAAGATAAAATTTGCCCATCTCACTACTTTGCCTAAAATAGAAATAAAGTCTCCATTCTCCAAGAACTTGAAATCTAGTTTCTACAGCAAGACTTTCTTGCTGTGGAATTGTGAATTACTGCAATAATATATATTATCAAAATTATTTGTAGTCTTTTGAGAATTTTTTTAATGAAAACATTAGATCATTATATTTTTAGAGGTGGACTGACTTAAATATATGTTCAGAAAATACTGGAAAAAATGAACTTTGATTCTGAGGTAGTGACTAAGGAAATACAAAAGACCATTTTCATTTAGGGAAAAGTAGAGCATTTTCAGCCATTAAGTCTTTTAGAAAAGGAATATTCAAATAATTGGTTAACTTTATCCTCTATTTTTACCTATTTTAAATGTTAACGTGGTGTCTGGCACGTAGTAAGTACACAACACTTATCTGTTGTTTTTTAACACAGTTATAGGTACAAGATTATTGCTTTCAATCTGGAATTTAGAGAAGTTAAGACCTATGTTTGCTTTCCTCTCTTTCTCTTTTTCGTTAGGTTTTGTAGCTCTGTTCTTTATTCAGGGCTGACCCTTTTTATTTAGCTGTTTCTTAGCCTCGTCTTATTCTCATTTTTTTTTTCATTAGCATTGTATAGCTTTGTTAGGGCTACCATAACAAAATATCACAGACTGAGTGGTTTAAACAACAGAAATTTATTTTCTTGCAGCCCTAGGGGCTAGAAATCGCAATCAAGGCATCTGCATATTTGGTTTCTTGTGAAGCTTACATCCTTGCCTTGCAGGTGGCTGCCTTCTGGCTGTGTCCTCACATGGTTCTCCTTCAGTCTCTATGCTTGTTGTCTGTCTCCTAATCTTTCCTTCTAATAAGGACAGCATTCATATTGCATTAGTGCTCACTCCTATGACCTCATTTTACCTTAACAACTTCTTTAAAGGCCCTATTCTTCAAATATGGTCTGAGGTATTGGGGGTTAGGGTTTAACATATGAATTTTGGAAGGACACAATTCAGCTTACAAAAACCTCCTTGAACAAATGCCTTTTACTGCACCAGGAATTCAGATAGACCCCAAAATAGGCCTCTGTAAAAGACTAAAGTGAGGACTAAGTAGATTTGAAAATGTTCTGTTAAGGTGATCATATCTTCCTGCCAACTACATACCAAGAACCTAAAAGAAATTGAGCACCAAGTCTAAATAAAATTATATATCCTCATTCCTCATTCTCTCTTTCTCTCTTATTCTATGTAAGAGCCATGGGCAGGCATTTATACCTTAGAACATTAGGAAGGGCAAAAAATAGTGTCTAGTGAATATCTATGATTACACAAAGAAAGGTATTTTATAGTCTTCTTGAATTTTGGTATATGGTCTTAGATTTCAGTGGGCTCAATTTAAATGAAAGAAGCACTTCTTGAAAGATGTAACTCTTAGATACAAGGACTCATTAGAGCAACAAATACGAGCTAGTATTAATAGAGATGTTAATAATAATCACAGAGGTCCTGCAAGATTTTGATGCTTTTTCAACCCTCAAAGTCATGTTAAAATTGTTCATTATGCATCAGTGGCAAGAGTATTTAATTTTGAGTTGAATTAAGTTCCACACTCATCATGATTCTCTGGTTTCTTCTTTGTGTAGACTCTCTGAAACATGGAGTCCTGATGTTTGACGTTTTGCTAGAAGTTCTCTTTCCTCTGTTTGAGTTTTATGGTGAAAAATAAATTGTTAATTTGGAGCTCTTCCCCGTACACCCTGCCCTGCTCTGTTACTGGTCGTATCCTCAGGCTTTTTCCTGTTGGAGTTCCCAGCTGGACTTCGTCGACTTTCCTATCCTTAACTCATTGAGTGGTCTGCTCAGCTACCTTGAAAATTTGCTAGCCTGCATTCTTCTCGGAGTCTCATTGCCTGGGAGATTGATTTCCTCCTTTTATGCTTTCCCTCAAAGTTTTCCTGGAGTAGAACATTTTATTCATACAACTCTCTCACAGAATCCTGATAAGATATCTTACCTTTGGAAAATTGTCTTCAGTTCTAGTAAAAAGGACATTTTCTTGAAGCTTGACTTACTAGTTCTCTCTTCAGCTTCTGAAAATACCAAGTTTCTATAGTTCTTTCATGAGACCACCCTAAAGAGCTTCTTTTGTCAAAGATTCAGTCACTTACATGTGTCCCAAATGATTGCACAGCCATGTCTGTGAATGTCATTGTTGTCCTCTAGAATTTTAATAGATAAGCCATGGGGAACTCTACTAGACACCTGGAAACTTTAGGATCCTTTGAAAATTGATCATTCATTTGTGGGATCTATGGACACGCTCTATTAACTATCCATTTCCTTCCTCTTTCCCTCTCCCATGCAATGACCGTACGAGAAAATCGAATTTTCTGCAAAGAGATTTAAAAATGAATTGTACTTCCTTCAGCAAAGTTCAGTTTGTTTTTTATATATATAATATATATATATTATTTTGTAACTGATTTTTAAATTAGGGAATGTAATAGAATAAATGATTCATCAGGAAAAATAGAGTCTGAGACATCAGAATAGTAGATAAGTGTGTTGGTAAAAATGAATTTCTATTACACCTTATTTTGGGTCTTGTTTTCTAAGGGAAGACTCTATTGGCTGTGTGTTGGGCTAAGCCATTTGTATTGTAAATTCTCAGATGTTGAATTTTTACTCTCATTTTCCAAGATTTGACTGAGTCTTGAGTCAAAACTGAGTGTGGACTGTAGAAAAAAACCAAGGGATGAAGTTTGAACTAATCAGTTTTGTGATGTATCAGAAGCTTTGTAAAAGGTCTATTTGCCTGTCTTCTGTTATTAGCAGAATCAAACATTGACTTCTTTTGGTCCGTCTATTATTATTTTTCATTATTGGGCATTCTTCATCCAATGACATAATTAGATAATGTAACTTTTGCATTTTTTTGAATAGAAGACATCAGTTTAACCTAATTTAAGTCAGAAAAAATGGCTTAAATAATTCTTATATTTAAGTTATGAGAAATTGAAAGGCATGGAAAACTTACCTTCTTCTATCTAGATAAAATTTTTTGTATTGATTTATGTTATTTCCTTTAAGAAATGTAATAGCTCAGGCTGGTTGATTCTGCAGGCTTTTCATTGCCCATATATAGATTTTTTTCTGTTATAGCTAATTTGATAAACTCTCTAGGTAACATTTCTGTGCTAGTCTCAAATATTGTGTATGTAGAAATGGAACTTAGCTGTTTAATATGTTGATATAAGTAAAAGATTAGCTTCTTTTAAAATAAAAATGCTCACGTTATAATGTTAAAAATGAATCAATTTGTGTGATGCATTTGTATCCTATATAAGTGTAGTTTAACAACAATAATTTCTTGAAGCTGTTTTTCAGACCACTTAAAAAAAAAGTTTAACAAGTAAAACACAATGCAGGCTACAGGCTCATAATATGTAGCTCCTCTAATGATCCCCCAACTTTTAAAATTTGTTGGACATAAAAGCAGTGCTAATCTGATTAGTAACTGTGATTGAGTAAATCTACTGTAAAAATGGACCGTGTTCTGGTTTTTAACATGATACCATGAACGTCATTTGAGAACTGCCTCTGTGGAACATAAAAGTCTCTTTGATGGAATATTTATTCCATGATTAAAAACTATATCTAGTTTTTATTTATGTGTGTATATATGATTTGTGTTGTTTATTTTCATAAATAGTTATAAAATTTAGTTCTTAGAAAACAGGCAGGAAAGAAAAACAGTACGACACAAACGTCAGTCAAGTCTGGATGTGAACATAGTTACCAAAAATTAAGACCCAAGATTATCCAGTGCTCTTTTTAACTTCCACTCCACCCTTCCCCTGACATATGTAGAGAAAAGAGAACTAACATCTGAGAGACTATTGTGTGTAGGCATTTTACCTGTGGTACCTCATTTAATTAGAAAAGTAAGAAGGACGTTTGGAAAGTTTATAAAGTTGAAAAAAACCTGTTAGCTATATTGTGAGATCTTAGAAATATTCCTCAGGCCTTCTATCTAGGCTGTAGTATATTTTAGCAGTCACAGATACTTCTCTAAAAGCAAAGAAGTTCACTCCTTGGCCTCCACGTACACTGCAATTAGACATTTTGCAAAATGCCAAAAATCTCTGGCAGTTTAAGCAAAGTCCAGAAAAATGTCAGCACTGCTTATTAATGTATTTATTGGAAAAAGGGAGGTCATTTTCAAGTTGTTAATATGTATAAAAATACACCAAGAAAGGAAAGATTAAGCAAGTAAAATTAAATTTGCTTATTTCATAGTTAATCGAACTTAAACTGAAACTTCCAATTTTATCATAGTAGATATCTGTTAAAAATGTTAAATTCTGTGATCCATTTTAATATTTTTTAATAAATCCAGTGAACACTTTATTTATAAATAAAATCACTTGATGCTTTTATAAGGCTTTTTGTGCAAGAATATTGTTATTAACAATGTCATAAAACATGAGTGCAGACATCATGGAAGACACTTGATAATCTGTGAGATGGGAGCAATTAGCTGAAGAAAGTTAAGGTTTTGTTTCAGCTTGGCTGCCTGATATTTTCCTGACTTGCATGGCAATTTTTGAAAGAATTGACCAAGTTTGGTATCATTTTAAGGATTTTAAACAGCATACTGTTTGCTTTATGGTGGAGTCTTCCATCTTCAAAGAAGATGAAGGTTAATGAAAAGATTTTAGTGAATAAAAAAGTAACTTCCAAATAAACTTGGATTTTAACGTATGATTTAACTATGAAACCAGCAATTCATATATCCCTTAGTTTACAGTTATACTAACACGTGATTGGTCCCCTTTCTGTAGCTTACGCGTGTATAAAGAAGACAGTAGTGGGGATACTATATGGAGACTGGGACAAGAGCTTCTAAGGTTTGGATGGGGGCTTCAGGTTGACTACCTAAACATTCAATTTAATGTGTAGGAAGGACTGGTGGGGGGAATGGGAATAGTGGTTAGGAGAATAGAGTATATAGCAACCGTGATGGTTACATTATCCTTAATTATATTATCCAGTGGGTCACTAAAGAGTCCTGAGAATAAAGTCCAAACTCCCATTCTAAGATCAATACATGTATTAATTTTTCCATCCCTCCCTGTTATTTCCCCAACAATTCTCAGTTATCACCTTTCAGAAGAATTAAACTGCTTTCATTACCAATGAAATTCAATCTGTTTTCACCCAAGAAACAGAAATTTTCCTATTGAAAACCACAGTAACTTTTACCAACAAAATAAATGGAACATATGTATTTCTTTGGCATTTATTGTCACAAATTCTTCTGTTGTGGTTTATCTTTTATATGAAAAGAATAAAATTTATTGTCCAAGTATGAACTAAATCCTAGCTCCTCTACTTACTAAATGCATGACATTTTGCAAATTACTTAATTTTTCTCTGCCTCAGTATCTTATTTGGGATAAGGAAATGATAGAGCTTCTGTATTGATTAAACAGGAAAATACAAGTAAGCACTAATTAATTGCTAGCTAAAACTATTATTGTTGTTGTTGTTTGTTATTACATACTTAATTTCCATGCACTTCTGGCAGTCCTTAGGACCTGGCTCTGGGTTAGAAGGTAGAAATTTTGGACCAAGGATTTGGCTATTTTTAAGCTCCTTGATATTGGACTATTTTTCCAAAAAGAGTCTACTAATTTTCGCAATGTACCTGTGGAAGTTCCCATTTCACCTGTACCAACACACCATTTTTATAATTCTGAGTCTTTGCTAAGTAATGTTCAAACAGGATACCATATTCTGGCTTCAATTTTCATTTCTGTGATGATTAAACAGGTTGATTTTAAAATGAGTTTATTTATTTGAAAAAGGCCTTTGTCTTGTTTTTCTTTGCAGTCTTATTGTTTGGCTCATCAATTTTCATCAGGCCTTTATTGAAGGATATTAGCTGTTTGTCATATTTGTTGTAAATATTTCTTCCTTTTAATTTTATATTTTATATGTATGGAAATTTTGTGCTTATATAGTGAAATCTGTTGATCTTTTTTCCTTTGAGATTTCTTGCACTGAAAAGCTGCCATTCTTAAGATTTGTGAAACCTGCTGGTTCAGACCTAGTCCTGATTAGTGTAGTATAAAGAGTTGTTTGCTCATCAGTTTTAAGGACTTGTAGTCATTTATTTGTGTGAGCTTACAGAGTCACTTACTCTTACTGTAATTAAAACTTATCAATCATCATAGCAAAGGTTTCCTACTAAATATAAATTTGTTTTTATATAAATCAGTTAGATATCCAGTGTCTGTTGATATAGCACATTATAGTTTACAAAGCACTTCTAACAAGTATTCTGTAATTTGATTTCACTCCTCCGAACAACATTATGGGATAGAATAAGATGGGTATCATTATATTATATCTACAAATCTTAGAAAGGATTGACTTTTCTAAGGTTATGCAAGTAGTGAACGGCAGAGTTTAGACTTGAATAATATACTGAGAAACTTTTTAAGGATTTAACTTCTTTGGATTTTAAAATTCCAAATTCTTGCTGTTCCAGATACATGCTAGAGAAGAGGAAAGGAAACATTTGTTGAACTAATATTTATATTTAAAATATTTACATTTGAGTCTCTACCTTGATTAAATATCCTTTAATTTCTTTTTATTTTCCCTCTAGCAGAAACTATGTAATTTCCTATTAATAAAGACTTCTTTTCATTAATCTCATCTCCATCTCATAAGCCCTCCCCCTTTTTTAAAAAAAATCATTTTTCAGTAAAACTCTGCATTTTTACCCTTCTAGCAATTTGTGCTGATTTTGGCCAAATTAGTCATACTTCTTTTCAAAGATGAAAACTGTATTGGCTCTCATAAATATTTAGATCCAGGATGCTTTATATAATCATTATCTCCTTTAATTCTCAAAGTAGTGTATAAGGTTGATATTATTATTATGTTTTCCATTTTACTGGTAATGAACAAACTTAGACAGATTACCTAACTTGCCCAAGGCCTCACACCTAGTAAATATCCATGCTTGAAACCCAGGTATTTCCCTCCTGCATCCTACTGCCTCCCTGGCAGGGATGACTGAAATTCTTTTCACCTGTTATGATCCTAGAAGTAGTTTTTCTTATGTGTCTGAGCAGCTGTAAATGCACTTCTTGGTTCCTATCCCATAAACCTAATTCCATCTCAGGGTCATTCTGCACAGCTTGACTTACACATAAAAATTAACTTTTAAGAGGTTTACTTTAGCTTGATAGCCATCTATTCACTGATCTAGAAAGCAGGTATCCTGAGTGCAATTTCCTTTCTATAAATGAATACCTTGCCCCACTCTTCTGTGAGCTCATTCTTATAGAGTATCACATTTGCATTATTGTTCCAGACTAGATGAGGGCATACTGACCTACAGTACTGAAATCCTTTTGGTCTTCAAGTTTCCACAAACAACTGGGCCTGGGTGTGCAAGGGACCTGGACGTTGAATTTTGTTGTTGTTGGAAAAAAGTAAAAGAAAAGAGAAATGGAAAGTACTTTGCAAAAATGGTCACACACAGCTCTTGGAGTGGAAGAAAAGATTTATAGAAAAAGATGAAAGGATCTGAATTCCCACAACACAGACAGAAGATGATTAAGGAGGGAAGTCCTTACTTACAGGATTGATACTAGAAAAGAATTCTGCTGAGAAGAGAATGAGCTGAAAGGAAGGTTAGTTGTAGCCAAGTATTTAATGTAAAACATATTTGTATGTGTGTGTATATATATACATATATATATATATATAAACTAGGAGTGCTGTGTAATTACTGGATTATTCATATTAATATTACTAGCTAACCCCTGTTCAATGTTACTATGTGTTAGACAGTTAACTCATTTAATCCTCAAAACAAGCCCATGAGTAAGGTACACTTTTATCTCTGTTTTATAAATGAGACTTAGAGAGGCTACTAACTTGCTCAAGGTCACAGAACTAGTAAGTTGTGGAACTGCTAAACAAACCCTTAATGGCACTTACCATGCTCCAAAATTATTTATGTTCTTTCTGTCCGTCTCCTCCACCAGAATGTAAGCTCCGTGACGGGATGCCTATGTCTGTCTTTTCACTGCTTCTCAAAGTGCAATCTAAATATAAGAAAAATCACATAATACTTAAGACATACAAAAGATTTAAAGAATAATGCAATAGGTATCCATAGACTCACCAACAGATTAAAGATACAGCATATTACCAAGTAGTAGTGGAAACTCTCCGTGTAGCTCCCCACAATGTACTCACTTTCTCAAAGTAACCATGTGTTTCTTTCTTTTTAAAAATTATATATTTATGTGTTTCCAAGCAATATATAATATAATTCTGCATTTAAAAACTTTGCACTTTTATAAAAATGTTCTTATGTATATATTCTTCTGCAACTTACTGTTGTGTTTGCGAGATTCAACTATGTTG
Organism: Camelus bactrianus; assembly: GCF_048773025.1. Lineage (NCBI taxonomy): Eukaryota > Metazoa > Chordata > Mammalia > Artiodactyla > Camelidae > Camelus > Camelus bactrianus. Next base: position 13,293,406 of record NC_133567.1, read on the forward strand.
ATATATGAAGATTTAGTTCATTCATTTTCACTGACACATTGTATTCTATTATAATAACCATACCAATATTTATCCTTTCACTGCTGATGGACATTTAGGTTGCTTCCATTTATTTCAATGTAGTCCAAATTCCTATTAGCTTTTGAATAACCAACTCACACTGTTAATTTTTAAATGTGCCATTGCTTGTCTATGATTTGCCAATCTTGTTTCAGTTCATTTTCTGAAAAATTTTAATGAAAGATCTTATATTTTGTCCCAATTATATTTCATATTAAATTTTTGAGGTAGATTTTTCACTTAAAAATCTATCTTTTTAGCTTCACGTAATTTTTCAGCTTGTCAAAATTTTTTTGTATTGTAATGTGATCACCTGGTATTTTAACTCTTCTTCCATCTTAATGTTATTCACAAATTTGATAAGAAATCCTTCTGTATATTCATTTAAGCCATTGATAAGAATTATGTTGAGTAGGATAGGAACTGTTATGCAGTGATGCATAGTCTGTAATTTGCCATGCAATAGTTTGGATTTACCATAGATCAAAGCAAATTTATTGTTTAGAACTAGATTTGAGGAGGTAAAACATTTGCTACTTTAAACTACCACAGATTCAAGACAGATCCTGAGACTGAAAATTGTGCTCTGGTTTCTCTTCTCTCTCTTCTCTCTTCTCTCCCAAGTATGATCATTGAGTTAGATTAGTTCACCAGATGAATGAGTAAATAGGGAAATGGAGTAAAGACAAAATCATGCTGGTATTTTTCATCTTAGAGTTAATCCTAATATGATCACATGAAAATTTTTTTTTAATGATTTCTGTGGTTTGAATTTAAGGCTCTTACATCTGTCAACCACGAGGAGGAGCTATGGTCTAATAAGGAAGAGGCTTGCCTTTTCTGGTTGGGAGTGGCAGCTCAAAATATGATTTTTTCAAAAGAGGCCATAGCTTGGAAAATTATCTTTAACAAAAATGACACTTATATTAGAAAATTTAAATGTGCAATCTAGTCTTTATTTTCAAAAGGAAAAGAAACAAGACAATTATATATAATTCAAATAAAACCCCTTCCACTAAGGAAAAAAAAGTGAGTTTTCCTTTCTCTTCTAATTAGTTAGATATATAGAACAGACCAATTGGCTCATTCTTTAATTATTACCCCAAAATCATAGGCTTTAGAATGGACAGAGATCTCAGCATCATCTGGTTTGCTTCTTTGCCTTCATGCCTTCAGGTATTAAAGTTTTAAGAAATATCGTATAGGCTCAATAATCATTTATTGAATGAATGAATGACCATTCATTGATGTAGGCCACATAGTTTAATTAAGTTAACCATGGGAAAACAATAGTCAGCCAATGGGGTAAGGATTTGGGAAGAGGGGAGATATCACACCAAATCCCAGGTTTCTAGTTCCTTGGATTATACTTCATATACAAAATTATGCTGTCCTTTCTGCCTTCTCTGCTTAAGTATAGTCTAAATGTTAAGTTAACAAACTATTTTTAGCCACGTTCAAAGATACAGTAGTCTGCTTTGAGGTATAGTGAGCTTCCAGCCACTGTACATACATAAACGGAGGCTGGCACAATCCACTTGTTTTGGGAGATTGTAGAGGAGATTCCTGCATTAGATGTAACTTTAGAATAGCTGATCTTGAAGATTCTTTTCACCGCCGATATTTTAGTTTATTTTGTTTCATTCTATTGTGTTGTCTAATTTAAGGAAAACAGTTTATTATGGATAATTTTAAACATATAGATAAGTAGAAAGAATTTTATAGTCAATACCCATATACCCACCACACTGATTCTGCCATTAACATTTTACTATAATTGTCCTATCATATATCTAGCCATCTCTATCTTAATTTTTGGGGGCATATTTTAAAGTAAATTGTAGATATTAGCATGCTTCTCCTTAACCTCTTCAGCATGTACAATTTATATGTAGAGTTCTATATTTGTTTAGTTTTTTTAGGTAAAATGTTCACCCCAAAATGCAGAAGTCTTAAGTGAACATTTGCTGAATTTTGACAAGTTGATTACACCTGTGTAACCTAAACTAAACTCCCCTGAGATATAGAGCATTCCCATCACTCTAGATGTTTCCCTCACGTCCCTTCCCAGTCAATCCCTGTCCCCCACCCAGAGGTAACCACTGTTCCTTTTTTTTTTTTTTTAACGTAAGATTAGTTTTCCTTTTGTAGAACTTCATGTAAATGGAAGTACACTATATACTCTTTGTGACTGGCTTCTTTTACTCAGCATACTGTTTTTGAGATTCATCAGTCTTGTTGCCTGTATCAGTAGCTTGTTCCTCTTATTTATGAACAGTATTCCATTGTATAAATACACCACAGGGTTGTTTTTTTTTTTTTAAATCCATTCTCCTATTGATGGATATTTATTTTTTTCCAGCCCTTAGATTTACAAATAAAGTTGCTACAGACTTTTTTGTACCAGTGTTTTTTATGGATATAACGTTTTTCTATCTCTTGGGTGAATACCTAGGTGTGGAATTGCTAGGTTAAGGTACATGTGCATTCAGTTTTATAAATATTTCATTTTTAGAAACAAATGTCTACAGAATACCTATGATATGTACTGTGCTAGGTATTGGGGATACAGTTGTGAAGATTAATCAGTCTCTTAATATGTATCATGTTTTTTCCCCTACAGGTTCAATGTATTGTTTTAAGAGTTTTCTTTTATGAAGTTGATCGGGCACATTTTCTAAATTACTTTGTGATTTTTATTTCAAAATAAATAGCCTCATTAGAAACTATTCCCATGACTACACAGTGGTTAATACCACAGGTTCTGGAGCCAGAATACCTGGGTTCAAATCCCAGTTCTACTCCTTATAGCTGTGTGGCCAGCAAAAGCTTACTTAACCTCTCTGTGCCCCAGCTACCTCCTGTGATAGCTTCTTGTATATACCTCTAATACCACTTATTTAATTATATTGCAATTATTTTCACATGTATTTGTTTTCTCCGCTAGCTGTGGGCTTCTTGAATCAGAGCCCATATCTCACTTATGTATGGAATGTTAGTACAAAGCATAATACACAAAATAGCAAGTACTCAGTAAACATTTGGTGAATAAATGACTTACTAATGCTTTCTGGGGTTAAGACATAGTTTCCAACAAGGCTCCATACGACTGTAAATGAGAAGCTTGGGGATAGGAAACCCTGTACACACGTGCTATCACATTATTGTGGATTTTTTTTCTTTCAGATTATCAGTGTTCAGAGCACTGAGCTGAAGAGATGGGACAAGGGACAGGCATCTTTTGGAAATGGGATATAGAACAGAGGGCTGCCGTGAGCCCAAGCCCTGGCGAAAGGGCTCAAAGGAGAAGATGTACGGGATAAGGGCTTCAAAGGTGAGGAATGGAGCTGGAGAAATAAAACTAGCAAACTTCACAATTAGTCAAGTCCTGGTTGTGCTGGTATCAACTCTGGTTTGGAGGCAACAGAAATGCCTGTTGAATTCTTGTTTTCCTTGGATTTCAGTAGATTCTATAATTGAGAGAGAAGCAGTGTTCTCTTAGGGTCACTGAGCAGGCCGTGGGGGATGCGCGTTCCCTTGCTCTGTTTTTCTGTTTCAACATTGTACTAATCAGAAGCAGATACCGTGAGAATGGTGAAAATTACCAGCTAATGTTGATGCTGAATGAAATGTCTTGAGGTTTTTAACCGGTATCTCTTGTTTATATGTTCATGATTCTTCACTGTTACTGAAAATCATCTTCCCAGTTAGGGCTTGAAATCTCCTTGAATATCATTGCTGATGCAGAAGTTCAGGCATTTGATGTTACTGTTAGTGACAAAAATTTCTGTTCCTTTAGAGAGGAACTTAAGCAGTGCCAAAAAGGACAGCTGATCTGGGGTCAGGTACGATTATCGTTAATCTTTTTCAAGAGTTGATTATTGGATACATTCCTAAATAAGAATAATAAGGATGATAATAGATTTGTTGAGCACTTACTATGTTCCAGGTCCAGTGTAGAACAGTTTTGTATTTCTGATCCCTTTTTATTCTCACAACCCTCCTATGTAATAAATATTGTTGCACCCATTTTATGGCAAAGTTGAGGCTTGGAGAAGGCATATATCAGATATTTTATAGTTTTATTTTGTTAGGTAGTTACCATTACCCTCTATTTCACAGGAAACAGGCTGTAAAAGACTCAGAATTAACACTTACTGAATGCCTAGTATGTATCAGGCATTCTGTTAATAGCATTCCATCATTATTTGATTTCATAACCTCATGACAACCCTGCCAGGTAGGTGCCATTATCCCTACACTATAAATGAGAACACTGAGGCTCAGGGATGTAAGTAATTGGCCCAAATTCATATATTCAATGAACAAAAACAAAACAAGTCTGGGAGTCAGAAGCAGTCACGACTTCTCCTTAAAACCCGTATTACCTCACAGATACAGTGTTCTCTCTCTGATACTTAATTTATCCCAGTCACAAAGTTAGAAGTAGAGTGAAGCTTCTGTCTGTTCTTTCTGCTACATCCTGCTGCTGCTGCTGTGCGGTTTTAGTTTGTTTCATCAGTGTGTCCTCTGCAAAGGTAGAGAAAACAGGTCAAGGGTTTGCTCTTTGCTCTTTGCGAGACATTTTCAAATCCATGTGATTAAGCGACCTTGTATACTCCTTGTTGCTAGACTAAATACTGTGATAGCAAATCCTTTAACCTTTGCTTATAGATCAGCCTCTAGTATTTTCAGCCTCTGATATTTTTGCTTATCCTTTTTCATTGTGATAAAATGAAACATCATGTTTACCATTTAACCATTTTAAGTGTACAGTTCAGTAGTGTTAAGTATATTCACATTGTTTTGAAACAGATCTCCAGAACTTTTTCATCTTGCAAAAGTGAAACTCGATATATACCCATTAAACTCTAATTCCCCCTGCCCCTAAGCTCTTGGCCACCACCTTTATACTTTCTGTTTCTGTGCATTTGACCGTACTTTAGAAACCTCATATAAGTGGAATCAAACAGTATTTGTCTTTTTGTGACTGGCTTATTTCATTTAGCATAATGTCCTCAAGGTTTATCCACATTGTAGCATGTGACAGGAGTTCCTCCCTTTTTAAGGTTGCTTATCCTTCTAATTTTTTCACCTCCTGTTACTGTCCATTAAAGAAAATAGCACACACAAAAAAGAATATAGCCCAAACTGGTCTATTCTGAGGGGCTGTTTCCTGACACAGAGATCCTGCCGTATTCTTCAAGAGAAGAGTGTTGCTCTGAAGAATGAACTGTGGATGAAACAATATGACCTAATTCCATATTTATAACAGTCTATGACTTGAAGATATACTGGGCAGATAGTGGGGAAAATTTCGTAGTCTAACTGTGTCCTGAATTTTGCCTGCACAGCTGTACCTACAATATAAAGAAGTATGCTTCCAAGGAATTTCACTAAAAAAGGGAATTTTAACCTCTGTTTTGAAGGTTAAATTTATAGCTTTGTGCTTGGAAGCTAGTGTTTCTTTCTCTTTTCTTTTTGTATACCACATGGAAAATACTTTCCCTGAGGGATAAAGACTCTCAGGAGATTTTAAGACTTGATGTTTAAATATGTGCTCAGATAAACCAATGTACTACATTTATGTCTGTTTTTGCTAAGCATAGGAGTCACCATCCCTATAATGAACTTTTAAAAACTTGAAATACAGTCAGTTACAATGTGACAGTTTCTGGTGTACAGCATGATCTCCCAGTCATGCATATACACACATAGATTCATTTTCATATTCTTTTTCACCTTTAACAAAATTTTGTTAATACTTTCTGGAACATGAAGACTATTTTATCTTCAGGATATTAGTGTACTAGTTAGACAAAAACTGATAGTCTTGCAAAATGTGTTTGTCATCTATTTTGTTTCTCTTCTGTTTGTTTTTTTTGAGATACTTTGCTCAGCTTCCTCAGGAGAGTTTTATATCTGTCTAATCAATGGAAAAAGCAGTCTGGTTTTCACAATGAAAAAGAAACTACCACTTGCTGAATAACTGTGTATGGCTTGGGGTAAGGCACAGTCCCTAAATTTCAAAGGTATCTGTCCCTAAGAAGAGAGCCACCAGCAGATGGCAATCCCCCTACGTGGAATCTCCTTCCAGACAAATGGCAAGTACCTAAGTAAGCTGATACCGCAGTGAAGTCACATGTCATTTCAGAGAAACCTGATAGCTTTGGCTGGGTAGGAACCCATTTAACATTATCTCTCAACTATTATCTCATCTCTTCATTCCTTCAACTCGGTGTTTTGTGTACAGCATCCCAGAGGTCAAGCGTGGCTACTAGGCTGGGTACTTTGAACATGGTCCCTGGGTTTGGTATTAGGTGCAGACGTTTTTAACAAGCAAATTACGTTGACTGTTCTCCACAGTGACCTTGATGGGGCTATTTGCTGTGCTCACCTCTGTGATCTCCTGGGCTTGGCTAACCCATGTTTTGGGATGTTAAGCATTGAGTTACAGGAACTTCTGAGGAAACCTTGAGGCAGAGTATGCTCCTGATGTTTTATTTAAATAAGAAATGTGGAGCTTTCTCCCCAACAACGACAACAAAAAAAATGTGATCTTGAATGTGATGGGTTGGTTTAGCTGTCTTTATGCCCCGCCTTTCCTCTGTGGACTGGGCCTGGTGGTAGGCTTCTACAGGAAGTCTGCAGTCTTTTACTTACAAAAATCCACCTGCACAGCACTGTAACCTTCCGGAAACTGATTGAGATGTGGCAACTGTTAAGAAATTTGAGGCCTATGGCTGATACTTCTTGATTTTTATGCATATTTTAAGATTTATTCTCTCTGTAGGAAATTTTCTCTGATCTTATACTTTTTCATATATGTGTATATATGAAGAGGCTTTTGGCTGCAACAGAAAACCCATCTCAGATTAGTTTAAATAATAAGGCTATTTGTTATTTTCTATAACAGAAAATCCCAAGATAAAGCAATCTTCAGGGTTGGTTAATTCAGTGGCTGAACAAGGTTATTGGATGCTAAGATTCTTCTGTATATCCAGTTTGTCATTCTTAGCTTTGGCTCTGTCCTTAGATTCCTTCTTATGGTCATAATAGGGCTTCAAGGAGTTCAGCGTCATCCAGGAGAAAAGACTCACTTCTTTACCTCCAGCCCCCTGAGAAGCCTTTGCATCTTTGAACCCACAACTGACACTTTGTTAATATCCCTCAATTTCAGCTTTTCAAATGTTTCTTCATGGTCACGTTATTCAGTTTTTGGCAATAATATTACAGAAGTGATGGTGTGCTTTCTCATTGCATTCCAGTTGGATGACACATTGTTGATTGCCCCTTTGCTGGTGATGCGAACTCTGATCACTTGATTACCATAGTGTCTCTCCCAGGAGACTTCACTGTAAAATTGCTTTTCTCCTTTATTTCTGTTTTTTGTGTGTGTAAATACTCTGAAACTCTGAAAATACCTGTTCCTTACCTCACTTCACCCATTAGTTTTAGCATGCGTTGATGTATCATGCTTGACTTAATTATTAATATGATGGTTTCTAAGTGATTTTTTTTCTAATTCTGTAATTTTTTCCTGTTTATAAGCAGAATTTTCTTTTCTCCTCATTTATTTGTTAGTTTATTTATGTTGGTAGAGACTCAGTGATTCCTATTTTATTCAATGCTTTGTAATCTGTTATTTTCATTATTATTTTGATGTTCAAATTGGCCCAGATTTGGCTTTAGATGCCCCTTCAAGCTATCTTTTGTGTCCTTTTGATGCGTTTTCACTCTTTTAGCATTTCCTTACCTCTTGATGCCAAAATATGTTTCAGGCTCATCTTGCACTTTCCTTGCCCAGCCCTGGATTCAGCCATTCCTCCAAGAAGTTCTAGTTTCTTTTGGCGTAAAGTAGAATTTAGAAACCAAAACTGGGTGCTAGTTGTGCTCGTTGCTATTGGGATGCTGCTGTTCCCAGGCCAGAGCTAAAAAATACACATAAGTACACACATCCCTTTATCTCTATATTTGTGTATTTTGAAACTGTGAGTTCACACTGATAATGCCAATTCCAATCCAATACCATTAGGTTCGTCTCAATCGTTGAGAACACTGGCTCCCATTATGATCAATATATTTACTCACTTGCTTAGTCTTTTTTATGTTGTCAATTACTGACCTTGTAAGACTGTCCCTGCTTCCCTACTCCACTACCACCTTCACAGGGGCTGTCGCGGTGACACCTGGTGCCAACACCATCTTTAAGGGGCAGTATTACTGAACTGCTCTGACTGCCTTTTGTCCCCAGCTCTGATATCACCCTCCTATAGGTTACCATTACTGTCCTGATGGGGTCTGCCACTTAGACTAAAGAGGGAGAGCGGAAAGGAAGGAAGAAAAGAGGAAGAATGAAGACTTGAGAGATTGTGGTTTGAAATAAATAAAGGGGATTTTAACTATCATTAGAGTTAGGATGTATGCCCATGGTTATCTATTCTTCGCTAGTCTAGTTTTTTTTAAGTTTCATGTTAAAATGTAGTTTAACAGAAAATTAGCATAATCCTTTCTTTAAAATAGAAATATTCAGACTTAAAATACTATTTAAAAAAAAACCAATGAAAATATTTGCATGTCCCCTGAATTTGGCATATGAAGTCACACATACACTTAATATAAACAGATTAATTAAGGCTTCCACCATGAATATCTTAAAAGTAAGTATGGCATGTGTTCTGACTTAAATTGCCTGAGTTTCCTCTTGTATGACTTTGATTAAGTTACTTAAACTCTATATTCCTTAGTTTCCTCATCTGTAAAATATGAATAGTAATAGTACTTATCTTTCAGAATGATTTTGAGAACTACATGAGTTGATAAAGTCCTTGGAATAATACCTGATACTTAGTAAACAGTATCGTAATTGTTGCTGTTGTTATTTTATTATTCTTATTTGTATTGCTGTATCCCTTTTCCAATATTTGTCATGTGAATGTTTACTATCATGTCTCTGACTTCTTTAGAAGTTGCCTAACGTTCTCTAGACTTTATTTATAGTATTTCTTTTTTTTTTTTTTTTAATACGAGCTAGTGATAAATTCTCCTCCTCCTCATATTTCTGCAAAGGCATTCTCTTGGCGATTACTCAGTCTAGCCTCCTCACCCCCATAACTCTACTGTTTTCACCTTTTTCCCCCCTCTCGCTTGTGCACAAGTATCTTACCCAAGTTCTAAGGGCTTTGTGGAATCTAGAACTTCAGAAGATCAAATAGTTCTTTTATGGGCTCTGGATTTGCCTGTGTGACCTTGTGACAGTTGCTCAACTACTCTGAGACCCAAGTTCTTTATAAGATGAAATGAAGTAGTGTTGTTTCATAGGGCTACTGTATGGTTGGTTGCTTGGTTGGCTTATTTATTTGTTTCATTTAAAAATTTAGATATAATTGACATATAACATTATATTATTTTCAGGTGTAGAACTTAATGGTTTGATATTTGTATGTATTGTAAAATGGTCACCACTATAAGTCTAGTTAACATCCATCACCATACATTGTTACAAAATTTTTTTCTTGTGTTAAAAACTTTTAAGACTTACTCTCTTAGCAACTTTCAAATATATAACACAAGTGTTATTAACTGTGGTCATCATGCTGTACATTACAACCCCATGACTTATATATTTTATAACACCTATTTTACCTCCCTATCCCCGGCTTCAGGCAACCACCTATCTGTTTCCTGTATCCATGAATGAGCTCAGTTTTTGTTTATTTGGTTGGTTTTTTTTTTAGGTTCCATATATAAGTAAGATCATATGTTATTTTTCTTTCTCTGTCTGACTTATTTCACTTAGCATGATGCCCTCAAGTTCTGTCCATGTTGTCACAATGGCAAGATTTCATTATGTTTTATGACTGAATAATATTCTATTGAAATTATATACCATATTTTCTTTATACATTCATCCATCGATGGACACTCAGGTTGCCTCCATATCTTGGATATTGTAAGTAATGCTGCAGTGAACATAGGGGTGAATGTATCTTTTCAAATTAGTGTTTCTGTTTTCTTTGGATGAATACCCAGATGTGAAATTGCTAGATCACGGGGCAGTTCTGTTCTTAATTTTTTGAGAAAATTCTGTCCTGGTTTCCATAGTGGCTGCACCAATTTATATTCCAAACAATGGTGTACAAAAGTTCCTTTTTCTATACATCCTTGCCAACACTTGTTATTTCTTGACTTTTTGATAATAACCATTCTGATAGGTGTGAGATGATATCTCACTGTAGTTTTGATTTGCATTTCCCTGATTGTTAGTGATGTTGCACACTTTTCATGTGCCCGTTGGCCATCTGTATGCCTTTGGGAAAATGTCTAGATTCTCTGCCCATTTTTTAATCAGATTCTTTTGTTTTGCTATTGAGTTATATGAGTTCTTTCCATATTGTGAATATTAAGCTCTTATCGGATATATGATTTGCAATTATTTTCTCCTATTTTGTATGTTGTCTTTTCATTTTGTTGATGGTACCCTTTGCTGTGCAGAAGCTTTTTAGTTTGATATAGTCCCCCTTGTTTATTTTTGCTTTTGTTGCCTTTGCTTTGGTGTCAAATCCAAAAAATCATTGCTAAGACTGATGTCAAGGAGCTTACTGCCTATGTTTTCGTCTAGGAATTTTATGGTTTCAGCTCTTACATTCAAGTCTCAGATTAATTTTGAGTTAATTTTTGTGTATGGTGTAAATAGGGATCCAGTTTCACTTTTTTGCATACGTCTGTCTAGTTTTCCCAACACTGTTAATTGGAGAGACCGTCCTTTCCCCATTTTATACCCTTGGATCATTTGTCATAAATTAATTGACCATATGTATGTGGGTTTATTTCTGGGCTCTCTATTCTGTTTCATTGATCTATGTGTGTTACTGTGTGGTTTAAATGAGACAATTTGCTAAAGCACTTAACACAGTGCTCAAAAAATTTTAGCGATGATTATGATTATGATACCAAATTGGAGGAGTTGATTCTGACCTTTACTTTGACTTTCTTCTCTTTTCTTGGATGCCTTTCTTCCACATCTTAAGTATTTGCTCTAATGCTGAGAAGATGGATATATGCAGCTTCAAACAGTTGTTGGTTAGTAGTCTCTGTAAAAAAACCCTGAAATTTTGGATGTTTGAGAGTGATGTGATGAATTTAGAATTGTGGAATTTGAGACTGACAACTGTTGAAAGCCAGTATAATGTTTCTAAGGGCATAGACTCTGGAGCCAGTCTGCCTGGGTTTCAACCCGAGTTCTTCCACTTGCTAGTTGTGTGACCTTGGAAAAGTTACTTAACCTCCATGTGTATCAGTTTCCTCATCTGTAAAGTGGGGTTGATGATAAAATGCCTATTTCACAAGACTGTTATGAGAATTCACCAAGTTAAAATATGTGAAAATACTTAGACTGGTGTCTAGCATTTAGTAAGAACTGTTTATATGTTAGCCGTTGAACTGCTGATATGTAATGGCCTTTCTATGAGCATCAGAGGTTTCCTGTGACCACAACCAAGTCACTCTTATTTCCTGTTGTTTAGACTCTCTTTTCCTTTGTGTGTAGGAAGTTGAATTTTTGTAGTATACATATTACATATGTATTACAGTTACAGATGTATTACAATTACATACGCATTACAACTATATTATGTATATAATTTAGTTTTCTTACTTATCCATTCTACTGATATATGATTGATGGTTTGCAGAGTGGGAGAGACCTTTTCTCTTTAGCCTCTACCCATATGAACAAGTGAGATGGGAGTGGAACCAAAGCATGTCACTGATGTGATTCATTGAAGGATGTCTGGATGGCTGAGAAGCAGTGATGGGTACCTCTCCTTTCCTCCATGTGACCCAGATGCTTAAAGAGCCGTGGAGAACTGAGTCAGCTGAATGTTTTGGCTCAGTCCATCTTGTTTGTAGCATAAACCCCCACATAGTCTCTTAAATCACTGGTCCTTTATTTTCCCTGCCAAGCTGATTAATGCACCTGAGGTTAGAGTTTTTTATTTTAGACTCAAAGTCACTAGCAAAAGAGATGTTTTATTTGAAGAGGTATTGCAATATTTTGATGTAATACCTATTTTTTGAAAAGTTTTTTTGTTTGTTTATTTGTTTCAGATCCATTGGACCAGTACAGATTAGGCTTTGAATATGATTGCTTTTTAAAATGTAGATTATACTTAATATCTGTTCAGATTTTTCTTAGAAGCAGCATGATATGATAAAAAGAACATTCACTCATTAAACAAATATATATTAAGCTTCTAATAAATGCCAGCCAACTGTGCTGGGTGAAGAGGAAGTATGTGTATATACACACACATTGCCTCTCCCCATTCCTTGATGAAAAGATATTTCTTCTTTTACAACTTACATCTGGTGGAGAGACAGACATTAATCTAAGAATCATGTAATTAAAAGAATAATTATAACTAGGGGAAGAACATGGTGTTGAAAGAATGTGTATTTGGAGACACCTGTCTACCTAGAGAGGCCAAGGAAGGCTTCCTGGAGGCAGTGGCATTTGAGCTGAGATCTGAAGGATAAGCAGGAGATAACCCTACAGAGCCATGAGGGAGTGAAGAAAGGTGAATATTCTAGTCAGAGGCATAGTGTATGCAAAGGTCTATGGCAGGAAGGAGCATGAATTGTTTGAAGAGCAGAAAGAGGGTAAGTGTTGTCATAGTTCAGAGACAAGGAGGAGTGTGGTGACATCATGAGGCTGTAGATTTAGGTAGGAGACAGAGGGTTGGGTCTTGTGGGCATGTTAAGCACTTGTGTTATCCCAAGTTTGCTGGAAAGGACCTCTCAGCTGTTGAGAGAAGCTTAGGCCATGGCTTATGGTGTATAAAAAAAAAAAAAAGAAATGCTAAAAAAGGGCTAATAATTAGGGCTTTAATTTTAATACTCTCAATACATAATAATACAATTCAGTACAAATATGCTATTCACAAGATAATTACAGAACGTACTAAAAAACTCAGTTGAAAGCTTACTGCAGGTGGTGCAGGTTGGTAATGGGACTTCGATTTGAAGTTGTATGATGAGCATCTCCTCCCTGGCCCTGTGTCTCTGTGACTACAGCGTGTACACTCTCACTTGGAGGTAGGGCCAAACTTTCTGTCTGTAGCTTTTCATGAATGTGAGGCCACATGGCCTTTTATGATAGGCTCTGAAGAAGGAACTATTGAAATACTGCAAACGAGGGAAAGTGATGTAGTCAGACCTGCAGACAAACAAACAAACAAACAAACCACTCATTGTAAACTGACTAGATTTTAAAGAGGACAGTGAGAATTTGGAAAGATCAGTTAGACAATTGCAGTAGTCTTGACAGGAGATGCAAGAGGCACGTACTAGGGTGATGGCAATGGAGCTGGAAGGAAACAGATTGTTTTAGTCTTTGTTTAGATTGAAATGTATAGAACAACCGTAATTTTGGACTTTATAGAATAATGTCCCCATATTGGTGTTAGAATTAGGTAACTTGACTGAAAGGTAAGCAAAAATCTCTAAATTACACCAGTATAGTGATTCTTTTTTTCCCCTGCATAATAATGTCTTTTCATATTCACATATCTGGATATATTTTAAACTTTTCATTTTCCAAACAGCTTTTGCTTGTATGAACAGTCACTTGAGTATGGAAATAACACAATTTGCACGTGTTAATACTTACACTGTGGCTTTGTTTTTAATGCAGAAATTGCTAGCAAACATTTATTGAGCACCTGCTATGTACCTGGTAATAAAGGATTTTAGTTTACGATCTGTAAATTTGTATTTTTCTCTACAATCTTATAACATCATGATACTTATGAAACAAATTTAAGCTATTTCAACTTAGTTTTAAATAACTCAAAGATTGAAAGTACGAAAATGTAAAAGGAAAAAGAAGTTAAGTTCCTTAGTTCTTGAATATTCTGTGGCAAATGCCCTGTTTTAAGAATCCTCTTAGCCTTTTCACCCTGCTTTCCCACTGTGTGCCCAGAATAATTGATCATCCATGCATGATCCTACAAGCATTGCAGCAAAGAGGCAGAAAACAATGGACAAAGATAATGAAATTTCACATTTTGCTTTGCCTACCCTTTTTCTTTCAAACTAACCTAAGTTAATAAAACTTCACATAAAAGCCTTTGAAATTTCATCATGGGTTTTGTGGAAGAGGTGAAAGTTGACCTTGAAGTGCCTGACCTGTAGCTTGGCAGCTACTGAATGTCTAGCCTCATAATTCAGAGGTCCACTGGCAGCTTTGCCTGTAAACTCAGGTCTTCATTTCACTGACATTTACAGGTTTATTCTCCTTGAAAACGCTAACAAAAGTGAAGCATATCATTTCTCTACTTGGGATAGCAATGGTGATGTTTATGGAACCGTTTGCTGTCTCAGGGGTAATCTCCCGGATAATTTGGATTAACCTTATCGGGTCTCTAGATACCACATTACCCAGGGTGGATGATCTCCAGAATAACCTTTCCAGATCTAAAAGTTTTAACCTCAGCACCATGTTTTATTAAAAAACTTTCAACAGAAATTCATTGAAAACTATCCAGTGCGGTTTATTTCAACCCTTTTGGTCTGAAGTAGCCTTTATCCAGGCAAGAAAACATAATATCTTCTGTGAATAATTCTAATTAGAAAGTGGGACATCCTGACATCTTCTGTTTAGTTTTTCACAGGACAGTTTTTATGTATCAAAGTGTCGCTCTCCCCATATTCGTTCAGGTTTTGAAATTGATTATGTGGAAAAAAAAAGGGAGGAGTGCTTTTGTTAGTTTATTTGCTGGTAGAAAGAGTTTGCTTAAAGGAGTGAAGAATTTTCCCCAAGGAAGAATTTGTCTTTTCAACTGACAACAGAGAGTCTTTTATTTGTATTGATTGAAAGTCCTTGTGTGTGAGTGTGTGTGTGTGTGTGTGTGTGTGTGTGTTCATAGGAAAGAGGGAATTCAGATTCCTTCCCAAACTGGGATCAACCCTGAAATTCATTCCCACTCAAGACATCTACATCCTAATAAAGCTTGCTCTTTTAAAATCTAATTTTATGTTACTAACAATTACTTTTTAGTGTTATAAGGCTAGAGCTTATATTTCCAGTGCAAGGTTATAAATTTCATTGTCTCAAAATTAAAAAATAGAAAAATAAAATAAACTAACAGTTGTAATTGCAATTAGGTGAGAAGGTGAGCCTAGGTGTTTCACTGCATATATGTGGAAAATCTTCATCTGATTTGAATGAGCTTTAAGTGGTGGAACAGAGCAGGGGTGGCTGATAAAACTAATGTCCTATCTGTAATGTCCTATCTGTTGGAGTACTTCATGGTCTTAATCTAAAGGGATAAGAGAAGAAAAATTCACTTTGCTTTCTTCATCTTGAAAACGGGCCTGTGCTTCTGAAAGTGAGCGGTCTATAAATCTTTACCCAGTGCACATTAATGTATCTCTAAAAATGAGACTCTGAAAGTAAGCACTTGAGATTGACCATGAGAAAGCGGCTGCAGTTGAAGTCTTGTGACATCAGTGATGCTAGTTAGGGTGCTTTTTCACATGGAGGGTCAAGGGAAAGTTATTGAGGTTGTCTTACTAAAAAAATAAGGTCCTACTGCTGATTTATTTTATAAAATAGCCTAACCTGGTCAGAGTAAAAGCTCCAACAATTTAACATTAGAAGGGATGGGTAAAACCCCTCTCAAAATAATAATAGTTTCTATTACCCTGAGAGTTTCTTTTGTGCTCGATCCTTTGAATGTATGTAGTCTCGTTAAACCTCACAACACTGTGAGGTGTATATTGTCGTCTCCATTTTACAGAGGAGGAAAACTGAGACTCAGGAGACCAAGGCATTTGACTAAGTGCACCCATCTGGGTTAAAATTCCACAGTGGAGGAGCTGTGATTGGAACCGGATCTGTGTCTGGTTTGTCTTCTTTCCACTATATGCCTTGCCTACAAAATGCTTAGTTAATTCCTGCTGCATCTTATTGCAAATAAAACCGGAGAGGTTAATGGGGGAAAGCCAGGATACGGGGGTGGGAAAAGGAAGTGACTGTGGGTGCAGTGGCATTTTCACAGGAGGGTTGCATATTTGGATTAAAATGTAAGGAATTGTGGCCAGGCAGTTAGAGGATGAGCCAGTTAGCCAGCTAGAGGGAATTTCCACTGAACTTGGGAACACAGTTTACTACAAAGATTAATTTAAAGACTAACCAGTCTTTCCTTGTCTCTGGCCGATGGAATAATGGAAAGAAATTTTGCATTCTAACAATAGAACAATTCTCTTCTAAAACTGGAGTGTGAAATTTAAAGAAATAATAAGAATAATAGTGAACATGTATTATACTCATCCTAAGTATGAACCACTTTTCATGCATTATTTTTAACCTTGTAAAATCCTTATAATGTAGTTACTATTTCTGTTGGACACTTGAAAAAATAAAAGAAATCAAGTATCGCTGAGATTAAATGAATTTCCCTAGGCTGACAGATAGGTCCATCTTGATCTTGAGTCTTCATTCTTTCACTCTGTCTTGCTGTCTCCAAGGAAAATATTTGACATCTTTCCTTACCCACTACAGGTTATTGTGTGATCTGAAAATAAAAGCTTTAAAACTGTATTTTAAGAGCGATCATCCTGCATATCAGGTTCGAGGTACTGGTAAGGGCACAGCATGTTAGAGTAAATCTCAGATAGGAGAAACCTTTCCTGACCTCACGCTAGTGTGGTCTGGAAACAGGGCACAAGAAGGGACCATGTCTGCCTCAAAGTCTCTGAGTGGTTTTAGAGAAATCATGTGACCTCGCTGGACCCCAATTTTCATGTCTTTCTTGTTTTAAACTCAGCTTCTAATGTAGTGCTTGGCAGATGATAGGAATAAAAATGATATAGGATATAAATGAGGAAGCTTGGGTTGATAATTCTTAGAATTTTTTTCAGTTCTAAATTCTGTGATTCAGGCATAGTAATTTTGGTTTTTTATTCTTTCAGTGAGGAAAATCGTGCTAATCTCTTTTGCAAGGTTATCATTAGAATTAACTAGTATGATATTTTCCAAGATATGGAGGTCCTACAGAAAAAGATAAGACAACATCTTCTTTCCTTTCAAATAGTTATGATAACTTTTATTAATATTTTGCATTGATCAAATACTACAATTATGTCAGGTACTATAGGAAAAACAGAACCTTCCTAGCAGGTTCCTAATCTGAATACAATTCCAAAGCACTAGTATTTGTGACTGTCTTTAGAAATGACTACATGCCAATGTTTGAGAGTCTAGTCCCATATACTGTAGCACAGGAAAGAATTAGACTGTCATCAGCTCAGACATGGCCAGAGGGAATAAAGTTCTCTAAAAGCCTGTTCTATTAGTGGGGCTTTTGCATTGCTTTTTATCTTCGTGGTTTGGAACGGCAGCCACCATTTTGTGGTCTCAAAAAATATGGAAGGCCGGTGCTTTGTGCTCTAGGCTGGTAATTTGCTGTGAGGGGGGTCAATCGTCCATCCTGGTTCTCAGTTTGTCTGCTTTTGAAAAGTTGATAGTAGCATTTCAACTGTCAGATTATTGTGGAGATTTGTAATAAATGACTATAGACTAATGTGAGAAAGTTCTATTTCTAAGACACGTATGTGGATATTACCTATTTTCTAAGCCTGTGAAAAGATCAAAATAAATTAGAAGCTTAGAGTTACTAAAATGTTCCAAGTGGAACTTGGGTCACATGATTTTACCACTCATTTTCCTTTGCTGAAAGCCTCACTAGCAAAAGAAAAGAATAGAGAAGAGCAAAGAAAAGGAAAATAAGGGGCAGACAGTCTGTTTATCTACTGACAATAAGAAGCTTATCATCCGCAAAATCTCCCGAAGGCATGGTGTCTTCTTCAACCATAAGAGTGGGCTATTTGAAAAAGTGTTAGTGTATGCCCCAGATTTGTACTAATTACGTATAGTGATTCCAAGTTGCAGTTTATACCTTACTCTTTACTAGTATAGAGACTGAATCAACAAAGAAATAATGTTATGTGGGAAAAATCTGAGAGTCAGATGTTAGGTAATGATTTATGTTAATTTTTTCATTCATTTATTCATCTTTTTATTCATTCAACCAATATTATTAAGTTCCAGATACTGAGTGAGGTAATGAGGAGAAAAAGGTAACTGGTCTCATGTTTTAAAATTTAATTTCTTCCTTATTAATATTTATAACCTTTACTTCAGTAAATAACTTATGAAGGTTTATAGAGTTATTCTGATACCTCTGTTAATATATACATTTCTCCTTATTTGTGAAGAAGTTTATTCTCTACCAGAGATCCCTATGAATGGGGAAAGCTTTGAATACTCTAATATATCTATAATAAGTGGAACTATACACAAGTTAAGAAATAAACAATAAGATGTTAACACAAAGCATGGTGTTTGCTAGAGACTTTCCCTATTGCAAAGAAGCTTTTAAGATTGTAACATGAGCTATGTGACTGTAGTACTGACTCTTCTCAAATACTTAAAAGTGTGAACCTAGAGTGTATCATAGGCTAATCCTTTAGAGAATACTCTCTTTTATTGATAACGGGTTAAGAAAAAAGAAAAAAAGGAATATTTTGACCCCATATCTGAAAAGCCTAAAGCTTCAGACATGGTCTAATCCAGAAACTCAGGTGATGTCAATAAGGTCAAATCTTTCTCTCTTGGCTCTGCTTTTCTGTCTATTGGCTCCATTTTTTTTTTTTTTTTTTGGCTCAATCTCTTCCCTCATGGCAATAATGGCTATCAGTAGTTCTAGAGTTATGTCCTAGTTTGCCAACAATTCAAGTGGAAGAGCATGCCTTTTTCCCAATAGTTCCAACCAAAATATAAGAATTGAGTTTCATTGACTCTAGTTGGTCTGCCCTGGGTCACATGCCCGTTCTGGAATTTTGTTAGTGTCAGTCTCACCCAAACCACATGAACTGAAAATGAGGAAAATCAGATTTCTGTTATTAGAAAGAGAGGGCATGAATAGAGGTGAATAGAGGTGTCCATTTTAGCAATACCTTGTGTCTAGAAAGATCCTGTTTGTCCTCTCCCTCATACCACAGCAGAGATTTCCAATCTGACTGCATCTCTCATTTTCCCCTATCTTCCACATTTGGGTTTACTCATTACTCTCTTTATGAAACAATGGTTTACAACCAAAAATTTTCAGGACTGTGAAATCTTTAAGTGGAGAATATTTAGCCATATGGCCTGCCTTGGTGTGAAGACACGTATTCTGAGCATTTTTTTTATAACCTATTGACCATTGTGTCCCTTTTTCTGATAACTGCTTGGGGTTTGTGTTTAGTTAGAAAGGTCAGTTTTTCCCACCCTCTGACCCCCACCCAGATTTTAAGTAAATTCACCCAGATCTTCCACTGGTTTCTTTATGGTCTTATTGAGTCCACATTCTTTACTACTGGCAGCCAATGCAAAAATGGTGGATTAAACAGAAACTCCAACATTAGTATAGTTGGCGCATTTTTCCTGAAGTAGATTTTTCATATATGTCTTACCAGTCTAAGTCAAATTTTAGAATAGAAAGAACTTGATTATTTGATTTCTAGACTTGAGTTTTACATATTATTAAACTAAGGGTAGCCTATGAAGGCTGACAAAGTGGAAAGAAAAAAATACAACATTAGCTTCTGTCCATGCACGAGGCCCTTCGGGTTGTAGGGCTAGAAGAGGGGGCTCTGGTGGGGTGTATTCTCATCTGAGGGGAATTCTGCATCTACCTGATGGCTACAGTGAATACTGGCCACACCAGCCATTGGCTAAAAGATAAACACTTATCTACATAAATTATGTACCATTGAGCTTGTTTGTTCTGAAATGGGGAAATATGGGGAGATATGGGGAAAATAAGTGTGTTCCTTTTAATGGACATGCTTTTTGACTTTGTGTCAATATAAATGATATCTTCTTTTTTCTGATGACTATATGAAACATTTTTCATGATAGATTTATGTGTATATGATATTTAACAATTTTTATTTTAAAATTTACATACAGTAAAAGTCACTTTTTTGGTGCACACTTCTATGTGCTTTGACAAATGTGTAGTTTGTACAATTACCACCACCAGCAGGATATAGTTCTGTCACCCCCAGAATTTCCCTTGTGCTATCCCTTAGTGGTCAACCCTTTCTCCATTTCCAGTTTTAGCAACCAATGATCTGTTATCTGCCTTTGCCTTTTCCAGAATCAGGTACAGCATTTAAAAATGGAAATGGAAAACATGCTAACACATTTCAGTCACCATTCCCCATGAAAATTACTGTACTCTGCCTGCGAGAGACCTAGAAGGATTCTGTTTGAAATTCCATGGACTGTTTCATCCCTGCCCAATCTTGGTGGACTCACAAATGTTTTCTCACAGAGTAATCTTAGCTCTTTGGTCAAAACACTGTTACTATGCTGTTTTGTATAAAAGTTTGTTCAGTTAAAAATAATTAATAACGATAGAATAGATTATACTTCCTAAGTTACATTGCCTTTTCAAAAATCTGACATGCCTTTATGACAGTCTGGACTGAAGCCATACCCATTGCCATGACTTAGGACTTTCTATAGATTGAGGTACCCATATATTTAGAATGCCTCCCTTCCTCTCACTTTCTCTTTATCTTCCTGTCTCCAAACAGCATATATACATTGAAGAAAGGTAGAAAATATTGATGAGCATAGCAGAGTTGGGAGGGAGACCTAATTTAACTAGTATCAGCCCTTGTACAGTATGGAAATGGTTAACTGTCTGTGATTGATATCCAGACTTACTTTAGACACCACAATAATAATTTCTGAAAGGTTGTTGCTTTTCCTTATACTCAAACATGACCTTTAACTATTCTGTTTTGATTTTTATCACTTATTTAAAATACCACATCTTATTTATTCTTTTCTTTCTAAGTTTTGCAAAGGCCCTTGGCCAAAAGCAATAATATGCTGACATAACCTGAACTGATTTAACTATTTGAATTAGTTTGAATCCAAAAAATAGAAAGTTATACAAATAATTTGTGCCAGAGTTAAAAGGAAATTATTGTTTCAGAAAATTGAGTAACTGAAAATTGACTTTTTATGATGATTGTCTTGTAATATTATGCATAATTTTCTCTTAATTCTTTGGAACATTACTGAATTAATCTCTGGAGGTCTTGTTCAAGTTAAACTTATTTTTTTTGTACATGGACAAGGTCCATTTTTCAAAAGTTTTCTGTGGCATTGAAATTAACATAAACTATGTCCTACATGTCTTGCACGGAGACTACTTCAATGAGGAGTAATTAATTCATGCATTCATCCAGTAAACTTTTACTGAATATGTTTACTGCATCAGAATCAATGCTAGATACTGGGAATATAGAAAGGAGATTTCATTTTTTGCTCATGATAACACTGACAATCCTCAAAAATGTCTTTTAAATCCATGTTTCTTTCCTTCATCAGTCATATCTAATCCATCACTAATTTCTGTCAGTATAACTCTCTGTGGTTCTCAACATTGTCTGTGCAGGTTAAATCTTACCAGGGAGCATTCAAAAAATACTGATGCCTGGGTTCTACCTCCAGATATCTGACTTGGAAAATGCAGGTGATTCCAATGTGTAGCCAAGAAAGAGAACCATTGCTCTAGATCAGGAGTTGGCAACTTTTCCTGTAAGGAATAAATAGTAAATATTTTAGGCTGTGGGGCCACATGGTCCTTGTTGCTACTACTCAACTCTGCCGTCATAGCACAAAATTAGTCAGAGAAAATATGTAAATGAGGGAGTGTGACTATGTATCAATAAAACTTTATTTGTGGACACTAGTTTTGGATTTCATATAATTTTTTTGCACCATGAAATATTATTCTTGATTTTTTCAACCATTTAAAAATGTAAAAAACATTCTTAGCTTATGGGCTATACAAAAAGAAGAAATGGGTCAGATTTGGTCCCTGGCTGTAATTTGCTAACCCCTGCTTTAGAACAGCTCAGAAACCTAGGTGCTCATCAAAATTATCTGTGATGTTTAGAAAAGAGCCTGGTCTTGTCCCTGCAGATTCTGATTGAGGAGGTCTGCATGGGACCAGGGGATTCTATTGTACAAGCAGGGTTTAAGAATCTTTGTTCTGAAGATGTTTTGAGTCTTTCTTCTCTTCCAAATCCCAAATACATTTTCCCCCTTTCAGGTCTTCATTATCTTGCACCTGCAATTTGGTGATAGCCTCTACCCATGTTTCCAGTCTAGACTCTCACTAATCAGTCTTCTACACTTCCACATTTCATATCTTGCTTCAAACCTTTCAATGGCTTCCATTGCCTACAGGACAATGTTCATATTCTTTAACAAGTCAGACAATGGTATTTATAATCTGGCTTTTGCCTATGAAGTAGTCTTCACAAACTCTAGGTTCTTGGCAAAACAGGCTCCTTATGGTCCACACTATGTTCTCTCTTATATTTATGCTTTGGCTCACGTTGGTTCCCCTGTCTGTAAAGCTCTTTTCTGCTGGCAAATATCTACTTGTCTGTCAAGGTACTGGGGCATTCTTTACCTCCTCTGTCTTCATGTCTGGATTGGATGTCTGGATTAGATGACCCTCCCATGAGTGCCCATAGCCCATTTCTTTACCTTTTGTATAACATGCATCACATGACATTGAAACAATGTGTTTACAAATGAATTATATGAAATTATATAAATCATTATAACATAGCACTGAGTTCAATACTTGATATGTAGTTGCTGCTCAATAAATGCTTATTGACCTGAATATTGTAAAGAAAGCAGAGCAGGTAGTATTTTCTCCATTGTTCAGACAAGAGAACTGAGGCTCTGAGGCAATGAATGACTTCCTCAGGTTTTGCCCAACTACTAAGTCAGGGAGCCAAGAACAAATTTCTTGTTTCTTATTGCCAGCTGCAGGCTTTCTCCCTCCCTCCCTCCATTCCTCCCACATACAGCTGCAAGCCATCTGTGAAGTGCTATAGTTACATGCTGTTGTCAAAGGAGCACTAAACTGGGAGTTAGGAAATCTGACCCCAAATCTCAAATTTGGGATATGAACCCCATTTTTCTAATCTGCAGATGAGTAGATTCCATTGGATTTTTAAGATTGTTCTCGATTCTTAAGAAGTTCTGTTAAGCAGTTATTTTTACTTAATTTGTTTATTTTCAACCCCATTTATTTGTAGAACCTGAGATAAAATTAAAACGCAGAAATGTTAAATAATTTGTTCAGAGACTCCCTGTAAACTAGTGATAGAATAGGAAATGAGCCTGTTACTTTTCTTTTGCTACTGTGTTATATTACCACAAATTTAGTAGTTTAAAACAACACACCTTTATTATTTCACAGTTATATAGGGCAGAAGTCTGGGTGGCCCAGCTGGCTTCTCTGTTTAATCTCTCACAAAGCTGAAATAAAACTGTCAGTTGGCCTGGGCTCTTATCTGGAAGCTCTAGGAAAACCGGCAGAATTCAGTTCCATGTGGTTGTAGGACTGATGTCTCTGTTTCCTTGCTGACTGTCAGCTGGAGGCCTTTCTCAGCTTCTGGAGGCTGAGACTCATGTTCTTTGGTTTGTGGCTTTCTTTCTTCATCTTCAAAATCAGCAACCAGGGTATACTCACTGACCTTCTGTTGCATCTCTTCTGAGTCTCTGCTTTCTTCTTTTGCTTTTAAGGGCTTGTGTGAGTATATTGTGCCTACCTGGTTAATCCAGGATAATCTCCCTCTATTAAGGTCAGGTAATTAGTAATCTTAATTACATCTGCAGTGTCTTTTCACAGCACTACGTAGATTAGTGTTAGGTTGCATAGCCAGGAGATAAGAATCTTGGGGGATATCTTTAGAATTATGCCTAACACAAATCCTCAGCTACTTGATTTTTAAGCAAAGGTGCTGGACCTCATTACTTATTTCCTAGTACAAGTTTGTTTTTCTTGGTACTAAATCATTTTTAACATCTCACTTATTCATGTAACTTAGTTACAGACACTCTTCTCCTGACCCCAGCTCACACACACCTAATATATAATACAAATTTAATATATATTTTTGGTAGAGCAATTTTCAGAGCCATCTATCTGTTAATTCATCAAATATTTATTAAAAATATACTTTGTGTCGGTAACACTAGTTCTAAGTGATGAGGATACAGTGATGTAAAAGTTGGAAACTACACACCCAAACCACATTCTTGTATTTGTTTATCACATACCTATCTAGCACTTATGTGTCAGGGACTCTTCTAGGTTCTGGGGATACAGTGGTGAAATAAGACATTGCTCTCTTGGAGTGTCTATCATAAATGAGAAGTCAGAAACTAAACAGATGATCAAATGAATAGATAATACATTGTTGGGTGGTTATTAGTGCCAGGAGGAAAATTAAAGCAGGATAGAAAGTAATAAGGTGGGGAAGAAAGGAGCTGTTGGGTATTATTTTAGATGGGGTAGTCAGGGAGGGCTTCTTTTAGGTAAGGACTTGAGTAAAATTTGAAAAATACAGCTGGGAAGACAGAAAAATAGATCAACGGTGATTACAGTGAGATAAGTGCTGTGAGAGCAGTGAACACATACATGGGAGGTTAAGAGCATACAGAGGACTAGCACCTAAGTCAGAGGCTGGAGAAGCCTGGAGGAGGAGTTGATATCCAAGTCAACACTTGAAAGATGGGTATGAACAAGTAAGACACTGAGATGGGGAAGGGTGTTGAAGGCAGCGTGAGCAGCACATGGGAAAACATGTATGTTATGAGAGGCAGAAAGGAAACTGCATGTAGTTCAGAATGGCTGTGCTTTGAGTTTGGGGAGGGGAGAAATAATGGGAGAGATGAAGGCTGGGTTAAATATTAAAAGATTTTGTGTACTCTGCTTAGAAGTTTTACATAGAAGGCTACTTGGAAACATTTTGAGCCCAAATGTGACAGGATCTGATTTATAGTTTTATAGCATCACTAGAAGTGGTGTGAAATATGAATATGAAAAGGGCATGACTAGAGGAAGAGAGAAGAGCTAGAGTCATACTACATAAAAGCTAGACTGACGTGGCTCTGGTGGGGACAAAAGGAGGGGGCAGAATCTAGAGATAATATAGGTGGAAGTCTTCTGAATGTGGATGGTGAGAGGAACAGAATCAAGCGTTGGCCATAGTTGACTGGGTATAGCAATTCATAGAGATAGGAAATACTGGAGGAGGAATAGATTTGGGGTACAAGCTTAGGAGTTCAGTTTTTGACATATTGAATCTGGGTTCCCAAGGGATAGTTAAATGGATATTTTTTAACAGGCAATTTTTTTTCTTTTTAAAAAATTCTTATTTTTTATTTAAATGTAGTCAGTTTACACTGTTAGTTTCATGTGTACAGCAAAGTGATTCAGTTATACATATACATACATACATAATTTTTTTTGATTCTTTCCATTACAGCTCATTACAAGAAATGGAATATAGTTCCCTGTGCTAAACACTAGGTCCTTGTTCTTTATCTACTTTATATATAGTAATGTGCATCTATTAATCCCTAACTCCTAATCTATGCCTCCCTGCCCCTTTCCCCTCTGGTAACCATAGTTTGTCTTCTATGTCCATGAGTCTATTTCTGGTTTGTAAGTAAAATTTGTATCTTTTTTTAAAATTGCACATATAAGTGACATAATACGATATTTGTCTTTCTCTGTCTGACTTACTTCACTTAATATGATGATCTCTAGTTCCATCAATGTTGCTGCAAATGGCATTATTTCATTCTTTTTTATAGCTGAGTAATATTCCATTGTATATACCACATGCTCTTTATCCATTCATCTGTCAATGGACATTTAGTTTGTTTCCATGTATTGCCTATTGTAAATAGTGCTGCTGTGAACAATGGGGTGCATGTGTCTTTTTGAATTAGGATTTTCTCCAGATATCTACCCCAGAATGGGATTGCTGAATCATATGGTAACTCTATTTTTAGCTTTTTAAGGAACCTCCATACTATCCTTCATAGTGGCTGCACCAATTTACATTCCCACCAACAGTGCAAGAGGATTCTCCACACCCTCTCCAGCATTTATTATTTGTAGACTTTTTAATGATGGCCATTCTGACTGGTGTGAGGTGATACCTCATTGTAGTTTAGATTAGCATTTCTCTAATAGCAATATTGAGCCTCTTTTCATGTGCCTGTTTGTCATCTGGATGTCTTCATTAGAGAAATGTCTGTTTAGGTTTTCTGCCCATTTTTTGATTGGGTTGCTTGTTTGTTTGTTTAAAATTAAGCTGTATGAGCTATTTGTATATTTTGGAAATTACTCCCTTGTTAGTTGCATCATTTGCAAATATTTTCTCCCATTCTGTAGGTTGTCTTTTCATTTTGTTGATGGTATCTGTAGCTGTGCAAAAGCTTTTAAGTTTAATTAGGTCCCATTTGTTTATTTTTGCTTTTATTTGGATTACTCTAGGAGCTGGTTTGAAGAAAATATTGCTGCAATTTATGTCAAAGAGTGTTCTGCCTATGTTTTCCTCTGAGAGTTTTCTAGTATCCAGTCTTAACATTTAGGTCTTTAATCCATTTGAGTTTATTTTTATATATGGTGTTAGAGAATGTTCTAATTTAATTCTTTTACACATAGCTGTCCAGTTTTCCCAGCACCTCTTATTGAAGAGACTGTCTTTTCTCCATTGTATATTGTTGTCTCTTTGTCATAGATTAATTGACCATAAGCACGTGGGTTTATTTCTGGACTTTCTATCCTGTTTCATTGATCTATGTGTCTGTTTTTGTGCCACTAACACAATATTTTGATTACTGTAGTTCTGTAGTATAGTCTGGAACCAGGGGGCATGATTCCCCCAGCTCCTTTCTTCTTTCTCAAGATTGTTTTGACTATTTGGGGTCTTCTGTGTTTCCACACAAATTTTAACATTTTTTTGTTCCAGTTCTGTGAAAAATATCATTAGTAATTTAATTGGGATTGCACTGAACCTTGTATATGGCCATTTTAACGGTATTGATTCTTCCAATCCAAGAACACAGTATATCTTTCCATCTGTTTGTGTCATCTTCAGTTTCTTTCATGAGGGTCTTACAGTTTTTGGAGTACAGATTCTTTGCCTCCTTAGGTAGGTTTATTCCTAGGTATTTTATTCTTTTTGATGCGATGGCAAATGGGATTGTTTCCTTAATTTCCTTTTCTGGTATTTCATTGTTAGTGTTCTTCTTCTTCTTTTTTAATAGAGGTACTGGGGATTTAACCCAGGACCTCATGCATGCTAAGCATGTGCTCTACAACCGAACTATACCCCCTCCCGCCAACAGGCAATATAATATTCTTGTTTGGAGCTCAGACTGGAGAAATTAAAGACCATATTGATGGTACTTGAAACCACAGACATGAATGAGATCATCCAGGGAAAATGCATAGAACGGGAAGAGAAAATGGGCTTAAGAGAGGGGAAAAAAGAGCCTGCAAAGGAAACTAAGAAGGATTGGCTTGAAGTAAGTAATGTCACAGAAGCAAGGAGAGTTTCAAGAATTTTTTCTTTTTAATACCTTAAAAAGTCTACTACATCTTTTGAAGTGATGAAGTAATTAAACAACAAAGATTAGGTAGTTAAATTCCAGTAACAAGGAATACCAACCTTGCCCTGATTCCTCTTTCCATTTCCCCCACAAATACATAAACCAGTGGAAAGTTTTGTAGCACAAGTGAAAAAAAAAAAAAAAAAAAAAAAAGAACCCATGGAAAATTTAAAATCACCAAAATGAATGGTCTATAAGAGTGTTTCAAAACAGTGATGGAGGATCCATTGCATCACAATCAGTTGAAGTAATGTGTGAAAAATGAAAATTCCTAGTCTCCATCCCAAATACTACTGAGTTGGAATTTCTGCAGAGAACAAGAAACATGCACTTTAAACAAATTCCCCAAATGACTTTTATGTACACTTTCAATTGAGAACTACTCAGGTTTAAGAAACATAGCAATTTAAAAAATGTTGAAAATCTATTCTCAGACAGTAGGACAAATAAAATAGATATTAAAGTTGACTTGAATAAAATAAAAGGTATTAATAAATAGTGAAAACTGCGGTTGGTAATTGGAAATATTGAAGAGGATCAGTGAAGCAGATTATAAATCAATATATAATAATACACCCATCAGATTTATATACATAATAACAACATATTTCTAAAAGAAGGAAAATGACATGGAATTTATGATAAAGAAAAACTTAATAGAGAAAAATTCCAGTAATTAGAAAATTATTAACTAGAAATAGAAAGGAGTCATAGAGTCTTAATATTTTTAAATGCATTTTAATTGAATTCAACATATGTAAAAGTACACTAATCATAAATACACAGCTCAATGAATTGTTGCAAAGTGAGCATATCTGTGTCACTATAACCCAGATCAAGGAAGAGAATATTACCAGTCCCTTCCAAAAGTCTACCTAGGTCCCTCCCCAATCACTAGCTTCTCTCCACCCCTAAGGTAATTACCTTGACTTCCAATAACATGGGTTATTTTGCCCATTTTGGAACTTTATATAGCTTGGATCATATAGTATGTGTTCTTTTATCATATATTCTTTTATGTCTGGCTTTCTACATTCAATATTATGTTTCAGTTTTATCTATGTTATGTGTAATAGTAATTCTCTCATTTTCATAACCGATAGTATTCCTTGTCTCAGTATACCATAATTTATGATATTGTTGATAGACATGTGAGTTGTTCACAGTTTTTGAAAACTACTATACTATGAACATTTAAAGACATCTTTTGGTGAGCCAGTATCATTCACCATCCATTCTTCACTCCATCACAATGCCATTTTTGACAAATCAAGTGATCATGTATGTATGGATCTGTTTCTGTATTCTCTATTCTGTTCCATTGATCTGTTTTTGAGCCACTTGCATGGGAGACTGCCTGGGAAACTATGTTCTGTAGACTTAAAAAAAAGCCCTAACTACTCTAACTTAATTACTGTAACTTTATAATAACTCTTGATATTTGCTAGTATAAGTTCTCCAACTTTGCTTTCCTTCTTTAAGACTATCTTGGCTATTTTTGGATCTTGTCTAAAAATTTTAGAATTGGTTTAATAACCAATGAACAGAATATATCCCTCCATTTATTTAGATTTTCCTTAATTTTCTTCAGTAATGTTCTGCAGTTTTCTGTGAGGGGTTTGTATATCTTTCATGAGACTTGTTCCTAAGTATCTGATATTTTTGATACTAATGTAAATGGTATTATTAAAACTTTTTTATTTTATAGTTGTTTATTGCTAATCTACTGACACGCTGTTTATTTGTTGCCCTATTGTCCAGGAGTCTTGCTAAATCCACTTGTTCATTCTAATAGTTTATCTATAACTTCTTTGGGATTTTTTTATTTATACAATAATGTCATCTGTAAATAATGAAAGTTTTCTTTCTTTCCCATTGTAGAACTTTTATTTATTTATTTTTATCTTATTTACTTTGGTTAGGATTTAAATATATTGTTAAATAAAAGTGATGTTAGAGGGCTCTCTTATCTAGATATCAAAGGGAGATTTCCAGCTTTTCACCATCAAAGATTATATTTGTTACAGTTTTTTTTGAAGCAAAGTAGACATACTTTATCAGATTAAGAAAGCTTTCTTCTATTTTCAGTTTGCTGAGAGGTTTGGAATTTTATCAGATTTTCCTTTGTACATTTATTTAGAGAATTGTATGTTTCTTTTTCTTCTTTTATTCTTTTAATGTGAGAAATTACATTGATTGATTTTCAAATGTTAATCCATATTTGAATTCCTGAAATAAAACCAATTTTGTCATGATATAACATTTTTTATATATTGCTAGCTTCAGTTGCATATACATACCTATATATTTATATAGTATATATATTATGTTTTACCATAAACATAAGAATATATAACACAATATTTATATACATTTAGGCTTTTTTGCATCTATGTTCATGAAAGAGATTGGACTATAATTTTTCTTTCCTTCAAACACTCAGTTTTTTCTTCTAGTTTTATTGAGATATGACTGATATACAGCACTATATAAGTTGAAGGTGTACAGCATAATGATTTGACTTATATATACCATGAAATGATAATCACTGTAAGTTTAGTGAATCATCTCATACGGATACAAAATTAAAGTAATAGAAAAAAACTTTTCCTTATGATGAGAAATCAGGATTTGCTCTTAACAACTTTCATATATAACATAAAGCAGAGTTAATTATATTTATCATGTTGTACATTACATCCCTAGTATTTATTTATCTTATAACTGGAAGTTTGTACCTTTTGACTGCCTTTATCCAATTTGCCCTCCCCTGACTTCTTCCTCCGGTAACCACAAATTTGATCTCTTTTTCTGTGAGTTTGTTTGTTTTTGAATTATGATTGACCTAAGAACAGTATGTTAGTTCCTGTTACACAACATAGTGATCTGATATTTTACACATTTCAATATGATCATCATGATAAATCTAGTTACAATATGTCACCATACAAATAATATTACTTAGTTATTGACTATATTCCCCATACTGTATATTTCATACCTATGACTCATTTATTTTTCAACTGGAAGTTTGTATCTCTTAATCTTCATTACCTATTTCTTTCCTCCCTCAACCCACTTCCCTCTGCCAACCACCTGTTTGTTCTCTGTATCTAAAACTATTTCGGTTTTGTTATGTTTGCTCACTTGTTTTGATTTTTAGATTCCACACGTACGTATAATCATACAGTATTTGTATTTCTCGGTCTGACTTATTTCATATAGCATAATACCCTCCAGGTCCATCCATGTTGTCTCAAATGGCAAGATTTCATTCTTTTTTTATGGCTGAGTAATATTCCATTACACACACACACACACACACACACACACACACACACCATTATGTATAAATATCTATGTAAATAAATATATGTATGTATCACATCTTCTTTATTCATTCATCTAGTAATAAGCACTTAGGTTCCTTGGATATCTTGGCTATTGTAAATAATGCTGCAGTGATAATAGGGGTGGATGTATCTTTTGGAATTGGTGCTTTCATTTTCTTTGGATAAATACCCAGGAGTGGAATTGCTGGATCATATGATAGTTCTATTTTTAATTTCTTGAGGAAACTCCATACTATTTTCCGTTGCAACTATACCAGTTTACATTCCCACCAACACTGCACGAGTTTCCTTTTCTCCACATCTTTACCAAAATTTATTTATTTTTAAATAATAGCTATTCTGATAGGTATGAGGTAGTATCCCAGTGTGGTTTTGACTTGCATTGCCCTGATAGTTAGTGATACTGAGCATCTTTTCATATGCCTGTTGGCCATTTGTATGTCTTTGGAAAAATGGCTATACAGATCTTCTGCCCATTTTTAAAGAGGATTGTTTGTTTTTTGATGTTGAGTTGTATGTGTTCTTTGAATGTTTTGGATAGTAACCTTATTGGATATGTCATTTGCAAATATCCTCTCCCATTCAGTAGATGGTCTTTTCATTTTATTGATAGTTTCCTTTGCTGTGTAAAAGCTTTTTAGTTTGATGCAGTCCCATTTGTTTACTTTTGCTTATTTTCCCCTTGCCTGAGGAGACATATCCAAAAAAAATATTACTAACTAGTATCAAAGAGCTTACTACCTATGTTTTCTTCTAGAAATTCTGTGAATTCAGGTCTTACATTTAAATCTTTAATCCATATTGAATTTATTTCTGTGTATGGTGTGAGAGAGTAGTCCAGTTTGATGTTTTGAATGTAGCTGTCCAGTTTTCCCAACACCATTTATTGAAGAGGCTGTCTTTCCCATTCTATATTTTTGCTTCTTTTGTCATAGACTAATTGCCCATACAAGTTTGGGTTCATTTCTGGACTCTGTTCTTTTCCAGTGATCTGTGATTCTGTTTTTGCCAATACCATACTGTTCTGATTACTTTAGCTTTATGGTATGGTTTGAAATCAGGGAGCATGATACTTCTAGCTTAGTTCTTCTTTCTCGAGAATGTTTGGGCTATTCAGGGCCTCTTATGTTTCCATACAAATTTTAAATTATTTGTTCTAGTTTAGTGAAAAATGCCATTGGTATTCTGATAGGGATTGCACTGAATCTGTAGATTGCCTTGGGTAATATGATCATTTTAACAATATTAATTCTTCCATTCTATGAGCACAGTTCATCTTTCCATGTATTTGTGCTATTTTCAATTTCTCTCATCACTCTCTTACAGTTTTCTGAATACAGGTTTTTGCCTCATTAGTTAGATTTATTCCTAGGTATTTTATTCTTTTTGATGTGATTATAAATGGAATTGTTTTCTTAATTTCTTTTCCTGATGGTTCATTGTTAGTGTATAGGAATGAAACAGATTTCTGTATATTAATTTTGTACTCTGCAACTTTTCTGATTTCATTGATGAGTTCTAGGAGCTTTTTTAGTGGCATCTTTAGAGCTTTCTACATGTAGTATCATGTCCTCTGCAAACAGTGGCAGTTTTCCTTCTTCCTTTTCAATTTGGATTCCCTTTATTTCTTTTTCTTTCCTGACTGCTGTGGCTAAGACTTCCAATACTATGTTGAATAAAAGTGGCAAGAATGGGCATTCGTGTCTTGTTCTTGATCTTAGAGAAAATGCTGTCTTTTTTATTTCCACTTGTATGAAGTACCTTTTTCTATCCCCTTACTTTCAGTCTATGTCTTTAGATCTGAAAGAAGACAGAGTGCCCAAAGACTGGGAAAGACCAGTGTAGAAGGAATCCAACACGGGTGGGTGCAGGGAGCAGACAGACTGTATCAGGGGGATCCAGAGAGGGGGAGAAATTAGGTGAGAGCCTGGACATAAGGAGGGCTCCTATCCTTGGAAGGAATTGGAGGAAACAAAGCCCTCAGATACAAAGGAATCGGATCTGGGAACCAATCCAGAGATTAAGGAATAGATAACATCTGCTTCCTGGACTGGAGTATAAAATAGTTAATGCAACTGGGGAACATCTCAGCTGGACTAGGGCTCAGCCAAGGGGTCTTACAGAGTTCCCATAAAGGGAACAGTAGTGGTCTCAGCTTTGGTCATTTGGTTATCATAAAACTAGAGGTATTTAAGAGCTGGGATCCAAACATGTTGTTCATGAGATCTTTTTACAGTGGAAGCATTGTTGATACAGTAACAGGGACTTGGGCTAGAATGAGATACTTATGTTTCAGCTCTGCTGTTTATAATCTGTCTACTTTGGGTAGGTTACTTAACTCCTCTGAACTTTAGTTTCTCTATCTGGTGAAAAAGAAAATAATAATATATATCTAATAGACATTTTTGGGGAAAGAGTAAGTGAGCTAACATGTGGAAGCATTCTACTGAGTTCCAGGCATGGCATAGAAGCTCAGTGATAGTTTCTCTCCCTGTTGTTAGACATTCATATGCTTTGGTGAATGTTTTTGTATTTGCTGTATTAACAAAATTCATTTTGCCTGCCAAGAGCAAAACACTGTAACAGTGAATGGTTTGATTTGAAGAAGGTAGGAAAAAAGGATGAAGAAATAATACTGAATGTTAGGCCTGGGTGAAGAATCCACTGGGGTATCACTGAAATGATCTAGGGTATTCCAGAGTAGTCTTTTGGCACCTGGGAAGAGTGGCTTGCACATGTCCAGTTAACTGCTTCCTCATCTTTCTCTCCACTCTCCCTGCCATATTACAGTAATTATAGAATGTACCTTTATTCTTATAATTATTTGATTACTAGCTGTCTTCCTCACTGGTCTGCAGGCTCCGTGAGAGTACGGGACCTATTTGTACTACATGCATTGTGCCCACATCATGCAAAGTGACCATGACAGTACCTAGCACACAGTAAGAGGGCACCAGCTCTGGGAAGGGGAACACTAAAAACTTGTGTACTGAGATCAATTAAATCAGACTTCTCTTCCTTTATGATTTTGCCTAGGGCTTTCAGAATTGTTAAAATGCTGCACAGATATTAAGATTCATTTGAAGGCTCTTTGAGATTTATAAACTCTTATCATTATCTCATTATCTACATCATGGGTATACTTTTCTTTCTGGAAGGTCTTGATATAGTTACTTATAAAATCTCTGCTTGGATACAACCTACCACATATGAAATAAACAAGAAGGTCCTACTATCTAGTACAGGGTACTATATTCAATATCTTGTAGTAAGCCATAGTGGAAAAGAATATGAAAAATATATATGTATGGAAAACTGAATCACTCTGCTGTACACCAGAAACTAACACAACATTGTCAATCAGCTGTACTTGAATTAAAAAAAAAAAAATCTCTGCTTGTATCAGCAGCAGTGCATGTAAGGCCCATGAGGCAACAGCAATACTTTGCAGCTGCTGTAAGTATTTTAAAGGGAATGAATAAAAATATTATCCATACTTCAGTAAATTTTAGAAAAATATGATGTCTAAATAATTATTCATCCCACCTATTTTTAGAAATACTTTTTAAACAAAAGAAATTATATTAATTGGAGTACCTAAAAGTAGAATCTTATTGTGAAGGTTGAGTATATATTACATTAGTGATAAACAAAATTTTGTCTAAAAATATTGTGTGAAATATGAGAGTTACTGAAGAATGAAAATATAAAATTCCACCTTAAAAGTATACTTACAATAAATTAAGTTCATATGTTAACTTTTATTAAGATTTTTTTTTTTTTTGTTCAGGCATGAAAAATAACCTGAAAAGTAAACAACTCTTTACTCACAAGAACTTTTTTGTTTTTGGCATTGGCACAAAAATGAAGGTTGCTAAATTTGAACAGCGAGAGATTTTTCTTGGAGAGTGGATATGAAATATGACATCTTCATTTTTGGTAAAACACCAAAAATAATGATGTGGAATTAAGTGAGTTCACCAGTTTTCAAATGAAAACAGTTCAGGGAAAGAATGCATAAGACGTAGACACTTAAGGAAAATGTTTGCGTTTACCTATCTCAATTTGTCAGGACATGATTGTGATGTTTTCCTAGGAAAATGTCTACATTTTTGAGTAATTGTTTCCATTATTTTGAAATGAAGGAAACAAGAAAAAATATTTTAACTCACCAGAGGAAGTGAAATAAGCATTTTCTACATGTTTTCCTTAGCTACCATTTATTGACCCTCTACTGTGCATGAGGCACTGGCCAAGGACTTCACGTGTGTTCTCTTTTTCTTCACAACAGTTTTATAGATGTAGAAACTGATGCTTGCCCCAGGTCCTAAATTGAATAGGAACAGCCTGAATTTTCACTCGGATCTGAGTTTCCATTAAAATATATTGCATCCTCCAAATTAAAGTTCTAAAAATGTGAACATGATAGATATAATTTTAAATGCTTAACAGAATTCAAAGAATCCAATAAAACAAAATAGCTTCTTTTCTGAAGTGGTCAATTAATAATAGAATATATATAGAAAGATTTTCATATAAATCTTTTCATATAAATCTCTTAACAAATCTCTTAGATAAAGGGTTACTACTGATTTCCAATCTCCTTACTGAGAATCATTATCTATTGAGCTAATTATAGTGGTGACATTTTTCTTGAATAGCAAGAATGATGACATTTTATCAGTGTAAACATTCATTGGTGTAAAATCTTTTCTGAGCTGATTATGGGGTATTATCATTGGTGATGAGATGAAGAGGCTGAGATAAACACAGCAAAAACTCCCTAAATGGGCTACTGGGAAAATAGCTTATCCGACAGAGAAAGGGTAGGCAGTCCCTCAAACCAACAATGGCAGGATTCTCTCAGGGACAGCAGGATCTGTCTCTGCCCTTGCCATGTATGGCATATGACAAACAGTAGTGAAAATTAGCCATTATTGGCATTTGTCAACTCTCTGGCTCTGTGGCAGGAAAACGGAAACAGCAGCAATCATGCTCAATTTAAGTCTCTCGTGATGTCAGGCTATTCACGGACTCACACGGACATCAGAAGAGACTCAAAAAGTTTACAGATGTGCAGTCAGCTATGACAGTGATGCTGCCAATGTGGCTCGTGGATCAACTCACGATTAAGATATCAAAAGCGATCCCTGTAGCTTGCTGACAGCTGGTTCAATTGTTTGCACCTGTTTCCCCAGCATTACACATGTGTCTGGAATGGATTATTCTGGCTTGTGCTAGACACATTTCACCTTTCCTCACTGTGACATCCTCTAGGAGCAGCACAGCCGAAGACCAGGTGGCTCTTACAAGAGCCCGTGGAATGAAGAAGTCAGTGTGCTTTTAGAAATAGTTCTGGGATGTTGGGGCTGCGGTTATCAGTTAAGATTGGTTCTTGATTACAGTTAACAGTGATATATGAATACTGCTCTCTTCTCCATGAATCAGGGAAAGCTCTGAATCTCAGAGGGATGCTCTGCTCTCTTCAGATAACAGCATCGCTGTTCATCCTGTCATCTTGAGTCTGTTGTGGAACCAGATAGGGGGTATAAGTAAGTTAGTCAGTGAGCCATGCTGGTCTCCTGAACCTTCGTGTTGACCTGGATACCTCTCTCACCCTAGAGGCAAATTCACCGTGAAACCGACCAAGCTCAGGCGTCAAATTCTTGCAATTGCATGGGTCCTTTCCCAGGTTCTGTGAGCTGCCCTCGCAAGGGGTTCACATGGTTATATATATTTGTAAAATGTGCAAAAGTAAGACATTTTAACCACAGTGGGTTAAGACTGTTGTTTCTTTCCACTTTGACTTCTCCTCTGACATACTTCCCATCATGTGATGTGGTACTGGAGTGGTTGTGGGCACTTTTAGTGTCTGGCAAAGGGGAAGCTGAGTTGGGGACACAGTTAGTTTGGGTTTAGTGGGATTTCTTTTTGCGGTTTTACAGTCACTTCCGCATATACTTAAATTATTGCTGGCTTCCAGGAATACTCTTGCTGTCCATTATTTATGCCTAAATTTGAATTCATAGTCTATATTATTTTTCTTAAGGAGGGTAAAAGTTTCACATGCCTCAATACCTGTTATCTCCTGCTTGTTCCTTTTATCTGGTCACCAAATCCTGTCAATTCCATTTAGTACTCTGGTAAACTGACTCTTGAAAAACCAAAAAGTCAGATTTATAGTGTTTGCTAATTTCTGTGGCTGATTTCCATTGATGATTCCAAGATACCAATGGTTTAGCAACCAGCTCAGAGAATTTCTGAAAATGTAATAATTGACCCTTGCACGCTAGTACAAGATGGCTTCCGTATGCCATGAATTCTCCCTCAGTAACAGTTCTACAAACTACCCTCTTTTCTAGTCTTTAGTTTTGATTGCGTTGGTTCAGACTCTCTTCTCTCCCCAGCCCCATCTTCCCAAGACCACTGTTACAGCTTCTTACCATATTTCCAGCAAATTGGCTCTTTTGGGCTCAGTCTGTTTTCTAAAATATCACCAGATTTACTTCTTGGGATGCCAATTTGATCATGTGAAACTCTTGCTTTTTTAAAATTGAAGAACAGTTGATTGACAGTGTTTCCCATGTACAGCAAAGTGATTCAGTTATACATATACATGTATCTGTTCTTTTTCAGATTCTTTCCCATTTTAGGTTATTAAAAGTTATTGAATATAGTTCCCTGTGCTATACAGTAGGTCCTTGTTGTTCATCTATTTTATATATGGTAGTGTATATCTGCAAATCCCAAATTTCTAATTTATTTTCCCCCTTCTTCCTCTGTGGGCCTCTCGCTGTAATCCTCTTCTGGCTTCCCTGTTATCCATGGGGGAAAATGTCAACTCCTGACCTTGTTTACAAGCTCTTTCATGTTCTGGCTCTTACCCATCATCGGGCCTCCTCTCCCTCCATAGCACTGGGGCTTCCTGAGTGAACTCAACACTTCCCAAACATGCTGAAACCATCACTTCCCTGTGCCTGTGTTCATGCTGTGCCTCTGCTTGAATTCTGCTTCTTTTCTTTCTCCACTTGGCAAACTCCTGTGTACATGTCTACACACTGGTCTGTTTTTCAGACTGTGAACAAGTTTCTCAACCCTAAGGCCACCTCAAGGATGTCTTCTGAGGGGACTCAGTGAATTCACAAAAGTTCACTTGAAAATCCAGGACACAGAGAGGGACAAAGGAATGAAATATCTCCATATAAGGAGTTATATTTCCCCAAATACCTTGTGCACCTGACCAAACTACCAAATAAGATCTTGTTCCACTATATGAGGCCACTCCCTTCATTACTGTCTCTAACGTGAATCACTATTGCAGGATTAAAGAAACTGTGCTTAAATATAGGCTCCCCAAGCCAGGAGTCAAACACTTAACCTCAAGTTTTCTGCTCGCATCAGCTTTCAGGGGTAGTCATTATAATAATGCTCTCTGCTTGCTGAGCCTATGACCTGTGCCACATTGTCACATTAACAAACATCTGTGTCTCTTGCACTTTCAGTTGAATTGTCTGTGAAGATTATTTACCTTCATAAAGTTCTTGGGTCCTCCAGCAGGGTCCTTTCCATACTTTTTATAGCACTGATGAGAATGCATGTAATCATGAGTTTATTGGCCTGTCTTCTATGACTAGACTATATGCTTTTCAATAGGTGCCATGTCTTGTTAATCTTGGTATTTTCAATGCCTGAGAAAATAGAGTGTCAACAGCATATAGAAACCCTCAATCACTATGTAGAATAAAGAATAGATGGATGGGACCATGGGAAAACAAAGGAGAAAAAAATGACAGCATGGAGATTAAACAACATGCTACTTAAAAAAAAAAACAGTGGATCAATGATGAAATCAAAGAAGAAATTAAAAAATACTTTGAGACAAAGAACAGACAGATGGGTATATGAATGAAAGGATGTGGTAGGCAAGGCAGTGTTTAGGGTAGGAGGAATAAGTTTTTTCCATGTCCAAACAAGTGGCAGTCAGAATACTCTATTCCAGAATGATAGCATCAAACTACAACTCTGGAAATAACAGTGGAAGCTCTTGGTTTTGTCACTATTAATGTTTACAAGTATAATATCTTTATGAAATTAATCCTTATTTTGGTATGGTAAAATTTAAACATTAAAAAAGAGATATAGTTGGGATGATAGGAGAAACGTTACTAGAATAGAAACCTGGCTCATGCATGAAATGGATATACCATGAGCACCCAATGTGTACTTAGTGTTATTTGAGAATAGGGAATGAACAGGGCCAACTGGGGGAAGAGGTGGTTAGATAAGAGAGGAGAAAAGGAAAAGCAGAGTGCAAAAGAAATGCAGAAGAGGCTGTTGTGATTAGTAGAGAAACACTTGCTACTGGGTATGTGGGAAAAACTGGGATGGAACACAGGCATGAGGGAAAGAACAAATACTTAGAAGAGAAAGGCAGTAAGCTAAGTGAAAAAATGATAGGAATTTCTGAAATGGGTGAGAAGATCAGTGCAGGCACTAATTTCAGGCTGATTTACAAAGCACTTTCTGATACATTATAAATAAACATTATATGTTGATGTATCTGAAATTTATGTCAGTGTTTCCCAAACTATGATCTGTGTAACACTAATGTATTCAAGATGGTAAGAGCTGTTTCACTGGGAAAATCTTCCACATACCTTATAAACAACCTTCTTGTAAATTTATTTGCTCACTTAGATATTAAAGGCTCTGAAAATTAAAAAAAACATTTCCCCCTTTTTAAACTCAACTTACCCCAAACAGATCTAACCTTCTTCACTACTTTCGTGAAACATCTACTGAGACATCAAAAGATGAGAATTTTCCCTGGTACACAGTTTGATATTTTTATATATGTATTTCATTTAATTTACTTTAAGGAAAACCCAATGTGTGACATGGAGGTTAACTGTTTGTTTCAACCAGCCTTGATTTTTAATATTTACAGAGACAAAAAATATGTACAAGCAACTTACTGTTTGAAGCTCCATTTTCTTCTCTTTGGTATGGTAGTGGATAACTGCCCCACCGATTGTGAGGATGAGGGGAAGAGTACCTTTGAAAATGCATTCAAAAAGTTTAGAACAGCCACTGGGGAGGCAGCATGACCAGACCGCCAGACTACAAGTCAGGAGAACCTCCTGCCAAACTGTCAGCCTCTAAAGTTAGTTCCAACTTGTTCTTCCTCCCAGATGGCCCAGACATATGATGGCTAGCCTTCTGCAAAGAAGAAGTAGGGAGGGTACAGTGGAATCACATCATGTGCACATGTAACTGAAACAAGTCCAACTCTAGTTGTTCAGAGAGAGAGGGTGGAAATCATACCGTAGATTCTACCCACCAGCTCACAAATTGATTATGCATCTAGGTGTGAGCAGGAAATGGAAGGGAGAAGTCTATTTCCCTTGATCAGTCTTAGTTCTTTTTTGTTTCTCCATGGTGTGAGCATCTCACAGGGCTGAGTGTGATTACAGTATTAAAGATACAAGTTTTACTTATCGCATGATCCTTAAGTGCAATCCAACTTTATTATTTGCTGCTTAACTGAAGAAATAGTCACCTGGGCCAAAGCTGCAGGAAAACTGATTCTTTTGGATCTTCCAGAGCATTCTGTCCAAAAGAACTTTTTGTGATGACAGAAAAGTTTTATGGTCTGTAGTGTCCAGTACGGCAGCAAGTGGCCACATGTGGCTGTCAAGTACTTGATGTGTGGCTAGTGTGACAGAAGAATTTAAATGAGTAAAAGTTAATTTAAACAGCATAGCCTCATGCTACTGTATTGAACAATATTAGGTTTCTATTTCTGTTTGGCAAATTTCCACAAACTCAGCAGTTTACACACCCCCATTTATTAGCTCACAGTTCTTTAGGTCAGAAGTCTGGGCTACCTTGACTGGGTTTTCTGCTTAGAGTCTCAAAAGACTGAAATCAAGCTGTTGGCTAGGCTGGGCTTTTAACCAGAGACTTGGGAAGAATCTGCTTTCAAGCTCAATTCAGGTTATTGACAGAATTCAGTTTCTCATGGTTGTAGGACTAAGGGCCTCGTTTCCTTGCTGGCTGTTGGCCAGGGGTTACTTGCAGCAGATAGTGGCCAGTCTCTGGTCGGTCCTCCCACATGCCCCTTCCATCTGTAAGCCACAGTGGCGTAGCAAATACTTCTGGTGCTTTGAGTCTTTCTGATTTCCCCTTCTGCTATCAACCTGAGAAAACACTCTGCTTCTAAAGTGTTCACTTGATTGGGCCAGGCCTACCCAGATAATCTCTGTATTTTAAGGCTAACTGACTAGGGACTTCGCATCTACAAAATCCCTTCACAATGGTTTTTAGATTAGTGTTTGATTGACTAACCAGGATTGGGACTCTCAGGAGGCCACCTTCAGAATTCTGCCTACCACAGTCACCTTAAGGTTTCCAATGATAATTTTGACTGAGCTTGATTTTTGTATTTCACGTTAACTTTAGAACTCAACTCCCAGGTAAAATATGATCTCACAGTAGAAAAGTTCATTACTTTGGTTCTTAATTCTTTTTTTTTTTTTTGTTCTCAAGAATCACATTAAAAATGTAGAAACCTAGAAAATGTAAGCCTGTATCTACTAAGACTTTAACTTTTCACACTCAAGTTAAGATTAGGTAATATGTAGATGAGATGGGCTGGCTGGATTGAGGGGAAGGAGGATGGAGAGCCACCTGGGAAGGGTTGGGAGGAGGAGTCTAAAGGGAGGACTTCATGGCACCAAAGAACAACTTAATTCATCTCTCAGAGTTGTCCTCCACTTTGTTGTTGGGGCCATAAGTTGCCGCTCCATGCCTTGGCATGCTGAGAGCTATTAAGGTCAATAAAAAAACATGATTTGTGAAGAAAGAGGGATCCCTCAAATTGCTTCGAAGTGGTATCAGTCTGTGTTAATGGAAGCATTATGTCCTAAACCAGAAAAAAAATTATTTCCAGTGACTTGGCACTAGTCTTGCCTGAACATATTTCAACTGCTTTTAGTTTGGGGATACCACATGTTGAAAAAGAGACAAATTAGAGAAAATTCAGAGAGCGGCAACCAACATGATAAAATGTCTAGTTAAAGGTTCATGGCATGGCTCAGGGGATTGGTAATGGGATATAAATCCTCTCTCGTCAGCACTTCATTTTCAGCAATGTCTATCTAATGGCTGTCATCACTGCTTAGACTCAGCGACCAGCAATGGGGGAACTGACAGTTGAGGTATGGTTCAGAATGTTGTAGTTCATATTCCAAACAGGATCGACACCAGAGCCATTTTTACCTTTCTGGTGAATAAGTCAAGGGTTTAAGTGCAGAGGCTAAATCAGTTATTCACTTTGACCTGAGTCAGTCAGTTCCAAGTTTGGCTAGGTGTATGTTAATTGCTTTGCATTGCGGACTTTGCTATATTTGAATTAGAAGTAAGAGAAATTCTCTTTCTCAAGTTTAAATAAATGTCCACAGCAGTTGAACTAGTTCCAAGAAGTTTGCAATCTGCTTCAAGTTTAAGTTAAAATAATTAGAATGCCAGTTTATTTAGCTACAATGAGAAATAAAATGATAATCTAGACTACAGTATTCATGTTGATGAGATCTGTGCATTCAGTAACTTTAGGAGGAGCTCCAGTGGAAGCCACATCGTGATCAAGAGGTTGCTCTGTGTTGGCACAGTGCTCTTTATATGATTCTAAAGTAGCTGGATGTGCCCATCTACAATTTTTGATCAGGTCTGGATGACTGGCCAGGTTGCTTGATGGGATGAGGATGAGGCCTAGGGTTCATGAGACTTCTGTTTTAGTCCTGAATCTGTTATCAACTCACTAGGTGATGCTTGGTAAATAGGTAAACATTTTTTAAAAAGCTGGTAATAAATGGTCTCTAAGACCTTTTTAATATAAAATTATTTGGTTTTATGTATATGCTCTATAGGCAGCTATATAGATATTTAGATAATTAACTGTCTCAATTC
Organism: Camelus bactrianus; assembly: GCF_048773025.1. Lineage (NCBI taxonomy): Eukaryota > Metazoa > Chordata > Mammalia > Artiodactyla > Camelidae > Camelus > Camelus bactrianus. The sequence goes on from NC_133567.1 coordinate 13,336,351, forward strand.
TATTTCCTAAAGACCTTAAGGCTTTTTACAAATATCAGTCAATTCAGTAAACAATTGTTAATGGCTTCCGCCATGCAAATTATTGTGTTAAGCGTGGAAGTTGACATGGTCTCTTGCCACAAGGAAATTAAATGACTAATTAAAATATGAACATTCTCATTGTGAATTAATGTAAATATTAATAGCTACAAATGATAATATGAATATTATAGTATAATGTGAATAATGACTGATGACAATATAAGCCAGAATTAAAGTCAGCAAGAGGGGTGCAGATATCTGTGGTATAGGATATGGAGTAGGGAAAATATATTTCATTTAAGGAGATTAAAGAAGAATTCATAGAGTATAATATTTGAACTGGACTTTGAAATATGGTATGTTTAGCCAACCTGGAGAACCACTGGTCTAGGGTTAGAGTTGATGTTGCTGTAATGGGATGTGAAATTCAGCTTGTATGGTAAGAGAGGGGGTGTAGGAAGAAGCTAGTGACAGTAGCTTCAGGGCACTCAGTTGCAGACTGTTTCTGTAGTATCTGTTTGGCTGCCATAACAAAATCCCATAGGCTGGTGGCTAAAACAGCAGAAATTTATTTTCTCACAGTTCAGAGGGCTGGGAATCCAAGATCAAGGTGCTGTCCTGGCTAGTTTTTCACGAGGCCTCTCTCCTTGGCTTGTAGATGGCTGTCTCCTCTCTGTGTCTTCTCATGGCCTTTTATCTGTGTGTGTGTGTGTGTGTGTGTGTGCATCTCTGATGTGTCTCTCTCTTTTTAAAAGTACACCAGTTGTATTAGATCAAGGCCTCACCCTTATGACCTCATTTGAACTTAACTACCCCCATAAAGGCCCCATCTCCAAATATAGTCACATTGGGGCTTTTGGCTTCAACATATGAATGGAGGGAGTACACAGAACAGTTTATAACAATGTCTAAGGCTCTGAGAGGAGCTCTAGCCTTGAATTCATATGACCATATTTTTTTTTGTGAAAAATGAGGGGTTTTTGAAATTAAGAATGCCCTCTAAATGGGATAGGCTTCAGGCCCCATAAAAGCTGGGTCCTCCTTCTGCCTGGGAGCAAGATATTCATTAGGTCCATTACCCAGGAGGAGAGGTAGCCCTGAGTCGGGATGCTGTATGGGGGAAGTGGGTAACTGAGAGGTTCCCCTGTCATCTGACATGTGAGACACAGGAACTGATGTGAATCCCAAGTTTGGATGGAGCTATGAATGCTTTTACATTGGGGGATCAATACCTAATAATTAAATGTGTGGCTTTACAACAGTCATCCTAATTTCTTGATCCTACACCACTAGTGTCAAATTAATGGAAATTCAAAGGAATAAAACATAATGGAGCAGCACTAAGGGCTTTTAACAGACTCTTGTTACAGTTGGAAGAAAACGTGGCCAGAGATGGTGGAGATGAAGTGGGAGAACCATTCTGATTCTTTCTCTTTCTGGCATAACATAAATATGTTAGATTTAGAAGATTTCTCTGTCTTAGAGTCAGGAGCAAGCAGTTAATGTTAGTAAAGAATGAAGACCTTCTGCGAGGAGGGTCATGTATCCTATTCCTCCTTCCTCTTTTAAGGTCTTCTACTCTTCCTTCTGTATTACTGCTTCTTTTCAGAATTGCCTGGGATACTTGTGAAAATTGGAGATTCCTATGCCTAATCCCAGACTGAAATGAATCAGAATCTTTGGTTAGTGGGGCCCGAAATCTTTATTTTGAAAAATCAGACTTGATTTTTTTTTATCTTTAGAGATTGGAATTTACTGCCCTACATCCACAGCACAGTCTCTTAATTTCAGTATTTCTGTCATTAATATCTATTAATTATAACAAAACTACCACTCTTGGAACTTGTATAATGAGCTCCATACCGTTCTAAGCAACGTGCTCACCTGATTTTCATGATAAATCTTCATGGTGATAATATTACTCTCATCTTGCAGATGAGAAACCAAGGGTCAGAAAGGTTAAATTTCTCAAGGCTACATAAGTAGAATTAATAAAAAAACTGAAGGGGTAAGAAGAGAAGGAAAATTTGATAAACATTAATTTGTAAGTATTTCTGTTATATAAAAAATACATTAGATTTATATATTGCCTGAATTATGTGGGTGTTATAATAACTCTTAACTCCTAAGCCCCTTGTCTCCTTGGGTGTTGTTGGGCTATACTGATAAACTGATATTCTGATGAAATGGAATGCCAGGAAATTCCAAGAGCTTGTGGCAGAAGAAATAGATTTCACGCACTTTTCTTGCCAATACTAACATCCCTCTATGACACTTACCAGGCTTTGGAGACTTGTTTGGTTGGCTAATATTCAAATTTTTGGTTTGAGAAGAAGTTTGGGCACTTCAGGAATAAGATACATAGTTTTGGAAAATATGAACAAAAAACTGTTTGATAATCTGTTTTATTTCAGTAGTATTTGGATCAGTAAATACCATGTTTTATTTTTGTAGAGAAAACAAAACAACTCATAGTCAGAAGACTCACTGGGAATATTGTAATACCCCATCCTTTAGTTTTCCACAGTTCCACTTAAAAGAAAATAATTCCCATTTAATGGACCAAACAACATAATAAAGTTTCTTGAGGCAACTCTTACAATTACCATGCAAGCTTATAAAACAAGCAAGATGTGTATTCCTTCAACAAATTCGCCTTTCAAATATACAAAAAGAAAGAAAATATTCATGTTTATTACATTTAGACTGAGTGGAAACCAGTTACAACAAATGGTAAAGGAAAAGAGTCCAAGACAATGTAACTCATTTTAACAAATGTCGTTCTCCCTAAATAAAGAGGTCAGTTATTTCACAGATGTTTTATTCTGCAGATGATGAGAACAAATATTTACTTCGTTTAATATTTATTTAAATATAGGCTTTTGGTTTCTAAATGTTTTTCTAATTTAAAAATGTTTCAAAATATATTGAAAAAAAATAGAATTTACCTATCATTCCTCCATTTCTGTTTGGATTTATAAAATAGGAAGCTACAGACCTCTCCCACCATACGTTTTCCCTGCCCAGGGTTAAAAACTATTGGCTGGCCATTTGATGTATATCATCCCTCTTTCCTAGTTTTATACTTTATATACATTTAATACCCTAAATTAGAATATTATTAAATAAATTTATCTAGAATCAGTTTTATTTAAAAATACAGCATGGACATTTTCTAGGTCATTTCAAGGAGGACATTTTAAGCTCTTTAACGGCAGTGTATTGTTGTATTGAACTATTCCCCTATTAACGTTTTAATTTTATTTTTGATTTTTTCCCTACTTAATTTTTTCCATTTTTGCTATTGTAAACATTTTTTTCAATGAATAGCTTTATATGCACATTTCAAATTTCAATAGCTATTACCAACCAAATTACTTTCCACAAAATTTGCTTATTTTTCCTATGTATTTGTATTTGTATATTTGTATTTGTATATTTTCCCCACATTTGCTGGCACTGGGTGTTAGCAATGTTTTAAATCACTGAAAATCTGCTGAGGGCAAATTATATTTTATTTTACTTTGTAGTAAAGAACTGGATGATTCTAAACGTTGCTGTATATTTAAATTTTTGTTCTGATATATTTGTAAAAGTTACATGTACTCTATAGAGTCAAGAAAAGTAGATGCTAAGATAGGACTAAATATCACTTAAAATAACTGCCATTCACATCTTGGGTTCCAAGCACCTTTTATTTGCCAGGATGGGTAATTAATTCAAAGTATTTTGAACTTTAACTTGAATTTTTTCTTCTTCTGTAACTAGATATAAGGGAATAAGTAATTCTGCTTGTTTTGAGAAATTCAGGCTGTTTTGTTTTTACCATCTGCACTTTGTTTATTGGGAACAATCTTCATCTTTACTGCTTCATATTACAGATTATATTTTAAATTTTGAAATCTATGTGAAATACCAAAAATTATGATGTTGGACAGTTTCTGTCCAGTGTTATTCCTTTGAGCTTTTTCACTTATGTTCTTATAAATTAAACCTTTTTTTCTTTAAAATAAATTATTGGATCTTGGTGGACAAGAGGCTGAAATGAGATGCTCTTTACTCAATCAAACCTGCAAATACCTCTGCAGGCTTAGACATAAAACCCAGCACGGAAGTAATACTTGTCTCACAATCAGGTCAGAAATGATAACTGAAACCATGGAATCCTTAAGATAAGCTACCTGTGTAATCAGGGGAAATAGCTGAAAAGCCTAATAGAAGGCTTTGTGTTGGAGGACAGTGATTGAAGTTCAAAAGGCTTAGCAGAGGTCAAGTTGGCAATGTCAGGTATTTCCCCAAGTTTACTTCATTCAATTAAGTTGGGACAATCTGCTCCTGTGAAAGACTTAGTGGCTTTCCTTACACGGGGGGCCCAGGCAAAGGGGATGCTTGGTTTCCTCTGTACCAGAAGCGGTGTCTGGGATAATTTTTAAAAAGTCATTGAGTCGATTTTCATGAAGTCTCTGTGGGAAACTTCTGCACAATATAATGGCTGAGTGTGCTTATTAAATACATTTAAAAGAGACAGAAGGTGTAGGTATTTATCTACATGTATAAGCCAACCATTGCAACCTAAATTCTTTTCAAACTTTGGTTGTTTCTGAATGGGATGACCATTTGTGTGTCTGCCACATGAACTGAGCTGGTTTTCTTCCTGTTTAGTCTAAACTACTGTTGATTGCTTTGACCCCTGCCCAGCTGAGGGACAAAATGCCCTGGGTTGAGGGCTTTCTTAAGAGTGCCTGTATTCTCAGCTCAAGGTTGCTTGAGCTAGGTAGACTTCAGGGTAGAAAAGTGCCCTAAATTGCTTCCTTAAAAGTAAGTTTCATATCCTTGATGATTTTGTCTTTTTTCTTGGTGTGTCACTTTTTTTTTTCATTTTTGAAATGTAAAAAATGTCTTCTTTTTTAGCTGAAGTAATTATTTTACAAACATGAGTGAACTTTGTGGGGGAATAGAAATGGGACATACCCTGACTGCAGCAAATGATCAGATTACAGAGATAAATTGATATATGAGAGGTTCCGGAATACTAGGTAATTACAGCACATACCTTCAGGAAATACACACACACGCACACACACACCCATTCATGTTCCTGCATATGTGTGTGTATGTGACTATATAGATTTTAATTGTGAGAAAGGTTTGGGAGATAAAACCTATTTTTAAGTTGAATATCACTAATGCCATTATCAATGTGTTTACCATTTAAGACACATTTCTGAAAGTCATAATCCTAATAAATTTTCACTAGTCAGATACTGGGCAAAATAAATATGGACAAAAATGATTTCATCCAGTAGTTCCTAAATGTGGCTAATTGTTGGATTCACTTGGGCACACCCAGCCCTCCTAAATCACAATCTTCAAAACTGAGATCCAGCAATCTATAGTTTAACAAGCTCCCCAGATGATTCTCTTAGTCAAGTTTGTGGAGCCTAAAAAGCATCAGTTTAGGATAATGTCATTGTGTTCTAATCAGTTCGATGTTGAAGCAGTTGTACAGTTTACTAAAGAACCATTATGCCTGGTTTTGGTGATGCATGTGAACACTGTATCCAAAACTGCCTTGTTGGAGCTTCCCAGTATAGTCCCCTGACTTAGGCACTGTGAGATCCATTTTATAGGTGAGGGAACTGATATTGTTAAAATAATTAATCATAAAGTTACCAATTAGGAAAACCAGGATTCAGTCCCAAACTTTCTGGCTACATGTCTAGGGCTTCCAGCACATTGACTTCTGGTAGCCTTGAGGCAGAAATCTTTAGAGGCCTTTTCCAGTAAGATCTCTAGTTTAGATCTAGCATTTTGTCATCCCAAATAACTTTTGACAGTGTTACATCAGTTTAGAATACATTTATTGATTTGCTATACGTCTAACTTTGTGTTGGATGATAGGCTAGGCCTCAGAGGGAAGAGTTTTACCCTCAAAGAGTCTTGTTGGGGAGATAAGATTTACTTGGGACAAGAGTAGGAAGCAGCAGCTTAGAGTGACTAAGTGTACATTGTGGACTTTCAGTGCAATAGCAGTGCAGAGAAAATGATTTTGGGCTAAAATTCTGGGGAAGACTCCAGGAGAAGCAGATTTCAATTGGGTCTTGAAGAGTGGGATTTGGAAGGTTCAGGGGAAGACATTACAAGGATGGGAACAGCAGGAACAAAGGAGTGAGTGCGTGGGTGTGTTTGTGTTTTTACTCAAACTCACTGCTTAAGAGAGGACTGCTTTACCTGAGGAGTGGGGAGAGTGTGGGAACAGCATGCAGAAGATGGGGCCTTGGCCCGTCCTTCAAGGTGGCCAGACTCCATAGGGCACTGAGACTGTCGAGTTAAAAGGTGCCTTTTGGAGTCGTCCCCTTTGCTTAGAGGTGTTATTTGTTTTTCTCTCATGTATGCACTCTTGGCCCCCAGAAAATATTTTAACCTAATGCTCCAAAAGCCTCTGTCACTGTCCAGAATCAAATTAAGCACAGCGAATGTGACCATCGCTCTGAGACACACATGGGATTTGGGAGGTTGAAAGACACAAAAGCCTCAGCATAATAGGCAGAGAATCAGCAGGTTCCTGGGATAGGACTAATTTTTCTCTGGCTCTTTAGTAACAGGTGGTATTTATCTAAGCAGACTGCCCTGGGCAGCTGGTTGATGGGTTCTTCCAGCTGGACATCTTCTCCCCATTTAGTCCAACCACACCTGTTTCAGACAGCAAACAAGAGCCTTTCTCATCTTTAGTATCTCCATGCGGGGGGCTGGGATATAGGTGAACCATTCAGCTTCCAGCTGTAGTGTTTCTTGATGTCCGAGGATCCCATCTGGCCTCCTACCAGAAAAAAAGAAAGGTTTTAGGTTTAGAGGTGGGCTTTTTTTTTCCCCCCCAGGGAGTGGATTTGTCCTGTTGGGTTGATTTCTTTTGAAAAAGAGATTTCATCATCAATGGCTATCATGTGATCAGATTTATCTCCCATTAAAACATCCTTTCCTTGAAGCATGCACTGACATGACTGTGGCTGTCCCTTCAAGCTTTTATTGTACTGCATTAAGGAATTGTAGAATAATCTCATGAAAGATTAATCACTTCCTGTAAGCATCTTGTATCTGCAGACAGGCAATTACTGAAATATGTCTGAAAGAAAACAACGAAGCACGTTAAAATGTATCGGCCAGGTATTTTTTGGCAGTGTGACTACAAAACTTGCTTGGGTGCCAGCTTTTTTGGAGCCAAAAAGGACTTCTGTGCTGAGTTAATGGATCATAGTTTGTTTTGTACATGAGTAGCAATGTTTTCTTTGTAATGATAGCCAAGACTTTGACACTGCACAGGTATTTCTCTTGAGGCTGTACAAGTGTGTGTTTTCTTATTTATTTCCCTGTCTAAACTGAATGATAAATCAACCATTTGGACTAGATTCAGTCCTGGCAATTTAGAGAACCCTATATCCCCAAAGCTGAGCCTGCCAGATAGTAGGTTCTCAATAAATATTTGATGACAGACAATCTCTATTTTATAGCTGTCAAGCGGTTTACAACAAAAGAGTATGATTTTAGAGGATGCCATAGCCTCAGTCCTGAAAAATCTCCCTAACCGGTATAGTACTGGGTTAACCACCACCTTAACTCAAAACTTTCTGTTTACCAGCATCTGTGCTAGAGGCTGGAGATAGAAAAAAAGGACATGGTCCTTACTTTTAAGAAGCTGAGATTTCCTGGTGAGGGAAATATTAATACAACATCCACAACAAAAACATTTATGTTTATTGAGCACTTGTGTATTGTAGACATTTAAGCCCTTTGTATATATTAATTCATTTAATCCAGAATGTCTTACTAATATTATTCTGTTTTTTAAGATATGTAAACTGAGGCACAGAGAGGTGTACTTTTCTGTAATTTACTCAAAGCTAGTAAGTGATGGAACTGGGATATGAGTAAAAATACAAAGCCTAACACTGACTCTGTGGAGCGCTCTGACGGAGTAAGTACAAAGTGCAGAGAGGAGGCCCCCTCACTGCAGTACAGTGGGGTCAGGGGAGAGTTTCAGGAGCAGTTGATGACCAAGCCTTTTCCTCCTTATCTCTACTTTCTGGCCCTGGGATCTGGGACATCTGTTTCTCCCCAGATCTGGTCCCAGTTCTTTCCATGTCCTTTGCCCATGGCAGGGAGCACTGTGCTCTATGCTGTGACATCTCTCCACTGATGTCTTACAAGTTATTCAACTTCCAGCAGCTCTAATTATGTCCTGCTGTATGTGGCTCTGGAGTCAGACACACTTAGATTTGAATTTTGTCTCTTCCATTTACAAGTTGTGCAATGTTGGTCAAGTTACTTAACTTCATAGAATTACTTTTACTCTTCTCTGTGGTCTGTTTAAAGAATTAATTGAGATGATACGTGTAAGATATCCATCATATAGGCGGTGCTCAATAAATGCTAGTTTTATTTGTCTTGTATGCCCATTTTTTTGCCTGTGTTTCCCCACACCTAGCATTGCTCCCCACAAATAGTAGATGAATAATACATGTTTGTTAATTTGATTTTATGGGAGAAGAGAAGTAACTTCTGTCAGTGTTATATTATTAGATCATCATACACACATCTTCCTAGGATATTTTTCTTTCCCCCTTCCTTCCTCCATCTGCATCTACCTTCCCAGCTTAGTTTAAATCCTACTTGTCTTTCAGGTCTTGGCTTAGATAGAATCCTTTCCAAATACTTTTCCCGTCTGAGTTAGGCCCCCCCTTCTCCCTGCTTCTGTAGCTCCCTGGGTATTAGGGACTAAAAGAGCCAGACAAACTTTATTATTTTTTAAAATTGAAGTGAAATCCATGCAACATAAAATTAACCATGTTAAAGTGTATAATTCAATGGCATTTAGTACCTTTACAATGTTGTGCAACCACCACCTCTATCTAGGTCTAAAACATTTTTATCAGCTCAAAATAAAACTTTGTAGCCACTAAACATTCATTCCCTATTCCCCCTTCCATTAGCCTTTGGCAACCACCAATCTGCTTTTTGCCTTTATGGATTTACCTGTTCTGGATATTTCCTACAAATAGGATCATACAGCATGTGACATTCTGTGTCTGGCTTCTTTGACTTAGAATAATACTTTGAGGTTATAGCATGTATCAGTACTTCACTCCTTTCTATGGCTGAGTAATATTCCATCATAGGTACGTAATACATCTTGTTTATTCATTAATCCATTGGTGGACATTTGGGTTACTGTGAATAGTGCTATTATGAACATTTTTGTGCAAGTATTTGTTTGTGTGCTTGTTTTCAGTTTTGGGGATTATATACCTAGGAGTGGGATCGTTGAGTCATATGGTGATTCTATGTTTAACTTTTTGAGCAACCGCCAGCTTTATTATTTTCCAATTTCAAAATGGTGCCCAAATCAAACCTAAAGACAAGCCCAGAAAGCCCAATGCTGGCAGATCTTGAAGGCTTCGGTTCAGGGAAAAGACATACCAAAAGTGGTAGATATAAATCTATTTTGTAAAAATAATTTTGCTTGTGAGAAAGAAAAACAATATAGACCAATCTGACTATGAGACATTCTAATGAGGGAGAGAGGGAGAGAGTCCTCCCAAGGCCCCTGGGTTAACTCTTAGCAGCTGGGCTGTTTAAGATTTCACTGTTTATCTGGATTCTTCTGGTGTCACTTAAAAGAGCATCAATCCAAGCCTGGTAACTGTAGCACAAAGATCTGCCTACAGCGTGTGGATAACTCAGATTCTGACTTAGCAGATAATGGGTGTGGCAGACACCATGCTGGGCACTGTAGCAGATGCAATTTGGGGAGGATTTAGATCGAGTTTGTTTTTTGTTAGTTCCTTCAGTAGAGGAAATAATAATTTAAGTGAAATTGTGATGTTTAGATATAAAAAATTATTAACTGTGCTAGGAAATGCACGGTTATGCCACATCTGTGCTGCAGACGGGTAGAGTCATAGGAAGAAACAAACACCTCATGTGAGGATTATCAGAGAAAATTTCAGTAGAAAAAGGGAATTTAGGCTGTTTTGCAAGATATGTAGGATTTATATCTAGAGAGGAGCAGATGAAGGTTATCTCCAGGGAAGAAATGGACTGAGGCTACTGAGTTTGGCTGCGATTTGGTCCTAAACAGGTTTATTGTTTCAACAAAACTGAAAACATAACACATAGCAGATCACAATCACTCCAGATCAAGTGAATAGTACATCTGAAGAGGGGAATACATTTTCTTACGAAAAAAAGAACTGAAATCTGGGTTGGAAATTGCGGCCACTTCAATCTGATGAAGGGGGTTTACTGCTTAGGAACCCCAAGTAAGGGAACTGAATTTCTTGAAAATTGTCTCTGATTTTAAAACTAGATTTGGAAGTGGTCTTAAAATTTCTACTTTCTTCTTATGTAAGTCTTGGGAGTAATTACAAATGCTATCCCTGCTGAAAGTTAGTGCTCTCTGTCTCTCTGGACCAGAGGTATGAAATGCCCTTTGATTGTCTAATTACAAAACCAGTAGACTCTTTAATTCTATAATTTGGCTACTTTCAGCTCATGACTATTAGGTATTCACTTTGTTTCTCTTGGAGGGGCAAGCTGGAGAACTAAAACTGTATAAGTTGTGGACCGGAAGTAATAATCTATGTATCTGCTGAGAAAGAAGTGATGTTTTCTTCCAAAGTCTCTAATTTCCACCTAGATAAGGAACCGGACATCTGGTGCTCTTAAATCATGATTTCTGTCATTGAAAAAGGGTTTTATTTTTTCCACTTGGGTAATGTGCTTATCAAACAGTTATATTTTCATTTATGACTTTGCCTAGTCTCTGTGTAAAGTAAGAAAGTGTCTTAGGCAAGCTCCTGCTGTAACAGTGGGATCAGTCTAGTCCTAGGGTAATAGAGACACAAGATGCTTCCTTGTAGCCTAGAAACACATCACCTTGCATCTAGTTAAAGAGTGATCATAGTTGATAACTATATTTGACTTTTGTGGTTCCCTGGGAACATTTCTATGATCTGCCTGGATAAAATCTGGATTCACATTAGAGTACCTTTACAGCATTATGTTTTACAGGAGCCTTGACATTAATCACTTACTTACCTTCCTTGGCAACCTAAAAACAGCCCAGAGGCAAAGGAGGGAGCAACAGTCCAAGTGGCAGCGCGGGTTGGAAAAATCCTTTAAGGGGGAGTGACTGCCTGTTGCTATGACAGCTGCATTCTATGACATTACAGGCCTTTCCCACTGCAGTTTCATTTAGGAATGCTTCAGAGTGCCAGCTTTGAACATACATAGTCTGAGGTTTAAACCAAGGCCCAATCTTTTTAAACTCCAGTTTTCATATCTGCAAAATGGGGATGAAAGTATTACTGACCTCTCAGAGTTTTCATGTGCATTAAATGAAATAATGTATATGGTGCGTGGAGCAAAGTGCCTGGCACATAATAAGCTCTTAGTCCATGGTGGCTGTTGTTGGAGTTCTAGGATCACATTCTGTGGCCAGCTCATAAGTCTTAGCAACTTTTTCTTTTACATTCCCATTTTAAATGGGAAGTTTCATTTTGCCAGTATGTTCCATACTTTTTTGTAAACATGTGCCTTATTTCAAAGTTTGGAGAGATTTATGTTTCAAAAAAATGGCTTATATAGAGCATATGGGAATTTATAAGATAGCCTAGAAAATGTATGAAAATTGTATTTATATTGGCCAAATTAATACTTGAAGAAAGGAAAGGTTTTCTTTGGCACTGGGTTAAAATTGTCTTTTTCCCTGCTATTTTTATTGAGATGTAATTGACATACAGCACGATATAAGTTTAAGGTGTACAGCATGGATAAAATTTTCAACCACTACTAACTGATAGAGAGTTTAAAAACATTTTTAAGTATTATCTGGATGATTTTGAGTTGTCCCCTCCTTGTCATTAACTCATTCACTTATTCATTTATTAGTGTTTAAGACCTAAAGGGTTCAGGATTGTAATAAATACTCAGTTTTCCAAACGTATGATTTATTAATTGTTGGTCAAATAAAATTTAATAATTAAATGACAAAATCTGGAAATAGACCAAGGCTTTTTGGCTGCCAGATGATCTTCCAAAAACAAAATGGTGAAAAATTAAGAGGAATAAGCTAGGAGTGTATAGATTTCATTTTTCTTAAAATACATTTTGATTCAAAAATTAAGGAAAAACTGGAACAAAATTTTTTGAAGCCAGCTTTTAAAAAACGTAAATGTTTGGCTGAATACAAAGTATTATCAAATTCAAATATTTATATTTTAAACAATGTTGTCAACTGCCAAAAGATTTTTTTGTTTTGTTTTTAATGGCAATGAAAGGTTATAGGCCTTTCTTTACCAAAATCTGCTTTCTTCTTCTCTTTCCCATATGATTAAGAGAAGGGTATATCCCCCCATTTGTGATCTTTTGGCACTTAAAAAACATTCAAGTACTAGTTTTCCCAGAGATTTGAACATTCCTATTCAGTGATTTTGGTGTGTGCATAGATTTTTTAAAAATTGACCTTTATGAGAGTTGGGGAAAGATCAATGTTTACCATATGGAAAGACAACAAAACAAGGTGAATAGATGGTATCATCTGGCTTTCAAAGGAAATTAAACTATTGTGTGAATAAATAAATTGTTTAAAAATATGAAATGAAAACCCCAAAACAGAAACAAAAAATTCTTTGGGGAAAGAAATTCTAAGGAAAGCTGCATTGTTAAAATCCTGGACTGGGAGCTTGGAGATTTGGGCACCATATTTCCAGGTAAAGATTTATGAAAATTTTCAGAGATCAGAAACTACAGAAATGGCACTTTAAAGTCTAATTTTAAAACTTGATAATTTTGTTACTATAGTGAATGCTGTTTTCATATTTTAATTTTTTCTTGTAATAGGAAATTTTTTTAGTAAAGTTATATTCTGGTTAACTTTCTTATTAATTAGTACACATCAGTACTTTTAATAATTCAGGTTTGTATATTTGAGTATTTTCTGTAAAATGATAAATAAAAATGCTTCATAATTGTCTGAACTTCAAATAATTCATAAGGCCAACATGTTTCTATGAGTCTTGTCCAGCGTAAGTTCATCTCCCACATATACATCAGGCAAACTTGTACTTCTCAGAGATTGAGAGAATTATTTCCCACCCTCCCCCCTCCAACTCCAAATAGTTCTATTTCATCTTGGAGAGCTACGCCCAAACCAGATTTTCATCTGAGGAAGGAGCTGTTACAGAAGTGTTAAAGAGAATAAATCCATCTTTATAAGCAGATGCTATAAAACAGTAAACAGTGTAAAATATAATTGTCTAGCCTAAGAGAAAAACAACTGGGTTGTTCTAGAGAACAAAGAACTTTGCCAAACACGGGAAAACTCTGTGAGTCAAAAAAAGAACAAACATAATCTTTTTTAGACTATTAAGAATATAAAATTGTGAGAGGAAAAAGTACCCTGAAGAAAGAGTAAATGAGAGTATGGGATCTTACCCGAGATTCCAGTTCTTCCTCCAGGCAGGGAAACATCACCATAGCTATGGGCCATCTCTATGAAGACCGCTCCTCATGTTTTTCATGGTCTGTGTTCCCCATGAGTCTCAGTTTACATCCTATAGCAGCTGGGGTTGAATGAGGAATTTCCTTTCTCTCAGCAGCAGTTAAGTCTCTGCCTAGGAGCCACCTCTCCATGAAGGGATGACCAGGTAGAGGTAGCAAGGAAGAAAGAATTTGAGGAGAGAAGACGATCAGAATGTTTACTTACCATAAGCTTTAGAAGAAAGGGATTCGGTTGTCCCTTTATATCCCATCCCCCTGGCATACAAGCATATAGACAGAAATTTCTCTGTAAAATTGCTCCCCGGTCCATGTCTTCAGGCAGTCTTATAGTTGAGCCTGTCCTGTAATGAAAGAGGTTCTCTGATACCACAGAAAATAGCAAATGCAGGGCCACCTATGATGGATGCTCTGTTATTAAATCCCGATCTGTTGGGATTCATCATTAGGTGAAACAAACAGAGAAAATATCTGCCAGCATGACATTTGATACAAGTTACTTTTTTAAGGAACATTGAATGGTTAAAAAGTGATTTATAGTGATGATTTGGTATAATTTATACCATAATATTTTGTCATTGTTAATTTGCATACATTGAATCTCTCTAACTAAATTGTATGTTTATTAGTGATCTTACCATGTTTTATTATGAGTATTTACTTAATGGATAAAGGTTTGTCATAGATGGTGCATGGGAAGATAATTAATAGCAAGACCTTGGGCATGACTCAGTGTATGTTTAACGCCTGGAAACACATGACGGCCGGTGGGTACTGACTTGGTCTTATAATGCTGAGTAAAGTCTCATAGAATTACGTTAAATGAGAAATGAAACTTGACACTTCTGGCTTCAAAATTTAATTTTGGAAAAGGGAATCATTGCATCCCCCAAATGGCACATGTCTGCTGACTAAGCAGTGCAAGATGCTGTAACTAAATCCTAAAAGTGAAGGCTGAAAATAGAAATAATTGGAGAAAAGGAAAGAAAATTGTGTTAGTAAAGTCAGCAACCACTAATCCCTGTTTTTTGATCAAAGGTGTCTAGACACTACCTAACTCCATTCTAGCTTTTATGACTGCTGCAACGAGTGTGCATTCTTATCTTATTTACAGTGTTAGAGGATGTCTGTATAAACAAACATCTCCTGAACACTTGTCCATTTGTTGGAGTTGCCTGTTCTCTGGACTTATTTAGAAATCTGATTTGGTGTTAACTAGCATTCTTTTGGAAGCTACACCTAGCAGCCCTCGGACTTACTACAACTGAAAAACAGACTTGCTGTTTTGTATTTTGTTATTTCATGCTGTAGTTATAGCCTGTGTAAAAAATTCTCTAGCGCCAGGTAGCACTTTTCCAGTGTGTAGCAGACGCTGCAGACATCTTGCTTCTAGGACTCACATTTGAGAGGAACAATCTTGACCTCCAATATTTTTGTCCTTTTGTCCCCCTATGTCATTTATACTCTTCATATCCTGAACACTTCATTTTTGAAATAAAAATATGATCATCATAAGTATGTATCCCCATGTTTCCTTTGGAAAGATTAATGTCAAACACTTATTTGAGGATTTGTATCCCAGGTACTTTGCATATATAGTCCCTACAGCAATCTCTTCAGAGTGAAATATCATTATCCTTGTTTTACAGATAGCAAACTGAGAACTCAGGAGGGGAAGTAGCTTCTCTAAGACCTCAGCACTAGTAAACCAAGAAATCAGGATTAAATTGAAGCCTGATTCTAAAGCCCTTGTTCTTATTACACGACTCTAGGAAGTGTCATTGGTTCAGGCTTATCTTGGGAGTATGTTGAATGGAAGCCTTTGTGATGTAATTTGCCTGTGAAGATCCTCTGCTAAGTTTTTCCTCTGTCCAGATACCTATGAGACACTCCTTTTATGTAAAACATTGCAACACTGGTGAAGGGATGGAAAGTCACATTCACAACCTACTCTAAATTAGTTAACTGAATTACCCAGCAGGACTCTGAGAATAGGATACAGGACTGATGGGTTTTAATACAGAGCGGTTCAGGAAGGTAAGTTTTTGCTAAAAGGGATATAATTTGAAGCTCAAAAGCTTTTGTGGGGTCTAGTTTCCACCACCAGGGGTCAGTGTGCAGGTGCTAGATAAAGGCACAAGGCTGCATTGGGAAAACAAACTTGGATCAAGATGGAGAATGGAAGTGGAAACTCTTTCAGTTTGTAAGACTTGACAAAGCGCCTCTGGCAGGTAAACCCCGAACTGAACTATAAATCATAAGCTACTTACGATTAAGTACATCTGAAGACCTGAACATATGTCTTGCCTAGATGAAAGCAGAATGTACCCACCATTATGACTGCTAACAAGTGATGCTTTTAAATGACAATGTGACTAAATTATAGTATGCAGAAAGATACAGACAACAGTCTTCTCAAATTTATTAAAAATTCCTTTATTGGTTTCATTTTAGGGTGATCACATAACAAGGAGAAGAGAGAAAGGTCAACAGAAAGACGAAGACTAAGAGGTAGATTTTATAAATTATCAAGATTTAAGTACAAGCATCTCATTTTTTAAATGAGAAAAAGTACTCTCTTAACGTGTTAAGCGTCATTTCAATCTTTTATCTCTTCATTTTTTTAGCAAGACGAAGTATAGAGTAAGAGGAAGGCATTCCAAGTAATGGGAATATTTAAGAAAACACATAATCCAACAAAATCTTACATTCAGTTTTATTGCTTTCAAGTACTTTTACCTCAGCTCATGTGGGAACTATTTTGCTTGGTTGTACTAGGACTATTTTGCAACAAATATGCATATTCTTTTCTGTAGACATAGCTATTTGGACTTTTTTTTTAATGTGGTTTGAAAATTAAGACAGTTTAGAATTTTTATGTTAAAATAATTACTGTAGGAAACTGTGAGGTATTTAGACCTAGTCTTATTTTCCTAAATATAAATACATTCATTCCATAGTTGGGAAAACATATTCAAAATGGTTGTTTGCATCCTTCATGATTTAACAACAGCATTCGTCTGGGAAAGAGCACAGTGAAAGTTAATTGCTGTCTACTTGGAAAGCCTGAAGCAGCAGATTTTGCCCTTGGCGAGATAATTTTACAAAAGCGGGAACAAAAAATGAGCCAGGATGTCTCGCAACCATTACTGTGTCAGATGAAAGCTTCTCTCTCTCTCTCTCATCACTTCTATATATATGTATATGATGAACTTAAGAAGAGAGGCATATGTTCAAAATGACTGCTTATAACCCAAGAAGAAAAAAAAAAAAAAACCGTATCAGAACACGTACTGTCATAAAAGGTTTCATTTGTGTCAGTGATGCCTTTCTAGAGTCTAAAAGTACAAATTATCCTTTGGCTAAAATACCTGCCTGTATTTGTCTTATTTCATGTAGGCCTTTCAGCACTGGGACTTAACATTCTGACCTAACATTTAATGTATTAATCCTAATTTTAATCCAATACCAAGACTCTCTGTTGTATTGACTCAATTCAGGTTAATTCAGAATTATGTTGCTCCCACCCAGAATCAATAGACCCACTGTTGATTCTCTCCAAAGCTGACCACCCAGTTTTGTGAGAATCTGCAGTGAATTAGAAAATCTGTCATTGCTGGGGAGACTGGGCAGCTCAGATATGGTCTGTCATTCTCTCTGGTCTGTACAATACCCACTCTTTGTCTACCGTCTCCTAAACTAACCTGACATAACTGAGCCTGCCAGTCAATGAGATCTTTATTCTCCTGGAAGGAATGCCTTGCACACCAGCGTTATTAAGAAATTTCTGGACAATGTTTAGTGGCTGAAGAATAATCCAAGGTTCTATTAAAAAGCCATCTGGGTAATTAATAGCACATTTGTTCTCAGCCTCCTCCCAATTTGTCCATTAGAGGCATAAAAGCTCAGGACAAAGGGTAATGTGGTTCAGTTATACTTTACAAGAATTCTTCAGGAAGTTGAAAACACATGATAGTTTTCCAAAGATACATATGTTTATGGCTCTTAGAGCAGCAAATAGGCAAATCCATGAGCTTTAAACTGAATTTTTCTGCTGCCACCAGCTATTTAAATTAAGAAAACTGATATGGAATATTGACAATCTACCCCTAGAATTGACTAGCGAGCTGCTGGATTGCCTCCCAAACATGTATAGACTGGGATGTCTCCATATTTAAGTTAAAAAAAATTTCCCTGAATATTTACAAATGTGAAAAAAACCCAGTACTTTTATACCCTTTTACCTGATGGTTGAAGGCTTTTCTGGGATCTCTTTTTAATGTATTTTCATGAGTAGTAGCCCCAGGCAGCATATTTCTGCACCATTGCCAAATAAACTCTGTTTTTCTTATTGATGCTTTCTCTGTTAGTTCGCCTTTTTTCTTAACTGCTTGTACAGAGAAACTTTGAAGTCCTAGATATTTGAAGATAAATGTTAAAAACACCTCTGGAAAGTTAAATGAGGATTTAGTGTGTTTCTTTCTGTCTTTTAGATTTATTTTAAAACAGTGATCAGCTAAACAGCACAGGAACCTGGAATTTATAGGGATTACCTTGCCGCAGAGTACTTGTGTGTGTGTTGGGGGATGTGGTGGAGTGCGGATGGGGGCAATGTTAGGGTCACAGCCAGTGTATTTTCAAATATACTCCAGTAGGTTGGGAGGTTATGAGAAAGAAAGAAAGAAATAGTAGAGAAGTATGGGGGTGGAGAGAGAGAGAGGAGAGGGGGAAGAGAGGAGGGGACAAGGGAGGGGAGAGAAAGAGAAAGAGAAAGAAAAAGAAAAATCTCTTAGATAAAGGTCTGTATATTTTGGAGATTTCAGATCCTGCAAGGCATTAGTTTTAGGTACTTTTTACTATGTGCCAGGCTAAGTACTTTCATGGATTGTTTCATATAACTTTTATAACAGTGCTATAAAGTAGGTGCTATCATTTTTAGATGAGGCTTTGAGAGGTTAAGGTCACACAGCTAGTAAGTAGTGGAGCCTCTTTGTCTCTCTGGCCTCCAGTCACACCCCCTTGCTCTCTGGCTGCCTTTCTCTTTCTCAAGCACACAGTTCTTCGGACTTGGTAACCCTGTCACCTGGAGTGCTCTTCCCCTAACTCTTTCTATGACTGGGCTTTCTCTGTCCAGCAAACGTCCATTTAAGAAAACATGCTTTGGAAGGGACCCACCTGAGTTGAGTCCTAGCTACATTTATTCATTCACTAATGTATTCATTCAATACTTATTAAATGTCTATTATGCCCCAGTCCCTGCTGAAGGCAAGATGGGGAGAGAAGGTATTTCCAAACTTTTCCCTTCAGGGGCTTACAGTTTTGTTAAGGGAGTGAAACAATCAAATACTCACACAGCTGCAAAATTATAACAATTCCTGAGAGATCTGGGTTGAGATCTGATGGATGACGTGGTGTGATCGAGTCAGAGAGAAGAGGGAAAACAAAGTGTAGGCTGCAGGCAGCCCAGACCTGGTTCCGGGAGGGAGTGTGGTGAGTGTGGCTGGGTCTTACAGAGCAGGGAGAAGTAAGATGGGGCAACCTAGGGCACGTCACAGAACCTTCGAGGACAGACCGTGAACAGTGGGAGACCACGAAGAGTTGGGATATAGTTGGCTGCCATGACCCTTGGGTTGCACTCAGTGGATACGGAGAGAGGGCTGAATGTCCCTCGCCATTGTATATAAGGAACTTGAGTGTCCGCTGATTTTGGTATCTGCAGAGGCATCCTGAAACCAACCCCTGGGGATACCAAGGGAAGAGTGGTGTACTTTGGTATTTCCCTTGCAGAGAAGCTCTTCCCTTTTCTTCCTTCCCTCTCCTACTCTTCCCCTCCCCTCCCTTCTCTGCACCCAGACTGCTGTCATTCAGGAAATTACCTATCATTTCCTCTCCTGGTGAGATTTCATTGTGACTTAGTGGCACCTTTACCCCAGGACACCTTCAGCACCATGAGTTCAGGAGAAGGTCTGGAGGGCTCAGCCAACAGTGGTCACCTCTCCTCTAGGACAGCTTCAGATATGGGCTGCTCTGGCCCAGCAAGCACATGAAGGAAAGCACAGTTTTATTCCTAAACTGAATTCTGTTTTAGAAACATAGACTCTGAGAGAAGCCAAGGAATGAAACTGTTTAAATATCCGTTTGTGACTAAATGGTTTTTCAATTTCACTGAGTTAGGAGGTCAGCCTGCCTCAGCTGCCAAAGTGTGAGGGGGACACAGAGTTAGAGGCCTCAGGCCCTGACAGAGGCTGTTCCCGGCCAGGAGGGCTGGGCCTCTCCTCAGCAGAACAAATATTTGTTAGCACTTTACACAAGAATACTCTTGAGCTCATTGTATTTACATTGCAAATGATCTGTAAATGGCAAAGCAGTTATGTGTACCTGAAATTTGTTATTTGTTTGAAGACACTGTATAGATAGAAGATGAGAGAAGTGAATTTTGGAAGGGGGAGGAGTGCCATGAAAAAGCAAACACCGAACCCCCAGCAGAACCTCGCTTTGCCAGGGTAGATACTTAAAAGGACACCCCAAAGTGAATCCCAAGTGAATGCTCCTTCCAGTGTCTCCCTTGGCAGGTTAAGTGGACCTAGACCTGTAAACCCAACTATCAGTACAAGCTGTCTCTGAGAGGAGTAAACAGACAGCCCTGCCCTGGCTCCCATACAGGGGTCTCTGGAGCATCCTTGGGAGTTTTCTTCCTGTAGGACCTCCCAGTGCTCAGGCCCTGTGGCCTCTAACTCATTAGCAACTTCTGGAAGGGAAGAGAATGCAATCCCATCTGCTAGAAACAATGTCTTCCCACTTTCAAGAGCTAGAAATGTCAACATAGGCCAACATGCTTGGATAGATTAGGATCGTGTGTAGAGGGCACTTTCCTATATGTTTTTGGATCATGCATTTCCATTTTAAAATGAAAAAAAAAAAAGGAAAACATTTTAAATAAAGAAGACTTGTCTTGAGAAAAGAGGAAATCTTTATCTCTATAGAAGGATAACAACACTCTTCACGTTGTAAGGGAAGGTACTGCAGTCTTGTTGTCTCTGCAGCTTTAAAATTGTATTTACATATATTATACATAAGGCTTATCCCTGCACGGTGTGAAGCTTCTGGAAGTATCTCTATCACTTCCAAACCAGTCTCCCAACTGAAGCATGAAACCTCATCATTAATAGATTTTTCTAAATGCTAACATTTTTACTTGTTTGAAAAGTTCTCTAGAGATATAGTTAACAAACATAAAATTCATCCATTTGAAGTGTATAATTCAGTGCTTTTTGTGATATTCACAGGGTTATGCAAACATCATCACAATCTAATTTTGGATCATTTTTGTTCTCCTAAAGAGAAAAGCCCGTATCTGTTAGCAGTCCCTCCCCATTCCTTTCCACCCACTCCATCCCCGGCGGTAGGCAACCACTAATCTCCTTTCCATCTTTATAAATTTGCTTTTGCTGGGTATTTCATATAAATGGGATGATACAGTATGTGGCCTTTTGTGACTTTTTTTTTTTTCACTTGTTATATCTTTAAGTTTCATCCATTTTGTAGCATGTATCAGGACCTCATTTCTTTTTATTGCTGAATAATATTCCATCATGTAGTTACACTACATTTTACTTTTTGATGCATCTGTAAATGGACATTTGGGTTATTTCTACTTTTTAGCTCTTATGAATAATGCTGCTTTAAATATTTATGTACAGGTTTTTTTTTTTTTTTTTTTTTTTCTGAGTGGACCTGTATTTTTATTTCTCTTGGGTAGATACTTAAAAGTAGCATTTCTAGGTCATGTGGGAATTTTGTGCCTAACATTTTGAGGAACTGCCAGACTGTTTTCCAAAGAGCTACACCATTTTACACTGGCACTAGCAAAGGGGTTTCAGTTTCTCCACATTCTCACCTATACTTGTGATTGTGTGTTTACTGTTTCTTTATATTAAACATTATTCTTCCTTTACTACTATTTTGCAATTCAAATCCCCATCTTATCCCCTCTCCTTCCCTTCCTCTGTCAAGTTCCTAATATGATAGCATGAATTCATTTATCAAATGGCTTTCTTGTGAGAGTGGGTTGTTCTTAATTTCAGTGCATCTCTGTGCCAGGATGGGCTGGGGAGAAAGGGTGGGAAGGGATTAGGCACCAGAAGAAACATGGTGCCCATGGGGCTTTGCCCACTTCACAGATTGTTTAGCCCAAGGCCTGGGTTGGAGACAGGGTCATGGAAGTTTGATCAGTAAGCGTATCTCTGGTTCTTTGAAGAAATGGTTGGAATTGTATTAGTTGTCTCTAAGGCTAAGTACATTTTCAAGGACTTCTGGAACTCAGAATGATCCAGCTTGGTAGAACTCTGCTTAAGATCTCTAGTCAATCACTTCCCACTGTGATACAGAGGTCTGAGGACTCTTTGTTTACTGGTCCGTGTTAGAAATTGAGAACGAGACTTGAGAAATATTTTTAATAATATGACACTGTGACATCCAAGCAGGATGAACTCATGATTGGTGAACTCATCTCGTTAAATAGGGTTCAACTTGTTCACATGTTCTTCGCTCGTTGTCAGACTCTCCTGGTGAGTTGCGTGTGGCCTGAGCTGAGTTCTAGACATATACAGTAGAACCGGGACAGACAGGAATTAAAAATAAAATTAGTCCTTGGCCACGGTGTGAGAGCCACTGTGGCAAACTAATGCTTTTCAGCATTTTCCTTCCTTCACCTGCGCTAGACTTTGATGCAGGAGTGGAGGGGTCCAGTGTATAGGAGAATAATGGTAATAGTGGGCGTTACCCGAGCACTAACAGGATGCTCAGCTCTGTGCTTTCCTCATAGAAACTGATTTAATTGATATGATTACTATTTCCATTCCAGGAAACTAGGGGAACAGAAGAAGTACTGGCTGCGAGTGGGTTTCCATTTTGATCGTGAGTCAGTCCTGCCCCAGCTTTAGCCCTTCTAGTCAGGAGGGTCCTGATTTGGATCCTGGTCCCCTCTCCTCACCTTGGCTCTGCCTGCCTTGGCCTCTGGCTCTACCAGCCCCCTTTGCTGGCTGATTGACAGGATCCCAGAGAAGTGGGGAAGTCCTGGGGGGCAAGGGGTGGGGATGCAAATAGGAAGAATCAAGGCAGGAAAAGAAGCAGGAAAGAGCCCAGAGGAGTGAAGGCGAGCTTGGCCAGAGGTCTTTCTTTAAGGGAAGAATTGTGGCAACTCTTATGGAAAGTGGAAATTGGGGGGAAGAAATATAAAGAACTACGTGGGAGGTAATCGCCCATTTTGTTTCTCCACAGCCTGAGGGACAATCCATGGAACTTTGTATGCTTTTGGAGTGAGGTAAGTTTTGCAAACATGGTCCTGGGTGAGAGCAGGGCAGGCTACTTGGCATATTTTGACTTAGATTTAGATGACCCAGTGCCCTTAAAACTCGTGTAGCCTGGGACATGCTGTATACACTAGAGAGAGGCGAGCCTCAGAGTTCTGTCTGGTATTTCAGGAGGGCTGGAGTTAGGGGTGGGAAGGGGAGAGAGTCTCCCTGCTTATTCTCTGCCCACAGAGTAACCACATGGGTGTGGAACACTTTCTTCCCTCCCTGCTCCACCTGTATGTCTGCAAAATTTTACTCTGCAGAAGTCTTTTTTTTTTTTTTTTAAGCCAGGATCATCTTTGCTCCATGCAAATTTTCTGAGGTGGACTTGTGCTAAACTCCTTTGCATTGTTTTCCATCAAAATAATTATTTTAATGATTTGTAAAGTGGTCTTATTTAGGGATCGGAGGTTAATGACCCTTAGGAAGAGTGGCTGACCTTGACCCAACTTCTGTAGGCTTTATCCTTAAGTTCATTTCCGTTCAGTGAACATCGTGGGGCTCCTCCTACAGCTCTATGCAGGTGTGTTGGTCATTTAAAATCACATACCAAATCGATGCTTTCAGGGAAAACTGTTCTTATACATCCGTCCTTTCACATTTGCCTGCCAGATAGCAGTACTGACTGTTCTTCACTGGTTTTTCAGGTCGGTTGCTAGAGACGAGATGTGCTATGTAGAATGTTTAGGAGACTTTCCTGAAAGATTCTTTGAGATGCATATTTGCCAGCTGGAGAAGACATCAGTCTTTTGTAAGTCTGAGATCTTTCAATTTAAAATGAAATATTTTGCTTCTGGGGATTCTCCTCCATGGGATTGTAAAGTGCCCCTGTGTCCGTGTGTAATTTATTCAACAAGAGTTTGTCTTGGGAGCATCGCAGTGGCTGGGAATTAAGAAACTTCTGTTTCAATTCCAACCTCACCAGTGACTTCTGTGTGACCTTAGGGAAATTAGTTAACCTTCTTGGATTTTATGTACTTCAGAATGAGGATCAGACCATTGCCTCATAGTCTGGGCTCAAGACTCAATAAGGAGCTGAAGCCCAGTGCGATCCCCAGGTGAAGGCTGCTAAAACCAGGCTTGTTCTCCGGTGTGGAAGGCCCTCCCCCAGTTCAGAAATGCAGTTACTAAGCTGTCAGCCTGCAGTCCTGCGGGAGGTCTCATTGTATATGAACAATACTTTAGAGTTGAGGAGTGGGTCATGATTTTTAAAGGATGTTATGTATTGAATCTTCTCATTTGAGTTTCTCCATCCTGGGGAAGGCAAGATTTTTTTGTCATCTCAATTCTATACATTTAGTTTAGGTCAGGGAACTTGAAAGAGGAGTTAGAAATTAAAGGACTCAGTAGTAAATAAGGCAAGGTACACTCTATTTACATTTTCAGTATAAACTACCCTTTGGTGGTATCTAGACTTAGAGTGGCTAAGTTTAAATCTTGGCTCTGTCACTCAGTGAGGAACCTTAGGCAAGTTACTTAAGCTTTTCTAAGCCTCATTCTTCTCATTTGTAAAATGAGGATAATAAAAGTACTTATAATGTTTTTCTGAGGATTAAATGAAATTATACATATACTTAGAATATTGCCTATTATATAGTAAACTCCCAATTATTGCCATTTTATTACATTCTATTTTCTTATATATCAAGTTATGCCAATATACCATCAGTTATTCTTCTTTTAAGTATATATTTTAAATATATATAATGCATATCAGTTTATTTATGTATCAGAAAAGTGCAGAAAGAAAATATAAAAATGATTTGTGTTGTTTCCACTCAGATGATCCCTGTTGACATTAAAAAAAAAAAAAAACGAACACACTTAAAAGGTTGGAAACATCATTAGTAGGTATGTTTCATTAGTAGGTTTGGCATCATTAGAAGAGAAGTGTATAAAATGGAAGATGGGACCCTTCTCCTTTTTTGCAAGATAATTCCTATTATCATTTGAGTATTTCCAGAAAAATGTGCACATTCCCACATATATGCATCAACCTTTTTCCTTTTCACACATAAGATGTCATATGAAGCACACTGTTCTGCCCTTGTTTTTCTCTACTTTGGTATCTGGGAGCTTTTCCCCCAGTGAGCTAGCTATTCAGTTCTCTTACCTGCCCTCCTAGTATTCCATCATAAAGATATATCACAGTTTAGTTATCCTGTCATCTATTGGAGGACACTGGGTTGTTTTCAGTTGTAGCTAGTTTGCAGTTTAATTACACTTCAGTGACTGTCCCTGTATGCATGTCTTGTGGAAGTTTTGCAAGTATATCAATAAGGTAAATTCCTAGCACTGGGCTTGCTGAGTCAGGGGTTTTAGCTTTGACAGTTACTTGATAGATCCTTCTCTACCAATTTACACCAGTTTAACACTTCCACTAAAGGCCACTTCCTATGCCCAGTTGCAGGTACTGGGTATCCTCCAACTATAAGCATTTTCAAGATTAAAAAATGGCATTGTGTGATTTTATTTTTGATAAGTGAAGAATGTCTCTTTCTTGTTCTGATTTTATTGTGAGTGAGGCCAAACAGTTTGTCCTATATTTATGGAGCGTTTGTCTTTTGTTCTTTACTGTAAACTGTATGTTTGTATACTTTGCCCATTTTTCTATTAGATTATTTATCTTTTTCTTATTTACTTATGTTACTTTAAATAAATCAATATGTGGTTTTAAGGAATATATTAAATCATATGTAATTTTAATTACATCTTGGAATAAAAAATTTGCTTAGGAGATATAGTAGATAAAAATTGTGTTTGCTAGCTCAGTATCTGTTTCCCCTTCTGAAAACAGCCCCCAGATTTTTCTTTCAGGTAACAGCATGTTTTCACTCCACTCATTTTGGGCTTCTCTGAATCTGAACACATGAGCTAGACTTGCTCACCAAATCCCTCCAGCCCCCCTGGCCACAGTGCAGAGAGAGAAACCCACATCTGGCCAGTGGGAGCCTTTCCATGACTTTGCCGTATTTATTTGAAAAGAAGTGCTCTTTCTCTCATTCCACTGCAGTTGCTGAGAAGGATAGAAACGATGCTGTAGGAAAAACAGAACAGTGGAAACTTAAGTCAGGAAGCAGAAGAAGGCAAGCATATAATCAATAATTGTCTCCTCTAATACCTTATAGGTAACGTTGGCTTGATTTTGGAAGTTTGATATGAAAGAAAGACCTGAAGATATGCAAAGGCAAGTGGAAAAAATGCTATTAAGATGATTGAAATTGAGAATAATCCTGGGAGATCTGTGAGTGCCAGGCAACAGTTTATTCAAGAAGGGGAAATATGTACTTGTTTTGAGTAACTGCACTATGTAACAATTCCACTCTTGGGCATATATCTGGAGAAAACTCTTAACTGGAAAAGATACATGCAACCCAGTGTTCATAGCAGTACTATTTACAATAGCCAAGACATGGAAGCAACTTAAATGTCCATCCACAGATGACTGGATAAAGGAGATGTGGTGTATAATATATACAATGGAATATATAGTCAGCCATAAAAAAGAATGAAATATTGCCATCTGTAGCAACATGGATGGACCTAGAGAAAATTAAATTAAGTGAAGTAAGTCAGACAGAGAAAGGCAAATATATTATATTATTTATATGTAGAATCTGAAAAAAAAAAGATACAAATGAACTTATTTACAAACTGGAAATAGACTCAACAGACATAGGAAACAAACTACGGTTACCAAAGGGGAAAAGTATGGGGGAGGAGGGATAAATTGAGAGTTTGGGGTTAACATATACACACTACTATACATAAAATAGATAAACAACAAGGACCTACCATATAGTGCAGGGAACTAAGTTCAATGTCTTATAATAACCTATAATGGAAAAGAATCTGAAAAAGAATATATATGTATATGTATAACTGAATCACTTTGTTGTACACCTGAAACTAACACAACATTGTAAATCACCTATATTTCCATAAAAATAAATAAAAAAAAATCCTGGCAGGGCTGTGAATGCCAGGCAAGTTTATTCAAGAAGGGGAAATGGGTACTTGTTTTGAGTGACTGCACCATTATCTCTATGTTGTGAAATGGCTAAATCTTAACAAAAGGCTGGTTTAATAAATATTAATGTACAGTCTAAGGGACAAACTTCCTGTACATGTGATTCAATGTGCAGGAGTCTTTTTCTTTTTTTTTTTTGGTAGAATCACACACATTGATAACTACAGAAGTGTTTGAAATGAAGGATGTCTCTTATTTTCATTCTCTCATTTTTTTTTTCTCCCTCCTTTTCTGTATTAATTGGGAATCTGGGATTTCTGTTTCACCATATGTCAGAGGGTGAGGTACTACCACATTACACATATTTTAATAGCCAGAGTCCAAGATTAAAAACATGTAAAGCCAGGACTTAAGAGCACAATTTCATAATGCTGCTTGCTTTTGGCTTTGAGCACCAGTTTATGATCATATTCCTTTTGGCAAGCCAGAAGTTTAACTTTCAATAAGAAGAGGTAAGTGGTGAAAATGTGTAAGATAAACTCATAAAATTAAGCTTCTAAAACAAGAATTAGCTAAGTGAAAAGGCATCAAATCAGCTCAGAGTAAGTAAAGCTAGTAATTTATATCCACTTAAAAATGTTTTTATTTTTTTTCACAGTGTGGTAGTAGTTGGAGTGACAGATAAGCAAAATTCAAACCATGTAATAAAACCAGCCACGCTGATTAAAGAGAAAAGTTTACCCAATGTAGATCAAAATGATTTTCTCTCTTCAGGATAAACTCAGACCAGTACCATATGGGCTAAATTCTGACCAACGAGCCATGGACTGAATTAAAAGGGGAGAGCTGCATTGCCTTTTCTCCCTTTGGGATTTGACCGTGAGATGAGGCTGAGGAACAAGATGGCCATCTACTTATTGTCTTTTGTAAGTTCATCTATTTTGATGGAAGCCATTGTCCCAAATATGCCTTTTTCCTTTTCCATATTTTTTATTGCTATGTATAAAAATGACTGTAGAGTCTGTCATTATTGGGAGTGAAGCATTTTAAATATGTGAATTTTCTAAGCTACTATAGATCCAAACTTTTACATTTTAATTGTTTTATTTTACTTTATTAGGGAGGAGGTGTAGAGGAGGTACTGGGGATTGAACCCAGGACCTTGTGCATGCTAAGCATGCACTCTATCACTGAGCTGTACCCTCCCCCCACATTTTAATTATTTTTAAGAGAACGTTTTCTAAGGGATATTTTCACTTTCCTGGTATCATTACTAGGACTTATTATTGTTCTTTGTGTCAATATAATTCTGTGTCCACGTAACAGCCCTCAGGTCAGACTGTCAACGTTTGCTGGCCAGCCATTTTTGGTACATCCAAGAGCCACCCTTACTTTTTCTAGTTTAAATCCTCAAATATGAAGTGGTGAATATACCTGTAAATCAGCTAGGGGACATATTTTTACAGCAAATTTTGGGCCACAATGTGTTAGTATACCATGGAGAAGGTTCCTATGTGGAGCATGTACTTGAATTAGACGACCTAAAAGGGCTTCAGTGACTGGTCCTTCAAGACTTGGTAAGTAGAATTCTTTCCCCTTTCCTAGACTAGTTTCCTTCCTCCTTGTTGCCTGGCTACTTCTTGTTCATTCCTTTGCTCTTAGCTACTTCCTGTGAGGGACCCTCTGTGACTGCTCGGCTAGGTCTCCTTGTGCGCTCGTAACACGTGGACTGCCTGCATCGTCACTTAGTGTGTCACATTTTACTGTCATTTCTTGTGTGATGTCTGTGTTTCTTGGTAGAGGCCAGACAGGCTGGCATTGTGCACACTAAGGTTTCCCTAGAAGAAGCACACAGTGCTCTGAACGTAGTAGGTGTTTTACAAATATTTGTTTAATGAGTGGTTGAATGCTTCGTCCTTAAGTCGAAGTGACTGTAATCCCTGCCTCACTGGGCCACACGGCTAGAGTGAAGGCCTTCCAGGGCCCAAGAACAGTCACATTGGCAGCAAAATGCTGATACCTTTGTCTTCAGAGAAAGAGCAGCTTATGCTACAAACTTTGGTGTGTAAGAAATGTCACTTTAAATTTTATATGGATGAAATTACTTCTATTTTCTAAGTTTTCTTCCTGCTCTGCTAGTGGTAGGGCATTTAAAACTCCATCATTATGGAGGGCTCGTTTCCTTTTCATGGTTGTACCAAGAATCTGGGGGGCTTATATGGTTGGTACCTGGAGAAGCGGAGGACCTCTAATCTTCAGTCTCCCATTGTTGCCACTGCTATTGTAATCATTCAGACCCATACACACTGCTTCAAAGGCAGGCTTCTTGGCTGTCAGCAGGTCAAGCGGGACCCAGGGAAATTTCTCTGCCCTCATAGTCATCACCTCTGAAATCCTGTCACCATCCTGTGGGGTCTGATCATCTCTGCTCTCTTCCCTGTCCTGTGAAATCTCTCTCTTAATTCTGTTGAAAACATTTGCTTGCTCCCTTCTTTCCTAGCCCAGTCATCTCAAATAATTCTTGTAAAGAATGATTCTGTAAAACAAAAGCCAGGAAAGGTGGTGAGCTCTAAGCAGTTTCTGCTCTATTCTGCGAAACAAACGCCTCAAAGGAGAGGGTGCCCAGAGGCCTAGCTATTTGCTTAAAATGAGGAAAGGGAAAGAATAAAATATAAATGAATAACAACAAAATTATCCTGTATTATTATGGACTGAATTGTGTCCCAGCAAAATACATATGTTGAAGTCCTAACTGCTGCCCCGTGTAACCGTATTTGGGTCTTTAGGAGGTAATTAAGGTCATAATGATGGGGCCCTAATCCAACATGATTAATGTCTTTAGAAGAGGAAGGGATATCTGAGCTCTCTCTCTCTCTCTCTCCTCTATGTAAGGATACAGCAAGAAGGCAGCTGTCTGCAAACCATGAAGAAGGCTCTTACCGGGAGCAGAATCTGCTGATACCTTGATCTTGGATTTCCAGCCTCCAAAACGGTGAGAAAGTAAATTTCTGTTGTTTAAGCCATCCAGTCTGTGGTGTTTTGTTACTGCAGCTCAAGATGGTGAAGATAAGTACTTCATGCTGACTGCATGTTCCCACCCAACAGAGCTACTGGGATACCCAGCAGAACCATTCCACCTTAGGCACCTAAGACACACTGCGGAACTTAAACCATGTATTTAAGAGCCTATGCAACCATTGAGAACTGAAAAAATACAGTAATTGGCTCAAAATAAGAAAACCACAAAACTGAAATTAGTAACATGTTAAATGAAAGATCTATAAAATGTAACATCATGCCCTTCATTAATTGCTAAATTTAGAATCTATAACAATGTTATTACATGTGAAAATAATTTATAGGTTCGATTCTTCTCACATCAAGTATTCACCATGATTTCTGAGAAAGTATAAGTAATAGTAAATTGAGTTATGTATAGAAAATTTTTCAAAAACAAAATTATTTGCTTTTTTAAAGCAAAATGTTACTTAATATGGGGATGTGAGAACATTTTAATAGGTTTGATATGGTATGAGATGAAATCCCTGAATTTCTAAAATTTGCCTGTGCCTCCAGCTCTCTCACTTCCCTTGGCAGTGTCCTGGGACCTCTCTGTTTGAGAATGTGATGTAATTCTGACACCAACTGCCTAGAATTAGCACAGACTTCTCAGGTTAAGGATGCCCTCCAATAACACTGCCGTCACTTCAGACACCAGCCACCAGCTTCAGGGTTTTCCAGACCACCTGTACTTCTGACCAGCTGGCTACAGATATGGGGGTTCCCACTCTCCATCTCAAATTTGGTAATTTGCTAGAATGACTCATAGAATTCAGGAAAGTACTATAGTTATGATTACAATGTTATCACCAAGGATACAAAACAAGCCAAATGAAGAGATGCATAGGGTGAGGCCTGGGATGGTCCCAAACATGAAGCCTCTGTGTCTTTAGTAGGCATCACCCTCCTGGCACAGCCGTGTATATCACCAGCCAGGAAACTCACCTGAACTTCAGGTGTCCGGAGTTTCCGCTGGAGTTTCATTATGTTTACATGTGGTTTTTCTGGCATGGCCAGATCCCAAAACTCAGTAATGGTCCAATAGTAGAAGTGCTTCTTGACCAATCTCCATTTAATTATCTGGATTACTGGAAGCTTGCCATTATCTCTACAAATAAGTAACACTCACTGATGCTTCTGATACACTGAAAGCTAACTGTAGGTAACATGCTTTTTCCTGGTACTCCTGGGTACATCTACTCCAATTGGGTGAGTTGCATGTTTTCCTGGAGTTGGCTGAGTTTATCTGAAATTTCTGCATGCCAGTCATATTGGTATTGCCATTATGTTATTTAATTGAATATTATGTAAACATTTTAAATGGGAGTGCTAAAACCAAGTTGAATACTTTAAAAAAGCTTGATAAAAGTGTTTGCTAAAAGAAATTGCTGTTAAATTAGGTGTAAGACAACTGTAAAAGACTCAAAATAAATGACAAAATTCTAAAGTTTTTCTGCCCTCAGACTACTTTGAAAATGTCCTTAATTTTCTAATTTAAAGAAATTGAAATGGAAAATCATAGACAATGTATTCATGCATTGTAGATGTGGTTATATAAGAAAGAAAATTTGGAATTCTAATCAAGACCCATTCTCACAGAGAAACCCTTAGTCCAACAATGACAAAAAATACAAATTTGTGTAGATTTATGTATTTTTAAGAAAATAATATAAAATCATATTTTATGAATGTAGTAATTTTTTATGATTGTATACTTTAATTAGCTTTTTCTATTTACTAACCAACTACTATGAAATGAGACACATTGTTTAAATAATCTTGGTGGTCTGTCAGTTTAACATTCTGGGATTTTAAATACTGCTTAAACGGAAATGACTTTTACAGTGCTCAGATTGAATAGCCTTTGTGGAGATCTGCTTAAGCAGGTGAGACCTAAGTGACGTCACCACAATGAACTTTTGATGGCATCTAATTTCCTATTATCATAAAAAAGACTGAAATGGACAATCCTTGTACATTGTATTTGAACAATGATTCTGACATTTTTGAGAAGTTATCTATTTTGAAGGTGTGAACATAACCTCTAAGGATGAGCCACAGAGAAATCATTGTCTCTTTTCCTTTCTCTCCTCTGCCTCTTCCCCTGTTTTTTCTTTCTAAATTACTTTCCTGTAGAGAATTGAAGACAAAGATACAAGGACAAATCTGGTAAGAATTTTATTTTTTAGGTTATCATTTTATACCTTTGCTGAGTACACTGTGACATCATGCACAAATATTATTTTAAGAAAGCTAATAAAAATGATTTAAAATAATCTATAATTCTTCTTCCCAAGTAGACATTTTATTAAGCTGAAGCTAATTTTATAGTCATATTAATATTGAAGCCTAGTAAATAGAGTAGAAATCAAAAGATTAGAGGGAAACTAATATGAGAGAAATTCCATTTGTCAAGTAACAGACAAAATTTATTACAGACCAAGTAATAATACAAGTCACAATAGAATTCTTATGTTTTGCAAAGGTTGTGTAAAAGTGAACTTATGTTAAATAATTAATATAGGGAGGCTATATGGAAAAAATAGTGATTTTTGGAGTTAATAAAATTAGAATGAAATGCTTGTTCTGCCATTTACTCTCAGCTAAGCTTGAAGAACTCAACCTTTCTTTGTCTTGGTTTTCTCATCCAAAAAAAAAAGGAATGAAAACACCAACCTTGCAGGGCACTAAACGGTGAATTATAAATCCTGTTTCTCCACTGTATATTATGGAATTGGAGACATGCTCTACTGAAAACTTTTCCACTCTATTAAAGTGTTAAAAATCTCATAAGGGAAAAAATACATATGCTTTTCCTGTCCAGAGCAAGGGGTATCCTTACAGATTGTATGACCCTGGCCAGCAGTGAATCAACTTCTCTCTTGCAAGAATTCAAACTGGGAGCCATAGGTTTGTAGACAGTAGGCTTTTGATTGAAAGGGGACAAAGAAGTTAGCCACCTTGTTGGGTCAAGCGGAAGCTAATTATTATGCAGAGAAAGATGAACTATAGATAAAGGAATTATGGAAGATACTGAGATGACTCCATTCTGAATATTGTTTTAAACACTTCCTTACACTAGCCCCGCTTACAGATAATGAAATCAAGGAAACTGAGTTAATAAGAGGTAAACCTAACTTCAGGCAGTCTCAGTTGGAGTCTAAACTCTAAACCATTCTATTCCATCATCACCAATAGCATGTAGAAGAGGCACGGGAAGAGGAGCCTTGATTCTAGTCCAGTGCCTGTGAGGCCCTGCTGGGCACAGAGCACCTCTTACAGATTTCTTTGGTGCTTGTTGTCCAAGAGCACAAGTTTATGATAAGAAAGTGATTTAGTAGATCCTTATTTTTCCTTAAGATTTTTTTCCCCTTGATGGTCACCACTTTTGGAATTTGGGGAAAATAAGGAAGAGTGCAGACTGCCCAGAAGAGCAGTAGAGCTGCCTAAGAGCAATTCTGTTGGGTCTCACACAGGGAACGATTCCAGGTAGGTTGGGGGGACCCACCCAGAAGTGCGTAGGGCCCAGTAAGGCAGCCTGTGGGGAGTGTTGCTTAACTGGCCTGTCCTTGGCACCAGAATCTTGCCTGCAAGCAAGAGTCTGAAATCATCGGATCTGGATATTTTAATAAAATGACATCTAGAGGGGTTTTACATTTTGCTTTTATTAAGACAACAAAGGATAAAAAGAAAATAAATTTATGCTATGAAATGGAGAATTATATGCTATTTAAAGACAATATACAGCAATGTATTGCAAACTGTGTTCTGAAGAAAACTTATTTAGGGAGATACTTATTGAAACCAGGCTTCTTGGTTTAAGTAAATTGAGGAAACACTGGGTTAAAGTTAAGCATTCCTCTTTAGTCAGGCCTTTACTATGTTAATGTGAATCCTGAAACTCCAAGGCGACCACAGGATACTTTCCTTTTCTCTACACCCTCTCCAGCATTTATTGTTCATGGACTTTTGAATGATGGCCTGGTGTGAGGTGATATCTCATTGTAGTTTTGATTTGCATTTCTTTGATAATTAGTGATATTGAGCATTTTTTTTCATGTGCCTGTAGGTCATTCGTATTTCTTCATTGAAAAATTGCTTGTTTAGGTCTTCTGCCCATTTTTGGATTGGGTTCTTTGCTTTTTTCTTAAGTTGTATGAGCTGTTTATATATTCCAGAGATTAAACCTTTGTCAGTCTCATCTTTTGCAAATATTTTCTCCCATTCTGTAGGTTGTCTTTTTGTTTTGCTTATGGTTTTCTTTCCTATGGAAAAGCTTCTAAGTTTAATTAGGTCCCATTTGTTTATTTTTGCTTTTGTTTCTATTGCTTGGGTAGACTGCCCTAGGAGAACATGGCTGAGATTTATGTTGGATAACGTTTTGCCTATGTTTTCTTCTAAGAGGTTTCTAGTGTCTTGTCTTATGTTTAAGCCCTGTAAGAACATACTGGAGAGATACCAAGGGACCTGCTTAAGGAGTGTAGGTTTCTTCCTGTGGGCAAAAGAGTTCCTTTAAGATGTTTGACCAAATGATATATTGTTCAAGGCTGGGCTTTAGGAAGATTAAGATGAGGATGGTATATTTGGCTGGATTGCTACAGAAGAGTGAGTGAAAGAGTTAGAACAGGCATTTTGGGGGTCATAATTGCCATTTCAAAAATAAATATAGGGCACATCCATTAATAACTACTGCAATGGTTATAGTAAAAATGATCAGGGTGTTTTGCATTAGTATCAATTTCTTAATATCTCGGAGTGGGCATGGGCAGGGGGTGTGGTAGGGTGATGTGGGCTATCATGAAAGTGGGGACAGTCTCCCTTTATAGAGTCTTAGGTCTGCTCTGCTTCCTCTGTCTTAGCCATTTACCATTTCTCCATCTATGTTTGGTCTTTATATTGTGGTACAGATTTCTGTTAACATTTGCTATGTTACTTGGCTGTGATTTTTAAAAGAAAGGATGGAAATACCTTTTGGCCACCATCTTGAACAACACAATCTCTGGGATAGGCAGCTGGAACATTACCTGAGTAAATAGTTATAACCACTCTCTGAAGCAAGGATTACCCCTTACTATAGATGAGAAAATTGAGTAGGAATATACAGCTGATCAGAGGTGGAAGGAAAATCCAAACCCAAGTCTATTTGACTCTAGGCTTGCTGCTTTAGGGTCTTGGGACTGTATGTGCATTTCTATTATATCTGTTCAAAACTCTTCAGTGGCTTACCACTTCTCTCCAAGGATAAACCAGATCATTGCAATGAACTGCAAGACCTTACATGATCTGCCACTTCCTCCCATTACTCTTTGATCTAATATCTTACCACTCCCTCTCATCTTCCTCCTCTTTTACGTTGGCCTCTTTGTAATTCCTTATACCAACCAGTCTGGCTCCCACCTTTGGGCCTTTGCACTAGCCTTTCCAGCACTGTGGAACACCCTTACCCATAAATACTGCTTTGTGATGACCTCACCTCCTTTAGGTCTGTACTCAAATCTTCATCTTTATATTTGGGACTATCCTGATAATTCCATTTATTTATTTATTTATTTAGGGGGAGGTAATTAAGTTAATTTATTTATTTACTTTTAGAGGAGGTACTGGGAATTGAACCAAGGACCTCATGCATGCTAAGCATGCGCTCTACCACTTGAGTTATAGCCTCCCGCCTCCCCCGATAATCCTATTTAAATCACAGCCTACCTCCCCACTCCCTCATTCCCAAACCCTCTTGCTCTGCCCTATTTTTTTCACAGCACTAATCATCATCTTCTGTACTATAGTTTACTTTTTTAAAAAAATTATGTTTATCATGTGTTTCTCCTGAGTAGAATGGAGGCACAGTTTTTGTCCTTTGTTGGTTGTTCACTGAAATATGTCAAGCATTAGAAAATAGCATCTAGAAACCTAGCAAACATGCAAAAAAACCCATCGAATGAATTATTTTTCCTACTTTTGTATCTCCCATAGTTCATTTGAAAAATACTTGGAGTGCGATAAAAGTCATGTCACAGCTAGAATGTCTCTTCATGCATTCTCCTGGGAAGACATTAAAGAATGTACAAGCTGTGGAAATAGGCTGGATTTCTTCATTTCAGATGTAAAATGAAGATATGAGGTATATGAGCCACCAGTTAGTCAGATATTCTTTGTTACAAGTTCAAGAAAAATTATTAAGACCTGAAAGTTTGATATCTATATTATTTTAATTAGTTGAGCAGATCTTAATTGCCTAGTAGTTTTTAATGACTCAGTGTTATGCACTGCTTTTATCTACAGTGATTTCAATGGAAAGACAAAGTAGAGTTGTCTCCAGCATCAGAAACAAAACTTAAATTGAATACAATGTCACAGCATTCCAGAGTTCTACCTTTGAACGTGTGCACTAAAGAATGGTTGGGGTTGTTGCTAAAAGAAGAATTTACAAAATATACTTTAGGTCATTTGGTGAGCTGGAATCTCTACCCCCCTCCCTGGCCTCCAACCATTGAATCCCTGTGAAGAGCCTACGTTACCTGTAACTGAGCTACTTTCAATAAAAAATTACTAGATTAAACAATGGTCAGCAAAGCCAAGATGCTGCCTTCATTGAAGTAGCATTAAAGCTGCACTCTGAACTTCAGACTTCAAAAGAGCTCTTTTTCTCATAGTTCGTAATAACAAAGGTTTCTAGGCACAACCTTTTAGCACCCTGTATAGTTCTCAGTACTTCATAGCTCCTCAAATTTAATTGAACTCGCACTCTCTAATCATCCAATTTCTACACTAAGCGCATCTCAACTGAGGGCCTCCTGTGGACCTGTGGGCATTTAGCATGCTCTTTGGTAACCGTACTTCCTCTCTGAGTGATTACAGGTAATGAGTTCAACTGTCTCAAGGAGGACTCTGCTTTTAAGCCTCCAATTGTACTGATAGTTTGCCACCTCACCCCCACCTCATAACATAATGCTTTCTAAACTGGAATGGAAAATGAGTACTTCCCTACCGAGCTTAAGATGTGAGCCACAATTTAGTTCCTGAGGGTCAGAGTCAGATGCAAACATCTCAAGTTTCTTTAAAGGACTGGAAATAATATGAATAACTTTTCATCCATTTTTGGTCCACTGGTTCTCAAATTTTCTTATTAAGAGTTGCCTGAAGGGTGTATTAAGTACAGATCCCTGGGCTCCACCTGCAGAGATTGTGATTACCGCACTGTAGAGAGGAGCTCAGGAATCTACAAGTGTAACAAGCACCCCAGGGGATTCACATGCAGGTGCTTTGAGCAACAGGAGAGCTTATCACTTGGCATCACTAGTGTGGCATTTGAGAAGGTCTGTGACCATTCCCATGTGTAATACTATGAATGTAGCTGTTGGTGAAACTTTTCCCCTCTGTACTTTTATTCTGCCTAGGGATTGCCTAAAGTTCAGTGAGAACACATGAAAATGAAGAATATTGACAGGTCAGAAGAATTCTGATAGAACAGACTATCATAGTCCCCGCTTATTCATGGTTTCACTTCCCATGGTTTCAGCTACCTGTAGCCAACTGTGGTCCAAAAAGATTAAATGGAAAATTCCAGAAGTAAACAATTCAGAGGTTTCAAATTGTGCACTGTTCTGAGTAGCCTGATGAAATCTCACACCATCCCACTCTGTCCCCCCAGGAACCCCAACTGTTGGCAGTGTCTGCTCCTGGCCTCCAAACATTGACATCATCCTGGCTCTGTGATCCAGAAGCACCTCAAGCAGCTGATCCACCTTCTGACTTAGGGTCAGGAGGTCAACAGTAGCCTAATGCTATGTCACAGTGCCTACATCATTCACCTCATTTCACCTCATCACGTTGGCATTTTTTCCATAGCACATGATCACAAGAAGAAGGGTGAGTACAGCACAATAAGATACTTTGAGAGAGAGAAAGGGAAACATACACACAGAGAGAAAGGGGGAGAAGAGAGAGAGGAGGAAGACCTCATTCACATAACTTTTTTTTACAGTATATTGTTATTATTTTTCTATTTTATTAATCATTATTGTTAATCTCTTACTGTGCCTAACTTACAAACTAAACTTTATCATAAATATGTATGTGTACGAGAAAACCTAGTATACATAGGGTTTGGTACTATCCACGGCTTCAGGCACCCACTTGGAACATATCCCTCATTGATAAGGGGGTACTACTGTGCACTGAATTGGTGTCAGAGTGAGAAACTTAATTTTTTTTTTTAAATTTTGAGAATTTCCCCCAAAGATTAGTTTCTCTTTTATCTCATTGTTTGCAACTTGCTCTAGCTTATAAATAAATAGCTAGTTCCTAATCTATTTTTTTCTGTTCCCAACCATACCATGAGATCTAGGTGTCACTCTTAATTTTAAGTTTTTATTATGACCAAAGTCACTGAGCTATTCCAGTGTACTGCTGGCATTTTAGACAGCAAAGATAAAAAAGTAATATAATCATGAGCCTAGAAAAAAGTGAAATGCCAGTATTCTACCAAATAGATTAGCAATTATGCTAGCAGAAATAAAGGACAGACATGGCTTCAGGGAGTCCTTTTGATCTGTACTTCATGGGGGAAAAAAAAAACTTAATGTGTTCATATATGATTCTCAGTGACTTCTAGAAACTGCTTTTGTCACTGAAATACAGAGCAACCACAAAGTAACAAGAATCAGACAATTTTGCTCTTGTAGTAGCTGTTTCATGTCATTTACAAATTCAGGCCATTGAGATTGTCAAAGTAGTTTAGTGACAAAGTGGTCAGTTTCAAACTCCAGTGTTCCTCACTTTTTTGGGAAGTAGCACCATAACCTAACAAAAACATGTTTTTTTTAAAGTAGCCACTGCATTTATTTCCCATTATATATTTTATATAATGTATATTTCATTATAGTAGCTTATATTGGTCATTGCTAATGAGCATTTCCCTTCTTACCAGGACATTGTATCCTTTTCACCAATTAAAAATAATTATTTATTAAAATGAACAAAGTTCATTCTCATTCTTTTTCACTAACCCTCCTCCAAGAAGAAAGACATTAATTTTATTTTTAGTGTCCATTGAATTTAGTGCACAGTTTATTCACCTAAAAAGTTGTGAGAACATTTCAGATTATTTTGAATTAAATTAGAAATTCTCTATAGACAATTGTTTATTGACTCTAGATAGAGAAAATTGAAATGCCTTAATTCACTATAGGAAATTACAGAGACAAAGATATTTATCATTATTAAATGATTTTGAGCCCAACTCATTCTGTTGACAAAAAAAAAAAAAAGGATAATATAAGTCATCTGGGTTGGGGTGGGGACTAGGCATTTGTATTTTTTAAAACCACGGACATGATTCTGACACACAGCTCTGCAGAGACCCACCATTTAGACAAATAGGAGCCATTCGATGAATGAGGCACATTGAGCAAGATGAGGGTTCAGATAGTGAGGGATACATGAAAAGGCTTGTGCTACAGGGACGCAGTTCTGATTAAAAGTTGGAAAGTAACTTTTCCAACTTTTAATGTTTATTTAAATCAAATTAATTTATTCAAATTTATGTAAATAGTTTATTTAAATTTAAGCTGTAAGGTATAGAGTCTTTAAAAAGAAAGACTAGATTATACAAAATCCACCCTCCTGCTGTGAGCAGTACACTGTATTCCCGATTTGACAGGCTAAGAAATTGAAAGGAGGTGTCTTACCCAAGATTAGAGAGTAAACTGGAGTCAGGATCAGGGTTGCACTTTGTGGCCCTAGATACCTTAGTTCCTTGTTGCACTGACAGACTCCTGTGCCTTCTCTCTGTCCCCTTTTTCTGCTTTTCATGGTTGGGTCTGTCATATGATCAGCCATGCTCTTGTCTGAACCTGCCGTAGGAAGGTAATTCCTTGGACGGTAGAGGCAGTGTTGTGGGTCCTGTGTATCTATCCCAAAGTGCCTGGCCTCCTGCCCACCCATTGCAGACTTACTGTAAGTACATGTGGAGATGGGAGCCACCTCTTGGAGAGCTGGGAAGAGGATCAGGAGAAGCAGAGAGATGGGTGATGAGCAGAGACCCTGAAGATGTAGCTCTAGTTCTAGGCCTGCCGCTTATTAGCGGGTTGATTTGTGACCCTCCCGAGTCTCAGTTTTCACATCAACAAAATGGGAAAACTCTGTCCCATACTCTTCTCACAAGGTCATCATGTGGGTCATGTAACATAAAAGACCGAACAGTTTGTGGATTAACAGCTAGTTAAAAAAAATTTATGCAAGATGACATGGTGAGGTCAGTGGAAAGAAATGGGCTTGGGATCAGAAGGCCTAGCTCTGGAACCAGCTTGAGCCCTTACTTATTTTACTTCTATATACATTAACGTTTAATTCTCTGACCCTCTATTTCCTCATCTCTAGAATGAAAATATTTATACCTGGCATGCCTGCTTGAATGAAATTACTCATCATGTAAAAGTAGAGGTAATTAGCATGTAACTGCACCTGGCAGAAGGGAAATAACCCTGAACAAGACAGCTTGACTCCTGTCACGGTGGAGCCTACAGTCTCTTGGAAGAGATGATGGATGTAAAACTACTTTGTCAGTTGCAAAGAGGTAAGAAATGTGTAGTATTATAATTATTGCTAATGTTACAACATAGAAGAAGGGCATTCTAGGTAAACTTAAAAAATCAGCCGTTCATCTTGTTCTGTGGTTCCAAATGTTCCAAATATAGGCAAATGCTCAGCAATTTCTGAACTGGTTTTCAGAAACTACATGAGATCTGCTTTAGAAAGTTGAATTTATTTGGGTTTCCATATTTAATTATCAAATATATGTGTGAAAATACATAGCAGAATGTTTCAAATGTTTACAAAAAAGTAGATATGATGACACCAAATCAGATTCTCTAAGTGTGTAATTGAATGCTGGGTATCAGGATGGTCTAAGAGAAATTCCACTACTGTTTTCAGGCTGCTGCGATACCATAAGGAATTCCTTGTCATTTTAGTAAGTGTGGCTAATTCCATCATGTCCTGATAGGCTGTGTCAGGGGTCATAATGCTCTCCTAGTGGCACAGAGAGTATGACTGATGTTAGTTTACCTACAATAATAAAGACTGCAAGGAATAGCCCATCATATCTGCTAAGAGTTTGTTTTAAACAATTTTTTAAAATGAAATGTAATTGATTTACAAGATTATATTAGTTTCAGGTGTACAACATAGTGATTCGCTATTTCTATAGCTTATACTCTATATAAAGTTATTATAAAATGTTGGCTATATTCCCTGTGCTGTACATTACATCCTTGAACTCATTTATTTTATACCTAGTAGTTTATACCCCTTAATCCCCTTCACTGATCTTGCCCCCCACTCCTTTAAGTGATTTTCATTTAATATAATGTTTAAAATAAGGGCTAAAGTTGAGGTAGATTTTTGGCTTTTTCA
Organism: Camelus bactrianus; assembly: GCF_048773025.1. Classification (NCBI taxonomy): domain Eukaryota; kingdom Metazoa; phylum Chordata; class Mammalia; order Artiodactyla; family Camelidae; genus Camelus; species Camelus bactrianus. The sequence goes on from NC_133567.1 coordinate 13,377,721, forward strand.
AAAATAATTCAAGTTGCGTTTATATTAGTGTTCTTTTCAGTGTGTTCTGGGTGACAGCATACAAAATTAGCTTCCTAATTCTGTTTATTGTATATTTGAGTAGATTTATATGAAAGGGTCTAAAATAAAAAGTATAATCTTTGCATTCAATGGGCAACTTCTGTTTTATATAGTCCTTCTTTTAATTGTTTCTTATTGATATTACTATAACTGCAAAAAAAAAAAAAAAACACCCAAAAACCAACCCCATACTCGCCTTTATATGTGCAGTTGGGTGCATCTTCATAACCATTGAAAGTATTAGTAAATTGAAAATACTGAAACTCATGCTGTAGGAAATACAGGCATGGAAATAGAAACTAGAGGAAAGCCTTGGCAAGCTGTCTGGTTGGACTGCCGTATCACTCAGATAGATGCCTTTTCACGTGGAAACTTCATAGCATTTGGTAAATGACGCTTCTCCCCCGTGGGCAGCAGGAGGTGAACTCTCCAGTTAGGACTGTGTTAGGCTGTCAAAAGAGAAGGGTCTAGTTGGGTGGAGGTCTCCCTTGGCACTGATTTAAGCCAGGAGGGGATGACATTTGGCATCCATGTGGTGTGCTCAGCAATGGACTTCAAAGCAAACCCTTCCAACAATTTTTGAGTTAGTGAGGACATCACACTCAAGTCCTGTCTGGTGCTTGGGAAAGTGTTGCTGTGTTTTGAGTGCAGTCTCTTTCACTCAAGTTTACTTTTGGGCCATTAGGGGAATCGATGCTCAGAAACTCTAAAACTCTTGGTACTGTTTTCCTGCTGGCTTTAGAAGTCGTTGGCCTGATGCTCTCATGTATAACATAAAGGTCTTGCAGCAAGGAAGCTTCAAAGGCAAATGCTCACAAAGAAATGAAGTGGGAGAAAAGTCTCCTGAGCCAGGGAACAATTCTTCAACAATTCCTCCTTTAACTGTAATGGTGATACGTGTTGTTTCACCAAGTGGGGCAGAGTTAGAGAATGAGAGAGTAGTATTTTTCTGGCTAATAGTTTTAGTATTTTTCTTTTTCAACCCAAAGCTTACTTCCTGGTCACCTTTTCACAAACTCTCTGATAAACTAATGGATCTAAGACCTAACTAATTCCTGTCAATGTTCCGCCAGGGTAATCTCTGAGCCCTGAGCCTGTCCTGCCGCTCCTAGAGGCAGGTGAGTGGGCTTCAGTATCCCAGTTAGTAAGGACAAAGAAGTTGGCCACACACAGCTGCTTTTTTGTGTTAGGCCATCGGCCCCCGGCATCCTTCTCTATCCCCAGCACCTGGAATGATGTGGAGGTTGTATTAGGCAGTTGATGCATATTGGTTCAGTGAATGAATACAGATGTTTCCCCTGTCTAAACTGAAGATGTAGCCAAAGAGGACAAAGTTATCAACTTTACCAACAATGGATGCTTTGCATTTCTGAGAACCATAGTTCATGAAGCCTCTGACCTTCCCAAGAATATCTTTAGAGGTATTTCTTTGGATATAAGACTTGTAAACAGATAATAATGTTACAAACCTTATGGGAACTCAGAGAAGAAAGCATGAGCTATGTATGCAGGAGAAGATATTTAACCATGATGTTGAAGTATGCCTGGTTTACCAGAGGAGGTGAGGAAGGGCATCCTGAAAAATTGCAAAGGAAACAAGGCGTAACTGACATGGCCCTTGGGGGAGGGGCAGGGGCAGGGAAGGGTGGGTGGGAAATCAGGCCAGTTATGTTGGCTGGGGTCATCCTGAGAGGAACCATGCTATCAAACATGAACTTCTTTTAGGTTCTAAGAAGGAAGCAGTAGAAGAGTTGTTGGCTGCATGGTGATAGAATCGGATACTGAAGGATTTCTGGATAATCTCTGAGTGCTGAGGCTGTCCTGCCACTCTGAGAGGCAGGTGAGTGGGTTTCAGTATCCCAATTAATAAGGACAAATAACCTGGCCACAGACAGGGAATTTATTAGCAGCTTATTTGCCATCATAGAGAGTGTGTGACATAAAGGACACACGGTCATTGTTTTAATAATGTGTGAGGCGTTGTTTGGTTTGGGGCATGAAGCTGACTAAAATGGAAAGACAAATGATTGTAAATGAAGACAGAGGTGCTGCCATTGTAGTGTAGTTGGGAGAGATACTGGGAAGCAGTTCCTTACCAGATGCTGGTAGAAATCAGTGCAATTGTAATGGGAGAATCTCATTTTTGTGTTGTCCCTTTCCTTAATAGGGAGTAGGTGGCTATTTCTAAAGCTGCCACAGAAGATGTCCCAGCTTGAATGCACAACCGTTGTGAAACTTGATCCAAGTAAGTTGGCAAGGAAATGGAGGCTACATTTAGCAAAATCCAGGCAGACCCTAGGACTCTGGCTGGGGCAGGCGGGTGGTAAATGCTCACTGAGTGTGGGAAGAATTGTGTCTGTTGTGGGAAAATCTCTGACCTGGAATTACTGAGGTCTGGATTCTTAATCCTGTGGTGTTGGAAAATTCATTTAATTTTTCTGGGCTTCGGTCTCCTCATCTGTGAAACAAAAGAACTGAACGAGATGCTTTCTAAAGTGAATGTTATGGTTTATGATTTCATGAACTGCAGGGAAAATTCTTACCCACATCTGGCATTGGAAAATATGGGGAGTTTTCAAATAAACAAGTGGGGATGCTTGGCTTTCAACTGAGCATAAACATCAAGGCATATTCTGTACATTTTATTAGAGAAAAAGAATCAAGATTAGAAGGAAGAGATTCTCCCTCAGTGCATTTAGGAGCTGTGTCAGCCCCCAGCAGGGTCTGAGGTCAGAAGGCCAGTCCTGTCCAGTCCTGTCCTCATGTCCAGGAGGGTATTTTCTCCATGCAAGTGCCAAGATGGCACTCTCGCTAACCTGTGGGTGAAAAGCTGTCTGTTTTGGATCTTTACATTTAAGTTTTTATTCAGACACATTCCACAAGGGGAAGGTTGCTCATAAGAAGGGACTTTGCTGAGAATCTAGTGAGTTTGGGATGACACATCTTGGGGGTTATTAGTTGCATGATTTGACCTGAAATGAGCAGTCTAATTTAGTCAGATAAAAGCATGGAATGGTTATGTTCTCTTTGATATGAGAGTTTTCAGGACTCTTTAGCCCAAATAATTAACATAAAGGCAAGAAATAGTGAGTGAAGAGTTAAATGACTAAGGATAGTTACTGCAAACTGGAGAGAGTGGAGACTGACATATATGAGGGATGCCCAGAACCTGAGCCCTTAGCGGGACAAAGTGAGGGTGGGGGAAGAGGACTGTGGTACTGGGTATTGGGCTGGTGGATGGAGATGTCAATGAGAAAATCCCACCCAAAAAAGTGAATTTCTTTCTTGGATATGCCTCCAATCAGAGTACATATGTGATGTGGAAAGTAAAAGAAACAACCAATCAGGGAAATCAAAGTTAATCAGATTATTTTCCAGGAACTCAAACCAATCCATTCGGCATCTAGCTCTATCATAAGAAAGTGTTTGATCTACTTCCCTGTATCTTGAAGGTTTTTGGACTGGAAAACAGACTTAGGATTTAAAAAAAAAAATGGAAGAGGCCATTGTTGTGGGCCCTAAACCCTACAAAGTACATTTGCTTCCACGTGGGTTAACTTATCTTTGGTCTTTTTAATAAAGCAGTGGAGTTTGGGAGACTTAGACGCTAAGCAGCGTCTCCTGGGACCCCAATTAAATGAATAGTGAGTCATACTGGTGATAATAGATCGGAGACAAGTGGATATAGGATTCCAAAAACTTGGTTGTGGAGCCTGTAATAATGGCTCTGTTCATGGACTGTTACTAGAAATTTTGATGTCTTCAGGTTCCCTGTTAATACCAGACAGACTTTATCCTGAGAGTCCTGCCTGAATGGAACCTCCTTCTCACCTTGGCATCCAATTTGTAGCAATCAATTCTTTCCAAATGTCTGTGATGATCTATACCGTAGCTGTGGGTCATATAAGTACCATAATGTGGAACTGGAGGAGACGTGTGGAAGAGGGCTGTACTGTTCCCATGGCCCAAGAATGATGTCCACTTGGGGAAAATGACTATGATCTTGGGAAGAAATGCAACTTATGGGTTTACTTACTTGCTTCAAGTAACTTTTAGGTGATTCAGCATCGAGAGGGTTACAATCTGTATTATGAGGAGCTTGCTGGGCTGCTGTGAATCCTTAACCATCTCTTTTGGGGAACTCTAACTGTGGGTCATTCAAAAACTCAGAATGAAAAGAATTAAAAAATGGAAACTCCTAAACAATAACAAGCAAAGTAAATGAAAAACTTAATCAGAATAGTAACAAAGACTTTATTTTAAAAGCTAGAATGAACATAAATAGTATAAGAAAACTAATAGAGGAGTAAAAATGTGTCGGGTTAAGGAAAGCCAGAATACAGTGTTGACAGCAAAACAAAGAGGTGAGAAAACTAAACCAGAGAATTGGGAAAATAACAAACCAAAGTCTACACTGTTAAAAAGGATTAAAGTAGCCAACCTAATAGGAAATTCAGAATATTCTGCCAGGAGAATAGTTTGGAATCGTATACAAATACATGTGGTATATGATTATCTTTGGGTGAATGGGAGTATGATTTAAAAAAAAAATTCATTTTGCTTGTTTGTAATATGTGATTTCTCTGAAATTATCCTGCATTGTATATGCAATTAAAATTATAAGGAAAACCGCTGATGAAAGACATGAAATTAAAATAAGTAGACAAAATTTAGAAACAAAAAAGCATTAAATTAGACTAAATGGCAAAAGCAGGAAGACAAAGAAAGCAGGGAATAATGAATATTCCATGAAACTGTAGAAACCAGAAATTAAAAGATTAAGAGAATAAAAAATGTACTACAAGAATGTTAATATTTATAAAATTTGAAAGACTATGGGATTTTTGAAAAGGAGAAAATGAAAAAGCCTAAAGAGTTGTTGGGTTCAATGCTCTTTTTCAGGGGCTAAGCTGGGGCACCCCCTCAGCTTGAGGTTCCCACCCACATCCTCCGAGAGGAGGTCCCAGGGCAGAGAGCAAATCTAGCCTCTCCAGTTCTCCTTACGTTGAGGGTCCTGGCTTCTGTGACTCTCTCAAAGTATCCAGCAAATAGTGCGACAGAATCAAATTCCCCTTGCTCCATACACCAACGACAGAGCCGTCAGCAGTGCAGGCCACCCTCACAGTTTCTGAAAATGCCTGGAGCGTGGCAGCTGCGCGTTGCCGCCATTCTTCATTGTCTGGGCGGTTTCGTCCCTGCGCTGAGTGGCTGCTGCAGCGTTTGGAGGCCAGCGCTGAACTTCACACATCCCAAGAGAGGAAGGAAAGGAGGAACGAGAGAACGAATGTGGTCTGGGCATCTCCTCCGGGTCAGGTGTTGTCCTGGGAATGTCACTCTTATGCTCCTTCTTTTGGTCTTTCCTGTATCTTATAAAGTAAATATTTTAATGCCAGTTTTGCAGATGTTGAATCCGAGGCATAGAGTTCATGTCATTAGCTCAAGGTTACATCCAGTAGCAGAAGTCTAGTTCTAAAAGCCTAGAGAGAGGGCTCCTTTCTAGAGGAAGAAGTAAGCCTGTGAGGATGGAGGCTTCCCACTGAAGCCAGGTCAGGGCACAGGGTGTCAGGGCACAGGGTGTCAGGGCACAGGGTGTCAGAACACATCTTCCTGGTAGTCCTGGTTAGTGTGAGGGTGAGGTTGAGAGGGTCCAAACATCTCAGCTCTTCTGCCGGAGAGGAGGAAGGCCTCCAGCCATGGGAAAGTAGCAGAGAGACTAGAAGTCAGGCTGGCAGAGGCCCTTAAAGAGTGGCCACCAGACCATGGGTAGCCACTGGCATCACCTGTGAGCTTGTCAGAAATGCAGTCTCAGGCCGCACTCTGACCTGTTGAACTGGGGACTGCTGAATCTGGGCATGGACATAGGAAACTGACCAAGCTCTTCGGGTGATTTCTAAACACAATAAAGTGTGAGAAACTCTGCTGTAAGCAAGGAGTTGGGTGTGGGATTTGGAGGTAGGGTGAGGAAGCTGAGATGCTGGGGGAGAGGATGATGAGTGGATGAGGGCTCTGAGCTAGTCTACAATATGAGATATGGGGTTTGATGGGAAGGATAAGAAAAAGTAGGCACCGAGATGATGGGGCCAGACATGGCAGTGGGAAATGGCCTCCGTTTCCAACAGCTGAGTGTCATCAGCAATCCCTTTCCTTTCCCTGAGCCTCACTTCTTTAGGATCAGGTGATGGAGGGGCTGTTGTCACTTATCTCATGGGCTTGCTTTAAGGCTGCAAACAAATTAATACAAGTGTGTGTCCTTGACATATAGTCAGTGCTCAAAAAGTAGTGTTCGAGTCTGGATTTAAATGGGGAGCTGAGTGGGTGGGGTGGAAGAGTGACGGGGGAGAGCAGTGTCCTTTACCCTCTTGGTGACTTTGGCCCACTCAGGCAACTCCTGTGGTTGAAATGTTCCACTCCCGTCTCCAGGCAGCCTGCAGTTACTTGGAAAAGTAAATCCTCAACTTGGACTTATTGAAACAATGAAACAAATATTTTGCCTATCTTCTGTTAAGGCAAAAGCTGACTACATCCCATGAAAGATAAGAGGGGTAGGTTTTTCCAAGTTATAAACTTTGTGCTGTGTGGAGAGTGAAGAAAGAGGTTGATTCACGCCACCCGAGGCGTGGGGGAGCACGTGGCATGAAAGAAAGTGTCATGTGCTCGGAGGGAAAAGACCCGGATATGAATCGACCCTGGTCTGTGACTTCCTAGCTGGGTAACCTTAGCAAATTATTTAATCTTTCTGAATTGTAGGTTCTTCATTTCCAAAAGGACAATATTGTGAGGAGTGGAGAACAATGAAGGTGGACGCACTCCTCAGGGTGCCGGGCCCATGACAACTGGTAGGAGATGTTCTCCGAATCTCAGTTCTGTCCCTGGCCTTTGCCCTGAGTGAAGCAGGGGAAGCTCTCCCACGGCTGCACCTGAGCAAGTCCTCCTTGGCAAGGTTTGTCAACGGCCTTTTGAAGACTCTGGTCTTTAATGACCCCTTCTGTGTTTACCTGACACAGCTCTTTCCCCTGCGCATACTTCGTATTCCCCAGTCTTCACTGGGCTGGGGAGAATGTTTGGCAAGCCCAGCGATCACCTTCTCTAAGTAACAGAGGACGTTTCGGCCCTGTCTCTTCTTGTGTCTGCGCTCCCGAGTCAGGGCAGCCCCTCCCCTTTCTGACTGTCTTGTGTTTGGAGTTGGGAGTGGGGTCTCTTTCTGGTCAAGGTGAATGAGACTAAGACAAGAAGCAGTGGGGAAACAGCATCATTTCATGGCACTGATTTTATCATAAGGCCAGGAGGACTGACGGGGGGAGGGGGAGCGTTTTTCGTTTCTGTAATCGTCTCCTCCAGAGGGATAGCAGCAGAGAAAGAAAAATCAAACAGTCTGCTCCCTTGCCCTGGGCTCCATAATTTGCCTTTTACTTTCTACATTTTCATATTTGAGTCTGCAAAACAGAGGACCCAAACAATCAGCAACAGATGGCCTTGTGCAATCTGCACGGGACATGAATTCAGTTAGCATGCAAATTGTCATCCTAGGGCGATTCCAGGGGACTGCTGAAAAGACAGCAGGCTTGCTTTGCAAAATAGATAGCATGATTAAAATGTCTGGATCCAATCATATGTTTAATTACAAACCCTTTTTTATCTCAACGACAATGACTGGTAGCTATTATGACACAATATTGAAAATGTGTATGACGCATGGTGGCACTTGGAAGCTGATAGGTGGTCTGTGTTTGATCAAAATGATCAAAGCTCCTCGCCATGGAGGCCCCCTCTCCTGCTCTCCCATCTGATCCACTTAGACGAGCAAAATATGATTTACAGGAGACAGTTTATGTGATTTTCATTCCCCAAGAGCAGAGGTATAATTTTTACATCACCATTTTGCCTAGAAACAATGGGAGCTTGACAATGCTCATAAACACACAGTAACCCACCCCGCACTCCGTGGCTGTCTACAAGGCATCTCTCCTGCTTCAGCTCTAATTTACTCTCCTATGTTCAAACACTTTTGAATTTTTTTATTGGTATGATCAGAAAAAGACCAAAAAAAAAAAAATTGAAAGTGCTGGGAAGAAACTCTATTATTTCATTCTATTCATACAATCAGATTATATTTTGGGGACTTTAGAGAAAACAGAAAGTGAATTTCTCACAAGATGGTGTGTTGAGTGTGAATTCTAACGACTTGGTTGAGGATAAAGATGGAATTTCACTAGGTAACTTGTGGAAGCACTGTCAGCTATAATTGCTGTTGTGTCTGCTGCAAAAAAGAATTTATATTGGAATTTCTTTTGCTGCCCTTTAGCTGAAACTCTGGAAGGCAGAGAAATAAGGCACATCAGTAACTTGGTTGGCGTGCCTCATTGTGGGGATTTTCCACTTGTAACCAGCGTTATGGGGAGAACTGTTTGCAACAACTTGATGAAAACATCCAGTATTAATTTGGACGACAATTTATCAGATGACAGTCTTTTATGCACTTCACAGCTACGTAGTAGTATATTTTTCACTTCTTGAAGGCTTTTGGTTAGGTTCATGTAAAACTTGGGTTGTGGTTTCACATATATTTGCTTCTCTGTTCTAGCGATTTCCTGCCCTATCTTGCTCTCCTTTACATTGGTTATTGTTGTGTAAAGAAAACAAAAACATTCTTCACTAGCAATAAGAAATTGAGTCAAGTATTTCTTGTGCTACTGCTCTGCACACAGTACTGTGCTGGGGGTTGCAAGGGGCTTCGGCTGACTTGTACAGGCTTGAATCCTGCCCTCAAGGATTTTACAGCCCAGTGTAAGTCCACAGTGAGTCAGATCTAAGAAAGAAGCAAAGATAAAGAGATGGATAGAAAGACAGATAAGGAGAGATGCAGAGTTGGAGAGGGAGGGAAGAAGAGAGCTTGGGCAGGAGGGTGGGCAGTGGAAAAGAAATGGTTACAATTCTTTAATCCTTTATCGATTGTGTCCAAGGAAGGGAGGAGGGCATTCCAGGGAAAAGCTCACTGTTTACTGCCATAAAGCTTTGGCTCCAAACTCTTTTGTTGGAATTCCAGCCACAATTGGCTGAGATGGACCCTGGGTGAATCATAAACACTGTTTTTGCATCTGCAGCCTAAGGTTTATCCTAAAAATAGGCTGAATGACCTATTTAGCTTTTACCCTAGTTCAGCCCTTTAGATCCTTTACCAGCAGCTAATATTTACTGAGCTATTATTATGTGCCAGGCATTGTACTAAGTGCTTAATAAATGTTTTCTCATCTAGTCCTCACCGAACTCCCCTTTGAGGTAAGGATCATTACTCTATAGTAAAAGAGACATGTACTCCAGCAAAAAACATCTAACGGAAGCTGTTAGATAATGAAAAGACTATTTCCTTTGCTGTCCTTGGCACATACTTTTGGCTTCAGAAACAGCTCTACTGTCTTGATTTGTTCATCTCCGCTGTACTTTCTGTCACCTAGAACTTACAGCTCTAGTAATTAAAGAGGAATCAGCGGTTTATGAAAGCACAGTAGACTTAGGGGAGGATGGTTTTGTTGGATCAACACAATTTAACTGCAAAGTTACCACTGCAAAATCATACACCAGGGAAAAATGCATAAAGATCATCTTTAAATTAAAGTGCTAAGACCAGAGTTTCAAAGACATTTGTTTTAATGGTGCACCATTAGCTGTGTAAAAAAAGACCCCAAAACTTTTGAGTCACTATTTTATCTTACAAAAGTTAAATATTCTTTGTAGACAGGAACTGTCTGTTAAAGTAATATTTGACATCTCCTGAATCAAAAATACTTTACAATGAAAGGCTGACATCTGTTTACTATATAAAAAAGGCTGCTGTGTATTTTTACTAGCAGAATTTTCCTTTAATAAGGCAGCCAAAAGTCATCTACACACACCAAACCAATTTACAGCCAAGACCTGTTGAATACCAACACAGCATCACATGTGCCTAGCAATTCATTTTTCCAGTATTACTCTGATTTGGTGTTGAATTTGTATAGGAAATATGGTGGCGTTTTTTTTGTTTGTTTGTTTGTTTTTTGGAAAGGGTATAACAGTAATAAAAAGGCCTGGGTTAATTATTAATTTGGTGAGCTTTAATCTTTTCAGTGCTCTCAACTTTGATTTCATTATATTAGTAGTTGATCTTCCTTATTTAAGATCAAACTACAACTGAGCTCTTTTTATATTTTTCAATCAAGTACTAGCAAAATCTGTATGTTTGGCCAGTTCCACCTGAGATCATCTGTCTAGGTCACTGCAATTAGGAAGAGACCAGACAGAAGGCATTCAACTTGGTAAAGAGTTTAAATCTGTGTGTAATCTCACACAGGTGCTGCTTCCTGTGCTCTGGAAAATCCCTCATCACTAAACAGGCCAACTGAGCCACACCTGGCCTTAAGCAGAACATCTGGACCTACTCTTTCCTACTCGCTCATGTTCTCCAAATTGTCCCTAAACAAATGGCGCTTTAGCGCAAGTCTGACACCAGAGATTTGTAAGCCCTACGTGCACTGCCAAATCCAGTTTGATACAAAACACAGCTACCTTTTCTGAATCAAATACATTACAGATATGATACTCCCGTCATATATTTCAATTAGTCAAGCCTCAGGTAATTTATGGGGGTCATTTCTGCCACTAGTAATAAATTTCATAATGGCATTAACAATTAAATGGGGAATTTTAAGGAAGGTTGAAGCCCAACATCCTATTAAAGGCCCTAGCTAGCTTCATTGGCCGTATGCTCTTTGTCTTCTAGTCATATAGCCATTGGATGGGAAAGTCCTGAAAGTTAAATATGGGTTTAGTTATTATCAACGAGATGCTAGTTTTAGTGGGTCTCAGTTTCCTTAAGAAAAAACATATCTGTTAAACTCTAAATATCTAATTTTTGCTTAATGGAGCTTTCTTAATTCTTAGATTTACAGTTATGGGAGGCTTTGTAATTAATTAATGACTATGTATTGTTGGTATACTCTGGGCCTGGCATTATGCTGGAATAACTGAATTCACAAGTGATCAAGCAAGCTATCAGTGTACTTTGTGTGGCTTTACACGTGGCCTTCCAGTAAGCGCTTTCTGTGGAATTTTGGCATTTCAACTGAGGTACATGTCAGGGATGGGCAGGGTGAAGAATGAATGGTATGGAGTAGGTTTGCCTTTTATGGCTCCCATAAATGATACAGAAACAATGGGGATTGTGTGGAGGAGGTCCTTAATATATATGTACACTTAGATAAACACATCTGAATACATCTTCAAGTGTTAACATTTTGAACTGCTGATCAATTCATAACATTGAATTTATTACACTTGCAATGCTGTTATGTTTATCATAACATTGAATTTATTACACTTGCAATGCTGTTATGTTTATTGTTTGAATTCCTTGGACTCAGTTGCTGTTAGTCAAATTCACTGTCTCCAAGAATGCTTGGAGGTAAAGAGGTAGGAGCGATTGGGGATTGAGGGCATGGTGGGATGGAGGACGTGATGGAGTAGAAGGGGCACAGAGAGCACCTGTCACTCATACTAATGGGTAGTAATCTAGAAGGCAGGCCCTGAAATGCTCACAAAGCAGTTTCAACTCTAAGGGGGTATTGCTAGTTTAGCAGAAAGCTCTGAAGCACCAAATTATACCTTATATTCCTGAAGGATTGAGATCGAGAGAGAGAGACTCTACAGGGTACCTTTGGAATTCAAGGTAGCTTGAATCTGGTCCAGATGTTCCTGAGAAGAGCTAATGGGAGGGCACCCTGGATGAGCAGGTGTATATGCCTTGACTTGGCAGTGATGCAACTTGACATTGAATCAGACTCAAGTGCCTGTTGGCACTGGAGCCTAGTCACTCAAATAATGGAAGCACTTAATTTTCTTTTCCAAAAGTTTCTCTGCAGTGTGGTTTGGTTTTGATTGAGTGGCTGCATAGATATGATAGTGAATGTATAAAAGAAATAGGCTTTCAGGTTTAAGAATTTTTGTAAAATTTACTTTGCTTTCAAAATAACCAAAATTGTCAGAGGTTTTTTTCTCTGAACCTCCTATTTTGTGATGTGAATGGATAAATCACCCAGATCAAAGTTAAAGTTTTATTGTATCAATTTCTTGTCTCTAGAAACAGCAGGGATAATTAGGAATTGAAAGGATTGCAGAGAGCCTGGGAAGTGGAGGAGAAGAGGAAAGGTTTTCATGAAGAGAAAAGTAGGCAAAGCATGAGCACCCAAAAGTGGAAGCTGAAGTATTCTAGAACATATGCATAAAGTTGGCCTTTATAAGATTATCAAGAAATGTAAAGGATTGGGAAAAGCAGCTAATGTTCAAGGCTAACAGTTTGGAGAGAAATGGCTCTTATAAGAGGAAGATGTGGTATAATACAGACATAGGATACCTGCCCTAAAATTGTGTGAAGGTCAAAGAATTTTTGGCAGGGAGAAGTAAGTTCCAAAATAGATACCTAATGGAGAGGTGGTGGGAGCTTCCAAAGACATAAAGTGGAGTAACCCAGGTTGTAAATAATGGGGGTAACACATTGACCGAGGAGTAGGAAATGAGTTTTGTGAAGGCAGGGGTCATGGCAGGAAATATCTGATTTCCCATCTCTGGCCCAAAGCTTGGCACACAGTGGGTAATCGGTGCTTGAAGAGTGAGCAGAGCGGTAAAGATGTAAAAATCAGGCAAAATTAGCAAGGATGGGAGAACGTTTGTTAGGCAGTAGGATAAAAACAAAGACAAAGAAGATGATTTTCTGAATAAAAGAAACTAAGAGTGAACACAAATTTGCCTTTTTATGAATGAAATTTAGGTTGGAATAGCTAATCCTGAAACTTTCTTGGGAAATATCTTTCTAAGTTTCAGATCGTGTTTTCCAATCAAAACATAGTCACCTGAGAATATAAACACAAGATAAAATTAAATGGCCCTATCAAGTAGTTTAGCTGAGTATCATTCAAATCTGTGATTGACAGCTGTATCCCACATGTTTCTACAGCCATAGAGGAAGGAGCTGATCATACTTGCCATCTCACTGCCCAAGTAGTACCTCATTGATTTCAAGTTTGTTGAACACCTAAATTATTTTGATGAGACTACAGAATGCTTTTCTTTTGCACTCACTTTCTAAAAATGAGAGTATATATAAATTTTTTCTATATAGGATCCAAGTGAGAGATACCTTCTTTTTCTTCTTTTATTTCACTATCATCTACTCTTCCTGGCCCTGTCAATAAGATATTTTATGGATGGGGACAAATAAGGAAGGATTTGGTGAGTTAAGGGACCTGAGTCTAGAATTTTAATGAAACTCTTGGAAATGATTCACCATCATCCTTATTCAGGAGACAAAGCAGGACAAAGAGCCTAAAGTGAAACGGTAAGGAACCTAGCTCTTAATTTTGGTGTTTACTGCAAGGATTGATCTAGAGGTATTATGAAGAGCTAAATGTTCTGGGTCTTTATTCTTTCATAAGCCATGCGGGAGGCTGCCTGGGAAACTTTTCCTCCCTGATGTGGCTGGTGGAGGTTCATGCCAGCAGCTCGACTGAGTAGCTGCCTCCCCGTGCTGGATCCAATAAAGAGATCAAGCTCTTCACTTTCTCTTAGGGTTTTTAGTGGAACACAGGTTGGTCTCAGAGCTATTCTTTCATGTTTTTGTTAAATCTCTGAGGTTGAGGTTGATTAACTTTTAGATTAAGCTACACTGAAATGAAGTTTAAAATGTCTTAACCTTCGAATAGGGATGGAATTCTCACCAGTCATTATTAGAATTCACTGATGTTACAAATTTGTAGACGGATGTTATCCATTAAGGTGAAAGCAGAAAGAGGCTATAAAGTTGACTCAGAAGGCTAAGTACTTTACCTTCAGGGAAGCACATATAAAAATCTGTTCTGAACCGTATATATAGTAATAGTTAAAGCTCTGAACACCTGGTTCTTAACTGGCCAGGCAGAGTCATATAAAATACTGACATACCTTCTACTTACTGTTATTTTGATCTTTAGGCAGGTTACTATTTTTATTATGCATGCTTAGGAACTTAGTCTCAGTGATCAGCCAACCCAGAGGGCATTTAGTGAATGCCAACCTTGTGCCAGCACAAACCTAGGATGAAGTCTGGTCCTAGGTCAGGACTAGATTTCTCAGTACCTGCCTTGGTCTAGGTCTTGGACTAATGGCAATAATGGTTAAGTTCAGTAGTTCTTAACACCTTTCCTCAGTGATTTGACAAGTTGACATTTTTCAGACAGTTCAAAATCTGCAAAGCGCTCCATGCCTGGCTCAGTTAGCTGTGCTGGTTGGCAACATGGCACTAATGAGGCCAAGTTTCAATTCCCTGGTTGTTCTGAAGGTGAAAAACTGTCCCATAACCCCGGGCTGTATCTCTAACACTGTGTAGTTTCTTGATTTGCCGACAATTGTCATGTTTCAGTAGGAGGACCCCTCTGAAGAGAATGGAGCTCAGGGAAGAATAAAGTTCATGCCCTGTGATGATAATTCAGGAGTAACACCTCTGTCAATAAGCATCATCCTAGTTAGGGTGACCACAGATGGGAGAGAGTGGACCCCAAGATGATCATCATAAAAACCCAGTTTCCATCTGTGTGATGAAATGTATGGAACACAGTAACTGATTTTCATTGAGCACTTCCTGTCTATCTGCTTTTGCTCTAAGCTTTTAAAATATGCATCAACTTATTTAATCTTCATAGCAATCCTATGAAGCAGGTGCTTTCAATAGCCCTATTTTATTCATAAGGAAATTGAGGGATACAGACCTTCATCAGGTTGCTCCAAGTGCATACAGGCAGGCTGATCCCAGAGCTCTTGTATTCACCTCTGCACCCAACACAGGCACTGCTTAGAGAGGAAATGTATTAGCTTGCCAGTCAGCTCTCAAACAGATGAGAGCTACCGAAGGACAAACTCCCAGCTCACTGGTCAATGGTAGCTATGTAATGTTTTTGACTGTTGCTGGACCACTAAATTCACCCATTAGCTAAAACTAATTTATGAAATTTTCATCCTTTCAACACTTATGACACCTTAAACTAAGAAAACGTGGTCTTGAATGTTACTTTGCAAATGTTCTTGGGTGTTTTTGAAAAAGCCTTCTAAATTATCCATCCAATAAAGCATCGTGTAAGTTATCATGAAAAATTGAACTAGACATTCGAAAATCAAAGTAAAAGACATGGTCTCCCATTGACCCCAACTTTCCAACAGTCTGTTCCTATCCAAATGTTCTTGCTTTTATGCTTGAAATGACAATCGCTCTTATTCTTTAATCTGCTGCAGTGTGCTTTTCTATCCTACTGAAATAAATCCCCTGCAGAGCATCATTCCTCTCCTGTAAGGTAACTCTAACTACCTTCTCTGGGTCCTTGTGGTTTTGCTTGCCCTCTCCCTAGTATTTTCTCTTTCTCCTTAATCCAGCTCATGTATTCACGATGCTATGCCATGCCATGCCATCTAAATTTCTCTCACCTCTCCTGTCTGTTTCCCTCACTCAGCCTGGCCCTGACATAGGTATCACCTTCACTTCTTGTCCTTAGCGCTCTCTTCTCCTCATACTCTACTCTCACCCTGCGTGATCTTATTTTCATTTGTGTATCTGACAGGGACTTGTAGATGGGAGATGCCAAAATTGAATCAGTGCAGCAATGAATTCTCTTCTAAGGTATTTGCCCATCTCCTTGCTATTCCTTTTCCTTCTGGTTGGCCTACGAACATTTCAGATTCAATTTGTCCAAACTGTGCACCTGTCTCCAGACTGTTCTTGAATTTATGCCTTTCCAAGCTGGAAATCTGACTTATCCGTGGCTGTTATCTTTATTCTCTACTTCCAAGGGTTTGCCAAGTCCTGTTGATTCTATTTCTAAAAACCTTTTGGAATCAGTCTATTTTCCAATTCTATTTCTAAGGTCATAGCTGAGACTTCTCATCCAAAATTACTGAGCACCTACTCTGTGTCAGGCATTGGGCTAGAAGTACAAATGTAGATAAAGGATCATTCCTACATCAGGGATGCTAACATCCTAACACCATGGAACAAATGATTCATAGAATTGAGCCTAGAGCTCGTTCTGTTTGCAGAGGCCAAGGATATATTCAAGAGTTGGCCGGGGGGCGCGGTGTGGGGAGAGAGAGAGCACAAGAGAAAAAGGAATTCAGAGGATTTGTGGCAGTATTAGTCAACCTTGTCTCTAGGCAGCCATGACCTCCCAGTTTCCATTAACCCACACTCCTCTGGCCACACTGACTAGAGCTCCTTCTTATGTAATCCTTCCCACCAGGTCTGTTGCCTTCCCATTGGTCTCCAAGTCACCAGAGGAGCTGTTCTGTGTCAGGAGATAAAGGTGCTTATGCTTCAGGGGCTAGGATGAGACTTGTTCAATTCCAAGAATTGGGGAATACAGATACAATTCTTTAAGGAAAATCAGGTTTCTAATGTAAAATATTCAGTTACTTTGACATATTTACTATGATTCTTATTCCTAAAGAAACAGATAAAAGACTAAATGGAACAAACATTTCAGCTATTGTTTTGTTCATATGATCTTTGAAAGTGTACCCAAGGATATTAATTTTGGGAAAATTTTCAGTTACCAATTGCATTCAGTGTGGGTTTTATTTACTTATTAATATAATGAAACTCTCAGTTTTCTGTTTTGCCAAAATGTGTAATCCAAAGTGAAAGTTATAATTTCTTAACATTATACAGTGTTCTAGAGGCTCTCTGGACATAAATAATAGTTCAGTGTTGTCTATTTTGAAACTATAATATTACCAACAGAGCAAAGATATTAATCCTAAAATTATTATTCTGCTTTAAGGGTAGGTATATTTTAAAATTTTTATTTGATGAAAACATCACCCTATTCTTCTGTAGAACACAGAAAAAAACTAGGAACTAAAATATAGTTTACTGAGAAAAGTTGCTAGTCGTCTTGGTACGTGGACAAAGTACGCACAGTTCTTTTTGAACATTTAAAAGTCTGTTGTACCATGCTCTGGACAAGCTTTTAGGTTTAAAAAAAAGTTGGCTAATTGACCTATTTTAAACTCTTCTCACTATGTCCCCAGTTTGAAGACCAGAGTGCTTTTCTAAAGAGCTGGATTTTTTATGAGGTGTTAAATCAACATTGCCAAATGTGACTTTGTGGAGCTCTCTGCACCCTCATAGTAGAGTGATGCAGGCTACTTGATCATTTGTGTATCTTTAATAGCCCATGATTAACCCTTCTTATAAGGAGATGTGTGGGATGGCTTGGTTATATATAAATCATCATGAATAGAATGCATTTGTATTTATGTAGGACCAAGGCCAGGAACCCTTCCATGTATCCATTTATATTTGTTCTGCAGACTTAAAAATGTTGGCAGGACAGACTGCATGCACGGCATCTTGAGTAGTGATGCATTCTTGATACACTGATGAAGAAAAATTGGTAAACCAGCTTAGGTTTCTTAGATTTTTGTGGGGGGAGGAGAAGGACTTTGCTTCCAGAGTACAGTAGTAATCTCTTACCTCTACATAGTCCTTTCCATTTCCCTGTGTGAATCATCCCATATTCACTGCCATGATCCTCACAGCTTCCCTGAGAGCTGAGAAGGGCAGGTGAGACCCTCAGTTCGTAGTGGAGGAAACCATACCCAGGAACATTTGCTTGAAAATATACTGAAAGTGGCCCTCAAGTCCATTGTCCTTACTAGTCCTTTCATTATAGGAGTCTCAGTGTGGTCTCAGGAAGTTTGAGAAGAAAAAGCTTTCAGAAAACTTTAATCTGTAGCATTTGGTTGCTCAGGCCCTAGACCAAGCTGGTGGTTCATTTTTCTGTAATTGGGAATTTGATGACAGAAATCTAGCCTGAGAAGAGTATGGGAATGCCTGGCAGAGGCAAAGAGGACATTTAGGCGTTGATGGAGTTGATGGAAGTGGAGGAGAAAGAGAACTCCAGTAAATATTTTAATGATTCCCAAGTGAATTTTTAAAGTTAAGATTCTAAATATATTGAAGCCTCATTATAACATTGTTTTTGAGGTTTATGCTTTAGAATGAACTTAGAGGTATTTTGAAATCTTGACCCTTTTTGGGTGAAGTCTCAATTTTCATAATTTAATGAAGAATGTTATAGTCATAGCTTAATAGTAAGGCTATGCCTACTTTCTCAATAAAATAGCATTTCTTCTTTTTGAAAGTATTTGCTAAATAAAGAAGAATAAATTCTTCTCTTCTTTCTCTTGTTATATTGATATTTGTGTGTGTCTTGTCCTTCTAATCTAAACTGTAAATTCCAAAAAAATGGGAGCTAAATATTATACATACTACTCATACAATAAGTATTTGTCGAGTTAAATTACTTGTGCCTTTCAGGCAAATACTTACTATATATTCCATATGCCTGTGCAATTTCTCTTTTGTGCAGTTGAAAATACTTTTTAATAATGGTTTTTAAAATAATGATTCTAATTCCCTCGTTCGTGTATGTCTACCTGCTTAAAATAGATTTTGACCTCAAATTCTATGGCTATTAAATGTTACGCATATGCACACGCCAGATATAATGATTGTATGGCTTTTACTAGTATGAAGGTCACTATGGCATCATTTGGTGATTTAATGCTGTACTTAGTTCAGATTTCAGCTCTGGGACATCTTAGCTGTGAAACTTTGGGCAAATGACTGCAGTGTCCTCATCTGACAGCAGTGAGGATCATTAGAGTGTTGTGAGAACCAAATGAGGCAGGACTTGGCATATAGTAAATTCTTCTATATTAGATGTTATTAAGATTATCTTGAGTTGAGGATATTTACGTAAGTGCTTGCTCCAAATAAGATAATTATAAGATAAGTGATATCCTTGAGTGGCAGTTGAATTGCTTTCATAATTTACTTTTCTGATCTGAGTAAAAATGTTGTGGATTTTATGTTTCAAGATAAAAACAGATAGTAGAAAGTGTTTGGAAAATTAAATTATGTAATCAATTCACATTTCTAATTGATTTTTTTTTTCTCACAACTCTGGACGTTAGGTCTTATTTTAAGTTATCTTTTAAGTAGTAAATATATAGTATGTATTTGCTTCCTTTGACGTGTATAATTCACTAGTGTGTGGTCTGTTCTCACCACTACACTGTTTTTTCCAAAGATGACACCACCTCCCATCCCACACGTGTCCTTTCATCATCTGAAAACACTGCTGGGTTACTACAACTCTGAGATGCTAAATCTTGCTTTAGGCTTGCCAGGAATCCTTTAGCTATCAAATGTTTATCAGCCTTTAGGAGAAAAGTACTTCCTTATTACATAAAATCACTCATTACATGGTTGGGTGGTTTCTTTTATTTGAGTGGTTTCTGACAGCTGCAGGAAGGACAAAAAAAGCCACAAAGATTTGAGGGACCTCAAATATAATACACAGTATAGTAGAGATTCCAAACTTTACTCAATTATAAGTATTTGCTAAAAATACAACTATCCAGGCCCCTTCCTTGAAGATTCTGAGCCAGTAGGTCTGGGGTGGGGTCCTAAATCTGTATTTTTAACAAATGTGTCAGATGATTCTTCTGATCTGGCCAGCTTGGAAAACACTGCATGTAGAAACCTATGAGAGTACAGGAACAACCTCAAGGAAACATTTCTTTATTTTCCTCCCATTTTAGAAATATCAGTAAGCAAAGAGAAACAGTAGTAAAATAATCTATAATATTATTTCTCAGAATTATTATGGCTGTTAACAAGCATTACAAGTGGGAGCTCCGGAACCAGACTGTTGGGTTCTAATACTGGGAGGTAGCCAAGTCATGGAGAAGCTGCATGTAGGTGTTCTGGTTGCCAGCCCAAGTCTTTGATTCATCCCAGCCCAGATATGTCAGTGAAGGAGCCTAGAGGTGATTCCAGCCTCCTTCTGTCATCTCTAGCTATCAAGTCTTCCAGCTGAGGTCCCAGACATCATGGAGAAGAGATAAACCATTCCTGCATGCCCTGTCCAAATTCCTAAGTCACACAATCTGTAAGCATAGAGAAGATGGTTGCTGTTCTAGGCCACAAAATTTTGGAGTCTTTTTTTATGTAATAATTGTCACTGGAACATATATCTTTCCAACTCCATGAATGTAGTAACCATATGTCTCATTCATGACTTAATCTTTGTCACCTAGCACATAATAGCCCTCAAACATTTGTTGAACAATGTATTATGTTTTAAGCAAGTCTTCATTGTCAGGAAACTAGATAGTTTTCCATTATTCTCTGTGATTCCACTTAAGCCTTGGAGTAAAGACCTGGATGTGGAAATGCTGAGTCATAGAGTATGGTAAATGATCTTGATATGGAGATACTGAAACATTCAATTACTGTTATTGCCCACAAAGAATCATCCAGAGAGAGCCTGTCAAAGTTAAACCATTGGCATGTACCTTAAAAAACTAACATGTGCCAATTAAATGCACAGGAATGATTTATAAACCAGAATGATGACTTTTGAACACAATGCAATATATTAACTTAAAACAAGAGGTTTGCTAGCCTGGTGGTTCTTCACTTGATGTCAAGGAGTCCAAGAAAGTCATGATAAGATGCCCATAGGCTATGTCAAATATTTCTGCAAACCTAATTTATCTTACATGTTCTTGAATTAAGGCAAGATATTAACAAGCATGATGAGTTTCATTTCCTTTGGCCAGACTTATGAGTCATCTCGTGTTGCTCAGGCATTCTGATGTTGAAATCATAGGAACATTGAGGCGTAGTTGCTCTAGCCATATGCTATTAGCAGAGAGCAGAGCCACATATCAATAGCGTCTGAACTAAATGCATCTGATCCATCATTTCACCAACTCTGATAAGTTACAGCGGAGGTAGCCAAAATTAAGGGCCCAATAGCAGTAAGCAGTGCTCACATGTCTAAATCCTTATTTAAATTATTTACTCATCATCATAGCCACATTAGTGATTTATATGATTTCATAATATTACTGTGAGTACTTGCTGATTTTGAATCTTTAGGTAAGACTTAGATTTTGTAACAGAGCACACAATATTTAATATAACCTGTTTGGTCATCAAAAACCTTTCAAATCATGTAACCTGTGTGAACAAAATACTATAAAACCATAGGGACAGAAGTTTGAAAAATACAGATGTGTTTACAGGGGTGCCACTGACAATTGCTCCAACACTGAAGAATAAGTTAGGTTGTTTATAAGCACAAACTTATAACAAAGGGAAATGGATTACTTCTTTTCATGTCTAGGATAGTTAGAAACCGCACCCCCCCATTCTCTGAAGAGTAACATAATTGCAAAAACATTGGGATTTGGAGTCAGAGAACAAGGGGGTTAAATTCTAAGCAGCTGATCCTGGACAGTTCCTGGACATCTGTGCACCTCATCGGTAATGTAGGGATAATATTAACTCAGGGTTTTGTGAAGACTAAATGAGCTAACATATGAAAGACCCAATCATAATGGATGGCACACTAGTGTTCAATAAATGTTAGTGGAATTCAAATTCATCTTTCTGGATATCTGTCACTGACTTTCAGGATTGGGGCATCTCTTCCTTGGATAGTAATGTAAACATAATAATTCAGGAGTTTTTTCCAGCCACAAGATAATTCTTGCTTATGCTGATTTGTAATTTTCCCCAACTGTCAGGTGAGAGTACACATTCTTTACATTAGTTGCATTACTGATAACCAAGTGGGCACCACATTTGAAACCATCTCATTATGTGAGTTACCAGAAAGATGATGAATGGTATCTGTTTTGTCTTATTTTAATGTCAGTTCAAGGAGGTGACTTTTTCTGATTCTGTTTTTAATCTCTGAAATTGTATCATATCTTTTGGAACTTGTAGATAGAAATCTTCAGGCATCCACAGTGCCCATGAATGAAATGTAGGCAAGTTAATATTGGAAGTCAGCTTAGAATTCACTTGGTTTTGTTATCATTTCCATTGTATTGATTAAGAAATTAGAAAGTACAACTAAGTTAAAAGAATCTAGGAAGCAGCAGAAGCAAACTAAGTAATCATCTAACAAAACTCTCATTTAATGCACTTGGGGGGCTAGACGTTCACTGTGGTGAAGCACAGAGACCAGCTCTTGGGAATCACATCTCCTAGTCTAGTGCTTTTCCCAACAATTCCCTGTGATTTTATAAGTCATGAATTTGATATTACCAAATTAATAACAAAAATGTAGACCCTTAATTTCTAATTGAGCAAATGCCTCATACAAGGTTTGAATAAGGTCCTTATGAAAACATTGGGTAAGATTTAGAGAGTTCCTTTGCTATAAAAGGAATTATAAAATTAAATTGAAACATAAGGTGATTTTATAGTGACAAATCTTCAGGTGATTGCAATAATATTAGTGTCTTTAGTATACTTTTCATTTTGTCTTGAGTTTTAAATCCAAACAAAGTCACTGGAATAACAAAAGAATGAAGTAAGTCCCTGGATAGGTTTGAAGCTCAGTTTGATTCCTTATATGGTTAAATTGTATTAAAGCTTACATCTGTCTTTGGACAATAGGAACATAATAATGTACATTAAATGCTGATAAAAGTTAGATTCATTCATTTTCTCAAATAAATATTTGATATTGTTTTGCTTCATAGACACTGAAAGCAGATAGGTAGGTATTTAAATCTACAGAGTTTATATCTCTCTTCCTTTTCTTGGAAGTGAATTATTTTTAAAGATTTTTTCCCTAAGCTCCCCTAACAAACTGCTATCAGATCAGAGCAACTTGCCAATCAACCTTTGTCAATTCAGTAACAAGCGCAGACTGGACTATATACACTTACGGCTGAGACCACACCATGGATTCAAATCAACTGCTTTCTTTAATCATCTCATATTTGTTATTCTGTCTTTTTTAAGTTGTAGAAACTTAAAAAAACGAGAGTAACTTAGATTGTTTTACTCCAGCAGTTCTCGCAAATAATTCTCCTAGCTCCCTTCCTTTTTAATAAGAATTTTTTGGATAAGAATTTTAACAACTGTAACTCTGAAAAGGGCAGAGGTAGAAGTGAGAATTTTACAAAGGTGATTAGACACAGTTACATATTTATTCTTTGCCATAAAGGAACTAGAAAAGATAAAAAGTAGATTTTTTGCTAAAAAATGTTTGTCAGTAGAATAGTGCCCAAAAGCTGTCTGTAATATTGGAAATATTGCTTGACTGTTTTGAATCTGTTCCAAGCCTTCTTAGGTTGACCCCACCCCACTCCCTGCCACCTCCAAGTCAGGTTACCTATGATGTTTGTCGTTTGTTAATTGCCTGGGAGTGGGGAAGGGGATTGTGAAGAGGGAAATCTATAGAAATAAAAGTGCTTTCTTTGCAAAATAGGGAGCGTCTGTTCAACTTTTCCCATTTTACATATCTGAAAGGAAATAAATCAGAAGACCATAGTGAGTGATCTCAAGAGTTTGAAAAGGAATCACTGATTATTTCTAATAGAAAAATCCCTATATCTTTTAAATCCTCTGGTAATTGTCTCTTTAGGTGTCTAGGTGTAGGAAATGAGAATTATTATCTAGCATCTATTATCCCAAGATAGGAAAGAAAGCTTAACCATCATGTGTTCCTCCTGCTTAAGCCTAAAGTATGTCTACATGATGATGGCAATGTGGGAAGAAGTCAGCAACAAGTCTTTTTGAAAAAAAAATTTTTTTTTTGCAATATTGTGTCAAATATCCAGTTGGATTTTCTTCAGGCTGATTATTTGACTTCTGTGGGGTAGAAGGGAGGGGAGAGAGGGAGGGAAGGAGGGAGTGACTGCTGGGAGGTTCAGGTTATTTCATCTTGCTCTGGTGCAACATGTGGTGGTCAAGGCTCATTGACTCTGTATAGCTGAACCATATGAAATTGCTGTTTTTATTGGTCAGAATGGTTGCATATCAGCAGATTCATACGCTGTAACTTATTAGATAATAGTGAACACCTATGTTTTCATTATTCATTAATTTAACAAGTATTTATTGGATCCCACCTTATATAAGAGGATGTAAAAAACCAACAGCTCTTCTAGAGCCCCTTGGCTTGAGACTTGCAAGCTCTTATTTCTTTTAAGACTACTTAAGGAGTCAGAATTACTTAGTCTTTACATAAGAGTGATTAACTTGTACATATAATTTTCATCTTAACTTTCTACTTAACATGAGAAAAATATTCCATGTTATAAAATTTTCATAACTCTATTTCAAGGGCTATAAAATGTTCCTTTAAGTGGATAGTTTATTGGCCATTCCTGTATTTCAGGGACATTTAGGTAGTTGGCTTACTGTCTTTGTGCATGAAGTGTTTTTCTGTTATTCAGGTTATTTCCCTAGGATAGAGTCCCCAAAGTGGAATTACTTGGTCAAGGGTATGAACATACAAAAATCTCTTGATACACGTCAACTGGAAATAGCTGTATTTTTAATACTGCTTGAAATATGAAGTTTGACTCCTCATCAGTCACAGGATATGTTAAAAACTGCTTAAAATGACTTGCTTGCATGGTGGTCCAAAACCATATACAATGACAATGTCACAGTCTGGTTAAAGGAAGAGGTTTGGAGTTGCTGGTATCGAGAGAACCACTAGCTTTTCTCAAAGGGATTGGCCTCTGAATAAGCTGATACCAAGAAGAAAGACCAAATTCCCGATGCATGCATGATTTCTTAAAGTTCTGTTTGTAATTATTTTGCCTTCAGGAAATGAGGGAAAAGGAGACCAAGTTTAAGCCTACATTTGGGGACTTTTCTAAAGAATACATTGCAATTTTCACTCCTTGGGAAAGAAGAAGTAAAAGACAGAGTAAGTGTAGGTTTAGATAGTGTGTTTTTGCTTAAAATATGTGATAAACCAGAGGGAATTTAGTATTGGGCAGTAATATCTATTAGAGCATATTTTAAAATTCCTGCATATTTACAGTAGTGTCTCTTGCTCGGTAAGATAAAGCAATTGTACTAATGCTAACTAGACTCTAACTTTGAGCCTGAGGAGGAAATAAGTGACTGAGGAATAAGTGTCTACATGTGATATCATAGCATTTGGTGAGAGGGGACCTCGAGGAAAGAGAATGGGATGACTACCGGGTCAAGGTGTGGCTGCTGTGTGTGTGTGTTGGCCATCTTGCTTGTTCAGATGATGCTTTGAGACCAGCTTACCCTAGAATCCAGATATAGGGCCCAGCCATGGCTCACGTGGGATCATTAACATCCCATGGATCATAGCCATATCCAGAAAGGGAAAATGCTGGGACCATGAGAATATCCTGCTTTGGGGCCAGGGCAAAGCTTCAGGGGGCAGGTCAGGGCCTCTCAGAGCCACTTCCATGGGAGGCAGTAGAGCATAGTGGTTTGGAGCATCAATCCAGACAGCTTAGGTTAGAAACTGGGTGCCATTCCTTGCTAGATGTGTGACCTCAGATGAGTTCTTAACCTCTCTGTGCTTTAGTTTACTCATCTGTAAGATGGGGCTTATAATAGCCCCTGCCTCAGGGTGGCTGTGAAGATTAAGTGAGTTAATACACAGTAAGTGCTTAGAATGGTCCTTGGCATTAGTAAGTGCTCTGTGTATTTTTCCTCCCAGTAGATTAAAATAAACATCTAAAGAGGGTTACAGAAAGATTTTGGTTTACTAAATGGGTATATTTAACAAATTCACCTTTTACACACACAGTATGGTGACTGTAGGACAACTTCATCTGGGGATTAAGGCAAAAGTCTACATCCAATGTGATGTGAAATGTGACAGATGGGCCTCCTGGTACACCTCAGGCAAGGCCCCGGCAGTCAGGCCACTGCTTCCTTCCTTGATCACTACGCTGATTAAACAGCTGTCTTTTCCTTTTTAAAGAGTGCTTCCCTCAAGTGAAGCATTTGTTGCGCTAGGGAGCAAATTTGGTGTGGTATCATTGCCTCCTCAACTTCCCCAGCTACCTCAGAGCAGCCATTTTGAGCAGAGAACATATCACTGAGGCTCCTGTGTTAGTGCCCCTGAGATCTGGACAGCTTCATGTGTGACACATTGCACTCAGGACCAGGGAGAAAGTCAAATTGGGACATTCATGGAGAATTCATGGTTCTCCTGGTGCCCTGACACTGGATGGTTGAATAGCAGGTCAGATGCTGGTCAGAGGAAATAGTGCAGAACAAGACAAAGGGTTTCTTTTGTCTATTCTGGTCAGAGGAAACCGAAGAATCTAAGACTTACAGGTCAGTACCAGCCATGCCACACTTTGGAAGGCAATCTGGAGTAGCTATGCCTGAAAATGTCTAATTCTGGGTTAAATGTAGGAGATATTACAGATCCTTCTTTGTAATTAGACATTTGACAGGGCACTGTAGAACATTCATACCTGTCTACAAGATCTTTACTGAGGTCTAGAGGACCTCAAGTCATGGTCAGACTTGCAAAAATCCTTGTGCATTATGAAGAGTGGTGCCTGAAATACAGACCAAGGAACCCTAGGCATTTTCGATTTTCCAAAGACCAGATATTATGGAAAGGTGTGTTATTTCATTTCCAAAACACCATCTCACTGAAAGTTTCAACAAAGAATTGCTATTGGCTTTAGGTCACTTGTATGTGCCTGTAGTAAAATTAAGACCGTTTGCTGCTTTGAACAATTCCATTTAGCCATTATGGAAGCTGTTTTCATGGCTCTTCTCCCTCTTAAATAATCATTTTTCCTTGTTTCTCAATATCAGTGTCTCAAAATAAAGCATCTAATTATGAGATGCTCAAAGCATCTTTGATCTTTTGTTTTTCTTTAATATATACTGATATATATATATATATAAAGTTTATAAACAACATTTATTTAAATTATGTTTTTTGACAGTAAAATGGGCTCTCATAGACCTGAAAGATAAAATTACTTCAAAAATGACTTAGATTAAATGAAAATTTAACTGTCTGATTCCAGGGATGTTAGCCATGTGTGAAAAGAAAGACTGTAGCATGTGAGTTCAAGTTCAAAGATTCATAAAAGTTCACGGCAAATCTCATTGGGAGTGAGTCAAATTGGAAAATATTGTTAAAACTATAGCAGAATGTGTATTATACCTCTAGGGGTCACTGATTTGGAATTTTTTCTCACATGCATGCCATATACCTAGATTTTTATCTGTTCCAAGTGTGGTACTTAAGCTTACACGAAGCATGTTAAATCTCCTGCAAAGTGAATTTCTCCCTTGTCTCAGGGAGTGATTTCTCCCCTCACCCCACACGTGCTCTTGCCAGGTAGTTCTTTCAGCTGTTGAGATCACTCATTTGGTGTGCTGCTTTGTGTCTGACAGGAGGGATAATGAAACAGCCTCGGAGATAAAAACTAGTTGTGGTAGTTGCTGGGAAAGATTAAAGACAACCGGAGAATTTGCTGGAGTGGCATGAAAAATAAATTACCTGAGTGAAGTAATGATTAATGAAGCCACTCTTAGGAACCAACTAAAATGGTTAGAGAGTGTTCTTAAATACTTCAAGGAGTGCTTCTCTTTTTTGGTTTGTGCACACAGGGACACATATTGTAACATTACTTAAAATGACTAATTTAGAAATAAAGAGTTTTTTAATTAGATGTTGGGAAATTGGAATATACTTTCTCACCACTGCATATTTCTGACTTCATTCCTTATGTCTTGCCAACGGCCTTTTGAAGTATGAAACTTCCATGGTAATAGAAAGAATAATTTAATGTATTATCAAGAATTATCCTTGAGGATAATTTAATAGTTAAAATAAATTGGCACATATTAACAGCTTTTCTCCATGGATTATGTTATTCACACAAGTAAGTGCAATCAGCCTGTTTTATCAACTGATCAACGAAACGCTTTTATCACAGAAGAACGGGAGCAAAAACTCTGTAGGCTGGAAATATTCCAACTTGAGCACATTCGTAGAATAACGGAATCCCTGAGACAAAAGCCGTAGGTTAATATCATCACTTTAAATTTTGGTGAGGGTGAAGAGAACAGAAAATGGCTAAATTTAAGTGTATTGATTGGTGTACGTATACTTTCTAGATGGGGAGGGGGGATCAAATAGAGTTTAGGAAAATAAAATACTTTTCCATTTCCAAACACTGTGTTTCATATTAAAGTAATTTATCAAGAAGCTGTAAGTTATAAATCTTGAGCTTATGACTACAGCAAGGGCCTCAGCTTGAACCCGAGCTACATACACCCTGAGATTCCAGCAGATCTGAAAGGCTTGTCATGTGCTTGTCTGGGGACTATTTGAAAAAAGTCCAAGAAGCCTCCTAAGAAGGGTGAGTCATCCTAAGGCAGAGAAAAGGTTGGAGAACCAAGCCTGTATGAAGTGGGGTGGGGGCTGTTCTGCATGGACTTCTCAGTTTTGTCTTCTGTGTGCCACGGTTTTTCCTGGGGATGATGCCAGATCCCAGTGGAGAAGACTCTCAGTGAAACCAGTAAGAGAGATTTTCCCCTTCTTTACTAAAATGTCTGAGATGCTAGGGTACATAATGCAGCGCCACTTTTGGGACCAGGTAGCAGAGTGTGGAGGAAGCAGGGGGCCTCCATATGGAGCTGAGCAGGTTGCCTGCAGTGTGCAGCTCAGGGTAGGGGTTGGCGGGGCTCGATCGCCTGCAGAATCACAGGCAAGGGTCTCAGGAGAGGTATTTTCTCCACTTCAGCGGAGAGGCCTCGGGTAGGGGTGACAACAGGAATGCTTGAGTCTGCTACTACTTTGGCAAGTTGCTGCATTGATGGAGGACGTGCCTTAGGGCATGGCTGGCTTGGGAGGTTGGCGTGGCTTTGGAGAGTTCATAGTCTCAAGCCCAGTAGGAGGCGTCACTTCTCCCAGTAACAGGAGAGGCCGTAGGAGGAATGCTGAGTGGGAGCTGGGAGGAGTCCGGATTTCGAACCTACTGAAGCTGTCCAGCAGGGGCTCCCAGACCGGCGGGGGAAGTCAGACTTGTGGGGAGAGAGCGAAACTAAAGGAGTAACAGTGTTTCGTGGCTTGTATTCTTACATGTACCCCTCCAAACTCATGTAGCTCCTGGAAAAGTGGATGTTCTATACTATATTCATTTTATATTTCTGAAAGTACAAACCAAGAACTCATCATTTGGTAACAAAGAATAGAATTGGCACTGTTTATTGAATGGCCATTAAGAGTTAGGAAATATCAATGTCCCCTTAAATGGAGGTGCGGAGACCATCGTGCGGGTTCTTGTTGAAGGCCGAGGTGGTGATGCAGGGACAGCTGAGATTCTCTAGGTGACCAAAGAGGTCTTTCTTTGTATGGATAATATTTCAGACAGCTGTGTCCATTCTGTTCACCCATTTCTGCTGTGTGTGTCCACCTCACTTCCACTTAGATTGCTTTCCAAATTGGAGACTTAACTAGCTCTCAGAGTTAGTGTGTGTCATTCCTTCCTTCTAATCTGTAACCCTCTGGAATGATTCAGTGAGCATCATTATACCCATCTGATAGATGGCAAACCTGAGGTTCGTAAGAGTCAAATTGCTAAAGTGGGCAGAAAATAGAGGTAGAATCTTCATGCAAGCCCAGATCCATGTCTTCGTACAACCAATGATCTGTAAGATGTTCTCTTAGAACAAACTACTGCATTGTAAGTAGGGGTAAAAGACCTTACACATTAAAGATTCACTTTTTAGTGCAATTATCTCATTAAATGGTAGAATATACTGATAGTGTTTTCTCTGATATAGCAAATATGATTCAGTGGAGGAACATCCACATAACTCAGTTATAAATCTAATTCTCCACTTTGGCAAATCTTTAAGCTGTGATTGAGTCCCTTGACTCATCCTTATATCTAACTTTGTATAATAGCTATAATGACAACAAGAACAATGGCCTCTAATTGAGGGCTGTTTCTTTAAGAAGCAAGACTACATGGGATGTACCATAAATATGGAGAAATATGAACCCAAGTTTGGTTTCTTGCTAAGTCTATCTATTAGGATAATTGCTTTGTTCTTGGTTTTATCTATATACAAACAAATGGAAAAACTTTATAAGAATTATACATGAGTATTGTCTGTTGTGCAAACACATCATTAACAAAGTTGTGGGAAAGAAGATTGGGTAAGAATAGAAAGTGATTCATAGTTGGCTTGGAAAAGCTAGAGGTCTAGCACAGAACCAAATACTGCCCTATCTGGTTATTTAGCTGTCATGTGTGTGATCTTTACTGTCTAATTAAATTATACCCTCCTGAAGGCAAAGGCCATCACTTATTCTCTGTTTGTACTCTCTGTAGTTCCCTAGTGCAGGGGCAGGCAGAGAAGACAGCCATAAAATTGTTTCTCTATTAAAATTCAACCTTACAACTAACTGGGATCTCAATTCCTGCAAAGGCATATGTTCTAAAACCACCTCCTCTGCATCCATTTTATTTGACCTCCAAAGTGACTGTGTGCAAGAAACAAAGTTACTCTCTTAACCTGCAAGACCCAGACCAAGTGTCAACTTTTCTAGGAAGCCTTGCCAGGCTCCTCAGTGGGGGCTAGATGCATTCTTTCTGTGTTCAGTACATACTGAATGTGAGGCATTAATCTCATCTTTTAAAAATTGATTTGTCTGTTTTCCCTCAGGGCCCATGAACTCCTTTCAAAGGCAAGGATCACATTTTTCTCCACACCCACAGTGCCTACCCCAAGTCCCCACTGTGTGATAGGTGCTCAGTAAGCATGTGTGTGAATGGCTGGTCCTCGGAGTCCTTTTTTAAATGATGACTCATTTGCATGTGAAAATATACTCATTTGCATATGGAAACATTTATCTTTAAGTGGCCAAACCAGCTGTATCCTAATTAGGAATCACTAAAAGTTATTAGCTTTGATAAAATGTGAGACAGCTCTTAAAGTGGGAAACACAGCGAAATTAAATCCAGGTCTTCAGTACCACCACATTACTGGGATATCACGTAGTCCCATGACTGCCAGCTTCTTCCCTGCTAGGAGGTAGTGGGAAAAGCTCATGTTCTGTGTGAATGGGAATGACTGAAAAAAATGAGAAGTCAACCGTTCTCTCCGTGACGTGTAAATATGACATTACTTATTTGAGTCTTATCTGCAGCTGCTGTGTAGAAGGACTGTTGTTGTTTGACTTTTCTTTTTATACCTAACTTGAGTAATAAGACTACTTGAATGAATGCATTTCTTCTCTCCCACCCTGTTGTCCAGCAGGCTGGTCTCTCCGCATCTGTGGTTTTCCATTGGTTGTGTGCCACACGGCTTAAGGCTGAGCCTCCCTGAGTCCTTGAAATGTTGATTTTCTCTTCTTCACTTTTAAGACAATAGAAATGTATCTATTAATAATACAAACATTAAGACATAATATTTTCTATACAGTTATTTACTTATTTATAAAGGTGGCTTCAAATAGGTCCATTGTTTGGTTCTGCTGTTAAAGTTATGAGATGTTTGATAATGACATTATCCTGGCTCTGTTCTCAGGTATCTGAATGTTACCTTTAAATTGCCAAAATGGTTTCCTGAATTTGTACACAGTTCTAGCCCCTGGCCTATAAATCACAATACTGCCATTCCATTTTGGTTCTTGGTGTAAGTAAAATGTGTGTTTCTGTGTCCAGATCCTGTGCATTGAGGGAAGAGATTTTTCTTCTCCATTTATAATGGCTAATAATCATAATTGCTAGTATTTTTCTGAAGTTGGGCAATGGGATATGTGATAAAGAGTTGTTCTGGTGCCGCTTGCTGTAACTGAGTTTATGAGTTATAACTCTTACTCCAAATGAAATACAATTTTATTTGAGGTAGATCTGCAAGTGGGAGAATGACTATTAATTCTGCAATTCCAAAATAACTAATGTACTTGGTTTGAAGCCAGGTACACTGTGAGTTCTGGATTTAAGTGGTCTTGTGGGAAATACAGAGAGAGACTTTAACATATGGATTCTCAGAAGAAAATGCAACTGTTCCATACAAGAAATATTGAGTTATTCTTAGTACTTTTTAATGTGTGGTTGACTCTGTATTTTTGAGTGGTGCCGTTTTTAACACTTGGCAATGCAAGCCAAAGATCTTCATTTCCTGGGGTAATTTTAATAACTCACCCATTCATACAGCAAGCATTTAGTGAGGATTGATGGTATAGCCCTGTACTTGATTTGATGAGAAATACAAGGAAAGTGGAGGCAAGATCTGTCTTCACTGGATTTATAACATTGTTGGAAAATAAAAAAGATATATGTGTATGCACGTATCTATATAGATAGGTACGCATAAGTATACACACACACACACACACACACACACACACATATGACAGGTAGAAAGCAAAATGGAACTTCATGATAATGTATTAAAAAATTCACATTGACTCCCCTCTATGCTGTGATCCAGGCAGAGGTTTTGGAGCATCTGCCTTTGAGAAGCTCATCATTGGGTAGAGGGATGGGTGGCCCAGATGGATGGGGTGATAATCAAGGGATGAGCCAACTGCCTTGTGAGAACACTGTTGACATGATTGTAAGTTCTTCCCGTGAGAGCGGAGGGAGGCTTCAGAGAAGAAGGGGAGTTTGAGTATGTTCTTGGAAGAAAGTGTAATCACAGTGGGTTTTGTGTACATATGCACCGAGAGAGGGCAGAGAAGAACAGAGGTGCCTGTGATGTCAGAAAGCCTCCTTTGAGAACTGAGTTACATCTTGCAAGAAGTTTACATAGCACAAGGGTAAATATTTATAATTTATATTGTTTGGTATATGCATGTCAAAGAAAGAAAAGTGGGAAGAGAGCTCAGGCGAGAAAACCCTCACAGGCAAAGGTGGAAGAGGGGGAAACAGTTACACGTAAGGAGAGTGGTCCACTGAAATGGAAGACCTTTCACTAAAAAGAGACCAAATTAGGTGGATTTAGGGATAAACAGCATCTGACTGAGGGCTTGGGTCAAACAAGAAACGAAAGCTGTTTAAAAAAATACAAAACATGATGCAGGTGCAGGTTATTCCAGTATATTGGTTAAACACAGACTGGCTTTGAATCACACAGCTCCATTACCGTCTGGCTGTGTGATCTTGGGCAAATTATTTATTGTCTCTGTGCCTTAGTGTCCTCATCTATAAAAAAGAGGATGTACTAGTTTTTACCTCACAAGGTTGGTATGAGAATTCAATGAGTCAATATTTTTAAAAGTTTAGAACAAACCCAGCACATTGAGATAATATATGTATATATGTAATATATATAAAAGGATATACACTAGGTAGTAGAAAACTAGCATGGCTTCTTAAGCAGTGGGTGTTAAAATGGTGTGTCATGATACACAGGGTAGAGTGAGGGACATTCTGGAGGCTGGCAGATGAGATGGGACAGATTACATGGATGTCTGGATGAAGACAGTGAGGGCTTGGAGCAGAGTAGAGAAAAACTAAGAGGTTTGAATAGAAGATGTATTTCTTTTTTTCGAAGGGTATGTGTATAAGTTTTTATTGAAGTATAGTCAATTTACAATATTGTGTCAATTTCTGGTGAACAGCATAATGCTTCAGTCATACGTGAACATACATATATTTGTCTTCATAGTCTTTTTCACTGTAAGTTACTACAGAATATTGAATATAGTTCCCTGTGCTATAGATTATGAACTTGTTGTTTATCAGATTTTGTGAGAATCGTCTTATATTTGAAAGTGAGAAACACTGCCAGAGTTCAGTAGGTGTTCTGTGCAATTCAGTGGGTTTGTAGATGTAATTCTTGGTGTATTTGTGGGTGAGGGTGAGCTGTGAGTCTCTTTACTCGCCATCTTGGCACCACCCCCCAGAAGACATATTTCAAAGAAAGAAAGAACTGTTAGAACTTGTGGGATTGGGGTGGGTGTGAGGATGTGAGAAGTTGTAGCCAAAGATGACTCTAACGTTGAGGCTTTGAGAAGCTGGGAAGAGCGGGGGGGTGGGGAGCCATGGACAACAAATGAGAGAGTTATGCATGAATGGACCTCAAAGCTCCGTAAATGAAATCTACAGCACTTAGCCTGAATGTGCTCAAATAATAATAGTCATTAGCTAGAATTTCATCTTCCTTTGTGCTTTTCTGCAATTCTTTTGCCATCTGTTCTGGGAACAATTCAGGATGTCAGTGCTCTTTGAACAGAAAGCAAATTCTAAAAGAAGAGATTTCTGATTTAAAAACATGTACTTTCCAAGCATTTATTAAATTATAAAATAAGACAAAGATAAGGAAAAACTTAACTTTCCAATCCCTTGGAATT
The DNA here is from genome assembly GCF_048773025.1 of Camelus bactrianus. NCBI lineage: Eukaryota > Metazoa > Chordata > Mammalia > Artiodactyla > Camelidae > Camelus > Camelus bactrianus. The sequence goes on from NC_133567.1 coordinate 13,411,998, forward strand.
TTACAGAATGAAGTTGAAAACTTATTTCAGTTGGGAATAGAAAAAACACAAACAATGAAGCGCAATAAAACAAAACAAAAACTCGGTTAAGAAATGACCCTGAGGCAAAGTCTTAAATCTTAAAGGTCAACAGGTCAGTATACTTTAAAAACTGTAATTATAGCTCTTAACTCTTCCCCGGGCTTACTTGTGTCATGTTAAGGTTATTCACTCCCATATACCATAGCCCATAATGTCACTGGAGGTATCCTTATGGCTTCTCCAGGTATTAAAGGAGCTTGATATGTTTTTGTTTCATTAATCTTTTCTCAGAGGCCAGTGATGAGTTCATCTGACTCTTTTCCATCAAGTTGAAAATTCTTTTCAATTAAAAACTCATCTCTACAGATGGTATTAGCATTAGGAGAGGCCTGTTCTGTCTAAAACAACAAATATTGAGATACTTCAGGAATTGCTCTATAAATCTTTGGAAGTAGAATCAACTAAAGGGTTCAGTTGTGTGTGTGTGTGTGTGTGTGTGTGTGTGTGTGTGTGTGTTGTTTTATTTTGTTTTAAGTGAGTAAAAGTTGAACTGATGAGAATTTGGCCCATGTGCTTTATTATTGCTCGAACGGATCAGTTTCATCCCAGTGCTTGGACAATTTTGTTGCACGTTAATGTGAAATATTGTGAATATTTTAACCGAACTATCAACTATGAAATACTTTATCCAAAACATTATGATTACAAAGGCGATAAGAGAAACAGTTTAAACCAGGAGAGAATGCTCTGTTAAAGAGGATTAGAAAGACCGTTTATTGAATAGTATGGATTTCTTCCAAGCCCCTGTGTGCAGAAAGCATGCAATGCGTGAATAATTCATCTAGAAATTCTATCGTGAAGTTGTATCAGTTTCCACAGTAAAACCTGGCCACAGAGGAGGAAAATACATCAACATCTGTGACAAGCTCTATGAAGAGACAGTGGCAAAGCCTTTCAGGCACCAGGAGCAAAGCAAAATATAATAAATTCACTTAAGTGTCAAATTTGTGTCGGCTGAATAATGACACCATATGTCTGGGCTGCTATGTCACCGTAGGCTGCTCTGAAAAAACACATGGCTTTATGGAAACGGCTGTCAGCCTGGGGAAGAAACCTTGCTGGCTACTGCCCTTCTATCAAAGAAAACATGGGCCGTCCAGTAAATGCAGCTCTGATGATCAGAAATGACTGGTGTTTGGTTTGGTCTGGTTTGAACTAATTGGCCAGCATCTAGAGAGAGCCTGCTGTTTAGATTAGGGCATGAACAGTTAGAGCCTGTTTTGGGTGTGTTCCTTTAAATCTCCAAGTGAGGGGTAGCAAGGTTTTCAAACTCATCAGTTGGCCTGCTCTGCGTGGGTCTTAATGATACACCTGTCTTCATCTAGCTCTTAGCAACTCCCTTCACAGTATTTTATAGGCATTGTCTCACCAATCCTTACAGCATCCTCGGGAGGCATCAAGGACTCAGATTTATTTTCTTCCAGGGCAAACCGAGGCACAGAAAGGTTATGGTCCCATTAGCCCTTAGGACGCATGATTCTGGGGATGACTCAACCTTCTTTACTCCAGTTAGTCGGCATTTGACCAGGCGTGCCAGACACACTTTATGGGAAGGAGGATTTGTCTTTCTCTCCTGGGCTGCTGCCTCCTTCTCCTGGCATGCACAGTGCTGGCCAGGTGCCCACTTCAAGGCTGCTTCTTCACTCCAAAGGCGCTGCACCAGGGTCAGCTGCCATGTGAGTGGGGATTCCACAGTTGTTTTTGGGAAGCTGTTACCAGAGTTTTCCTGCTTGGACACAGAGACTCCATTGCATGGTGATTACTTCCTGGGTAACTGCTCTGAACAGCCTGGAGCTCTGCAGGGTACATGGTCCCACCGCACACTGGAATCAGCAGCCCCGTGTCAGCTGCACGCCTCCTGCTTTGTCTGGACCTTGGTTTCCATCACAGTTAGTCCAGTGGTACTTACAGTAGATTGTGGCCAAGATAAGCTTTTGGAATGGTTTATGCTTAATTTTATTCACAAGGGCAGAGGCAGGACCAAGAAAATTGTGTGACTCAATCTGATATAAGGAAAACTACCTTATATATATATGAGTTTTCCACGTAAGAGCCTTTCCCCCAAAGAATTTAAAGTTAAAAACTTTTAAACAATGCACTCAGCAAAAGGTTGCATATCTCAGTCACTTAGAGAGTTTTCCTGTCTCTGGGTGTGTGTGTATGTGTGTGTTTATGTGTGTGTGTGTGTGTGTGTGTGTGTGTGTGTGTGTGTGTGCCTGTCTGATTCACTGGATCCAGAGCACAGCCTGGGATTTTAATAAGCCCTCCCCTGTGAGTCTGATGTGAAGTCAGTGATGCCTCAGAGGGTTGCACATGCCCCAGTTCCTCTAGCCCTGCTGCTCGGGAGTATAAAACATCAAGGGCAAAGTGAAACAGATAAAAAAGATTTGTGGTTTCCTGACCAGACAGAGGTGTTTCCCATTCAGCAGTGTAATGTCAAGAAATGGAGAGGATATTCTAAATGCAGCAGTTCAGGCTGAATCTGAAAAATGGACTTTAAGGCATGTAAAGGAAGCCTGTGGAGCAAGCACAGGGAGGACTTGCAATGGATTTCTGCACCCCATCACTATCCTAGTTCCCCATCCCTAGTTGTTTTTGATAGTAACCCAGTTCTCTGTCGACTGCTTTTCCCTTTCTTGAAATCAAAGGACAGAGGGTATGCAGAGAAATGATGGCCACAAATTCAGAAAGTATATATTTCTCTATCTCCTTGAGCTTGGGCTGAACCTGTGACTGATTTAATCAACAAACCATCAGAAGTGATGCCATGTCCATTCTCAGTCCACATCTTTGAAAGGACTGGCTGCTTCTGCTCTCTTACCTCCTTAGCTCAGGGGTTGCTCCCTCTTGAAACCCTACTGCCATCCGGATGAGTAGCCCAGATCACATGAAGAGGCTGCATCCAAACATTTTGTTCAACATTCATACCAAGCTCATGGCCAAGAAGCAATATTCACTCTCGGCAAGCAGAGTGAACCATCTTGGGAGTTCTAGCCCAGTTGAGCCCCAGATAACCGCAACCTCCATCAGCATCACGTGGAGCAGAAGTACCACCCAACTGAGCTCGGTCAACTCATACAATCTCAAGAATTAACACAACAGTGGATGTTTTATGCCCACTAAGTGTTGGGGTGGTTTGTTACACAGCAACAAATAACTGAAACAAAGTGTATTTTCCAGTCCATGGCAGTCTGAAGGCAAAGATTTGGATCACAACTATAATTTCAATGTAGTATTTTGGCTGTAACTTCACCTACTTTGTGGTAACTACATTCTCATCATTTTCTTCCCACATAATTTCTCTAAGGGATATCCAGAACATACAATATGTGGATCAGTCCTTTTGGTCACCATTTGATATTGGCTATTTTATTTTTATTTTTATTATTTATTTAAAAATTTTTTTAAACATTTTTTATTGATTTATAATCATTTTACAATGTTGTGTCAAATTCCAGTGTAGAGCACAATTTTTCAGTTATACACGAACATATATATATTCATTGTCAACATTTTTTTCTCTGTGAGCTACCATAAGATCTTGTGTATATTTCTCTGTGCTATACAGTATAATCTTGTTTATCTGTCTACATTTGATATTGGCTGTTTTAAAATTCTCACTTGGATGACATCTCTGCTCTTAGGTGATGTCTCGTTTTCCCTGCTGACACTAAGAGTGAGAGCCCGGCCTCCAGTGTCTCTGAAGCTGCACTGCTGTTGACCATGATGGCTATTGAAGATGACCGTGGGCCTGAAGGTGAGGGCCCTGGGATCTGAATCAAAGTGCCATCTCTGTTACTATTGCAGCTACGGGTGCCACTGGAACTTTGGGAAATAGTTCATTATTATAATTAGCAACCTAAGTGGCTATATATTTATAGTAAATAACTGTTGCTTTCAATTGAACTGAAGAGTTAAGATGTACTGCTTAGATGATTCTTCCTCTTCCTCTCCCTCCCCCCCCTTCTTCATGCAAATATTCTAAATTAAGAACCCGGGATCAATGTTGCTATAGTTGAAACATTTAGCCTACAGAGATGGCCAATCAAATTGTTTTAATAGGGTCCAGGTGTGGAGGCTTCTAATCAGGTTTTCCTCAGCAGGAATTCCTGCTTTATTTATGTGAGCTAAAAGTATTTGACTAATTTTTTATTCTTTAAATAATATGAGTAGAAGATGAAATATTGTTCTCTTTAAACACTAATGATATCTTTAACAACATCACAGCCTAACAAATAGGAAATATTTAAAAAACAAAGATTGGAAATCCAGAGAACAGATTTTTGTCTCTAATCCACTAATTTGGTAGATGTTTGGTATCACATTTATTACACCAATATCTTGGGATTATTTCTGGGAAATAGTTGTATGTACTTCCTTTTTTTTCTGTTCTAAAGGACTGAAGTTGAAGCAGATGGAAAATATTTAAAGTAAAAGATCATTGTTTGAAAATATGAGGATACATACAAATTTAATGAGATGGGAAATGAGAGAATAAGAGGAAATAAACACAAAGCAGGAGGGTATCAAGGTGGAATTGTCTTCTGAGCATATGTTATAGAGCAGCTCAATTCTCTTGAATGTGGTTTTGGAAAATTGGAGGGAAGGAGAAAGTCCATGTTTCCTGGGCATCAGGGCATCAAGAGATTAATGGGAAATTGAAGGGGAACTTCATGCCTGAAACAGAACCCTCTTTGATGTTCTCCTTTGAGATCCTTAGAGAAATAAGATCAGAAAAGGATTCTACTAACTGATTAGGCTACTTCCTACAGTAATATGGTGATTGGACAATGATTAACCCCCTGTGACACTGATGCATTTCCAGTGTCAAGAAACATCTTAGAAAAATGGAAACATCAGAAAGAACTGGAAAAATGGATGCTTTCCATACTATTTTACCTGCCCCCCAAAGATTTAAGGGGTCCCTTTTCAGAAAGTTAAATACTAATGTTGGAGAATTATTGTTAAATATTTCTAAAAGCAAACTGAGTTCCTTTGAGTCATGTTAGGCTTGGTAGTTTTCACAGTAGAGTATGAATAAGTCCTTGCTTAGTTAACTCGGCTGTTTTTCCTCATAATGAACATCTGGTTAAATTCTTATATACAAATGTGAAGGAATTCTGTTTTTTGGAGATACAGTTCTAGGAGTCCATGTGACACTTGGAACTCTCTTTAACCTGCCAAAAGATGCTCTGATAACTTTCAAATTTTGAGACTCACTTTGTCAGACACATTGGCAGGAGGCCTTTATTTGAGGAGTAAACCTTTTAGAAGTAGGACCCCTTGGCCAATTTGGAAGATTTTGAATTTTTGTTGGAACAATGAAGTTGAGTTCTAAACCCTTTCACCACATGTTATAAATATTAACAATGAAGGTAATGTGGGTGGTGATTTTTTTTTTTTTGAAATGGGGATTTCAGTATTGGCTGAGATGATAATAAAGTCATTCACTGAGAAACAGAACAGGAGGTTGTTCTAATTTTATATTTGCCCATTTTTCATGAAGGAGAAGGGAACAAGAAACAGCTTTAGCATAGTAATCAAATTTACAAGGTCAATACTAATGGATATAATGGGTTAGGCCAAATTACACAAGTATTTATAGTTTGAAATTTTGAGGAAACACTTTCCTTAGTAGTTAAGAAGGCAGGCTCTATGGGGCTTATGCCCTAGCCCTGACCCTTACAAGCTACGTGAGCTTGAGCCGTACCGAACTTAAACAACTTGCCTTATTTTCTCACCCTCGTGCCTGCTAGGGTTAATAATTGGACCTAACTCATGAAATAGTTGTGAAGATTTATTTTAGTTCTTGGTATGATATCTGGAGTGAAGCACTAAATGCTCAATAAATATCAGATGTTGCTCTTACTATTACTAAACAGAAAAAAATTGCCCGTGAACAAATTTATTCACCCAGGAAGAAAAAGAAAAAGAATTTCTTCCTAGCATTTCCTGGTGTCTTTCAGATATGAGGAAAGAGAGTGGGCGAATTGAGAGAATTTCCACAATGATGCACATGTTTAAGGAATTATTCCTTACATGAGCGTCTTACTTGTAATGCTTAATTTGTCGGCTTTAATGGTATTAATTCTTTTGGTACCCTTCCTTAAACACATACTGAGCTAGAACTCTTCTTCTGCCTTGCTGGACATGGAAGATCTCTAGCATCCCCTTCATTTTATTATTGAACCACAATTATGCTTCCATAAAACCAGCCAAGCAGCAGAGGCAAGACACTCGAGCCACATGGGAGCATGGCACACAGCAGAATGCAGTTCCAAATTTGGAAGCAAGGTCAGAAAATGTCACTTCTGAAGGTGAATATCAGAAGAGAAAACATTATAGATTAGTTTGTCATCTTCTCAACTGCAGAAGTAAGCCCTCTGGTTGGAGTCTAATTTGTGTGTTGCCCACAAAGCTATTTTGTTTCCAGATTTTTACATTGGAAATGCACAGCGCCTCACAAATTCAGTCAAGGGCCCTGGACCTTTTCCCTGGCCCTGTCAAAGCTATTGGGGTCTTTTGTTATTTTTTTTTTCAGAAAAAGAATGTTATAATTTTCTCAATCACATTTTTAAAGGGATTATCACCTTATTGTTTAGGGATGGTAGTGATTTACCTAAATTCTGGAAAAACATTAGGAGACTAATTTATCGGAGGGTCAGCGCTGACCAAAGACTGTCCTCCTGTCCTCTTTGAGAACTGTTCCTAGAAATGGATTGGGTAGCACAGGTTGTCACCCCTTGGTGGTAGTTCCTGTGAGCATCACCCAGTGCCTTTTAAATGTAATTTAGATTCCTATGTGACTTTTCCTCTAGAGGAAATAATGACCTGATTACACTCAAAGGCCACTCTGAGCCTTTGGGAGTTATATTTATCACCATGAATTAATACTTTGGTGTTTTGAATCAGTCTTATAGGTATTTGGCTCATGTCAGTATCTGGAAGCCAGTCACCCTCAGTTAATAGAAAAAACCCAAAACACAATACATTGCAGAGCTGGACCTAGCAGAGGCTGCAGTGGACCTTTTCAAGATGCAGCCACGCAGGGCCAGTCTAGGGCAGTCAGCATCCCTGCTGACCTTGCTCACCTGCAACCCTGCAGCGAGGACCTAGAAGATCAGGGAAATCTAGCCTCCCTTTCTTCCAGCCTCCATCTACAGAGACATATATTACCACACTCCCGTGAGGCTAGGCAGTGTTCTGATTTTTCATAAATTGGCAGAGGGTGGGAAGAAAGTAATTCAATTGACTAAGGAATTAGTGAGAATAACAGCTGAGATCCTGTGAGGTTTCCTAATCTCAGCTCCAATTATGACATCACCGGCACAGCGTCGGAGAAGACGCTCGATTTGTGCTGCATTTTCTTGGCCTGGATCTAATTTTACTAAAAACTGAAGGTGAGATTTTATTTCTTACATCTCAAATTCTTGGCAAATATCCAGGGAAGTACAGGATCAAAAAGTAGTGTTTGTTTAAAGTCTGTCTTGTTCAGTGGGGTAATAATAAGGCTGACAGCTGAGGAAATGTGTCTGAGAACTACAGAAAGGTGAATGCATATAATCAAAATGTGGCTAATATTTAAACTTGCCCTCATCTCCACCCGTGCCGTTGGTTCCTTAACATCTTGGATCTTGATGTGGTTATAAAAACTCATCCTAGGAGAAATAAACTCCTCCCAAAGTCGTTAGGGCCCAGATAATAAAAAGTTTTAATTAGACATATCCTGTTTGTTCTCATAAAATCTAAAGAAAATATTGACTATTTTTGCCTTTCCTGTTTAGTTCATGGAGAAATTGTGTTCAAGAAAATCCATATGCCTTTTGAGAACCAGTTTGAGATGGGGACTACTTTTCCTGGCTTTATAAAAAAAAAAGTGTCAACCCAAACACAGCCGTGGCTGACAGCGGCTGCCCTCTGCTTTACCTGTGGGAAGTGGCGCAAACCCTAGGAGCCTGCGCACAGAGTGCCCCCAGGCATTCTTAAACCTGCAGTCTTAGAAGCCACTAACAAGGTGATTTCTTCTTGCTGACACTTTGCCAGGAACATAAAGAAGATGGGCTACCTCTTAAACTCCTGGCTACCTCTGCTCCCCCTGCAGTCACAAGTTTTTTGTTTATCTTTTCTTTTGGAACCCTGGGAAAAGTATATCAAAGTGACTGGATTTGCCAAAATTTGTGCACTTAGCAGCTGGCGCTGTGACAAATGCCTGCAGAGAAGAGAAAAGATTCCTGTGTTTCTGAGTGTTATTTTCTCCCTTGAGAGGTTTCCAGAGACTTGAAAGGAGGGCCGTGGCGAGGAACTGATTAAATTTGCTCGTATGAAAATTGAAAGTCGGTGTGAACAACCCGCTCTCTCTGCCTCTGCTCCCGGCCCAGCAGCCCAGGTAACCAGGGCTCCTTATCACAGAGACGAGGGCTGGATGCCAGCGCAGCCCCCGTCCCCTAATACCTGGCAAGCGGAGGGCTGTTCCCTGTGGTCTCCATTGTTTAGTCTGGTTGAATTTTAAAACATGCTTCAGAAAGAGAGTGGTCCAGATTTCCTTGAGGAGTTCTCTTCATAGATGAAAACTTGTTCAGCTAATAAGTTGAAGATTTCTTTTGCTTCAGCTCATCCTATTATTTTGAGACAGTCTTGCCTCTTCTGTGCTTTGTGGTCTTAGGAAATTATTCAGTTCTCCAGTTTCTCCACATCTGAAGAGGGGGATTGTATCATTATTAAAATACTGTTTGGAGACGACGGGAAAGAGCTGGGGCCACAGCGAGTGTTTAAACCATCCGCTCCAGGACTAGTTCCATGTGGCCTCAATATTACTTCAGAAAACTCGAGGTTTTCAGAATCTGAAGAAAGCCCTGGCGAATCTTGCGGTTGGCTTGCTCTGTTGTGGAGATGCTGTGCTCAGGACCGCGAGGAGAATCTGGGCGCTGAGCCTGGTGGGACCTTCTGACATGAAGCCTTGACCGAACTGAGAAGGTCAGTAACATTTTTAGGGAGTGCTGACCACCACATCCGAGGCCTTTCTTTCACTGTCAGGCTCCCCATGTGTTGTTCACATCACTCCAGGGGTCTCCTGTCTGGTACCCTTACCCTCATCCCCATTAAGTGTCACCTTGGAGCTGATGCTGGGGTACCCCTCCTCCTGGCCACCTCAGGGCAGTTACCTTTAACAGTGAACATTGCCTGTAAATGAAAGGAACATTTTCCAAACTCCTGAATTCCAGGTGCCTGGGACAGAAGTGGCAATTGTGGAACATTTTTTTCCCTTTGATACTGAGGAGGGAGGGTCTTATCACAACACTTCCAGTGTCATGCCACATAAATAAAAGGATAGATGACATGTGAGAGCCTAGTGATATGCTTATTGAACTTGAACTTCACTTCCACCTCTGTTAGGCCAGTACCACTGTAGTTCCTAGTCTCTGGATAAGCAAACCAAGTCTTGGGAAGCTTAGGTAACTGGTCAAGATTCCACAGTAAGAGACAGGATTGGAATTGAACTTAAGAAATCTGCCCCTAAAATCTATGTTCCTCAATCACATTCACTTTTGGTAGTGGTGGTGGTTGTGACACTCACCGTGGCAGGGGACGTTTACTGACAGCTTATGCACCAGGCTTTGTGATAAGTCCCTCATGGGTACTACCTTATTTAATCCCATTAATCATCCCATAAGGATGGCAGATTTAAAGTATCCTCTTTTTAAATACAAAGAAAATCAGGCACAGAGAGGGAAAGGTTGTCTCATTCAAGGGCGTGTTCATGGTTACCCAGCTAGTAAGCTGCAGAGTTGTGGATTCAAACCCAAGCAAGCTGACTCTGCAGTCTGCTCTTCCTACATACGTGCCTTCCATGAGGACTCAGCCTTTACCTCCACAGAGACAGAAGTGGCCCTGCCACGTGGCCATGATGATGTGCAGGCCTTCAGCTGTTGCTCTAGAAACGGGTCCACTTATAACTTACTCTACTTGCTGAGGATGGAGTTGGCACCCAAAGGAGGCAGCAAGATGACAGAGTGGGCCCAGTACCATGTGGTCCATCATCTCTGTGCTGTCTTATGTGAGTATAGCTATTCCAAGTGGAAGCAAATTTATCTCACTTTAGTTTCTTGTCACCCACTACACATGTAAAACATGATCAGAACGCCAACCAAACGCTGTCTTTCAAAAGGCCTCCCAAATTGACACCACATGGACAACGCTAGGAAGAAAGAGTTTAGATTCTAACCTGAAAGTCAGCTGGGATAGAGATGCCAGGTGACTATATCCCAAAGGGCTGAGAAGCCACCTGGAAGAACCACTGGCCTGAGGGAAGAAGGAACCAGGCAAGATGCTCCTCAGTAACAAAGCTTGGCCGTTAGTAAGGAAGCTGGGATGAGAATCTGAGTGTAGCCTGGAGTATTTAAGGGGCTGTGGGTAAAATTTTAAAGGGTTCTTCTATGCCTAGCTCTGTGGCACTGGAGCATAAGCAACACTGCTTGCTGACTTGCTCTTAGAGATGCAAAAGGCCTTCCCCTGCACTTCTCCCTTCCCCAGGCCTTCAGCCTTCCTGAGGCCCTTGTGTTCCCTGGTCAGAGTAGTTCAAGGATGACCATACAACCCAACTGGAACCAGTCCCTGGTCTTTTACAAAAGCCATTGGTAGGAAGGAAGGCTTATTTCCTCGGGGATTTAAATCTGGGAGGATATAACCTGTTGGTGCTGCTTGTGGCCATGTTTTCATCACAAGAGCCCTGTAAATGAAACCATCATGGAGGACTGCAGATTCGAGAGACAGAGACATCATCTGAGCCTTTGGATTAATGTCGCTTCCTGCGTAAACCAGTCTGATTTGGGTTTTCCGACTTTTAGCACCCAAATTTTCCACAGTGGGGTTGATGGTGATGGACTGGGTCATTTTTTAGTTAGATTTGATGGGGCAGACCTCTCTGAGCATCTGGGCATCTATAGACCAATGTGCTGATAGTGCACACCATTTCCCAGGGCAAGATTAAGGGTGATTTTTTGTTAGAAACAATTGTTTCTTTGTTAATAGCAAAATATTGACTATACAATTTCAACTTTTCCTAGAATTGTGAGGCAGTCCACTGACCACACTGCTTCTTTGTCTCAGCTCCTCGGTATTGGAGATGGAACATTTCCTCCTCTCAACTCATGGGGAGGATGGCGAGGGAGCTCACAGCTGGGCTTTTGCACACACGTGCACCTCATTTGTCTTCCTTTAATAAGGTGAGGTTTAGTCTTCTTTCCTGTCACTTGGTTTAGCATCTTTTCTAACCCAACAGATTTCCAAAATCTCAAATCTTGTGAGGTCAATTGCAGAGTTATTTATCAAATAAAATCATGAATTTATTATGATATCCTCAAACTGGGAGCTGATGGTGACTAACAGCTTCCGGAGGCCAGGTGGTCCTCTTGAAACAGACCGGAGTGAGGAGAATCCAAGTGTATGACCAGATTTGTTTTCCTGGCATGTGTGTCTTCTGCTTGAACACACCCACACGATTCACAGGAGAGGTAAAATGGGAGGCTTTATTTGAATAAAAGCCCAAAGGTAGGCTAAAGGCTCCACTTAAACCCAAGGTCATCTCTGTCCTCTATCTGGGTAGGAATTAGGAATTGTGCATGGGGTGGGGGGAGACTAGGGGGAGGCATGGGGCCCTTAAAATGATTAAATTTACTAGCTCCTCTGAATCAGCTTCCTGTACTTCATCTTGGGGAAAAAAAATTCAAAACAAGTGACAAAAAAGTACTTCTGGGCTTTTTGAATACCCTCAGGGGGGAAGGCTTCTAACCTTTCAGAAATTCTTTCAAATTGAAGCTTAAAGAGAATGTGTATGAGCTCTTGTGTGCTTTCCACACAAATTCTGCTTTTACTGTTAGTTGCATGGGGACTTAATTCTCCTGAAAATGCCTCTTCGCATTTACCATGGATCACGAGAATAATGCTAGCAGTCAAAACCCAACTGTCTGCTGTGCAGTATAGAGTCTCATGTTAACTGGATTACTGGAGCACTGGATTGTATGCTTAAAAGTTTGCTTAGAGGACAAATCTTAAGTTGTGTTCTTATGCCAAAAATATGTGTAAATAATAGGGTGAGAGGGAAGTTTGGAGGTGGTGTTCATTTCCTGGGTGTCTACATATCTCCAAAATCATCAAGCTGTATACATTAATTATGTACAGGTTTTGTATGTCAAAAAGAAAAACCAGACTGGCCCATCTTACCCAAAATGGAATTCTTCATTTCTTTTTCAATTCTAATAATAAGGAGAGTTATGGTTGCTCCAAAGATGCTGATCAATGTGTACTTCTAGCAGCAGAAATTAGAGGGATGGGATGTGTTTCTCTAGACAGATACATGTGTATCTCTTCCCTTGTGTTCTACTTACATGGGCCATGCATGCATTACTCTGTGGTCATTGTCTGTTAAATAATGTACTATTAATATTTTGCTTCCAAGATTTTGGTAACTTCATAACATATCCTATTATTTCTTAAAATCTTTAAAAAATTGAAGTATAGTTGATTTATAATGTTGTGTTAGTTTCTGATGTACAGCCTAGTGATTCAGTTATACATACATGTATATATATTCTTTGTCATATTCTTTTTCATTATAGGTTATTACAAGATATTTAATACAGTTCCCTGTGACAAATGAACTTAATTACAAAAGAGAAACAGACTCACAAACATTGAAAATAAACTTATGGTTACCAAAAAGGAAAGGGGATGGAGGAGGGATAAATTAGGAGTTTGGGATTAGCAGATATACACTACTATATATAAAATAGATAAACAACAAGGTCCTACTGTATAGCACAGTGAACTATATGCAATACCCTACTATTTTTAATTATGAATTTTTAGGCATATCTTAAGACATAAAATCTTAAGAGATAAGAGTACAGAGACTAGTGTGATGAACTGCCATATACCTATCACTGAGATTTAACACATATTTGCTTCATTTTTCAAAGTATTTGAAAGTCAATCACAGACCTATACCATTCCATTCCTAATAGTTTCTTCTATGTGCATCTCTAAAAGAATTTTTCTATAACAACACTAGTGTCACCACACCTATAAAAATTAATAATTTTTATTAGTAAACATAAGTAGTAAAGTTTTTTCTTAACTTTATGTAACAGAGAATGTATTTTACGTGTTAAGTTTTTAAGTTTATACTCAGAATCTTCTTGAAATTTATATCATTATCAACAGACAATAGTTTTGTTTTTTATATTTGGAAAAACCTTGACAGAACATTATGGAATGAAACATTTCTAGTGTTCCATCCTAGAGGTTTTATTGAAAAGCTCTCAGAATAAATCTACATCATTTTTCTCTCACATTCTTTAACATAATGTTTTCTTGTTCAAAATACATGTGCTCGTATCACCGTGAATAATCATTTATTCCTTTATGATTTTTTTGGTAGGACTTGATGGCTTACTGTGAGAACAGCTGAATCTCCTCTCAAGTCCTATTCCTGGTGTACATGAGAACAGATGACATATTAAACTGTTTCCATTCTATGGGGTTTAAGTCACTAATATGTTGGATGGTCAGGTGTAAGAATTACCACATTAGACTTTCAAAGGTCTCTCTAAGGACCTTGTTAGAAACCATGTATTTTCACAATGTCCGTGTGTGCTTTATAAGAACAGCTACTAAAAGGTGACCAATACAAAAGGTCATCTTGGACACTGGGAAAGAGCTCTAGAATCCCAATAAAAGGCATATGTTGAGTTCCAGCTTGCATCTTACCTGCTGTGTGAACTTGGATCAGCCAACTGACTTCCCTGAGCCTCAGTTACCTAATTTGTTAAATGGAACAAGTCACAAAGTTATGGGGATTAAATGATATAAAAAAATTTTGTTTTTGAAAAACAATACTCTATTGATGTAAAGTGATAGGGGCTGAGCTATGGACAGACTTCCAGCTTCCAGAACCATGAGAACATAGATCTCTGTTAAGACACAAAGCCTATGGTCTCTTATCATGGTCACCCAAGCTGCCTGACATAGAGTGAAAGAAAATAATGTGTCCTATGGGTGGTGATCTCCTCTCTATTTCAGCTAAAAGATCAGGAAAATGGGTGTACTTAGTAGCAGAAGGAAAGTAGGTGAACCATAATGTAGAGGAAGAACCTTGGCCTAGAATGACAGTCGAAACTTCTAATCTTGCCTCGGGCCTTGCCTGTCTGAGAGATGTTGGGCAAGTAATAAAAGATGAAAGCTTTTGGGATCTTAGTTTCCTAATTTCTAAAATGAAGACATTTTAACAACATATCTTTCAAGGTCTTTCTCCCTCTTAGAAGTTTGTTCAAGTTCCATGATCTTTTCTGCCTTCATCTGATGATACAGTGGGACACTTGAGAGCTGTCTGGGAGAATTATGGAGGCATGCACCGTGCAAGTGAGACTGAACCTCACCTGTCTTGAATAATACATGCTGTTTACCTGCGAGTAAACACGCTAGTTTCTCTCTGGCATTCTCTCTAGTCACCAAGTTTTCTGGTACCTGGTCTTTGCTTTAAATAGTTTGTAGATAGAAATCATAGATTTTTTTTCTTTTTTGAAAAACTGAAGTATATTTGATTTACAATGTTGTGTTAGTTTCTGGTATACAGCATAGTGATTCAGTTATGCATATATATATATACACGCTCTTTTTCATTATGGGTTATTACAAAATACTGTATATAGTTCCCTGTGCTATATAGTAGGACTTTGTTGTTTGTCTTTTTTATATATAGTAGTTTTTATCTGCTAATCCCAAGCTCCTAGTGTATTCTCCTTTCCCCTTTGGTAACCATAAATTTGTTTTCTATGTCTATGAATCTGTTTCTGTTTTGTAAAAAACTTAATTTGTTTCACTTTTTTAGATTTTGTATTTAAGTGATATCATATGATACTTGCCTTTCTCTGTCAGATTTATCTCACTTAGGATGACAATCTCCAGGTCCATCCATGTTGCTGTAAATGACATTATTTCAATCTTTTTTGTGACTGAGTAGTATTCTATCATGTATATATACCACAACTTCTTTATCCAATCATCTGTTGATGGACATTTAGGTTGCCTCCATGTCTTGGCTATTGTAAATAGTGCTGCTATGAACATTGTGGTGCATGTATCTTTTCGAATTAGAGTTCCCTCCAGATATATGCCCAGGAGTGGGATGGCTTGATCATATGTTAAGTCTGGTTTTAGTTTTTAAGGAGTCTCCTTACTGTTTTCCATAATGGCTGCACTAATTACATTCCTAGCAACAGTGTAGGAGGGTTCCCTTTTCTCCACAGCCTCTCCAGCATTTATCCTTTGTGGGCTTTTAAATGATAGTCATTCTGACCAGTGTGAGGTGATATACCTCATTGTAGCTTTCATTTGCAAGAAATGATACATTTTTTAATTCAATAGACAGAAGCTGTGGTGGGGTTACTAATCCAGGTAAATGTACGTTAAACCTTACTTTATACCTTGAGAAAATGTTTTGCTTGTTTTGAGCCTGGCCTTGTAACAGTGATTTTTAAACACACACACACACACACACACACACACACACACACACACACACACACACACACACACACACACAGACATTAAATGGTGGCCCCTCTAAAGCTCTATCACCTGGAACCTGTGAATATGACCTTAGTTAGGACCATGATATTTGCTGTAATTCATGAAGGATCTTGTGATCATCCTGAATTTCCCAGTTGGGCCTTGAATCCAATGACAAGTGTCTTATAACAGGCAGAAGAGGAGAAGCCACAGAAGAGCAGAAGGCCAGTGGAGACAGAGGCAGAGATTTCAGTGATGCAGCCACAAGCCAAGGAAGGGATGCCTGGACCCACCAGAAGCTGGAAGAGGCGAGAAGGATTCTCCCCGATGCCTTCAGAGGGAGCAGGGCCCTGCTAACACCGATTTCAGACTTCTGGCCTCCAGAACTGTGAGAGAATAAATTTCTGTTGTTTTAAGCCTCCTAGCTAACTCGTGGTGAGTTGTTGTGGCAACCCGAGGAAACTAATACACATACTCTCTTATTGTCTATACTTTCATTTTATACCATTTCCCAATAGATCCATTAACTAGATTGAAACAATTTTGCATCTTACGGAAGACAGGTGTGTTTCTGGAGTTAAGCTGTGGATGATTCTGACGCTGAAGGGCGAATACTTATCAGCACACCAATACGCTTCTGGTTGAATATTGAGGGGGATCTTCCTGGTGATTAGTGTTGGCTCAGTTCTGAAAGATGGAAGGACAGTGGTAATGTTGAGTAAGATGAGGTTTTTAGTGTGAACAGAATTTTTCAGCCTCGGTCCCAGTGACATTTGGGGCCTGGTAATTCTTTATTGTCGGGGGCTGTTCCACCCATTGTAGGGTGTTTAATGGCATCTCTGGACTCCACGCACAAGATGCCAGTAGTCCTGCCTGCCAATTCCCCAGTTATGACAACTGAAATTGTCTCCACACATTGTCAAATGTTCCCTGGGGACAGAATCTCCATGCCTCCCGCATTAAGAACTGCTGCTTTAAAAGATGACAGATGTATAGGCTCTGGGATAAGGACAAGAATGTGCCTATGAAAAATATTCAACAGTACCACAAAAATGGCAGAGAATTTTTGAAGCAGAACCATTTTCTTAACAATCATAAATGATTCTGTAACTTAAAAGAGGATGTACATGAGAAAACGTTTGCCATTGCTATGATTATCACCCTGACAGTTTTTAATGTGAAAGAGAATCATCCTGTGACAGAAGAGAGATTTTTTCTCAGAGTGGAAAATGATCTATGTGTCTGTTTATATACATATATATAACACACACACACACACACGTATACATATATACACATATACGTATGAGTGTATGTATGTGTTTTATACACATATGTAGATATGTGTGTGCACGCATGAGTACATGTGTACGGCATGTATATATGCATGCATCTGTGTAAATGCTTTGTTAATGAAGAGGCCTGAAGGGGTTTCATATTCTTCATTGTCCTGCTTGGGAATTCTGAAATTACGGAGCATAATGAGTCATTTCTAATGATGATGGAGTAAATGAAAAGCCTTTGAGAAAGCTCTTCTTTCAGAACAGGTACAGGGCGCATTAGTATAAGCAGGTTGAACAGGAACAATAGTGGTGCTAGTGTTTTCCAAAGGCCCTCATTTCTCTCACAGATCTAAGATTCATCCAACTAATATGAAAACAGAATTTTGTTCTTTTATTCTGTTCTCTGCAAAGTGCTTATTACCTATTTGGAACATTGTAATCTTCCCCACGTAGTGCTGTGAGTCACCCAGCTGAGAACCTCTCTGTCTGCTCACACACACAGTTGCCTAATGTGTCTTATAAACCACATATAATTACAGTGAATGCATCCTTCTAAGGATACACTTGTGGTGAGCCTGGGTCCTTCTAGAAGAATGTTCACATGTGGAGAAAAATGCTTCCTTTGACAATATCTAAAATCTTCTTTAAGTAGAGAAGTATCTATTTATCTCTACCTTTAAAATATGCATTTCACAGGATGCAGACAGAGGCTGAAATTTGCTAAGGGCTGTTTCCTGGCTTGGCAATTAGACCGAACTGGCTGATCTAATGGTTCACTGAGATCTTGTTAGAATGACACCCCTTCCCAGAGACAATGAGAATCATGAGATAAGCTCTGGAAACAAATCAAGGATTTTGTGAGAACACTCCTGGAGTCCCAGGGAGCAAGAAAAACTGTAGGGAGTGTCTTTTTAAAATTGATTTTTGAAATTGAGTTTCATGAATCACAGTGTTCCTCAGATTGTCTACAGATGTTACAAATATTCCAGATGGTAACTGAGAAACAGGTAAATTAGCTTAGAAATGAAGGAGAACATCAGGTCGCCAGACAGCTATGGGGTTTGCTTGGACAGGGTTATTGGGGGCAGTTTGAGAATTCTTTTTCTGCTTACAGCTCATTCTCATGTTTGGAATGACTAGCAGTCTACTGGTGGTGGGAGCAGTGCAGTCCCCTGAGGCTGTAGCCCAGTTTGGAGTCATGTCCCAGGTGCATGTCATCTGGGAAATACCTTTGTGCCTGAAATAATTAGTAAGATGCCCAGTTCTGGTTATAGAACACACTAGCAGGTTTTTTTTTTAATTGAAGTATAGTTGATTTACAATGTTGTGTTAATTTCTGGTGTACAGCATAGTGATTCAGTTATACATATGTATATATTCTTTTTCATTATAGGTTATTACAAGCTATTGAATATAGTTCCCTATACTATATGGTAAGACCTTGTTGTTTATCTATTTTATATACAGTAGTTTTTATCTGTTAATCCCAAACTCCTAATGTATCCCTCTTCCCTCTTCCCCCTTTAGTAACCATCAGCTGGTTTTCTGTGCCTGTGAGCCTTAGAGATGATCACACTAGCAGACTTTTGAAGAGAACGGCACCTGCTCTCGGCCTGCGGTCCCAGGCCACAGGGTGTGGCTGTTTCAGTGCCAGCGTGTCGACCGCTGTGTGGATGTCGCTGGCGTAGGCTGGGTTTTTCCACCGTTAACTGGACGAGAACTTGTTCCTTACATACACTTTTGCTTGTACAAGTGCTGGCTTCTGCCCACACGAGCAACTCCAAACCCCAAACTGTAAGTCTCATTTGTGGTTACTGGGATGGGACCTGATGGAAAACTTGACTATAAAGACAAAAAAAAATCATGTGAAAAAAAAAAAAGTCCTCTGGTACAGAAATCAGGAAAGGATTCAAATAATATATTTGTGTAACCAACACTTGCTTCCCTAACGTTCACAGCAGCCTGCCGGCAACATGAGCCAGGTGGTGACGACACCGCCACCACCACCACTTTTTGATCTGAATCCCCACAGCAGGGTCACTGGTCTCTCAAGACTAGTCTTTCCCTGCCAGAGTCTGAGGGTCTCCCCCTCTCTCTTTCCCACCTTGGATGCTCTCCTGAGGCTGCTCTGCCTCAGAAGTGGGTCTCTGCAGCCTCACCTCAGCTCCAGAAGTGGAGCTCCCCTTGCACCACAGTGTTATAATTTCTTCTGTCTCTAAAGCAGGAATGACTCACTCCTGCCTAGTGGATGCACTGTGTTAGGCCCCTCAAAACTCTCCTGCTGCCTCCAAGTTATATAGTAATAACAGTAGCAGTCATATTTATATCTGATATAGGAAATGACTGTTTCTCTTATAGATGAAAGTTATAATATGATACTTACAATAAGATACTGTATCTTAATATTAAAAAAACTGTTCATGGACTCATCTTTAGAGAACTTCACTCTTTTTATCAAACTAACAAAGTCTAAAGTAAAACCATATCTTTATTTTTGTTTTTTTTTTTTAATTGAAGTATATTCCATTTACAATGTTATGTTAATTTCTGGTGTAAAGCATAGTGATTCAGTTATACGTGTGTGTGTGTATATATATATATATATATATATATTTCTTTTTATATTCTGTTTCATTATAGGCTATTACAAGGTATTGAATATAGTCACCTGTGCTATACAGTAGGATCTTGTTGTTTATTTATTTTATATATAATAGTTAGTATCTGCAAATTCTGAACTCCAAATTTATCCCTCCAGATCTCCTTCCCCCTTTGGTAACCATAAATTTGTTTTCTGTGTCTGTGAATCTGTCTGTTTTGTAAATAAGTTTATTTGTCTCATTTTTTTCAGATTCCATGTGTAAGCAATATCATATGGTATTTTTCTTTCTCTCTGGCTTGCTTCACTTAGTACGATAATCTCTACATCCATCCATGTTGATGCAAATGACAGTATTCCATTCTTTTTTATGGCTTAGTAGTATTCCATTGTATATATACCATATCTTCGTTCCAGTCATCTGTTGATGAACACTTCGGTTGTTTCCATGTCTTGGCTACTGTGAATAGTGCTGCTGTGAACTCTGAGGTGCATGTATTTTTTTAAATTAGAGTTCCTTCCAGATACAGAAAGCATGTCTTTAGAATACAAACTCCACATGCTTCAACCCCCCAACCAGGAGGCTTTTCTGGAAAATCCAGAACATTTTTTTTCAGGGGGCTAGGTTTGTGTTTGTGTTTTCAGCGTCCTGGAAGCCATTGTTTAAGGGACCTTGCAACTGCTTTCTGAGAACCTGGGTCATTTTTCTATAACAGTGTCCCCACCACCTCTACTCTCAATTGATCCTGGGTCTGTCACGCCAGAATTTGCTTCCAAAGTCACTCTTCATCTAAGCTGCATATGCCACTGCTCTCCATTTTGAGAGTAAAAGCTGGCAAAGTGTTGCTTCTCTTCCTTTCTTCTTCTTTTTTTTCATAATCTGAAATGGAAATCTCATCCATGGGAGACATAGTGGGGGCACTAAGGGGCTGTAGGGCGAAGCCATGTGGATCTTGAGTGCTGGAGGCTGACTTACTGCTTTAAAAATATCCACGTTGTGCTGTAACCACCTTCCACCTGAATTTCCACTGGATCTCTGAGTCTCAGAGTGGGGAGGAATGTGTCACCTTGTGGTTGTGGGGCTAAATCTTTTATTCTCGTAAAACATTGAGCACAATCCATGTTTGACAGACAGTGTGCCATTGCACCTCACCATCATCATCACCATGAGAGAGCTGAATTGGATTTTTGTGTCAAGATGAATAAAGGGCTTTTAAAAGTGGCTGAGGTGGGAAAAGGGGGACCAAGACAGGAAGCAGCCTCTCTCCCGCCCCATCACATCTTCCCTCTGCATCTCGGTCTTCCTTGAACTGGAAGGTCTTCCTGAACTTGTCTGTCAGGGTCTATTGTAATGGTGGTAGAGCAGAGTCAATCAGAGGAGAGCAGTTTGTTATTTACGTTTGGAACTGAGGAATCCTATGAGATCCCAGAACCATGCATTGGAGCTGCTTTCATTTTTTTTTTTCCTTATTTCTAGGGATACGTGACTTTCAAAATGGAAACTTGAGGAGTTAAAAAAAAATTATCAAATCACTTTATAAAGACTTCTTTTTTCCTTTTAATTTCTTTTATCTCATGTAAGTCTTCATGGAAATTCTTAAAGCTTTAAAATATGCCTAAAATCCCAAAAAGAATTGTGTCCATTTGTCTTCTGTCTTACCCACTGCGGATCATGGCTCTGTAGGGTTGGCAGTTCTCACAGTAAACTCTTCAGTTTGGGGTCTCCACTGCTATTTTTGAATACAATTTTTAATTTTTCTCTGGTTGTGATTATAATCGAGGTAGAACTATTCAAAAGACTTAAAGTCTTAGTTGATTTTCTTAAAACAGCAGGTGAATTTTTGAGCAATAATTATAAAAATTAGTAGAAATGTGAGTGGTGGTCAGCTAATATGCATGCCCGCAGCATGGCACCTCACCTCAACCTGGTCTTACTGGGGAGTGACCCTCACAGCACTCTTAAAATTAACATTCTCATTCCTTCCATTGGATAAGTGGTTAACTGTAGGAAAAAAGGGATCAGATAGCATTTACTACTAGATACTTTGTATGTTCTGCCAGGGAAGTTTACATTTTAAATATTTGAACTTGGTAGACTAAAGAGGAGGAGAATGGGACAGAAAATGTGAAATATGCACCTTATACTTTGTACAAGTGAGGAGTCACCTTGCTGTACTAGGAACCCTGCACCCCTCCCTCTCCCCCTCAAAAACCCCAATGGCTGGAATGAATGAGGGGTCATTTTTATCTCATGCAAAGGCAGAATGGAGATAGGTAGTTTGGGACTGGCATGGTGGCTTCATGATCCATCAAGGATTTGGGCTTTGCCTTTGCCATCCTCGAGGAATGTGTCTCTTGTCCTCACGCTCCCAAGATGACATCTGAGCCCAAGCCAACTTGTGCACATATCAGGGAGAAGAAGGGAAAGGGGAAAGGACAAAAGAAACATGTCTCACTTGCATCAGTAGCCTTTAAAGAGTTTTCAAAGCCTTGTCTGGTCCCTCTGCTTGTACATCATTGTCTATAGCTTGTGCCCACCCCTTGCTATAAAGGAGGCTGGAAAACACAGTCGTTTATTTAGTTCTTTGTAACTGAGCACTTGCAACCCTGGAAAAAACTGGGTTCTGCTGGAAAAGGAGAGAATGAGTTGACTCTTGGAGAGGCGTCGGCAGCTCTACACTCTTCTTATCATACAGTGTATAAATATCCCAGTTAGAGAAACACTTTATTGACTAGAATCAACTCCTGAATCTCGACCAGGATTTTTCTATTTGTCTTCTGTCTCTCCCCACTGAGGAACATGTTTCTATGGGGTTGGGAGCTCTCACAGAGAACTCTTCAGTTTTGTACATCCACAACCTGTTCTGGAGCATTTTCCATTGTTAGAGCCATTTATATTTAAACCCATTTATACTGGTAAAACAACCCATCTAACAACCCTGAGCATTAAACACCTCCTTAAAACTACTCATATGGTTTACTCTTTAGCTTACAACGTGGTTTACACCATCCTCCCAAAGAGGCAGTCAACTGAACATAGCCACCTGTTCCCCCCAGCCTCACCCCTACCCTGACCTTTAGGTAGAAACAGCATCAGCCTCTCAACCACTGCAGGGCTTGCTTTGAAGTCACAATTTGCTAAGCTGTCCTGGTAGAAGCAGCAACAGTTAAGTCTGTCTTTTTAACTGGAATATTTGTCTGTGAATTTCTAAGTTAATGCATTTTGACACTAACCTGGTTTTTTGATCTTGATTTTCTTCATGTCCAATTTGTGTTCTTAGCACCTCAGAACTTCTTTGAACTAGTTTTCCACCTTAAATGATGCTACCTTTTCATGTAAACCCTGGGCTGTTGTCTTTACTACTCCATTGCCTGAAGAAAAAGTTACCTTAAAGTATTTTTCCTGCCACATCAGCTATAAGGTAAATCATTCCTTTATTCTTACCATTGTTAAATTATCTGCCTTTGGCAAGAGATCACAGAAAAACCACAAATGGGTCTAACCACACTGTCTACAGTCTCACTGGTCTGGCAAGAAACACTTTGTCTTCCAGACCTCTCCCCATTCATGGCGCTCTCTTCTTTAGCAAGTTCCCTCTCGTGATGTTTGCATCTTGAATATCTCCTTTCTCTCTACACCCCTAACTACATCACTAGCTCTACACCCCTTCACCCGTATCATGACATTGAAATTATCTGAAATAATGAAGTAAAAGAGAAATGATGAGCAGAGTGTGAAAATGACTTTCCAAGAAAACCCTTGGAAAAATCAGAATGTTTCTGATGTATTTTAGCCATGTACACTTTTTTTTTTTATAAAGCTCTTGTATCCATGAATTTGTGGTAGTTCTCCAAATTATATCTTTTTTTTAACCAAGTAAATTTAAAGTTCGTTAAATTGCCTCAGATTTGATGGAGGACTGAGCTCTGAAACGTGATTGTTTGAAGTGAGGCATAGATTAGCAAAATGATTTCCTTTTCTCTACGCATGGAAAAGATTATGCCACATTTAGCGAGGACCTACTGGAATTCTTGACTGCAGTTAAATCATGTTAGTATTTTCCTTCGGATAGAGGCAGAGTGGTTGAGTCTGGTGAATGATTCCATATAGGTGAAAACTTGGCGAGGAGCCTTATAACCTCAGGCTGTGAATCTGAGCTGAGCCATAATTTCCACACATCCCTCCGCATCTCTTAGAATACATATGGGGGACTAAGTTTTAAAGAGGTAGTGGAATTATTTCTATTTACTCAAGAACCGAACAGAGCTATTAGAAAGAAATCTTCAAGTCTTCTGCGGGATGAAAATAATTCTTCCACTGCTGCAAGACAGTGATGGAAGTTTTGTGAGCCAAGAGGAAGGCAGCTGAAAAGGACAAGAAAAATCATTATGAGTGTTTTTCCACTGCTTCAAGTCATTAAAATTGGCTAAAAATATTGAGAGTGATTTTTCATTGAAATGGCTCCTCCTACTATAACCTGTCAACATAATGGTTCCTTTTCTTTCTTGATTTTTAAGTGTTACACTGAAGCAAGGTAAGTTTATTCAGAATCGTGACAGTGCCGACATTTCTAGAAGCATTCATGCTCTCGGGTGTTCCTTTCTCTGGTGGTGGAACTTAGAAGAGAAGTTTTTTTTTTTTTTAAGTTCAAACAAATAAATACTTAATGAGCAATGAGCATAAGGTTTTTTTTTTTTAAGACAAATTTTTAGAGCAGTTTAAAGTTTACAATAAAATTGAGAGGGAGGTACAGAGATTGGTTTGGATATCCGCACACATGAATAGCCTCCTCATTATCAGCATCACTCACCAGTATGGTACTTTTTTTTTGCTAACAATGAGCCTACACTGACACATCATAATCATCCAAGTCCGTAGTTCACCTAAGGGTTCACTCTTGGTGTCGTATATTCAGTGGATTTAGACAAATGTGCACGATTGGTTCTTAGTAGTGGAAATAGTAAGTCAACAGGAAGGTATACTTTTTATTTGATAATTATTAGCAAATTTCTCTCCAAAAAGGCTGCCCCAATTTTGACTCCCCACTAAAGGCATCTGAGAGTGCTCAATACTCCAAGCCCTGACCAGGGCTGGATATTTTAAGTTTTAATTTGGCGGCCCTCTGAGAGGTAAGATCATCTATTATACTGGCAAATCATTAGTACAGGATTTAAACCTTAAAGTCCGGGGCAGTTTCCAGGAGCCTCATTCATGAAGTGCTATCTATATTTGAATAACGTGACCTACCTTCTTCCTTCACTTGGCCTGCCCTTCTTTCCACTGTTTAATTGCCAGGTGAAAATACCCTCCTTCTGCTCCCCTCCATGTCCCTCCAGGCTTTTGCGGAGTCCTGTTTCATAGCCCAAAGTAGAACAAACAAGGGATGAGCTTGTCATCACAGTCCCTCATTGCCAGAGGAACTTCTCTAGGCCAGTCCTGTCTCAAATTGGCAGAGACTGCAATGCTCAAATTGGAGTGTGTATAAAAGCCAGAGCATTGTGAAAAAGATTTGTGGGGTCTCCTCAGTAGGGTCTCATCCTGTAGATCTAAGATGGAGCCAGAACGTTTGTATTCAATAACACCATAGGTGATGCAGGCAGCCCCAAACCAGACTGCTATAGGAGATGACCAGCTTTTACCCAACCAGATTCAGTCTCTCTGAAGATGTCTTTATAGTCATGAGTGACAAGTAGGTCCCCGGTAATTGAGCTCCCCCAGTTACTGTGTACTCTCTGCCTTTAGGCTGTAATGAGACTTCGGGAGGGGCAGCTAAAAAGACAATACCTGATGGCAGTTAAGAAAGGATTTTATCGACGTGGTGATCACTCAGTCACCTGAAAACAACTCCACTGAAGCGCCTTGGTGTGGCCGCATCACGTGCCCTTCCAACTGCTCTCTGCACTTCATATCACCTGGACCCCTGTCACCTCAGCGGAACTGGCAAAACTGTCAGGGGCAGCACCGTAATTGTGGTATGTAATTGTGGCTTGCAAAGGGGAGGAGGGAAAAGGGGCACCCAGAAGTAGCTCTTGTTTGTCTCGGAGTTTTTCAGCTCTCTCATCAAGTTTGTAGATGTTGCTATTAATTTGTTCAGCTGGCCTGGCTCTGCTGGCTTCTGATTCCTTTTGCTGGCTTGATCTGCACTTAGCATGGTTCCCAGCTCACGCATGTAGTCAATATGTGTTTATTGAAGGTTCATACGTGCCTGCAACAAACTTCTTTGGAGAGTCTGCCTCTGGGCAGGCATTTGGGTCCTAGGGTATGAAGGCAAACAAGGTGGACCTGGTCCTTGCCCCAGGAGGGTTCACATTCTAATTGTCAAGTCCACTGCAAGCTGCAGTTCTATCAAGTGCTACAAAGAAGAACGTACAAGCTATAGTGGGAATGAGTAGTCTAACTGGGGGATCAAGCTCAGAAAAGTGTTCCTTTGGAGCATTCAAGACCAAGAAGAAATGAAGTGATGAATCTTTTTGGTCAATATTATCATCTGTTTCGGGGTACTTTAAGTCGTTCTAATGGAGCGCTTTCCAGGACTGATGGGTTTGTCTTCTAGAGTCAATGTATAATGTATAGGGCTTCTTACTATGGCTCCCTGGTTCATTCTTAAAGACAAGTAGATGTCTTTTGCCTCTTTTTGCCCAATATCCAGGCATGTGCTAAGTTTCCTGTGATCTTTCCAATATCAGAGATAATTCTAGGTCCCAGACATGGCTTCTGGCCAGAGTGGTCATGTGACCAGCTCCTGATGTGCTCCGGGAAGCACAATGACTACTCTCTGGAATGATGATCAGACTTCTCTGAGCAGTGTGCTTTATAGACAGATGACCCCATGGATGGATGGCTGGTGGACAGCTTGAATATCCTTATGCAGTTGATTTTTGGATATCTCTTCATCACCATATATAGGGACATCTGCCATTGGGATTCTGTGAAATAAATTAACTTATTATGATTCGATCAGTCTGCACAGGTGACCTGGATACTCTGGTTTTCTTTTCTCCTACTATGCAAATGAGTAGTTTCTAAACCTATTAAAGTAATCAAAAAAAGTATGTGCTGTAGAGACAGTGACATAATTAAGAATGCTCTCTGATCCTCTGGGAGAAAGCTTTTAATGTACTTATCACTGGTACCATTGTAAGCACGTGAGTCTGGAAGTGGTTCTGGAGTTGCTAAGTGAAACCTCTCCGAGCTAATTTCATAGAGAATCTGAAACTCCAGCAGTACTCAAATTTGAGAATGCATAAACATTAGAGTGTTTGTAAGGGATTGATGCCCTCTGGCATCGTAAGATGAAAATATTAAGAAGCAATGGTTTATGCTTATCAAAATCTGGTGATACCTGTTTGCTTTTCTGGGGAATGGCCTCAGACTGCCTTAGAATTCCTGAAGTGATTCAGTGATTGTTCAGGTCAACTCGACATAACTGATTAAAGACCTAAACTGTTCCAGGGACACTGTGCTGGATGCTGGGAGGTGATAAGAATGAATAAAGTAAGGTTTCCACCCTCAATATTTCATTAACCCCAGGGAATTTGTGGTATAGAAATCACAGTGCAGTTGACCAATATCAAGATAGTTTACTGTAATACCCCTTGTGACATAGGACAAGGTGGAGTAGGTGTGGCTAGTGACAAGGGGGTGAATAACACAGTAACGCCAGCCTTGATGGAGTGACCAGAGAGCATCTCATTTTACATCTTTCCTAAAATTTTCACATCTAATATAACAGAGAAGTTCCAAACTAAATGAAGTCTCTCTGGAAATTATTTTATTGGTCTACCATTCACTTTTTAACATTTAGTGCAGTTGTTGCCTCTCCTGTGTGGCCACCCTGCCTGCCCTCTCACTTTGGTTCACACTGTGCCCTCTATCTTCCCACGGCTGAGACGGCTCAAAGCAAAGAATACTGCCTTCTGAGAATCAGAACTTTTGAGTATTCGAAAACAACTAAAAACTCAATCAACTAAAAAAAAAAAAATTCTCTGCATAGCCCATTTGGATCCAGTCAGCTATTACACTCATTCCCTTAAAAACAGGAATGTACTTTTTGCACCAGGGAAAGGTGGGTGGGGGAGAGGAGTAGGAAGCAGACATCTGGGTCTTAAATAGGCTGTCCTGGCAGGAGTTTTACCACTGGAGGTGGCTGACACCTAGTCGGTCTGCGCTGAAGCCCCATGCTGAAGTGGAATTAGGGTGACTTCTTGCAGGGAAGGAGACAGAGAAGCCTGAACTTGTACTCCTACAACTGTCCAAACCATTGCTCTGGCTGAACCGTAGCTCTTGACCAACTTATCCCAGGAGGCTGTCGACGGTACTCCTGCAGATGCCCAAACACAGCCATGTCTGGAAGGGAGGAAGGCAGGAGGGGAGATTGAGCTCCTCCTCTGAGGAGTTGAATGGAGTTTGGATGTTGGGATGGAGAAAGATGGAAAGTTGTTCCAAGTGCTTTTTTGGTGCACTTGGAGAGTTAATAAATGGTTCTGTGATTTGAGCTGAGCCTGCCTGGGAATTCAAATTCCTACTCCCTACACTACACAGCCGGCTAGAATTTGGGGGCTTCTCTGCCTAGGAACCGTCATGATCATTCAGTGTCAGGTAGTGTGGATGCTTACATTTTCTGGTTTTAATGAATGAGTATCATAATTTCTCAAGATTACTTTTCCTGTTTTAGAATCTGCATTTCATAAAGGGAGTTTGATGTAATGTAAAGGGTGTGGGCTTTGGGGTCAAGTGGACTCCAAAGTGGGATTTGTCTTCGAATCCTGGCTAGGGCATCTGGTAGTGCTATGACTCTGGGGCAAGTTACTGAAACTCCCTGAGCCTTAGTTTCCTTGTCTATCAGGTTGTGAGGAAAATGCTCACCTTGTAGGATATAGTGATTAGCAGTGATGTATATAAGGCATTTAACATAATATCTGGCCAAGAGTAGGCACTGGATAAATTACTACATCATTCATTTCCTTGAATCTGCCAGCAGGGCTTTGGTATAATCCTCTATAGTCATGATTGGGGCTCAGCTGTCTAAACTGAGTTACGGATGTGGCAAAGAGTACCTTTCTCTTCTTTCCGTGATCCTCTGGGTGAGCCTGGGCAGAATGGATTTCAGAAATTGCTCTCTTTAAAATCTCCCAAACAGGGCTGCAGTTGGTTGCCTTAGAGGTAGAGAGTCGCTTTAAGGCTGTGGTTTTACCTGTGAAATGCCAGTCTCCAAACTGTGCCTGAGGATGGTGAAAAGACTTCCTTCTGTAACTGTGCAAGCTGGTCAGATGTCTTGGCACCAGATGAAGCAGGGTTTTATGGGAGCTCACTACTGTACATGTTTTGGCTGTAGAGATGGGAACTCTAGACCTTTTTGTTCCGTATTTTCTATTTTGTTTTTGGAAAAACAGGCAGAAAGGTTCCTGGAGTTTGACTGGCAGCAAGCACACTGCTTGTCTACTCCTGAGATGTTATTTCATGTGCGAGATGGCCCCAATTCCGGAGTAAAGGGCGCACCCAGTTGCCCACAAACTATACTTGATGCTGAACTCATGCTGGCTGCTTGATATCTTTCTTCATTTTACCACCTCGGTATGATTACAAAGGGGCCAGATGCTGCAGGGGAGGCAGAGGTGACCACAGTCTCCTCACTTCTGTACCCAGCTTCTGTGGGAGGGCACCAAGGGTCATACACCTCAAGTGTGGAAATAACTACTCTACAAAGTACTGGATGAGAAATGTCTTAGGAGATGTAACATCCAAGTGCCATGGAGATTCCAAGGAAGGCAATGCTAAATCCAGGGATGGAGAGTTGGGACATTTTTGGAGAGGAAAACTCCTTCCTTGTGGTTAGAAGATCACATGTTGGGTAGCAGTAAACCAGGTAAGAGGCAAGTAGGTCTTAAATAAAACCATACTCTGTTATTGAAAAAGAGCATTGGACTAATATGACTCTCAATCACTTTAACATACAAGAACAGAAAAGGGAACCACTAGTGAACTAGGGCTCCCCAAGACACACACTGCAGACTCTTCCAGGAGACAAAAATGGGATTTTTTTTAGTGCAGGAGATTACAGTTTATTTATTGAAGCTTAAATACATAAATCTATATAGACTGAGTGCACAGATTTCTGAAGGCCAGTATCTCTCTGGAGGGTAAGTGAATGTTTTTCTAGAGATGTTACCAGTGTTACCAGTGTCAAGGATCCATAAATCCACCATTCTGTGTTTAGTTCATAACACCTTCAATCCTAAAATAAAGCAAGCCTGGTTTTATGACATATTGATAGGGTCTTAACTGGCTTAAAAAAAAAGAAAAAACTTTTTTTTCTTTAAGAAAAAGAAGACCTACTTTTTCTTTCTCAAAACATTGGTGGCAGAAACATGGACAGACATACCAAATTAAAGGGGGACCCACATTCCCATTTTACCTGAGTTTTATTGTGGGCCTGGCGTGGCCTTTGTATTTCTCCTCAGGGCTTTGAGTACTTCTGGCAGGGCTGGAATTTTATAATTGAAAAATTTTCCGTCTGACTTTGGCCCTTCAAGTAAATACTGTATAAGCTTTTCATTTTAAATCATGCTGAGTTTGAAGGGTGTCAAAGCAGATGTGCAGTTCCTGTCTCCACCAGGAGCCTCCCCCGCAAGCAATCTCAGCTGCTTCTGGTCTTGATCTGCAGGGATGGAGATAGACAAAAAAGGGATTTTGTGACTGTGCCATTCAGTGCCTTTTCATGCTGCCCCAATTACTCACCACCCACCAGGAACATCTCCCAAAGGATCAGTGCTTAACGCGCCTATCAGCATAAACCCTGAATGGCCCCAGCTCCGTGCCTCCCTGCTTTCTCCTCTCTCCTGTGCTGTCTTTTTTCTCCTCTCTCCTGTGCTGTCTTTGTGCTCTGTCTCCTCCCTACTCCTCCCCACCATCCTCTCTGAAACCTGAGTTGTTGCTCACTTGCTGCCTGGGATGCCCTTTACCCCACACTCCACGGTGACTTTTCCAATTGTCTTCCATTCTGCAGCCCCATTAAACACCCCTTTTCTCTCTTGTATCTGCAATCTTTCCCTCCCCACTGGCTTATCTTTTCCTTCTGCTCATAAACATCTTGTTTTTTTCATGTCTTAACAAACACAAAGATTAAAAGCAAAGAAACAGTGACAATGAAAAACTTTCCTTGACACGTAATGGTCATTTCTGATTTCTTTGATGTCTAGACTTCTGATGAGACGAGGCTATATTTCTAAGCTGTTACTTATTCCACTAAATGTTGCTTTCCTCTCTGAGCAATTCAGACAAACTGCTCTCCCAAAGGTTACCCGAGGCTTCCTGAGATCAGATGCATTGCAGTTTCTCCACTCCCATGTGAGTTGACTTTATACAAACCCTGACATTGTCGGCCACCTCTTCCAGCCCCCTTGTCCTCCGTCCTTTAGATCTTCTCCACTGCTGGCTCCTCGTCTCCCATCTGTTCCTCAGAGGCACGTTTCTCAGGGTTCTGTGCTGATCTCCTGTTTGTCAGGCTATGTTTTCTCCCGACTCATCTCATTTAGGTCCAAATCTTTGGCTATCGTGTCGACAAAGATGACTCCTAAATCTAGCTTTCTAACCCCAATTTCTCTCCTAATTACAAAGTCTCTCCTGAGACTGTTGAAAAAATCTGTTTGTGGATATGCATTCAGGCTTTTTAAACTCAACAGCACATACATCCAATTCATCTCCAGTTTATTTTCCCATCTAACCTTGCCTCTCCCCACGCAGCCCTCATTTGGTAGTAATGTCCATCTCAAAGCCAGGCAGGCTGGGCCCCTTTGACCTGGTTGACATGTTCTCCACCTTCACTCTCGTCATCTGGTCAATCCAAAGTACCCGCAGTCTAGTGGTGGCGGGGTGAGAGAGTTCTGTGCCACTAAAGGGGGCTGGGGTCTGAGGAATATATTTTGTACATTAGATTGTACATTTTCCCAGAGAAATGTGCAATGAGCAGAGATTGCGGGCACCACGATCCACAGAGGGGCCGTGGGAAAGGGACTCAGGTCAGGTTTGGGAGGTGCCTGGGAGACAGTGATTCTCTGATGCCCTCACACGGACTCTTCTAGAACAGTCTCAGAAAGGCTTCATCCTTTCTTATCGTGGTCATTCATTCACCTGCTTGTGCTTAACTTAGGATGACCTGTAATTCTATTAGAAATCTACTTAGCTCTGAGAAGTGACTTTGCATTTTCATTGGTAATTTATTTTTTTTTAATAAAAATTCTCTAGTACAAGCTACTTGCAAGCTGTGTTCAGCACAGTGTTCTTTCAGTGAATGGAGGTGATTCCCATTCTGTAATGTGTGTTCTTCAGTGTTTAATAAAACTTGTAGTAAAAGATGTTTCTAACGTCAGCAACAAAAAGTCCTCAAGTGCTAGGGAAGCTATAATTTTTCTGCCTTGTGATATATTGAAAAGCATCCAAATATCTGCAGGTTAGTGATCTTTAAGGTATGTTAGAAGGAAACGCAAAAGGTTGTAGTGATTTTGAATTCATCTGGGGACTCTTTAGCTGTTGGTGATTTAAAAAATAGACCGAAGAAACAAATGAAATGCTCGAAAGATTATTTTATCGTCACTAAACTCTTTGAACATCCTATGTACAAGTTTTCTTGTGAAATTTTAAAAGTCTGGTAAGATTTGAAATTTTACAAGGGTACAAATTTGAATTAGATTTATGATTGAAAAATTTTAACTTAAAAACACTAAAAATCTTTGTTTCTATGATTTACAAAATACAAATCGATCTATATAATAATTCCTTTTCAATTTTGTCTTAGTAGAACAAGAATGTTTTTCAAACTAAAGGAATTAAATATAGGATGTTGGGAGGTCATAGGATGAACTAAGAATGGGTTAAAATTCAAAATTTTATGACTAATTGAATCAAATCAATGACTATTCTAAATATGGATCATAATTCTATATCTCTATATTAAATTTGGATGAGAATTTTGAAATAATTATAACATGTACCATATATAAAATCTAAATGGCAAATTCTTTCTTTATAAGAACAAATTCAAGTTTTTGTGTTCATGATGGCATTTGGCTAAAAGCTTGGGCTCTGGGGCCGTACTGCTAGAATTCAAATCCTAGATCTGCTGCTCACTAGCTGTGTGGCCTTTGCAAGTTTCTGAACTTCTCAGCCTCAGTTTACTCATCTTTAAAATAGTTATCGTCTTTTGAGCATTTAAGTCTACCAGCACTATTTCAAACATTTTACATATATTATAGCAATTAATTTTCATTAATATTCCTATTTTGTTGATGAAAGACACAAAAACACAGAGAGGTTAAGTAACTTGCTTAAGGTCATGCAGCTAGTTAAGGGGGTAACCAACACCAGCCCTATCTCACTCTAGTATCCATGCTGTGCTCTTAACTGCTTAACTACTAGGCTAAACTCTCTGAACATATATCTTAGGGAATATGCCTGTTGGATTTATTATTATAATTAAATAGAAAGTCCATATAAATGGAATTGTCTCATTAAATTAGATGAGCACTTTTGTGTTCAGTAAATGTTAGCAGATGAATTATTATGATTATCATCACCATTACCATTATTTGGCTTTTCACTTGGTTGCTGAGATACATTTACCATAAATGGACTCCCAGTTTTCTTTCACATTAGCTATCATCATAAGATCCATTCAAAAGTATGCAGTTGTTTCTAAAATAAAAATTTCTTTCTGGCATTTCCAACCACAGTGTTTTGCAGTAACAGGTATTTTGAGATGTATAGTTTCTAAGCTGTGTCAGCAAAAAGCCATTCTGGTCAATTTTTTAACATTTGATATCTATCACGATTTATTTTTCTGTCTTGCAAGGTCCGAAAATTAGGAATGACCAGATCTTAAGAAGCTATGAATTCAGTTTTAAAAATTAATGTAAAGTAGTATTGATAATAAAAATGTGCATAAATGTAATAGTGTATAAAATTCTTGTGTCCACTGTAAAGACTGACACATTGAAATTTTTATGTCAATGCTGAATCCTTCTTCAGCAACAGCAGTGTGTCATTTAATACATCACGAACATGAAACTCCACAGGGGGTGAGTGTTCTGATACTTTATGTTGCCTCCTCTGCATGTCTTTTTCATGTTAGCCCCATGCTGCATAGCAGCCTCCTGTTCAACCTGTCTTAAGGGCCTCAGTTGCTTAAGTCAAGATCTCCATTCTCATAAACTTGATTTTGCCTTATAACATGCCTTACTAAGACCTTTGCTTGTGAGATTTTGGTAGACTGAGCTTCCATGTAATATGAAAAACATCTTACAAGTTTGGCTGTTTTCCTGTTTCCAAATCCACAGCTCCATTCTGAAATCTGAGTTTCTTCCTTAGAAAAGCTTTTATTTTTCTTCTTTATAGCTGGCTTTCTCTTTTCTACCATCACCACACCTGTGTCATATTATCCTGTAAATGCATATTGAGTGCAAATGTATTTTTCTCTTTGAGGGATATAAAGTAACATGTATTCAGAAATATGAATCCATTTCTACAGAGTATATGCAATCAATCATTTCATGAATGAATGAAACTTTGGTACTATTCTGGTACTTTCAAATAGCTTCTTAATAATTTTAGATATTGATAAATTAGTATGCCTTTAACTTGTATGTATATGGCTCCCTTATGTAACAAGGATGTGTTTTAGAATAGTTTTTCCCCAAAAGATTTTAAATGCAATTAGAGAATGAAGTAGGTATGGGTGGATAAATAAATAGCTTAGAATAGTTGGCTACTATGAATAAAAGTCAGAAGTGAATTCTATAACTGATAAATATGTTTCCTAAAAGCTGTTCATTCTAGGGACTTAAGAATTTGCTTTCCAAAGATGAACCAGCTGTTTCTCACCTCCGTGAGCAACTAGGAGCATATGGTGAAACTTAATAATTTTAGTATATAGCACCTTTCACTCAGGCATCTCCAAAGAGCTAGTAGGTATTAAGCTCCTGCTAGACACCAACTCGATGGCACTTTTCAGAAAACAAGCCATGCTCTCAACCAACTAAAACTGAAGTAAGATTTTGGTGGTGATAGGTCTGCCAAGGTAGTCTTGGCAATTCTTCATTAGCTATTCTCTGGGGAGGAAGAGTGGTGGGAATGAGATAAATGCTGCACAAACAGGATCTGGAGGACTTGCTACAACATCCTGCAATGTTAGGGGCATGTATATCCCATACTCATTTCTCTGTTGGAAAACCTAAATCCTCTGTCTAAATCTGGGCTTAAAAAGTCAAGTCATAACCCCACACTCCAAATTCCACCTTAGTTTCCCATTTAAACATAATTAGAGCTTTTTTGTTTTGTTTTTTTCCTTAACTGGCTAAACGGTGCTGCTCCCCACTATTGAAACCCTCTTTCTCCCTATTCCTGTTTCCAAGCTATTGTTTAACCACAATTGCTCATTCTCCTCTTGGGAAGTCTTCACTGTGCAGTTATTCCACACTTTTTCCATCCTTCTCAGCTACCAAAGACTCAATAGTGCCCATTTCTCAAGGACTTCAGCACCTTCCTTCATTTAATAAATATTTATTGTAGGTCTACCATAATAGGGCCAGAGAAAAGACGGTAATTTTGTTTCCTGCTCTATTGAAGTGTAGATTGGCAGGGTTGATTGTTCACTCATCCATATCTGTGTTTCTCTTGGATTCAGCTGGACATAATTTTCACATACTCACCCAGCCTATGCACATGCAAGTGTTCCATGAATCATTAAAAAATGTATTTAATTTACAAATGTTGACAGGTCTTGACTGTTAATAAGAATTGCTTTGGATTTTTGAGTCTGTAACAGGGGCACACATTCGAGAATCTGCTTTTACCTTCTGAAAAGCTATATTAGGTGTCGGCAGCCTTAAGTGAGTAGGCCGTGGGGCCCAGGCCAAAGTTCACAATAGCTTGCACCTGGTCAGAGGTAAATGTATGCATGCACTAGTAGCATGAGTCAGCATTATGAATAATATGCATGCGCCAGTACATGAGTCAGCATTATGAACACTACGCATGCACCACTAGTATTATAAAAGGACAAGTGTGTACACCTGAGGCACACATGCCACCCGCCTGTACTGCAATAAAGTGCAGTTTTGCTCCATGTCGGCTCCTTGTGCCTTTTTCCAGTTGGGCAGCTCACCTCCTCGAATTCCTCTTCAGCCCCTCCTCGGCTGACATTAGGTTAATAATATGTTGCTCTGTCAGTCTTTGGACTTTTGAAGGATAGTGTTTCAGAAGAGATTGTCAATCATGTTTTCAATAACGTATAGAAATAAACTAGGTGTGTTACTACTTTATTAACTACAAAGATCTTCCAGGGTTTTGTGTGCATGTGTGTGTGTGTGTGTGTCACTGAAAGCATGTCAATAAGTGTTTACCTGCAAACATCAAGGGCTGTCAAGGAAAATCTCAGGGCTCAAGAACATGTGCAGTGCACCTGACCTAGCCTGAGCATCAGCCCTGGTCCCTGCGGGAGGGAGACTCTAATGGAGATTGGATGGATCTAGATTAGCAGGTCAGATACAAGCAAAAGTGATTCTGCCAGAGGGAGCAGCACGTCAAAGGGACAGAGGTTGTACTGCAAGGTCAGTGAAAGGTGGCTTCAGAGACCAAGGTGGATGGTTTGAGATGAGTCTGAAGAGGTGGGCAGGGGTAGGGTCATCAGGCCTTTAGAGCCACTTTAAGGATTTTGGCCTTTATCATATTGGGTCACCATTTTCCAGTCTCTACCATCTCCCACCATTACTCGTCAGGACCTCAACCTCTCTTTTGTTGATTGTTCTCAATCACTGGCCTCATGATTCCTCAGCATCTCTCACTATTCCTTCACAGCTGGTGTAGATATAGCAGATAGCACAAAAATTGTTAACGTCAGTGCTGGGTGAAGAGTACTAAGGAAGGGACCAACAAGGAAAGGCTCACAGAAAAGGTTATGTTTGCTCAGCAACATTTCTACAGGTAGACATGGGCATTAAAAATCACACCCGGATGCTGCTGTCATTCTCTGCAGAGTTAGCATTCAGAGGCTTTAACGTAGGGTGAGGGTGTGATCTGTTTGATCTCTTAGGAAGATACCTCTTAGAGGTAATTTGGAGAAAGGACAGAGCAGGGAGGGACCAGAGACAGCTTCAGTTAGGAATAGGCCTTGATAGTTTAAGTCAGACATAAGGAGGATGCAAAACTCAGGAACTAGGCTGGCAAAAAGAATGCTAGATTAAAGAGATTTTCAAAGAGAAAGATCTATAGGATTTGAGGACCAAGGAAAGCCAAGAGTGACTTACAAGAGTTCTTTCTTTTGGCTAAGAATATGAATAATGAAGGCAATATAAGAAGTGGTGATGACAGGTGGTAGGATATATTTGGTGGTGAAAAAGGATAACTGAATGGGGGTGAGGAGGAAGAAAGAATGGGGGTGATCTTTGAGATAGGTTGGGTTCAGTGTCTGTGATTAATAGGAATTTCAGACTATCTTTAATTTCCTAGCTTCCATCTCCCTCTCTAATACCTCACCAGTGACTCATGTCAGTTAATTCAAGGACTTTGGTTGGCAAAGACTTCCAGGTTCACATTTCTCATTTCAACCTCTTCTGAGCTCCAGATATGCATGTCTAGGTTCCTGGCACACATCTATGCCAGATCCGGTGCTCTCGGGGACCTCAGATTCAACATATTTAATTGGCCCTCCACGTCCCTTTCAAAGACCCCTGTCTCAGTTAAAGTGAGATAATGCTTTGAGGCATTATTTTCAATACCTCCTCTATCATGCCTACATCCAAAATCATTGCCAAGTTCAGATGATTATATTTCTAAGACTTGCTAAATCTTTTTTCCCTTCTTCCTTATTTACACTACCCTTGTCTTAGTTTGCACCTTCAATATGACTCAGCTGTCCTCTCCACCACCTGTCTTTCCTACTTCAGTTCCATCCTGCACGTGGATGCCCAACTCATTCTCTCAAAGCTCAGATCATCTAATCATGTTTTTTCTAGGCAAACAATAACAACACCAACCAACTGACCAAAAGACAACAACAAAACCACACACACACAACTTTGATAATTCTCCTTTGCCTAACAAAATGTCCAGTTTATTTTCAAAGAAGATGTGTTCTTTCATGCTTTGTTTCCAGCCTACTTTTTCCCATTTCCTTCCAGCAGGCAGTTTCCTGCACCCAGTGCTCCATTCAATGTAATCCACATGCTGTTTTTCTCCCTAATTAAACTGCTCACCTCTGTAACCTATGCAGTACCTGAAACACTGCTCGGAGCATGGTAGGCACTCAACAGATGCATTTGTATTTGGAACTGAAGTAATGATAGCTGTGTCTGAGTGAATGGAGAATTCCCATTCTTTTAGGGGATGGAGCAAAACAGCAGCAAAAAAGGTATAAGATTTACTTCCTTTTAAAGATTCATTAACATTTAAAAATAAGTTAAAAAGGTACTCTTAGAACATGTGTCCCTCATCAGAGTGAAGGAATGCTTTTACCCTGGAGCTTGGGTTGAAGTAAAGTAGAGCCCTCAGGGTTCTAGACTTCTTGGTTTATAAATAGTTTTATAGATTTGTACACTTTGTTTGTAGGGGTGACATGGGAAGCTGATGGAATGTATCACTCTGGAATTTACTGTTTGTTAGTCCATTGTTGTTTTTTTTTTTAATTGAAGTACAGTCAATTATAATGTGTCAATTTCTGATGTACAGCACAATGTCCCAGTAATTTTTTCTTCTTCTCCCCTCTTCCTTCTTCTTCCTCCTCCCTCTCCCCGCCTCCTCTCCCCCTCCTCTCCCTCTCTCCCTTCTTTTTCTTCTTCTTCCTACATTATGTAGCAATTTATTCCTCTTCTTTCCTGAGGAAGTTAAAATTGTTAATTAGATTATGCCCAATATGTGCTTTGATCACTTCAGAAATGCAGTAAGTATAATTAAATTTTAAATGTCCCCAAATACACAAGGTAATGATACAGATAAGTGGAGTACTAAATCCCCAAGCCTCATTTTAGGACATTTAGCTTCAACATTTCCCCATACTAAACCTTTTAGGAGTTCTGTTATAAACAGTGGAATGGCGTGCTTTATGTCTTAAACCCTTCTTTCCTCAGTGTCAGGAAAATATGTAATTATAAAAGAAAACTAGAAACAATGCCCTCAAGAAAAGCCATCAGTGTTCTAAAAACTGGAGATTCAGACGCTGATCAAGTTGACTATAAGTACTAGATTATGTAGAAAAAATGTTCTGACTAATTTTCCTAATTTCCATTGAGCAACACTTGTTTAGAATCCAGGAATATTTAGGGGTCTTCATTTCATGGCTGCAAGAGTGACCCAGAAAACAGGGTGATTTGTCTAATACCCCATGGTTACCTGGTGGCATTGGTGGGGTACCATGTGGGTGAGCAGTAATTTCTAGCTTACAGTTGGGGTGACCATTTCTACATTTCCCGGAATGTGGAGGAAGCTCATCAAAGGTCACGATGTGTATAATAATGCTGCATGATTGAGATTGCCCTGAATGCCACGTTTGTACTTTCTTCTCTGGGCTGATGAGCTGGTGATGGGGGCAAGGATGGTAACAACGGCCATCAGAGCTCACTCTCTCCCTGAACTTTCAGAGAACCACGTTTCATACATTATATATTTCAGATTATATTTGAAAACTGAAGCTTGGCTGAATAGATAAATAGAAGTCTAGGGAGCTTCTGTCTTTTTCTGTCTGCTGAGTGTGGTCAGGTCTTCTCAGTGATCTTATGAACAATAAATAGTTTAATTTTTTTCTTTTTCTAAGAATCAGTCTGAGGTGTAGATGAACTCATGTGGCTAAAGCTTGTATATCATTGTAATAAGAGACTCTCTAGAAACTTTCTAGAAACAAGTTCTTAATGTATACTTGCTGAGGAAAGTAAATTAATCATACATGCCAGCTATTTAATATTGTAATTAGGTGTATTTATAGATGCATCATCGATGTGACACTAACACTTATTGGTAATGGATACATCATTAATGATCATTGATACTCTGAGGATCTTGCTTCGGTCTTATTAATGCTTTATTGTGGAAAGGTGGAAAGTTCATTAGACCATATGTATATGCATATGTGTATATATAATATATGTATTTTTAGGCTAAGATAAATGTTTCTACATTTTCTTTCTTAGCTGTTTTCACAACATATAATGATGCTTTTTTAGAGCTTTAGAGAGAATAAAGGATGCCGTTGGGGGAAGAAGTGCATTGTAAGGAGGGAGACAGGGTCATGTGAGGGAAAGGGGCAGAGGGACAGTGAGAAGGAGAGGTCAGTGGAGATGTATGTGAGAGACGTGAGTGTGACCTGAGGGGCGTATGAGGCCCTTACCTCACCAGTTACCTCTCATCACTTCTTCGGTATCACTACACAAAATTCAAAATTAAGTAGCAGCCAGGGTCAGACAGGACTAGCAGGAGGCTGTTTTCTTTCCATTACAGTAAGACCTTCTCTTTTCATTCAGCCCTTTATTGCTCCGTTTCATCTTTCCACTGCTTGAAGCTGTTGCTGTGTTATCTGTGGAGTAGAAACAGTATCTCTGATTTTAGAACTAGAAACCTGGTCATATACGAATGAGCACAAAGGTGGTGCTATCCATGGTTTCAAGGGCAGTTCATCTATTAGGCTAACACCCATGGACTCATCTTTCCAAAAAAGAAAAAAAAAAAAGACCAGAATAAACACATTCTCTACCATTCTGTAACTTCAGGGGTATTTTATTAAGTAGGTAAAACCCTTCAAAATTAGACTTTAAATGAATCTTATTTCATTCTGATTAATTTGAAGAAAAAGCACTGGTTTCTAAAGAACTCCTTTCTCCAATAGATTATTTGTGTGCAAAATTTAGAAGTACATATTAAGTTATTCAGGAGCATGAGTACTTGGTGGGGGATGGGCAGTGTAGCTTCTATTTTCTTATGCTGTTTAGTTTTAATGCCAAATTGTTTTATGAAAATCACATTGTCGTGAATTCACTCATGCAGAATCTATTTGGTTGTAGGCCATGTTGGTTTACATTAATATTATTTTCATTACTGAATAAATCAGGATCTTTTCAGAGGTTTAATAGTCTGTTTTAAGGAAGCTTTTTTCCCAAACATGTCTCAAAGGCTCATAGGACTATTTTTTTCATATGTGATATATTTATTTGTGTTGGTTTGCATGGATATAGCAATGATTTGCATGGGGAAATGAGGAGATTTGTTAAAGCATCCATCTCTGTTAAGCATGGTAATAAATGTTTTCTTAGATATCTTTTCCCCTTAGTTAACATAGATTCTTTTGAAAAAGTCAGTGGATGGTCATTACCTTAAATTCTGGGTACGCTAATTTCCTGCCATTTTTTTCTCCAAAATCTGTCTGACTGTTAAATTCTCTTCTTCCCAAATTATTCTTATAGAGAGAATCTTCTTGAATATATAAAGGCAAATATAAGATGTCTTTTCTTTAAAACATAAGGGTAAAGCAGCCCAAATAAAGACTCTGTAAGAATAGAAAATGAATCTTTAAAATTAATCTAGGAGCAGAAGATAGATCAAATGTTTCCAATTTATCCTGGAATTTGACATATGGCCTATTTACAATAGAAGATAATTGGGGTCAAACCCAATGGCCTTGGGGATTCTTTTGACCACCCACCTCACTGAGTGCCGACTTCCCAGTGTCAGGTAGCAGGTGCCATGGGTGGACTCATGGCTTTTAATCATTTTCTGTAAGGCTCATCAATGTTTTTTGGTTTGTTTTGCTTCTTTTCTGTTTTAACTTGCTGTATTTCTTAGCCTAAACGCTATGAGAGTTTTACACAACTATGACTGGAATAATTATTTCCTAATTTCTTCGACATACTATTTGAATTTAAATACACCTCACTGTAGAGAAGCTAATGGGAAACTTGACTTTCCCTGAAACTTCTACAAATCTTAGAGATATGCATATTCATATAGGTGTGGCTTAGAGGTATACAGTCAGGGTAGATGTATGTATGCTTTGTGTGTGTGAGGGGACAGATGTAATTATATCTCTTCTGATCTTACTGGAACTACTACCAGCTACTAAGGCAAGAAGAACTCCCATAGTGATTTGAGGCTGATAAACTTTAGCCCATTTGCTCACATGTTTTGCCCTTGAACCAGCCTCAGTGTGTACACTTCTGCTCATATGTATTTAGTATTTAGCTCTGAGAATCCTTGGCTTTGTCATTTTCTAAATAGAGGATTTTTTTTTCTGAGCTTTGGGGGAATTTATTGAGAGCAGCTTTCATATACTAAGACGATACTGAGCTTTTCCCCATCACTGGCAGGTGTCAAAGCAGGTGGCCCCTTGATTGCCACTAGTGTGAGGTGTGAAGATTTGAAGTGAATTAGTTTTGAATAAAGAATCTGAAAGAATAGATCTGATATGATCACAAAGTATCTCATGATTTTGTAAGCTAGTTGCTTTTCCTTTACATTT
The DNA here is from genome assembly GCF_048773025.1 of Camelus bactrianus. Lineage (NCBI taxonomy): Eukaryota > Metazoa > Chordata > Mammalia > Artiodactyla > Camelidae > Camelus > Camelus bactrianus. Next base: position 13,454,015 of record NC_133567.1, read on the forward strand.
CAAAGTTTATTGATTCCATGCCTAATAATGAACTCACATGCAGTATAATTTTTATTGAATGTGGATAAAGATTAAACTCAATGGGAAAATTTACCTGATGTCATCCTTTTCTCCTTGTGTACATTTTTATTCACTTAACAAGTATGAAATGAATGTCTGCAAGTGAGATGGAAAAACAGGTGGCATGCATGCTGTACTTTCTCCTCTAGAGCTCAGAGCAGACATCACTAATCAGTCATCTGCAGGCTTGCTTGGTGTAGTCTAGTCATGAATTCACAATCTTTCTCTGTGTTCTTCTCCCTAGACAGACACTGCCACTAAAGTGGAAATGGGAAATAAGACATTTGTTACTCCTACTTTGTTATTTACTCAGCTCTGTTCTAGGCATTGCAGGGAAACATGAGTGTGAGACATAATTCTTTAAAGAGCTTGTAGTCTATTTAAAGAAAAACAAAAACAAAACAATTAAGAGAGCAGCATAAGACTTTAAAATTCAATTTAAAATGAATTGTAATTAGAAAAGGGAAATAATTGAATCATCTGTCATATATTTAATCAACACAGCAATAATGTTTTATTTATTCTGATCTAGTAGTTCAAAATTTTATCTGTTCATTTCTTCAATTTATCAATAATTCACGGCCTGTGGATAGCTCTTGAAGAACAGCTCTGTGTCCTTGAACACAATTTCTTAGATGTTTTGAAGACAATTTTGCTTCCTTTGTTCCTCTGTGTTACCTTCATTTCAGGATTAACTTGGCTAAAGATCAGAAGATAGGCAGCCTAGTCAAAAGTTACAATGTGTTAATAAATTTCAAGGGCTTCCAATGTTTATGTTCAGAGATGTTTGTGAAGAGCTAATGAAAAGCTGAACTTAAAATGAAATCTCCTTAAATTGGATTAATTTGGAATTTATGATAATCTGGTCAGGGCCTGGGTAGATGGTTACCAGTCTGTTAAGTATTTGAAAGGACTTAGAAAATATTAATGCTGCAAATAAAGTTATAAGACAAAGTCCTTAATGATGTTAGAGTATTGTTTTTAACAACTTTAGAAACATCTGCTTTATTTTTTATAATTGCATGTAATCAGAGGTTTGCCTTTTGAATTCTCTTTTGATACAGTAATTATAAATGCTACTCATTAGTAAACTATGACCTTTTCTAGGCATTGTTTCTTGACCTCGTTCAAATTCCATTGTGTACTTAGAAGTAATCATAACATTTCATTAAAAAATTTATAATTCAGAAATCAGGCAAATGTATTGACTTCTCCTTATATAGTATGAGACACTATCTTGGTGCTGGTGGTTTTCTTTACCTTATTTCCTTTAAAAAAAAATTATTTCCCCAATCATACTTTAAACTCCAAAAAGAGGCATAGGATCTTAAAGGTCCTGGAAACCAGATGGCTTAAAATTAGATATCTAGATGGCATTAGGGTCCTAGCTCCACCTCCTTCAGGAGTGAGGGAGGCAGTAGAAAAACTGAGAACTTTGAAGTCCATCAGACCCAAGGCCAGGTCTTAGGTTGGCCTTGCTCTCTAGGTGTGTAAATGCAGGAACTAAATTCATTTCTTCATTTATGAAATGAGGATAATTCCTGCCATCAAGGGGCTTGTCAGTCATGATTTAGTATAATAATTTTTGTAAAGAATTTGGCATAGGACCTGTATATTAGATAATATACTTTTGGTTATAAGAAAAGTAAACCGATTCCAGCTAACTTCACATAAAATCAACTTATTATAGTTTCTCTGTCTCTGTCTCTCTGTCTCTCTCAAATCTAAAGTTATTGCTACATCTTGGGAAGAGAACATATCAAGGCAATGTTGGGGTTCTCAGCAGTAGGATTGCATGATTATTTTCTACAAGGGTTTACATTAATAAGGCTCAGGTTTAGCCAGTCTCTGGTTACATTTCTGAGGGAGAGAATCACATGAGCTCATCTAGGTCAGATATAGATCAATCAGCTTTGACTGGGAAGTGTGGAAACACTGATGACGTAGCTCCTGGGGCCCCACTCTGTGTGTAAAGTGTGCCTCCCTCAGAGGGGGAGTCAGGCAGTGAACCGTTTACTGTGTTCCACCACATAGCTCCTGATGCACCTGCTCTTGCTTGTGCATTTGTGTTCACACAAGCCCACCCTACCTTTTCCTTTTTTTCAGATATAAACTGCTATTTGGTTAGAATTAAACTGATTAATCTAACTTCCCTCTGAAATCTTCCATGGAGTCCAAGCAGAACCTAATTGCTCAAAGGCAAGGAAAATTGGGGTGCCAGCCAGAATCATAGATTAAATTTGAGTCTTAGAACTGATTTTATAGACCTTTCCATTCAGGTAGTAGTCTAGAGTCTGGCCTCTGTAGAGGTACAATAGAGATTTCTGAATTCCTTTATCTACCATTAGCCTATCAACAGCGTGGCCACCTCTGAGTCATAGAATTTCTTCTGTAATGTAGAGGAAAAGCCCAAGAGAGTTGGAGGATTTAACTGCAAGTCCACCCTTTCTGGCCACAGGTATTGCGAGGAGACAGACACGTTTAAGGGAAGCATGGAATGAAACACGAGTTGCCCTATTTCTCTCTCAGACCAAAGTTCAGAAGAAAGGAGACCATCATATCAGTTGATGGGGATTTGAGGGTAGAGTGGATTTTATCATGTTCATATCTGGGAGTCTGGGAAGAGGTGGCCCTAAGAAGTGGTTCTCAAAGTGTGGTCCCAGGATTACCAGTAATCAGTATCGCCTGGGAACTTGGTGGAAATGCAGATTATCGCGCCCCACTCTAGACCTACTGAATCTGAAACTGTGTGATGAGGCTCGGCAGTCTGTGTTTTAACAACCCCTACAGATGTTCTGATGATTGCCTAAGTCTGAGAACTACAACCCCTCTCCTCCTTCCCTGCCTGTCTCTGCTGCCTCCATTTAGGGCAGAGGAGACTGGAACCAGAGATAAGTTTGTTCCTCAAAGGCCCTTGAGATTCTGCACATATAAGATAATTGTGGTCTTCTGACTGTTTACCACTGGCATCACAGTACACAGAGGTGCCCTATGGAGGCTCCTCAGGTTTCAACTGTATTCCTTTTACATCCTGTGGGGAAGTAGCAACCATATTTTCCCCATGCAATGAGAAATACTCTAGCAAAACAAAGATCTGTGCCCCCTTACCCCCAACTTCTGAAATGGCATATGGAAGACTTGCCTTCTAATGCAGTGGAATCATTATTTGTCTCTAGGAAGAAGCATTCCTCTTTTGGGCACTAAAGTCTTCAATCAATAGAGTTTAAAATCTTGGCCATGAAGCAGTTACTTTGCAAATGAATCATTAGGTACATTCATGAGAAGCACCAGCTCCACCTACCCAGATGGCTTCCCAGATTTCTTATATTCTGACCATTAAAGAAATGGCAATATATTTGGGCTGTAGGCCTCGAGTATGTATTGCATCCCTCAAGACCGTATCCCAGAATCATCACTATAGCTGAGTCATAAGGTCAGTGTCATCTTTCTAAAAAGTCATCTACCTCTGGATGACACTGAAAATGAGACTACAAATGTCATAGGGATGAGCCTGTTACCACACTATGTAAGAAGTCAAAGCAGTGTGTAAGGGATTCAGTAAATCCATGTGCAGAAATGATGGTGGTTTATCATCCATGCAGCCTACAGCATTCTGTTATAGCAGCCTGAACACACAGGAAATAACTAAGACAGTAAATAACAAGTAGTGAACCGAGGGGTACAAGTTGGGGACACCAGGGATGACTGTGGAGGAATTCCTCAACCACAAGGCTTCTTATAAGTAAACAGGGAGTTAAGAGGGTCAGTATTATCAGGTGGGGCATTCTCTGACTTGGGGACCTAGTACCAGACATCAGCAAGAATGTAGAACTGAATTCTACTTTGAATAGCAAGAGCCTAGAAAACCAAAATTATTTGTCCAATGTTACATAAGTGACTACTGTCAGATTGAGAGCTAGTATTCCTCTCAAACTAGCCATTCATTAGGACAGATCCAGCACAGGGAAATATAGCCATTATTTTGTAATGGTTTTAAGGGGATATAATCTATAAAAATATTGAATCAGTATGCTGTACACCTGAAACTAACATAATATTATAAATCAACTATGTTTCAATTTAAAAAAAATAGGCAGCTGGTTTTCACTGATGACCAGCATGTTCACAAAAGTCATTCCAAGGAGCAACACAAAAGCAGTGACATCAGCATATAACAAAATGAAATTCTTTCTGGGATAGTTAATTACAGAAATTGTAGTCATATAATGGCTCAAACTTTAGTGATCCCAAAATCTAATTTTCATAATCCCATCAGCAGTATCACTTTACATTTCCAGTGACCAGTTTAATAGTAAGGAGTGATAGTCAGCTATAAAATTATCAAGATTTCATTGCTTTTACAAAAAGCACTAGAAAGCAGTTCCAGGCATGTTACAAAATATCATAATTAAAATGCATCTACTTATTACAATAGCAGGATAGTGATGCCATAGCCTAGTTGTTTATTTCCTTTAGTAACAGTCATTTGTAAAATTCAATAACTTCCAGACGTTAACTGTCATTAGTACAAAATGGAATACCATATATGATTAATGACAAAAGAGAAAATGGGGCATTGACTATATATTTTACTGAAAGACAAGAATTAATGTCTTCATTTGGGAATAAACAATTCAGAAATGAATCAATATTTTGCTAGCATTCAGTTGGAGTTTTGTTTTGGAGACAATTACTGAAGTTCTACTTATGAGTAAATTACAGTTATATTCAACATTGAAATGTTGGTTGAATCTGTCTCTGTTATTGAAAATATCAATATTAAAGTCAAACATCAAAATTCAAAAACCTTTTCACTTGTTTTAATATTAGTAGCTTCATTTGAACAGAGAACATGTAATCCAGCCTCGACAAACTGTGTACCAAGAAACTATGATGAATTTGCAAATTATTTTTCCCAACTATGGACAATATCCAGCATTTGATTTTTTTTTTTAAAGATCACTTGATTTTGGAATTGACTTTGGAATCAGCTTTCCTGGGTTCTTCAGGGTGGTGAAAGAATTAATGGGGCACCATACTGTTTTTCATCGTCTCCTGATGGGAGTGTCTTCCAACAACCTAATATCCTATTTTGCTTTCTCTAGGCCACCTAATTTTTATCCATGTGCTTAATTGCTCCGGCCATTGGCACCATATGTGTCAGCCCACAAGGAACAACGTCAGTATCATTTGCTGCAACATGATCCTCGCTCCAGGTGGTTTCATGGCAAGATGAACAAAGGTGAATGAGAAAGTAATTTATTTTTTAAAAACCAGAATGCCAGTTTACTAATGGACAGTTAGAATTGTAATTGTCACACAGACTAAAATATGCATCAGTAAGAGTTGGGCTGATAGGAATATTCAGGTCTGTGTGACAGTTATGATTGTTATTGTAGCTTATGAGTTTGTTAGCGTGTAGGCTGGTGTATAAGGAAAGCCAACTTTCATCCAAAGAGTGAGTAAAGGAAAAATTTTAATTTGAACATTAGTAGTATCAGGCTGATAAAACCTGGGGCCATAGCCATTTCCAAATGGGGTGAGCCTATTATAATTTTAGAATAGAGTCCTATTGTGTACCTGAAAGTTAAGAGATTGTTATTTAATCACATTATGTCAAAAATAATCCAAATTTTACATGTAGGGGACTACAGCAATAATATTTTGGCATATCTAATTATTCGTTCAAGTTTGTAGTTCCTGAAACATAGGGACGTTAAAGATTAAAATTAACACCTTGAATCTTGGAATAGAATAGTCAGCCAACATGGTGCGTAAAGCACTGACTCATCTCAAGTCATATTTGATGATACATCTCAGAATAAAGAATTTATATTTCACTTTATGTGTTGAAAGCAGATATTAGCACTTTGGCATGACAATTTTAGTGCATGCATTTTTATTTTATTATTTTAATTAGCTCACCAAATTCTTATTGACTTTATAACAAAATCCACAGTCTAAACAAATAGTATTTATTAAAATTAACCCAGTATTTACATTAACATTTTATTGTGTACCTGAAAGACCACACACAAACATAGATTAGTAATTTGAATCCATTTGTGAAAACGACTTATATATTTGACTATATCTAAATAGCCAGCATTTCATCTATGATATTGGTAATGTCTTGTTTTCCTAGGCGTTGTGCAACAGTCATAAGCGCTGAGAAGTCTGACGTTACATTTTGAACATGGATGTGACTCTTTGGGAAGGTGAGAGGGAGTATTATTGCCTTCCTGTAAAAAACACACACAGACACAGACAAATACACATAGTTTTTCTGACCATTTTTAAAGACACAGAGAAAGAGTTGATGAGGAGTAAACAAGATGGTAAAATGATTTTGAGTGATACCATGTCCTTTAAAACAAATCACTTAAGTTGCGTTAACAAGCAGGAAGTTAGTCCAGTTGACCCTTAAACAATGCGGGGGAGGTTAGAGGGGCTGACCCTCTGCATGGTGGAAAATCCGCATATAACTTTTATTGTCCCTCCTTACCTGTGATTCCACATCCGCAGATTCAACCGACCAGCAGATCCTATAGTACTATGGTATTTACTACTGAAAAAAAAATCCATGTATTAGGGGACCTGTGCAGTTTAAATCTGTGTTGTTCAGGGGTCAACTGTGTATTGAAAAAGTAGTGCAACTAACTTCAGATCATCTATCTTAATTCATCCATTTGTTCATGCCTCCACTCATCTACTAACATACCCTATCAGGGTCCGTTCAGAGATAGATGAAACTTGGTCCTTACTGTTGACAAGTGCACAGTCAAGACAGGAAAATTATTTAATCCTTTAAGCAGTGAATATTACTTTAGGTCATTGGTCTTAGCTTGTTCTTATATTATTGTGTAGTGTGATCCTTCCCCCATTCAACTTAGGTTTCTGTTCACTATAGCTCTAATTTTTTGTTTTAATGCTTTGCCTTCCTTCGCTGCATTCATCACTTCTCATTGAATTTCTCTGGATACATTTTCTGATAGGTAATTTGCCCGCTTCTTGGTTTTACTCTTTGATGTTTCTTAATTGTTCTCTTCTGGACCTCACAGCCGTCCATTGCTTGGTTACCCACCCTCTCCTAAACTTCCTGCCTCTGATGGGTCTGGCTTGTGTTTTACTGGAAGGTAAACCATGAACCAGAAGGATAGGGACCTGGGTCCAGGTAAAGATGGTGACCATGGTTGCTATAACCATCACCATAGGCTGATGTTTCCCTTAGGGGAAGGGCTTTCAGAAGTCATAGTTTTAAAAGATGAGTGGATTAGTTAGTCCCTGCCAAAAACTGTCAAAATGCAGAAAGAGAAGGAGAGGGGTTTGGAGGAGATTGAGATTACTTTGGCAGGTTTCCAGAGTGTAACTTTAGGATAAAAATGCTTATAGATTTTTTAAATTGAGTTTTACTGTATATGATGAGATGTAACCATTTCCTCAATAAAACTTAAGGCATTCCATTAGTCTCTGGGACTTTGGAGTTGGTTTTGTTTGGATGGAGCAATGTACTGAGACCAGCCTTAAAGAGAGAAAGAGTCTGGTTGTATTCAGGATGACTGCACTGTGGTGGCATCCTGGTCAACTTCGACTTACTCCCTGACGCTATTCCTGACATGATAAATCATAGTTGCTATTAATAGTTCAAAGAATGACACATTTTTTTTCTTGAAAATTGGGATCCGTCAGGGTAAATGTTGCTAAACTTCTGATCACGATGTTTAGCAGGGATTTGAAACTTCGGTGAGCATCACAATTATCTACACACTTTTAACAAGATACAGCCTCTAGATAGGGCCACAAACCAGACCCACACAATCAGCTTCTGCCAGGGGGACCTGCATGTGTGCATTTTCAGTAAGTTTCTTAAGTATTTCTGAAGTTCAGGAGGGTTTGAAACCTCAAGCTTTCATGCCTTCCCTTGTCATGACCTCAGGGGCAAGGAATTCTGACCATGTGCTCTGCTTTTGAAAGTAGGAAAAGTGGATCTGGAACTTAGAAGCCTGGATGTATAAGGGTGTTGAGGTCGTTTTGCTGAGGGTGCAATAGAAAAGGAAAGAAAAGGAAAGCCTAGGAGGAAGTGCTGAAGAGTGCATTTAGTGGAGGACCTTGGAGGAGTTTTGTTGGGGAAGAAGACAAAGACAGACTGTCAAAGATGTTGAGAGCTCTGTCTTACTTCAGGAGAGTGGAATTATTCATCAGGGCTGATGCTGCAGGATGGTGAGAATGCCACAAAGGCAGGTGGACTCTGTGATCCAGAGGTTTTCAGGGATGTTCAAGAGAGAAAATAGTGTTGGAGGTAGAAATCAGGTTGCAAAAGTTGAAGGCTAGTCCTGTCAATCCTGACTGTGCCTCATAATCACTTGTGAAGAATTAAAACCAAAGGAATTTCCGATTTCTAGCCCAGATGTGCTAAACTGGGATTTCCAGAAGAGAGGCCTGAACATTTGTTATCCAAATTTTCAGAAAGCTACACAGGGCATTTGGTGCAGAAGCTGAGCCCAGGGGCTGGGGAGGATGTGGAATGTAAGGAGGGCGGCAGGAATATAGACCACTCTCTGAAAACAGAGGCAGGGAGGAAGAAAAAGCAGATTGCAGAGAATGAGAGGTAGGTAGAGCAGGTGGAAGGAAACTTTCTGTGCTTTTGTATTTCTCTGGAAGGAAATGAACATGTTTGAAGGGAAAGAATGGTTGAGACCAAGACGTTACAGCAGCTAAGAAAGGGTAGTTGAAGTAAAGTCCTTGAGAAAATAGCATTGAAACCTGCCTTGGTGAAGGGGAAGGTAAGGTCAACAATCAGTTCTTATTTCATTGTTAAAAGGAGCTGAAGGTCACCCTGAAGAGCCAGAAAAGTAATTGGTTCTTATCTGTGACTACTGAGGGTTCACCTGTTTGAATGTTGCTTTTCAGTGTAAACCCTTCAACCCACTTCCCAGCTTTGACAATGATGGGCCAATGTCCGGCTTGAACAAGCTAGAATGGGCCTGCGGGGGTGATCCTGAAGAAGTTCAGGAAGGCCTGAGAAAGATGGCTGCACACTAGGTATGTCCATAGGTTTATGGAAATGGTAATTAGGTGGAGTTTAAGCTTCTGTAGACTTTCAGGTCTATTAACAAGTTACAAAGCTTCTGTAATTCTCCACAAAGATGGCCGTTGATTCCAAACAATGATTTTTCATCACATCCGAGTGCTGAGCAGCACTTATTTCTGCTCTCAAAGAAAGTTTCCTTTTGCTCTGAGATGCTTGCTTTTTCATTTTAGGGGAGTTCCTTTCTCCTGCCTTAAACTGCAGGAAATGTGGAGGTGAAGTGTATTCAGCACATATTGCAAGTAAATCATTAGAACTCTTGCAAACACACCTTACGGCTGTCAGCCAGCTTATCCTCAGTGCATGGTTCTTCGGCAATATGTGTTTAAGCTGGTGACAATGAATACAAAACACGGGGTCAAATTTTAACACATGTCGTGCCCAGGCAATAGCTTAGTTCACCCGGCCACTACTTACTTTTCCTTTTCTAGGTGCAGCAAACATAAACTTTCAAAGAAAATAACCTAACTATTAAATTATTTTCAATAAAATCTAGGGCAATGTGGCTGCTGCTTGTCACTATGTTTACCTATTCTTTTCCTTATTGTAGGGGGACAGTCATGCCTACCTCCCCTTTTATTGTATTGTACCCTCCGTTTGGGGATTAAGAAATGCAGGTGAGCTTATTTAAGTGAATGATTTCAGGGTTAGACCTAAGCAAGTAAATTTTGTTAGATTCTCTTTTTCATTCAGCTGTTGCACTTTTTAAGATAAAGTTAAAATCCACTGGGCCCTTGGAAAATATGTCAAAGGGACGCATAATCTACTTGTTGACTTTACAGTCTTTTTGAAGCAAGGGCCCAGGATGGAGAACTCACAGAATTTCTCCAGGGCGCTTATACTGCCTGGAATGAGGTGAGGTTTGCTCCCGGGGCCTCTTGTAGGAGGACTTTCGGTTTAAATTTTAGCAGATGTGTCTGCTCTACAGAGATGCCACATGGACCATTTGTGGTTATTTTAGATGTTACTCTTGTGAGTAAGAAATTACTGTTCCCCCAGATTTTGAAGACTTTATTGCTAAATTCTAAATAATTTTTACAAGTTCATTTATTTATTCTGCCAGCAAATGGAGTCCCTTCTGCTGTGTGTGAGGCACCGAGAGAGGTGTTGAAGTCACAGAAATGGGTAAAATGGATCCTGACTGCAAGAAAATCACAATCTGGTAGAGCAAGCTGGCTTGTAAGTGACTAATGGTTAGTACTTTAGAAATACTTTAATATTATGCATATTTGAATGAAGATCTAGTACTTTCCATGCTGGTGTAGCCATTTAAGAGTGGATTGCTAATCCCTGAGAATCAGTCAGGAAGCCTGAAATACTCTTTGAAAGGAAGTGCCTTCACCTGCGAAGCAATTGAAAGCCCCACCTCCCCCTCACCCAAACCAGAGGGCAACCTCGAGGCGCAAGAACGCCAGTCCTCCTTAAGAAGTTACCTCACCTTCCTTGGCTATCACTCCAGTTCTCTCCCTGTGGTAGGTCACTTAAGTTTAAATGGAAGAGGATTTCTGTTGTCAAAAGCTCATGGTAGGATGAGTTCCTCGGGTGAAAAACCAAGCCCCACCAGAACTGAAGGTGAAAAAGAAATAAATCAAGAGGAGAAATCTATTCAGAGATTGATTTTGTTTCCTTCAACAGCCAAAGTGGGTTTTGAAGATCAATAAGTCCTTTGCAGTGCTGCCAAAAGCCAGCAAATGTGCCAAGTCATAAACTGTCGGAGGAGTAACTACAGGAAGGCTGCCAGGTCCGAGGCGGCTGCCTGGCCGCCTGGCTGCCACTGACCTCGCGGCGGTGTGGAGCTGGAGCTGGAGCCGGAGCTGTAAATCTTCGCCTTGTCGCTGCTGCAGGGAGACTTGGCCTCGCGGGCAACATACAGAGGTGAGTACTTCAGGTCTGGGGAGCCTCTCCGACCTGGTGACTGAGTTCACACGCTCGTGTAAGAACCTAGATATGAGGAAAAGCAAATCCCGCTCTTACTTTTAATTTCATTTCCCCAGGGGGAGATGGGCCCCAACCCGTGCCATCCTTTCTAGAACTGCTGGAGCTGGTGTGATGGCTTTTCAGGGTTTTGGAGCATGTATGAGGGGTCGCGGCTAACTGGCAGAGATAATCAAATCCGTGGCAGTGACTGGAAGCTTTGCAAGTAGCTCAATATGAGCTTCTATTAAGCAAACGCCATTATTAAGATAAGCTTTCCATGGGCTTTCAAGTGGGGAGGAGAGAAACAGAAGTGGCTCCCTCCTGGAAAGAAAGTCAACCGTTTTAGTTGTCAGAATGTTCTTCCAAGAAACCAGGGTTATTTGCTGGATTTTGATAGAAATCTTAGGGAAAGTAGTGGATAACTAATGTTGAAGTAACTGAAACAAATTTTAAAATCAGTTGAGTAACTTCTGTGAACAACCACAAAGAACTATTTTGCGTGACGTGTGACTGAAGCGTCTCTGAAATGTCATTGCTAGACATGCAGTTGGTTTGCATCGCTGCTGGATTGAGGGGAAGTGGTGCAGAATGTGATTTGGGCCCAGCTGTCAGTTCTGTTAAATGAACCTTATGGACTGGCACATCAGTGAAATAGATGGAGTCTCGGATTTGCATGATAAAGGATTTGTTTCACTTGCCACATATTTTTATTTATTTACTCATTTATGCAGTACCTAATTAACTGTCTCTAAGGGCAAGGGGCTGGGTGAGTAAGTCACTATGAAAAATATCACAGTCCATAACCTTAAGGCACGTAGCATCAAGTTAGTGGAAGAGAGACCTACAGGTGCCGTTAATGAGGAAGCCGAGTGGAACAAACCTGGAAAGCTTGTTTGTGTTTAATAACTTACGTCCTGTCAGTAGAAGTTATTTACTGAAAGTGAGGTGGAAATGGTTGGCCATTTAAATAGTGCTGGAAAGATTTGGGAAGGCCAGCAGGTAGCACTGATTTGCCTTGATGAAGCTGAACCATCCTCATAAATTGCCCTGTGGCAGATAATGAGGACCAGGAACACATAAGAAAGTCCTGTGGGCTGGAGGCCACTGAGGGTGGTTGTCTCAAAACAGGACACTTCTGTCTTCTTAAGAGATAACTCAGGAAGCACAGAGTGGGAAATAATTTCCAGCCTTGCCAAAGGCACAAAAGAGGTAAAAGTCAACAAGCAAAAAGTCATTAGTAACGAGTCAACATCATGGGGATGAGGGTGAGAACACAATCTTGCAGTGCACCACTGAGGCGGTGGGGTGTAGCAGAATTGCTGGGGCTTTTTGTAACTCTGTGTTTAACCTTTAGAGGAGCTGCTGAAATGTTTCCAAAGGGACTGTCATCCCATTTTATATTTCCACCAGTAATGTATGAGGGATCCAATTTTACCTCATTCTCATCAACCCTTTTTAATTCTAGTGGTGTTTTGTTGTGCTTTCGATTTGCATTTCCCTTACAGCTACTGATGCTGAACATCTTTTCATGTTGTTGGTAGCCATTTGTATGTTTTCTTTAAAGAAATGTCTATTTGGATACTTCACCTGGGTTGTCTTTCATTACTGAGCTGTTAAGTGTTCTTTAAGTGGTCTAGAACAGTTGCATATCAGATAAGTGCTTTGCAAATATTTTCTCCCATTCTGCGGTGTTTTTTTTTTTTTTTTTTCATTTTTGTGGTTTCCTTTGAAGCACAGATTTTAAAATTTTGATTAGATCCAATTTATCTATTTTTTTCTTATCATTTGTTTTTGCTGTTGTATCTAAGAAATCCTTGTCTAACCCAAGGCCATGTAAATACTCCTATAGTATGACTTTTGAAATAGGAACTCTTGGATATGGATAGCTGAAGTGTGATACATCCAAACAGTGGAATATTAATCCTCAACATAAAGGAATAAGGTACTAATACATGCTACAAACTGGTTGAACTTGGAAAACAGTATTTTAAGGGCAAGTAGCCAGTCACAAAAGAGCAAGTGTTATACAAGTCCATTTACATGAAAGGTCCAGCACAGGCAAATCTATAGAGACAGAAAGTAGGTTAGTGGTTGCCTATGGCTGCAAGGTTGGGGATGGGAGGGTGGGGGAGGGCAAGGATTGTGGGGAAATAAGGAGTAATTGCTAATGAAGACAGATTTATTTTTGGTGAAAATATTCTAAAATTTACTGATGGTTGCATAACTTTGAGTGTATGAATGTACTAAAGGACATGAATTTTACACCTTAAAGGGGGTAAATTGTGTGGTATGTGAATTAGCTCAATCAAATGGTTATGTGTATACTTTAAAAAAAATTCTGTGAGCAAGACCTCTGCCAAGTCTTTCATATTCATTATACTGTTTAATGATTACAGCAGCCCTGTTGGGGGGGGGTTATTATTACCATTTTACAGATGAAAAAACTGAGGCTTAGGTTAAGTAACTTGTCCCAGGTCATATACCTTGTAAATAACAGATTAAGGCAGGCAATGTGTTTGTGAAGCCCAAAGCTAACCACGGACCTCTTCTAGCTAAGGAGACACTTTATTTCAGCTCAGCTGACCTCTGTGTACCCCACTTTTTCCATCCTTGGTCATACTTTTTGTATCAGTATAGGGAAAGAAAAATGGAGGCTAAAAGCTATTTAAATAACGAGAGTAGCCTTATGAATTTGTACCTACTAAAGAAGAAACAGAATGATGGATGCCAGCTATTTAAGATGACAGCTCAACTCTCCATGTGTTTTTTCTGTATAGACACATTCTTCAAGAGAATTCATGTCTATGAACATTTTTAAAAAAGACTGTTGGAGAGAATGGCTTGTTTAAAACACTGATTTGTGCTGCAATGAATTAAGGCAGGGGCATAAGGCTCTATTTTGCTCTTTTGAAACTCTTTTGCCATCTGGTTCTCAGCGTCCCCTCAACACAGTTTTCAGGCTGTGAAATTCTGTACATCTTTATGAAGCCCAAGACTTGACCTTTGAGAGGGAGAAGTCTTATTTTATTATGCTGACACCACACATCATAACTCTTATTTTGCTTGGAGATCTCATTCAATGTCATCACCAACATGTGCAACAAGAGATACGTCATGTTTATGGCTAGAATATTCCTTTTATTTCCAGTTATAGTTTTCCCATAAAATCTCTACTGAAAATAATCTCCATGCAGTCATTGAATGTTATTACTTGGAACAGAAATGCTAAAACAATTTGCTTATTTAGGGTCCTGAGTATTTCCCAACATTTTGAAACATCTCAATCCTCCACAAAATATCTTTCCAGCCAGAGCAGTAGTAATATAAGTCTGTGGCTTTTCTTGTCATGTATTTTATGGGACTGTTACCTCTCACGTGTGTTTTGTATTCCTCCCATGTGTATTGGAGTACTATGGGTAAATAATTCTATTTGGACTCTTCTAGATATTTTATAGCTATGATTGACATTCTCTCAAGAATTGTTCATTAAAAAAGTAAAATTTCCCAGTGAGATCCTTGGATGGTGAAAGGCAGGGTCTGCTCATCATACTAAAATTCAAAAAATACTTGTATACATCTTCAGAATTAGACCTTGTCTTCTCCCTATCATCTTTTTCTATATGTACAAATTCCCTCTTGAACTGGGTAAGCAGGCTGGGAGGGTGACCTTGCCCCAGGAGGCCAGGGGCAAGAGAAACAGAGGGTCCCTGGAGAACCCTGAAGGTCAAGCCCTGGGAACAAAATTCAAAGGGTTGATGGGGGTGAGGGGGTGGGGGAGGGAAGGTTGCAAGGGAGGAAGCTGAAAAAAAAGGTCAGAGAGGAAGAGCCTGGCAGAACTAGCAGGATAGGGGCAGAGGAAGCAGTGATTTGGGTGATTTCCATAAATGCAGGTACTTGTGATCTGATGCAGTGAAATGACCGTGGCTTTGGAGTTGGATCTGAGTTCAAATCTTGCTTAATAAACTAGCTCCAAGAAGTGATCTTCCCCCTCTGCACCTGAGCCTATCTATTTGATGAGCATCTTCATCATCACATCAACACCATTACAACAACTGTCACTTTCCAAATACGTGTTATATGCTAGTTATATGCTACGTAGAAAATTGTGTTTAACCACCCATACAATCCAATGAGGCTTTTATTATTATTATTATTATTATCCTCACTTTGTAGATGGGGGAAATCTAAGCTCAGAGAAGTTTTAATTTGCTCAAGTTCCTTTCCAACGGCTGGAAAGTAATAGAACCAGGATTTTAATCCAAGTCTGTTGGACTCTATAGTCCGCTGGACCACTGGCTCAGAATGACCCAGAGCACATATTACCAGAGGCTCCTAGACTCTCCCATGGACCTTCTGTGCTTGCATGTCTGGGGTGGGTCCCAGAAGCGTGCATTTGAACTTGCCTCTCAGGTGACTCTTATGCTCTACATAAAAGTACTTGCTCCTCAAGGTGGGGTCTGAGGTCTGGGGCCAGCAGCCTCAGCACCCCCTGGGAGCTTGTTAAAAATGTAAATTCCCAGCCCCTACCTTGGTCCTGCTGAATTAGAACCTGCATTAGAGCTAACCAGGTCCCCAGGTGATTCATGTGCCTGTAAGTTTCAGGGAGGCCTGTTCTACAGGGCTGTTGTGAGGATGAGAGATAGTAAATGTAAAGTATCTACCATACCAAAAGTACCCTTTGTTACCATTCCCTTTTTGATCAAGTAGAAGACGGTGTTCTGGGAGGGCCCCCAAGCATAGGGTTAAGGGTAAACACCTGTTCTGCTCTCCCCTTCCTCTGGGATCTATGCCCAGTGCTGTTTTGGGATTTCCCAGTGTATGCCACACCCGCTTCCTTTCCTGAAGGCTGATTGTGATGTCCTTCCTCCACCAACAGTGGAGTCAGAAGATAACGGCTTTGACTCTTGGCTTGGCTAATTATTGCCTGTGTCCTTGGGAAAATTAATTAGCATTTTAATGACCCTCAGTTTTATCAATTATAGAAAGAGAATGATGATGAAAGTAATACATTTTATCACGCTAAAACCTAAGAGTTAGTCCTCTCTGCCCGTAGTATTGTTGGGGGTATCAACTGGAGAAGTAAGCAAGAAACAGAAAAGTCTTAGAATCTCTTTTTCTTCTAAATTTTTAACACTTCAGCCCTTTGAATACATTTATTGAAATCATCTGTTCTGCTCTAAGGACAAAAATCTGCTTTTAGAAATAGGGTACAAATAATCTATAATAAAAAATATAGCTCTAAATCCAGAAAACTTAAAAAAAATGGCCAGGATCTTTAGGAAATGATACAGTCCAAATTCTTGATTTCTATGGTGGTAGAAGCAACAGTTAAGTGACTTTAAAGTGGTACCGATCTAGTTACTGGATGTATTTGATTTTAATTAATATAATTGGCAGAAAGTTCTGTTGAATGCTATGTTTCTAAGTAAAAACATCTCTCTCAATGAATACTGAGTAACCTCCTGTGGTACAATCTATATATTAATTCATTAGTCCCAGCATTTAACTGGGTCACAGCTAGCAATTCTATACTGAAGTTCAACTCAGCCTTACTAGGGGTGTGTTTTGGGATTGTTTTATCTTAGGAAGGACGACAGAAAGTTCCGTTACTCTCAAAGGTGCACTTGGCTGGTTTTTTTAAAAATTGTCTTTTCAAAGCCTTTTACGTGACTCTTGGTCTCAGATGGACTGTGTGTTAGAGTAGATTCAAATGGTGTTTTGAGGTAGCGCTTGGCCCCATCTGTATACATCCCCAGGTCACTTCTATGTGGAGTCCCCTTTTTCAGACATCTGGTTCCCTGTAGCATTTAAACTTCACCTCCTCAAGGAAGCCTTCGGGGGCCCGGGAATGGGGCAGTTCCTCTTCTCCACATCCTCTCAGCACCCCTGCTTCCTCTCTCTGAACTGATTCATTGTAGTTTCCTAGGGCATGTGCTCTCTAGCTCACTGGTTCTGCAGGGGATATTTGGCAACATCTGGAGACAGTTTTGCTTGTCACAACTGGTGGCATTGCTACTGGTATGCAGTAGAGAGAAGCCAGGGGTATAGCCAAACTCCCTACGCTGCACAGGACAGCCCCCCACCCCAACAAAGGGTTATACAGCCCCAAACATCATAGTGCTGATGGTGCCCTAGATTGATTTGCCATTTCCATGAGGGCCCCAGAGTGGCCAAGGCAGCTTCGGTCCCCTCTGGTAGCCTAGCACACAAATCTCTAGAAAATGAGTACTCAATAAGTGTTTGTTGAATTACTTTTTTTAAAATTTCTTTTTCTGGGGAGGGGGCAGGGAAATCCTTCCTCACCACCTCCTCCAGGACAGGAAGTAAGCTTCCAAGAGGAGTTTTGTTCTAAGACTACATGAAACATGCTTTGGGATGATTTTTTAAACCTGCTCCATTCACAAAGAGACCAATAACTAGGGATTCAGTGTAATGAAAAGGCATTTAAGCCAGGAGTCTTCTTGGATTGAGCAGTGCATTAATGAAAAGCTTTAAAAAACAGCATTTATTACAATAGACTGCTTGTCTTTGAGAGTTTTCTAAATGTAAATAAATCAGTAGGGGAGATGCCTTGAAACTCAAAAGGTATGAAATCTTACATCTTGGTTGTTGAATTACTTTTAATTAATTGAATGAATGAATAAAAGGACAACTTTTCATTTAGTAGACTGATTGTTAAAACATACAGGCTTGCTTTGAACTGTGAATATTGGTATGAGGGCCTAGTGTGTCAGGCTCACTGAAGAACTCTACTTTTCAAAGTTTGGTTGACAGAATTAATGGAGCATTGAAAAAGGTATGTAGTTTGTACATTCCTGCATATGAAAACAACATACCCTAAGATGAAGCAAGATCACTGAGCTGTGAACCTGGATCACTGTGTTAACTTTTCCATCCTCTGAGTTAGTTGTATGAGCTGTGAGTTGGGGTGGCGCCGTCAACCTACATTACGGACCATTGTGAGAAATGGTTCCACAAGGCATGCGTGTCCTGCAGGGGGTGTGGCTGAGAATTTTATCACATCACAGGGTCCTTATTAAGAGTCCATGGGAGAAATTGCCCTCTTGTTTCTGCAGTGCTTCTGACTCGCTTTTATCTTAGAAATATTATGAATTACAGAATTGACTGTGTTTCATTTGTGGCCTTGGCTATTAAGAAGCTTAAATATAAATTTATGGCTCTGTTTTTTCAAGTCTTTGGGGTATTATGGTAAGCTAATCTCACCCCTGGCTACCTTTTTTGAAAATTTTATTTTTCTTTACTTTTCTTTAAGATTTTTATCCTTTCTGCTCTCTTCCTTCTTCCCTCTCTCTATGTCATGCTAAATGTATTTTGTAAAAAATGCTTTTTCTTCAAAAAGCACATGTTGACGAGTAACTTATTTAATCCATAATTATTTGCTTGTTTTACTACAACTATAGCTTTTTGACAAGGAAATTTACAGTTTGCCTTGGACACATAAAATTTATCAAAATGGTCATCACGAATAAAGACACAACCAGTATTTCTATAAGGTTAAGAGCATACATCCTGAAAAGACAAAAACTCTAATTCGAAAACACATGCACCCCAATGTTCATAGCAGCACTGTTTACAATAGCCAAGACATGGACACAACCTAAATGTCCATCCACAGATGAGTGGATAAAGGAGATGTGGTGTGTAATATATACAATGGAATATTTCTCAGCCATGAAAAAAGAATGAAATAATGCCATTTGCAACAACATGGATGGACCTAGAGATTTTTTTTTTTTTTTAAACTGAATTACCATCAGTTACAATGTGTTAATTTCTGGTGTACAGCACAATGTCCCAATTATGCATATACATACTTACGTTTGTTTTCATATTGAGATTATCATACTAAGTGAAGTCAAAGACAAATATCATATGATACCACTTATGTGGAATCTAAAAAAAGATACAAATGAACTTATTTACACAGACATAGAAAACAAACATGATTACTAGAAGAGAAAGCGTGGGGGTGAATAAATTGGAAATTTGGGGTGAACAAATAAACACTACTATATACAAAACAGATAAACAACAAGGACCTACTGTATAGCACAGGGAGCTGTATTCAGTATCTTATAACCTATAATGGAGAAGGATCTGAAAAAGAATGTGTATATATATTTATAACCGAATCCCTTTGCTGTACACCTTAAATATATTAAATCAACTAAATGTCCATTAAAAAAAACCAAAAAACCACTATGCATTCATGGCACTCTCCACTGGCTGTTTCTGGACCCTAGTCTCAGAGCACAATCCAAGAGATACCCTTGAGAAGCCTGGGAAGAGAAGTGAGCGGAAGGCTAGGTCTGCAGTAGTCACATCATCTCACGAGCAATGCAGCCAGGTTCCTTTCAACTTAGCACAAATCATGGCTTGTTGCACACTTTACTCATTTCTAACCTTTTGAAATTTTGTTCATTTCAGCTGGTTTGGCTGTCCTGTCCTTATGCTCGATGTGAGGGGCCCCTTGTAGTTCAGGGCTCTCTTGACTTCAGTTAAAAAAGTAATTACTATTGAAAAATAACTGATTTTTTTTTATTCAGCACACTCCCTGCAAAATTTGGGGATGGGGCTGAGGTTAGGGACCGACAAGCACAGACAAACAAACAAAAACCACTCATAATCTAATTTCTGAGAAGTAGTGACTACTACTATTCTGAGAAAATATCTTTTACCTTTTTTATCCTATGTGTGTGTAAGGTTACATGTATTTTTTTAAGTAGGAATGGGATATTGTATGTCCTCCTTTGCAATTTTTGATGTTTTCTTGTTTGTGAAGGTATCACCTTTCCATGTCATTGATCATTGTTCTGCATTATTATGTTCAGTGGCTAGATGGTATTCTGTTGTGTGGATATATCTTAGTTTATTCACCAATCCAAAGCAGACATTTAAGTTGTTTCCATTGTAAATACTACTAAGGTATGGGGTGTGTGTGTGTACACATGCTTTCTCAACAGCTAGATTCTGTGATACAAAGTCAAAACATTTCACAACTTCAATTTAAAATTGAGACACAAATACATGGTTCCAAGGCAGACTGATATAACAAGGTGATTTTATAATACACATTTACATTAATACCAGTTGAATACTTCATCTTTATATTTGGTCAGAGAAATAATTATAAGTTTAAGAAAATTAATGTAGATAGCCTAATTCATCTGTGTATATAGCATACACCTGTCTAGACTAGGAGTATGAACTAAGTACTAAACATTAATTTAAAGCAACATCAGTATTTGTTATAGACCAAGAATTTCAGATGGACATTTTTCCTTTTCAAGCAGAAGGTAGGGGAAATATCTTAGAGGTTGAATTTCAATGAGCAAATTGTTAATCAAAATTAATGTGCCACTTTCGGGGCAGAACAACCCAATCTTCTTTAGCATAAAAGAATTACGAGGACCATTTTATCTTCACAAATAACTGAAAAAGAGGTAGAGACAAAAGAGGTAGGGAGGGAAAAGACAGACAAATCCCCATAGACATCCCAGATTTACAGGTGGGATTCAAAAGTCCTGCTGTGTGAAAGAGGCACCATTATAGAGAAACTCTCCTCAAATTACCCAGTCAGAAACAATCCAAAAGGTCTCTGATGGAGCACACCCTTTCAGTGTTGTTGCCCTGCCCCAGCAAATTAGGTTCATTCAGGCTGACTTCACGCTATGCATCTCTTAAAAAATGCCTTCTTGTTAAACAACAAGGGGGTACTGTATAGCCCAGGGAACTATATTTACCATCTTGTTAGTCTATAATGGAGAAGAATCTGAAAAAGAATATATATATATCTATATCTATATCTATATCTATATATATATATCTATATCTATATATATATGTCTATATATCTGAATCACTCTGTACACCTGGAACATTGTCCATCAACTATACTTCAATAAAAAAAAATCTAAAAAATGCTTTCTTGTCTGTGCCTCCCCCCCCACCTCCCCACTCTCAGTCCCCCATCCAAATGAACTGGTTACCTTGGAAACAAGGGCATTGAAAAACAACACAAGTACAGTGTTAGTAAACTGCATAGGTAAAATATAATAGAGGAACATCTCTATTACATTTTAATAGAAATTCTACTATATTTTAATAGGTGACTCTGCTGCTGTCTTGGTTTTGGGGTCAGGTTTGCTGTGTAACATTTGGTAAATATCTTAATTCTTATATTGTGATATAAACAGTTAATAAGATTGTAGGGATCAAGGAACTTTGTTTTGATGTGACAGAAAGATTGGATTTTGACTGACACGTGGGTTAGTTTGAATGGGTTTTAGGACCAGGTGTTAAAAAAAAAATTCCCCTAAACATCCAGGGGCTCAGGAAGGACCATTTCTGCCCCATGCTGACATGTGTAAGCAAAGGCTCTGGGAGGTTCCTCCTGGTGGGGTCTTCACCACCACTGATTTGCAACAGGAGAGTGAAGTCAACATATGGGCCTCATACTGGAAGCTCTGAGTCATTCCATCTGCCCTCTGCTGTACCTTTGCAACTTCAGTAGCATTTTTCCCACAGTGTGATGCTTAGAACTGCATATCTTCACCCAAGAGTGGGCTGAGTGGTAGCTGTCATGGCATCAGAACAGCTCCTGCTACTGTCCTCCCATCTCTGTCCCTCTCCTTCCTGCTGGAGAAATCGGGTGGCCTTTTGTAGCATATGCTACATCCAGCATCCAGCAGATGTTCACGTTTATTGGATGACACTAAGATACAGTGTGTAAACCGGGCATGCTGTGAAGGGACCTGGCTGTCAGACTCATTTTTTAAATTGAAATATAATTGATTTACAGTGTTGTGTTAATTTCTGGCATACAGCATAGTGATTCAGTTATACATATATATATTCCTTTTCAGATTCTTTTTCATTATAGGCTATTATAAGTTATTAAACAGAATTCCCCGTGCTGTACAGTAGGACCTTGTTGTTTGTTTATTTGGTATATAGTGGCTTGTATCTGCTAATCCCAAACTCCCAATTTATTCTTCCCCCTCCCTTTCCCCTTTGGGAAAAGGGGACTCATTTCAAAATTACCTTTCTATGCACTCTTCTCTTTGGTATGAAAGTTGCTTTCAGCAAGGGTATCAAGCCACTCTGACTTTGCTGAACAGACAAATCTATGTTCAGTACAAAACTGAAAGAAAAAGTCTGTCACATCTTTCTGACCTGTTGTTGACTCAAGCTTTTCTTCAGTGAGTCAAAAATGAGGGAGAAGTAATAGCCTGGAGGAAAGTGTTTGAAGACGGTGCTATGTGTCTCTATCCACGTCCTCTGTGTGTGTGTGTTATCTGTCCCCGGCCCGAGGGCAGGACCTGCCTTCCTGTGCCTGGGAGCTCCGGCTTCTGCTGGGGAGCAGGTATACAAAGCATTCTTTAACTTGCCTGCCATGAGCGGTGAGATGAAAAACGCCCGCTGATGGTTAACAGATCTGTCCCCTAAGACACCGCTCCTCAGAACATGGCATTTGTTGACTCTGGGTAAAGCTTTTAGTACTTTCGGTCTGTAGGAAGGTTTGGCCAGTAGCCCTTCTGTTGATGGTCATATTCCCTAGCCAGAAATGCCAGTTACCAGTTTTCTTTCTTCATCTTCTCATTAAGCCTTTTGTATATTTTTTCTCTGATTCCCAGGATTAGTGATGACATGTGTCGTTTTCATATCATTAAACTTTCTTAAAGGGATAAGGATGCAATTGTTTGCAATTCTCCACTTTGTAGGGTTTTAAATGTTTGAGGATACTATCATTTCTTTTTCACTGAGAGCGAGTGAAATAGGTAAGTTTATAGTACTGTTTAGCTCACTTAACTCCTATTTATTATAGAAATAAGAACCAGAGCAGTTATTTTTAAGTGAAATAAGCCCACAAGCTTATTTCCAAAAAGCTCATTCAAGTAGTTATTTTATCCTTAACAACTTGTTAGAACAAATGAAATTGGCTGAATGTGGGTTTCCTATCTTCTGGTGCATTGGAGAATGATGGCTCGATGGGGAATCTTCTTCCATCTGTTAGGGTAATGAGGGAAAAAAAGTTGTCAGTAGGATGGCAGAAAGCAAAGAACTAGGAGCCTGGGAGATCAGCAGACTGAGTGATCACTCCGTGCCTAGTTAGAAAGAAGTTGCGGCATGGGAGGTGTGCCAGATGCCTGGTTCCACTGGGCTGCTAGACAATGTATCTGATTGCTTCCTCACATGCCTCCGGCATCTTTGAATCTCAGCCTTTGGTCCCAGGGGGATCTTTCCATACCCGGTCCATTTTTGTGCCCCATTTGAATTGCCTGTTCTGTGGCTCCCCAGAGGCTTGTATTCCATGGAGATTCTCATCTTCCCACAGAGCTCTCAAACAGCATTCCATTCTCTCTAGAGGATGGTGGATCAGGGTCTCACCAGAATCTCCCTGTATGGCTTGGAGCCCCAAAAGTGGCCTGAAATGGGCTTGTTTTGGAACCTGACATTTTTTGTATGTTTTAGAGAAGTTTCAGATTGGTGAAAATGTCTAACTCCATTGCTGTTCACTGAGCTCGCTGTGTGCGTGAGGATCTGTAATACACACTGTATGTAGTTTTCTTGTTCAGTCTTATCACATTGAGGCAGGGTCCATTTTCACTTTTTGGATGAGAGAACTGAGGCATAGAAAGATTAAGTCACTTGCCCAGGGTCCCATAGCCAGGCTAGAGGTCAATCCGGCCCACCAGTACAACCCTGTGCACTCTCTCTACTGCTTATGCTGCCTCTATTCCCTGGCTGATCATCCAGACCACTTTCTCACCTTTGATTTCCTGCCATCCTGTGCTCCCACAATGCTCATCTTGCAAGACCCCCAAAATTTAATTTGCCATCCTGCTCCCAAACAGAGACAACTGATATCTGAGAGGGAAAAACTACAGAACTATGTAGATTAGTACCACGAAGATTCCTGTCTGCTAGCTTAGCGGGGCCCTCTGCATTTCCCATCAGTCCTTCAGAGCTCCGTGGTCAGTTTCTCCCCCACCCCCCACAGAGGAATTACAAACCATCACCACTCTCCTCCAGCTCCCTTTCTGCCTCCAAACTCAATAAAGCCTCAAACTTCTGGGAGAAACTGAGTCCATCAGAAAATGCCACCCCCTTTACCTCCAAGGTGACTTAGAGCCACGTCAATCCTTACCTTCATATTGCTGGTTTCAAGGTACCAATTTCAGGTTGGGGTCAAACCCGTTAGCTGGATCCTGTGAAACCCCTCACATTCTCCTGTTTCCTCTGGGAACTGGTTCTATTAATCAAACTCCCTCAATTCATCTACCTTTTATTCTCTCACTCTTTACAGATGTCTTCCCCTCAGCCTAAAATAAGCCCATGTCTTACCCAATCAAAAACCCCAGGTTAAAAAAAAAATAAAACCACCCTCTAACTGCCATCAAGTCTCTTTGCTTTCCATGTAACTAGTAGAGGAATAATCTATACTGTTGTTCTCCAGCATCACCTTTTCCCATTCTTTTGTCCATAATGATTTGGCTCTTGTTCTTACCACTTGTACTAATCAGGATCCAACCAGGGAAAAATAAACTACTTCAGTGACTTGTTACAAAGAGAATGTAATGCAGAGAAATGAATTAGATGGGTGGTGGAGTAACTGGAAACCAAACATGATGGTGAGGTATCCCAGAGGTGGCAACAGCTGGAAGCTACTCCCATACTTAGAATGGAGGGACAGAGTAAAGATGGTGCTATCAGACCTTGGCCTTGGATGACCCACGGAGGCAAGACTTGGGTTGGTTGGCTTATCAGATGGGAGCTGAAGACATGGAGAGGATTCAGCCCACATACTGCAGGGCAGACCATCCCTGTCAGAGAGGAGAAGCAGAAATACCTGACCTCTCTGTCCCTAGACCTTTTAAACCCTCTCACCCATGCCAACTGTTGGCTGACCTTGGCCCAGCTGGAGATCAGCAACATGGAGCCTGGGAAGTGCTTCCTGCAGGCTCCAACATCGGGAATACGGAGTAAGAGGAAGTTTGGAGTAACCTGTCTTTAATCAAATCTGGATGGCATTTCAGGAGATTTTGCAGCTGGCAAGAAGAGAAGTTTAAGTGGCAAATGCATAGGCATACACATTTCAAAATGGCACACGATCCCACTTCCTTGAGCAGAATTCAAATTTGATCAGGCTTCTTTCCATTTCTGCAAATTCTGGAAATTCCAAAATCATTTTGCTCTAACCTCATTGTAAAAACCATGTAACTACTTTCATAATGAATTGATAACCAAATATTTTGTCATGCGTTTCCCATAAAAAGATAAATCCCACCCACTGGAGGATTAATGGAGGAAAAACATAAAACCAGCTAAATCCCAATGATGGTGACTTGTATGCAATTGTTTTAGGTTTTATAGGAATCTGATACCAATTTGTTAGTCATAAAGCACATTACCTGGATTTTTATTGACATAATCATTTGGATTATATCTATTAGGCAAAACATTTGAGTCAGATACCTAGAAAATTGCTTGATTACTATTAAAGCTGACTAAAACAAAGATTTTGTTTTTAACCAAGATCACAAAGTACGGACTGATTTTTTTTTTTTTTTAATGCTTCATAGTCTGGAGACATGAGCTATTAAAAATCATTCATTTAAAAAAGATAGTGAAAAATCCTGCATGTAGTTAAATTGTCTTTGTTAAGTGTATGGATATTTTTAAGCTTTTCTTAATGAAAGTCCACACAATGTTTAAGCCAAATTTTGCAGTCTGTCTCAAGCTGGGCCTGTGTTACACATACCAATAAATGAGTGATACTACAGGCTGCTCAGGTGTTCCTGGGTGTTCCATATGACACAATTCAGCTGGATCTTTTCCCCTGCCACCTAGTGACTAAATTGCATTGAGTTTTTGTTTGCCTTGTACATAGATAAATAAGCTGCATATGTTTTACAGTATCCTTGGTATATTAGCTATTTGCTGTGATCAGTGTTTCTCACCCTAAGTCATCCTATGAGCAATATATTTAATTCTTTGACAGTCCTGTGAATGAATGAGAGGGAGAGGGAGAAAAGGAAGGGCAGGATGAAGAGGAGGATGGTACCCACTGTCGCCCACTGAGGGAGGGGCAGGCAAGACAATTTTGCTTTACTGAGTAGCATTTGGAAAGAATTCATATATATTGTTTCTGGACTTTTATTTCTGATATTAAACATGATTCTTCTGATTTTTATCTTTATTTGAAAAAGCCTTGTATTCTTTTTGTAGAAAATCTAGTTTGTGTAAAACAGAACTGGAAACACTGCAAATCTTTGCTACTTTTCCTTTAAAGAGTATTTTAAATGTATCTTTGTAACCTCAGTATATGTTCCGAGGCCCTGGTTATTTCAGTTGTCCTGTCCTTAGGGACAGGTGTTCATAGCTTGTTTCCTTGTGTGGTGGTTTGTTTTCAGGCTCCGTTGGGAAGCTATTTTGAAAATGTGCAGTATTAATCATGAGGGAGACTTAGAGAATTTGTAATGCATAAAACCTAATCATCACCATTTCTTAAAGAAACAATTCAAAGACCCCTTTGATAGTGGATAAATAGTTTAATCCCAAGCTATAAAAAAAGATAGCATATTATCTTCCGTGATTTATGTAATGGACTAAGGCTTTATTCTTTTTTTTAATATGTCTGTCTGCAAAATTTGCTGTCACAAAAAGCCAGCTCAGTGGAAGACTCTTTAATCCCCCTAGACATTTTACCTGCAATTAAGGTAGTTACCTCTATACATATAGCGCTGTGGGTTAGAGCACATAAACCAAAATGCTAAGATTTCCTCAAGTGTGGTCAGATGAGGGACTTAATAGAACCCCTGATGAAATATTTAATACTTTACTATAATTAGAAACTCAGATACTATATAGATACAGACCAGGAATGAAAGAAACACAAATATCAAGGTACAGATCAGTTTATTTTTTCTTCTATTGTGCACAATTACTTTAAGAGTCAAGCTTGGGTTCTGGTCATGGTTTCTTGCCAGGTACTTGAAGTTCTCTCATGCAAATTGCAACTTTATAGTTTTACTGATGGTTGATTTTTTTTTTAATTCTACCTCACTAATCTTTTTGTGGCTAGGAGAGAATTGCTCTCTATAGTGAATGGTTTTTCTCTTTTCCCCTTCCTTAAAGCTAAAAATATGGACACTGTGATTATCCTTTAGCCAATAATTATCCATGTTTATTTAGTTTGTACATCTAATTTACCCTTTCTTCATCAGTATTCAATTAATGTTGAATAACCAATTTACTTATCTCCTGTAGTTTTTTTTTTTACTATCTTTCTGTTTACTGAATCTGCTTTATTTTTTAATGAGTCTTCTATCCATTCATCCTCTACCTACCCATATATATCCCACTTTGTTTCAGAAAGAACTTAAGGTAGACTCTTAAAGGAAATATATTTTAAATCTGAAAGATTTGAAGTCCAAACTGAATGTAAATCAGATAGTAATTTATTTGTGACAAATTAACTCCTTGCCTGATACTTTCAAGCAAAGTATGAAAACAAGATATTTAATGATTCAAAATGTTGCCGAATCCAAACTCATTCTACTTGGCACAAGACAGGCCAATATATTGGGAGATGAAGTGTTGGGGCAAGGGATAACAACTTTATTCTGAAAGCCAGCAGACTGAGAAGATGGGAGACTAGTGTCCTGGAGAACCATCTTACTCAAGTCAGAATTCAGACTCCTTTTATACTAAAAAGGGGAGGGGGTGTGGCTAGCTGTTGCAAACTTCTTGATCTTGGAATCCTTTGTTCTTGAAGCTGTTCATATAGGTCAGGTCATGATATTCCTGTAAACCTCCAACAAGACAAATGTTATTCTCTGTTCTGCAATGTTTTATCTCTTTATTAATGGAAAAGTGTTATACCCTTAAAGGTCAGAGCCTTGAGAATGGACTATCCTATATATTTCAGACTATAGGCAACGTTCTTTTACAAAAGGTGCAGAACCAGTATGACTAAGCACAGGAGACAGCATGGGGTTAGAGCTAAAGGAGCAGATCTAATATGGAGTCAGAATTGTTCTTCATGTTACAAAAACATGGAAGTCACATTCTTATAAATAATCATATTTTATTGGTTAGAAATCTAACACTTCTTGATTTGGTAGGGAGTTGAATAGGATCCACAGGTAAAAGTAGCACTTTTGTTACATAAATGACAGATTTAAACATTGGCCTTTGATTGGAAGGGAGTAGAAATTTGGAATTTTTAAAAAGGGTTTGAGATCAGTAAGTCAGAATAAAGTGATTTGGGAGCAAAAGTGATAGCAAAATGGTAATTATTACAAAAGCAAGTGACATGTATAAAAGAGCGCTAGTTCTTGGAAGGAAAAAGAATTCAGCCCAGAGTTCCAGGAACAGCAAAAACATGATTGTGTCGGACAGTTGTCATCTGGTACAGGGCAACATAATGTTTAACCTTGCCATGAAAGTAAGCACATGTATCAGGCCTTGAAAAGAATATTATGAACGGACCTGGAGATTGTCATACTAAGTGAAGGAAGCCAGAAAGAGAAAGAAAAGTACCATATGAGACCACATATATGTGGAATCTAAAATGACACAAATGAACTTATTTACAAAACAGACTCACAGACATAGAAACCAAACTTATAGTTACCAAGGAGGGGGAGGGGAGGGGAGGCGAGGAATAAACTGGGAGTTCCGGATTTGCACATACTAACTACTATATAAAAAATAGATAAACAACAAGGTCCTACTGTATAGCACAGGGAACTGTATTCAGTGGCTTGTCATAACCTGTAATGAAAAAGAACATATGTATATAACTGAATCACTGTGCGGTACACCAGAAATTAACACAAATTATAAATGGATTATTTGTCAACTTAAGAAAATAAAAGCAACTTTAAAAACCTCTCCCAATAAATGAACCACATTAAGCACATCCAAAAAAAAAATATTGACTGAGTGAAGGTACAGAGTACTATAATTTGAGCTGCATAAGCTGTTTTCTTCTCTAATCATACAACAGTGCTTAAAATTCCAATGAATGGATGAATTTAGATTTTGATGAGTTGGAAACTGCTACTGTGCTGGGAATTATTAGAGCTATACCTAACCAGCATGTATCAGTACATGCTCATTACAACGCAGTGTAATTGTTCAGCACAATCCATCATTACCTCTAGAAGGATGCATACTTTAGTAACGTGCATAACATAAAATACATATCCAATGTGCATTTGCATTCACATGTGTAAAAACATATGTGGACTCTATTATCTAGGACATGTCAGCATTTTACCTTCCAAGAAGTAAAAATTCTTCAGGAAACTGCATTTCGGTAACTCATTTTTGTTCAAAACAAAAGAATGTTCGCTTTTAGATATTACATTTTTGTCTATCATCCGGCACAGAGCTGGATTTTTTCCAGTCTGACTTGGCTCCAGTAGATGATCTGAGCTGCACGTCACAACTTCTTTTCTCCCCTCATCCAGAGGCATCCCGTGGCTCTGTGTTCAGGGGGAGGAGTCCAGAGGGCAAGAGGAGGTGTCCCTGGCCGGTGGTTTTTCCTGTTGCCAGCTAATCCCAGATTATTTGTGGATCCAAAAGAGAGCAATTGGTGAAATGGAATCCTTCCAATTCCCGAGGCTGGTGCCATTCATCACTTCCTAAAACCATTTAATACTTAGCACCCAGAAAATTGTCCATTAAATTATGACAGAAAAGTAATTCCATACCCTCTCTTTCCAGCCATGTTAGCCCTGGATTTAGTCATTGGCACAGCCCAACATAAAATCAGAGAGTCTGGAGCACATGAGAAAAGAGCAGCACTCCTGTGAAGAGGATGGATGCGCCTTGTCTCTAAGTGGATGATTCTTAAAATGCTAAGGAAGGCTCTATGGAAATGTAAAGCAACAACAGTGGTATCAGCTAGTTTTCCCACCTCCATTTAATGCTGGTCCAAAATTATATGAGAATGAAAGGATTTAACATCAGACTGCCTGCAGACACAAGCTCTTCTTTGAGAACCAGTGATTCCTGACTCTCCCTGAGATTCAAGTTTCATTTCTGATCCCTGGAGTAAGGAGAGATTCTTATCCTTTCCAAAGTTCTAGGCTGACTTTATGTGTCAATGCCAAGTCTGTTTCCTGTAGGCTGTTAAGTCCACCATTCTAATGTGCTTATGTTTACTTTCATACCTTGGATTGAAGGGAGATTTTGGATAGATTTCTGAAAGTTATCTGGTCTTCTGAGAACAGGCCCACATCAGTGGAGGAAAAAACTCTTTGCCTTTGATTTTTCACACTAAAGGAAAGGTAGTAAGTCTGAAAAGATCATTTCATCCACCCAACGCCTTATAAACAAGAGGAAGCCAGCTGACTTGATTTAGTAATTGCCAATTGGTGAATACATCACAGATGGGTGAAAATGACAGAGATGTCTAGGGCAGCATTAAAAATAATAAGTTTGTGTTTCTCTATAAGGTTTTCCTATCATGTGTATTACTAGGGAGCGTAGGGCATGTGTGTGGGGTGGGGGAATAAGAAAAACTTATCCTAGATTATAAATTCAAGATTTTTGAAAAACAGTGAGTAGGAGAAAAATAGGAATTGGGATTTACATGGATTTTTCAACCCTCATCCTTAGGTCTATTGCTGGGTATTCTGCCATCCTGGCTACATCATTTTATTCAAGTACAAATCTCAGGGTTAGCTAAGAACACTGCTTGTCCAATTGAATCAAGGGAGAAGCCCAAGACGCTATGTCAGCTCACGGATGTTAAAACAAATTTGCATATAAAATAAGAAACCATAACTAATTAACACCAGGCAGGTGGTCCTGATGGAAATTTAATATCCAAACCAGGTCAGCAGGGAATACAGACTTGGCAGATGAAACTGTAACTGAAATGAATCCCCCAAGACCCGCCAAGTGAGCCTTGAGCCAACAGCCCTTCGCAAGAGCTTCCTGTGCCAGTCATTTCTGGGAAAACGGAGCCAAGGTTAAATGGCTGGAGATCTTAAAATGAGTATGATTGCATAAAGATCTCAGGGCCTCCAGCCCCCCACCCTCACATAGAGTTTTCTTAGATGCCAGCATGATTTTGTGAGAGCAGGAGGGGGCCCAGCATGGAGTGTGTTTATTTATTAAAAGCAGGGAGGACAGTGCAGGGAGGGGCAGGAAGATCTTCTCAACAAAGGCCAGGGTGTGGGGTTTTGCTGGAAAGAGCCGGAGTGGAGGGGAGGAGATATTTAGACCCCCATGGAGGGCCAGAGCAAAATCAGATACCAGTGAGGGCTGAACCGTCTGAGTAACAGCCGGAATAGCTGAAGTGCTGGGAGTGAAAAACTAAGTTTTACTGTTTCATGGTTGGCAAGAGAAAGAGGGCTGAGAGAAGGTGAGATGAAATAGAGCAATAGAGAGAAGGGGGCTGTCTGAGGTGTGATTTCTATCACAACACCACGAGGAGATGACTCAGCACCGTATCCCCGCTGGGCTTGCCTTGCCTCCCCGGAGGGGCTCGTAAAGTGGTGGGATGTCCGTCCCAGTGGGCTCTTAGACGTGATCCCCTTCCCGGCCCTGGCTTTACAGCTGAAGAAGCTGTGGCCTGCAGGGGAAGTGTCTCCCCAAGGCCACAGTGAATTCTTTAGCAGAGCCGTCTGGAAACCTGATGCTTGAGTCTTTCCATTTGTCACCCTTCCTGTTGAAGACCTGCTAATGCTTTCATGGCTGCTTGTTCATTCACTTTATTTGCGTTTAATTTCTTCTTTACTTTTTTTTTTTTTTAGCTCTGTTAGGATTTTATTTTTTATCCGAATGTCTGATTCATTTGCAACTTTTTATTAGTATTATTTTGCTACTAGGGATATAACTGACTTTTAAAAATAATCAAGTTTCCCAGTAATATTTACTAGTTACTGCATTATTTCTCCAGTTACTTGAAGGGTTATTTTTCTCATAGAGATTTTTGTTGCTTTCTATTCTCTTCCATGGCTCTCTTTATCCTATGACATTATCACGTTGTTCTGATTATTGTAATTTTATAAACAGTTTAGCAGTGTCTCTGCATTGCTCCTCATTTAAAGAAAATTGTCTATCCCCATTTCTTTGTTTTCAGATAATCTTCAGAATCACTTTTTCATGTTACAAGATAATACCATGTGAACTGTATTGGAAATACCTTAAACTTATTGAGGGAAGAATAACATAAAATAATGAATTACATTTATAAAATAATATTTTTCCTTCTAGGATTAAATTTATTTCACTTTTGTTCCTTACTTTAATATATCTTGATAAAGTTTTTTAGTTTTTTTTTTTTTACACAGGCCCTGAATGATTCTTTTTTAGTTATCTATCCCTAGTTATTTTGTATGTCTTTTGTTTGAGTACATCTCTTTTATTTTAAATGCTATTTGGTTTTTTGAAATGTCCAAAACAGTCATTGAGGCTTTTGTTGTAGTGAGTTTAATTGCAAAGACAAACTGAGGTTCTGAAGAAAACGGGAACTTGTGTAGCAATCAAAACAATGGGTGGATAATTCCACAGGCACCAATACTAATTTGAAATTGATGGGTTTGAAGGGGTCAGCACTGTTCCAAACTGAGCATAGGCTGAATGGAAGCCCATGCTCAGTTCAGAGCACCTCCTACTGGTTCTGCTTCTCTGGCTGAACTGTGACTGATACAGAGGAAGAGGAACCCATCCATTGACAGGCAAGCCAGTAAATGGCATTGTTGGGAGGAGCATTGATGGGACCAGCAGGCCGCACCCTTGGTTCTGTCAGGCTGCTTAGACGCCTTCCCCCTCAGCTGCCGTTCTCCTTCCTAACTCGGCCCTCCTGGATTCTGCTTCATGTCCTTCTTGGCATTTACTGTCTGTTGAGCCGTGGCATAGAGAAGAAGTTTATTTTTTATCATGTGTTTGTATTAACTACAGACATCTTCCCAAACAGCTGAGGAGTTAGCTTGTGCCTTTTAACCCATGACTAGTCAATGATTACTTTATTAACTTTTGTGAAAATTTATGGTATCATGGTAGAGAATGTGAGATTTTCAGAATCTTACTTAGCTTGAAGTTAAAGTTACTAGTGTGTCTGGAATTCAGTTGTTTTCCCAGTAATTTCACTGTAAATAGCCATACATGCTTTTCTACCCCATGTGTTGAGGCTTTCATTGGATATAGTTCCTTGAGGAGTTATTCCTTAAATTCATGAGACTGGAAGTGACTCTGAATTTTAAAAAGGGGGAATATGAGGGATCTCCTGTCCTCAAAAGGCTTTCCAGAAAATTGTTGGGGAAGAGGCTTTTCATTGAAAGCTAGGAGGCTGCGTACTTCAGTGGTTAAGGAATTGCTTCTCAACTTCTCAGATGCAGTGTCCTGTCTATATGAGAAAGGCACAACTTTTTATATCACATTTGCCATGTTGAAATGAGATTCATTGATAATATAACCAACCACACGCACATTAAAAAACAACAATAGCAATATCACGCTCTAATTAGAATGTAGCTGAAACTGAAGGAAAGCAACTTACAATAAAATCACACTGATTTCTGAATGCGTTTGGGCATGGCTATGTGAAAAGTTAATGAAGGAGTCCGAAGTTTGGCACTGCTACAAATGTGGACTGGAAGGACAAGTTACACCTGTGGCTTTGTTGTCATGGGGAGTGACACAATTAGTGATGTGGTTTTCTGATACAGTGGACAATTCTTGGTGAACTTCAGAACAAAATTAATTACGGTTTCCCCTTGATTTGCATGGCAGTTCCATTTCAGGAAACATAAGGAGATCTTAAGACAGTGCAGGAGTACTTTCTGTTCACTGTAAAACTGGGTTAGGTTCCAGGCTCAGAAAATTAAAATAGATTTTTTACAAGCTCCAGAGAGCAGAGAATTTCATTCACCCCAAACCCCTGAAAGAGTGGTGAGCACATGGCACACATTTAGCTAATATTTGCACGAATGTCTGAAAATTTTTCATCTCCATGAAGTTAGGTGGGACATTTGAGAATCATGCAGGATGAGGGACAGTTATCCGAGGTGCAGGACTGCCCCTCACACTGCGGGATGGCTGGCATTCATTGCCCTTGCTCACTAAAGCCAGTAGGGCTTCTGGTTATTGTGAGAACCCAAAAAGCCACCACCACAAATTTCCAAATTGCCCCTTTGGGTGGTACTGTTGAGAACCACAGAATTAAGTAATGATGTGGGCATGGCGTCTGTCCATCAGATGCCAAGGGAAACCCACTTGACAGAAGTGATGTCTTAGCCAGGGCGATGGGGCAGCCCTGTTACAGGGATTGTCTGCTTTGACGTGTGTGCACCGCAGTGTGGGTGTAGCACTGAGGGAAATGGAGAGCCAGTCAAAGCTTTGAAAAGGGGTGTGTGACATGGGTTACAGCCATTGCCAGCTCACAAGGACCTTTGTATGAGTTATAGAGAGGTCCCCTCTCTGGGCAGACCAGTTATAATAAGGGCTTCCACGGATGAGAGCACATGGAATTCATGTGTCCTGGCAAGCAGAGCGCTGCTTGGATGTCAGGTGCCTCTCCTGACCTCCTGACCCAAGTGTCCTTTTTATAGGACTCAACTTGCACACACCTTTGCTGGGTTTCCACATGAGACCCAAATCAAGTGTTAAGAGCAAAAGTTAAAGTAGTCATGGCGTTGAGAAGAGGACCAAAAGGATCGAGAAATGAACAAAAAAGCACAGGTGGAAAGAGGTTAAGTTTAAGGAAATCTCCCAATGAGTTTAGGGAGCCATCCCCTCATACTTTATGTAGTAAAGGTGGGTTTTCCTGTTGGCTTCTTCTACATGGAGTTCTTCATGGAAGCTTGTAACATCAATAATTAGTGTACTTTGGGGTGACGGAGTCTTGGGGTGTTTATCAGAATTCTGCTGGCTAAATACACCCTTAATTGACATGCACAGGGAAAGCTATTTATGGTTTTCGATGGTAATATATATTTTCGTGGGAACAAATATTCTTCTTGACCAGGACATCAAACTCCAAGAACCAAAGGGCCTTCCTGTTGAGAATGAAACCAGAGAAGATCTTGAGGGACATTTCCTTAATGCCACCATAGAGCCCATCAGCCTGCCCTGCCTTATGCCAAATGTGTGCTGCTTTTTACCACTGACTGCTCACGCCCTTAGGATTCTCCTCCAGCCTGATGGGACAAACATAGAGAAAGGTGGATGGATCCTTGTTCTTTGCCTCTGGCTTGTTCAGGCTCCGCGTGGATCAGCTCCTTTGTTTGAACTCTTCTTTTCATGGTCAGTTTGTTTCATTTTCTCATGACCTTGTTAGAGAGGAGACTTCTCATTTCACAGGTGGCCCACAAGGAGACCCCCTGGAACCACCAAGAGGCTTTCTCCCAAACCTCTGTAGGCTGGGTGTACATCAGCAAGAATAGGCTAAGTCCCCATTCTTACCGATGTACTGTGTAAAAAAAAATGTTGAAAATCTCAGTGGCTTAACAGAACAAAGCTTGTTTCTTCACCCCATGTCCCCTGCAGATCCAGGCCAGTTCTCTAGGGAAGTGGTGGTCTAGAATTCTCGGCTACTTCTCTGTCTTCCAGCAGCTCCCTCTCCATATGTTCTTTGATCATCATGGCGTGGGAAAGAGTTATAGAGTGTTTTGACCCAGCAATTTAATGCTTTGGTCCAGAAATGTGATACATCATTTCTGCTTACAACTCATTGGTTAGATTTGGGAGAATTGCCCTGTTGTGCCCAGGAGAAAAGAACTAAGTATGAGTGAACACTAGGGGTGAAGTCATACCCACCATGGAGGTTTCTTAGTTTGCTAGGGCTGCCAAACGAAGTGCCATAGACCAGGAGACTTAAACAACAGACATACATTTTTTCCACACTTCTTGAGGCTAGAAGTCCAAGATCAAGGTGTCATCAGGTTTGTTTTCTCGTGAGGCCTCGCCATCTTTTCCCTAAGTTGCAGGGCACAGCTTTGGATCTGCCCTCATTTGTACGAATGGGATTCCTTTGTGGTGGTGTTTGATGGTGGCTGGTAGGAACAGGCTATGCAAAAGGAGGACCTGGACTTAGGCTCTCGCCTTGTGCTTCAAGACTATGGCTGGGTTTTTGGCAAAAACTGAAGATTGAGGAATGTTGTCCCTCCTGTCTTCCTACTTCTCCCATCAGCAGCCTTTTCCAATTTTCTTGTGCTTCTCTCTTGTAGTGTTTAAAAAAAGTGGGCTCATTCTTGTCCTTCTCTCCCACAAGGAAGTGTGTTTTTTCCCTAGTGGCTCCCCTCACCATGGACTACCATGAATCTCCTATCTGTGTCCCTTAGGTATATCTGATTAATACAAAAAAGAGTAAGTGTTTCTCAATCCCCTAAGAACCAATTTTTGCCCCCTTACTGACCCTGTTGAAAAGCCATATTCTAGGGCCAACTGGATGAAAAGCAGCTTGTCCAGGAGGTGGTCTACATTAGTGAATGGAATGGCCAGCCCGATGCTGTCTTCTGCAGGCTTGCGATGCCAGCCAAGCCTTCCATTGCGGCCCTCCACTGGTGCACAGGTCACCCTCTATTAGAAGGCCCACCACTCACAGATTTATATGGAGCAGGGATTCATCATGGGCCTGGACATGGCAACCTCAGGAAGGGTTCACAGAATTCCTTCTTCTGAAATTGATTAGCTTCATGCCCCAGAGTACGGGCGCCTCTGGCCCTTCAGGAATGGGCGGTTTATGTGAGAGCAGTGCTAATTAATGGTCGCAGCCTTTCTGGGCTGCATTAATGTGGTCCCTTTTTTTTTCTCATGGTTTCCATCAGGAAGAGCTCTCATTATGTTTAACCAGCTTAAGCAGCAATTTCAATATTAACTCCTCAACGTCAAATGGCCCCATAGCCCCAACTGTGGATAGTTGATGCCTAAAGCAATGTGGGATTCTAAAAACATGGTCATCAAATTGCTTATGTTTGTTTCCTAATCCAGCAGGAGTAAGGCTGCTTTCCTTTATTCCTGTGTCTTGGCTTGGACCTACTTCACACACCATGACCTCTTCAGAAAGCTTGCTGTCCAGGGTCTTCACAAGGTCCTTTACCTGTGCCCTCCAGCTCCATCCCTGTGGGTCATCTTACCCACAGTCTTCCTAGTGTCCTTGGAACTATCTTTGCAAACACTAAAGTATGGGCTTGTAAAGATGGATATTACTCTCTCGTCAGTACTCTGCTTCCACCCCTCCAATGGCATCTGGATCTCTTAAAGGAAGCATCCCAGTTAGGGTGACTGGTGGATCAGTGACAGGGACCTTTTCTGAGGTCGGACTGGACCAGTATCCTTACTGCGGGGAAACAGCACAGCATTGAGACTCTCGCTGTTTGCCGGGATGTGTAGAATGTTGTGGGCTCTGATTCAAATCCCACTTTCCGTAAGGCCTTAGAAATGATTTTCCTCTGCCTCGGTTTCCTCATCTGAAAATGGGGACAGAGTAGAAGCCCCTTCACATCAGTTGTTGTGAGGATTCAATGAGTTAACACACATGAAGCTGTTCAAACTCTCATCTGGTATCTATTATGTGCTGATGAATGCTGGCTGCTATTCCTACCACCGACCCCTGCTGCTGTTCAGCACAGTGAGTGCTCCTTCATCCACGTACGCAGGATGGGAGGTGTGTTTTGAGCTTGTTTCTCTCCTTTACCTGTGGCTATGGCATTATGGACCCTGGACTCTACTCATCTAAAGAGACAGAACAATAACTGAAGCATACATGTATTTGCCACATTAAGTTCTTGCTGCAGTTTCATTAAGAGAGCTTTCATTTCAGTTGCAGCCTAATAGGTTTTGAAATTAGATTGGAAGCTCTGTCAGGTCTGTCATTCATTTATCAAAGATTACTGTGCTCCACTAATCACAGTAGAGATAGAAGACCGAGTAAGATAGTCCCCCTTCTTCAAGGAGCTTATGGTCAGAAGACAGAATAATCTGTGGATGCAAACCATTTTAATAATAATAATAACAGACATTTGTGCCTTGGTAGGCTGTGCTGAATACTTTTCCATTTGTTTCATAAGTGAATTCTGAAAACAGTCCCACAGTGCAGGGAGGCAGAGGTCCTGGGGTTTAAAAAGTAAGTGAAAAAGTGAAGAGTTAAACCTTGGTCCTTCTGACTTCCAAGCTTGTGGTGTGCCCATTCATAACACAGCCCATGCGAGAGCATCACAAGGCTGCCTGGGGGTTCAGAGGAAGGAGAAGTCACTTCCAGCTGGTACAGGTGTGCTGACAAGGAAGGCTTGGTGGCAAAGGTAGCTTTTTAACATTTCATGCCTGAGACTGGTGGATGGAATTTACAAGGGGAAGAAGCATCCTGAGAGGTAGGACCCAAACAGAAGTCCCAGACACAGAATGAAGCTGGGCATTTCCAGGGAACCGTATGTAATTTGTTTTGACCAAAACACAGAGTGTGGGCAGAGGAGCTCCAACTGGAGACATCCGTTAAGTCTGGGCTCTCTAAGGCCTTGAATACCGGCTAAAGAGTTTGCTTTTTTTTTTAATCCCCCCAATACAGCAGTCTGGGAGGGTAGAGAGATGCCTAGCTTTCAAACTGGATAGACCTGCATGTGCCTAGTAAGGTGACTTCTTCCTAGTCACTTTGGGAGGATTGCTCACACTCTCTGACTTTCAGTTTTCTCACTGATGACTTCAGTGAGGACTTGTTCATGCTGGTTTATGGAATGGATGGATGAGGGGGCCACCTCCTACCTTCTGTTACCACTGGGAGAATGACAATAACCAAGGTAAAGCACTAGCCTCACAGTCAACAAATGGCAGCTACAATTGTTCTGTTATATAGAGATGAGTCCTTGAGGCTGTCAAACAAGTGGGCAGCCTGAGTAGAGTCTGGCTTTTGGAAGATTTCTCTAGCACGTGTGTCTGTGAGGAAGAGGAAAGACAAGTGGGGAGCTCAGTAGAAAGCCACTGAGTAATACAATGGAGGGAGAATGAGAATCTGAAGGAAGGTTCTGAGGCCTCTGACGGGGTGGGGGCTGAGTCAGCGCTGTTGGATGCCCATTAGTGTCATGAGGTATCAGGGTACCCCAAATATTTTCTCAGTCCTTTTTAACCCATTGGATGTTTACAGTAAAGTAGGGGAAAGTTTCAAGGCAGAATCTAGTTCTAGGTGATTTTCACTCTCAGGCATCAATTTACTTTGTAAAAGCATCTTCACTGTCTGTATTGTGGCACAGTTACTGCCTTTCTCTTTGAGCCTGGGGCTGCCCTCTCACCACTTCAGCTGTGTTTGTTCATGACTCAGTCACCCACGGTCACACGAACCTCTTTTGGTGAAAGTAAGGAGGAGGTTTGTGGGACAGGCTCTGTGTGCCCACAAGACAGTGGGGGACAACCTTGCCAGTGAGAGGTCAAGCCCTGTTTCATGATGAGGCGTGAAATATCAACAGCTGGGATTTTTGTTCCTAAGCCAACTAGGAAGGAGGCGAGGCATGTGAAGTCACTCCCCCCCCCCCTCCTTCTTCTTTTCTTTTTTTTTTTTTTTAAAGATAACTGGGAATGTAGAAAAGCAGCAGGCTGGACAAACAAGGGGAGAAGAATAAACATATCCCAGTAGACCAGGGTCCGGACTTGCCCACTGGGGCGCTGCTCCAGCACCACTGGGCATCCTTTAGCTGAAACCACTGGCACGTTACCCCAGACTCTGGAATCTGCAAAGGGAGCTAGAAGATTCCCGGAGTCTATAGCTGTGTGTTCAGTATCCCAAGCCTCTTGCTAGGTCTCCTTCTGACCGTTATTTTTATCTGTTGGTTGACTGTAGCATCATCCACACAGGCTGCCATAATCGACACCGACACAGAGTAGGGGTTTAGTAAAAGTTTTTAGAGGAAAACGTCCCAGGACTTGGACTTTTGTTTCTCATGGCCAATCCCCGTCTTTGTACTCTGGGCCAGCGTCACGTTCTCTGGCTTCTCACCCTGGCTTTGCTTGGGACCATTCTTTGAGTCCTTGTAGTCACCTCTTCCTCTGGGACTCAAATCCTGCCATCCCACTGGTCTCCCTAGGGCTTGAAGTTCTGCCCCTGAAACACCTGTCCTCTGGCTGTTATGGGTTGATTGACACCAGCTCTCCTCTCTCTATGCCTGCTCTCCACACCCCTCCACACACTGCCACCTGCCATGTCTAAGCCCATTCCTCTTCTCCACCACTGGGACCCTCTTCTTAGCTGCCCTAAGGTTGGGAGGGGCACTGATTTGGCAGTTACTTAAAAATCTGTGGAAGGCAGCTGGACCTGGGGAAATGGGTGACCAACAGATTCAAGATCTTTTGATGAAAGAGATTTATCTGTGACTTCCAAATGAGAGAATATTCAAAATCCTTACAACACAGCCTTTTCAGAATGTGTGTTGTGGGTCCCTAGCAGTGAGTGTATCGTGGTAATCCCTAATCTTGCGTCAATAAACTTAAAAGGGGCCTGACCAGGATTAGTATTGAGAGAGAGAATTCAAGAAGGTTCCTTTCCTTCTTTCCTCATTTCTCACCCTACCCACCCCCCAGCAAGGCAATATCTGAGGATACTTTTTGATCTCTTGAAATAAAGCCCTTGAAGGAAGCCCCAAAGTTTGACTTTTTCTCCTTTGTACCATTTCTAAATCTGACAAAGGATAAAGCATCCAGGACTTCTCACTGAGCTCCAGGATGCAGAGGAAGCTGGTTAACACAGCCCTTAGGGTTGGTAGGAGGCTCTGGAGCGCTAACCCAGCATGGCAGGGGCTAGACTGAGTTTCATGCTTTGACTTGGCAATTGCACCCCTAATTGGGCACACGGTTGCACTTTCATGGCATTTAAGCACTTTAAAGACCCCGTACTCCAGACAGGAGGCTACTGTGTGTTTTCCTGAGGGTGTAAGCAGTAAAGAATGCTGGGGCTCTTGAAGCATAATTAGGCATTTAATTGCACATGTAGACTTCGCCGATGGTTTTGCACATGCATGTGATTATGATTCACTTGAAAGCCCTCCACTGATGATAGTCTGTATTCCATTTCTTTACAAAGAACATTAGGGAGGAAAATATTTGAAACATTTAATTCTTAAGTCCCATTTCTTTAGTTTCTTTTT
Source organism: Camelus bactrianus (assembly GCF_048773025.1). Taxonomy (NCBI): domain Eukaryota; kingdom Metazoa; phylum Chordata; class Mammalia; order Artiodactyla; family Camelidae; genus Camelus; species Camelus bactrianus. Next base: position 13,495,193 of record NC_133567.1, read on the forward strand.
AGTTCTAACTTCCCTTCAAGTTTCTAGAGAGTTAAAACAACCACCACCACAGGGAATTCCACATCTGACTCTTATAAAGCACATAAAACAGAATGTACATAACTGTGGGTAGTTTGCAATTAGAGCGTAAGTATAGTACAAATGTGGTATCTCTCATCTACCAAGAGTCCCCCTTTTCCTCTCTGTCCATGTTTTCGGATTGGGCAGCCAAGGTACTGGAATCCAGTCTTTTACGTGAGTCACTGAGTAGCAGAGACAGGTTGGGAATGTGAGTTACCCTTGGTGTCATGCTCTTTCCTGTCACCAAGCCCAGAGACAAGTGTAATATGTTTAACTTTGTTCTCCTATTGCACACATATGACAGTCAACAATGGGTGCCCTTTGAGACTTGGGTTATACAGAAATATTGGACTTGGATTTTTTGGGCCAACTTCATTTTTATTCTCATCTCCATGGTCACAGCACCAAAAAATTTCAAAGGATGATTTTAGAAATGAACCCATCTACTGTCTTCATCCTTTTAAAACCTTCTTATTTTGAGTACTTTATTGAGATTAGTGTGTTGGAATTTTTGCTTTTAGTCCAAGTGTGTGTTCCGTCTTTTTAAATGTATGTATTCCATTTACCAAAAGCCACTTGTCTTGTTTGCTCTGCTACAACGTACACCACTGGCTGCTGCCTCTTCTGGGTTTTCATAACTTGGCCATCCTCAGAGCATTCTGGAAAGAGCGATCTTTAACCTCATTTTAGTTTAATGTGACTTTGGCTTTTTGTAGTAGTCAAGAATGTGTCACCCAGAGTAGATATCAACGGCATATAAAATCTTGACGAGTGATTAGAGAATGCCTGACCCCCCTCCATGAATCTAGGGCTGTTTAGCCATTCCTGCGTGTTCATCAGAGGCGGATTTGTACATGTAGATGACACATGGTTAATGCTAATATTAAATGTGGGTTTCTAATCTCTTCTCACTACAAAATAAGTGAAAACCCAGCCAGAGACAGCTGGGCTTGTCAGGAAGTTCTTAACAGGAAGTGTGTATGAGAATCACCAGTGTGGGATGGGGAGCTTCTTCAAAATATGGAGGCCCAGGCCCTCTGCATCAGGAATTCCAGGGTGGGGCCCAAGCCTATATATTTTCAAAGTGTTCCTTAGTGATTCTGATCCTTTTTCTGTGGGGAACCATAAGGCCAGGAAAATAGCATCTGTTCTGGACCTTTCTAAAATATATTTCCTCTTGCCATGGCGTTATGTTGGGAATCAAAGAATTTGAAGACTTGGATCCAACTGGGGACTGTACAATTTATTAGAAGTTGTGTGAACTTGGGCCCCAATGTCCTCAGCTGTAAAAGGTGAGATAGTGATGGGATCTGTGCATCGCAGCATGTCTGGTGTGTGCCAGCCATGAGGGGGGCTCAGCACACGGACTGTTCCCACCATGGCTCTGATAGTCACGCCCCCACACCTCGTGCATTGTCCTGCAGTGGCGTCCTCAGTGTCTTGTGTTGGAGTCCTCATTATATTTTGTAGAGACATGCCACGCCTTATTCCTAGTAAACAACCTGAGAGTAGTCAGGAAGCATAACTCCCCTCAGATTCACTCTGTGCAGCTCCTGCCACTGCCTTTACTCTGCCCCAGTTCTCTCCTGCCCTGCACCCCGGCAGTGCTCTGCCAGCCTAGGCGGGGGGAGTCACTTCCTAGTGCGTCTGAGCAAGAAGTGGATTCTCCCACTGGGGAGAGGCATGGCCGACCTAGAACTGTGTGTGTGAACTCGTTCTACCTTTGTCCTGTGGGACGAAGGGTCGGTGAAGGTGACCAAGTCACATAAATGAACACACCGCTCTGGGTGGGTGCATGTGGGTCTCCGTGCTTTGTTTCCTAGCTATGTGGTCGGTTCCCCCGCGACAGCCTTGTCCCGTACAGGGCTTCATGGAGCTCTGGGAACTGGGGATGTGTGTGCCAGGCAGCCCTCTGGCAGAGGCATGGCTTGTTTAACATTCTGGTTTAAATTGCTTCTCTTATATACTAGTATTTATATGTATAACAAATGGGGACTGGCTAATTATGTGGTTCTTAGTGGGAATGAAGTCCCTGCTGGAACCAGCCCAATCTCTGCCCACTATTTATAGCCTTCATATGTCCCAAATTTTCCAGTTCTGATTTCAAATATTCTATCCCACTGTCTCCAGAAGTGCACTTTATGCTTGTCAGACCACATGTCAATTTATGGTTTGAGAAATATAGTCACAGTATTATAACTGCCACCCCAAACACCACATTTTCTGACTGTGAGATTGGAATCCTGCCTTTTAAAAACAAATCGGACATACTTAGGAAGTGTTAAAAAAAAAAAAAACAACCTTCAAATATTCTTGGTAAGCAGTTGACTCGAGGCTTCACTGAAACACCGTGCAGATCTGGGCTTAAAGGACTATGTAATAACACAGAGCTTGGTGACAGTTGTCCTTGACAGTACCTTTCACAGGCAGCATGACCAATAGATAGGAGAATAAGTGAACAAGTTGAATGATTATGTAGAGATTCTCATGTTACTGGAAACTACAGAACTCTGATCTGAATACACTGTTTCTTCTTAATCCTATATGAAGGCAGAACTTTTTTCTGTATTAAGTGAGAAAGGGGACAGACTTGTGGCACTATTTGGTCCCTTCTTTGTGCTGAGCAAGATGGTAGGCACTTTATCTTACTTAACCCTCTGAAGAGCGCTGGGGCCCAGGTGGCATAATCTTCACATCGCAGATGGGAGAGAGGAGACTCAGAGAGACTAAGGAGCTTGTTTGGGACTCTCAGGGAAGCAGGGTAGTTAGAACTAGAACTTGGGCCTCTGTGACTACAAAGCTTCTTTATAAATCAATGTTTCTCATTTGACTCTTCATTTTCCTCAGAATGGTAATAGATGAAATTTAACTAAAATCATTTCCCATCAGCCCCAAGCCCCCCATTATTTGTGAAGAGATATTTGCAAATGTAACCAGCATGAGAAATGCCCTGTTGCCTTGGTCACAGCTTCCTGCCCGGTGTCTCAGGGCTGGGGCGGATGTCTGTGTGCTGGGGGGCATGCGTTGGTGGGAGTAATTGGAGGCCACGTGGAGAGATGGTCTTCCCAGTCTTGCACCTTATCCCCGATGAAGCCCTGCAGTGGCTCTGTGTGACTGGACTGAATCTTCAAATCTGGTATTTTCGACAGCACATAAACATGCCCTAGTCAGTGGAATTCTACTTCAACATGTCTCAAAAACCAAGGGACGGCTTTGTACACCATGTCTCCCTGTCTCAAATACCCCAACAGACATCACTAAAAGAATCACAACAAAATGGTGGCCATCGGCTCCAGAAAACCCAAAGTCTTTTCAGATATGGCAACCTCTGTTCAGTCTATGGAAAATGATCTCAATAAGTTGTTTATAAATCTAAAGAGGTGGGGTGCAGCTTCTGTAAGAGGAATGGCTCTAGGACCTAGAACAGTACCTGATCCAACATTGGTGCTCAATGTTGTTGAGTAAATAAACGAGGAATTCAGCGACTTCTAAGATTTATTACAGAAAAGTCCGCAGACTGTTGCAGCATTTCATAAACTGGCAGACATGACGCCCAAGACAGAAAAGAGTCTTGATTAATCCCTTTTTGGGAATCATCAGAGGTGGTTCTCTTTTCAGAGGTCCCTGGATGCTACCAGGAGCATGCTATCTGTGAAACCCAGATATCCCAGCACCTATAGCATGGTCCTTAACAGGCAGACAATAGCACAATATCTGGACCATAGCTTAGCAGTGGCCCAGAATGTGAACTGTGATTCTGCTGTTTGTTATGGGATACCCATAATAGAAAAACTCTCTACTAAAAAATATTGCTTTAGACTTATTGGCTGAGGGGGCCAAGATAAATAATATGTGATCTTCATAGTGACAATGATTACCTAATTGACATTGCTGGAACTTTGCTTTATGAATAATTTTCTGCTACCTCTCTGTGAGGATGTACTGAAGTGGCTTCCTGGAAAAACACTGGCCGGATTTAATGCTTATGACTTTTAAACTGCAGAACACTCTAAACAAAGTAAATTACCATTAGATAATCCAAAATATTCTTGGAGAAACTGGGTCTGCATCTGGATTCAGCTGTTACATCTTTTTCATTTAAAACTTAAAGTATGCCTGCCTCTGGGGAAGAAAAAGAATTTGACCATAAAGTCCAATCAAATGACCTCCAATTAGTCAGATATACTTGAGGTTCTGTGCTGTTTATTTTAGAGGGAAGAAAGCAAACAAGTAGGGGCTTGTGGCAGTTTTTCTTTGTTGAAATGTATGGTAGATTATTTGGAGGAAAAGAAAAAAGGATCAGAAGTTCTTGCCTTTCAAATATGACTGGAAATCCATAATCAGATTGGAAACATTTTTCCACCACATGCCTTTGTGCTGGTAAACTTTGGAGTGAATTCCTGCCCAGAAGACTGAGGTTCCAGCCTCTACCAGTTATGGCAAAGACTGGGATTTTTTTTTTTTTTTTAATAAGAGGCAGAGACCTGTTTTTATGTGCTCTGCATTTAGTATGGCAGGACATATTAAAAAAAAAAAAAAACCACTTGGCTTGAGTGAAAAGTGAGGACTTGTGGATTAACTCTTACTAGGAGGTAATTAAACTTTCCCCCTTACCTCCTGGAGGGTTGCCTCCCATTCTTCCCCGCACAGATGAAGGAGTGATCAGTTACCTTGGGTTGGGCTTGACAGCTGCGAAAGGGTGGATACTGTTTTGTTCTACACCCAGTGGTCTCACATAGAGGCAATCACAGGATGGAGTTCCCTCCTACTGGTAAACTACTATTCCATCTGGTAAGGTGGTTAGAAAGAAAGGGAAGTGGAGGCCAGCCATCAAGGAGGTGGGGTTATGTGGGCCGGGCTGTGCTGTGCCCTGGATGATGTCCCTTCTAACTGGGCACCACCAGGCTCCCTGGTTTGCATCCATCACTCCATCACTGTCCAACCCACCACAAACCAGAAGTTTGGAGATAATGAAGATAGATGACCAAGGAACGAGAAAAGTGAATGTTTAAAGAGAAATGTATAACAAAATAGGTCTGATTCTGTAAAAGGGACTGAAAAATGATTTAATGATTTGACTGAATTTACTGAAAACTGACTTTCCTATTGCCTTATATCTTTTCCCCTCACCTTCATAATATTTTGAAGCTGTTGTATAGATGCACAAAGGCAACTTGTCTAAGACTGTATTTTTCTATGTTGAATTCAGCAATGCCTCTCTTAAGTGTAACATTTACAAAATATGGACCCTGCTTGATGCTTCTGAACTTGAAATGTGAACTTTTTGAAGAGGAGTGATGTTGAAGATCTGATGGTGTCTACTTTACTTTTTTTTGGAGTATTTTTATTGTATTAAAATGTTTTTCCTCCCGCATTATTGATATAATTGACATACGGCACTGTCCAGGTGGAAGGTGTACAGCATAGTGATTTGACATACATGCATCATGAAATGATTAGCACATTTTAGTTTAGTGAACATCCATCATCTCATGTGGATGCATCACTAAAGAAATAGAAAACAAATTTTTTAAAATTATTAAACAATTTTTTTCCTCATCCAAAAACACCCCCTGTAGATTTAGCACACCTTGTGACATTTGGATTATGCAGAAGGAGTTTGTTGGAAATCACGAAGTTAGGTGACAGCCCAGCCCAGTTGGTGCCTGTGGAGCATTTAGCATTCATTTCGGGGCTGAACATGTCAGTACTCTTGACACAGCTATGGAACTCAATCAACTGGTGGCCTGAGGGAACACTTTACCATTACAATTTGTTACTGATACAACTCACGGGACAGATGCTCATTATAAGACAGAGAGTTAATGAGGCCAAGGATCTCTGTTCAGTGCCTCTAGGGACCAGTTATCTTTGTTTTGTTCCAAGGCTGCCTCCACAACCCATAACCTTTGCCAGCTGTCACACACCAGGGCGTGCTCTTTGTCACACGGGGGCCCAGAAGGGAGGCTGTGAGCCGCTGAGCCCAGGCGCATCACCACTTAGGAGAAATGAAGCTGGAGCCACGCGCTCCTCAGAGAGGTCACCTGCAACAACTGAGTAAGTGGCGAACAGTCCATTTCGTTGCCTGGGCCGAGGGCTGTCACCACGTGTTGTGGTTCTATGCGGCCAGTGGCTGGGCATGGTTGGCTGAAGATGAGCTCGCCATATTTGCTGAACATGGAGTCACTCCAAAGCCCTGATTCTAGCAAAATACTCAACATACAGAATTCAAAGTGGACTTGGGCCTATTACAACAGCTTACCCCTTCCAGAAACCCCCTTTTGCTAAACCCATATATTTCAGATTATTCCAGTACTACCTAGGAACATTCTTCAAATAATAGAGTGGTATATTTTCTTTCTGGCAAGCCTCACCTTGATCTGCATTATCATTTAGACCCCTTCTGAAAACACCATTCATTTCAATAAGCAATAGAGACTGAAATAAAATTCCATTCATGCTTTACTCTCCAATGTGGTTTGGAAATGCTTTCTTCTTCAGCCAGTCTTATGTTACATGCTGGATGGTCTTTTCTTTGACCACCTCATAAAAAGGGGCTCATAAATACTTTTCATGTGTTATTTAAACTAGCGGTACTCCCCGAGGCACTGCACTCCTTTTTTTTTTTTTTTTTTTTTTAAATCCTTTGTGTATTTCAAAAGCATTTTTAAACCAGTAGCAGAGGTAAAAGCATCGCCTAACTGGAGAGGGCCATGTTCTGTCACTATCAGGCCACATATTTCCTTTACTGATAAAAAAGAATTTACTTCTCAGCAAAATGTTGCCTGATTTATACGCTTTCTTTCTAAAAATAATCCTGTGTGAGCTATAAGTGTCAGAGTTTGAATATATGTGTCTTTTCTTAATGCTTGGAGTTGTGACTTTTCAGCATGAGGATATGCTACAGTATTTTGGTAAACACAGCTTTCTTTTCTTATAATGACCTGTTAACTTCTAAGTAAGGAGGGAGAGGAGACAGAAGGGTTGTTGTCTGGTGTAGGCTTGTTGTGCTGTGTGTGGCGTGGTCTTGGCTTGGAGATGAGATGGTCCATCTACCCTCCCTAGCAGGTTAGGGTGGGGGCATGGCTGGCACCTCACTGATGCTCTGACACACACGTTGCTTTTCCCTTGAGTCTCTTAGCTTTTGTATTTTTATTACACTTGCCCTTCCCACTCTGAGATAAACTTTGGTTGGCTCTACTACTATGTTCTTCATTTCATTTTTGCACGCATCCACCATTGCTCCCTACTCCTTACTTAAGTCACGGAATAGTAATACAGAGTTAGAAGGGGACTGAGAGACCATCCAGTCCCTCTTCCCTCTAAGTACAGAAATCCTTCCTTCAGTATTCCACATGGCTGCCTCTCTAGTATTTGTTCCCATCATTTTAGGAACAAGTAGTTTTCAGCTTTGCAGGTTGCACCCTTATTGCTCAGACTGAGAGATTCTAAGCATGGATTGTATCTTCACCCCTCTGTTGGCACTTACCTACAAAGCTTATGAACTCAGTGGAACTTTGTGTACCTAATTTCGCTATACTCCTTATGGGTTTGAGAAATGTCAGCTCTAATCCTCCTAACTGCCTTATTTACAGTCATCCTTCTTCAGTGTATATCCCAATCCATACGGACGGATGTGACTTCTTGACAAAATTCATGGACCTGTATTTCCAGTTGCTTCCTGGTCATCTCTACATGGGTTCATTTAACCTTTAAATGATGAGGATGTGAGATGCAGAGATTGTATGATTTGTCCAAGTTCGCACAGCTAGACAATGGCAGTCAAGAATCAACCAAGGTCTCCTGGCTACTAGTCCAGGGTAATAGCCTCTGTGTTTACAAATTCCTGTTTGGTGTGTTTAGTGGTAGGGGTAGTGGGCAATTTTTAAAATATTTCTTAAGACACTACCAGTGAAATCCAGGAGATTTTTTATAATCTCACTTAAAATGGGAGCCTTTGTTTTTACTAAATGGAGAGCTGGGGAAACTTGAGGATCATTTTGTGCTGCTGGAGTCTCCTGCTGAATTCCCATACTATCAAGATTCTCTTACAACATCTGGCCACTTTACAGGGCATTTCATGGAGCAAATCAATTAACGTTAAAAAAAAAAAAGTCAGGGCAGAGAGAAAGAAAGAAAATATTTGAATGGTAGTGTTGCGCTCTCCAAATTCCTGAATTTTGGATGGCAGAGTTGCACAAAATCTTGTAACTAATCACTTCTGTGTAACACAACTTACTCTTTAACAAAAATGTAAACATTTTATTTTCAAACTTAGACCAGGGTTGTGAGATTCTTTGGACCATCGACAAAACATAGACATTATTTTATACGAATACCCTTAGCTATACCACAAATTTATCCTCTGTCTGACAGTGGGGTCTGAGATGAAGACTGTGGGTTGAGAAATTACTTTTAGCTATTAAGACCCCGGGAGTGGTTCTTCTGAGATATAGTTATTGGATTCTGGCTAAACAGTGCAGGGGAATCTTGGCAATGGCTACTGAGATCACTTGAACAGTGCTCGATTTAGAAAAACATAGAAGCTATTTCCACCTGTGAAGTTAAGTCTTGGTAAATTCACTTCAAATAGTTCACATTGGTTGGTCCCATAGAGACTCAGTAGATATGTGCCACAGACATGGAATCATGAAGTCATTCACTTACTCACTTATCTCTATCTTGAATATATAAACACCACCAGATGCTGATCTATCTAAAGTATTTAGAATAGTGCTTGACATATAGTTGGTGCTCAATACATCGGTCATCAAATCAATAGAGGAGCGTGATTAAAGAACAGAGTTGATGCTTTAATGCTCTGTGAACCTAGGGTAGTCACCGTTTTATAGATTCTGTGATATTTTGGAAAGAACCTAATTTCTCTGATTTGCAGAAATCCTCCTCTATGAGAGGATAGCACTTCTCTTGCAGGGCTGGTGTAAGAATGAAATGGAGTGACATTTACCAAGTGGCTCCATCACTAATTAGCAATTCTATGGAAATAAATGTGTTTAACTTAAGTCTGTTTCTTTATCTGTTACGTGGGGCTGAAAATGCCTGGCTTATGACTCTCCTATGGTCCAATAAGTCATAAATGATCAGACTTATTACACTGCAGATGCCATAGAATGTAAGGCACTGTTACCACACACCTCTATTCAGAGTCGACAAGCAAATGCCCTTCTCAGGCACTTAATTCTGACTAAAGTGAAGCTCATTAATGAACATGACTTTGAGATCACAAGGCTTGCCGTGTCTTCATTCACCTCTCCAAACATAATCAAATGAATATACTATTAAGTACCTCCTTGAAAAATCAAAGTTTCTTTACTATCACTGAGCTGACAGAAACAATGCTGAGAATGTAGGGGATGAGGACAGTTCAGTCCTCTCCAAGGATTCCAGTTCACGGGGAAGGGGCTTCCCTCCTCTTGTCCACTCGGGGAACCTCTTGGGCTCAGGCGTTCGTCTAGGTATTTACCGCACTCTTTCCCAGCCCCTCCCCAGCAGACACCCCCTGCCTCGAACATACACATATACTGTAGTGAGACAGACTTCAGGCGTTGTTTTCTCTTACTCCCTTCCCCAAGTCCTTTCCCAGGCTGTGGAAGGCAATGAGCTATAATCTGTTGGAAATGGAAATACAGCAATAACTCCAAAATGGAGCGAGCCTCACAAGTTTGAAAAATTGAGCCAAGCTGCATGATTTTCTAGACATTCCATCACATTAATACCTTGTGGGTCTAGGGGGACCTCCATCTAAATCTCTCCAGACACTTTCTTGAGTTTGGTTAATTCTCAGTGTAGCCATGGTGAAACATTCCCATATTTTGGAGGGGCCATGAATGAAGCCCACACTCAGTCAGGACACTGCCCAGGAACCCCGGTGAGAAGAGGAAGCTTCTACCCTGAGCTCTGTTGTCTCTCAGCACCTGCGGGCATGGCTGGCAAAACTGCAGCGGGATGTGGGGAGAAGACAAGGGAGTTTGTTTCAAATCAAATTCAGTTTTCAAATGGAACAAGAAACACATTGCTTTATTTTTCATAGCTGGAAGATTCCATACTTGCCAAACGATGGAATGGAAAGAATCTGTCTAGAATCAACTACTTTCTGTGGCCTCTGTCTGGAATTCTCCCCGTGACCAAATTATTAATGAAATTATTCAATAAACAATTACCAAGCACATTCTAGGTATTCTCCTAGGTTTTAGAAAACATAAATGTGGACAAGAGTACCCCCTTCCCTCACAGAGCTCACTGTGTGATAACTGAGAGGCAACAGACACATTATTGAAATACCACAGGGTAATCTACGTATACCACACATATGTTTGTGAATTCACTCTTCAACCTTAAAAAGAAACTTCTTCCAGGAAGCCTTCCCTGAATGTTCTCTACCTAAAGTTATGCCTCTGAACTGCCCCAGCCTTATATCTGTACATCCCTTGTGGTCCTTTTATCTTTTTACCTTGCATTATGGTTATGTATATACATTATTTTCCTTAGTGATTGAAGTCTATTTTTATATATACATATATATGTTTTATTGAAGTATAGTCAGTTTACAATGTGTCAGTTTCTGGTATACAGCAAAATACTTCAGTCATATAGTAACTTACATATATTCATTTTCATATTCTTTTTAACTATAAGTTACTACAAGATATAAACTTGTTGTTTATCTATTTTATATTTAGTAGTTAGTATCTGCAAATCTCAAACTCCCAATTTATCCCTTCCCATCCCCTTCCCCTTCTGGTAAATATAAGTTTGTTTTCTATGTAAGTCTGTTTCTGTTTTGTAAATAAGTTTGTCTTTTTTTTTTTTTTTTTTTTTTTTTTTTTTTAGACTCCACATATAAGTGATATCATATGGTATTTTTCTTTCTCTTTCTGGCTTACTTCACTTAGAATGACATTCTCCAGGTCCATCTATGTTGCTGCAAATGGCATTATTTTATTATTTTTACGGCTGAGTAGTATTTAATTGTATAAATATACCACAACTTCTTTATCCAGTCATCTGTTGATGGACATTTAGGTTGTTTCCATGTCTTGGCTATTGTATATAGTGTTGCTATGAACATTGGGGTGCTGGTGTCTTTTTGAAGCAGGGTTCCTTCTGGATATATGCCCAGGAGCGGGATTCCTGGGTCATATAGTAAGTCTATTTTTAGTCTTTTGAGGAATCTCCGTACTGTTTTTCACAGTGGCTGCACCAAACTACATTCCCACCAGCAATGTAGGAGGGTTCCCTTTTCTCCACAGCCTCTCCAGCATTTATTGTTTGTGGACTTTTGAATGATGGCCATTCTGACTGGTGTGAGGTGATACCTCATTGTAGTTTTGATTTGCATTTCTCTGATAATTAATGACATTGAGCATTTTTTCATGTGCCTATTGGCCATTTGTATGTCTTCACTGGAGAACTGCTTGTTTAGGTCTCCTGCCCATTTTTGGATTGGGTTGTTTGAAGTTTCTTGAATATATTATATTCTGAGTACCTGTAACTTGTGCACAATATCCACTTAATATACGAGTTGAATGAATAAAGAATGAACACATCAAAACTTGGCCAATAATGTAAGAGATCTTATGCTTTATAACAGGGTGATATACATCTTTGTTTAGTAAATATCACTAGGAGCTGGTCAAGTGTAGAAAAGGAGGGGGGGAAGATGGAAGGATGTCTACATATGTAGGATCTGAACATCTGTAGGGAGTTCTCAACTATATTCATGAGAAACTGAAGGCAGTACAACTGATTAAAATGGACTTTTGTTCTCATGATTGATTTAAGTAGGTGAATTAAACAACAGATGGTGGAATTCCCAAAGCATTCAAAGCTCAAATATAAACCTATATTGTGTGTATGGTTTGGGTATTCTTTTGTTTATAGGACAAACTTAAAAAAAACAAACGCTTATGCCCTACACTTTCCTCTGCTCAAAAACAGCATCTGGTGAGGAAACTGGGACTACTTTCACTTTCTAAGGGTGAATCTTTGGTGCTATATGTGTCAATCTGGATAAATAAAAGATGAAAAGATATGAGGAACAGTAGGAATCACAAAATTGTATCTGTCAAGCAGAAAGGCTGAGATGTGCCTATAAAAATAGGCATCAGGAAAGATATTAATTGCTGGGAAACAAGCAGCTGGATCCAGGTGTACAGATAAATGGCAGAGCCTAAGTGTATGGGTGATGATGTAATGTTAGCCATAATAGAGTCAGCGTGCTAGAAAAAAGCATCAGTTCATTTTTTGGAGCTCCTTACTCGTCTGGAAGCATGCTTACGTGGAGCTTAGTAGGGTTACTCTACTAAGCTCCGATGTTTAATTTTCCTTAGATGTATGCAGGGCTTGCTTGGAGCAAAGGGCTGTTGCCGCCTCCTCTGCTGGGCCCTTCTCACTTACCAGGCTGGGGAGCTGGCTTTGGAATGGGGTTTTGGTGTGGTGGACTCGTGGACCAGCTCAGGGCAGTGAGGGGCTGCACTTCTCTGCCGTGAGGAGGGTTGGAGTGCCTTCATATACTCCTGGGTTTCCCTTTCAAGGAATATCTTGGACTAAACTGTCTTCTTCCTGATGGATTATGTTTTGGCTCCTCCTTTACCAAGGATATAATCAGGGGCTGTTAAAATTTTTTTGGACTTTGATTTGGCCGGTAACTACACTGTTTTTGGAAACCTGTTTTCATTTAATTTCATTTCCTCTTTCCTGTTAAGCACATCATTGGACTGGAAGAGCAGAATCTCAGGTTTTTGGAAGTCTTTGTGTTGAGGGCTGCTGCTCAGCTCATATTGGGTACCAAAGGAGAAGAGAACTGAAGCTGACTTCAGTGGTTCCCTCCAAGGGAAAGCCAGAATCCACACTCTGACCTGCCTTAGGTGGTTAGCACTAGTTTCGAAACAATAGTCATTTAATGCTATCATAACATTACATAAGTCATTTCCTTCCCTTCTAGAATGTGAAGGGTTATGTGAGAAGCAAAGAAAAACTCATATTTTCCACCGGCCTCCAATTATCCTTTCATCTGTACCAAAATATGGAGAGTGATGTTAAAAACTTGTGTGAGAATCTGGCAGAGTTTTATACATTAATGTTGGCTCTGGTCTGGTTTCTGAAACCATCCTGGTAATTTGGAAGGTTTGCCAGCAAAAGCCGATTGTTCCGCGGGGGTTGTCAGTTTCATTCTTAGACAGTGGCTTTCCGTGGTCAGTTTGCTGTTGCTTTTAAAGAACACAAAACATGCTGGACAAGATTCCTGCTTACTCCCTTTGGCAAGTGTGTTTGGCATCCATTGGACAGATCAGTGGAATTTTTAGAAAACACAGGCATTTTGTGATATGAGAGGAACATGATGAAACGGGATGAAGAAAAGTCTGAGGGAGCGAAATTCATTCTCAGATACATAACCTTGTGTATCTAAATGAAAGAGAGCCTTTTCATTGCCACCAAGCAACAAAAGCACCACTGCTTTAAAGCAAATATCACAATAAAGTGAATCATACAAATTTTTACATTTCCCAATGTATGTGAAAATTATGTTTACACTCTACTGCAGTCTATTAAGTGTGCAATAACATTATGTCTAGAAAAATCAATGTACATACCTTAATTTAAAAATGCTTTACTGCTAAAAAATGCTAACCATCAACTGAGCCTTCGATGAGTCACATTTTGGCAATAGAAACATCAAAGATCACTGATTACAGATCACCCTAGCAAATATAACCATAGTGAAAACGTTTGAAATGTTGCAAGAATTACCAAGATATGACACAGAGACACGAAGTGAGCAAATACTGTTGGAAAAATGGCGCCAATAGACTTGCTCGATACCACAAACTTTCAATTTGTTAAAAAAAAAAATGCAGTATCTGTGAAGCACAAAAAAGTCAAGCACGCTAGCAGGAGGTCTGCTTGTAGAAGTTAAACTACTGCTGTCATGAAACTTCATGTAGTGAAATCAGGTAATAGTGAAGTGGTGTTTGATTTGACTAGAAATACGTTATTGTCACTTTTTCAAAAGCCACCATGAAAATCTGAGCGTGATATGGTTCTTTAAAAAAAAAAAAAGTGACAGTGACATGGTGACTGACATTCCTTTTATTCTCTTCAACTTTAAGGCTGAGATCTTCCAGGATGGCTTCTGGAAGAGGTGGAATGTATTATGACAAAAATAAAGTGTTAATGAGATAAGACATAAGCACAGGCTGGACATGTGGCAGCATCTTTGCTGGGGAAGGATTTATTGGTCCAGGCAGGTGTGGGCTTCCATCCCTCAGTGTGCTGGCTGGACTCCTCTTACCAAATCTTGGCCCCTAGGATTTGTTTCCCATCAGGGGGCTTTGCTGTATTGACAGCCATACTCCCTGCAAAAGCTTATCGATGGCCAAGGTGGGCTGTACACAGTCAAGCTCACAGCTGTCCACCGCCCGCCTTCTCTCGGTGCCCTTGCTCACCACTGTGCCCCCATAAACCCGCACCAGACAAATGAGAACATGGGTAGTCATCAGACTCTTTGGATGTTTGTAGACTATTAACAAAGTGATGAAAACATCTGGTGCTCACTGACAACACAAGTGGCATATCTTGCCTGGGGCGGCCAAGGATCAGAGAGTAACTGGGCTTTGTAAATAGCTTTGCTCAGTATCTCTATCCCCCTGCCCCAAACAAGAAAAATAAAATTTAATAAATAAATCCACATGCTCATAGTTTTTTCCTCTTTCTTTTTTTCAGCATCTGATAGAGACTGGGACAGATTTAGTGTCTCATATACTTGTCAACCAGCTATTTCACTGCTGATGTGTGTAAGAAAGATGGCTGGTATCTAGTGAACTTGACTTCAATACCAATAAACAACACCCCTCCTTCCATCACAGTATTTAGCAGGGATGAAAGCTTAGGCAATCTTTTCCCAGCCTGATGCCCAAGTCAAACATGATCACTGTTTGGAATTTTTCAGTGGATCAAAGCAGTCAACCTCAGGCTTGCACAAATGGCTTTTAATGTCTAAGTTCCCACCTTGATCATAAGGAAGTCAAGTCCTACCATTTCTTTCCAGCAGGAGAGAAGTTTCTCCTTGTAAAAGGGAAGAGGAGAAGTAATTAAAAGAAAAAAAAAAAACAAACCCTTAAATAGCAAGCTCTCCCTTTTTCTCCTAGTGAGAAGAAATCGGGTTCTCAGCTTGTTAATTAACTTATAAATAAGTACAGAAGTTTCCTGGTTATTCTCTCTTTGGTTGCAGAGTGTGACTTTGAAGTAAACCTCACTGTTGAGTGGTTGGACATTGAGCTAATGAGATTTTACTGTTTCAAACAGCTGGTCAAATTTGGAGGCCCCTCGAGCCTAAAGGCAACTGCTGATTTACAAGGATCCTGTAATAGACGCAGTCTTGGCTGATGCTTTTGTTGTTGGTTTAGGCTGGAGCAAAGGTGTAGATTTTGTGATGCTGTAAAAATGTCAAGTGATTGATTTGAGAATATGTAATACCCAGAGGCAGCCCCGGACTAGGAGCCGCATCTTGTGTGGCTCATATTCGAGAATGTTTTAGGAAAGCTTGGGTGATCAACGTGGCAGTGTGTTTTAGAGGAGGCAGCTTTGAAAGAACTGGCTGTTTACAGCTGGGTGGAGCTGAAAAGAAGCCTTTGAAAATTGTAACTCCCTCCCCATCTCCCTTCCTTGTTGGTAAGGATGTTAAAGCAAATTCCAGGACTCACATTGTGTGATCTCTGCATCTTTGTATCTCTACAAAATAGAGACATATTCTTCAAAACATAAACATCATAATTCTTTGGTATCATCTGATACCTAGTTTTGTTTTGTTTTTTTGGATTGTCTTGGAAGTATCTTTTTAAGTTGGTTTGTTCATCCCAGGATCCAAACAGTGTCACACATTAGCATTTTGTTGTTAACTCTCTTAACCCAGAAGATTCTCTCCTCAAGTAAGTTCTTTGTCTCCATTACAGACAGGAAAACAGGCTGAAGAGACCCTCAGGGACTGAGGGGGGGGACAGTGGTCTTTCAGAGCCCAGGTCTCTTCCTGCACCACCTGTCTCCTTTTCTTGGCAGATTCATTCTTCCTGCTGGGGTTGGGTTTATTTCCTCTGGGTATCTTCCTTTCCACCTGACTATCTTCTCCTCATTGCACCTTAGTAGGAAATCGGAAACTTAGGGTTCAGCTCTGATTGTGTTCCTGTTACCTGTGCTTGTCACTTTGTCCGGAATTATTTCAGAATAGAGTGGCCGAATCACGGAAGTTGCACAGTCAGCCCCAGAGCCTGGAGGTGGGAACCTGCTGCTTCCCTTGGTAGTTTCCAGAATTCTGGATGCTCTAGGCAGTTCGTTGGCTATTTTTTGTGGGGGAAGGAAGGGAAGGCTGCTGATAAGGAGATAAATAAAACAAGTTTATTTCTCTATTTTTTTGATAGACTTTATTTTTTTAGAGCAGTTTCAGGTTTATAGCAGAACTGAGCAGAAAATACAGAGTTCGCACATAGCCCTCCCCACACACACATATGTACTCCCGTACCCTCAACATCCCTCACCAGTGTGGCCTATTTGGTACAATTGATAAACCAACATGGGCACATTATTATCAACCAGAGTCCATAGTTTACATTAGCGTTCACTCTTGATATTGTATATTCCATGACAAATTTGTAATGACGTGTAGCCACTATAGTATCATACAGAGTAATTTCATTGCCCTAAAAATCACTTGTGCTCCATCTATTCATTTCTTTTTTTTTTTTTTTCCAAAGAGTTAGCAATAGGCCTTCAGTATGTAATCCAGTAACTAGTCTAGGTGCTTACCAGGGGCGGAATTCTTAAACTGTGTTTTCACTAGTACCAGTCCAGAAAAGAGAACTTCCTCTCTGGCAGCAGCGAGAGCTCAGGGGGACCCCCTGCTGGTCCCCTCACCTTAGTGAGGGGGGTGGGATCAAAGGAAAACACAGGAAAAAGTTCACACATCCATAAAAACCTAGGCTTTACCCCTCTTCATCTGGCCGGCATTCCATCTCTCCCAGAGGCAATCCTCCCCGGGTCCTGCCTGCTGCCACTCCCTCACATCCTGCCCAGAAGCCACACTTTGTGGGCAGCCCCAGTGCTGGCGGCTACCTTTGCTGCTGCCTCTGGGCCACTGAGACCCTCCTTCCCCCTCTCAGCTCCCACCCCTGGCCCCTGCTGACACCGAGCCCTGTCCGAGGCCGAGGCCGCCCAGCGCTGTGGCACACGGCTGCACTTTGGGCTTGCTGTGAGCTTTTACACCCAGCAGGCCTGAGTTTGAATCCCCACTCATTCCCAGCAGGGTCTTGTGCAAGCCCGTCAGCCATCCTGGTCACGCTGTGCCTGCTTTCTGGTGACAAAGGATGAAAAGATCTAGCCTCTGGGGTTGGGGCAGCTAGCCCTTTTGGATTTTTAGTCTCCATTGTCTTAGGGAAGCTCTAGTATAAATAAGGTTATTTCTTTTTAAAAAGACACCTTTCCAGAGCACTAATATCCTGAGTCTTGTATCTAGTTAATGGTGTTTCTTTGTAATGATTATGATTTTATTTAGGTGACGTCAAACACTAATTCCTCCGTGTAAAACCTGGCACTTCCTCTGTTCACCCCACACTCTCCCTCTGTTGAATTTCTGTAAGTTGTCATTTATTTGTTTTTCTTGTATTCCACATGCTCTCTATTGTACCTGGCTTTTCTTAAGTTCCTTCGGGTTATGTATCCTGTTTCTCTTATGGGGCTGTGAATCCTTCGGGGCAGGATCTTATTTTAATGTATTGAACCAAACCTCCCACCCACCTCATGGCCCCTCAGTGGCACACTTCAAGCACACAAAGTATTCAGCGCACATTGGTTAATATATGTGTGATCCCTCAAGAGCAGGTTAGGAGCAGAGGGGTACTGATTTCCACTTAATCTCTAGCTTTGGGTCTCATGCTACTTTGGGAGAAGGGATGAAAGAAAAGCATTGTAAGGGGTTGGACAATTACCTGCGTCTCCACCATTGTAAGACATCTTACTGGCCTGTTTCATTTGTGAACACTGACTCAATGTATACTGCCTGGGTTTTTTCCATCCCAATAAACATCAGTGAAGCTCTAAAAAAGCCAGCCCCTTTTAGTCATGGGTGCCATGAGCTCTTTTATGATCTCATGAATCAATATATAGTCAGAACCAGATCTTGTGAGAGAAATCTGTGTACAGATCAGTTGTTGGCACCTACATCAGACATTTCCTTGGTCCTAGAAGCTGAGGCTGTGATAGAGAGGAAACGCTAGGCCTCTGCTGTACCTGAGCTTCCATCTTTGCTAAGTTCCTTTCCATTCTTGCTGGGGTAAGCTTGGGTGTGAGAGGCTACATGGGTGGCTTTACCATGAGAAAAGTTAACTAAGGCTTTGACTCACTTTGATTTGAGTGTTCACGGGTCCCAGACCCCTTCTCCATGGCAGGAGTCAGGGGGTCTTCCATGGCTAGGCCTGCCCAAGGACAGAGGGTCTAGAAATCCTCTGACAGCTTACCAGAGAGCCCTGGGGGAGCCAGTGGCCAAGGGCTTGGGCACTACTGAGCTCTGCTTGAAAGTGTCTACACAGTAAGCCAAACCGTGAGGTTAGGGTGCTGTCCTCCACTGCCAAGTCTGCCTACGACTCTACAGCAAGTTCGGATCGAACAACAAAGTTAGAGGGCACAGTCCCAGGTCTTCCTTCCTTCTAACACCAACTGCAAGTTTGAGAGGTGGTTCCCTAAACCACCTTCAAGTTTGATCATTCGATGGAAGAACTCATAGAACTCACTGAAAGCTGTTATACTCAAGCTATGATTTATTAGGGGCAGAGGCTAAAGACCAAAGTTCGTCAAAGGAAGAGATGCGTAGGGCAGAGTCTGGGAAGGTCCAAACACAAAGCTTCCATCATCCTCATGGATGTGTTACTCTCCGGCATCAATAGGTGATGGTATACGTGGAATGTTCCCAACAAGGGAGGTCCACCTGAACTTCAGAGTCCAGGGTGTTCACTGAGGGCTTCATTCTGTAGGTCTGACTGACTGACAGCCCACGTAGTTGACCTCAGCCACCAGGTCAACTGCATGATCAAAAGCCTTCACTCTAAATCACGTTTGGTCTCTCTCAGGTGGCCAGTTCCCACCTCACACTATTGCATGTGGCTGGACCTACCCTAAAATACCTGGTGTGGCCAGCTTGCTCCCTAAACAAAAACCCTCCTATTGGGTATGGTGTTTACCTCCCAGAAATGGAGGGCAAAGGCCAGACTTCTCTTTGGGCAAGTCCAACTTCTTTACCGGACAGTGACTTACCAAGTCTCTTTACTGTGCCCAGCTCTTCAACCTCTGGGGCTCTTTTTCCTGGCAAATCGATTAAAATAAACAAGCAAAGTTGTTACTCTATATAACACCTCCCTTTAACTCTCAGACCCAAACATCATCACTTGCCAGATTAATGTGTATGACATTGTATTAATTCACCCAGCCCTGTATGTAGTACAGAGTTGGCATTCAGCAGACCAGAAGTCCTAGTCTGAACCCCTTGAAATCATATGTAAAATTTTGCAAGTATGTTTGCATTTGGGTTTGGATGGGGGATCAGGGTTCCTACATTTCATCAAATTTCAAAGAGGTCTACATCCCATAAAAGTTGGAGCCCGCCTGGCCCAGATAAAAGTGAATTCTCTCCCTGCACATCACCACTGCTGGACTATTTTTTCATGAGCTCTAGGAGTTTTGTTTGCTAACAGAAGAAGCACAGAGGAGACAGTGCCTGGGCTGGAAGTGTAAGGGCAGTTTTGCTATCTGGTTTACAAGGCCTCTTGGGTTAATGCTAGAAGCATCAAAGCGAGCATTTCTTCTGTCTTTCCTGTGCTTTGCAGGCCAAGAGTTTCTTGTGCTAAAATAAACAACTGGCAGTTTTATTAGGCTCCACAGAAGGAAGGAAGAAGTTTATGTTTCATACCTTTTATATTATAGAGAACATTACTATGCGAACTTCAATTCTTCATTCTGTTTATTTAAACTTAAAAAACAGTACTAATGCTATAAATAGAATAAACCATGTCCACTCCTGAGCATTTACAACAAGCATGCAGCCAGTAATCTAGACCCTAAAAAAATAAAGCACTTACCCTTAATAGTCAGGAGAGGGATGTAGATGTGGATAAATGGATGTAGATCACTTTTAGATTTTATTAAGCTATAGCTGGCTCGGGCAGAGGGAGGGAGAGGTTCTACCTGTTTTAAACTGTAGAAAAAACCCCATACACTTTATTTTGCATCACTCAAATGTCTTACAAAATCATGGAAATTATGACATGATTGTGCCACACAGGACTCAACTTTGTTTTACTCTGTGGAGGGGTTTGAAATCTGATCATAAAGAAGAAATGTGCTTATTTTCAGTTTGTTCTGTTCAGTTCTTACAATACCTTGGTTCTTATCAGACAAGGAAATAAGTGTTTGATGCTCTGTAACCCTGATTCCTTCAGAGGTGTTAACTGAGCACAGTCCAGCACATGATCCAGTACTAGATTCTGAGAAGGATACATATGAAACGATTACTCGTGAAAGCCTTACCATTTAGTGGGGAAGATGAGTGGTTCCCAATAGTCACAGTATTTTGTTACAATTAATGATTTGCATGTCTTTATTGTAGACTCTCTCAAAATCCCAATGTCTTTTTTTTTTTTAACAGAAATAGAAAAATCCATCCTAAAATTTATATAGAATCTCCAGGGACCCCAAATATCCCCCAAAAATATTGGAAAAAAAAAAAAAGAAAGTTGGAGGTTTTATACTTCCTGAATTCAAAACTTAATACAAAGCTAAATTAATGAAAACAACATGGTACTGGCATAAAGACAATAGGCCAATGGAATAGGATAGAGAGCCCAGAAATAAACCCTCACATATGGTCAAATGATTTTCAAGAAGGGTGCCAGGGCCATTCAATGGAGAAAGGGCAGTCTTTTCAACAAATGGTGTTTGAGAAACTGGATAACCACATGCAAAAGAATGAAGCTGGACCTTTACCTAATATCACACACAAAAATTAACTCAAAGCAGGTCAAAACATTAAAGCAAAAACTATAAAACTCTTAGAGGAAAACAGAGGAAAAGCTTCACAACACTGGCTGTGGCTGGAGTCAGAGACCTGGGCTCAAGACCACCATTCCCTACCTGTATGATCTTAAACGTGTTACTTACTCTCTCTAGATCTCAGCTTTTTCATCTGTAAAAAGATGACAGTAATGGAATGATCTTGGGAATTAGGTAAGTTAACACATCATTAATTAGTGCCGGTATCTGGCATACAGTTTACTATCAGCCATTATCATCCATTTGGGGGAACAGCAGGCAGCATAATACAGTAGTTAAGTAAGTGGGCTTCGGAGTCAGGTTTTCTAGGTTTATATCCTGGTTCTACCCTTTGCTGCCTCTGGGACTTTGGGCAAATGCTTTACATTTCTATAGCTGAGGACTTTAAAAAAAATTCTGAACAATGGAATTAATAGTAATTATCTCATAAAGTTGTAAAGATCAGATGAAATAATCCCCTTGACCAGCTCTTAGAAAAGTAGTTAGCACTCCCCAGTGTCGGTTCTTACAGCTGCTACAGTGGTCAGTACAGCATCAGACGGATAGTATGCGCTCATCTAATGAAACATTATTCTGCCCTAAATGATGGCTTTTAGGAAGTGCTTAATGACATGCAAAAATAGTAATCATAAACTGTCAGGAAAGACAGGATAAAAAGTCAAATATGCAATTTGATCTCAACTATGTAAGAAAAAAAAGCAGAATAAAAGAGTTATTTAAAAGTAGCCTGTTGAACTATTACTAGTGGCCATGCCTTAGATGGAAAAATTATGGATAGGTTTATTGTTTCTTTATATTTTTGTGGAATTTTCAAAATTTCTACCATGAGTATGTGCTTTGACCATTGGAAATATTAAAATGCAGTTAAATAAGCTGGAAAGAGGCATACCAGTCAATGCTGTCTACTGCTGCTTGGCATGCTGGCTAGCAATCACCAGAGGAGGGCAAAGACTGTGGCCCTGGGGAGATGGGATTGTACGTGTGTGCTTGTGCATGTGTGTCTTGTTTCCCAAAGAGTCTGAGAGATCCTTGAGGGTATAGACTCTGCCAGCCAATCCCCCAGGCTTTCCTTCTAACGCAGGGCCTAGCATAGATAGTCAGGGTCTTTGCACACAGGTGGTCACTGAACACACAGTGAACCAGGAAATGGTATTGATGTTGGAAGGAGAGGTTCAAGCCAAGGCTGCTGCAGCAGGGGGTTGGGGTTGACCTGCCTGGGTGACCCAGTGTCCTTCCACCCCACAGACTGGGCAGATGGAAGAGAAAGATTAGAGATCATGGAAAACCAGAAAACTTTACTCCTTGGACTGGGCAGTCCAACAGTCAGCTTTGGTGGAAGATATTCTCTCTTTGCAGAAGACATGGTGTTTGGGCTGAAACTTGCTAAACGTGGGGAATGGAAAATAGGAAAGTTTTCATTTTAAAATTTAAAAAGTTTTAAAATTATTTTAGCTGTATCATTTGCTCATTGGAAACTTCAGAAAATAAAAACATAATCAAGAAGTTAAAGCGCTTCAAAATTGCACCACTCAGAGATGATCACTGTATATATTGGTAGATATTAGTCTAAATTTTTTACTGTGTGTGTGTGTGTACTGTTTGTACCTTGATTTTTCTTCTTGACTAAACAATATATTGTGGACAGCTTTCCATGATTATAGATATAGCTCTACATAATTTGTTTAGCACTTGCACAGTATTTCATTGCATAGATGTACTTCCATTTTTAAAAATCATTTCTAACGTGTGCTATGTGCTGGAGATGCAATGACCAAAACAGACATGGTGCTTGCCCTCATAGGACTAAGGGGTCCCCTCTCTAACCCCTTAGACAATTAAAACAACACAGATAAAGCATGCTGAGTGTGATGTTGGGGTAGAAGTTTCTCCTGGAGCAGAGAGGCAGAAGTCCCCAGCTTACAGGCACATCTGAGTGTAATTCATACTATGTCTTTATGTGTCATTAAGCTTTCATTTTTTAATGAGGTATAATTGACATGTCACATTACAGGCATACCCCGGAGATACTGCAGGTTTGGTTCCAGACCACCGCAGTAGAGCAGATATCACAATGTAGTGAGTTGCATGAATATCTTGGTTTCTCAGTGCATATAAAAGTTATATTTATACTACACTACAGTTTGTTAAGTGTGCAATAGCATTTTGTCTAAAAAATGCACATACCTTAATTTAAAAATACTTTATTTCTAAAAAATGCTAACCATCATCTGAGCCTTTGTAGAGTCAGTCTTTTTGCTGATGGAGGGTCTTGCCTCGGTGTTGATGGCTGCTGATTGATCAAGGTGGGGGATGCTGAAGTTTGGGGTGGCTGTGGCAAGATCTTAAAATAAGATAACAAAGAAGTTTGCCACATCAATTGATTCTTCCTTTCAGGAAAGATTTCTCTGTAGCGTGCAAGGCTGTTTGAATCCTCAAACCTTGCATTTTTTTAATCAGCTAAGTTTATGTCATATTCTAAATCCTTTGTTGTCATTTCAACAATCCTCACAGCATTTTCACCAGGAGTAGATTTCATCTCAAAAAAAAAAAAAAAAAAAAAAAAAAAAGTCTGTCTTTGCTCACCCAAAGAAGTAACCCCTCATTTGTTAAAGCTTTATCATGAGGTTGTAGCAATTCAGTCACATCTTCAGGCTCCACTTCTGATTCTAGTTTTCTCTGTCTCTCTTTTTTTTTTTTAAAAGAAGCACTTCTTTTTATTGCAGTATAGTTGGTTTACAATGTTGTGTTAATTTCTGGTGTACACCTTCGTGATTCAGATATCTATATATATATTTATATTCTTTTTCATGTTCTTTTTCATTATAGGCTATTACAAGGTATTGAATATAGTTCCCTGTGCTCTACAGTTGGACCTTTTTGTTTATCTATGATTCTGGTTCTCTTGCTATTTCTAAGACACCTGCAGTTACTTCCTCCACTGAAGCCTTGAACCCCTCAAAATCATCCATGAGGGCTGGAATCAACCGCTTCCAAACTCCTGTTAATGTTGGTATTTTGACATCTAATGAATCACACATGTTCTTTATGACATCTAGAATGGTGAATCCTTTCCAGAAGGTTTTCAATTTAATTTGCCCAGATCCATCAGAAGAATCACTGTCCATCATAGAACTGAAGAGAGTTAGGGCCTTGCTCTGGATTAGGCTTTGGACTCAGGGAATGTTGTGGCTGGTTTGATCTTCTATCCAGACCACTAAAATCTCCGTATCAGCAATAAGGCTGTTTTCCTCTCTTATCACTCATGTGGTCACTGGAGTAGCACTTTTAATTTCCTTCAACAACTTTTCCTTTTTATTCACAACTCGGCTAACTCTTTGGAACAAGGGGCCTTGCTTTCAGCCTGTTTTGGCTTTTGATACCCTTCCTCATGAAGGTAAATCATTTGTAGCTTTTAATTTAAAGTGAGAGGTATGTGAGTTACCCTTTCACTCGCCACGTGGAGGCTGTTGCATCGTTATGAATTGTCCTAACCTCAGTAGTGTCGTGTCTCAGGGAACAGGGAGTCCCCAGAAGAGGGAGAGAGACAGGGGAAGGGCCAGCTGGTGCTGCAGTCAGAACACACACAGCATTTATTGGTTAAGCTTGCTGTCTTCCATGGCCATGATTTGTGGCACCCCAAAACAGTCACAGTAGTAACATCAGAGCTCACTGATCACAGACCACCATAGCAAATATAATAGCAACCCAAAAGTTTGAAATATTGTGAGAAGTACCAAAATGTGATACAGAGACATGAAGTGAGCAAATGAGACTGTTCGGAAAATGGTGCCCATAGACTTGTTTGCAGCAGGGTTGCCAGAAAATATCAACTTGTTAAGAAATGTAATTATCTGTGAGGTGCAATAAAGCAAAGTACCATAAAATGAGGTATGCCTGTATATTAGTTTTAGGTGTAAAACATAATTATTTGATATTTGTATGTATTGCAAAGTGATCACAATAAGTCTAGTTAACATGGGACACTGCATAAATTGATTTTTCTTGTGATGAGAACTTTTAGGAACTCACTTAGCAACTTTCAAAGGTGCGATAGAGTATCATTAAATATAGTCACCTTGTTGTACATTATGTCCCCATGGACCTATTTATTTTATATTTTATTTGGAAACTTATGCCTTTTGATCCCTTCACCCATTTTGCCCACCCCTACACCCTGCCTCTGGCAACCAACAATCTGTTCTCTGTACCTGTGAATTTGGTTGTATTTTTAGTTTAGTTTAGGTTTTCTTTTGGATTCCACATATAAGTGTTACCATATACTGTATTTGTCTTTCTTTTTCTGACTTATTTCACATATATTTCTCTCAAGATACATTCATATTGTTGCAAATGGCAAGATTTCACTAATTTTTATGGCTGTATAATATTCCACTGTGTATGTATACCATATTTTCTTTATCCATTCACCCATTAGTGGACAGTTATATTGTTTCCATGTCTTCGCTATTGCAAACAATGCTGTAATGAACATATCTTTTCAAATTAGTGTATTTTATTTTCTTCAAATCAATACCCAGAAGTTGAATGCTGGATCATGTGGTAATTCTATTTTTAATTTTTTGAGGAACTTCCATACTATTTTCCATAGTAGCTGCACCAATTTACATTCCCACAAACAGTATACAAGGGTTCCCTTTTCTCTACCACCAACCTCACCGATGCTTGATATTTGTGGTCTTTTTGATAACAGCCATTCTGACAGATGTGAGGTGATAGCTCATTGTGGTTTTAACTTGCATTTCTCTGATTAGTGATGTTGAGCACTTTTCATGTACCTGTTGGCATCTGTGTGTCTTTGGAAAAATGTCTATTCAGATTCTCTGCTAATTTTATAAATCAGATTGTTTCTTTGCTGTCAAGTCGTGAGTTTTTTTTAATAAGCTTTGGATATAAACCTCTTATTAGATATACGATTTGCAATTATTATCTCCCATTCAGTTGGCTGCCTTTTCACTTGGTTGATGGCTTCCTTTGCTGTGCAGAAGCTTTTTAGTTTGGTATACTCCCACTTGTTTATTTTTTATTTTGTTTTCTTTGCTTTTGATGCCAAATCCAAAAATTCATTACCAAGACTGATGTCCAGGACCTTACCACCTATTCAATTTCTTCTAGATGTCTTATGGTTTCAGGTCTTATGTTCAAGTCTTTAATCCATTCTGAGGTAATTTTGGTGTAAGATAGTGGTTCAGTTTCATTCTTTTACATGTGGCTATCCAGTTTTCCCAAGACCACTTTTCCCTATTGTATTTTTTGTCTCCTGTGTCACAGATTAATTGCTCATCTAAGAGTGGGTTCTTTATTCTGTACCATTGATCTATGGTGTTTTTATACCAGTACCATACTTCTTGATTATGTAATTTTGTAATACACATTCTATTTTATTTAGTTTTATAATATAGTTTGAAATTGGGGAGCATGATCCCTCCAGCTTTGCTCTACTTTCTCAAGATTGCTTTGGCTATTCAGGGTCTTTTGTGTTTCCATCCAAATGTTTTAGAATTGTTTGTTCTACTTCTGTGAAAAATGTCATTGGAATTTTGATAAAGATTGCATTGAATCTGTATTTTGCTTTGGGTAGTATGGGCATTTAAACAATATTAATTGTTATAATCAATGATCATGGAATATATTTCCATTTATTTGTATCATCTTCATTTTCTTTCATTAATGTCTCATGGTTTTCAATGTACAGGTCTTTCACCCCCTTGATTAAATCTATTCCTAAATATTTCATTTTTTCTGTTGCAGCTATAAATAGGATTGTTTTCTAGTGTTGATCTGCCAGTGGGGTGGGTCTGGTTCCTGACCCAGCTGGCTGCGGGTGTCCCAAAGCTGGTGCTGTCCTGCTGCTGAGGAGCTGGGTCCCAGGGTGGCTGGCTGAGGAGTCCAGGGTATCTCGAAGCTGGTGTTGGCCTGCTGATGGGTGGGGGCCTGGGTGGTCCTGGGGCTGGTACTGGCCTGCTGGTGTGTTGACTGGGTCCTGACAAGGCAGGCTCCAGGACTGTGGTGGTCCTGGGGCAGTGTCTGCCTGCTGGTGGTTGGGCTCAGGGTCCAGGGGATCCTGGGGCTGGTGCCCACACAGCGATGGGTCTCTGGGCTAGTGCCAGCCCACTGGCAGTCCAGTCTGGGTTCTGGGTCTCTGGCTGCAGGGCCCAGGTGTCCCAAAGCTGGAATCGGAGCTGCTGAGGCCCAAGGGGTCCTGTGGCTAATTCTGGCTCATGATGAGTGAATCTAGGTCCTGGGATTTCTTGCTGTAGTCCTCTGGGGGTCCTGGAGCTGGTGTTGGCCCACTGGTGGGTGAGGCCAGATCCTGGGCTGGCTGGCTGAGGGGCCCAAGGTGTCTCAGAGCTTCTGTTGGCCTGTTGGTGGCCAGGGCCAGGGGGTCCTGGGGCTGATACCTGCCCACTTATTTGTGGGGCTGATCCCGGGGCCAGTGCCAGCCCTCTGGTGGTCAGAGGAAGTTCCCAGAATCCCTGGCTGCAGGGCTTGAGGGGTCCAGGAGTTGCTGTGTCAACCCACTGTTGGTCAGGGCCAGAGTGCTGGGGCTCCTGGGGCTGGTTCCTGCCCACTGGTGAGCAGACCCTGGGCCTGGGATCTCTGACTGCAGGGTTAGTGCCACTGCACTGGTCTGTGGGGCTGAGTCCTGGGCCCTCTGCTGCACAGGGCCTTGACCTGGGGCAGCTGTATACTTGAGGAGAACATGCATCCTGCTTTTGAATGAAATATTCTGTGTATCTCTGTTAAGTCCATCGGTTCTAATATGTTGTTTAAAGCCAATGTTTCATTGATTTTCTGTCTGGGTGATGTATCCATTGATGTCAGTGGGGTATTAAAATCCTCTACTATTATTGTCTTGTTGTCTTTTTCTCTCTTAAGGTCTGTTGATACTTGCTTTATATATTTAGGTGCCCCTGTGCATAAATATATACACATGTTATATTCTCTTATTGGACTGAATCCTTTATTACTATATAATGCCCTTTTTTGTCTCTTAAAACAGACTTTAAAACAAAACTGTAATATCTGGTATAAGTAGAGCTACCCCAGTTTTCTTTTGGCTTCCATTTGCATGGAATATCTTTTTCCATCCCTTCACTTTTAGTCTGTGTGTAGCCTTAAATCTGAAACAAGTCTTATACGCAGAATATAGATGGTTCTTATTTTTCCTTTGTCCATTCAACCACTCTGTCTTTTGATTGGAGAATTTAGCCCATTTACATTTAAAGCAATTATTGATAGGTGTGTACTTACTGCCATTTTATTAATTGTGTTCTGTTTTGTAGTTCCTCTCTCTTCCTTCTTCTCTTCCTCTATTCCTTTGTAATTAGGTGACTCTTTTTAGTGGTATTAGATTCCTTTCTTTGTGTATCTAATGTAGGTTTTTGCTTTATGGCTGCTGTGAGGCTTATATATATAACAACTTGTTTGTAACCGTCTATTTCAAGTTGGTAACAAGTTTGAACACATTCTGAGGCTTTGCATTTTTACTCTCCCTTACCATGTTTTATATTTTTGATGTTACATTTTACATCTTTTTATCATCTGTGCTCCTTAGCTAATTATTGCAGTTATAGTTATTTTACTGCTTTTGTTTTTTCACCTTCATATTAGCTTTATAAGTGACTAATTCACTACCTTTACTATACATTTAACTTTACCAGTGAGATTTACACTTTCATAGGTTTTCTTGTGATGAATTAGCACCCTTTCTTTTCAGCTTAAGTCCATTTAGCATTTCTTGTAAGACCAATTTAGTGGTGATGAACTCCTTTAGCTTTTGCTTGTCTGGAAACTCTCTCTCCTTCAATTCTGAATGATAAATCTGCTGGGTAGTCTTCGTTGGCAGATTTTTTTTCTTTCAGCCCTTTGGATATGTTATGTCATTCCCTCTGGTCTGCAGTTTCTGCTGAAAAATCTACGAATGGTCTTATTGAAGTTCCTTTGTACTAAAGTTACTTCTCTCATCCTGCTTTTAAGATTCTCTCCTTGTCTTAAACTTTGATGTTTTAATTATAATGTGACTTGGTGTGGGTCTCTTTGAGTTCATCTCTCTGGGCTTCCTGGATCTGGATATCTGTTTCCTTCCCCAGATTAAGGAAGTTTTCAGTCATAATTTCTTCAAATAAGTTTTCTGCCCCTTTCTCTCAATCTTTCTTCTTTTCTGGTACCCCTATTATGGTGAACGTTTGTCTGCTTGATGATGTCCTATAAATCCCTCGAAGTATCTCATGTTTTTTTCTTTTTTCATTTTTTCTTTTAGCTGCTCTAATTTGGTGATTTCCACTGCCCTGTCTTCGAGTTCACTGATAGTTTCTTCTGATTCATTTGTACTGCTACTGAACCTCTCTAGTGTGCTTTTCAGTTAAGTATTGTATTCTTCAGCTACGTGACTTCTATTACTGGTACTTTCTTATATTTCCTACCTCTTTTTTGAAGTCCTTATTATGTTTATCCACTCTTCTGATACTTCTGACCATTTGAACTTATCAGGTAGATTACTTATCTCTGTTTCATTAAGGTTTCTCCCCAGGTTTTTATCATGTGGACAACATACTCCTCTGTTCCTTTGTTTTGCTTGACTCTGTGTTGGTTTCTGTGTGTTAGGTGAAATAGCGACCTCTCCCAGTCTTGAAGGGTTAGCCTTGTGTGGGAGATGCATCTTGTTGTTCAACCCTGCTCTAGCTCTTAGCTGTCTCTCAATGCTTTGTCATTGTCTCAGGAGCCTATTTTATTTTTACTGGCTCCCAGTATTTGAGGGTGTTCCAAGACCTACCAGTGTTCTGAAAGGGCAGATCTTAGCACTGAGATTCAGACTGATTGGAAGCCTGACTTTCTGGCAACAGCTTTTGAAATATGCAAATATGAATTGTCCTGTGGGTCTACAAGTGTAAGCTCCACTAGCCTCCAGAGCCAGGTAAGCTAGAAATGTCCCCTGGGTGGCAGTTGCAAAAATTTGGGTTCTAGATGAGTGTAGAAGCACCTTTCTGGGAGATACTGGCAAGCTGTGCCAAGGCAGAGGGAGAGTGTAGAGATGGTGTCCACTGGCCTCAATTCCCTGAAAGCATCTCCATCAGCCTCTAGCTGTGTGCCAGACCTGAAGTCTTCCCCTCAGACCGAAGCTCTGGGACAAGCAAATAGGCCTCTTTTACAGAAAGACTGGGGTTGTATTTCAGTCGCTCTCTGCGCAGTGCCCTGGGGGTGGAAGTCTGCCCAGCACTGTCTCTGTGATTGTTACAGTTCTGTGTGATCTAGGAACACAAGACCCCCTGGCATCCAGAGCCAGGTGACCAGGGGCATCCCCTGGGTGGCGGCTGGAGAAACCAGGATGCCAGATGTGTATAAAAGCTCCCTTCTAGGAGATATTAGTGGTCTGGAGTACAGCAGAGGGAAAGCACAAAGATGGCATTCGTCCTCTGGAAGGGATTACCGACAGCCCTTAGATGTGTGTTTAATTAGAAGCCTGCCCCTCAGGCTGCAGCTATGATGATAAGATGATACGCCTCTTTGATAGAAAGACTGAGCTCCTGGATTTGTGTGAGCTCTTTTTACTGTGCCCTGGGGGGGGCGGGAGGTGGGTGGGTGGTAGCCATTTAAGAACTCTTTCTCTATTGGCTACAGTCCTGTGGGACCCCTGAGCTTAGGCCCCACAGGTCTCCAGAGCCAGACAATGTAGAGGTGTCCCCTGGTGGCAGCCACAGAAATCAGTGCACCAGACAAGGGTATAAGCTCCTTCCTGGGAGATACTGGTGAGCTGGAGTGAGGCAAAGAGAGGGCGGAAAGTTGATGTCCACTGGCCTCTGTTTCCTGAGGGCACCTCTGTGCCAAACCAGAAGACTGCCCCTCAGGCCAAAACTCCTGGACAAGCAAAAAGCCTCTTTCACAGAAAGACTCAGGGTGTGTTTCAGCTCCTGAGCTATGCAGTGCCCCGGGGGTGGGGGGTGTTGTTCTGCCAAGAACTGTCTCCAATTGTGACAGTCCTGTGGGATCCAGGATCACAAGTCCCCTGGCCACCAGAGCCAGGTGATCAACAAACATCCCCTGAACAGCAGCCCCCCAAATGGGGCACCAGATGTAAAAGTCAGGGTACCAGATGCATGTAAAAGCTCTCCTCCTGAAGACGCTTGTGCTCTGGAGCATGGCAGAGGGAGAGAGCCAAAATGGTGCTTTCCAGCCAGCAGGCTTCTAGATTATGTTAAATTCCATGCCTACTTCTCAGGCTGGTGCCTGAAGATGAATGAATGAGCCTCTTTAGCACATAGTCTGGCTGCCTCTCGATGGGCTGCCATTACACTGAGCCCTGGGGTGGGCAAGTGCACATGTGAGCCCTCTGAGAGTGTTCTCAGATGGCTATCACCTATGGGTCTCATGGACACAGGCCCCACTGGTTTTCACAGCGTGATGCAGGCCTTAGAAGTTGGGGTGCCCCTGTGCGGTTTAAACCCTTTACTCCTCAGGGATAAACTCCAGGTTTTGAATTTCCAGTTGTGGGTTGCTGTGCCAGGGATGGGGTTCCTGGAGAGAGAGTGTTCCAGCCTCTCCTGCCTGCTTTGATGTGGGCCTTCGCTCATTTACCCTGTGTGGAGGAGTTGCTCAGCCAGTGTTTAGTGCTTTTTCCGGAAGGAGTTGTTCCGCATGTCGCTGCGGATTCAGCTGGGAGGAGGTGAGTTCAGGATCCTCCTATGTTGCCATCTTTTTTTTTTTTTTTTTTTTTTAACGTACCGGGGATTGAACTCCAGGACCTTGTGCATTCTAAGCACAAGCTCTACCACTGTGCTATTTCCCTCCCCCGACCTATGTTGCCATCTTGAACCAGAACCCAAGCATTCACTTTTATGCTCTGGTCATGATTAACTCAGCCAGGTAATTATTTTTGCTCTCCATTGCATCCTCAGGTGTATTAGGTCTAATTTTCGTGAATAAATAAATCAATGAATAATACTCTTCTGAATAAATTCCCAGACATAGAATTATAGCATCTTATTAAATTTAAATCTAAGATATTAATGTATTTAATATGTAGATGATATCAAAGAAAAATGAAACAATGAATTAGAGTTTTTTGGGTAGCATAAAAAAATGTGCTTGTGGGCCTACAATATAAACCAGCAGCGCCTTCAGCTGATACTTCTGCATATTTACTATGTGATGGGCTGGGTACTCGGTGGTATAGAAAATGAGACACTGTTCCCACTCCAAGAAGTTTAAAATATTGAGTAGGGGGTTAAGAAACATATGTGTAATAAACAACAATTGTTTTACAAGGCAACAGATAATACTAAATAAGTCATTAAGAGTACCTTCCTCAGTAATTCAGAGGAGTGCAGCGTGATCCAACTGAGTAGATAGTAACAAACAGGTTTACAAAGAGGCTGTACTAATGTATGCTTCCACTAGTGCTATGTACAGATGCTACTTCTCTTCATTTCAGCCATTCTTCTTCATTTCTTCACATTCTGTTGGTATGCGAAGATACCACATGATTGATTTAATTTGCATTTCTTTGACAACCAATGACGTTGAGCAACTTGGTCTATGCTTATCAGTCAGCTGGATATCCTTTTAGCCTTTTTTTTAGTCTTGAGAGTTCTTGCCTTTTCCATATTGATTTGTATGAGCTCTTTATGAGTACTTTATCAGATGTATATGTTGCAAATATCTTTTCCCATGATGGCTTGCCCTTTCATTCTCTTAGTGATGTGTTTTGATGAGAGGAACATCTTAATTTTGATATAGACCAACTTATTTTAAAAATGGTTAATTATTTTTATGTCCCATTAATCTCTATATGAAGTTCATAAACATATTTTATATGTATTTTTCTAATATCTATCTTATCTTACATTTGTACTTAGTCTGTTGGGATTTTATTTTTCTGTATGATGAGAGGTAGGGGTCAAGATTCATTTTTTTTCCCCAAGTGGGAATAACACTGATCAGCACCATTTATTGAAAAGGCCACCTTTCCTGTACTCTCATCCTGGTCATCAGTGACAGAATATGTGCAGTTCTATTTTTGATTTTTTTTGTTTTTTCCTTTAGTCTAGTATGAGCACCACAGTAACTGCTAAGTGATTGGTTTTGACATCTGCTAGGGTAAGGTTTCCTGCTCTTGTTTATTTTAAAGAATCAGATTGTGTTCTGTCTCTGTCTCTGTCTATCTCTCTCCCCTCCCCTTCTGTCTCTCTTTCTCTCTGTTCTTGGACTTTAATTGGGATTACATTGAATCCACACATCAATTTGAGAATTGACATTTTTAAAACATCCAGTCTTCTAATTTATGAATATGGTATATCTTTCCATTTACTTAGGACTTCTTTAATTTCTGTCAACAGTATTCCTTAGTGTTTAGATTTTAGTTGCAATTAGATAATACACAATTTGATGTTCAGCTTGTACTTAGATCAATGGGTCCAAGCTGGCAATTATTAGAAATACCTGTAGAATTTTAAAATGATACTGACATCCAGATCCTACTTCAGAGCTACAGCATCAGGATCTCTGGGAGCAGGACTCAGAGTCTACAGAGCCTTCCGGATTTCACAGTACTTTTGGTGCAAGTATAAAAATTAGTACAATTTTTTTTGCATAATAATTTGGCAAATTTTATTACATTAAGTAATCATAACTGTTGACCTTGCACTTATATATCTAGGAAGTTAACTTAGATGAATTATTTGTGCACATTTATAAACAGATAAAAGAATGTTTACGACAGCATAGTTTATAAAGGGAAAATCCAGCAACATACCTCAGTCTCCGTCAGTGGAAGAGGTAGACTACTTACATATAGTGGAACATTAGGCAGCTGTTAAAAGTGAGGAACTCGATCTATAAGTACCAAAGTGGACAATATCTAAAGCAGTTGACATTTAAAAAAAAAAAAATCAACAAACAGAAAATTATGTAAAATAAGTCAAACTGTACCTACACAGGTCAGCACATGTTACACACAGGTGCGCACCACACCTAAAGGCAGTCATGTGACCGCAGCCTCTGGGGAATTGGAAGCTTCCTGTCACCCCTCCACCGTGAGTTCTATAAAAGAGCAGTAGCACAGTGTGTCAGAGTCAGACTGCAGGCAACCCAGGCTGATTCTAGTGGGAATGGCTGGCATTTTTGCCTGTGGATTCTTCAATTCTGGGCTGCAGGAGCCCAGTGGGGTGAATTCCTAACAGTTTGTGAGGGAAAGAATTGGTTGGTCCATTGTATATTCATTTGGCAACAGGTGGAGAACAAAAATCCTTTAAAATTTTTACATATTTCCGTATTCTTTATGATAAATGGGCTTGCTTATATTACACAATTTTTTTTTACCATGTTCATGTTTCTTAACCATTCAGTGGCATTGAGTACAGTAAAACATTGTGCAACCATCACCACCATCCATCTTGAGAACTTTTTCCTTATCCCAAACAGAAACTCTGTACTCATTAAACAGTATCTCCCCATTTCTCTCTGCTGTCTGCCCCCAGTAACCTCTATTTAACTTCCCATCTTTCTGAATTGTCCTATTCTAGGTCTTTCATATGACATTAGAATCAGACATTTGTTCCTTTGTGTCTGACTTCTTTGATATAGTATAATATCTTTAAGGTGAAGCTATGTTATAGCACGTACATAAACATTTTAAATATTTAAAACATGTTATGAATGTGGGGGGAAATATTTCTAAGTTCATTCTGGCAAATGGCCAAGTTCAGGACCGTTGCACGATGTGACTTTCCAAAGTAGGAGTGACGCTGTCATTTTAGTCTCTTCCTACCTGAGACCAATAATCTTCTCGAAGGTCCAGCTCAGACATCAGTTCCTCCAGGAAGCCTTCCTCAACATTCCACACAAATATTTCCCATTATCCGAATGTTTTCAACTGTGCCCACAGTCATGTTTTAATCCGTCTACAAAATTTAAAATCTGGAGCCATAATTTACACAGTTTAAGATTCCTGCAACCAACTCTTTCCCATATCAGGATATCTGGTTTTTCTTGAGAGCTGGAAAACCTGACACCCCGAGCCAGCATTCCCACGTGGCCACAGCTGGGTAGAGTTGAGAAGCAGCTGTCGGTCTGCAGACCCCTGCTCTTTTCTGACACCCTCCCTACCTCGCCCCTCTGAGGATGACTGCCTAGGGCTGATTACAGTACACTTGTTCGTGTGTTTTTCTTACAGTGTAGAAAACCTTTTCTGAACTGTCACTACCAAACCAGAATAAGCTGGTGGTGGTGGTGTTTTTAAATGAGAGCACCCTGGGATTCCCAGAGAGGCCCCTGTCATTCACCGATTTCTATTACATGCCCCTGCTGTCATTTGAGTTTGCAACCTTTGGTCAGCTGAACCCTGGGCATTGAAGGGCACTGCACCTCTCTGGCCACTTTAGGAATGTCTTGCTGTATGTAGAAAGCACTCTGTGAATGGTAATCAGTGACTGTCAGCTCATCCGATGTCATGCTTCGTTTTTAGAGCAATTTTAAGGCTCCGTTTCTGAAACTGTCTTAGACTTTCTCCACCATCCCTGCAGCTCTGCTCTTTCTTATTTTCATCTGTGAAACTGCCGCCTGTCCCTCAGTACAGATGAAATGTTACGTTCTCCTAGGAGTCTTCCCAAACAAAGTACTCATCTCCCGGGCCCGGTGCGCCTGGAGCCGCTGGCTCACCCCGCTCCTTACTGCTGATGTCCTGGCCACTCCACACTGCCTTGATCTCGGCAGCACCCTTAACCCCACCCTGGGAAACATGAACTTCCCAGTAAGTTCACACGTCAAAGGGAACTATTTTTTCAGCATCTCATTTTCTTTAAAGCCTGTTGATGTAAGGCTGTTTGGAGCAGTCTGTTGTTTTTCCTGATTCCTGCATTCTCCTTTGTTTTTCATGGAACACATAGCACTGATTTCCTGTAAGGCTTTGCAAATAAATTTCAAGGTCAGGGGCTGGAAGCCTTTCTGGAGCTATCCTGGTACCTTCTGATTTCGCCTGGGCCAAGAAATGCTTTCAACCCCAGAGGGCAGAAGTTTTTCAAAACAAGACTGTTCCAATAAGGGTGTGCCCTTCCCCCATCAACTCCTGCCCCCGCCCGCTTGCATTTTAACTACTTTGAGAAGAATGAAATTCTGCAAAGTCTTCAGTATATCTGAAGAACCGAGCAGGCTAGGTGGTGGGGCCTGCCATGATTTCTCAGTGAGGGGTTGGTGCAGACAGGAACACGGGGAGGCGGGGAAAGAGGCCCTTTCTGAAGAGCCAGTGGAGGGGCGGGGCGGCCTTCACCCAGACCCCCTCTCCCTTCCTCCTCTGCCCTGGGGGGTGTCTGGACCTGTGCTCACGGGGACTTTGATCCTGTGACGTGGAGGAAGGTGGGGGGGGTTGTCCAGGCCTCCTGCACATCAGGGCTAGAGCAAGTGCAGGGCATCCTGTTCAGTGGTTTAGTTCTTTTTAATGTCCGAGTTGACGCAACAAACCAAGTGCTCCTCATTGTTCACACTCTTTGTCTTGGTTTTTCTTCTCCAACTTCCTTTTCTGTCCTTCTTCAACACTGCCATTCTTCAGAGGCGGGCTCTATGCTTGTAAACAAGGGAGGGTGATGAACATAGTCAAAGGGGTCTTGCATTTAAGGACCTTGGCGCAGCCTTTGGGTACCTGGTTCGTCTCCACAGATGCAGTGTCCCTAAAGGGGGTGCAGGGAGTGAGTGTGGGGACCCTTGTCCTCCTGGAAATATGACCAAGGTCCTGTCCCCTGTCCCCCGCCTCCCAGCCCACCTTCAGGTTCTGTTTTTGGAGGGCGATAGTAAAATCCTCCACAGGAAGGGTTTAGTGTCTTTAAAATCTCCTTCCACCAGCCCCCATCCCCTTCTGCTGATTTGAACTGAAGAAGTGACCTTTGGGCGGAAAGGGCTTTAGCCTGATTGCTACACTTTCTGGAACCATCGGGGAAACTCGATTGCTATTCTTGCCCCTAGAAACAGTTCACTGCTAACATACACGTTCAGTGATACACAATTTGTTCCAAAGACAGCACAGCCTACAAGGTCTGGATTAGAGAAAAGGTTTAGAATGAACCAGCCACTCCCCGCAGCTGTAATCCTCTGACATCATACACAACTTGGTGGCTGGCTGGGTCCCGCCAGATCCTTTGCAGTGCTGGATGGGGCAGGGGGCAGAAAGAGGGCCTTGGAAGCCTGTCTCATGTGCTCATGACTGGCTTTGCCTCTAGGACACCGGCTACGGGTTTCTATCCCCAGGGATGCCCTAGGACAAGCCCTCCTTCCATGTCGCTTGGATTACTGCAGTCCTCCTGCGGTCTCCCTGCTGGCAGTTACTATACATTTCTCTCTCGTTAATCCAGGGATGGATTAAGAGCCCTTTAGCATCTTATTCTTTCATTTCCTTTAGGCTTATGAAAATGTCACCCCCTTAATGAGACTTGTTTCCAACCAACATTCATTGCTGTCCCCTCTGCGCTTCCATCCTAAAATTCCAATTCTTTGCAACATTTCCTGCCCACCCCCCAGATTTCCAGTGTTCTTGTGATCTAGTGAGGCTCCTGTCAGTCTTTTTTTCAAGTTATCTCTGTTTCCCCACTAGATGGCCAGCCCCTTGGGGACACCCCTGACACCAGGCAGACCTCTCCACTCACAAGAGGAACCCTCTAGACGATTAATGGAATTGAGTTCAGGGACACAAGGATTTTGGGGGCATAGGCATGGCCAACTGGGAATCAGAATGGCTTGGAAAGGAAAGGCCAGGAGCCGGGCGAGCACACTGCACATGCGGCCCTACCTAGCTGGAAGCTGACTTGAACTGGGGGTCTTACTTACAGATCTGCTTGGCCCAAAGCAATGGCCCTTCACTTCAACTGCCAGGCAAGCCCCAACTAACCTAGACAAATGAAACTAGAATCTCTAGAGGGGGGGCTCAGGGAGTCTTTAAGGCACCCAGGTGTTTTCAGTGGGCAGCCAATCGAGAAGCACTGGCAGAAGGGAATTAGAACATGTGGGGGCCTCCACTCATAGGGAGCTCCCCAGAGGTCATGGCAGGGTCCTGCCCAATGCACAGCAGACGAGGAGGTGGGGAGGGTGAGTCGGTGGCAGCGCCAATGTGGACAGCACCAGGTAGCTGGTCGCCTTTACCACCTGGTGCACACCCCATCCTCTGTGGGTCTCGGGGCTTTGAGCCAAGCCACACGGAGAGAAGATCAGCCAGGCCATAGAGTGCCTGTAGCAGAAGAGGGGCTTCCGTCTCAGCTCAGGGGAGGAAATCTATTTTCAGGTTTGACAGTCTAAGCTGTGGTCCCTGCAGCAGACTCCCCCAGTCAAACCAGTGCACAGAACCAGTCCAGAATGGCGATGCGGGGTGTGTCTGCACACACAGGGGCTCCGAGCACACTCTGTGTCCCCACAGGAGACTTCTCTCTGAAGGGTTTTCCTTCGGCAAAGCATCCGTGTTTCTTCTGTTGCCAATAAAAACCCCCGGTGCTGTTCTTTCTCCTCCGCGTCCTTCTATTGCTTCTGACAGAGTTTGCCAGTTAGCTGAGGTCAGGATTTCCTTTTTACAAACAACCTGCTTTCAGTCAGTGGGGCCAAAGGTTTCCCAAATTACAAACCCCTTCATTTTTTCTGCCACAAGTTATCCTGTCAGTCTGTATAATTGCATGAATGGAGAGACATGGAAACATTTCTGAGAGACACCGAAAGAAAGAAATGCTTTTACGAGCTCTCCCCTGGACTGTCAGAACTCTCCTGAGCGGGATGGGCAGGACCACGTGAACTGGCAGAAGCCTCTGTAGCTGTGTAGTGTGGGGGTTCCAGTGTCTGCAAGGAAACTTTGTCCAGTTCTTAAACAAACACACAGTGTCCGAGGCAGCATCCCCACGTTCTGTTAAGCAAATGTCCTCCTTTATATTCATTTGAATTGGAGAACATCCAAGTCATATTCAGATGTTTTGAAAAGCAAATTTTAAAAGGTATTACAAAATATCTGTGAATTTGACATTGGTAAATGCTGATTGGAAGACAAATTTTAAACCAACCTCTGGAAGACGTGCTAAGGTTTAAAAAAAAAAAAAAAGCAGCAGCTTTCAGGTATCACTGGACAATTGTACTGACTAAGGACAGGATGCCAAATAGACCTTGAAGATGGAAAGGGCTGCTGAAGCCCTGGGGTGGGGCGAGAGAGCAGGGCACAGAGCCAGCTTTCATTGGCCTGAGAGCTCCTGATCTCTTCACGATTCCGTGTTGGATCCAAGAGTCCGTCGGGGTCGTGACTCTGCCTTATTTGGCTGTGACCTCTCTGGCAAAGCATTTAACCTGGGTTTTGTAATCTGTAAAATAAAGGGCTCAGCTAGACACTACTGAGAGCTAACATCTGAAGTCTGGTCTAGCCTGGTGTGGAATAATCACCACCGTGAAGGGGTCCAGGCTGCGTGTGCTGATGCAGGAGGCTGGATGAGATTTCTGTTCCCATCCTCTTGATTTTCTTTCTCCTGTGGAGGATGAATGGTTACGTTCGTGTGTAATAAAAGCCTGAAGTTTTACTCAGAGGTGAAGGCCAGTTAAAGCTTCAGCCCTGCTCTCCTGACCACGCCGACCCACCCTCCTTGAGCCCCGGTCATGGGGCCTGTGGCTTTTCTTCCCCTTCTCATCTCCCCTCACCCTGCTTGGGCCGGTCCAGCCTGCAGGTCTTGGCTTAGATGTCAGTTCTTTGGGGGAGTGTTTCCTGCCTGCCCTGCCAGCCCTGCCTCCCTCATCATCAGTACTGCTCCCTGAAGCCTGCGGTATCATTGCGATTCTTTTTTTTAATAGCCACCATCCCAATGCTTGAGGTCAGGGTACTAGACTGTTTTTAAAAAAATTATTTACTTATTTTTTAAATGGAGGTATGGGGGATTGGATTGAACCCAGGACCCCGTGAATGCTAAGCACGCATTGTACCACTGAGCTCTATACCCTGAGCCCTAGACTGTCTTTTTCATGTTGTTTCCTAAACCATGCCAGTCCCCTTGTAAACAAATCATCTGTGCCATCAAAGAGCTGGTCCTTTAGTTGGGGAGGACAAAAATGTCCGTGAATACTTGGCCATCATAATAACGGGCAGCATTAAATAACATGCCAAGTGGTGTCCCAAGCACTTTACATATGTTAACTTACTTGGTTCTCATAATAATGCTCTGAAGTAGACATTGTTACCCCGTTTTTACATTAAAAGGAGATTAAGGCGCAGTGAAGTTAAACTACGTGGCCAGCTAAAACCGGGAAGATGGGATTCAAACCCAGGCAGCTGGCCCATGAAGGCTGGGCTGTCAGCCACTGGGTGTGCTATCTCACGGTGGTGGGGAGACCCCTACCTCCGGAGGTGTCCAGATTCTTCGTGTCTCACTGCTTCCCTTGTTCAACACATTAGCCAGTGCTGTCGTCACCGTCACAAAGAATAAACCCAGCTGACCATTTCCCCATCCTAATCTGCCCCTGGCTGTTGCTCCCTGCTAGCCTCATAACTTGTGTCCCCACTTCTTCTCTTGCTAGTTTGTAGCCCATTCTTCACCCAGTGGCCCGAGCGATCATTGCAAAGAGGGTATCAGATGGGGTCACAACCCTGTGTAAAGCCCT
Source organism: Camelus bactrianus (assembly GCF_048773025.1). NCBI lineage: Eukaryota > Metazoa > Chordata > Mammalia > Artiodactyla > Camelidae > Camelus > Camelus bactrianus. The sequence goes on from NC_133567.1 coordinate 13,535,975, forward strand.
CAGTGGCCATTAGACTAGCATCCAAATGTCTTAGCAAGACTTTCCGAGTCTCAGTTCCTTCCCAGAGTCATCTCTTCTTGGACATGTGGGTGTGAGTCACTCCTAGAACGCAGTAAATAGAAGTCCTCTCTTCTGGGGATTTTTGCCTCTGTCCTCTGCCCCTGATCTTCACACATTGCCTGCTTCTGAGCAGTTGGTCTCGGTTCACATGTCTTGGCTCTGTCCATCCTGTGACCCACATGCCCTGTCTTCATTTTCCATAAAGAACGTTTCCAACTGAATGTACCTTAACCATTCATTTGATAATTCATTTGTCTGTTGCCACCTATTCCGATGTAAACTCCATCCTCAGAAGTGGGGACCTCCATCCCTAGCATCTAGGACAGTGAGCCTTTATTGAAGGGAATAATGGGAACTGCCAACAAGACTGTGGACATTGAGTGGGAGAAGTTCAAGAGATGGAGCTAACACTGTGCTGTGACGGGGAGGGAGGCTCTGCAAAGGAGAAGGCTCTGGATGGAGCTGGACGTGGTTTGGGTGGATTGAAGGTGGAGGAAGCATTGACAGCTGTGGAAAAGCTCTAGTAAAGATGAGGCAGGGATGCTTACAGGCAGTTGGGTCCATTAAAGAGCCCAGTTAATATATCCTGAAAGTTTGTTCATAAGAATAATGAGAGATAATGGGAAAAAAGTTACAATGTTATTTGGAAACCCTAGAATGTCAGGTACAGAAATCTGGGCTCTAATCTGTGGTCCAAGGGGAGCCCTTTAAACATTTTAGCCAGGGGGTGTCAAGTTCGAAGCAGTGCTTTAGAAAAGTCATCTTTTGGGGATATGCTCTCCATTTTGCCTATTTCCATACTTTCTTTGCCTGAGACCTCATGGTCCCGCTCCTCTCCACTGCTGCCTTATAAAGATGTTCCCCAAACTCTTCATTTTCCAGTGTCGGAGGACGCTCAGACACTTCATTACTCAAGCCACTTGGCCGAGTGTGTGTGTGTGAAAAATGAACATCCTGGGCCTGATAAACAAGTCAGATCACTGCATGTTTGATTCTCACTTGTTTGTACGTACAAATGTTGTGTTGCTAAGATTAAATCCCAGGAGGAAGTGAGTTGTGTTGCTTTATAGCTCTTTGGCGGTGATTAATCTGGCTAAATCTTAGAGGTGTATGTTGTGGGCGTTCTTTATAGATGAAACTGGTTTATAGTGCTGTCTCTTGGGTATTTAAGTGGCTCAGTCTATGCTCTGGCATCCGAGATACTTGATGCTGAATTCTGTTCTATAGCAGATAAATGTGAGTCAGGGTCTAGTTTATATAGGTTTGGAGGAAGCAAAGAGCTTTTCCATTCATCTGTTTTTACAGTGATCAAAGAAACAGCTGTTACTCCCCTCACTTGGTCCTCTCCAGGACTGATAAAGCCATTACTGCAATTGCTTCACACAACTTCCTTTTGTTGGACTCTGAGCCTTAAAGCAACTGAGATCTTGCTGTTTCTCATAACCAAGACAAAGAAAATACTGACATGCAAGGAGCTTACAGTACTTCACAAATCCATTTTATTAATTTAAACACAAATTTAATGAAGAAAAATCCTGTACACAATTGTGGACACAACACACCTTTATACAGTAAGGCCAAGATAAACCTTGTCTTTTCAGTCTGCAGAGTACAAAAACATAAAATGAAAAGGCTAGAAAAATTGTCAACTTCTGTTTGCTTCAAGCAAAAGAAAAAAACTGAATTATTATTATTACACATCTGGAGAATTCACAACTAATTCTAGCAGCAACATGAACCTTGAGAAAAGGATAGAGTAGCACTTTAGCCACTTTGGGTCAAAACTGGTGTTTTTTTCCTCCCAAAATGATATTAAAGAAAATTCATCCATGAAGTAATTTCATGGCAATGGAAGGCTTTAGATGAGAGAAACTAGCGCCTAGATGAACTGATTGATCCCTTTTGGAGAAACTTTCTTAGGGTATTACAAAGGTGACTTTTTATTTCCCAGATTATGCTTGGCATGTAATAAGCCATCCTAAGGGTGAAGGCTAGCGTTGTTTCCTTGGTGATGACGACCGGCAATGTCCACTGCAGGCAGTGAACTTGTCCTGGGAGGGCTGGGTGGGGGCAGGGGGAGTTAAGTGTGGAGGAAAAGACAGAAGGACACAAAGGTAAGAAGTACTACATAGTTTTGCTGATTTCCAGCTATGGGGTAATGTCCTCCCTAATGTCATTTTAAACAGGAAAATGCAGACACTGTCATCTGAGCACAAGGAAACTCTGCGAGTGTCCAATTCATGAACCACTTTATTAATAAAATATATCTATCAGCTACATTCTTTCTGTGGGAAGAAGCATTTGAATAATCATTTTTTCCCCAAGTAGTTACATATAATACACTAGGGTTGAAAATGAAAAAGTGAGGTTGTAAGAGGGCTTTTTTCCCCCAAATTAAGACACTGCTGTGTTATTTTACCAAGGCCCTCCTAACAGCATTTTTTAAAAAAAAGAACTGATGGGGAGAAAAAAAAAAAAAAGGAAAACAAAATCCTATTGACACTTGACATCCATGCTTTTGGTCTTGACAACATTATCTAAAAAAAAAAAAAAAATCCATTATCTACATATTTATACCCAGTACTTGGATAAGGCGCTGCACATCTGTGCACACTGCCTCATACTTCACGAGCAAGGCATTGCTACCTCTCAGCATCCTTTTCCTAAACAATATGTAAAAGAATCATCCATTATTACAAATTTACACCAAAAATTCTTTCTGTACATGATTGTCTCAGTGATGTACATATTATACGTTTAAATTAGACATATTTTAAACTACTTTGCAATGTGCTAAAATTCAAAGTACTTGCTGTGTCGTGAGGCCAGGGTCTTTAATTGCTTCTCTTAAGCTAATCATCTCTTCAATTATTTGATGTCCGAAAAGTCTGTTCAAGTGAACTGTATGGTTCTTGAATTATACCTCAATAAAGCTGTTTTTTTTTTTTTTAAAGTCTGTTCATAAATAAGTAGAGATGTAGAGATTACCCTGGATATGAGACACCAAAAAGTAAACCTTTACAAGAAAAATCCCCCCACTGGTATTCAGGAAACACATTTCAGTCTTCGTTGTGCAATCAAGTTGGCTGTATTGGAGAAGCTGTTTATATCACATTGAAAATTCTAAAAACTTAAGCATCTGCAGGTCCTTTCTTCACAGGTTTGAACCATGTAGTTAATGTGGCCAAGACACATCACACTGTGCTAGAACATTCTCATGGCTTATTTTCATGGGCTTCACAGTACGAGAGTCAACAGCTGTTCTGAAGAAAGGGATGTGGTCCTTCACATCCCGCTAGGGCAGAGGTGAGGACCCCCAGCAGCTGGGCATCAATAAGTTGAAATCGCTAGTTTGGAGTCCAGCGCTGACACGGGATGCAGGCCTGCTGGATTCGTTCCTGGTCACAGGGCAGATGTGCGATTTCAAAGTGCTATGTGGCAGTTACAGGTACTCCAGTTCCAAGGCATGATGTAGGGCCATGAGGTCCGAGTGACTGGACACCCTCCAGAAGGGCATGGCGTGCTGTGAAAGGGGCAGACACACAGTGAGGATGGAGAACGCTCCCAGCACGGGCCCTGGAAGCCCACGTTGGAAATTCATTCTGCTGCCCACCCCTGCTTTTTTCAGTCTTGTGAAAATCGCCAGTTAAGATCTTAACACCACATCTGTTTAAAACAAAACTTCAAACTTAATCCTCCCCTAAGAATACTGGACTGCATTTTAAAATGGAACCTGGAGTCTGTTTCTTTTAAGAAGGTGATGGGTCTTTCTTCAGCACATCTACACTGTGACTTGCATGCCGATTTCAAACTTTAACTAAAACACAGTAGCTACGAACCAAAACCTTGTCCAACAGTTGCCTTTCAGAATCTGTACCCAGTGGATTTTTCATGCTGAAAGTTTAAGCAGCTTTCCTTTAGCTGGTGGTGGTTTTACATTTTCCAGAACTTAATGTTACTCATGTAAGAGGCAACTTTTGTTCATTTATTTCCATCAGGCGTTCTTTGCTCTGACGTTTAGACAGCTTTACCAGATGGGAAAATTTTAAATGAACACCTAAGGTAGGTTTTTGTTTTTTGGTAGTTATTGTTTAAAACATCAATCTCAAAATCTAGCTTAAATAATGGGAAGGTTTGTGAAATGTGTGAAATTCAAACCAGAGACAAGAAAAACGGGGGGGGGGAACCCACAGAGGTTACCTCATCCATGAAGGATGAAAACATGATTATAAAGTTGACTGCTCCAAAGCACTGGAGTAAGTACAAATCTTTTTCTTGGGTAAGTGAATGATAATCATTACCTTTCTTTCAGAGGACAAAATTCTGTCTAGCCCATAGGAAAATAAATATTTTTTCACACAAAAAATGTGGAACCCTAAGTATAATTTGAAATTATATAGTTCAAAGGAATTTTTTTTTTTAATTCAGACTATTAGGAGAATGTGGCATGAGAGCAAATAGAATTTGGAACTGAGGAGTTTGTGGGGATTATCTGTAAGGAACAGAGAAGCTACTATTTTGGTGTATGTCACACAGCTGTTGTCACTCGGTTATTAACACTCTTTGTCTCAAGTAATCTGCTAAAAGCCTGACCACAGCTCAATATCACGTGTAGACCTTTCTGGATTTTATACTGTTTTAGAATATGTCTATATTTGTGTTATCACTCAGTAATAGAATTAGCCAGAACCAAGAACTAGAGATCTTTTCAAATTTTTAGAATGTCCTGCTTGGCAACTTTAGATCCTAAAAATACACTGTACTGGCTTTCATTCACTCAATAATGACTTTTTGAATTTGCAGGCAGGGTATAGAAGACATCCCAGGCCCACCCGCTCAGTCTGTGGGTGAGCAGCAGCAATCATGACTGTTTACCTAAAAAGAGGGGGGGGGGGTCATTCCCTTTGCCCGGAGAACTGGGGAAACACTTGTTAAGTGGAGATAATAGTTGAGCCAGTTATGAAAGGCCGATCATTTTAGAAGAGCACTTTAATGGCTGTGAGTGAAGGAGAGGAGCAGAGGATAAAGGAGAAATTCACCACTAGCATCCTGGCTGTGTGAGAGAGACATGACTGTGACCTGATTGGCTGTAGGAGCCCAGTGGAGCAGCACCTGGTAACCCTCTTAAACAGAATAATAATGGTAGTCTTATAATCACTCATTGTTAAATGTAAATCATAACCGAGGCTGCTCATTGTTAAATGTAAATCATAACCGAGGCTGGGGGAGAGGACAGGGAACTCAAACACGTGTTAACAAATAATTAGAACTAATAGTGCAAAATAATATTTTCCCTAACTAAGCACATACTGATGTGAAGATTACTTTGCACCCATTTGGCCTAGAGCTATAAACAGTTTTTTTCTTGCATCAATGTTTAGCTTGGAACAAATATTTCTTACATGAAGTCAGAGAGAGATGGCTGCAAAATAAATAATTCAATTTAAAAATGGGCAGAGGACCTGAACAGACATTTTTGCAAAGAAGATATTATCTGAAGAGGCATTTAATGTTGCTAACCAGGGAGATGCAAATCAAAACCACAGTGAGGTATCACCTCTGAGCCTTTTAGAATGGCCTTCAGCAAAATGACAAGAGATAACAAAGGCTGATGAAAATGCAGAGAAAAGGGGACACTTACATGGTGTTGGTTACAATGTAAATTGGTACAGCCATTATGATAAACAGTATGGTGGCTCCTCAAAAAATTAAAAATAGAAGTACTACATCACTGAACAATCCCACTTCTGGGTATGTACCCAAAGGAAATGAAAACACTGTGTCAAAGAGATAGCTGCACCACCATGTTCATAGCCACATCATTTATAATAGCCAAGACATAGAAATGACCGAAGTGTCCACTGACAGATTAATGGATAAAGACATCGTGGTATATATACACATAATGAAATACTTGGCCATAAAAAGGAGATCCTGCCAGTTGCAACAACATGGATGGACATTGAGGGCATTATGCTAAGTGAAATAAGACAAAGACAATACTGTGTGATCTCACTTAGATGTGGAATTTAAAAACAAAAACCCTAAAGTCATTGAAAAAGATCAGATTTGTGGTTACCAGAGGCAAGGTGTGTGGGGAGGGAAAGGGAATTAGATGAAGGTAGTCAAAAGATACAGCCCCAGTACTTATTTACCTTCTAACTGGAAGTGTGTAATATACAATATGGCGACTACAGTTAACACTGCTACATGGTATATTCGAAAGATAAGGGAGTAGAGAGTACGTTTTCATTACAAAAAAAAATTTGTATCTATAGGGGATGATGGATGTCTACTAACCTTATTGTGGTAATCATTTCACAGTATATGTAAGTCAAGACATTAGGTTGTACACCTTAAATTTATACAATGCTGAATGTCAATTGTATCTCAGTAAAACCAAGAATCAAAACAATAAATTCAGAGAAGGGAGAGCTCAGCTCTAAGCTGGAGAGGGTAAATGGGTTCTGCGCTGAATCTGAAGAATGAGCAACTGTGGTTAGGTAGGTGGAGAGGGATGGGACTCCCAGTCAGGAGATGCTCTGTGACAAAGGTGTAGATTACTTCCTGTGGAGGTGATGGGGCTGGAACACTGTGTTCATGATAAGCACTAGTAAGAAGGGAGATTTTTTCTTTTCCAGGTAGAAGTATGTTAAGCAATTTAGTGAGGCACTGGGGGAAGGATGGAATAGAGGTGTGGCTGGTAGCAGAGAAACCAGGCAAAGGAACAGGGGAAATGGAGTGAGTGCAATGATGGGAGACACACGGTGAAGAGAGAATTCACACTACTCGGCGATGGGTCTGAGGTAGAGAACAGCAAATCAAATTTGGGTGAACTGGTTTGGGACAGGAGAATTCAGCATGTGCTGATACTCAGATGGGATACGTAAATGGAGAGAGTCCATCAGGTAACTAGAGCCATGGGACTGGAAACAGAGCAAACACACAAATCTTAACAGAAATGATAGCTGAGACTGATGTGTATATGACTTAGTTGGTCAAGATTAGGTGTATATTGAGAGAAGTGGATTCTAAGACCTAAATCATAGGAAGTAGCACATGCTTTTGGGTCATTAGAACCAAAATGTTCCGTGACTAATGGGAAAATAATGACACATACTTTCTATTCCTCTTGCCCATACGTGCAGCTTTCCACATCCCATTCTGCCATCCTTCCTCCTTGTCTGGTATTTTGCATTGATCCCTTCTGCGTACACATAAGATTAATAATATAAAAAGCTGGGTGCATGGACACTCATATGTAATCTGAATTTTGCTGAATTGTTAAAAATGTATTAACAAAATATTTCAAATACATAAAAGCACATAACCTTTGCCCCGACTATTGCACTTCTAGGAACTATCCTACAGATACACTTGCCCCCACATGAACCACAATGACTGCTCACTGTAGAACTGTTTGTAATAGTAAGTGCTGGAAACCACCGAAATGTTCAGCCCCCAGGGACTCATTAAATTATAGCGCATCAACGTAACGGAATACGGATGCAGCCATTTGTGAGAAATTAGAGATGCAGAGTTCCATGTATTGAAATGGAATAACTACCAGGATATATAGTAAGTGAAAAAAGCAGGTACAGAAAAAAGTGAATAGTTACCATTTGTATAAAAAATAAAGACTATATCTGTGCTTTCACATGCATATGTTCTCTCTAGAAAATTTGCATATGGAGGTACAGATACTTCCCAGATTGTAAATAAAGAGATACTCTAAGAACTCATGGAGCTTTGCTCTTTGATTATTTGTATATCTGCCTCCCCTCTGGACAGGAGTGAGCTCTTTAAGAACGAAGATGAAATTCAACTTAAAGATCTGGCAGATAGTTTGTGCTCGTTAAGTTAAATGAATGTAATGGCTTTAGAATAATAAAGTTCTGTACTCAGTGTGAGTCATCCCTGTGTCTCACTTAAGTCAAACTAAAAGCAAAAACCTGCATTAAAAACGTCCTTTTCTAAACAAAAGAAGCTCTTATTTTTCTCCTGATTAAATTCAGAATCAAGCATTATTAATCAGATTCTCAGCTTCATCTGGGTTTTCAGCAAGTTTGGGAATGCACATTTAAATTGGACATATTTTGATGAAGCCTTTGTCATTATGCAGAATAATGGATGCTTGCCATCCCCCTTCCCTCCATGTTACTCACAAGAGGTTCATTTTAAATCATTTTCTGAAAAGTAAATAAAGTAAGTTTTGTTACAGAGTTATAAAACGAGGCCATTTCTACTCTGGAACAAAAAACTGCTGTCAGCATGCATTTTTTTACTTACATTTTGATTTTTTAAAAATCATACATATATGCCTGGTTATTTTCACTTATTAGGGAAACAAAGAATTTGATGGTAAAAAAGAAAGCCTGGCAGATTTTGACAACAAAAGAGATACATGAAAGAAAGCTCTCCAGAGGCAGATGACTTGCTTCTTTGCACAGTCTAAGAGCAAAGAGGGGCTTGGAGATAACTCTTAAAAGAGATCTTTTTAGAATAATTTTTTTTTTAAACCAAAGGTATTTCTAACCTTTTCTCTTTGAAGGGTTTTTTTTTTTTTTAATAATATGAATTACAGAATTAGATGAAATTACTGATGAAACTCCTGGAACACTGGTAAAGAGAACCAGGGGGACAGAGCAGATTTCAGATGACCGAGACAAAACAGGCCATGGGCAGAGAGTACTTCCTGGTTTCCATTTCTGGGCTTAAGTACCTACCAGTAGCAGAACACTATTTAGGGAGAGGAAAGACATCTCAGCAGGAAAGAGAGTTTTGTACTAGAGTTTTAAAAGGTCACAAGGAAACTAAGAGACAAGCTAAATGGTTAAAACTGATTTAGAAGAAATGCAAAATGTTTTGGTTTTGTGAAACATTTTTATGCTCAAACTTGCAGAACTCCACTAGTTACTAGTTCTTTGGCAGCTTTTAATTTAATAATCTGAAATGCTTGCAAACTACAGGATATACTAGAATGAATGATTTATCTTTAAAATTTTAATCATGAATGTAAAATTAGAACGAAACACTGCACACTTTATTCTAACAATTTAAAAAAATAATTTTTTTTATAATAAATCATTAAGATATGAAAATAAAGTTTATAATTTGAAAGAACTTTGTGCTAAATCTCATAATCGGCTTTAAATCCTAGTTTGGCCAATTTCTAGCTGTGTGATCTTGTTTTCACCTTCCTGTGCCTCAGTTTTCTCATTTATAAAGTGGATCTAAGGACTCCTCATAAAATTTTTGGTGAAGATTTAATGAGATGGGTACAAAGTGCCTAAAAGAGGGTCTGGGACATGATGAGGGCTTTAAAATTGACAGTAATTCTTGATACTTACTATTATGATTATGAATCCTTCTATAACCTGACCATCTCTTTATTTCTCTAGCTTGAATTTTCAGTTTTTAAAATGTGATACTAAATTGTAGTCTTTCCCCTGAATTAAATACTTAAATACTTCCCCTATCTGTGCAAAACTCCACACATTAAAGATACTCATTATTTACTGTGAATTATTAGATTCTTGTCTCTTAACTCATGCACAAAGTAACCTAGAAAGGCTAGACAGAATCTAAGAAAGAAATGGTCACTTTGTCAGTCTAGATGGATGATATCTGAATCTTATGCACTATTAATAGGAATCTGCATCTTCTGAAAACTCTGTACACTTTACAAACACACAAAAATCTCTTACAACTCCTAGTCACAGTTTCATTAGAGTTCCCACGCCTACCTCTCAAGCTGCAGAGTTTGTAACAGATGGTACTGGACTCATCCCATACACTTATCTCAAGAAATTACAACAGAAAGTTGAAGCTACAAGTATTCATGCACGGTCAAGAAATTTAAAGAAGATGTTCTTTGCACGGAGCTGCCTAATTCTTTTTGTATAAATGTGTGTGTTTGTCCTGAATAAAAATAACATGACCAAAGAAAGACAGTGGAAGCAGTTTTAACTATTCCTCAAAGGGAGCAAATACTCCTAGTTCTATTACTGCTTTCAATTCTAACCTCAAGCCAAGAATTCCTTTACATTTTCCTTGTTGTGTTCACCCATGCACACATCTAAAAAACATACTTCTCAGAAAGGTATAGGCTAAGACTCACTCACAGAAACCTTGATGGGGGCCCAAAAGATTTTGTGTTCCTTGCATTTTAAGTGATGACTTAAATGACTTTCATAAATATTCGTCTGTCTACCACAAGCGAGAAAGCCACCTTCTGGCAACTTTCTCTTGAAATTCAATCTTTCTGGGGAACACTAGATGGAGAAGGACCAGCCTGGAGGGCAGATTCACACCTTGGCCCTGGGCCATATTGGCATGAAATGCTCCTCTTCAGTTCTACAGAGCTCAGAGGTGTAAACCTATTCCATGTTCCCCTACCCACCAGAAGGTCCTGTCTAGAAATGGCATGGGGATTCCAAAGGCTTTCTCAGGAAAAAGACTTGAGTCTGGATTTCCACCAAACATTCTCTTTAACTCTCCAAGATTGGGTTTTGGGTATTCTATTTAGTCTGGGAAAGACTTCTTTTTATGAAGACAGCCCAAAGGGCTAGCAGATGTACCTAATGGCAATGGCAGTTGGCCACTGGTGAAGTTGGAACACAGAATTAGTGCTGAGATGGCAAACACTGCTTAACATCAGGCTTTAAGAAAGTGTGTGTGGGTTTCCAACAGCACCCATCACACTTGGGGAGACTAACCCTGGGCACATCATGCATCTATGTGTATAAGTGAAATAATCTATTATTTACAGAACTAGGTAGGGTCAGCTTCTGTGCTTCTGTTGGCATTTAGAGGCACTGAAGGTGAATGAAGTTTTCTTTAGACTCTGTAAGGAGGCTGGCCACTTGTCACCCTTAATGCTGCATCTATGGTCTGGTGACTTTATGTGCCATTTCTGGTATATACTGGACTATTCCAGAAGAGTTGAATTGTTGCCTCCATTATGGGAAGATACAGTGATTTCTATGAGTGAGCGTGTAAGGAAGAGAAAAAATTATCCTAATGGCTAATCTCATATTTAATGCTCTTCAATTTAAGAAATATTTAGAGCATGACAGTGCCAAGATTAAGGGATTTGTGGGAAAAAAAATTGAAGACAGAGTCTCAACAATCAAGCAAAATAAGGTCCCTGCCTCTCAGGAGCACACACTTCACTGCTGAAACAGACACATACACAAATAATTAATAATAATGTCCACCACTTGCTGCCTACTTCCTACCTATTAGGCTCTGTTTTATATTTTAACTAAGTCCAATCCTTAAACCAGCCCAATGCACTAGGTGCTGTTATTCACCCCATCTGCAGACAAGGAAAGAGGAAGAGACGGGTAGAGCAACTTGTTCAAAATCACAGAACTGGTAGATAGTAAAGCTGGAATTCAGACCAGGCTGTCTGGCTCAAGAGTGCAAGTTACTTACAACAGCTTCTCCAATTAAAGTAGGAGTGGTGCTCCTGCAGCTGAGTTCTCACAAACGAGGGAGATAGAAAAGGTGGTACAGAAACCGGATTTTGAAAAATGAGTAAGACAATGACAGTAGGGCATTGGAGGAAGGATCATGCTCAGCAGGGGCGGCGGCAGCAGGGACGAAGTGCTGGGCATGGCCAAAGGGAAGTAAGCAGACGAGTGTGGCTCCTGCGTAAGGTGCAGGAGTGAAGGTGCCTGAAAGGCAGGTTGTTACTAGACTGTGAAGACCCTGAGTGCCAGGCTAAGGGATGTGGTCCTCTCTTCCTTCCCCTCTTTTTAAAATGCAACAAAGGACATTAACAAGAAAGCTTTTTAAGGGAAGTGACAGAATTACACTTGTGCAGATACAGAATAGAAAGAAGTATATTGGGCAAATTGGGAGTCACGGGACCTACGATTGGGTCTGCTGCCTTCCTCCTCTCTGAGCATCCCCAAAGAGGCAAGGCACTGACCTCGTGATCAAAAGATGGCACCATACTCTAGCACAGAAAATAGTTTTGCAAGCCAGCTCTGACCAGCTGGTAATTTTTCTGACTTGATGTTTGCAAGGCTACATGCAGGGTCAGGTAATACAGGTTTAATCACCTGTGATGTCTGCTGTGGGAGGCACTCGGGTAGGGAGGGCCACGCTGGCATGAGCAGACATGTGTGCTGTCTCTCTTCTGGATGATGGCCACAGAGCTAAGTCTCCTTTCTGTCCCCAAGTCTACATCATATGAAGACCAACTACCTATGACCCTTGAGCTTCTGTCTGTCACTCTTCAAAAAGATCACTTGATAGTGATTTAAATCTACTCTGCCATTTGTCAGTGCTTACAGTTCTAAACACATTCATGATCTGTTGAGGAGAAATGGAACTTACTTAAATGATCCAGTTGGGAGAATTCTGAGGACTAAGAAAAATTCAGTGGCACAGGACACACCAATGAGGTGCACTCACCTTTTTTGCTCCTTGTTCCTCTTCCACACCATCTCCTATAACGACGTACACCACTTTTCTTCCAAACCTTTGAATTATCCTCTCAAAACAGCTTTCCTTTCCTAATGAACAAAAGCAAATGATCAAAAATGTAAAATCTGGGGACGTCAGCACTCTAGGGATTGAACATTTTATATAAAATGCTTTCTCCATGCTTTGCATCTAACCCCATCATACTCATGCAAACTAGGTGGTTTTATGTGCCATTTGGGTCGCATGTAGAACAGCACAGTACATCCCAAACTGTACATGAATCATCCATGTGGCATCCTGTCCCTTGGAAATGTACAATTTTAGTACATTTTCCCCAAAGACTCACTTATTAGAAAGTAGGACTGAAGTCAATCACAGCGTTTGTTTGACAGCAGTCCTTTTCCCTTACAAGCGAATTCTAAACAAAAGCTCGCCATTCTGGGCAACACATTTGAACTTGATTTAAAAACTATTTCATGGCACATCAAAGTCTGAAGATAATATCTGATCGAAAGGCTATTGAGAAGGATAGAAGAGACTGAAGGATTGGTTTAGTTACGGGGAGAGAAATCACATAGGAGACTTAGCATCTCAACCAGAAAAGGATGGGATAAGCTATCTGAATGAAAGGCTCCCAGGGCCTAATGGGTTCACGTGAAATATTCTTGGAAAGCTGCTTCTGAAATAAATGTCAGGTAATTTGGGGCCCTACAAGAGAGAGCATAGCATGCCTGCCTTGCCCAGGCATCGCACGTTCAATGAAGCACTTTCCAAAAGAAACGCGGGATAAAGGTAAGAGAATGCCTTTCTTTATCTATGATCTTTCCCATGTCAAGACCCAGTTTGGGCTCCCGGGGCTGCTATGCCATCAGCACATCCCTGCAGTTAATACAGCCATTGTTTCTAAGGGCAGGAACTGGGTTCCAAGTCCGTGGCTACCAGTAGGGTCATTTTAATGGACAATGGGACAGTTTATAGTTTTCAAATGTGAATGGCTGAGCGGGGACTGCACCTCTTTCAAATAAGGATCAGATATACACATGAACAAATTGCTTGTTTGCTTAAACAAATGTCAGCTTTATATTTGTATTTTGCACTAAAATCTCTAGTTTGCATCTGACAGAATGAAACAGGGCCAGCCTTATTCAAAGGATGTAATTTCAATGATGCCTTAGTTGCCCACTAACCTGTGAAACATTAAATCAATTTAAGAAACAAATACAAAGGCTAGTTTTCACTGCCAAAACTATACAACCAAACACCTAGATGTCATGAAACTCACCCCTACCCACCGGCCCCGACCCTGCCTTAAAGGGAAAGGCCTGTGTGTTTTTGTAAAGTTTCCTTTTCATGGAAAAAGGAAGGTACTCTCAATGTTACTTAAAAGTGAAGCTCTGGTGGACCAAAAAATCCTCATCTAAACACTGTCTCCTACAGGTTACATTGTGAATTTGGGGTCATGTCAACATTTTCCACAATAAGGATTCATTGAAGCTGCCTTTTAGACATTAATCTGAGGTCTTACATGAAGTTTTCATTTTGATGAATCCATTTTCTCTGAAAGAACATCACAGCTCTGCTGAATCAGAGACCAGTCATCCCCTCCCCTGACTTTGCCATTTTGCCTACAAGGAAATTTCCTGGGTTTTTCTGCACTGATCCCCAAATTTTAACTCATTTGGTGGTAAAATCAACAAATAACTTACAGGACGCTCAATCCCTACTCTTCTTATTAAGAAAAACCACAGAAGAATGATTCTATTGCTGGTTTTGAGATTGATTCTACCACCACACAGTTTTTAAATCTAATTTTTATTCTGTACTAAAAAAAAAAAATTCAAGTCCAATATTACCCATTAAAAAAATACCTTCTTGATTGTTATTGTAATTTCCTATTATCCTAACACTTTCACATTATTTGGGATTAAAGTTCAATGTGCATGTAATACACTATTCGTTCTTTCCTTCTGGGAAGTTAAGTACTATCCCTTGGGTATTATACACTTACTTGGAAATATGTTCTTTCTTTCATGTGCTGATAAGCCTGTACCTTGGATCTCTGTTTAAAAAATATATGATTCCTCTTTATTGATATAGATAGAATAAAGAACTGAGCTGATGGAAACTGATGGCTAGTTTACAGGAGAACATACAAAAATTCTGGTTCTATCAGGCTACTATGAATCTTTTTGGTATATTCCTTTTTTAAAATAAGTGCTTTCCAGTATTCTGTTCTTGGCCCTTCTCAGGAGGCTTCAGTCTTTCTCAGACTCCAACTATTTCCAAGTTGACAGGGCTATCTGAATATCCCATGGGTTCTTTAAACTCAACACGGGTAAGATCAAACCCTTATCTTTGCCATCAAACCTGATTCCCCATCAGCGAATGGTGTCACTACTGACCCAGCTGCCTAAAAGAAACCTGTGTGTCAGCCTTTAAACAGCCATTTATTCATCTATTTCATTCAACATTTATTGAGCACCTACTATGTGCTGGTCTCTGTAGGATGGGTGAGACACAGACTCAGTTGTCAAGGAGATTATGAACAAATAACTAAAGTGATTTTTTTTTTAGGGATAATTTAGTAAGTGCGTTGAAGGAGAAGCACAAAGCAGACAGAGAGATGGACCTACAGGGATTCCATTTTGCCCCTTTTTCTTTGGGCAGAAAGAACCTTCTTCCCACCTACCAGGATACTCACCCCCCTTTCCCAGGACTCACTCATGTAATACTTGTTTCATGAGAGTCACATACAAGGCGATTTATGACTAGACCCAAGTCTACCTTTCCAGTGTCAGCTTCCCATGAGCGCTGTTAGTCACCCAGGATGACTCACGAGTCCCTCGGGTCCCTCAGTGGGGACACATTTTAATTCCTCCATCGCTGTCCTCTCACTGGCCCATCTGCCTAGTAAACTCTAATTTACCCTTCTATACTCAGCTCAAATGTCATGTCTTCCTTTAGCTTTCACTGACCCCTGCCCTCTGCCTCCTTCTGGGTGGGAGTGGCTGCTCCCCCACTGAAGTGCACATTCAGGCACGTACTGGTAGGACCCCTTAGGGTGTGGCAAGGAGCCTGCTGGAACTTGGACTCAGATCTGCTCTGACCCTTCCACTTTATTTGCTGTTAACTTCAACAATCTACTTAAGTCTCTGAGCTTTAGTTTCCTCAGCTGTAAAATGGAAAGGCTGCCAAGATTGACTTTAATATCTAAAATGCTTAGTATACTTCTGGGCATCTAGAGAGTACTTGATAAATGCTCATTTACATATGACTTTATCATTTTACAGTTATTTTGATGTCTGCATCCCCTGCTAGACTGAGAATTCCCTAAGAACAAGAGCCATGGCTTTTTTTTTTTAATCCCTACTTTTATTTTGTCTTGGTTTATATTCTAACTAAATTTCACAATTATCTTTTTTCCCAAATTACATTTCCTTCTTACAAGAATGTAATTATTTTTTGGATCCCCATAACAAAAATGGGAACTCAATTGTTTATACACGCTGAATTAAAATAAAGCAAAAAAAATAGTTCTAGTAATGGTGTATTTAATTAGAGTTGTTTTGTTAAAGCTGTTACTAGAGTGCTTTAATTTCTACTTTGTGTATCTCTATACAACTATTTGTTTTAGTTTATAAAATATTTTTGTTGGTGTTGCCTAAAAGAATGAAAATAAGATAATCTAGAAGTGATGCTAAGTTGATTATAGCTAAAACATGCAGGTTTTAATGTTAGCCAGTACAGTAAAATCTTCTAAGTTTCACTGCATGGATTTTGCTTTGTATTTCTCTTGATGTCTAAAGCCAATTTGGACAATAAAATTGGTTAAGTTATTCTTCAAGTTTTCTGACATTTAGCATTCCAAAAAAAAAAAGAGTTCTATCTATTGCTTTTCATTTTTAACAGCCTGAAAGCAACGGGTTGATTTTTAAATAGATAAACTAGAAGCGGCTTACCTATTTTAGTTGCGCTGTAAATATTTTCTATTGGAAATACGATCCCTAATCCATACAGCAGGACTTTCGCCAATGCTGGGATCAGCTGAGTAGTTGTTACTAAAATATTCACACAGTTCGTCCTAGGAGAACAGAAAGAAAGAAAAACAGTTGAAAAATCAATCTCCAAAATGATCAAGCAGAGCTCGCTTTCGGGCAGACAGTGCGAAGAGGCCCGGGGAGGACTTACCGGGAGTGAATGAGCGTGAGAGCTTTCAGGGCCAGTGTCAACCAGGAGTCCGTCAGGGCCTCGATCTCGGCCCTCAGCTGCAACCAGGCTTCCCTCTTGGCCGGACCAAGCAGACCTGTGGGTTTAAGAGTGCAAGAACTACTTCCTCGTGTCTCTTCAACTTTATAAATAATAAACATTTAAAACTACTCTACCACCACCCTCAAGCAGTGGAGTCTACTACGGGATTTTTCACATGATCTCATTCACTCGACAAATTATTTAGCACTGGGGGGAACATCTATTGTTTGAGCATCCCTTCTGGCTATGGAAGTCTTCTTTTGGGGGGGATCCTCACCCCCACACTCCTCCAGCCATGTAATCTGGGCAGAGCTGACCCTACCCTCTGGCTCCCAGGGTAGGCGTATGGCCTCAGGGTGGCCAGTGAAAGTCTGTCTGAGAACTTCTGCTGAATCTATTGGGAAAGACATTTTTCCAGCCCATGGAGGTGCCTGACTGGTAGGTGATAAGTCTGGATCTATCGGTGGTCATCTTTGCCACCTTTTGGGAGGAAGTGACTCCAATGACTCGCACTCAGATGGGAAAGCGCAGGCCAGAGATTACCGATGGCATCATCTAAGCAGCTGGATTTCAGCCACTCCAGAAACCACCCACCTGACAATTTTCATGAGGTCAATATATTCCTTTTTGTGCTAAAGCTATTTTCAGCCACAATCAAAAGATCCAAATTCATAGAAGCATCTACCTCATAGAAGGAGCTTCATAATTCATCTCAAGTCCTTTAGGCAAGAAGTCAAGAAACTTACTCCAGGTCACACTGTTACTAAGTAATGGAGCCAGGACTAGACCATCCTGGCCAGGGCCATGGCTGGAGTATGATCTTTCTGTCACTAAATCACAGCAGGATAAGCACAGGTTAGATGGAACCGCTCTCAACAAAGCTGTTCCACCCAAAACCATATGATGCAGAAGTGTGTGGGACTTGCAGTGTTTTATTGAGACTGTCTTAACCAATCCAGTGAGATACTGGGAGTCACTTGCCTCCGACATTGTTTTTGTAGGTGTTGTAGATCTCTTTGACTCGTCGGTAGCGGAAGGCCAACTTTCTCATCCAGTCTACACCGCCCCGCACACCGGTTGCCAAGCATAAATTAGCACTGGTTGCTGCAGCAGGAAAGCCATCTGTTCCAAAGTTATATGTGCTATTTAGATGCAAGAAAAGCCCAAAGTTAACCGAACAGAAAGTTCATCTTAGTTAGCTGAGCAATTAAACTACAACATGGAGACCATCCCTTCATGGTCAGTGGGCTCACCTTAGGTCCTGTCCATTGTCATCTGAAGAGACATCGTCTATATGAACTTGGTCACATTCCTAAAATGCAATTAAAATGATACGTTAGTTTTCAAAAAGCATCTACATTTTTTGGGAAAACAAAAAACAAGAAACCACACACAGCTATTTTTAACTGTAACTGGAGGGTTTTCCAACCATGTCAATCAGTAGGTGGCAGTCTTGTTAAATTGACATTTTTACCTACTTCAGGTCCTTTTTCACTATAAGAAATGAGCATGTCATTAAGGACTACTGTTATTCAGCTTCAGAAAACACATTTTTGTGCTTAGAAGGGAAAGTGACTGAAAACAATCAGCACATATATTCCATAAGCCTCAGGTACCTGAAGACATCACGCTGGTCTGAGAGCTGATTCAGTCAGTGCCGAAGCATAACTGAAACCAGACATTTCGGTAAATCTAACATGCTAGAAAAATTAAACCTGATGCTAACTGCCAATGAAATTATGACCTTTGATTGCTGTCGAGCCACACACCAACACAGCCCGAGGCCAGCGTGCGGAGGAGCCCAGACCAGAAAATCTGTTACTGCTTTGCCATTGATTTGAGAGATGCAGGTTTTATTCTCTCTCTCTCTCTCTCTCTGTGTGTCTGTGTGTGTGTGTGTGTGTTGGAAAAAAGCATGGGAGATGACTTCACAACCTAAATAAAAATAATCAAACATATTTATTTTTACCATTTTAAAAACTTTTTTACTCTTCTTTTTCCTGCTGTTTCACTGTTATTACACACTCATTTAAAATACTGGATTTCTGAGTTGATTAGACAATAATGTGATTTGAACAGACCTGATTTTTAAATCCCAAACTGCAGGTAAACTACTTAGAATAGAAGGTGTGATTGTGGGCTGAAGCCCTGCTGGACAGTTTCATGGTTATGAACATGCGGACACAGAAGCACCCCACATCTTACTGCTGGGTCCCCAGCCCCGAGCATCTTTACGGGAAGAGCAGACACTCTATAAACACTTGTTGAACAGACGAACGCATACTAACGTGGAGACAAGGTCTCCAGTCCAGAAACAAGTAACATGCACTTGGCATGCGTGAATATTTTAGTCATGATCCTTCTTTTTGCAGTCAGCCTCCAGACACCCCAGAGGGCTTTATGACACTTATTTCCATGAAAAGTTTTAGTTAAAAAATATTTGAAGAAATTTGCAGGCCTGCATCCTGTATTGTAAAAGGTTCTTCTGACTAAAGCTCTGGTCATCTTTACTCTGTAGTTCATTTTATAAAATCTAGCCTATCCCCTGAGTGCTTAACATGCAACTTGTAACAAAGATAACACAGGTAAAGCACCGCCGTAATAAAAGGTGTATTTTTATTTTGTCGGTACCTTCTGAACAAATTCTTTTCTCTCCATGGATTTGTGAGGAAGGGAGCAGGAGATAGAAGTGGAAAGAAACTCAAACCAGCTGTTGCTTTAACAGAATTAAAATTGTGACCCCCCAACCTCTTCTCTAAAGCATCTATTTTCCAGGCAACCCTCTCCCAGCAAGCAGCAAGTTCCAAGGAGGAAAAGACTTTGACCTTGTAACCCTTCCCTGCTCTCCTGAGGTCCATAACCCCAGATAACTGAAAAGGAAGAGAAGTCCAGGAGGCCTCACAGGCGTTTAAATACAGGTCATTCCTGGAAAACATGTTTGGGAATTTCTCAGTTATTAATTTAATCGTAATTCGGAAGATGAATGATAGTTGTGTCTTTTCAACAACATACTTCTGGGTTTAAAAAATTACTAAATCCTAAGTTTCTATTCTAAGCCATGTCAGTAAAAGGCTGTTTCGGGGTGCAGGGCTAGTGTACAATGCAAACAAATGCAAAAAAGTGTACCCCCTTCAAAGAAACAAAGCCACAGCACTGCAGTGGAGGAGTTTCCTCCCTTGGGAGAAAGAACAGAGGGGAGGAGGAAGCTGAGGAATTAGAAAGGATACATTAACAAGAATTTAATTCAAGGAATCAGAGCCGACCTAAAGTTGTGTGGCTAACTCGGGATGGGAAGAATTCTTTGGAAAAGCAAGGTGTTAAGAGGCTTTTCTTAAGCTGATGCAGTCGATAATCTCCATCACTAACAGACAAGCCTTATCTTCCCAGGGCTGGGGGTGAGTCCAGGCTTCCTATTGTCCGGCCACATCCGGTATTTGTTTTCTCCTGCCAGCTTTAGCTAAGGCTTTTTGCTCCCAGGCTGAGGTCCTCATTTGAAGTATTGTTCAGTATCTGGGTTTGCTCTAATTAAGGGTCAACAGCTTCTAGCTTTTTACCTGCAGATACCAAACTCACTTCACAGTGATCTGATTAAAGCGAAGTTTGGTGTGGTGGCCACAAGGAAATCCTCCCTCCCCCATCTTCAGCAGAATTTTTGTAGAACGATTTATTTAAAGTTTTTTAAAAAATTACTTTTTTGTGGGGGGGGAGGTAATTAGGTCTGTGTGTGTGTGTGTGTGTGTGTGTGTGTGTGTGTGTGTGTGTGTTTTTAATGGAGGTACTGGGGATTGAACCCAGGACCTCATGCACGCTAAGCACACACTACCACTGAGCTATACCCTCCTCCGCATAGAAACATTTTAATCAAAATAGATTCAAAAATCAAGAACATTTTAAAGGGCCTGAGTAGTGCTTTTAGGAATTAAATCATTAAAATGTCTATGGAAAATGTGCTTTTGGAGTTGGTGTTCCTCTCACCTCACAATAGACAAGTATTCTGTTGCACAGTCTTTGACAAGATATATCCTAAATCTTCATCACCGCTAAGTCTTTGTATGAGTTTACAAATAATGGCAAAAATGTCTTGGGAAATAAAGTTGTGTATTTTTTTAAAAAAATTAATGAAAAACTAGGATATCACGATTTTGATGGTGACCTATTAAAAACTTTAATTCCTCAAAGAATGGAGAATATTAAGATACCAAAATACCATTTCCTGTCTCAGCAGAGCCGTGTGATGTGTGCACCTGTACTAAATGCATCTGCGCCCATGTTAGAAATGGTGGGTCTCTGCATTCTGACATCCTGAAACTGTCCCCACCGTGGGGCTGAGACCCCCATCCCCCACCTTCTTCTACTTTTCAGAAGCCATCTAGCTTTTTGTCTGTCTTCCTAAGAGCCTCATTTTAGGTTCTCATTTTTGCTTTCTATAGTTGGTTGTTTTTAGTTTCTGCATTCGTTACAAACCCAGACAATTAGAGAACTTGGGGGAGGGGGAGCAAAAGGGGCCCCGGACCCATCGGAACAACAGAAGCAGCAAAAGAGCAAAGCCCCAGTGGAAGAATTGAGAGACTCAGAGGACAAAAATGGAAGCTTTCTACAGTCTCAGGTGCGAAATATATTCCTAAAAACCCTAATCTGGTGCTTCATGCACAGAGTGCGGAACATACAGGAGTCCACGAGAAAATAAGTTTTTATTCCAGAAAGACTGAATGTGCTGAAAATGTACTTTTGAAATAAACTTCCAAAAAGTATGTGGTAGGGTTTTAAAGAGTTCAAGTCATCACCGAATCCAAGTCTCGGCAGAGCACCCACACAGGGGCCACCACCGCCAGTTCAGCCAGTTCAGCAAATTTCACGCAGTAATCTGTCCTGTTGAAACTTGAAATGCCCAAAGGACCCCTAACCTGTTTGGGTGTCAGACTCGGGGCAGAAAGTACTCCTGGTAGATGCTGCACTCAACACCCATCCAAGCTGGCTGACAGGTGCCTTTGCTTAGAAAGGTGGCCATTTACTCATTCATGTGTCTGATTATTCATTAAGGGGCAGCTATGTTCTGGGTACTGTTCTAGATGCTAAGGACCCACCACTGAACACAAAAATCCTTACCATCTTGGAATTCACATTCTAGTTGGGAGAGATACCCAAGCAAGAGAATATGCAAAATGTACAATCTGTTAGGGTAAGTGCTAAGGAGAAAAAGACAGCAGGTGAGGGGAATATGCAGGCTGTGAAGGTGTCTGGGAAAGAGCTCTGCAGGCCAAGGGAAGAGCAAGTTCAAAGGCCCTGAGGCAGGAGGGGAGGAGTCATGTGGGCCAGCAGGTGACAGTGAGGAGCTGGCTTTGCCTTGAAAGTAGCATCAAGTGATCGTTCCCTGCCCTCAGGGCACTTACAGCTTAGCAGGAAAGACAGAAGCTAATTAACCACATACGTGATAAATTAATTGCAGTTGTGGGAAATGCCACAGTCCCTTCCTGGAACCCAAAGGAATATCCTCTTGCTAAGTAGTGGAAATCTGTTTAGTCCAAGAGGGTTGCAGAGGTCCGAAAAACTGAAATGGTATTTTGCTAGATCAGGAGGGACAGCCTGGCCCACTGTTCATGTTGCTGCCTTTGTGATGAAAGGACTCCAACAGAGATATTCAGTGGACGACAAGAGATGGTGCACATTCACCGAAGCTGTGGTAACAAGCAAAGCATAGCTCTTTGATCCTAGACTCTCAGTGCTGGTCCTCTACTTCTGAATGGCTGTGGGTAGGAATGGGGGAAGGAAGGCAAGCCAACCTTCTCTCTAGGAAATACCCCAGCCTTAGAGATGCAAAGGGACTCTGTGGGGTTATGAACAGATCCCAGAGGTGAGACGGAAGGTTCCTAAATATAGTTTCTTTTACCCCGAAAATGAGAGATGTGAGAATTGGTGTGGGTGCTGGAAAGGGATCAAGAGGTGGGCAAAGAGTTATTTTTTTTTCATGGCTCTCAAAAGGGATGTCAGAACCAACATTTTTGTATAAAGGCTCTGTGTCAAGCCAATGCTAGAAGTATATCATTAATATCTTCTTTAACCAGTTTTCACATATATTCACATCTCACAAAGAGATGCTAAGGAAGAGTGCTAGGCAAAGTTGTCAATGTCCTTTACTAAGAAAATGTCATGATTAACCCCATGAGCTATTGCCAAAGGGTTGGGCCACTGTTTCCCTCCCAAGATGAGTTTCTCCCTTTTCAGAAGTTCTAAAGCACCAGGGCTGCACCCCTCGCTGGCACGCAATGGCTAAAGAGCCTATACTGACGCTCCATATGCCTTGAAGAGCATCTTCCTCCTCCTCTCAAAGTCATGGCGAACAACTTCAATAAGGGTCATTTATTACAAGTCTGAGGAGTTCCTGCAGAGGCAGGCCCTAGGGTCTCTTACACAGACTCCCATCTCTTGTTGGGTTGAATTACTGTTACTTATGTTGAAGACAAAATAGCATTTCACATTATCACCCATTTTATAGGTACAAGTATGAAGACTCAGAAAAGTTAAATAACCGAAGTGCCAAGATACCATACAGGTCTCTGACTGCCATTCACCATTTCTTCCCAGCACCCCTCAATGCCACACAGCGTGGACAACTGCCCACTCCATGTGGGGGCCAGCATCCAGGCCCTTTGTGGCTTGTCACTTGTTCTGAGTTTAGCGGACCCCAGCCTGCATCCTCCCCTTCATCTGCCCCACTCCCACCTGTGTACAGTGTTTGTCACCATGGTCCGTTTCTCCCCTCCCATCCTCCAGTATAAGCCCCAGCCCTTCCTCTCTCCACCAGGGCTTCAAATGATTGGCACTTTGGAGGGAAACTCCGGGAGAGCCACTGTGGCAATCAGGCATTTCCTGGGGTGGAGGGGTACAGAGCATGGCTGTAGGCAGTGTGAGCGAAGGTGCGGAGCGACTCTGACATGGCGTGTCCTAATAGGAAGCCCAGGAACAAGGATCTGACCAGAGTCACGGTAGCTGAACTAGGGCAGCTGGGGAGGATCAGAGAGACATGACGCGGACCCACCAGTACCAGCCTGCAGACTCTGTTCCACTTGACAGGCTTCTGTGATCACCCTTCAATAAGCACCACAGACCAAGCAACCAGAGCTTGCCCTGTTATGTTCCACGGCCTGTACTTCACCGACAGAGCTGTGAGATAAATAAAATCAGCAAGCTGCAGTCACCACTGGCCCTCAGTGCGCAGACATCTCAGCACCCGTGGGGCTGGACTATAAAACGCTCCCATGCACGGCTGGGGAAATCTGCCAACACACAAAGCAGCCAAATACCAGGCCTGGCGGTGGAAGCGTGAAGGAAGCCACCCCGGCTACGCTCTCAAGGCCGAGCGGCCAAGGCACCGTCTCTCCCAGAACTCCGGTTGCACTGTTATTCTGCCTTTTTGGTCCCTTCTGTCATTATTCTTGGCACTGCGACTCACACTGACCTTTTTCTGATCCATCATCCTCTCTGGCCTTTCAGGGCCGGGCCCCAGACATGTTCTTTTGGACCCAGCCCCGGGAATAACTCTGATTTTGTATGGGGGCTCATATGCAAAATATTAAGTTATGGCAGAAGCTTTCTGCAAATATTTATCCTGCTTTGATACTGTAGTGGTTGTACACCCCCACCCCACCCCCCAAGCCTTTCACTTGGGCCATAATTATGTCAAAATACACCATATCATTCAGGTTTGCGGAGGAAAAATTAATAAAAAGAATTAAGGCAGTCACAACGGGTCTTCTTGTCTGTGCCAGGCCCAGTGATGTCACAGCCAGCAGGTCAGGGCACGAGGCCTCTGAACCTGACACTAGAACCATAAACTCCAAGTAAACCTGCAGTCTCTGAATAAACAGAGACTCTTAGAAGACTGCGAGGCAGCCCACGTGTTATGAAAGGGAACAATATAAAAATGTTACAGACCCATCTTTGGAGAAGTTGAGTTACATAAAGCCCCAGTTCTGCTGACTGGAGCTCTATTTGCTCCATTTCTCAAATTAACCATGAGAAAACTAACACCATACTGCCAACTAATTGTTTCAAGCCTTTCTTTTACAAAGTAAAAATGGAAGGAGAAATAGTCACCAGAGAAAGAATTATTTTCATTGTCTCCACATCCACATGACTGTTGAGACCCACTGGAGTTGGCCAGCCCGAGGAAAGGATCCGGGGGGGCTCTTAGTCCCCTCCTGTCTGTCACCAAGCAATTACATTTACTGCTCTGACCTCCCCTCCAAACATACAGACACTGGCTTGTTACCTCTACAAGTTACTAGAAAGAAGTTTTCCTTTTAGCCCTAAACATGAAAATGTTTAATTAGACAGGAGTATTTCCAGTATGTTAGAGACAATCCACACAAAGCTTTGTTTTGATAGCAGCACTTTAAAAAGAAAAAGGAAAAAAAAAAAAAAAAAGAGAGAGGGAGAAACATCCTGCTGCAGATCTCCCCACACTACCCTCTTTCTCAGAGAAAATCTACATTGTACAGAAGGCATCACAGGGTGTCCAGTGTTTGAGTGACAGAGGTTTTAAAGCAGTGATTTCCATGGCAGCTTTTGGAAATAACTCCTGACTGCCTAGATATTTGTATAACTTCACTGGAAAAACAAGGGGAAATGGATCATCCCCAGAGAATCTGTGATTCAGAAGTTCTAGTAGGGGAAGGAGTGGTCAAACAAGCTAATTGGTGGGAAAGAGGTGCAGAACCCTGCTTCTAATTCGCTGACAATTAGATTCAGTGCGTCGATCTCTGTGGTTAAGAATTTCTGTCCGCACTGTGTGGCACAGAGAACTATATTCAGTATCTTGTAATTACCTATAATGGAAAAGAATCTGAAAAAAACATATATAATATATATAATATAAATAACTGAATCACTGCTGTACACCTGAAACTAATACAACATTGTAAATCAACTATATTTCAATGAAAAAAAAGTCTGTCCATGAGGTAGTAAATTCGCAGAAACCAGGGTTTTACTTGCCTGTTTCGCTCTGTAAAAAGGAGGCTGTCTAGTCAACGTACTGTGTGTTTATACTTAGTGATGGGGAATAATACGCTTGCAGGGTACTTTCTAAAGGTGTGTCAAAACCCTCACTGCACTTTCAGATGGATGCAGGGAAGACCCACAGCCCTGCTGTGCCCCTGGGACCGCCTTGTTGGACTGGCGACAAGCCTATGGCGTGGGCCACCTGGAAGGAGGGGTGTGTGGGTCGCAGCCCCAAGACTCTAGCGCTTGGAGGAAGCAGGTCCAGTCATGCCTGTCCAGGGCACACCTGGTCACCCTTGCTTTCCTACCGCCAATCCTTCCTTGCAAAAGAAAGGGTGCAGATTACCCATGGCTAAGGCACAGGAGATCGAGAACAAAGGGAGTTTTTGAAATCTGCCTCATTCTGTTTGACAGTTTGAGAAACACAAGTTAAGGAATTAAAATATACTTGGGCAAATTTATCTTTAAATTCCCACTTTGAAACTATTTACTCAGGCACAGCATTGGTGCCAATACGTGTTATAAGTCAATATTTAAATATCCCTATCTGTTTAAATAGGAATCAGACGACACGACTATAAACTACTAGGAAAAATAAAATTAAAACAGACTTTCAAATCTCAGAAACTGATGAGAGAATGTTAACATCTATTTTTGAGATTTGGTAATAAGATGTAACGTGTGGAGACATATGCTGTTTGTAATTATTGTTTCTTACTTAGAAAAGCAGTATTTTAATATATTTAAAGTTATAATAACCTGTAGGAATTATCTAAACGCAAGAGATATTTTACTAGAATCATGTTTATGTTAGCTAGAAAACCTAGGTACCTGTATGCAAAACCCAAGTTTGAATTACAGCAGTTTCAACAAAGGTAAGATATTAATTAGCCCTTTCAATCTGATTCTGTGTAGATGAATATTCATAAAATATTCAGAGAATAAAATCTTTATTGAAGGTATCTGAAGATGGCATATTAAGGCAAAAGATAAGTTAAAGTGCTTAAGCTATGTTTTTGTATGTGTTCAAATCTGTAGTAATATTTAAGATCACTAAAAAAAAATTTACAGGACTCTCAAGCTTCTTATAATAATTAAAGATGAAAACATGATTTAAAATTCTTAATATTTTCTTATAATATTTATTCCTTTTAAAATGTACTCATTAAAAGTAAGATGTCATGAGGATACCACTGTACCATGTCGTTCAAAGAACCTGAAAGAGATTACATGAAGATAGTTCCTTCTTAGTGAGTGGTACAGTGTTAATAAAAAAATACTAGTTTCTCTCTGCTTGGAGTTCCTTTTTTTCTAACCATAAATAACTTTGTTTACATGGTTATATGACTACATCTGTCTTTATTTACACTCTCAACTTAAGGGTGAGAAAAAGAAATGCTTATTAATGAAAGCCAGAAAGAATTGAAAATAAGTTTTTAAAATAGAATGGGCTGATTTAAAATTGTTCAACACTATGTCTCTAAAAGTAACAGATTTATTTAATTGATAATTATGGCAGATATTATATCTGATCAAATATCAACACAATTTACTTTTAAAAAGTATGCAGTGAATTAAGAAAACTACAGTGAATAAGAAGTACCCAGTGAATGAAAAGATATGCAGTGAATACCTAATATCTAATGCTACCAGATTTGTCTTTTACTAAGTTATATTTTGTGCAATAGCACAATATATTTCAGGGCATTCTATACCCCTGCCACATGGTATTATACACAAAAAGCTTCAGCCCAAGTACATAACTTCACTTATAATTCAGCTAATTTAAGAAGATATGGCATTTTACAAATTTGCACAGATATCAGTGAAAATGTTGCATAACTTTAAATACAAAATAGGGCAGTGCATTAGTGTTTGATAATGTGTCAAATTATATTATAGTTATTCATTAAAATGTCAGACATTTTAATTGTATCACCTAATTTAAAATAAAATAGTAAGACAAAAGATTAAAGGCTGATAATGTACAAAATAATAATTCAGAATCTTAAAAAAAAGGAAACTCAGCACATATCTAAACAAATGTTATTCTTTTGAATGTCAAGTCAGAACTACTCTTAAGAATAAGCCTTTGATTTACTACTGAACTGATTTCTCAATTTTCCAAGGGTTTGCCCATTATTTTGCAAACGTAATTTGTCACTGGCCACAATGTTCTTTGTAACTCCTGTTCCCTTTCTTTTAGATCTATTATTCCTGCTGAGAGTATCTACCAGAGAAGAATTTTTCATAGTGACACCAACTCTAGCCTTGCTGTGAATAATCACATTCTCGTAAAAATCATTCTTTTTATTGCCAACCTGCTGCCCCAAAGCACAGAAACATACCCAAACCAGGAAACCTTTTATCCTTTTCTGCCATCACTTTCTTTTAACCCTCATTGCCATTTGAAGAAAATGAATCACATACTAATTTATACACAGAGCATTTAGCTAGACATTTAAATTTACACAGAACATTTCCATTTTGATCCCATACAAACCAAGGAATTAAATCTGTAATATTAAATAGGTCATATTTTGAGAGACCTTTTTTCTGAAACAATTTTAAACTCTAAAATTCAATATTTGCAACAAAAGTTCCAGTCTATTACCATATCTTATTGATTCACCTTTTTTGAACTGCCAACCATACGTCAATACAATTTTTAAAGAAATATTTCAACATAATTGGTTTTTGTAAGTGGCTCTTTTTTTTGTAAGGGTAGGGAGTGAAATCTGAAAGTTTAAAAGAGATCAATTAATTAATTTTGGTTAACTTATACAGCCAGACGGCTTGACAGTGGTCATAAATACTCAATTTTGTATAAAAGAATGTGTAGCTCAGAATAACATTTTTAGTTAACAAGTTAATAAAAATTCCCCAAGCCGATTTCCTCTGCCGTATAATTATTGCTGACTCCAGAGAGAAAAGTATGCAGAACCGGACACGGGCACTTTAAAAAAAAATAGGTTCCCTGTGAGCTTCAGGAAGGTTCCATCATCACCTTCCCTCACTGTCAGCCCCTTGTAGGGGAGTGGGGACCTCTGAGGGGGCACTTTCTTACTTAAAAAGCTCTCTCTTCTCTTCCAAGTATCGGTGGGTCTGAAATTCCACCCCCGAAGTCATCCCTCTTAAATCTTCTTTTATAAGACAAAGAATTCAGGTAAGGGTACATTACTTAAGCTCCACTACTTTGGTGTGAACTGTCCTATCTGATAAATTTCCCCCCGAAGGGCAGCTCTGGTGCGCCCCAAACCTCTGGGGGTCAATAGGGAAGCAGGGGTGAGTGGGTGCCTGAGAGGAAGACTAAGGAAATATTCTGTTCATACTCATTCTCACTCCTTAGAAAACCACCGCCACCCCTTTCCCCGTGAATTAACCATTTCAAGCAACAAATAATATGTTTTGGTAGTTCATATATTATTCAGGAAAATACTAGAAGATACACCACTAATAAGCATTAACATTATCTGTGTTGTATATCAGCTGTGGAAATACCTTTAGAAAACACACAGGGTGCGCATCCTGTATCCTTTCCTTTGTTATGTCATGTATTCAACTAATGATGCCTGACCACCTATTTACAGACCAGACACTGAGCATACAAACATAAATGAGAAGCAGATATTGCCAGGAAGGCTTCGTGAACACAGGGAGGGGCTGGAGAGAGAGAGGACAAATGAATGTCACGGTGATTTTCTCTCAGGGAAAGAACTAGAATTCTTGCAAAGCTATGGGAACAGAACGTGGGATTCCTCGTGCTTCTAGGCTTTCTCCTTGCAACCCAGCCAGTGCATTAATCACCATCAAATGCAGTTTTCTCAAAGCAGGTTTTGCTCTCCCAGGAAACAATTTCCACTGGGAAGGATTCACCTCTTGGGAGCAGGTAATACATTTCACTTCTATTTCTGTCTATCTGTTTCTGCCTTTTAACCAGGAGGTGATCAATAGATGCTTTGGAAAAATTAAATTGGAAACATTGAGTACATTCCAATGCGAGCGGGCTTCTAGAATGAACCTTCACTTTGCCCATCCAATGGGAATCCCTCACCGCCCATCACAAGGATCACGTGCTCCTGGCTGGCTGGTCTCCATCAGCCTGGCTTCCACTCCACTCCCCTCTTTCACCAGACAATGCTGTGTCTATTGCTGGCTGGAATACCTTCACTCTCCTCCCTCTCCTGTCAAGGCAACGTTCCTCTTTCAAGCTTTTATTGGATTCTTTTTTTCCAACCCTGATGTCTGCTCTGGAACTCACTGTCTGAATAACAGAAGCAACACTGACTAAGAGCCTACTCTGTGTCAGGCACTTGTATTACATGCTATTTCCAATCCTCCCTTAAACTCTACATTTGATGGACAGGGAAATGAAGACTTACACAGATCACTTCAGTGCATCCCACCATGTAACACATTCTTTGAAGGAGGAGAGAACTTTTCATGTGTCCTTTTCTCTCTATTCATCTTCTAAATAGGACCCTAGTTCTGCCTCTTCCTTTTCTATGTGGACCCAGCACATGGAGGATACTGAATGGAAAGTTCCAGATTGTGTGACTGACAGAATTTCATGTGAAAAGATGGATGACCCAAGCAGAAACTAACTGCTAACATGATTGCATTTTGTTGACACAGCATTAAAAAGTGAGTAGTTTTATGAAAATAAATCTATTATTTTGTCTGAGTACAAAATGATACATACTCATGTAGAGAATTCATGCAAAACAAAAATATATAAAAGAAATAACCTTCAATTCCATCCCTCAGAAGTAACCACTGTTAAAATTCTTCTGTCATCCTTCCTAGTCCTATTCACTCACCTAATTAACCAAAGTTCCTCATGGTTTTTATAGAGTTTAAATTTTAGTAGGGGATGCAAACCAAAAAAGCAGGACAAACTAGATCCATGTTTTGTAGCAATAATATGTAATAAAGATCTTTTTATATCAATGAGTCATCTATATTACCTTTTAAATTGCTGTATACTATTCCACATTATTCATGTCTCATATTTCTTTTAACTAAGCAATGGCTGATAGTCTCCAATATTTTCTTGGACTGTTAAGTAGGGCAACAACTGTCAACCTTCCTTACAATTCTATTTTAAGCATCTAAAATAATCGACCTTCATTAGTTTTTTATTTATTAACATTTTAAGCATCTTTGTACACAGCACAGTCACTGCTTAATAAATGTTTAAGTGAATGACTGTGGTGATGAACACACTTGGATTCATGAGATTCATTTATCTCCTTAGGCTATGTTAGTACTTCCCTTCACTGACATTTTTAATCACCCAAATCTCGGAGCCTTGTTCACTATTTACCTTCTGCTTAGAACACACTTCTCTAAGGCCCAACCCACACAGCTCTGTTGATTCCTGTTAATCCTTTGTGGCAGTTTCAATGTCCCCTCATCTTTCTGAGCACTCCTCCTTACTCTGAGCTTACATGACTTTAAGGTCCTTGAGAATAAGAATAGCTTCATCTTGTTTACTGTCACTCTTAAAAAGTTTTACAAAATTCAAGTTTCTTAACTCATATATAAAGTTTTAAATTTTCCCTTGGATTTTGGGAAGCCCTTATCAATTTCCTTAAGGCCTTCATCAGTTATGGGGTGACTTGGTTCACGAATATTTCAATAGGTACATGCTTGCAAGTACAGTGAATTATTCATTTTTGCCATTTAGAATTTAAGTAATGTCCCTTATATGTTAAAGAAAGTAAAGATTATAATTACTATTTTAAAAAGAGAAAATATTATTTCACCTCACCTCTACACCTTCTTATTACATACATGCTAAAAACTACCTTTCAACACTTAATTTTCTAAGCTACTTATTTTTTGCTTAGTACAAACATCTTATCTGCAAGTCCAGTAGGACTGCATGAATATGTGTTTAAAACAGTGCCCACCAATGAAAAGGGATGCCATCTAGAGATTTAACTTATAACTTTTGGACAAAACATCAATACCCAAAGATGATTCCCAGTCCATTATTTCCGAAGAGGCAAACAAAAATCACAAAATAATGTTGATCAAAAACCAGCATCTTCTCTGCCGGCCTCGGCCCTCTACCTGCTTTACAAAGGCGTAGCACGCAATTAGCCACAAGAAGAATCCAGGCTTTGGAAAGTGTTTCCTTAGAAATGCCGTTCGCATACTGGACTGGCTGAGCCCAGATAGAGGCTCCATTGTAACTGCCCGAAACGGGAGAAAACTCCAGGGACTGCCACTGAAACACATTTTGGAGAAGCTGAAGTTACAGGCTTTCTCTTGCACTAGTCAATTTGAGGAAAAAAAAAATTCTCGACTGAGCAAACTTCCTATGAAGGTAACCGAGGAAAGTCTGGCTTTAGAAAGTAGTGACTCTCTCCTAGGTTGAAGATTAGTGAGCACCTGTCAAAATCAAGAATCTAAACAAAAAGGCTGTCATATGTGACTCCAACAGGTCAGCTTCTCAGGATTTTTAAATAAACTGACGGCCACGCAGCCGATTATGTGAAAACTGAAGCGGCACTGCTATTCAGCAAGATGGGAAGGCATCCTGTATACCGAGGCCCACCTTGTGCCGGGGACTGGGTGGGGGGCCCCAGATAACCTTATCTCCTGACTGCACCACACCGCAGGGCCATCTCTGAAACCCGCCAGGTTTGATATGTCAAGGTCACACATGAGTGTAAGCGAGGCTCGAACTCAGGTTGCTGCATATATCAAGCATTCACTCTTTCCTCAGGCCATGTGGTCTCCCAGCTACTTCATCCACAGAACAAAGCCAATATTTTATAATAACCATACATGGGATATCACCTTTAAAAACTGTGACTCACTCTGTTGCACACTTGAAACTTACATAATAATGTACATCAATTAAGCCTCAATAAAAAACATTGTAAGAGACTAGGGTACAACCAGGAAGATACGTTCACGGGCAGGTGAATTATCAGTGTGCTAGAATGACCACTCTGCTTTTCATATGTTATTTCATTTTCTGAATCAGGGATCTTCAATATACTTTGAGATTTGGTGTTTCCAAACAAAAATCTCACACAGGGACCCCTGCTCTGAGAGAACTTTTCTTGTTCATTCAATATGTTCTTCCTGGGAAACCGTAACCAATTTCATGGGTGATGACTTCAAACTCCCGCTGCTGAGCTTCAGACCTGCTGCACTGCTGGAGTCCACCTGCTGCTCAAAACACTTCAAGCTCAACAGCAGAAAACCGAATTCAGCATCTTCCTTCCAAAGCCAGCTAAGTGTCCCGGGTTTTCTAGCTCTACCTTATTGCTCAAGCCAGAAACTAAGATTCTAACCTCTCAGTTCACTGCATTGGATATCGTCCCCCTTCCTCTCCAGATGACTTTCTTAAGAGCTTTCCCATCTGCCCCCATACTGTTCCCACAACCATACAAAACCCTGGTGACTTCTCACCTGCTGACACCTGTGACTTCATGCTACAATTCATCTCCTTAGCAACGCCAAATATCCTTTAATGGTTACCCTCGGCATTCAATATGACATTCAACCTCCTTAGCAGAGGGTACAAAGCCTTTCACGATTGGGCTCTTGACTCCCTTTCTGTCCTCTTACCTCACAACTGCTCTGCAGGGGCTCTGTGCTTTCTGTCTACTCAAACTCTGTTCCTAAATGCCATGCTCTCTCATGCCAAGGTGACATCCAGGGGGAGCATTTCTTCTGCCCTCGCAGCCCTGCCACCTCTCCCCCATCCTGCCTTTGGACCATACCAATGTCCTCAGGTGTCTCCATCACTGTGGAAATACACTACGATATAGCTGTTCTTTTGCTTTTCTGTCTCCACCTCCCATCTTGGCTCTTTGAGGGCGGTGATCATGTTTCATCTCTTCTCCTCAGTGCCAAGCAGAGTGTCCAGAACAGAGTGAGCAGGAGTGCATTTATAGCACTGTAGTTTTCTTCTCTGTTATGTAGATAGAGGCAGCTAAAATAATATTTTTGTCTACTCAACAATGACATGTGCACGTGTCTGTCATCTATCTGACAGCCTATCTACCTATCCAATTATCTCCAAACCTTCCCAAAACAGATTTTAGGCTGCTTGAGCAACCACTGTTTGTAAGTCGCAGTGAGAAACAAAGCTAACGGATAATACACCCGAGGAAACGCATTCCGTTACTGGGTCTGCTCTATTACAGCAGCATGTGTCGGCACCGAGATGCTGCTACTTCCTTTATAGAAACAGCCGGGTCATGGGACCCAGCTGGAGAGGTTTGTGCAGTGATATTTGGAAGAGGAAACCCCTGTTCCCACCTTAGCTTTACCATCACCTAACCAAGTGGCTTTGGGCAAAAATCACTTCAATTGCCCACATGTGTAAACTGGAGATAAGACTGACTTCACAGTGTTGACAGAATCGAAGTCAGTGCTTTGGACTGACGTGAGAAGAGCTTGCCTAAAGCCTGCTGCCCCCTCCCCTCCGATGTCACCTCCCACACGGCAAGTCTCTGCCCCCTACTGCAGACACCGCCAGCGAGCTCCACGAGCCGTCCTTCCACACGCAAGGCTGGACGAGGACGAGGGAAGGAAAACAGACCAGCACACCCGACGGCACGCGTGTCCTTTCCACACGAAGCCAGCATCCTCATTTTCTACGAAGGGACAGCACGGCACGGGGTGATGGAAGCAGGTACAGCAGCTATTTAACTGCTGAAAGCAAACCTCCCCTTGTGGAACCGGGGGTGGGAGGAAGGAAAGGAGAGGAGCGCTTTGTGATGTGTCTGCAACTATTTGTATTTGCCAGCTGAACACTGGCAGAGCTTTTGCTGGTGTCGTTTTTCTGGTATGATTTCTGTTGGAATTCTACACGGAAATTTTGGCAGCAAACCACTCATTGTCTCGCCCTTCACTCCCTAACCACTCCCTAAGTCACTCCCCTCCCTCCCCCACAGGCCTACTGTCCAGTGTGTTGCATCAAAGATACTCCATAAACCATAACAGCAGATCAGACTCTCTTACTGCTTCTGTGTTCCAGGGCTCGATCTATGCACCGAACAGGTAGTCATGGATGGAATCCTCACAATGACACTAGGAGGTGGGTACCCTCATCATCCAATTTTACAGCTAAGAAACTGAGGCACAGAGAGGTCCTTTAAGAATAAACAAATTTGTGAATTCAACCTCTGGTACCCCTAGAACTGTAAGAGAACACAGAGAGCTTTCAGTCCAGTTGGAACAGCTGAGTCATGATTATTCAACAATTTTCTAATTATAAGAATTATTAACTATAGAAAATAAAAATATAAAGAAAACTTGGTTTAGTTCATGATAGTATTATCCCGCTCTTCAGAGATAAATCCTTTTCTTATTATAGGAATTATTTTTCATAACATTTTTAATGTCAAAAACCTTTTACCTTTTTTTGGATAGATACACTTTTTTTTTTTAAACTTAAAAGTGGACCTACACTGTGTATCATTTTATATCATACCTCTTGAATTGTGTTTTGTCACTAAGGATTTTGAAAATACCACTTAAAAAAGGATAACATCAAAATTTAACATCTTGGACAATTTCAATTATTTTTAGGACTGAATTTAGTCATTTACTTTTATAAAGTGAATGTTTGCAAATTATCAAAATAGTAGTACTCACTGTAGACAATTACTTTAAAACATTTGGTAAAAATAAAAGAGACATAGGAGAGTCTTCTGTGGACCAAACCTGGTGTTAACTGCTTAGGCTTCAAGTGGACAAGTCATGGTCCCTGCCCTCAAGGGGCTCTCTAGTGGGGGACAGAAAGTAGACAGAAAGTTGTAACACAGTACGGTAGGTATTTCTGCGGGGAGGAAGCCTCCTCTTCCACTACCGAACCCAGCCACCTGCCTGCATCTGTACCCGGAGCTTCTGCCTGCCTTCCTACCGACGCCCAGCACTGGAACCTGGCTTCTGGATCCCACCCTCTCTTGCCCCACAAGGACTTCTCTGTTTCAGTTGCTCCCTCTCCACATACCACCCATCTCTCCACCTCTGGTCCCTGTGCAAACTCTCAGTCTTACCTGTTTTCACTTCGTCAACCCACATCTGATCTATTAGCAGATTCTGTCCATGCTTCTACCAAATTATACTGTAAATTCTGTGACTTTTCACCATGTTCGGAACTGCCGCAGCCTCAGCCCAAAGCAACCATCTCCTAATTGGTCTCATGGGTTTCACTTTTGCCTTATTCCTCATATGATAACCAGGCTGATCTTTTCCAAGTATAAACACTAGCCTATCATGTTCATGCTTAACACTGTTCAAAGCTTTCCCAATGTGATTAGAGGGGGAAAAAACCCAAAGAAACAAACCCAACTTCTTTACCACAGTCTACAAGGCCCTGCACAACTGGACCCTATCACTTTCCCCTCATTCACTCTGCCCCAACCACATGGATGATCTTTTTATTTCCTGAATGAGCAAAATTCATTCTTACCGCAGGGCCTTTGCACAGGCCATTCCCCTTCCAGAATGCCTTCCTGCTGTTCCAGCTGCTTCCTCCCAACTTCCTGATTTCTTCACAAATGTCCTTTCCTCAGAGATGCCTTTCTGAACATCTCAACTAAAGATGCCCCACTCCACAACCTCTCTTATCCAATCATTCTTTGATTTTCTTCCTAGCACTTATCTCTACCTGAAATTATTTTACTTATATAGTGTTTATTTCCTCCTTCCCCTCCAGTGTGCCAGCTCCATGAAGGGAATAACCTTGACTCAATCACTGCTGCATCCTTAGCATCTAGAAATGTGCCTGACACTTAGCAGTTACTCGACAGATATATATGGACTATTGGATGACAGGCAGAGGTAGAGAGATTATAAAATGCTACCGAGCATCTCAGTTTTGGAGCATCACAGAGAAACAGTATTTTATAACCCCGCCATCCAGACCGCAACATTTTAAGATATTTACCTCCAGTTATTTTTCAATAAGTCACAGATGTTAAAATCAGAATCATATTGTACAACTTATTTTTCAGATGGCTTATTTTCATTTATTTATTTATACTTTTTTTTTAATTGAAGTATAGTTGGTTTATATTGTTACGTTAACTTCTGGTGTACAGCAGGGTGATTCAGTCATTCATATATATATATGCAGTCTAACTACTGTATATAAAATAGGTAAGCAAGGTCCTACTGTGTGTATGTGTGTATATATATATATGTAATAGCCTATATATATAGGGTATTACAAGGTATTGAATATAGTTCCCTGTGCTATACAGTAGGACCTTGTTTACCTATTTTATATATAGTAGTGAGACTGCATAGTTTTAAACTTAAAGTTACATAATGGTAGCTTTTAAAAATATATTTCCCTCCAATTTTTTAATATGCCATAATTTACAAAAAATTAATGAACTTTACTTTTTAAAGATATATTAGGTTTATAGCAAAATTGGCCAGAAAATATAGAGATTTCCTACACACCCAGTGCTTCCATACTTATATAACGCCTTCTACTATCAACGTCTCACACCAGAGTGGTGCACTTGGTACAATCAGTGAAACGATACTGACACATTGTAGTTTACGTTAGGGTTCACTCTCAGTGTACTACGTTCTATGGGTTTGGACAAATGTACAGTGACATGCATCCACCACTGTAGTATCATACACAATAGTTTCACTGTCCTAAAAATCCTCTGTGTTCCACCTAATTCATCCGTCTCTATCCCTAACCCCTTGCAGCCAGCAGATCCACAGTTTTGCCTTTTCCAGAATGTCCAGTGGTTGGACTCACACAATATGTAGCCTTTCAGATTATGGGCCATAAACTTTAACATTAAAGCTACACTGTATTACATTAAATACACTGTTCAGCCTATTTTGAAACTTGACATGGACCATGACTATTTTCCCTATGTTTAATAAGCAATCCTAAAACAATTTTCAGCGAGGATGTATCATGAATCACTATCAATCTATTTTAGGATGTTTAAAATATTTCTCCATGTTAGAGGTAAAAGACATCATGCAGGAGACAGCGTGGGGTTGCGTGGCCTAGAAAGCACTGGCCCTGAGCTTGAACCTGCCGCTCAGTAGCGGTGTGGCCCTCTAAGCTTCTCTTGGCTATTCCATAAAGTGGAGAGAACAGTGCTCCCGTCACAGAAATGCCAGAGCACTAAGTGGAATAATGCACGGAAAGCACTGAGGACAAGTTCAATAAATGTTTATTACTATTGTATAAGTTCTCTGCCTACAACTCCTTTCTTGGAACAGAAGCTAAAAGTGAAATTGCTGAGTAATAGGATCAACATACTAGGGTCCTGAATACGTGTCATCAAGCTACTCTTCTGAAAACCTGTACTAATTTATACCCTCCTCAGCAATGCACACAAGTGTCGTCTTACTACACAGTAGACTGTATCACTGATTTTAAGTCTCTGCCAATTTGATGGGCAACAGGCTGAACACTTACTCTCTGACATTTCTGGTTACTAGAGGCGAAAATGCAACACGATTATTTCCTTGGCCTTTGACTCATCAAACCCCGGTCTATTGAGACCAGAGCCTTTGGTCTCAGACACTTTCTGCATAGAAAATATGAAAATGAGGAGCTACAAAAAGTATGTGCTTTTAAAAATCAGAGCTGGGACAGGAGTCTCCATATCAAAGGCCCAAGAAAGGGCTGCATATTCACGTGGTAAAGCCTGACACCAAAGAATCCTCTGGTCTGTCTCAACTAACCGAGGTACTAGGATTGTGAAGGAGAGAGCTGAAGGCAGCTTTCCACTTGATACTTCCCAACCCTGACCCTGCAGCCTGAGAGCAGGCTCCTGGAGGCCACCATGTTGGTAACACCAGTTAGGATGGTAACCATGATGCCAGTGAGATGACATTAACACCAGACAGAAAGAGAAAATTCAATATAAGTGTGCGCCTTATTTTTCATTAGACTTATATCCATCTTGATGAAATATTTTCCTTTAAACATCCATCAGGAGATCCAGCGGCAAGTTACATTGAAACATTATCATATTCAGAAGGCCTTTCCTCTGCTTGCAGATTACCTTTCAATAAAAATCCAACAGAAAGAGCTCTTTCCCCATTAAGTTAGAAAGAGGCAGACTTTACTAAAGAACCTGAAAAAAGCCTCCAATGTTGTACTGTGATTCATAAAAAAATAACTTCCATATAAGCACCATTGGATTGCACACGGAGATCTTTTGATAAAATGATATGCAGGGAATAGTCAGATGTGGAAACAAGAAAGGCAGGAGTGCACCAAGGATCTCGAGTCTAAACCCTCCTCTGGGGGTGGGGGTGAGGGTGAGGGTGTGGAATATTATTTCCTCTGATAATTGTGTCTTCCTGTCACTCATCTCCCTTCACAAGTCAAACAGTCACACATTTTTAACGGTTCAAAAAACCAAGCTTTCTCCTCTTTATTTATTTTTTCCAGAAGTGTCAACAGAATTACTTCAAACTGTGATTGCTTTTGTTAAAAACTGTCACCACGCGAGGTGACAAATAGGACTTTTAAAACTAAAAATGGTTCACTTCTTTATGTCTTAGAGCACAACTAGGATATTTCTAAATTGCAAAAATCATATCCAAAATTTCCTAAATAATATTGTTAAAACCATTTTAAGCCTTAAGACTTTGAAGTTTAGTACTCTGATAACACAAGGACTGTCCCTGGAAGCTCCTCATAGTGTATTTCATTATTCAGAATCTCTTTTAAGCCACAGCTGTGAACTAACCAAATTATACAGAGGTGCTGGCAAAAAGTTAAGATTTAAAAAAAAAAAAAAAAGAGGCCAAATGTCAACAATTAGAGTTCAGAAATCACACTTCATGCTAACCAATAGGTTGTTAATCTCCTTGAAATTACATGTCCTATAGACCTTAAAATGCTAAAAACATGTAATTAAAATATATTAAAATATTTATGTCCCTTACCACAGCACATTGCTAACTGGAGTGTGAAATCAGGCATTACCACATCATTTTTGCCTGATGAGATAATTTTGGTTTTCTAAAGAATACTACGCTCATACATTTATTTTCCCCCAGAAACAACTTTACTTTTTATCATGAAAGAAACTAACATTTGCTATGGCCAGTCTCAGATTTGAGTTACAAAAATATGAAATGAAAGATTTAAATAAGTCTACGAACCAATTTATTATTAAAATATTGTGCAAAATCTAGAGCAAGTAAACCATTTCCAAAGACAGAGGCTAAGTGAACCTTTCATTTGTCCTTTTGCTGACACCTTAATATTATTCTCAAATAAAATAGCTTAAAATCAACTTTTGCATGGTTACAAGCTTAAATAATTTTCCGTGATTGATTTTTACATTTGGCTGAATTAGACCGTCATTCTCTTTTCTACTTTAGTTATAAGAAAGAGTCCTCATGCCAAGAATAGATCTGATATCACAATATCTATGCAGATGTCCCTAGTTGTTGTTTTAAATTTGGGCTTATGAAAAAACTGCATTCTCTACATATCTAAACTAGAACTTTTATTATTTACTCTTATTTCAGATCTTCTCCCTTTATAGTCCAGTGTTGAATAAGTCAGTAAACAAATAAAAATCTGGTTATATCCCATCAAAATGGAGGCAGGCAGTTTTTCTCTCTTCATTATACCAAGTTACTACTTTGCCCAAGTTCTCACTTTCCACCACACAGTCCTGGCACTGTACAGAGAAGCTTTGGTGCTTTAAGAAGGCAGAGTTTAAAAACAATAGAAAATTACTACTAATTTCTTCTTGATGGGTACTATTAACACTTATTAACATCAATAAGAGTAACCAGGTTGTACCCAAGACAAAACATCAGCCCAGTCTGTGTCATTGGAAACAAATGGAAACACGGGAAAGGAATTTTAACGTACCAGTGAAATACGAAATTTTTTGGTGCTGTTCTCTTATGAAATGAATCACAACCATAAATCAGAAACAGCTTTTGAAAATAAGTATGATTATTAAGCTTTTCTAAAGGCAATTCTGAGTTTGTCACTTATATGGACTAATTCTACCTTTAAAAATAGTAATGCCTTACATGTAATCTCCTTAAAGCAAGCACTTGAAAATGCAGAACATTTTTGTATTTCACCCTAAGTGTAAAAATAAATATTTCACTAAGGAATGGGGAAAAAATGAAGCACACTTAAGTAATTTTATTGCACTGGAAGTTGCCAATTCGTCTGCGAGTAGTTTCATTGCAGATGAAAAGAAATCAAAATACAGGACAGATGGAGAACAAACCGCATTTCAGTTCTGTGACACGCTGGCTTTTTTCAAATGATTTTAGCTCATCTATTAAGTAAGGTGCATTTTGCTTGATTTTGAAAAGGGAAACATCAGGAAATATTTAAAGGCCAATTGCTGCCAATTAACTTTGATCAGTAAAAGTTCTATTTGAATCTTTCAGATTCTTCTCCTGTCTGAAATAACATACATTTATAAAATCTAGCAAAACAACAACGTGATGATTAATGCCTGTTGGCAGCCCTTCCACCAGCTTGCTTAAGAGCAGGGTTTAAATAAACAGCTATCTCTATTGAGAAGAGAGTGGAATGTAGTAGTTATAAGTCAAGTTTTCTCATTATGGAGATACTAAAAAAAAAAACAACAAACTTCCTTCTAATCAAGATCAGCATGTTTGTCATTACCTGTAACACATTTAACCAGCCATCTTACAAAAGTTTCCACTCGAATTATAATGGACAAACAAGATCATCAGCAGTTTGACATAAGGCAACCCAAAAAGCAGACGCCTGACTGAAACACAACCAGTTGGGCCAACCAGACAGAAAAGCATCTGACCCAATATCATAAGAGTCTAACATGGACAGCATAGCAAGGATCACAAATTCTGGATTTCTACTGTCTTCTGAACACACTGCCTTCATTCCAAAGGTCAAGACTTGCTTGTGTCTTACTCTGGTGGATTCTAAAGGTAATCCATCTCAACAGTGATTATGTAACTGAGAAATCTGTAGCTTCTGATAATCAACACGGTTTAACATTTAAGATTCTTGACATCAACTTTTAATCCTTATCAATGGTCATGTGGAACAGAACTTTAAAATGCAACAGCCATAGTAAAGCAAAACAGAAATTCCATGAAGGCAAAATACACGACCATATAATCAATAATTAGTTAATCTCATTATTTCAGTTATATATATATTCAAAAAATTATACCCCATTGTCATTTTAAGACCAATCACCTATTTCCAAACATGCAAAAAGAGTATATGAAATAATTAGAACTTACCTCTAAGTCATTAAAAAATAGATGTGTGTCCGCCAAGTTGAAGATCATTTCCTCCATTCGAAGTCCAAGGGAAACTGAAGTCGGTGGATCCTAAAAGGAGAATTTTGCAGGTCAGGAACATGCGTACTTCAGGTTACAGGAAGGAGGGTGTCACGCTGAGAGGGAGTTTGCATCAGGAAAGGCCAAAAGGGCTTGGGCTCCAGCTGCTTTTTGAGTGTGTGGTGTACTCTGGATGCAAACTTCAGTGACTTATTTAAAGAGTGCCCCTAATATTGTTGGTACTTTGCATAAAGAAGAAAAAACTCGCTGCTTAAAAAAATTACAAAAATATAAAACCTAGGGTTACTTAAACATATAAAGTAGAGAAAACTGATCTTCACATCTGTTTCAGGAGCAAGAAATTCAGTGAATCAGGAAGACATTGTTTATGTTATGCCACAATCCATCAAGCAATCTAAATGCATTGCTACAAACATCAGAAAACAGACACAGAGCTGATTCATTTCAGAAGGGTGGTAAATACCAGTTTTACTCCAGATGATAACTATCATTACTGTTTATTTGCTCGGACTACCTGCCAATTTTGAACATACTCAAAATAGGAAATGCTGGCCACTCTGACCAGCTGGCTTGCTGTCCAGCTCGGGAAGGCGATCTTGACATCCTTGTGACACTATCCAGCCATCAAACAGCCAGTACAACACAGAGGGAGGTAGCAGCATTCTGAGGTGCACAGTGGCTTCTACCCAATGCTGTCTGTCCCACACAGTTCATACCCTGATGACATCTGCTGGCCCTGAGACAGGGGATGTGGAGATACTGGCAAGGTGCTACTGTGTCATGGTGTTACTGTATTCATTATGAATCGAATGCAGGAAGCAACACTGTTCATGGTGAACATCCT
This sequence comes from Camelus bactrianus, assembly GCF_048773025.1. Lineage (NCBI taxonomy): Eukaryota > Metazoa > Chordata > Mammalia > Artiodactyla > Camelidae > Camelus > Camelus bactrianus. The sequence goes on from NC_133567.1 coordinate 13,578,876, forward strand.
GCATAATTAGCGAAGAAGAAGAATTCTGGGGAGGATGTATTCAGGAATGTAATGTGAGTTTTTGAAGTTTTTATTGGCATTCTAATAGCAACACCAACTTCCACTTGTCTGGCATTTTAAATTTCTCCAAAGAACAATAATTTCTGATATATTATTTTATTATCACAGCAAAACTTTGGACCCTACATGTATGTGTATCACCACTTAATTAAAGAAATTATGCCTTCACATAGGTCACCCTTCTGGCTGAAGTGCACTCTGTGTATCACCAGTCTTTGAGTCTTACAGTGGAGAACATAAAACCCAGAGAAAATAAAAGAGTCTTGCTTTCTAACACTGTCCAACATAAACCTTGTACATTTTTTTCTACTGTCTTCATTCCAAAGGTCAGGACTTGCTTGTGTCTTACTCCCCACCCTCCACGTATCTAAAGTCCACCATGACCTTGAGTAATAACCTCAAGTCCCATCTTCTCATGGGCCATGGGAAGTAGCAACAAGTGGTAGAAGGAGAGCCCTAAGCCCAGAGGCCAGGCCCTACCCTTGCTCTCCCACTTAGGTGTCTTTATTTTATTGAGCCTCAGTTTGCTCATCTAATAAATCAGATAGCTAGTTGGCAACTACATTGCTCTCCCATAGGGAAAAAAAAAATCTCCATGTCCTAATTGGGTACAATAACATGTTTAAACACATCTGAGAAAGCAGGGTTCTGGGATGGTGGATGGGGGTGGGGACTCGTGGGGTGCCAACCACAGGCCAATCAGCTGTGGCCAGGGAGGCGCAGTCAACACCATCACTGCATCACCCATCCCACTCACTCCACCCACCCCACTAGCACCACCACCCCCTCAGCATCTTGCAGGAGTCCCTGAGGACCAGAGGAGGGTTGGGGACGATATGGCAGGATAACAATGTGGCCTCAATTCCCCTCTCATGGAAGCCTTCTCTGCCAGCCAAATGGCAGTAGAAAGGGGGCAGAATACACAGTATTGCCAAAAATCTGGGGTTAGACTGGCAAAGGGGCAAAAGCAAATACCCCAGGGTTTGTAAGTGTACAGGCAGGAAATAAAAACACAGGGGTTAACTGAATGTCCAAGAACTGTGTGGGGAGGGACAAATGAAAACACATCCCTCAAATTTCCTGTGCCTTGTTAAATCGTCCCTACTTAATACCACCTAAAATCTATGAAATTCTGTAGGTTGTAGAAGAATTAAAAACAGTTTAGAAGTAAGTAAAGAAAAACTCCCATTGACTCTTTGTTTCATAGGAAACTGCTCACTCACAAGAATTCTAAGTATCAGTAAGCCTGCTGGAAAACAAATGCTCAAATACAGCCTAGAGGAGAATTAACCAGGAGGGGAATTTCAAACAGCTGTTTCTAAAACAAAACACCTGACTCAGGTGTGCACTTCGTCTAGTTGAGGCCAATAAAAATACACTGACTTGTCTCCTAACCACATCAATGAATCTTTTTATGTGTCAAGGCAGTGAGATTCACCGCGTTTATTTAATTGGCAATTCTGGCATTTATGTGCCATGATATCGTTACTTTTGAAAAAGGATTATTTCCCCCTGATATGGTTGCTTACTTATGCCACCCTCAAAAGAATTACTCCATTGTTTTTTAATGTGTACCACACTCTAACTCTTCTTCATAAATTACAGTCATGACTTGTGAGTCGGAACAGTAATAAATTTTAAAAGCATGTTCAGTTTTGTGGTCAAATATAACACAGATGTTGGCCTTATTTACCTTCTAATGTTTTTCTCTTTTGCTAATAGCTGTCATTCCTTAATAGTTTTCATACCTGCCACTCCATGATATTGTCAGGAAACACTGACTAAATCAAAAGAACAGTGTGATAGTTAACTGGGATGAGAGACTCTTAGAATTGGAGGAGGGATTCTAGTCAAGCGCAGTGTTGGTCAAACATCTTTAAACCACAATCCACAGTAAAAAATATATTTCACACCATGATCTAGCAACATTCCTCTCTCTCTTTCACACACACACAGACACAGACACAAACACACGCACAGAACTGAAATAGCTGAAACCTGAGTTTGGCAAAAGAAGGCTTTACACACTGTGTGGAGTGTATGCTGTCATTTTCCATTTCATCGCCCATTAATGTGTGCCTATAGTTTGAAAAGGAGGTTCTAGAGAAGGCTGACTTTTGATTTCAGAGATAGGAAAACTGACTTGTAACAATGCTGTGATTTGCTCGTGGTTAACAGCGGTCAGCGTGCAAAGCTATCTCACCCTACGTGTTTTACTAAAAGGAGACTTAGCCAGGACAGCAGGCAGACAACTGTGGCCACAGATACAAGTCAGATGTCGCAGAAGCTAACAATGAAGAGCTAATAAACTAGCCACAGCTTGATGGCTTCTTTTGGCATATTTAGAGGGAGAAAGAAAAGACATATTTTTTAGACCCAAAGTGAACATTAAAATCACCATGTCTTTGGCTTAATCTTACTCTTCTTGTGTTTTGCAGTAACAAATTCCAGAGCTGCAGTTGTGAAATGGTGGCTTTCAAAACACCATTTTTTGCTATATCACTTTTGAAAAATTATTTAGAACTTTGCCTCCACTTCAAAGAAACATTTCAAGTAAACCTTGTTGCCAAATGTTTCCATTCTTTTCTGAACTTGACTCCTCTGCCGTGTCTGCCACTGCTGTCTAATTTCTTCTTAACATTTCTCCTTCCCTGATGTCTATAACACCATCAATCTTTTCTGGGCATCTTCCTAGAATCTGATTATACATCACCTATCCCTTAAGTGATGTTGGTTGCTAGGACTGTTTTCATCCATTCCTATTCATACTGCCTCACAGACCACAACACACTCATGTCTTCATCCACCACCCTACTCCCCTCTATTAAATCTTAGACCTCATTTGTAGGTCCATATATAATCACTACTGGTCAGTTGTACTTGATACCATGCAGAGCACCTGAAACTCAATGGGCTGCAATTTGGATTCATCATATTTCCCTGGAAACCTACTGTTTTCCTATGTCAGGAGAATGGTACCCTACTGGCCCCAAATCTTGGCATTCTTCTAAAAAGCCTCTCTTTACTTCCATATCAACTCAATCACAATCTCCTGCCACTTGGACCTCCAATTCCATGCCTTCCTTACACTCACCATCATTTTCTCTTCCCCAGACATATATTTTTTTTATAACTATGTGCAGTAGCATAGCTCACTGGATCAGTCTCCCTCTGACATGAATACATAGAAGTCTCTGCTCAACTCACACACCCACGTCCTGCATCCCTGCACAGGGCTTCTCCCACTGACCTCCATCAGTCTGGAGTCTCCTCCCTGACTCCTCTCAGCCAGGCGTGGCAGCTGCTAGGTGTCACACCTGTCTATGCTATTGCAGAGCCACACCCCTGTATCTTGATCTCTCCATCCTTGAGACGGTGCACAATGCCTGGCGCAAGGGATTTCTCAAAGTTTGGCGGAGGAGTAAATGAATGAAAGTAATAAACAATGGGTGCTTCAAATAATTCTAATGAAGAAAAACTATTAAATTTGATCTTTAGTTAGTTGTCAGTGTTCAGTTGTCAGTAAAAAAAAAAAAAAAAAAAAAAAAAAAAAAAAAAAAAAAATCCCAGACAACTAGCTTAAGGCGAAAATGGACATTTGATTCCTAAAGTCATTCTATCTCCATAAAATAGTATTAAACTTGTTCATTTATAATTTGTACCTGATTAAAGAGCAGCCCATTTTTAGAATAGCTGCTTACAAAGCCTTATCTATTTGATGCAGTGGCTAAGACTAGCATAAGATCAGCATACAATTATTTATTTTTTAAACTCATCAGTGGTATGCATTACCACATCTTGCAAAATATATTCTTATGTGCTCTGCAATTTAGTTCCCTAGTAAAAATTGAATAGTTCAGTGAAGAGGCTCAAATAGAGAAAACACAGTCATATATTTTTATCATAGTCCTTGTTTAATACAAAAATTTACTAGAGTGTATATTTACTATATAGTGTAAATTTTCTATAGTTCTTATGCCGAAGAAATTCTATTAGCTGTTTCTTTTACTAAAACAAGACAGACAGCATCCAACACCACACACACGTGCGTGCACACACACGTGCGTGCACACACACACAAACAGGAATGAAATTTAACCCTGATCTTAAATTATTTTGATGTGATATAAAATTGTAAAATTCTGCTTAAAGTCATGAAAATAAGGTGAAGGAACTCACTGCAATGCTGGACTACCCAGGGCTGTTTCACATAAGTCAAAGATGGTTATGTTTATTGAAGAGAAAGCAACATTATATAGAAAAATTAACTATAAATGAAATCTGCTGAATGTGGACCCAGGCCTAAAACAATTGTTTTGCTTTCAACAACTATCCAGGGATCTTTAATTATCCCATTGCCTCAAGATCTTTTACTCCTGTTTCTAGAACACAGAACTGCCCACAGAGATTAAAGTTATCATCATCCTATATTCAAATTATCAGCATCATCCTTGGCCAGCAGTCATTCTTTTACTGTTTCTTGATTTTTTTTTCAGCCTGAGCACTGCACACTAAATCTTCATGTGATGAAAATGCTTTAAAAAGAAGAAAGAAATTCGAGAGAAAATTACTGCATAGAAATGTTGAAATGCCATTAAATTCATCCTCTAGGGAGACTCATGTCAGTCTTGAATTCACATGTTGAAATTCTATAATCTGATCTGAAGTAATGAAAGAAAAGGGTGCCTATAAATGCATGAGGGTATTGAACATTGGAAAACTAGGATATGGTCTGTTGTTGCCCTGCTTTGTTTTACAGATGAGCTAGGGCATTTGATAAACTTTAAGGGCCATTACAAATGCACTTTTCAGTAAGCACAATTCATAGTGATTCAGAAATTTAATCTCACCAAGACTCAACCACCAGAGGAAGACGTTGTTGTCACTGCAGGGCTGTCCCACAGATTCCACATTTCCATCTAAGAATTCTCTTAGGATGACAAATAATGAAACTCCTTGTGATCTGAGCTTACAAGGATGACATCCAGTGCATCTCTTGACTGAACTAGGTCTAACACTAATCCTAACACAAGGCATTAGCAGGGGTTCTCTTTTGCTACACGTGGGAGGAATGGAAGGAGTTTATTCTAAGACAATTGTGCTCCTAGCCTGCAGGCATGCACGGCAGAAGGACACCGGAAGTGCACAAGTTCATGGTGGTCATTCTGCAGGCTTTGCAGTCAGAGTCTAGATTGGAATTCTAACTCTGTTATTTACTAGATGGCTGATGGGCAGGTTCAGTTACTTAAATCCTGGGCTTCATTAGTAAAATAGGAATAAAACAGGTTTATTTGAAAGATTAAATTGGTCATATATTTAAACTTCTTAGCATAGCCCAGTGCCTGGCAAGTATTAAGCTGCTCTGCTACCACTGTCAGTGGTGGTGGTGGTGTTTCCACTATCACTAAACTACAACAATAGCTGCGGGGCAACATGTCCCCACTACAAAAAGATGCATTGACATTCTGCATTCAAACTGGATGCGAAGTTCATGATTTTTAAAGATAGGGGCAACCCTAAATTCCTCATGCCAATATTTTTCAGGTGACTGTGTTTTTAAGAGCCCAGTCATCAGCAAAGCTGATCTGTGTGGATGTTAAACAGGGAACATGCAGTGTGACCACTCCCAGGAGGAGTGCCATCAGTTCTCCCAAAAGATGCCTACCAAGCTTCTTATCACTAAGAGAGATGACCCAACTCTAGGAAACCAGCTGTGGTGTTGCCCTATACTCTGAAGATCTCGGAACTGAGGGGGAGGTGGTGGCATTTAGATAGGACCCAGGTACTGTATCAATTCAGTAGAAAACTCAAAGTATTCTTAAAAAAAATTAATTGCTTGCATCACCAATCAGTGTGACCTCCTTGGGTTGGACATAGATGCCTGTTAGTTTATTCCCTTTAATCATTAAAGGGTCAGATCTTGTGACAGGTACTTAAGCACAGCCCAAATCCATTGCTTAACAGTTAATTTACAAATAACTTAGGAGAATAGGTCTTGGCAAAATCTTGACACCACCCAGATTTATCAACAAAGGGCTAGTAGTGATAAATGGCAATAAACAGTAATGAGGTACATTCCAAATCTAGTACCTTCAATATAAAGACCCTGAAAAATTTCAGTGCTCCCAAAATGATGCTACGCTTTAGCATTTGATGAGTATCATAATTTGGCGAGGTCTTGTTTGTGGTGGGGTCAAAGGATAAATCTGTGGGAGTACTTTAAGGATATCAACTTCAGCTATCCTAACAAGAAAGGAAAGTGAGGTCTTCTAGGATTAGTTCTTTCACTAATAGCAACCCTGACTGAGTAGTGTGACTGACTACCAGGGAAAGGTATTCAGTTCCTCAGCTCCCTGATGTGAGCACAGCATTCTGTCCCTCATGTAAATAATTGATTACTTCCAAGTCACGGTTACTTTGTATATACATTGTACACAAAGCGCTGTTAACTATTATTCTTGCACTGAGGTTTACAAGGAAACTACCTACAGAGAAAATGCCTAAGGCCAGACCCCAGCCTCAAGGTGCAGGTTGGAGTTACCTTTAAAGTTAGCCACCAAGCAGCAGGCTCACCTATCGATTAATCACATTAGTTCACTAACTCAAAACTCTGGCTGATAAAAACTGACATTCACTATGCTGCTGAGAAGATAATAAAGTAATGTGGCACCTGCCTGAGCCACTGAAGGTCTACTAGTGGTGACCAGGAAGCCTTAATCAAGGATCTGAACTAGTACTGAATATATTCAAAGAGAGGAGATAGTTAAGAAAATCTCCAAATTCAGAAAGTGCTTTAGTTTCATCTCAAAACTTTGTCCCACCGAAAGTAGCAATGGGATAGTTATTTGCAGCACGAACTGTCAATCCTTTTATTTCTCATGTAGATACACATATACTTGGTTCTGTAGTTCTTGGGGGGTTTAAAAGAACCCTTAAACTCTTGAGTTTTCTCCTTCTTAATCAACTAACTTTGAGTCAAGAAGAAAGAATTTACAGGATAAGTAAGAATATCCTATGGATTGGTAAAGGAGACTGTCCAACCAGAAAGCCGAAGTTTAAAAAAGAGAACAACTAGACAGCAGGCATCTCTTACTGGAAGGATATATCCCACCTATGAAGTCTTGACTGAAATGAACAAATAAACCATCAAACCTGAATCTAATTAAGCTTCTCCATATAGCTACTACTAATTCATAAGAAATACAGGAGGCAAAAGAGTATGTGACAAAGGAACAGAGTGAAAATTGAACAGAAAGGAAACCCAGACTCCCAGGAACTCTGCAGGATGAATAATCTGATTATTTCAATAGAAATACTCAAAGTTAAGAAAAATAGACTGAGTGAGAACACACAGATTAAAAGACATAATATACATATAAAAAAACTGCAAAAAAAAAAAAAACTTATAGAACCACTGGAGAAAAATACTTTACAAACTGGGAACAGAATACAGAAAGAAACTATCTCAATACAGTAAAGGCCATATATGAAAAGCCCACAGGCAACATCAGACTCAGTGATTAAAGTCTGAATGCTTTTCCTCAGGAACAGGACAAGGATGCTTGCAGTTACCATATCCATCAGACCTAGTCCTGGAATTCCCAGCCAGAGCAATTAGCTAAGAAAGAAAAAGAAATAAAAGGCACTCAAACAGGAGAGGAAGAAGTAAAATTATCTTTGTTCACAGATGACATGGTCTTATATGTAGAAAACTCCAAGGAGTTTCTAAAAACTGTTAGAACTAACAAATGAATTCAGCACAGTTATAGGACACAAAATCAGCACACCAAAATCAGTTGTATCTCTATACACTTACAATGAAGAGTCCAGAAAGGAATTTAAGAACATTTCATTTAAAATAGCATCAGAAAGAATAAAATGCTTAGAAATAAATGTAATCAAGTAGGCAAAAGACTTGCATACTGAAAACTACAAAATGTTGCTGAAAGAAATCAAAGAAAACACAAATAAATGAAAAGACATTCCACGTTCATGGATGCAGATTTAAGATTAAGTTGACAAGACTACCCAAAGTGACTTATAGATTTAATGCAATCCCTATCATATTCTCAACGGCATTTTTTGCAAAAATAGAAAAATCCATTCTAAAATTCATAGTGAAAATGAATATATATATGTATATGCATGACTGGGATATTGTGCTGTACACCAGAGATTGACACATTGTAACTGACTATACTTCAATAAAAAAAAAATTCATATGGACTCTCAGGGAACCCCAAATAGCCAAAACAATCTTAAAAAAGAAAAAAATTGGGTCTCACACTTCCTGATTTCAAGTCTTATTACAAAGCCACAGCAGTCAAAACAGTGTGGTATGGAGACATACATAAAGACAAGCATAAAGACAGATATATGGACCAATAGAATAAACAGAGAACTGAGAAATAAACTCCTACATATATGGTCAAACGACTTTCAACAAGGGTGCTCAGATTATTTAATGAGGAAAAGACAGTCTTTTCAACAAATGAAACTGGGAAGACTAGATACTCCTGTGCAAAGAATACAGCTGGATCTATACCTTAGACCATATACAAAAATAAATTCAAGATAGATCAAAGACCTAAACCTAAGAGCAACACTATAAAACTCTTAGAAGGAAAGCCTCATGACACTGAATCTGGCAGGAATTACTGGCTATGACACCAAACCCACAGGAGCCAAAAGAAAACAGAGATAAATTAGACTACATCTAAAAACTTCTGTGCACCAAAGGATCCAATTACAATGAAAAGATAACCTATGGAATAGTAGAAAATATTTGAACTCATACCTGATAGGAGGTTAGTATACAGGATATACAAAGAACACCTACAACTCAACAATGAAAAAGCAAACAACCCGATTAAAAAATGGGCAAAGAAATTGAACAGAGACTCTCTAAAGAAGATACACAAATGGTCAGAAAACACATGAAAAGATGCTCAACATCACGAATCGTTAGAGAAATGGAAATGAAAGTCACAAGGAGATACCATGTCACACCCAATAGGATGGCTACTTAGGATTATTATGTGATCCAGCAATTCTACTTCTGGTGCCCAAAATAATTGAAGGCAGGGTCGCAAAGAGAAATCTGTACACCCACGTTTATAGTAGCCTTATTGACTGAGTGACCAAGTTGAAGTTCACACTGCTCAGGTTATTTTGTTGGCCATTTACATTGAGAAATATCATCGTTACATCTGCATTGCAAATTTATATTTGATCTTAACCGTCTTTTAAGTAAGCACTACAAAGACTGTTTTGAAGGGAGGTTTGCACTCATCCCTAATTTTCATTTCGTGGCTTCAATGGCAATTTAATCTGTTTTTAATGGCAAACACGATCCCTGCCCTCAACAAGCACCTACCACCCCCTTGAATGGAGACTGGTTCAAAAGTGCTTTTCTCAACCCATTTTCATTAACTTTCTCAAAATTCTATTTTTGGCTCGGAGGATCCGTAGTCCTTTGAGTCTCGGAATAGATAGTTTGAAGAAAACCTGTTTCCCTCTCCTCAGGTTTTTAGAATAGGATCCAGAATGCTTTCTGAGTGGAAAAATAAAATATTTGGTCCCTTCTCTAGAAACCTTAAAGCTAACCATTCATCGAATCATAATAGTATCTCTTCTTTTTATGTATTTTAAAAGATACATCACAAAACTTTTAGTTTTGGTTTAATGATGCTTCAATGCCAAATATTACATTAGATCTCATGTAGTTTAAAAAGAGTAACTATGAGTCACTTAAATTTCACAACAAAAACAGCTAAAAATAGCACCAAATGTTAGTAAGACAGCAGTTTCTCTGCGCTGCTGTGTTACCAGCAAAGCATTAAAAGAAAAAAACTGTTCCTGTTGTTAATGTGGCTCTGGTACCTATTTCCACACCCTTGCACGTTTTGCCCTTTAATTCCTTTTCTTTTACCATCTTATTTTTCTAAGGTGAAAAGCAAAACAACAACCCCCCCCCCAAAAAAACAGTAAAATAAACCAAGCAAATGTATAAAGCAATATAAATTTTCCAATTTAAATTCTTCATGTTGAGACATTTAAAAAATATTTTTAATACCTAAATCATTGTTTTAATTTTAGGCAGCCACGGCATTGTGAGTTAGTAACTGGGTTTTACTAGTGATATTGGGGGTTTATTTTACTGAAAGCCCCCAAATTAATTTTGCTTTTTATTTTTTATCTACTACTATTTCCAACTTACAAGTACATTTTCAATATATGATAAACGTCATTTGCGTCTCTCCTATTTGAATATCCCCCGTTGCATCTACGAAAGCAAACCTACACAGACTTCCGGCAATTGCTACTCTACTTTGAATCAAAAAGTATAATATATGAAGTTTGAAAAAAATGCTATTTGAAGAATTTATCTTAGGCTAGAAAGAGTTGCTAGAAGATGGCCCAACTATTTCAGAAAGCCTGACTAGTTTCCTGGGATATGGTACTTAAACATTTTAAATTTGTGGAATAAAAGATAAGGTTCCTAAAAATTCTGTCTGCACGGATCTTACGTGGGTCACTAAGCCTCCACTGGCAAGCAGTTACTGGGGGACAAAGGTGCCCAGGGAGGTGTGATGTTAAGGATGTAAGCAGGTTTATGAGAATTTGTTGGTCATTGTGAAAGTCTTATAAACTATGCTCAAAGCAAAACAAATCTTTGGCTAGGATCAGTCCAAGGAAAGGGAAAATACCCGTTTTGGACCCCTTAAGCAATTCCTTATTTTATTCTGATATTACAGCCACAAACAGGGCCTGAATGCCATTTAAAATAAATTCTCCCTATTAAGATCTTTTGTTTTGGAGGAAAAAAAAAAGCAGAAAAACAGGAATGGGCACTCTGCATCCAGGAGTGGCCCCATGCTGATTGCTCAGAAGGGAAGGATTAAAGATAAGATGAGAAAATTAGCTCCATTATTGGAGAGAAGAAAATAAATATGCTAAAATGTTATTTCTTTAAAAAATATTACTGAAAGTCTTATGTAAATGATACGTACAACCTCCGAGACCCAAAGGTTCCATTGTTTTCTCCCCACCTGTCTAAAGTTATCAATACCATCAATGGACTCAACTTTTTGCAATTTTATAAGGCCCTATCACAGAACAGCCGATGTGAAATGCCAAGTTTTAGGAGTTGGGCGTAGGTCTGATGCCAATGAAGAAATAATCTGGATTACTAGAATGTATACACATGAAAAATAAATCACGGTTGAATTACTGGCTGAATGATTTAAAAAAGAAAATATCCCAACTTGCGGTGGGGCTAATCAGGTCCTTTTTACTGATTAGATATGTGACACTCGACTGCTCTAATTTTCTCCTTACTTAAGAGACTCTCTTTCAACATCATGAAAATAATACCCAAGTAGAGCATAGGAGAAAGAACTTCACCATTCCAAAGATTAACTGTGATTGTGGAGAAACCCCAATGAGTCCCAAACATGGGACAGCTGCCAAGGAGTGGTACAAAGAGGGAGGAAAGAAAAGAAAGCCAGGGTAGATCTGGCCAAGTTGGCCTCAACACGTAGGGGCCCGCGCAGTGCCAGCAGAAAGCTTACACAGTGAAATCCAGTCAAAAGACCTATCCAGATTTCACGTGCAACCTCTCTCCTATCTCCTTCCTAGTATTACAGCCATTCTCTTAAGCCTTTGTTATTTCCCACCAGGAGAACCATAATAATCTCTGCTATCAGATCAATCTTCCGAACTGCACACATCCATCATGTCACTCCAATGTTTCAATATTGTTCATGGCATCGCCATGCCCATGGTGCAAAATCCTGGTACCCAAGGCTCCTGGCATCCCTCTTTTGAGGGCGATCAGAAGGCTAGATTATATTCCTGATGAGTGCTTCCATGGGCCAATCATTTAATTTTTCTGAAACATAGCTTCCTCTTTGGGAAAAAAAAAAAAGAGAAGGAACTAATTAGATATAAGAAACTAATTGGAGATGGCGGTCTGAAGTATGAAAGCTGAACAAAAGTGCAGTATTTTTATTACCATTACCACACTCTCTGCCACCTGTCTTCTGCAAGTATGAGTCTGATCTTCCAAACATACTTGACAGGTATCCAGCCATTTTGCCTCTCGTTTCCCTAAATGGTTATGCTCCTCTTCTGCCTCTCCCTGTCTGCTACCTGGAACAACACTTGCCCACTCTTGCCCACCCCTCCTCTGAACCCCCAAAGGAAGCAGTGATCGCTCTTATTTAGGGAGTGCCTATGAGTATTTTTCTAGATGCTGTATATTGTTTTCCCAACAGCCCTGTGACTGCTCCCATTTTATAGATGGGATGATTAAGACAGAACAAGTGAGACTTGCAGATATAAGATGCTTTTCCTGCCTCTGTGTAAGGGAAGTCCCAAGCTGGTGGTAGCTGGAAAGCTGTGGTGATTCATATGTGTTCACTGCCTTCCCTTTCACATATATGAATGTGAAAAATAGGGCTTTATTCAATAAGGTAGCAGGAACATGCATTTCGGCTATATGTCACTGCCAGTCAGGAGGGAGGGGCTGGCAGTTAAAGGGGAAGAGAACTATTATCAGGATAAGGGCAAAGAAAAGTGCTGCAGGAGGCTCTTTCAGCTTGAAACCCCTTTGATAGTCAAGAGCAGTGTGTTTTTGGTTTGTTCTGGGAGTTTAGATTCTATGTCATCTCATGGCATTGAGAAGTTCTGCTGGGGACCCTAAATTATTTCATCATTTTGATCTCACTTGGCATTGATCCATAAAGAAGAGGATAAAATCAGGGAACCATCCTCCGGGATTAACTGGCCATTCATCACTCTTCAGTACACCTGTCCCATAGCCTGAGGGTCCGGCTCTGCTGGGATGGCCAGAGCCACCACAAGGATTTGAAAGTGGGCTTTGTGTTTTACTCATTTGTCAAATATTTCTTAGCTGAAACCTGTGGCTGCTGCTGCCACCCATCCACCAAAACTCATTCTCTGTTTCTTCCTGGCCTCACAGTGAGGCCACATCTCCTGGTCTCCTCTGCACTGAGCCAAGGGGGCAGAGGTGTGCACCCTTCTAAGCTCGGCCCATCAAGCCTGCCCTTCATGCTCCCCTCTGCTTCTTCTCGCTGTGGGTTAGAAATCTGACAGCGGTCACAGAAGAAGCCTCAGGAGCTTCTGTACATGGTGAGATGTACAACCATTATCTGCATTACCTAACCCTGCCCAAACCAAGCAACTGGGAAAATCCACCCGAGACCCTTCAATAGGAAAGAGGTACATTTCTACTGTGTTTAAGCTATGCGATTTGGGGCCTATTTGTTACAGCCGCTTCACCTACCCTGACAAATGCATGTGCTGGCTTGTGCTTTATTGGATGTCTGCACTGAGTTTCCAGTCTAGGTGACCACAGTGTGGCTGTCACTGAATTGTCCTGGTGTCCTAAAGGCAGGAGTAAATAGAATCAACACAAAGGTCAGAGCACGATCTAGAGCAGCGGCAGGCAAACTTTTCCTTTGAAGGGACAGACAAAAAGTATTTTAGACTTTGCAGGCCACATAAAGTTTCTGAGACAAATTCTTTTTCTTTTGTCTGAGGCTGTTCCTGCACTACCAGGGCAGAGCAGAGTAGTTATGACAGGCATATAGCCCACAGAATCTGACCTCTTTATTACCTGCCTCTTTACCAGAAAAGTTTGCCAACTCCTGGTCTAGAGGTCCCAAAAGAGAGATCATTCTGTATAAGTAACCAGATCCTCTAGAGCCCGAGGAGGATGCTAGCTGTCCAGCCACTCTGGTGCCATGCTATGAATTCACCATCTACATCAGCCACCATGGAAGATGGCTGCCTCTCAACAGATTTTGGACTTTAGTGTTGCATCCTAAAATGGGGTAAGAACAGCAATCCATACTGGCTAGCTGGGGTGTTCTGATGAAATGGGTTAGATAAACTACTGTCGAACTTTTCTTTCATCAGTATGCTGAATGATCACAGTACTACACTCACTAGGGAGGCTGAGTTCATCTAAACTCACTGTGACAAATGGGACCCTCCTAGAAGCCTGGTGTGTTAACAGGCAAATGCTTATTTAGACAGCAGATACAAGGTTAATCAGTGACATATACTGTTTTTATTACTGGATTATTGCTATTAATAAGACACGGTGCTGAGCCCTTCAAACTCATGACCACAACTTGAATCCTTTTTTTCCCCTCCAGCTTTATTGAGATGTTGTTGACATAGCTTAATTCTTAAAGCAATTCTGCAAGTAGCCAGATTTATAGAAGAGGAAACTGAGGCTCAGCATGGAGAAACAATTGGGCCAAGGTCAATGAACTGAAAATTAGAGCTTGGGTCTGAGTCTAGCTCTCTGTGAATTCAAATCTGACGTCCTTCCTATACACCAGAAGGCATATGACAGACACATTGGTACTTCATAAATGTAAAGATACTACCACGTATTACTCACTGGCCACTATGCCAGGCTCAAGAGTTTTTGTTTGTTTGTTTTGTTTTTTCACAGTCAAGGTTCAGCTACACTAAAATTAGAACAATACGTATTCTCTGTCGGACTAGGTGCTAAGTGTTTCTCACATCTCTAACCTCATCTAAGCCTCAGTTTCCTCATCTGTAAATGGGCTTGGCAATAGATTCAGAGCACTGAAGCTGAGTTAAATGGGCCCTGGGCACATAGGAAATTCTTAATAAGCAGGGCCTATAGTTAAAAATGCAAAGCTTTATGCTGTCTTAAATGTTCACATTTAGGTTTTCTTGGAAAATGAGGGGCGAGCGCTCAATGCTTTTAAGGACCACTCTAGCCCAAATCCGTATGATTTGTTAAGCAACAATAGAAAGTCTTGAAACAATCATGATACTGGGTACCTTGTGAAGTCCTCCCCCAAGGAGCAAACCATGCTTGGGGCATCAGCACAATACTCATTGGAAATATAAATTTGGGGTCTGTGCTTTGACGTTAACAACTAGATTATGATATTGCCTATTTCAAGGAGAAAATTCAATGGAAAAAAAAAAGTCAAGACTAGTTTTCTTCAGCAAAATTGGAGAATCTGGATTTAGTTGGAAAGCCACTTTACAAAATGTATGAAAAACAACCAGGATAGATATTATTAACAACAACGTAATATACAGTAACACCCAGGGGCTTCATTTTCCTGCTAATATGCTGTTTCTCTTTCCTAAAACCTGACCTGTACCCAGCATCCTTTTTTTGTTCCCATCACCTTTGTTATAAAACAATACTTCCTTATAGCACCCAGCATGCCTGCTTCCCACAGCTAGGGTTACATGGAAGGTGGGACATTCTCAAACGTTTTTTGGTACACATTGCTGTAACATGCTCTAACTTTGCATTATATCAACCAGATCCCGTATCCCCTTACTGAATGGCCTACTCATTGAGCAGCCTAAGCTACTGTGACTAAGCTACTTCTCAAGTATCTGGTTCCCATAGAGACAGAACAGCTATCACATTGTCAGGCATTCATGTCTTTGTGTGCCTGCAGAGTAAGGCCCAGCCACATGATCCCCGACAATGGCCAGCAACATCCTTGAATCTGTGCTCCAAGAAATGTGGCTTGCCCCTGAACTGCTTTCAGACTTCTCTCCTTGTGCCGAGTCAGCAAGAGGGATGCAAGTTCTGATCAGCTTGGTTCTTATTATTCTTTGGAAGTATCCTTGTTGATCTACACATTTTTACCAGACACAGTGATCAGATTTAAGATTCTAAAGTTCTCTAATAAACAGAACACGGAGCAAACTTTCTTGCATGCTACAGGCTACTATTCAACATCCTCAGTGACGCATCTTCAAAAGTCAACCTGTCAGGATAGGGGGTGTCCCCGTAATGAGATAACAGCTGACCATGAGCAACCAGCACGATGAAGATGCTCACAAACGTTTAGGAAGAAATCAAGCTAAGTGTCTGAGGAGCTTCTAACCCTGACATCTGCAGCTCTCACCATGCCCACATGTCCTGGGCTCACCTTCCAAGGACCTCCTTGCCTGGTCCAAGGGTCCAAGTGGATGTCTAACAGGCACCTCAAACTTGTCGAACACTGAACTTTCCATTTCCCCTCCAATTAATTCTTCCCCATCTCAACAAATAGTTGACTACACTCCCAGTTGCTCAGGACAAAAACCCAGGAATGACGTTTTCACTCCTATTACTTATTGCTCAACAGCACAATCCAATTGAATCCCAATTCTCTATCTGCAGTAGAATCTGTAATCCAATCAGTTTTCTCCATCTCTACAGCTAGTGCATCAGATCACCCCTAAGACCTCCTCCTCTCTGTTCCCCCACCCCTCTTTCCCTACCGTTAGTTCACACACAGCCAAATCAATCTAAAAATCTAAATCTGATCTTGTTATGTCCCCCCTTGAAGTCTTCCAATGACTTCCCATGGCACGTGCAATGAGATCAGCCCTGTTGAGCATGGCTGGGAGGCACTTTGCACCTGCCCTCATCCCAGCCCACATCTTTCTTGACTATGCATCTCCATCACTAAGTTCGACACCACCAGCCTCTTTATCCCTCAAACATCAAACCCTTTCCTGCCTCCACACTTGCTGTTTCCTCTGCTTAGAACATCCTTTCTCCTGATGGTCACATTATCAATCGGACTCTTCAGGTCATCCTGACCTCAGGCTCAAAAAGTCATACACACAGAACAGACATAATAAACAAACTTATGGTTACCAGGCAAAAAAGAGGGTGAGAAGGGATAAATTGGGAGTTTGAGATCTGCAGATACTAACTACTATATATAAAATAGATACACAACAAGTTTCTACTGTATAGCACAGGGAACTATGTTCACTATATTGTAGTAACCTATAATGAAAAAGAACATGGAAAGGAATGTATGTATATGTACGACTGAAACATTATACTATACACCAGAAACTGACACAACATTGCAAACAGACTATACTTCAATAATTAAAAAAAGAAGAATAAAATCACCCAAGCAATGAGTGCAGAAAACAGAATTTAAACTGGAGAAAAAGAAAGTCACGCACAGGAAGACCTTCTCTCAATCAGGTTTTCTGTGGCCACTCTCTCCCCAGGCCCCTTCAACTTATAAACAAATGGTAAGCTTACATTTAAACATCTCAAATCATCCATACTTAAAAAAATACATACATTTGGCTTGAGAAAATTACATAAAACTTTTTATCACATGCCCTAGGAGGAGAAAACTAAACAAACAAAATACTATTGGTTGAAGTCTCAAAATACTAATGGTTGACACTTGTAAAAATAAAATTTATGATATTTGTTTAGGTATTGTCAAGAATCCAAATGAAAACTCTAAGCTGCCAGTGGTTTCTAGGTTAGGTGTGAATCCCATGTGTAAACCAATCATTTACAGCTAGAGATTGATGTGAGGTCAGTGGGTCATGGGATGTTCACCACTTTGCTCTAAGCTGGCCCCTTTCAATGGCTAACAGTGCATGGATGGAGACAACTCTCTTTACGTCAATTTGGCCTCTAGTGACAAAGCTTTTAAAGACTTGAGAATTTCTAAATGGTTTTCAAATGTTAGTTTCCTAAGTGTAAGCTCCTTTCAACACTTGTGTGCAAGTTCCAGGAGCCCATTCTTGACCTTAGGAGTTAGTTGGAGGAACATTAAAATGGTTCAGCTAAGATGATCTTCAAGAGGCTTCCTACTAACCACACTGACATTTCAGGCTTTTAAAGGAATAGTTTTGAAATCAGGATATTCCTAGTACTGAGACAAGGAATGATAGAAGAAATAAAGCAGCTAATATTTATTGACTCCTTCTATGTGCTAGCTTCAAAGCAGAGACCTATTCTGAATGATTGAGTCTATGGCTTTATTTTTTTTTTATAATCTGTGTTTTTGTTAACTGTCTTCCTCTCATAGAAAATTTGTTTGACAATCAGATGGGGCATGTTGAATTTTACAGATATCTTATTTCTCATCGAAATTCAAATGGTGGAATATTCTCGTTCTCACAAATGTGCGTTTTTCCAGTTTTTTGGATTAGGTATTTCTTTAGGGTTATGAGAATGAAGGCAGTACTGTGAAGCTCAGCTTATAATTCCTCTACTCTCACTTCCAGATACCTACAAATCAGGTGCTCGATATGTAATTATTGAAATAAATATCTGTTGAAAGAATAAATACCTGGATAAAACCTGTAGTGAGAGCATGCACATTTCATGAGTGTCAATTTTAACACGTAATTTTGATAAACATCTGGAGTCACCAAAACACAAGAACTCAGCTTCTAAGGCTCAAAATCAATAACTTCAAGGATCTATGACTTGTAATATTATTTCTTTAAAGATTACAAAAACTGAGAAATACCATATTCACAGGGTAATTTCAGAAATAACTAAAGGCACTTTAAACAACATGATTTTTTTTTGTGCGGAAAAGGTTTATGAGGCCAGCAAACAATCAAAAAGAATTTCCAAAGTTTTGGGAAATCTAATACAGAAAGAACAGTGAAACTGAAGTTCTATTCATGGAAGATGATCTATAATATTATTGTTTACCTGCACCATCAAGATAAGTATTGTCACAACTCAAAATTGGATGTATTGGTCCTTTGTCATTCAGAGGCCCAATTTTATTAAGCATCATGTAAATTTAGCTCCACAGCAAAGGGACTAATAAAGACATTCATAACAGGTGCTTTAAAAATAAAATGGTAACACTGCCAATCACTGAAGACAGTATCAAGTGAAATATCTGCTTCATGGAATACCTCAAGAATAAAGAGAATAAAAGAATGTGGCAAATTAAAAAATATAACACAAAAGACCTTTCTATGTCATCTATATATTTTAATATTCCATCCTAGAATAGCATTCAATCACCTTTACTCATTGAGGTCTGAAAGAATGAACGTAATTACATAAATATTATCTCATTTTTAAGAACCCAAAAGAAAGAAACTTCTTCTGTTCATTTACATTTTTTTTTTGCCTCACATATATACTTGACTATCTCAATAAATCAAGTTACATTCAAAGTTAACCACATTCCCCTTTGGACAAAAAAAGATTCAATTCTAGGCATATTTACTCTAAAGAAATTAAAAACGGATGCCTCTTGGTACTCACCCTCCCATATCTGTTGGCATAGGACCCAGTAAGCAATGAATGGAAAACAATGATTGTCTCGTCCAGGTCCCAGATGAACACCCTCTACAAAGGAAGAACCAAATCAGTGTGTCTTTCCCTCAGCTGAAAAACCTGATAATCAGTTAACTTCAACATGAAAAGCTAGTCTTGAAACGGGAGGCAAATGAAAAAACCTGAATTTACTATTCTTTTTTTTTAAACACACCTGTTCTAAAGAGTATCTCCCAGCTTTTCTCAGATGGGATCTCAGATGAGGTACAAGAGGATACACATGTTGGCAAGCCTGATATAAATACAGGAAAGAAATACATTCTTCCTACTTCCATATAGCTTCTCAGTCTAAGTTCTGAAGAAATGGAAAATGAGCTAAAACGAGTCTGTTTATAACTTCTGAGACAGAGAGGGGCAATCCATTAAAAGTCATTCAACTTATCGTTTCCTTGTCTCTGATCTCAGCTCATGAAGAAGTGTTAAAATAACTAATCTGATGTTTTATTCTTATCAAGCCAAGTATTTAAATAAATAAATAAGTCACCCATAGAAACTAAAATCTTACATCATCTATTCACCTTATGTTACCTATGGGGATGTTATCAAATGGATGGTATATTATTCCTGCCTGATTTTGTTCAGATTTCAGATAGTTAACAACTTAAGCAGACACATCCCACAGGCTCTTGACACACTCTTGGGGTATTTGAAATTGAAAAGGTCTCTGAGATACCACAAAAGGAGTCCCAAGCCTGCTTTTCTCCTTCTCAATCCCACTCACACCAGTACATATTCATATCCACAAGTTTTGCTGGACATTGTTCATCTTTTCAGCCAAAATAATCATGTTTTCCATCATCAGATTTCACTTTGGCAGTAAAAAGAAACTTAACTGCAGTGGATTCAAGGCTATGAAATCTACCACCCTTTAAAGTTTTATGTAATCCCTCCTGCTTTTGAACTCCACCAAAACATAAGGTGATAATCATCTCTGTTTAGAATATTCTAGATTTTTTCCTTTCTCGATATATATATGTATGTGTGTCTTTAATTTCTAAGTGGATTTTATTAAGCGTTTTTTGTACAATCCTTAATTTTAAGTGGCAACAACACAGAGCAGTACAAGAGAATTTGGTCAAAGCAGAACTACATGACTGATTATGTTTCATTAAAGAGAAAAAGAAAACAAATGCTTTACGACATAGCTACAATGGAAGAGAAAACAGAAATGGATAACTGCTTTATCTTTAATATGGAAAAAAACCCAGTTTACTTATAGTTAATACGGGAGGGGGGAGTGGGGGGAAGCAGTAACAAAGGCATTTGGACACCCTGATCACGGCAGGTGTAGAACCACAAGACTCCTGGCTACTTACTCGGGGGCTGGCAATGACATACCTCCAGATCAGAGTCCGGGGGAGGCGAAGGGTTATTGTTTCTTCGGCCCCGCCCACGTGACTTCCCATCTGAACCTCGTCGCAATCGATCAGAGTCTGAGTCTTTAATGGGTGTTGACGGGCTGTGGATCGTACTGTACTCTGTGGAAATACAGAAAGAAATTTCATCTCTTGGTTCTATCACCACTGTGTCAAAATTAACCTTGTTTTAATTCACAGGGAAGTCTGAAGGGTCAAGCACATTCCATTCTGCTCCAACTCTACTTTATCTTTTACTTGCATTGGTAAATAATTCAAGAGATATATGATTTGAGACTTAGTGCGTGATTAGAAATAATTAAAATGTATTGTAAGGTGGGAGTCACCAGGTTGTACTAAGATGCATAGATTTTCTTGGTGGTTTTGTGTGATGAGACAAGGCTCCCCAATCCCCATGTCCACACTGCTTCTCTCTCATCCTACAGATAGTACCCAGCCATACCAAGAGGTTCACACGATTGCCTTACCAGCCGCTCCCCCACCTACAAAAAGGCTTCTGGTTCATGGAAAGAAATAGAGAAAAACCTCTGGGCCAGGGAAAACTGAATCAGACAGATTTTTTTTTTAATTTAAAATTCTCCATTTTCTCCCTTATTTTATGTGGGAATGAGGGAGCGGCAAGATGAGGAGAGCTGATGTATGTATGAGCAACTCTGTACTCTGTACAGCATTCATCACAGGCTCTTCCTGTGCCTCAGACTCTGAACCAAACATCCTAAACCAGGCAGCACCTTAAAATTACTCATCTGGGAAACTCAGAGAAACCACAAAAATAATTGTATAGAAACCACAAAATAAAAAAACAACCCACAACCAGCTCAGAGGAAGAGCTGGGCAGTGGTTGTAGAGTTGGGGAAACTCTTATCCTGTTTCCAGAATAAACAAAAAAATCATCTACTCTTACCCCTTAGGTATTTTTTTTCCCTTAGTTCATCCAGTTCACCCATCAGACAATCTCCACCTCCCCAACCTCCAGATGTGCTGCCTCTGCCCCCAGACCTCTTTGCTAGATCACTTAACTAGATGTGGGTTAGAATCTCTCAGTCTAACATCAAGAGTGATGATTCTCACGGGGACGCTGATGTTACACTGTACCAAACAGAAAACTATGGACAACAGCTGAAGACCTGGCAGCCTTTACTAACATACTGTCAGCCTTGATTCTACCAACAAGGTCTTCCATGTGTCACATGGTGGGTCATAGTTTTACCTCCAAGTTTAAGTGCTTCTCCAAAGCCTTGTGAGTCAGGGTAGATAAGAATGGAGTCTGACAGAGTAAATTTTGTTTTGAAATCATATGAAGTCCTATACGTCCTGTTTAACCTTGAAACCTAATTGATTCTACCATTTTCAGACAAGACTCCTGCATGCCCTCTGGCATAGCAAATAAGACAGCAAACTTCTTCACAGAAGCTGGATATATGCTCCTCATACCCAGAAACCACCATGATGATTTACAAGCCTATTGGTTAATTACAGCCAGAAATTTCAAAACAACTCCACTCGATGGTCAGTTTATGTAGTTATTTGGGATACACTGTTGCGCTAACTCATCTCATAGAACCGTTAGAATGCAGTGCTGGCTGGTCAAAGTTAAGCGTTCTCTAAGCCTACATTAGACTGTTTTCCTGTAGAGGTTGATAATGGCATCTTCTCAAGATGTTCCAAACCAAGCTTCTCCCTTCTGTGTTCTATAAAGAACTCAGAGCTCCAAGTAAATATATTTTTTTAAGGAGTTCATTAGATTTCAAGCTGTGTTTTGAAGAAAAAGTCTCGGCCTCTTTTTTCTTTAAATATTCTGCAGTCTACATCTCCATGTGGAACCACCTGACCTAGAATACACACCCATCTTCTTAATCGTTTCAAAATGGAGCATATGCTTTGCAACTGGCACAGTTGGCATCTAATTTGACCTGTATTTCAGGTGCTTTTCTGAAAGGTCTATCTTGACTTGTGAGCTCTTCAGCTTTTGGAAGTTCGTATTTGAGAAACAGCTAAAGACATCAAGCAATGTGTCTTATCACATTATGTTTTACACCTTGACTTTCAGATAGTTTAGAGATAATTTTGTCCTCAAAGCAGTTTGTCTTACCTAGGTTTTCTTAGCCTAGATGTCCTCCTATTGATTGCTTATTCCCTTATTTCTTGGTGTTCACTTCTTTTTCCCTTTTAAAAAAACTCAATTAAATCTCTAAAAATATATACCATCTAAATTTTGTTTGGAAATAGAAAAGCTGTAATTAAATCAATTACTCTCTTCTGCAAATCTCCCCCCAAACAAAACAAATTCAATGATCAAAGCATACAAGATTTTTATATCATGTTACCTAGTTTTCCAGGTGAAGAAAAAAGCCCTAAAAGATGGACAATTTGACACTTTGAAATATTAAAACACACACACACACACACACATGCATACACATGCACACTTTACAGGCCTCAACTTATCAGAAGGAAGATGAAATTTAAATAATGCAAGCTAGTTAAAAAAAAAAAAAAAAACTCTTTCTCTTTGTTCTATGGGGTGGAATTAAATGCTTCTTTTCTCCTAACCAGCTTTTCTGACTCCTACTTCTCCTTCCTCCTACTCGTGCAAAACAACCCAACAAATAATTTAATCTAATCCACCAACATCTCAAGTTTCATTAAAATCCTCTCCAAACTGTTCTTTACCCCCACTGAGATAATGGGTGTGAAAGTACTCAGAAGAACATTCGTTTCATTTAACAAACACTGACCAAATTGTTTACACTATTCTAGGCACTGTCCTAGGAGCTTGAAGTCTAATGATGTACCAAACTGATATGATCCCTGCCCTCTTGGGGCTTAAAATTCAGAGGAAGGCATTAATTCATGAACAGAAATGAGAAATTACAAAACAACATGGAAAGGGTTACAAAATGGGAAAGGTAGAATGCTAGGAGACCTCAGAGGAAGTCCATCTAACTCAGATTTGCAAGGTCATGGAGGCTTCCTCATGAGGAAAGCCAAACTCACCAATAAAAAGAGTATATAAACATACTCCAAGTAGTCGCATGAGCATGTGTGAAGGTGCGGAAAAAGAGAGCATTTTGAAAAACTGAAAAATAATCCATCTGACCCGAATCTATAGAGGTAGAGTGCAGAGATGAGGCTGGAGTGTCAGGAAAGAATTCAACAAAGGAGTGATGTAACCACACTTACACTCTAGGTAGATGACTTGGCTCCTGTGTGGTGAGGGTACTGGAGACAAGTGAAGGCTGAGAAGAGGAGACCAGTTGGGAGGATAACTCAGTCATCCAGGTCAGGGATGTTGGTGGCCCAATGCAGGTAGCAGGGATAAGGGAGAGTTACAGAGTTGAAGTATCATTTGGAGGTGAAATCAATAAACTAATGGGATAAGGAAGAAGGATGATGCTCATGCCAGTGGCTGGGCAACTGGGCAGACTGTAGTACAAGTATGGGGCTTGGGAAGGAGGAGGAACTGTAGGGAGGGAAGAATGCAAGTGAGAATTTAGGTCCAGCTTTGGATATACTGAAATCGAAGAGTCTGTGGCATTCGAGTAATGATGTCCCCTAGGCTGTTAGACTGCTCTAAAGCTCAGGAGACAAATGCGGACTGAGTTTAGGTTTGGAAATTGACACCACGTATAATGTACTGAAAGAAATGGGTGCAATTAAAAACAGGCAGTGTGGGCAAAAGGGACGGGCGGAGGACAGGCGGGGTATGAAGGAAGACCAAGGTCGGTGCGTTGCAGAAGAAAGAATATGACAGCAAGGAGAGAGGGGTCAGTAACTTCAGATCAGCCGAGAGAGAAGGTAAAATAAAGACTGAATCCAAGAGTATTTTAGATTTAGAGTCAAAGAGGTCTTTGGCACACACGGCGAAAGTATAGGTTTGAGAAGTATTTAGGTAGATTGGTGGGAAAAAAATGAGACAGCAGAAGGCAGAAGAGTAAGCAGGGGGTAAAACGCCTAAAATGTACTTATGACCCTAAAGTAGCCAAATCCAAATCATTATTTTTTAGTCTGCAATCTCACCTGACCTCTCTGTGACCGTCCTGACACTCACTCCTTCAAACCACGTGTCCATGAGAATAACCCGACTTCCCTTCCTTCTGCCTCTCACCCTACCACTCACCCTGTTCCTTCTCCCTCTCTTTGGGTACTTTTCCCTCTGCCCAAAGCTTCCATGTTGGTGTCCTCTCTATCAGTGATACTAAAAGTGCTGATCTGGGACAAAATAAGGAGTTGGCATCAAGCTGTTAATCAGTGCAATGTGATGCTTCCTTCATCAAAAAGTCTTGCTAAGATTGGAAACAAACAAACAAAAAAGCTCGAGTAAATGGTGTGCTTAGTGATAGTTACATGAGGAAGCAATCCCTTCTGTTCTCATGGACTAGTAATAAACAACTGGTGGACAGGCAGCCCGTGGGTGGACTATATTTTGAGAAATACAGTGACCTAGGGTTCCCTCGATGGTCCTCTATCTCACTATAGGCTCTAAGTGGTTGGTAGAGTCTGTAAGAAGATTTCAATAACTTCCAATTTGATGATTCTAAAGCTTTACCTTCTCATCTCTTGATCTGACTATCCTACTATTTGCCAGACCTCCTGAATAATCCATGAACACCACAACTCATGTCGCCCAAACTGAATCCTCCTCCTCTGTAAGTCTGATTAATGGTACTAACATCCACCCAATTTCCAAGCCAGAAATTCCTTATTGGCTCCATCAAATCAAAACCAAGTTCTGCAGCTTTTCCCTCCTAAATACTTTTGCTCCAAGTTTAGGTTTTCATCATCCTTTGTCTTGATTCTTGCCACAGGCTGCTTCCTAGCTTGCTACCTGTAGCCTTTCAGCTACTGTCTGCACCACCATGACAATGAGCTTGAAAACCCATCAATGCTCCAAACTCCAGTGTGGAACAGGAAGGAGAGTCTAGATATTAGGACTCTGAGCTGTGGACTCAATGGCCATATTTCACATCATGACCCTACTACTTACTAGTCGTATGACTTTGTTCAAGTTATTTTCCTTTTCTATGACTCAGTGTCACTATCTGTAAAGTGGGAATAAATGAAATAACAATACCTTGCAAAGTTACTTAGAACCAAGCATGGCACTAGTAGAAGAAAAGTCCCACTGAGTCCCTCTCTGACTCCTGGTCTCTAACTGCTCTCCCCCCTTCAGTCTGCACTTCAGACACCCCTAATTATCTCAGCTCTCTGAAAGTGCCACACTGTTCCCAGACTTTGCACATGCCCTTTGCTTAGAATGGCTTTTCTCCATACTTACCTGTCTTCCCTTGACCTGTGAAATTTCTATTACTCCCTATAATCAAGCTCTAGCATCTCCTCTGTGAATTCTCCATCTGAATTATGGTTCCTATTTTGTATTTACACTTATCTCTCTGACAGGATTATATAATTTTTGCAACTGTTTATGTTCACAGTGGATAACAAGTTGTTTGAATTATTTTAAGCAAATGTCCATCGCTCCTGCTCCCAGAGGACAGCCCTGGTTGTGTTCGTTTTGCATTCTGAGAGTGCAGTAAGGGTCCAGAGAGCAAAGCAGACATTAAAGAAAAATCAAGGATCAAAAGAATGAGTGTTTCTCAAGTTTAGCTTTTATTCTATTGAATCTGTAAAGATTATCTGATTACTTCTACTAGCAAGTCAAAATATTTACAAATGGGAAATCGTTGTAATTCTTTTTAAAGCTTATTTAAAAGTTAATGTCTACATATCCAATCATAAAATATTAAAATCTACATAAGATCATTGAAATTCTGCATTTGTAAATACTACTAAAGAGTTCCATAAATCCTTCAATATTAAAAAGGAAAACAGAGCTGCGACTCAGAAGATTCTATCTAGTTCCCCTGAGCTCACAACTCCTACTTGAGCCTTGGGGAAGTTACCTCCATAGTTTTTAGTCCTCAGTCTCCTGATTTGTCAAATTGAGGACACGGCCTAGATGACTCAGCTTTAGGTGGACAATATTTACCAAATCTCACTAGCTGATAGCTTCATCTCTCCCTCTTTGTTATCTTCAAACTAAAATGCCTTGGCCAACTCCAACCCTCAGACACCAGCGGGATTTACTGCCCAGAGCATCTATCTGGCTTTATTTCTCATGCCTCCCTCAAAGTGTTACCTGGTTTCTTACATACATTACCAAATAGTGTTCAAAAGGATTGTTATCAATTTCCAATGTATCCATTTTGCCACAGCCTTACATGCACTGGTTGTCGCTGTTTTAAAGATGTCGTTACTACCTCATTAAGCATAGAACAGAAGTGCATGGTTTTAATTGGGAGATACTGGAGATGCTTGTATGCGTGTGCCTGAAAATTGTATTTCCCTCTATGAACTGTCCAAATCCTTTGCCAAATTTTTATATTCCTTTACTGATATATATATATAAAAGTTTTAATGCTTCTTTCATATTTGCAGATACTTACCCAAGCCTGAGCTCCTCAGATTATGCTTATATTTCCTCCAATTCTGTCTTCCTTCACAGAAATCTTTGACTTTGATGTAATCCTGCTGCATCGCTGGAGGGGTCCTTGCAGATTTAGGGGTCAATGTTCACATTTATTCTAAGGTTGCAGGGAGTTTCTGATCTAACTTTACACTCCTTGGGACCACATATGCCAGGGGTACTTGGAAGGGAGGCAGAGCTCAGGGTTCCTGCAGGACCCTTTCTCTGTGCTTCGGGAGGATGGAGTCCCTCCTTACTCAGTTCTCAGTCTAATCGAGGTGAAAGATTACTGCCCTGAAACGGAATTAAGTAACCCCACTCCCTGCAGAGAGGAGACTCTTGCTACATGTGTAACGACATGGAGTTGAGGCCAGGGGAGCCCCCATCTCTGGCTAGACTCTGAACTTATGCTAAAACAACACAGATTACAAAATGAAGTGCAGAGCTTTTGGGGAAAACCTGTATAAAGATTATCTGAATTTAGTGAACATGAGACATGGTAATCAGCAATTATACAGTTGACCCTTGAGCAACCTGGGCATTAATCTGCCCATAATTTACAGCCAGCCCTCTGTATCCACAGTTCCTCCACATCCACAGAGATGCAACCAATCTCAAGACTGCACATAGTGTTTACTGTCGAAAAATATCTGTGTATAAGTGGGCCTGCACAGTTCAGGTCCATGTTGTTCAAGGGTCAAATATATTCTGTGTGCTACTATGGAGGACCAAGATGAAAAGAAAGGGGTTTAATATTACTTCCCTAAAAGCAGGTATTGTCATGTCTGAGACTCAAGCCTTAAAGGATTGGGGGCAGTTATACGGGTGTGTAGGAAGATGCCGCCAGACGGTAGTCAACACTGAGGCTCCCTGAACTTTGAGACTCTCAAAATCAACTTAAGTGTATGCAAAAGTCATCTTGAAAGGTGGTATATCAAGCCCAAACCAGGAAGATCAAAAGAAAGAAAGCAGAAGTTAATTCTGATTTACAGAGGAAAGGATATCACAGCACAGAACGAGGAGGACACCTTACCCTTCACAGTAAAAGAAAAGTGAGGCCGTATCTGGGTTGAAAATCAGAGGGTAGATTGCAGGGCTTCCTCTAGGTTTTGAGATGATTTCCCTCATTCTACCAGCCTTCTCCTGCCTCACACACCTGACTGGACCTGACTCGACTTTTCTGGGAGACAGCATCACTTCTCTAAGTCTTACTTTGCAGGGATGAGGACAAAGTTGGGTGGTACAGCCTCTGAAGGGCTCCTGGATATGGAGGTTTGGCCATCACCTGCTCCTGGAGGTTTGGGGCTGGAGGAGGCGAGATACCCAGGACCAAGGCTTAGCTGCATGGATTACAGAACCTGCACTGACTCCAAAAATGTGAACTTCTTCTCATTCAATGTTTGGAAAATAATCCACCTGTGGTGGGAGAGGACTGGATCCTGCACATTTCATCTCTACATCCTCTCTAATTGACAGGACAGAACATGAAAAGATGAGCAGTTCAAATTTCATTGTAGTGGACAGCATAACCAATGAAGCCAGACAGTATGATCTGAACGGCTCTGCTAACTTACCATTTAAATAATTATCTGCACATTATCTGGACTTTAGCTTCTTTAACAATAAAATGAGGACGCTACCATTGTGAAGATTATATAAGATAATTCACGCTGAAGTATTTCATATAACATGTTAGTGTTGTCATGTGAAGTGAATTGTTCAAGTCATCTCTCTGGGCTCAGGTATCTCACTGGTAAAGATGATCATAAAGTGATCTTCCAGCTTAAAAATGCTTTCATCCTTCAGTGAAATTTAAATACAGTTGAAGTTTGTTCTGATGGAGATGATACCATCACTGAGTCCCTGTGAAAGGGTCTTCATCTCCAGCCTTGAATGAATATCCTATCGCTATCCTCTCCGTCCCTCACTCATTCACATCTTTTGATGCTGAGGATAAATTCTACCTCCTTCATTAGTTTCTTTCTCCAAACACTTTGGAAAAGAAATCTCTAGTCCCTGCATTCTTCTAGAACATACTGCTGCTTCTCTTATCATGCCATTTTTAAAATCCAACCTTTATTAGGCTTGGCTGTTCACAGAGAATGTTCCTTAGGGACAGAGAATAACCCTCTTGCTCTCAGTATCCCAATCAAACCTAAGAGTACCTTGTAATTAAGAGATGCTCAATGATTAGCTAAGGGAATGTTTAAGAGCATGACCAAAGCCGCATTTACAGGTGGCAGTAGAAAAAACTATGCTCTCTGCCTTTCCTTCAATCAGAGAACAGCGTAATAGAATTTAGTGGCAAGTCCAAGGAATACATCTCAAAAGCAATGTGCTTCCTCTATAACCACTCTCAATATCAAAGCTGAGTCAAGGGAGGTAATTAGATGAACAAATGTACTGAAACGGACACCTCAGGGAGAACGCTAAGTGGAAGACTGGAAAGGAAAGAGTCTCCACAGAGAGAAAGTTCTTAGCATGCTTAGAACATTTAAAATGTCACCAGGGACAGAAAAGAAAAGAAACCACAGACGTTGAAAATGATGTCTGGTATTTCCAAATTGTAGAATAGATTAAAAAGATTATACTGTATAGCACAGGGAAATATATACAAGATCTTATGGTAGCTCACAGAGAAAAAAATGTGACAATGAATATATATATGTTCACATATAACTGAAAAATTGTGCTCTACACTGGAATTTGACACAACATTGTAAAATGATTATAAATCAATAAAAAGTGTTAAAAAAAAAAAAAGAAAAAGAAAATGATGTCAGTGGCAGAGAAAATGAATTCTTACATTTGGGGAGCATGTTACAACTGGAAACATGCTTTTTTATATAAATTAGCCAAACTGAAATGAATACAAGCCTATTAATTAGACAGGGCAGATGTGAGACTCCGCCAAGTGAAGGAAAGGTGGAGATGTGTGAGCTCTTGGGGGGCTATAATTATGTGAATCTTGAAGAGGTTTTGGTACACATATTAACCAAAATGGTGTCATGTAAGAGATGGTTGTGGAGGGTGGGTATGGCCTGGTGGCAGAGCACATGCTCAGCATGCACAAGGTCCTGGGTTCAACCCTAGCACCTCCATAAAAAAAGAAAAAAGATGGTTGTGATGTAACTTGCGAAACAGGTACTTCCTGAGCATGGAGTGGTCATGGTGAATCTTTTCCTTGGCCCTTAATCATAGTGAATAAAACACTGTAATTCTTAAGTTTATTTTCTGAGTAATTTATATCCTACCTTTCCCCCAAAAAGGTTTAAGATACCCACCAAATATATACACAATAACTGTATAGCAACCCTTTAAAACAATGAATGAGCACCTCAGAAGAAAAACTGAGGTGGGGAATGTGAATAAAATAAAGTCGGGTGGGGAGAGTGGTCAGCACCCGCCCAGAGGTCGGCAGTCAACACAGGCAGAGGCAGGACAGTCAATGGCTTACTCGGTACATGAGGTCGGACAAACCCATCTCTCTACAGAAACGTGAGTGTGCCTCGTACAGAGACGGGACAGAAATGCCTTACAGGACTGCTCACTGGGAGGGTGTTGTGTGACCCCAGGAACCCACCCTCGTGGTAAATAAAACAGCATGTTTTACAAGACTCTTACTTCTGAGGCCGATTACAGCGGATTCCTCACAATGGACTGCGCTTCTGAGCACAGAGCACTGATGTTGGGCATTTTGCTTATTTTGAGGGTAAAACTGAAGCTATCTGGAAGAACGAGGCCATTCTTTACCCTCTGGCAGCTGACAGAAGCAAGCTGCTACCTGAGCCTTAGACAGCGATGAGGCAGGAGGTTATACTATGAGCTACGTGGAGTGGAGCGGTTCTTGGCTGCTGTGTTGAGAGAGACTCATAAACTTTGTTACCAAGTTAGCTGTGCTGAGAAGGGAAATGACATTCTCTTATGGAAATTCAGAGACCTAACCAGGGAAGATTCCCAGGCAGAAGGCCACAGCCTTCAGGGAAGGCCTGTGATGCTCCTCAGAAAGCTACTCGGGAGCCACACAGACCCACAAGGTAATGGGCCAAGAAGCCTCCACAGTGGCATGTCACGGAGGGTGAACACAGCCTTGTACTGGGAGACTTTTAAAGTGGAACATGGGTGCTCCTGGAGAATGTCATTCTAAGTGAAGTAAGCCAGAAAGAGAAAGAAAAATACCATATGAGATTGCTCATATGTGGAATCTAAAAAACAAAAACAAACAAACAAATAAAAACAAAGCATAAATACAGGACAGAAATAGACTCATAGACAGAGAATACAGACTTGTGGTTGCCAGGGGGGCGGAGGGTGGGAAGAGAGAGACTGGGATTTCAAAATTGTAGAATAGATAAACAAGATTATACTGTATAGCATAGGGAAATATACACAAAATGTTATGGTAGCTCACAGAGAAAAAGATGTGACAATGAGCGTGTATATGTCCATGTATGACTGAAAAATTCTGCTGAACACTGGAATTTGACACAACATTGTAAAATGATTATAAATCAATAAAAAATGTTAAAAAAAAAAAAAGAAAGAAAGTGGGAGCTATCTACCTTGGCAACAAACAACCTCATCAAGACCTTGAATAAAATACATTACGTTATGTAAGATTCTCAGGGACTGTTATCTCAAAGGATAAGAGAAGACTTCAGAAAGAGACCCACAGACATAGCAAACAAACTATGGTTATCAAAGGGGAAAATGGGGAAAGAATAAATTAGGACTTTGAGATAAACAGACACACACTACTATATATAAAAGAGATAAATAACAAGGACCTACTGTACAGCACAGGGAACCATATTCAATTTCTTGTAAAAAGCGATAATGGAAAAGAATCTGAAAATACATGTGTGTATATATATGCATGTATTTGTATAGCTGAATCATTTTGCTATACATCTGAAACTAAAATTGTCAATCAACTATACTTCAAAAAAATTATTTTAAAAAAGGCTAAGAGAAGACAAAGAAACTTTGATAACTTTACACTGTCAGCCATAGAATCCTCTCATAAAAACTTGGGTAAAATAAGCCAAGGCAAGTAAACTTGTTGACTAGTCTTACAGAGTTAACCAGAAGTCAGAGACCAGTAAGTATTAATTAAATTAATTACAAAGAATTTTTTTGATTTCTCTATCTGTATTCTATAACCATTGTTTCCCTTTCACAAATCACTAATTGAGGTCTCCCAGGTAAATTAAGTCCTCAGTCAAAATTGTAACTAACTTACAGAGACCTTTGTCACCCCTGGAGTCTGGCCTTCATCCACTCCACAATACTCTATGGACAACCTCATAGAAATGTCTACCATCCTTCTCACATGTTTCAACCTCTGGCTCAAATACCCCACAGACATTTCATGTGGAGGAAACAGGTGAGGCATGTTTTGAGGGCTTTATCTCTGAAAAAAACCCCACAAAGCACAATGCACCACAGTCATCATCTTCAGGAGGGAAGAACACATCAGCCTCCTGAGGCCATGGACCTTGCCTCTCTTGTCACCTTTATGTCCCCAGCAGAAGGCATGATGCTGGGCACACAGCACGCATTTACGCATTTCTGTTGAATGCATAATTGAAGAAACAAATATTTGAAGGCCTAGCATCCTTCAGTCACTTTGCAAGCCACCACATAATTTCATTCTCACATTCATCCTGTACAGAAGAGTGGTTTTATCCTCATTTTATAGAAAGCTGATACACTAAAGAGCTAAGTGATGTGCCCAGAGCAAATTACAAAGCCAGGATTCCAAGCCAGGTTAGCCCAATGCCAAATCCCTAGCCGCCACTCCAATTTCTCTGAGTTATATTCCAAGGAAGTGTGATGCCCAAGAGAAGTTCACAGATGTGCCCCATGGGCGTGGGGGCGGATGGAGAGTGGTACTGGAAAGGTGTGACTGGAAAGCATTGGACAGTACTCAACTTTTGTGAATATTACTGGATCAAAGGACCAGAAAAGCCTTAACATAAAAGAATCCTGATAACTTTATACCAAAAACTTGTGTCCCTAACTGATCCTACCTTGGAACTCATTAAAGGACATCCATCTCCATCTTCAAGAGATAGCAGTGCTGCCCAGGGCACTGTGGGAGAACCCATGATGTCAAGTCATGACATTTTGCATGGCTGCTACTCCAACTTGCCCTCAAGAGATGCCACTGATGGCAGGCTGGCTGTGCAGCTTTGGCAAAATCCAATCTTTCTGGATTCCTTACTCATAATCTGTAAAGTGAAAGTCCTAGGCAAAAGAATCTATAAGGTCACGTCTAACTCTAAAATTCAAAACTTCCCTATCGTTCTACTGCCTCATGCTAACGTTACTCAAGTGGATTTGTGCATAGAAGAGAGTTGTCAGTTTTCAAATCTGCTCTGTTCAAAATATTTTTAAGTCAGTTGCTTGAAACTCAGACGCTCTGTTCTCACAGAAACAATGGTAGATGTGATTTCCAATCCATGATTGCCAATCAATAATCTAGGTGAAAAATGCATGAGTACAATGTAAAATACTAGAAACTTACACTCAAATATCAGCAGCAACATGAAAACGAAAACCAGTAAAATTTGTCTTAAACAATGGCACTGAAGAAAATGCAATTTCAATTTTATAAAGAGGGACTGAGTGAAGTTTCTGAAGGGGTCACAGAAATGTT
Organism: Camelus bactrianus; assembly: GCF_048773025.1. NCBI lineage: Eukaryota > Metazoa > Chordata > Mammalia > Artiodactyla > Camelidae > Camelus > Camelus bactrianus. Next base: position 13,612,598 of record NC_133567.1, read on the forward strand.
TTCAAAAGTGCTAGAAGGTGATTGTCCTGGATTAAGATGGTTTCCATCTGCAATGCATGACCTCCCTTGTCCTTGATACAGGAATATCATTATCCTCTGCTTAGTGCTGCTCAGCCATGAGCTGTGAGTGGAGAAATAAAGAAAAAAAGAAAAAAAGTTGGCAAGGTGGAGAATGAGGTCCTTGCGGGGGAAGGAGAGGGGAAGGATGAAGAGGTGTTGTGAAAGTTGTTTCCTAAGCAAGTCCAAGGCAGATAATTACTAAATAGGATAAACAGGAAGCAGGGACAGAGCAGATTCAGGAAAGTGGAAGATAAGAGATTTGTGGGATCATCCAGGAGACCCACAAACTGATCTTTTTACTCAGGAAATACAGTACAAGATCACCTTCAATATACTACACACCACTTGCCTGTGACTGCAGACCTACGTTACTTTATCAGCAAAATAGAGCTCAGTTAACACATTTAACTGAATGCCTCCTGATTACATGCCCTCCTGAGTGATTACGCTAATATATGCTACGAATGATTAAAGAAAATGCTATTACCATATAGCTACTATCTTTTGTGACTCTTTGCTTACATTTTCATTTTTCTGCTTGTTTGAAACTTCAGACTCAGTGGTTTCAAGAAGCAGCATGCTTTCCTAATTAAGAACTCAAGTCTGAAGCCAAGCTTCCAGAGGTTAAACCCAGTGTGGTCACTGATCCCTCCTTAGCTTCCCTGTCTGTAAGATGCTGCAAATGACGTCGCCACCTGTCTCCTGGATCTGGGTGGGAATGAATTAAGTTTGTGCATGAGTAGAGCTTAGAACAGTGCTCAGCACATAGTAAGTCCTCAAAATATATTCACCATTAGTATATTTGTATATGAAATATAAAAACAAGAGAACTACATATTGAATTTTTACCTGTATATTACTAAGTACAAAATGTAGGGTATAGAATAGTGTGTATAATATGCTAAGATCATTAAGGAAAAAGAGAAATAATTAAAAGTATAGCTCTTTGAATGTGGAAAAATAAAAGTGCTCAGGGCAGGGGCCACATCCATGTTTATAGGAGCAAAGTGTGTCCCCAGAAGGAGACACCAGAAACTCTGCGGAGAAGAACTGAGGGGCTGGTGCAGAATCTGAAGGCGGTTTTGCTCTTCTATGTAAACCCTTGTGGACCTTTATTGTTTTGTTCCATCCTCATTTGTTAGCCTTCAGTAAATTAAAAAAAAAATTATTAAACTTAATTTTTCTTTGGCTATGAAGTTAGGAACAAAATTGGTAGCCATAAGTCCTCAATACTACCTTTATTTAGAACTTAATCCAAAATTCATCCATGAAACCATCTAACCCCAATTAAATAAGGTGGAGGGATGGCAAATACAACTTTCTATGTCCTTTTCTGAATCATCTCCAATTAAAAAACTGAATCAGTAAATGCTGATGTCCTTCAACTTAGACAAGGCAACTTATCACATTGATTTGTGTTGGTCCCATAGGACACTTAGCACTTCACAGAGACAATGACTCAGTTAGCTACAAAAGAAGATAAAATAATAAACGCTTGGGAGGTTAGTAAACTAATTAATTAGCTCAATAATACACATTTTCTTATTTATATGCAAATCATGTGTTATATTAATATGAGAAAAAATTACATATTGGAATCCAAGTGTACTAAATTTGACTCTTAAAGGTATCCTGATTTCAGGCCAACTGAAAATATTAGTCAAACCAGTACTGAGGCACAAAACAGGTAAATGCTAAAACACTGAATTTTTCACTTGTTGGAAACAAGTCCAAAATTCAAAGGTAAGGCAATTCATTTTTACTACATTCCTGGCAATATAAACAAAGAGTGGATTTTATTCCCAGGAATTTTATAATCTCATTAAGGAGCAAGAAAAGAAAAGAAAAGAAAACAACAGAAAAGAAAACAACAGAACAGAACAGAACACCTTTAGACAATCAAACACAACAACCCCAGACAAAGATCTGTTTTGTTTTCTCACATCTTAATAGCCTGGCTATTTTAGATACAGATGTTTGTGTTGCTGGCAAATGTTTCCAAACTGCTAGTTAAAATTGTTTTGGTGAAATAGTTTCTTTCTAAGCTGAACAAACCCCACAAGGCATCAATGAACAGGAGCAAGTATGGCCCGCCTCAAGATCCGCAAAACCGCACACTCAGCCAAACAAGAGTCAAGATGGAAGCTTTTGCAAAACCCAGGGATTCTGTCTACAGAGCGCAGATGTAGGCACGCTAGGTAGTATAGACGTGGCCCAAATTTCTTGCCTTCATAGGGAAGATGGCTGGCAGTCTAGTTTTTCATCCTGTCACACTGAATTCCCGTGAGAGCTCAGAGCTCTCCTGCCACTTTGCACAAGAATGTTCCCCTGTTTTTCATGCGCTTTGCTCCACTTTCGTGTGCCTTGGCAAGGATCAAAGAAGCAGAGGGAACAAACGGTTTCCCATGCATATTGAATTCCCTCTTATACTGATTTTTCCTCTGTCACTTGAAATTCAATATTGGCAAGATCCCTGTACATCACCTTAACCAGTAAATTGTCTGCGTGCAGTCAGGGCATGAAAAGGTAGATTTCAAGATTTTGTAAGAAATTCAAATGAACAAATCCTTTGAAAAAGTAACTTTTCTATGGCATCCGTACTGAAATTCATTCCTAATAAATAAATAACTAGCATTAACCTAAAATGTTTACTTATCATTTACTTTTTTATCTCTCTCTGATTGCTCTGTATTATTTTCAAAATACAATGTTACAGGTGAATACTCCTTTCAGAAGAATTCCACATCCTCAAAATTCTTTATTAACTTAATAATACCTAACACTTATTGAGCATTCAAGAGCTATGTGCCTCATTTTCCTCATCTGTAAAGTGGAGACAATAGTACCTACTTCATGGCTATGCTTGTGAGACTGCAAGTAATGGAATGTAAAGCTCTAAACACAATAATTGTATTTTTCCTTATAATATGATCACTGTCATAATTATTGAGATGTTCTAAAACATTATGGACTAGAAAAATGTTTTCAAGCCAAATTATTTCAATACAGCAGAGTGACTGGATTACAAACGAGTATTCATATTTTGATTATACACAGGTGGGTCATACAATAAAGAAAAATATTTTTGAAAGGATGGCTTAAGTGTTCTTCTAAGAAAAGTCAATTTAAAAAATTCTTTTCATGAATTACTCTCAAGTGGTTAAATTATTTTTATGACTTTTTGAAAAAATGTATTCAGTTATGTTGGTAACAACATGCCTTAAGATTTCAGAGTCCAGATAAACAGGTTTCTCCTGTATTGCACAGAGAACTATATTCAACATCTTGCAGTAACTTATAATGAAAAAAAATGCAAAGAAGTATATGTATTTACATGTATGACTGAAACATTATGCTGTACACGAGAAATTGACACATCGTTAATTGACTAAACTTCAATAAAAAAAGATTTTAGAATTCAGTTTAAAGAAATTATATACTATTTACACTTTAGTGGCTGAGAGATAATAATATCAGAGTTTAGATATTAGCACAAAAGGAAAACATCCTGAAATGTCTTTTTCTTTTTTCCTTACCTCTATTTTTAAACATAGAAGAAAACCATTATCTTTGCAAAAATTTTTTAAAAAATAAATTTAACATTTTAAAGAAATTTTTCTTTTAAAATGTTAAAAGGAATTGAAAATGAAATCTGTCGTTTAAAATTAAAGTAATATTGGATTTAATATTATCTTACAGTCTTAGATTTGAATAGAGTTGACTCTGACCAAAATTTTCTTCTTTAGATAGTGGAATCTGAAGGTACCATGTAATACCCTTCTCTCAGAAACTAAACACATTCTCTAACAATAGAAAGCCATTTAATTTGGGAGATATGAGCAACTGGACATCTGTAACAAATGACACATACAGTACACTATCAAACTTCTAAGATTTTCATCCAATAAAATGTTTATAAATATATACCTCTTTCAAAGGGAACGTTTAAATGATAGTGAAAATATAAAAAAAATTTTGAATTAAATGAAATGAAAAAATACCCAATCAAATTTTGTGGGATGCAACAAAAGCAGTGCTTAGAGGGAACTTTGAATGTGTATATGAGAAAAGGAAGAAAAATTTAAAATCAAGAATCTAAACTTCAAGCCTTAGAAAACTAGAAAAAGAGGGGCAAATGAAATCAAAAGTAAGCGAAGAAATACCAAGAATCAGAGAAGTTAATGAAAACAGGGAAACAACAGAGCAAAATCAATGAAACTAAACGTCGGCTCTTTGAAAAAGGTCAATAAAATTAATAAACCTCTAGCCAAGTTAACCAGGACAAAAAGAGAGAAGATATAAATTACTAATATCAGAAATGAAAGAGGGGTCATTACTAGCAATATCATGAACATTAAAAGGATAATAAAAGAATTTTATGAACAACTCTATGCCCACAAATTTTCTAGATCATAACATAAGAGAAAATCTTATTTACAAAAAAGAAGCAGACTCAAAGACATAGAAAACAAACTTATGGTAACCAGGCGAGAAAGGGGGTGGGAAGGGATAAATTTGGAGTTTGAGATTTGCAGATACTAACTACTATATATAAAATAGATAAACAACAAGTTTCTACGGTAGAGCACGGGGAACTATATTCAATATCTTGTAGTAACCTATAATGAAAAAGAATATGAAAATGAATATATGTATGTACATGTAAGACTGAATTATTATGCTGTACACCAGAAACTGACACAACCTTGTAAACTGACTATTCATCAATTTAAAAAAAAAGAGAGAAAATTTTTAGTTTGACAATGAATCTTCAGATACAAAATAAAATGCATGTTCCATGAAAGGAAAGAAATTTGTAAGACGGAGTTCATTAAAATTAAAAACTTCTGCTCTGTGAAAGATACTGTTCAAAGAATGAAAAGACAAGACACAGAATGGGAGGAAGTATTTGCAAAAAAAAAAAAAAATCTGATAAAGGACTTGTATCTGAAACATACAAAGAACTTCTAAAACTCAACAATAAGAAAACAAACAACCTAATAAAAAAGTGGGCAAAAGATCTGAACAGACATCTCACCAAAGAAGATATACAGATGGCAAATAATTATATGAAAAGATACTCAAAGTCATATTTCATTAGGAAAATAAAAGTGAAACAACTAGATACCACTACACCTAGTAGTAGAATGGCCAAAATTTGAAAACTGACAACATCAAATGCTGACGAGCATGTGGAGCAATGGGCACTCTCGTTATTGCTGGTAGAAATACAAAATGATACAGCCACTTTGGAAGACATTTTGGCAGTTTCTTATAAAACTAAACATACTCTTACCATATAATACAGCCATCACACTCTTCGGTATTTACCCAAATGAGATGAAAATTTATGTCTATACAAAAACCGACACAAATGTTTATAGTAGCTTTATTTACAACTGCCCAAACTGGAAACAACCAAGATGTCCTGCAATTGGGCATGCGGAGGCTGGCATTGCTAGTTTAAGAGTAGGCATAATTTTCTTGAACCCAAGGAGTAAATTAAAATGTTGCTGAATGATTGGCTAAATCTCACTATGTTTCTCAAAGTAGATGGATTCTTATATATCTCCAGATGATGTAAATTTTATTTTGTTAAGATGTTCAATGCATGAGTAATAAACCCATTTTTTTAAATGAACGCAAAGGCACTGTTTTTAGTTTTTAAAATTTGAGATTAAATTTTCACATTCAAGTTACGTTATTTTTAATGTATTACACATGTCTAATGAAGGGAGGATACAGCTTTCAATATTTATTTATAAACATACTAAAATAATTTTCACCTTAAGATTCATGAGGAGGTACATATTTATAAGTAATACTGCATACTATTGTGGACTTGAAAGATTACTACTGTTCCTATAATTTTTTAAATTAAAAACAAATGAATCCTTACATGTTTGCTCTGAACAAACCTTACCAAGGTTATCTTTATCTGTTCATTGTGATGTAACAATTCTATAAACAATAAAGAACACTTGTCATAAGGGATGGGAGAATTCATGTACTGTGGATTCATCTGTATGGCAGAATTTCATGAAACTGAGAGCAGTAATCTGGTCATACCTAAGATCACATAATGACTAGAATTTAACTTTCCAGTACTAGAAAATACCAACTTTAAATGCAATAGACTGTTAAAATAAAAATTTAAAAAAACACCTGAAATAATTTCAACAAAAACTGACATTCATTATTTCAACTATTGTTTACTTCAAACTCAAACAAAAACATTAAGTTAAATGTAATAAACCATTCCTCCTAACTCTTTAAATGATTTTCATGTACTTTGTCATCAAAACTCCCTTTTCATCAAGAAGGATAAATCTATAATTTTATATGTGACTAGGAATAAAGGAGAGTCAATACCAAAAAACTTAGGCTGAACCCCCAATCTTACCACAAATTAAAAAAAAAAAAAAGAAAAACCCAGATTAAATCTTCCTTGAAGTTTTAAAATAATCCACATTTCTTTTTTAATGTGTAAACCCGCTGACCTTTCCACTTCTAACTACATAACACAAGGAAGGCTGATCCACACACATGTATTCTAGTGGGAAGTAGTGAACATAAAAAAAAAATCTGAAAATATTATTTTCTCCCCAGTTCAACTCATTCCTATTCTGTAGTCATAAAGATACTGAAATTGTAGTAAGTATCTAAAACATTAAGCATTTATTCAAATAAAATCTGAAACAGATTATTCAGTCTTAAAATAAATTTATGCACCTTTCAAAAATGATATATAAATTTTGAAAAGTACCTATTTGACTATAATTTCGCATCATCCCCCACAGGGTGTGGCTTCGTGCCCACTCATCCCCACTCTTTCACATGGCATCCCTTTTATAAATAAAGTTCACTTAGAACAATGTCAAGTTTCAGAGATCAACTTTTATGACATGTCCTAATTCTAAAAAGCTCTCATCAACCTTAATTTAAGAAACATGATTAAGTCTTCACCAGTTTGTTTTATACTGTGCTCTTCATAACCAAAATATGATGAACTAAGTAAAACTGTTCTGCTGTCTCCTTTTCTCAAGCTCTTACTCCACAGACCCTAAAGAGCTTTCCTAGTTCTCATTCACATTGCTTTCCTCATTTCAAAATGCATTTTGGTCTCAAGAAGCCTGCATGACCCAGAAGGTTCATGTAAAAAACACAAGATATTTCTAAATTTGAACAAGCCATTACTTTCCCTCTTTGATGCTTATATGAAGTTTATGTGAGTGGAGAGGAAAATTCTACATAACTTCTACACTGCATTCCATACTTTCTGTAACAAAGTTTATTTAAATGTGATTACATAGATGTGGAATATAATCAAAAGACAGAAGAGGTCCGTATACGAGGTTCTATGAATACTGTTTTTATACCTGTGAACTGAGTGAAAAATGTATCAGTCTAGTTTTTTTTTTTAAATAAAGGTAAATGGAATAATGATGATCAAAGACAAGCACGTCCAGAATTGAGATGTGCAACAGAAATGCAGAGTATTTGCAGTTAGCTGGAAGGCAAGATTAAGAATGATTCGACTTCCTACTCTAGAATAAAACAGCATCGCATGCACTTAAGAGAAAAGGTAAAACAACTAAACACTTAAGAGTCCTAAGGAGGGTCACCTGCTAAGATTTACAAGATAAACCTATAGTCAAAATTTAAATAAGCATCCATTACATAAAAACTTTCCCCCTCCATGATTTGGGGTAACTGCCCAGAACTGACACTCTATGATCAAGTCGTAGAAGTGAGTCTTTCACTGTAAGACCATTTTAACCTGACTGAGTGGGCTTTGGCTCTAGGAATAAAAGCCAAAGGGAAAAAACTCGCTGCTTCTTTAAGGATAATAGCTCACCTCAGAATCCACGAGAAGAGAGATTACGTTTTAAAAAGTTAAGATAAGGATGCAAGGATTATGAGAGAAAACATAAGAAAAATAGGTAGAGACCAATTTAGGAAATTAAGCATACAATAGTAAGAGTTCCAGAAAAAATTAATGGAGGCGGAGAAGTATTAAAGACACAGTAGAAAAACTTTCAGAGACTTTCATTTGAAAAGGCCCATCAAGCTCTGTGCAGGAGTTAAAAATGCTCACACTCAGATATACTATTATAAAGGTCACAGCAGGTCATCAGTGGGAAAGGGTGGACACCGAGAATCACATTTCCATGATCAACCCTTTAATGCTACTTGATTTTTGAAAAACATTAATGTTTCTCACCATTAAATATTTAAATTTGAGGTGATGTTATTTATTTTAATATTCATATGTCAACACATTAGTTATAATTATAGTTAAGAATTATATCTAAATATTTATAGCTATGCATCAAAAAAGCTATTTTTATCTTGAAAATTGACTATCTGCACTGCTAAACAAAATCTTTCATGCACTTTGGAAGTTATGTATTTTATAGTAAAATTTTAAAGCAAATATAAATAAAGCGAAGTTCATGCCACAATCATGCTGCTCGACTTACATTAAGGCCTTGCCAAGACTTGTCAAAAGTGTGCAACCATGACATGAATATACGATTGCAGAAATTTGCATTTAAACCACCAGAAATAGAGCCTGTGGTGCTAATCAGATGCACGCAATTACCTGCCGCAGGATCTGTGACTGCTTGGCTGGTGATGCCAGATGGTGGCTCTTGAAGCTGGTAAGTGGTGTTGGTGGATGGCGTCGTGGGGCTGGTGTTGCTGCTCGTCATATAATGTGCTGGATACGGGGAGCTGTTATAATACTGTGCGTACTGGCCCTGGCCGAAACCAGGATAAGACGGATAGTCCTACCAAAGCAAATCACACAAAAGATAATCTGTCAGAATACTGCTGCTTACTCCTACATTTCAGAGTATAACCACAATTACGTCTGTGTTTCTGTCTTCTCTGCATTCGCAGAGGGACCCACAAACACCCACTGACTGAAGGTCTCAGACTTGCAAACAAATTTTATGTAAGATCAGAGTCAATCTTCATATTTCTCCTATTCCATGGTGTATTACTAGGTAAAATTAAACCAATCTGAAAATCAAACCACTCACCATATAAGATTGCTAAAGAGATTTTTTCAAGAGAAAAAAATATATATTAGAAGGCTTAAGAAAGCTCTCACAGTGTAATATAAATGGGTCTTTTTATGTAAGAAAATCATCTGTTACATTTTTTAAAATTTCAGAAGTTAAATTGCTTTTAAAATTACCTGTTGTGAACTGTTAAATCCAGAGGAATTTGTGAGTGAATTATTTCCCGTATATAAGCCTGATGATGTTGTAAAACTGCTACCTAGAGCAAAATAAAAAGAAACATCGTTGACGAAGCTACTTAGAGTGATGTGTCTATGGGAGATTAGTACTCAGATAAAGCAGTTGTAGGTTACTGCAAATGCATTTGGTCTATTTCCCAAACCAGAATCCACTGCCATGCCTAAAGTGTTGTTTTCTTAAAATGGTTGACAATTTCAGGTTCACTATACTACAAAGAATTAAAAAGTAAAGAGGTTTAAATTTCTGAGGCCATGAGGAACTCAGTTAAATTATGGACAGAATTATACATTCATGCAAAAATATTAGACGTCGAGCTTTCCATTTCAATTTGTAAGACACACCAGGATTTTTCACATCTTTACATTAAATGTGCTTATTGTAAAGTAATGAGATCAGTTTAGATGATCTTTAAAGTTCCCTCTAGCACAAAAAACAAAATGCTTTCCAAGTCGTACTTGCCATTTGAATAACCTGCCGAAAAAGCTGATTATTTCATTTCACAGAGGAATGAATGGAAGCACCTGAAGTATTTGATAAAGATCAGAGAGGAACATGATCGATGTTTTATGTATTACACCTGCTGTGCAGATAACGCTCTATTTGTTAAACGTCTCTGTGCTCAACAATAAACAGCAGGTGTTGGGCAGGATACAAACAAAAGAACAAACCTGAGCCTGCTCCTTCAACTGATTTACTGTCTTATAGTTAAACTATGCAAAGCAACAATGCATTATTTTTGATGATCATTCTGGCAACAATTTTTGAAAAGATCAGGGAATGGCAAATGTATAAAAAATGGTGTTCATATGTGACAAAATGGGAATCTGAATAGGAGAAGCTGTTGGGCTTTTAGTCATGATCAAGAAATTTTAAGTCAAACTGTAATAATTCTACCTGATAAAACTGAAAAAGGAAAAAAAAAGAAAAAAAATTATATGCCATTTAACCTAGCAATTTTATTGCCATGATTTACTCTAAGGAAAAAACCATGGATTTATCCAATGAGGTACTTAGCAAAGATGTTCGTCAGTGTTGTTTCTAATAACAAAACATACAAAGCATCTCCAAGTCCTTATAAGTGTTATTTGGAAAATGGATGACTATGAAGCTATTAAAAAAGTACCATAATGACCTTGAACAACATGGGGAATTATTTCATACTAATTTGTTAAAATAAAAACTAACACAATGAAAACTGTTTTTTGTGATCTCATTTGAAATATTTTTAAAAGCATAAAATATTTCTAAAAAGCACAAAAATCTCAATCCATGGAGGGGTGCAATCTATGGTCACATAATGTTCATGGAGCCAATGTACATTACAAAAATTTTCTACTCAGAACCTGTGTAATGTCTGTAAATAGAAAAAAACTTTTTTAAACTAAAATTTTATGGCAAATGAGCATCCTAGGCAGTAAATATGTTGGCACCTTAAGGAGGACGTCTTCAGTGTGAACTACCTAAGGCACAGATGCATTTAGTTACAATGCGGTTGTTAATATGCACTAATTATACACTTGCTACTGAACATTTAAGGACTGGCTTAAGAGTCAGAAAACATAGATTAGAGTTTCCAGTTCATTACTTATGATCTGTTTGGACTCTGGACAAATCATCTAACTGCTCTAAGATTTAACTTCCCTGTCTGCAAAACCCTATTTCATAGGTTCTTAAACAGATCAAATGAGGTCATGTTTTGGAAAACACAATGAACAATCCACAGTAACACAAATGTTCAGAACTATTCTTGTTTATTCCAGTAAATGTTTCTAAAATTCTCCACTGTACTTATGTATCTTTTCCCTCCTTTTACTGTCCCAAACCAGACAAATATGACTTCCTCTCTTTTCTTATCTAAAATTCTTTTCCTACTTACTTATCAAGCATCTATGAACTTTGAAAACCCAATCCAAGGATTTGTTATTTTTATTAAGAAGGGAAAAGATTTCCTAAGATAGTTTTAAATTTAGTTATCACAGACTCTTATTTAAGGTTTCCTCAATTATAAATTTTAGGAATGTCAGTTGTTCAAAGTTCTCCAAACACCTATCACAGAGAAGCAGAGAGCTCTCACACTCACACTGCTAATACTTGATCCACCACGAGCATCACAGCCTCAGTAGACCAACTTCCCAAATTAACGTTCACTTACACGTGGCAATCACGTTATCTATTAAACAAGTATTAAAACAGGCTCATGGTGATAACTGCATGAGGACAAAAGGATAACTAAGATAGAGGCTTGGACCTCTAGGTCTTATCAGGTTAACAGTTTTGTTTTCTATTTCTTTAAACATTGGACTTCATGGGCATATAAATCACTCTATATATCTGTACATCAATGAACAATTAATATTAACTATATGTAATATAGTAAACATATGTTATATATTATTAGTTAATATATTAGTTTCTATTTATATATCTCTATATTAATAAACATTTATATATTATTATTTAATATATCCTATATTAATATTATATGTATCACAAACTTATAATGAGCATTTAAAAGATTCCTTGTAAAAAGATATAAATTTATTTTGGATAAGAGTCTGACTATCAATACTTTTTAAAACTTTATTCTATACATTTGATAGGAAAAATTACTTTGGATTATGGCTTGTTATGTTCATTTAAACTCCACATTTTTAGGTTATGACTTGCTCCTTTCATTTATACTATACATTTTGGAACAATAAATACTGACCTCAATACTCCCCATCCACCAAGAAAATGAGTAAGATATAGAAACTATATTTTAAAAAGGGATGTTTTCATTCCATAAGTTACTCCCTGGAACAAAGTAGAAAAGACCATGGAAGCTATCTGGGCACAAAGAGGCCACTGGGGACTGACCAAGTAAATCACAGTTCAGTACTCGAAATGGTACTCAAGTGACTTTCCAGACTTCACGCTACTCCTACGACTGTACATTAGCTGGAATTCAACATAAGTTATACTCATTTACTGGCTGACTGCAGGCTGAGATTCCGTTCCATTCCATATGCTGAAGCAGGAGTTTAACGGCACTCCAGTGGCCCAGGAGACTTAATGCAACTTCCACAAGGATCTAACTTACTTCAGGCAGAGGGGTACAGACTGCAGAGTCAGGCTCAGGCAATATTCATTTTGAACCCCCAGAATCAGATCTGCAGGGCCGCCCCAGCTGCCTCCACATAGGACTTAGGCAAAGAGAGCTGCTAACTTCCAGTCCAGGCCACCAGCACTGAGTTTCCGGCCCGCCTCCTGGCCCCTCCAGTTCATCCTCCACAAATCCAGTTGAGTACTTTCTCTATGTGCCTATCTGACCTTCTCACTCCCCTGTTCAATAAGTAACTGTTAGTGGCCCCTGTGACCCTCAGGATAAAACTCAAACTCCTTTCCAGGGCCTACTTGGTCTGACTTCAGTTTATCTCTTAGATTTCTTTGGTCTCCTCCCAGTAACCCCAACCCCACCCAGATACACATTCCAGCCTCACAGGCGGTTCTCTTAAGGCTACTCGTTCACCTCTTACCCTCTCCCACTGCATCCCGGCTAACTTCTAATCAGCTCCTCAATTCAGCATGGACCAGAAACGCCTTTCCTTAGAAAAATCATCCCTGAATTCCCCTCCTCTCTTTCCTCCTAACTTCGGTTATGGAATTTCTGTCTCCCTCTCTAGCTCTGCTATATGCATATATTACATATATGATTAGTAACAACGGATAACATGCATTGAATGCCTACTGTATGTTAGGAGTCAGTTTGGCTTTTACATGCTCTATCTATACGTGACAATAACTTGATACTGTAGGGAAACAGAGGATGAGGTTGAGATAATAGAGCTTACAAGGGGTGGAAGTGAAGCTCAGCACAGCTCTGTCTGGTTTTAGAGTCAACACAATGCTCTCTCATGTGCTCTTACCCTGTTCTTTATTGCTTCATGGGAAGTTCTGAAATTCACCAAGTTTTCTAAGAGGATGGAAAAACACAGGGGGTGCAAACATAGAATCCAAAAAGGAATGACAAGAACAAAAAATCATACTTAAAATGCATTGAGTGCTTACTCTGAGCCAGGCCCAAATCAAGTATTTTGCATGTGACAACTCACAAGCTCTTAAAACCACCACCCCACCCCCAAGGCAGGTGCTATTCTGTCCCGTTTTACAGATGAAGAAACTGCCCAAGATTATAAGCAGTTGTGGCAGACCTGGGATTCAATACCAGGCCATCTGGCCCCAGAGTTGAAGCTCTTAATCTCCACAGTATACTGCCCCTCAAAGTCACCAGAGTTCTTTTCCTTTCAATATTTTTTTACCAACATATTCAACATACAGCTAACTATTTGCTACAGAATCACCAGGAGTGATTATCACCAGTTAAGTGGCACAAATCTGGGCCTCTCCTCAGACACAGGAATCACTGTCTTACTGTGGCAGGAGGGGGAGGAGGTGACCTGAAAATCCACAGGCTTACCAAACACCCGGAGTACCTGATTTCTAGCCACTTTGCTTTAGGACCAATTCAGCAGGTGTTTAAGCAACTGCTTCAAAAAACTCGTACCAGTATAAGCTTTGTTTTTACACTAAGAAAGGAATCACACTCACCAAGCATTTACAGAATGGAAGCATCTCAGTGTGTGTTTTGGGGGCTTGTGGCCCTTGTGCTGGGCTGCATAAAGCTCATAGGGAGAAAGGGTCCCACTTTGACGGCTGATCTGATGTAGATTTGGTACCAGGACTACCAGATGAATTTCACGCAAGTTCAGAACACCACGAAGCAAAGGCAAAACAGCAATGACAACGCTCCCAAGAAAGCTTCCATGTGTAGCTACTAAACCCACTTCCGATTCTGCACAGGCCCAGGAGAAGAGGCACATTTGTGCAGAAGGCTGCCATGCACCAAGCTTGAATATGGATGCCACAGGGGAGAAAGGGCATCAGACATGACCCGGAAAAACAGACCTCCTTCTTCCATTAGGATTCATCCTCTAAGAGTTTTTGTTTGATTCATGAGTCTCCACTTGCAACTTTAGGTCATAGATTTAGGCTTAGTATTGAGAATTCATCTATCAAAAGTAATATGGAGGTACTTCCCTTCCTAGACACAAATGACTTTACATGAAAAGTCATCTCTAGATAAAGAGAACAGAAATTTTCTATGATAAATTGTTTTACACTTTATGTAACATTATATAATGAAAATTCCCCCAAAGTAGAATGAATTTCCATTTAGAACCCATTATTTCTCACTCAGGGAATTTAGCAGAGATTAGTTCAAATGAAGCTCCAGTAATGCTCAATATTCTTGGTAAAGTTTGGAATTAAGTTACCCTCCAAGTGGGGTGGCAATGGGGATCCCTTCTTCCCCATTGGTTAAAAGGAAAACATTAGTTAAAAGTTTAAATAGTTTACCATCATGAAAAAAATTGCCTTTTTTTTTCAGATTTCACATTTAAGTGATATGGATGACTGAAGCATTGTGCTGTCCACCAGAAATTGACACTACATTGTAAACTGACTATACTTCAAAAATTTTTTTAAAAAAAGGTTAAAAAAATCACAGCTCTGCTTCTTTTCTGGCGGGGAGGGGAAACACTAATTTCCAGAACAGAATGCTGGAAAAATCTTTCCCTTTAGAACATCTCTAAAAGACAAAATTATTTTTTTCATTCTATTGCCTTCTTTTTAAAGTTGATAAATTTTATAGTCTGAATGGGAAGGTTACACATGTTATTTTATGGGGGAAAAAAAAAAACTTCTCAAGTCAGTTCAGGCAACAGCGTTTACTGGCACATCTACCTGGTGCAGTAAAGGCACAACTGCCACTCTAGACAGTGTTGTGGACCAAAAGAAGCTGTGTTATGAGTCTATGCCTGGGAGGAAAATTTAAAAACACACAAACTCATGAAAACAACACAAAGAAACACGGACTCATGCTCCCTACGTGGGCACCACAAGCTCTGACATGGAGCTGCTCAGTGGATGAAATGAAAACACCTGGTTAGATTGGGAAGGAAAACACACAGAAAAACATCAAGAACAGTATTCTGGGCAAGACGTGAGGATAAACTCTCCAACGGAGAAGATCAGAGAGTGACAGGTTGATAAGGCAGCAGGGGGAGAAACTTAAGGTAGGTGACAGATGTTTCTTGATCATTTGTTTAAGAAAAGAATAACAGTTCAGAAAAAGAAATGGCATTCTTTAATGGGAAACCCCCCAAATCTGAATGTTGAACATACCATTAATAGCATATTGGGACACAGGAAATGTTACAATTCTGATTTTCCTTTTCAGGATTGGAGGAGGTGGGGGAAAGCTATTATAAGTGAAAGGCTATGTGTGTTTATATAACTGGGCCTGGAGATGTTGGAGAGTTGGGAGTGGAGGTGGTGAGGAGAGAAATACCCCACACCAAGCAACTTCCTAACGCTTCCTGTCCCCAGCTCACCCTATCCATTCAGGACAGGTCCCTGCTCCCCTGCTCTCTTGAAAATTCATCTTACTCATCCTTACTCTTTTTTATTTAGTGCTTCCCTCTGTCAGTCCCCATTTCCCATCGTTTAAGATCTGGCTAAAGTCCCATCGCCCCAATCAGCTTTCCCTGACTATTCCCCTCTGCACTGATTTTACCTTCTGGGAAATAGAGCTCACTACAAATTGTTACCACTGTTCTTAGAACAGCGCTGAACGAGCCCTTATTAGTCTTATTTTCATCCTGACCATAAGTTCCTTAAATCCATGTGTTACATTTACTCACCTGTCTCCCATGGAGAAGGAGAAACTGTGTCTGACTCATGCCTTTGAGGGGGGTCATGTGGGCACCAGCAGGAGACAGAGCTGGTACCTGAGAATTTCAGTCCAGGGTCCAGTGAAGATACAACTGTCATAAAGAATCAAGTGTAGGAATGGGAGGAACCCTTTCCATGACTTTTTTGGTGGTGGTGGTAGGAGGCTGTTTGGAAGGGTGATGTGAATGGGCCCAAAAGACATCAGGAAAGAAAAACATCTCTCAACTTCCTTATTTGTTCAGCAATGAAAAGGGCAGTGGGGAAAGGAAAAATAACCAAAGCATAATTGCTGATTTCTCAAGTTTTTAACCTAAAGGACACATACTTTGCTGGTTTCTTTTAAACTAGATGATGCATAAAGGCTTAGCTTTAAAAACTAGATTATAATCACTACTTCAGATTGCAATTATATGAAGAATATTCAATGCAGGACCCATAAGCTCCTTGTGGAAGGATTTAAAATATTTCTGAATTTCCAGAAGGAAAATCTAGCAGATTTTTAAATCAAATCAAATCAAATCATTTGAATAGCTCATAAAATCTCACTGCTCTAGCTCAGATATTGGTATATCATGGGTCTACAGATAAAAGTAAGGGTCTTGCTCGCATATGAAAAATTTCAAATTCAGAACGCAGTAACATTCTACATTTTTATAGTACATTTATACTTCGGTATTTCCACATTCCATTGTCTCGGGTTATTTGCCACATCAGTAGGTGAGGTAGCTGAAACGGGATCCTTGCCACTTTCCAAAAAGCAGAGAGAACGGTTGATTTCCTTGTGCAAGGACTCCTTGTGCAAAGACCATTAGCCTCACTTCTAGGTCAGTTTTCCACCCAACCACACCAAATCCACCCTTTAGATGTTCCAATTCAGTCATGTCAAAAGTGAATTATATAATGTGAAACACGGTATTAATTTTTGGCTCCACAAACATTACGGACACACAAGGGCATCTGAGAAATTTCATAAATAAATCTGGTATCAAACTATCTCATTTATAAAGGACTTCATCATAACTTTATTTTTTATTTATTTTTAATTTTTTATTGAAGTGTAGTTGATTTACAATGTTAGTTTCAGATGTATACCAAAGTGATTCAGTTATACATATACATACATATTTTTTTTTCTTTTCAGATTCTTTTCCATTATATGTTATTACAAGAAATTGAATACTATTCCTTGTGCTCTACAGTAGGTTCTTATTGTTTATCTATTTTGTATATAGTAATGTTAATCCCCAACCCTAATTCATCCCAACCTCCTTGTGTTTGTAGTACAATGGTGAGCATAGCTGCCTTCCACTGTAACTCTTTTGAGGCTGGTAAACAAGTTTAAAAGTCAATTATATAAAGTGGTCCAAGGATAGTGTATCAAACGACTGGCTTTCTTTTTGTCCCTGTCAGGAGTTCCTACAGAGAAAGGGTGGTGGTCTCGTCAACCGTAACAAATGAGAAACAGTCTTGCTAGAAGACGCTGTGTGGGCCACCTGGTTCTATAGGTGCTAAGCGACTGTAGTTTAAAAATAAATCAACCCCTCAAAACCTTTATTAATAATAGATGAAAGACAAATTTCTTCTGTGTAGCACAGGGAATTATATTCAATATCTTGTAACAACCTTTAATGAAAAAGAATATGAAAATGAATATATGTATATATATGTATGCCTGGGTCATTATGCTGTACACCAGAAACTGATACATTGTAACTGACTGTACATCAATAACATTTAAAGATAAAATACTGGCTGAATAAATAAACTGAAAAAAAAAATTAAAAATAAATACACCTTCTTCACAATTAAGAAGAACCCAGTCTAGGTTGATTCATAACATGATTTAAAGTATTAAATCAAAGTTTTGTGTGAGACTGAAGCTGGAGAGCACTGCCCAGCTATAACTTCAAAAAACTTCAATTAAAAAAAAAGGGTTACGTGTAGGTCAAAGGTCTACTTCACAGAGAACAAGGACTCACATTAAAAACCAGAATCCCAGCCAACGTAAGAATGCTGGAACCTGCTGGGGCCTGTCTGTACTTCCCATGTTTTAGAGCATTTTCTAGCACTTACGCGGCAAGCAGGATGCTAACTGTCCCTCGTGTATTTTCACAGAAGTGCATTTGCTTTCCTTCCCTGGCCTCTTTGCCATGGGCTATGTCCATCATCGGGTGCGATCTATGTGGCAGAAGTTAGTGCGGCTCCCTGGGGAAAAGCCTCTGAAGGCCAGATGGGCTATTTAAAACCACAGTTTTCCCCTTTTCTTATAAGAAGGAGTTTAAATGACCAAGTTTTCCTTTTTATCTCAATAATAGTTTGTATATTCCAAAGATAATTTTTAACTAAGGTAATAAACACAGCAAAGCCTTGACATTTATCTTTCTTGAGCTATTTCTATAGATTTTAATAAAAACCAATTTGTTATCAATAATATTAGTATTGATCACTGATTAATTATTGTGATTACCAGATTTCAAAAGATAGCCATACAATTTTCAACACATGTCATTTGAAATAACAGGAGATGCCAAAAGAACTGAAACAAAATATTACCGTTAAAAAATCAACTGAAGCAAAAAAAAAAAATTCTAGAATGCTAAAAAAGCCACAAACTAAAATATAAATGTGAGAAGACTGGCAAAGCAGTTGAGGAGAAATTTTGAACATCAATGCAGGCTCCAGTTACAACTCTATCATGTCATTTTATGCCAGGAAGTGCAAATCTCAAAGGTTTTATCACAGCAGATTATTAAAAAGGTTTAATATAGATTTTCTTAAAACCATATATCTGGAGTTTGATATTTTTCCTTTTGAAAAATACCACTTCTATAGATAATGAAAACACTTTAACAGTGTATTTTGCTAAGCAATTTGAGGTTCTAAAACATGAATAAACTGAAACACTTCAGCTATATTTGGAAAGCTACAGACAGGCAGCCCAGAGGAAATAAGGGTGGTTGCCTTCGTAGAGAATTATTGGATCATTCCCACTTCATTATGAGCCCCAGATCAGTGAGGTGCCAAGCGCTGAGAGCTGTCACCCCTCCATGTCCCACTGACAAACCTCTGCCCTTATTTACTGACTCTCCTCACTGGCTGGAACCCCAATCTCTTTAACAGAACAAACAACGTTATATACAAAGAGAGAGAATCTGTGTTATTTTCTTCTCTAAGTGAGAGCAATAAAGCCTAAAGGAAAATAAACAAAGCAGAGTTTCCAGGGCCCTCTGGGTTTCTCTCCTGTGCATCCGTGTCGTCCCTCCTATCTATCATGGCAAATCCTGACACCGTCTCACTGCAGAATGACCGGAATGTACCCACCATCCCAATAAAACACTCAGAAGAGACTTCCGTACAAAGATGGCAATTCTGTGATGCCTCCAACCAGCTCCGTCTACTATGAACAAAAGGGAAGACTGCTTTGAACAAACTACGATAATAAACTAACCAAGACTTTCATGATGCTCAATTCCAAATTCATTTCCCCAAAATGAAGAGAATTAAAGTCCTTATGAATCTTAATTTCTAACTTTCATCATGACAGAGCCTTTCCACTCCTAGCACACATTTGTCTATTTCAGACAGACTTACAGATAGTGGGGGTGAAAATATGAGAAAAGATGGTCCCTACCTGCAACTGTCGAAAATCAGTAGAACTAAGTTATTACAGAAAGCTGGGTTTGCTTCAAAGCTGAAGCATAAACCGTCGAGAGACCAGACTTCATTTTCATTGCTTTTTCTGTGAAAATCTTCTTTGCATTTCCTCACCTCAAACAGACTGCTAAGCAAAATGTCATTGTCCTCCTGTGATTCAGCCTCAAAATTATGATCACAGTTTCTCGTTTTTTGTGGTTGGATGGAACTCTAAGTCTATGGTATACAGGATGTGGGGGTAAATAAATGGGGACGTGACCAACAGGTTTGGAACTTGTGTTTTTAAAAAATTGTAAGTAAAACTTGCTTCCAAGTCAGATGCTTCTTTTGCATAAAAGAATAAAACTTGCTCATGACAAACTGGGCAGATACTCTGTGAAACTGGTCAGTGAGTCAAAGGTTGAAGAAGTTTCTTGTAAGTAGTTTTCTTGCCCTTAGTACACGTACGCATGTGTATGTGTGTGCGCGCGTGCACACACACACTCTCACACCCCCCTTCATTCTTGTGTCCGTGCTCTTTGATTGAAAACACTATTTACACGATCTGCACAGTTGACCCAGGGGTCTCCAGGCACCCCTTGTCCATCTACACTCCCCCATTCAGCTAGCTCATTTGCATAAGGTTTGTCAATGGTGTGTGAAGAAAAATCTCACACCATCTAAAACCTCTTCCAGAAACATGGAGGCTGACTCTGGGGAGCAGGAAGATGTCAAAAACTAACAGCAAGGATCTCACTTCCTCGGAAGGAACTCTACAGTTCTCTATGAACAGAGACATTTCGTCTTTCTCTGTTGAACTTAAGTTTCTAATCTTTCACTGGATGTACAAATGAGATCCAATTAAAGCACAAAGAGAATTTTCTGGAATCTTGCAGCAAAGGTGAAAGCAATCAGATTTCCCAGTCCCTGAGGTTTCACTCCATGTGCTCAGTATTAGTCAGTGCACCTAAAACAAAAATCTGATCCTTGTTTGGCTTAAAATGGCATGTGCTGGATTCACGGAAGTCTGCCATGGACCACAGTGCTGAACACCGGAGCTGGAAGGATCGAGAAGGTTCACTTGGACTAAACAAGGGCACCAAGGGCACCTAGTTCACAAGGCAGTGCCACAACATCCACAGATTACAACACAAATCTTTCCCATAAGTGCCATGAAAATGCCAAAGCACAGACAGTGCCCAGAAATGAGTTCTCTAAAGAAAACTTTCTAGAGCTTCATGAGCTGGCATTTTTGACTACTTCCAGGGCTAGCTGTGTGACGCAGTGCCTCAGTTACCTGAAGAGCACATCTATCCTTCAGAGAAGATACACTACAGGCAACTGCATTATTTTTTTTGTAGTTTTCTGTAAGCACCTCCCCTATAGGTGTTTCCATTTATGTGTATAGAAAACATGGCGGGGTGGGGGTGGGTATAGCTCAATGGTAGAGCACATGCTTAGCATGCATGAGGTCCTGGGTTCAAGCCCCAGTACCTCCATTTCAAAAAAAAAGAATATTAAAAAAAGAAAACATGGCAGGGTCTGATAGTTCTAAACCATTCTCCTTTTTGATGTATTCTTCAGCATTTTCAGGTTCCTACCTTTGAAAGTCATTGTTTCCAGGTTGTTGTAAGTATTAAATGAGATAATATACGTAAAATAATTAGCAAAGTCCTGGGCATATAATAAATGCGCAATAAAAATGAATGTCGTAAACATGAAACTAAGCATTTGAATGGTTACTATGTGCCAAATGTTGTTCAGAGTAACATACATGGATAATCTCAATTAGATCTCACAACACTACTGTGGGAACAGGTAATGTTATCACCAAATTTGAGACAAAGAAGTAGAGACGTGAAGAAGTGAAGTCCCATGCTGAAGTCCCACTGAGAGCAAGGGCAGGGCTGTTCGACAGGCAGTCTGACTCGGGAACATACACTAGACACTGTTCACTAGAGCGCAAGATTTCACTGTACCTTAATCCAGTCTGCTAGATCTGACAGAACCAAAGAGCTGATCATGATAAAATATCCCTTAATTTAATCAGTGTAACACCATATGCATATATACCACTACTGAGTTAGCCTGAGTCATCTGGGCTACTAGAGTATTTCTCCCAGTATTGTGAAATCCTAAAATGAAGTTATAGTAGTTAAATCAGAATAACTCATCATCAGACCTTATAATTTAAAGTTCAAAATATCTTGGAGGAAGTTAGGTAAAATACTCCCAGATAACTAAAATACATACACTCTCATCCAGGATTCTAAGAATTTTTAATAGCTGTAAGACTGATACAAAGAAAAGTCGCTGTTAGTCATTAAGGATAACAAGAAGTTAGAAAATTTTAAAAATAATTTCAGATATTATAGAGTTTTTTATTTTTAAAAGGTATTTTAAAAAGTCAACAGACTTCAACTGGGCACATAAATCATTTTATACTGGTGAAGCATTTTCCACAATGCAGTTAATATTTAAGAAATACAAATTAATTGGAATTTAATTATTTATCCAAATTTGACCATCAGGAGTCTACAGCACACTATGTAGCATTAATTATCATCATATTGGCAAGCTTCAAGTTAATAGCATCTTATCTGGTTTGCTATATGAAAATCGTATTTTTAGATTATTCTAAAAATAAGTGAAGTGCCATTATGGAAATACTTGTATGAAATACTACAGAAATACACCTCTAGAAATACCCATATCTGTTTCAGTCATGAAAAATGGGATCTAAAACCCCATTCTGGAAAGGCCATTCAACCAGGGGATACATAAAAACACAAAAATTTTAATACAACATCCCAGATGCAATGAAACCAATGACTAGGAAAGCAATGCTATATTTGCTATATTTGGGGCTACACATGTCCTTATATCTTTTTTTTTTTAAATAAAGAGATTTTTCCTCCTTCATTTCCACTCTTTATTCTAAAGCTCTGCCTATAACTCCAATAGCTAGTTAAGTCCTCTTAGGAAATTTCTGCTGCATAAACTTTTGATATGAGAGGAGAGAAAGATAAAACTCGTGCTCAAGTACAATATTTCTCGAACTTTCTGAGGTGCAGCACCAGTTTTTTCTCCTAATCCTTCATAGACTGACAATTTAGCAAAATATAATAGTTACGTACTACTAAAAGAATGAGATGAAAAAAGAAAGACAGAGTACAAGTCCCATTTCTTAAAAGCAGTGTTTGAGTGCACCCACCTAGGATTGACTAGCGACCTCCTATAAAAGTGTCTAAACACTCAACTCATGATTTCTGTGCTCAGTTCATTGTGATAGGAAACCAAGGGGCAGAACGTGGGCTCAGGCCGCATGTAGGTAACTCTCTTCTCCAGAAGGCGCATCACCTGTTTCCTTCTGACCATTATGATCCACTTCTCCTCAAGGACACCTGGATGCCCAGGGCGGGGATAGTGGGACCTACCATGATGTCTGTTTCCCTTGTAACTCTCCCAACACTCTGCAACCACACAACTTAATTGTCTGCTTGTCTATCGTCTCTCTCCTTGACACAAATAAAAGCTTTTCATTACTAAAGCCTAAGACTATTCAATTTTTTAATGAAGTCTCTTCGTCACATCTTGTTCTTTTTATCTTTTTCCTCAACTGATATTTAGCACGTGGGGAAACAGTTCTTTTTCAGGGGAGCTTTCAAGTTTTGGAACCAAGCGCATAAGTCATATCTTTTAACAATAAATACTATCTGTTGTAAGACAGTTTTAATTTTGTAGCCATCAAATAAATCAAAACGTTATAATTCAGGCCTTTTTATACCAAAGGCAAAAACAAACATATGAAAGGATTAATGGATCTGGTCCCAGAAAACTTTAGTTTCCGGGGCAGGAAAAAAAAAAAGCTCTTAAAAATGATAAGTTGGAAATATATCTATAAAATATTACCAAAGTTTAAGAAACATAAGAAAATATAAGACAAAGATGAACACAACCACGAAAGAAAAAAGTGGTTTATCTTGTCAATTTTCAGAAAATGAACATGAAAACAACAAAAATCTTGAATGTTTCAAAATGACAATTCTTAAAGTAAAATATTTAATGTTTGCTCTAAATCACAACTCCTTCCTTGTGTAAATATATAACAAATCTTTAAAAGAGCTTAAAACATCTACCTAGCAATTTCATACTTTACTCAAAGGAAATAATTAAGGATGTACACAAGATATTTGTAGCATTGCTCTAGTGTCTAATAATAGGGGGGTTAGCTAAATAAGGTACAGCAACGAAACCATGCAGCCATTAAAATGATGCTGTAGAATAAAATTTACTGATGTGAAAAGATGTTTACAATATATTTGTTACTAAAAATAGCAGGTTGCTAAGTGCCCATCAACAGAAGAATGGATAAGATGTGAGATTTTATTTATTTATATATATATATATATATATATACACATACATACACACACACACATACACAAAATGGAATATTACTTAGCCATAGAAATTTTGCCATTTGCAACAACATGGATGAACTTGGAGGGTATTATGCTAAGTGAAATACATCAGACAGAGGAAGACAAATACCGTATGATATCACTTACATGTGGAATTCAAAAAGTAAAACAAACTAGTGAATACAACAAAAAAGAAACAGACTCACAGATATAGAGAACAAACTAGTGGTTACTAGTGGGGAGAGGAAAGGTGGGAGGGACAAGATAGAGGCAGAGGATTAAGAGGTACAAATTACTACATATAAAATAAATAAGCTAGAAGCTACATACAACACAGGGAACATAGCCAGTATTTTGTAGTAACTACAAATAAATATAACTTTTAAAAAATGTGAATCACCATGCTGTACACCAATAACTTATGTGATACTGTACATCAATTATACTTCAATAAAAAAGAAATAATTTTTTAAAAGAATAGCAGGTTGTAACACTATATTATACAATATAATCCCATAGTGCATATATCAAAGTGCTAACAAAAGTATAGGATATTCGATTATAATTATTTTTGCTTCTTTGTATTTTCTAATTTATCTGCAATAGACAATATTTTTAATGCAATAAAGAATAAGATAAAAGATATAGAAAAGGATTAAAAACTATAAAAAGAATCTCTTCAATCAAAAAGTAGTGATCAGGGCTTTAATTCAGCTATAGCTCGGCACTATTAAGAGGATGAATATGATTTGTTAAACTCATTTGTAGCAAAAACCAGATACTAGGAGAATGTTTAAACTATGCGAGAACAATTTTCAAGTACTTCACAGACACATCTGCATGGTAAATAACCTGCTAATTATAGTAACATGTATTCTTGAAACAGCTTTGACAATGCAAACTTTCAACTGCCCCTCCATATGCTTTGCACTTACATTATGTTTTGTCTATAGTTTCAAAATCAGAATCCAGGGACTGGTTCTTGGAAGCAATATCTTAAAGATGCACTCAGTGGCTGTTGATATGATCCCCTGGTCCTGGGTAGATCACTTAGTCAACACATATCATATACTCTATTTCTAGAGCTGTGATCATGACAATGAAGAGAACATAGCCCTTTTAGAAAGGCTGACACCAAGTGCCAGTTTTTAGCATATATCACACCACAACCCTTACATCACTTTTTTTTTTCCATTCGTTTCTTAACTGATAGAAGCAAAGGCAGAAAACTTCAACTTCACAAAGAATTTTTGAGCCTTCTGAAAAAGAGACTTAGTGATCATCCAATGTTTTCCCTAGAAATCCAGGCCCAGAGAGTAGGTAAGTATAGAGCCAAATTAGAACCAGGCATCTTGCCTCAAAGCCCAGTCCACCTTCACCATCATCCACTACTTATACCATCAGGCTCTACTTTAGAAAGTAACTACTGTCATACAGGGTTAATGAGAAGATCAACGTCACTGTGAATACAGACCTTGCATCTGGTAGCTGTACGGCGCCTGTCCAGGTTGAGGGGTACCAAAGCTTGTGCCATAGCTGAGGAATCCTGTCTGTCCAGGTGACTGAGACTGTGACAATCCACCTTCAGTCTTGATGCCTGCCCACAATGCACCTAAATCAGTTAGTGATAGCTTATCTATCTGTTCATTTTCAAAAGCTGGTAAATATACAAAATACTCCCATAACTATTCAGTCACAAACGCTTCCCAATATTATCTCAATAACCAAGGGTATATATGCTTACAGTGAAATACCCTTAACTATCACATCAATGAAAAAAAAAAAAACCAGGATTATTACAGATTTGGATTCCTATCCCCATTGTTCTTCCATATTGTTTTTCTGAATTCCATTTTCTCTAAAATTTAACTCCAGTGATATCATTTCTACACTTGGTTGTGTTGTTTTAGAAGAGTTTAAGATCATCTTCAGAGTGAAGAAATGGCCATAATAAATTTGAACTAAATTATTCTAAATGTTGCTATGTTGATTAACATCAGAGTCAAAATTTTAAAAAAGTGATTAATTAGTCTCTAGCCTCACAGAATTTTTGTTTTATTTTTTTTCCTTTACTTTTTCTACCACAAAGCTGATTTTAGTACACAACTCACTTTGAAGTCAGAGGTAGCAGTATTGGGCAGAGAACTAAGCAACACAGGGGAAACCTTCTCCCAAATATCCAAAACCTACCAGGAAGCAGGCACGGGGGAAGCAGAATAGTAAAAACTCAATCCTGTAGAACAGCATAGTGATTTATCAACAGCACAGTGCGGTTGACCAGTAGTCCCCCTTTTGTCCCTTGTAGTTGCACATATTTATTCAAATATAATTATTTCAAGTGTAACCTAAAGTACACTTTTTTAAAAAATCATATCTCAATACAAAAACAGTGTATTTGTAGCCTCCAAGTACTTCCCAAAGCGACAGGCTGACATCCTAATTTCAGGGGCTGGGTTTGGCAGTATGGCTGTACAGGGCTCAGCCCTGGATCATAATTAAAGACAGTCATGAAAGTTAACAACTGTCCTTAATTCCCACAGAGGGAGGGGATGAAAATTCCTGCCAAGAGAATTCACATTTTTGAATAACTTTACTTTGCACTTTAGATAAATAATATCTTTGAGATCTAGAATACACAGTAGTCTCACTGTTTATTTCCATTTTAGGGGAATTTCATGAGTAGAATGAAGTTAGGTAACTTTCCTAAGGCAGTGGAAGAATCTGACTCTTGGCCGAGACAGCCTACTCTAATTCCTGGAGTAGCTCTAAAAAATAACCTCATAATAGCCTTAGCATTTAAGTCTTCACATAAACTTAGCATTTTAAAAATGTGACTTTCTCTGTACAGGCAATCCCAAAGCAGTGAATAACCAAGACTTATAAATGGTCCCTGGAAAAGCATGTGCCCAAGACAGGTGGCTTAATGGCTCTAAAAGCTCCCTTCCTTCCTATGTTGTCACAGCAGCAATTTTCCCCCTTCTCTCTCCATCTGAGGCTACGATGATCTGCTCCCCATCTACACCTGTACCACCTTTGTTTTTAGCTTGGAGGTTCAGGATGGGAATCTTGTGATAAGAACAGGTAAGGAAGAGCAGGAAGAGGCAGAAAATGCCCACAGCCACACCTATCTCCATGGCTTCTCTCCACGAGCTGGAAAACTCATCTCGTCAGTCAACTCCATGGAGACCCAGCGAAAAATGGTACGACCTCTTCTTCCCCACTGACCTATTATTCCATGCATTGGCCCAAGAAAAATAGGCTGCCTAGTCAGAAGCACTGGGGGCATCTTCCTATCCTCAAGGCACAAAAAAGAAAAGAAAGGAGGTGATCAGGAAAACACTCAGCACTGGGGATTATTCCTGGGAGACTGTAAGCCTGGAAGGTCCTGGGGTCAAAGCCCTTTACACGGAGCCTTACTCTCACCACCTCCCCGACCCCCACCTACCACACTAAAACCTCCATCCTCACTCTGCTCTTCTGAGTCTAACCTCAGAACCTCTGCTCATCTCACGCTGCTGGAACAACTATTTGAGACAACAGGGACATTTGATGATGGTTTAGAACTAGAGGAGTCCCTACACCACTGGCAAAGCCCGGAGACTGGCAAAGCGCCCGGCCGTGACTGAATGGGGAGGAGAAAGAACAGGAGAGTTGTGTGACTGGCAGCCAAGGCAGTAACAGGAATGGTACCTTCCTCTGGCAGCACTGGTAGGTCTGGCAGTACTTGAGTATTGTTTGTATTGGAAAATGCATTTACACTTCAGATAGTCAGCTTACAAAGGAATTTTGAGAATATAAATTGGAGACTGCCTTAACTCACATTATAGAATTGAAGCTACAGAACTCAAATCAGGGAACCCATCTCCTCATTTAGCACAAAAATTGTTTAAAAGTAAATTACATGCAAATTTGATCGATATTTAGTATTTTGAGAAACCTGAATAAAATTTACAGAAATGAAAGAGAATTCTAGAAAGTCCATTTTATGACTGTTTTTAAAGGCTGGCTGAAAAACCTCTAGCTAGATCACATTCAGTTGTGATAGTTTAAAAATAAGACGATAATAGGTAAAATCATATATAGTTTACATTTTAATTTCTATGTATTTTATAAGAAATTTATATATGGTCAGTCTGGTCTAGGGTAAAGACAGAGTAAAAAGCCAAAAAACAAAACCAAACCAAACACACAAAAAAACCCACTTACTTTCTAATAGTTAAGGAAATACTTAAAGAAGAACATTATTTCTTTCGATATACTGAGAAAACATTATTACAAGACAACAGGAGCAGCAGAAACACAATTAGAATATCAATCACAAAATATTCTGTATCTTTTCTATCAGTCTTTGCTTACAAACTTTCTTGTATTTTTTTCCTTGATTACTAGGTTTTATTTATTTCTCAACAAAATGCCAATAATCCATATTTTTCTATTCCAATGAGTTGCAATTTGTTTAAAATTACCATTGCAATTCAATTGAAGAGGAAGCATTTGGGAATCCTAAGATTTTAAAAAATTAAACTTTGAGATTTTGCTGGATTTATTTTTAATTTACAGGTATTGACCTTGTCACAATGGAGTTAAATTACACTGAGATAAAGATCATCTCCAGGTGGGAAGCAACAAACAGGGATATAAGTTTTAAATGTTTCCTGATTTACCTCTTTAAAGTGCAGCCCAAGCTGTGATACATAAATCACTTTTCCTAATGGTTGATAACACGGAAATTTAATGACACACTCCCCTCAACAACCTCCCTCAAGTTTAGAGTGAGGGTTGGTTGAAAATTCTGCTTGGATCTAATTACAGCTAGGCATCTAATAAACAGGAAATGAATCTTTACGCCAAAAGACTTCCTTCACAGAAGTTTTATCGGAAATATATATTGAAATATTTTGGATTCCAGAGCCAAGTGTTCAAATGGCCAATTAAGAATTGAGATATAAATGGAAAAAACCAAGAGCAGGAGGGCATGTGAACCATGCCATCTATCTGCCACCTCTGACTTCAAGATAAGTAGCCACCAGTTCTTATGATGCTCATTACAAACAATCATATTAAGAATTTGGACACAAAAGGTGATGATCCTCCCTAAGGTGGCCCAAGAGGACAGTCTTTAAGTACCACCCAGGTGAAACATTCGCACGTACAGGCATGCCCACTGGACGTCATCGCTAAAGTGGCAGGATTACTCACCATATGAGGAAATTCCGTAGGGCTGTCCCGGCTGTGGGTACGTGGCGTACGCTGTAGCCTGTTGCATTCCTGTGGTAAACTGGGTTTGCCCATATGCAGCCATAGTTTGTGAGGAAGGGGTAGGAAGAATATGTGGGTATGGTCTGCTATTTGTCAGAAATGACAGAAAATAGAAAGCCCATGCATTAGATGGAAACATGCAACATAACTGATTAACAACTGTATCACAAATTCCAGTTAAAGACTGTCTCTTAAAGTGTAACCTTCAGGTATAATATACAAAGTACTGAAACCCTTCAGTGTCTCTCCTTAGGTGATGCTTCAAATAAATCTACATACATACATTTAAATCTTTATGAAACACACTCTAAATTAAGATGTAACGTGTGGGCACAAGCCATGACTTGACATAAGGTAAAAGGCTACTTGGAAAAGTTACTTATTAAGAGAAAATACATCTTACTTGGAAGAGTAAATCTGTGGTGGAGAGAACTGGTGAGTTGGTCTTGGGCTGAAGCTACTGCTCCCAATTGCTGGAAAAAAAAATAACGCACAATAATCAACACAAAATACAAAATATGTATAAAGCGTTGATCTAGTTTGAACCTCAGGAGCTTGTAAACCTTTCTGACCTGCAGAAATGGCAATTTCATAAATCAACCTAATAGAAAGTTAAACTAAATTAAGGAACCTAGAGGAACTGATTAAGTGATTCTAATTTTAAATCAACTCTAAGAGAACATAGTCACAATCTTCTTAAATACCTGTCAGCATGCTGTGAGGATTTTTTCAGGGGCAATATTTTAAGAGCACAAGGAATCCTGAGTACTGTTTGGAATGAGACGCTGAAAGGGGAGGGATGAACTTGAACAGCAGGGCTCGGCAGGACCGGAAGGTCATCTGGTCTGTTGTGTGTACGCCAGGGGACACACACACCTGCGACTGTGTTACCAAGAAACACGGCCTAATCTTCTCTTGGGGGAGGAGAAATAGGACAGATCCTCATTTGCCTGCGCTGATTCAGCAACTTTTTTTTTTAATAAAAATGTATTCCTATAACTATCTTAAACTTCTCAAGTTGCAAGCTAAGCCTGTTTTATTCTTGTGTGGAGGTGGATGGTCCTTTGCCTTTCAGTTATACGTGCTCAGCTTCAACATCCAAGTAAAAAAAGGTTTTTTTTTTTAAAGAGATTATTTTAGTATTCAAGTAGAATTTCATTTCTTTTTAATCGCATATACTTGATTCAATATATCTCAGAAATGCCCTAAACTCTATCAAATATTCTGACACTCTTTCCGAACCAAAGAAGCAAAAAAACCCATTTTTTTGCTAACATAAGACCTTAAAGTGGTACGTCTCAGCTTCTTTCACTGCAAATATGCTCTAAGCACTATGTACGTGAATATCCACATACATTTACATACATTCATTTGCATATGTTTGCATAAATTTACATGTTTGCATATGTATATATTTCCCCTTTCCCTCCAAATTCTTCCTATTCTTTTCCTGGCTAAAAATGCACATGCTTTGGGTAAAATTACTGTAAGATATAATGTTTATTTTCTTCTGTTAATAATCACTGTCTGCCAAGGCTCTATTACTTATTCATCATATTCTACATTAAGACCCTTCCTAAGCTTCCATGGACTCTAAGTTTTATACATTCCCATGACATCACATTGATGCAGTTATGCTTTTCAAATGTAATTTTCTAGCTTGCATTTGGGAGAACAGGGTGGATTTGGGCTCGAATCTCAAAAATCTCTGACTAATCCCTTCCTGGTAAAGTGAACAAACCTCACTCAGGGACAAGAGAATAGACGGGGATCAGAGTGACTCTTGCGAGCTGCCGGACTTCAACCATCTGGCTGTCGGTTGGGCAGAGATGAAGACCATATTAATAAGAGAGGGCAGGTCAGCTCAGTTGGTGTCCCCTGTCTCTTGGCACGTGTTGGGTCACTACTCTGTTCCAGGCACTGAGCAAGATGCTACAGATGCAATATGCAGACAAGTTCTGTCTGCCACACATGGGGAGGCCAACACACAAGTAGCCACGGGAGGATTAGCTAAATACTGCAATTTATAGAAGGGAGGGATTAGTGAGAGAACACTTGGACCACAAGCACTGCCACTTGCCCTGGTCATGTGCGACTACAACCTTCCTACCCCCCTTCTTCTTGGCCTGCAAAGGGCAAGGACAGAGTAGATTTATCTAGCGGAGTTGCTGGAGGGATAATATCTTCCCTGGATAATCACAGTTAGAAAAAAATTTTTTTTTAAATGAAATGAACAACACAAATGTGTCCTACGACACAAAAACCCCAAAGCCATCCGATGATGAGAGCTGCAGAAATCCCTGATTCTTTCCTGGCTCTATCCCTGTGTTATTCCAACTGTGGGTCATGACCCATGAAAAGAGCATAAACTCAACTTAATAGGTTCTGCTCCACAATATTTTACAAATAGAATAACAGAATGGAAGACGTCAGGGTTGTTACACAGAGTAAGGTAGGTTCTGCAAAGCTTGGATTTAGCCCATATGCATCATATATATGTGCGCACATGAAAAAAGACCTGGGAGGCTGCAGAGTGTGGTAATTAAGCACAGGTTCTGGAATCAGAATTTACTTTCAGCTCGGATTCAAGAGCCAACTCTTCTGTGCGCTCTGAGTCAAGTTACCTGCTCCCTCTAAGCCTGGATATGTTCTCATGAGAAATGATGGTAGTAACACTACCCACACCTACAGGGTTGTTGTGAAGACTAAATGAACTAATGACACGAAGTGAATAACACAGTGTTTATGTAAGAGGTGTTTATTATCTCAGATGCCCACTTCCTTTGTCCCCGTATCTGCTCTTCCTTCAGTATTTTTAATTCTACTCAATGGACAGCATCACCACCTATCCAGCAAAATGCTTAGAAACAGGATTCTTTGTCCCCATTTTACATATGGGGATAGAAATTAAGTAACACATTCAAGCAAATAAAAAGGAAAGCTGGTATCTGAACCCACATATGCCTACTCTTTCCACCAAAACATAAAATCTCCTGACCTCCTTCATACAAACTGGAAACCAGAAACCTCAAAATCATCTCATTTCGCCCCCGCCTCCCCCGTTACACAATTCTCAAGTCACCTGTCCCCAACCCAGAAGTGCCTGTTGAGCAGCCTGTACTCTCTATGCCTTCTCTCCTGTCCCAGGTCAGGTCCCCATCATGTCTCACCTGGACTAGAGCAACAGCCATCCAGCCACTTTCCCTGCATCCCACCCACTGCCCATCGACTCTCACAACTGCCACCACAGTGGCCTTTCTTACATGGAAACCTCTTCGTGTCCATCCTCCAGTTTACAATTCTTGACTGCTCTCACATTATCCCTAGGAAACAAAATGTCAACCCCTGTGGCAGCGTACACAAAGATATTTCAGCGTCCACCCTCTGTGAAAGTCAATAAAATTCTCAGCATTGGCTAGTGCTCAGCTCGCCCCTGCCCTGGGCTCCTGTCTCACTCGTGTCAACATCATTCCACTGCACACTTGGGTCAAAAGCCTAAAAGGAAGTTTGGATTCTTCTCTTTCCCCCTTACTCTTACATCCTAGGTCCAGTCAGCTCTCTCTTCAAAATACAGGCTAAATCTGACAACTTCTCACTCTGTCTGTCACTCTGCTCCGTCACCCCCATGTGGCCATCAGAGAGGGCGGTTAGGGCATGACCCCTTGACCTCCGTTCCTCCCCCACCCCAGCCCGTTCCCCTAACAGAATCCCAAAACATGGAATCCTGCCTCGGTGGTTCTTCTGGGAAAGATGTGGGCTAACACAGTCCCCTCTCTTTGGAACCAGGGGAACACTAGTCTCCTTGCTTCTACTGACCATAGAGAACTTTTCACACAACAAACAGTGATCTCTTCAAAACATACATGAATCCTTCCACACCCCCATTCCCTTGGCCTCAACTCCAAGCCCTGTTATCCTATTACATTTAGATGAACCCAAACTTTTTCTCTCACTTCCCTAAGATCTCCACTCAGATGCCCTCTCCTCAGAGAGGCCTTCTCTCTAAAAGATCCCCCTCCACTCTTCACCATAGTCTTTGATCTGCTTTCGTTTTCTTCTGAGCACTTCTTACTGCGTGTTTACCCACATTACCACTTACCTAGTTATCATCTGTCTCTCCCACAAGAATGGAGTTTCAGGAAAGCAGGGACCCTGTCTACTTTTCACTACTAAGTTCCCACTGCCCAGAACACAGCCTGGCATATAGTAGGTGCTCAATACATAGCATGAAAGAATGTATGAAAGAATCTGATTCAAAAAGTTAGACCTTTTCAGGAACAATTATAAAACCAAAGAAATCACATTTCTCACATGTGATCTTTTTTTTCTCCTTTAGAAATTCCCAGTTTTCAAACACCGCCAGACATCAATGTTGTCCGATCAGTATCATCAAGTGGCATTTTATTTAACAAATCAGCAACCAGGCTGGGATTTGTGGACGTGGGAGGAGCAGCAGGCAAAGATGCTCTGCAATCCCTGAAAGCACATTGTCTTCAACCCCAATGGCTCTTGACATTTAAATCATTAAAATTTTGCTTTTCACTGGTGAAGAGTAAATGAGCAGAACAACACTGTGTTTTAAAAACATAATAAACAAGGTCTTGCATTTTTCAGCTTAACCATGTGCCTTGGAAAGTCAACCCCTCTCCTCCAGTCTCCCCACACCAGGACACCTGGTGATGTCCCTGGAAAAGAGGGAGACTCAATGCCTCCTTAATGCTTTAAGATGCTAGGATTCCTTGAAGGACAAAGGTGGAGAAGTCTATTACCGGTGTCAGAATAACTCCATTTCTTCTTTATCCTTATTGTCTTTTTCCTTAAGAGACCCAGAATATTCAAAATGTGAACTTCTAAGCCATCACAGAAAAGGAAGGAGGCGTAGTGGCTTCAGAGTTATCACTTGGAGATTGCTTTCTCCAGCCTCCTCTTCTTCTTATAAATTCTAAGTGCTATTCACAGCCAATGCAGCATGCCTTGGTTTTTGCATCTTTACTCATGAAAGGGCTGGGGGAAGTAAGGGGCATGGAGAGAAAGAGAAAGCAGAGGGGCAGGGGGAGAGAACACGGGCAGGTAGAGGAGGAAGAGAAGGAGAATAGAAGAGAAAAAGGAAAAGACAGTAAATAAAAGTCCATCCCCATGGTTCTCTGTGCCTCCTATACCTTGATCCAATTCTGCAGCTCACCTGATCCTTTCCTCTGAGTCCAACAGACAATCAGTCTGTGGCAAACAAGATCCCCTACAGCTTCAGTCTTCTTACCAAACTGTCCCCAACACCATCCTCCAAGGCCCTGGATTCTCCTGCGTGTCTTTTCCCAGTAAAGGCTGCTCATTCTCTCAGATTCTAGAATCACAGAGACCTGAAAATACATCTGCATCGTTTCTTCCAAACCATTGTTTTTCTGCTCTCGCATGAAACCCTTCCTCCTCTGACGTTCATGACATCTCAACACTTCCATGAATGACCCACCTCCTAAGCACTGCCTGGCATTTATCAAAAACTTTAGTATTTGACTCTGTCCCCTGATGTCCCAACATCATCCTGGAACATGCATCCAACACTTCTTTCACCCCGTCCACACCTCAACTCTGGCCTTCTATGTCAACCATCACACTCAAGACCACATCGTGGACCTTTCCCTCCATTCCAGTCTCGGACTAAAACAGCACCAATGGATTCATTTGTTTATTTACAAACATGCACTGCCCATTACTCATGGGCTCCATCCCATGATGGCCACTGGGACTGTAAGTGTGAACAAGACAAACAGAATCTCTGTTCTCATAGGGCTACAGGAGGAAAGAATGAAAAATAATTTTTAAAGTAGTGATGAAGACTGAGGAAGGGGAATACAGAGAACAGACTACAGAAGCCTGGGGTGGTGGTCTTGCTGAGTTTTCAGATTAAGGAAGGAACAGCTTCTTTTCCCAGAATTCTCATTCCTTTATTCCCATCTCATCTGTTCTCCAACCCATCAAGAGATGCAGGACTCCTGGCATCCTGACATTCTCTCAATTTATTATCCCCTTCCTTCACTTTTTGTCTATCTCTCCTAGATATGTGAATAGTTATTTCAAACTTTTTTTTTTAACTGACACCTTCAATTCTCTTCTCTTCACAGTCTTCCATGCCCTATCTGGAAAATCCTCAACTTGGATCAGGATAAATGTCTTCTGACCTGGGCAGCAAAGCCCTCATATAGAAAGGCTGCTCTACCATAAAGTCTTCACATTCATTAGTTCCATGTGTTTGGACTTTCAGCTCCACTATCATTTCTTCCTTTATGTTTCTAAGCAGCTTCAAACTTCTCAGTTCCTCACAGTATCTATTTTAATTGTCTCCATCTCCTCAAGCTCATTAGCCCATCACTGCTCTCACACAGAAGTCACTGAGGAGGAAAAAGTAGAGGCCATTCATTCGTTCATGTATTCATGAATTCATCTAGTAAATATCTGAGTGCCTAACATGTGCCAGATACTTCTTCAAGTGTCAAGGATACAAAGGCACAAATGAAGACTAAACCCCTGCCATCTCAAGCTTACATTTTGGTAGGGGTGAGAGGCCAATGATACACCTAACACACAAGTAAACAATGTAGTTTGCAGAAGGTTCTAAGTGTTATTGGGTGGGTGGGGGACTCAGCATGTTAGAGAGACTGGAAATCTATAGTGAGAGTTCCATCACACTGAATAGGGAGGGCAGGGTGGGCTCCCCGAGAAGGCGGGATTTGAAGGTGGTGAGGGAGTCGGGCAGGTATATAGGGAGGTGGTCCAGGCAGAGGGACTGTGGTGGCAAAGGCCCTGATTAGAGGAATGGCAGGAAGCAAGGGAGGCAGGCGATGGGGTCTAGTGGGGCTTGTAGGTGAATTGTAATGACTCAGCTTTCACCCAGAGAGGAATGGGAGCCACTGGAGGGTCTGAACAGAGGGCTCAGGCACGAAGTCCCTAACCATACTGCCTCCTCCTCCACTTCAGACTTATCTACCTTACTTTCCATCCACCTTCCCTGATGTTTCTGTGGGAAAGCTATTCCTTTTCTAGGCTGATCCACTTCTGTTTTGAATTTAAGCCCCTGCTGGCCCATCAGAGATTTCCCTCCATCAGTTATCTCCTTTACCTATACCATTAACCTCTGCCTCTATAAAGTCAGTGTTGGCAGCCAAAACTACCCTGACCTTCCAAACGCCATCCTCAACCCCCCAGCCCTCTTCCTAAGGGACTACCCTCTCCTTTTAACACTTACATACTTGAAAGACATGTTTCTCTTCCTTGTCTCCACTTCCTCTCCTTCTTCATCAAGTCACCCATCCATTCAATGAACTCAGTGAGCACAGATTACCTGCTGGGAACTATGGTGGAGGCATAGAAAAACGGCATATGGGCCAGGGGGCCCAAGGGGAATAAAGCTCGCTTGTCCACTGAAACCTCTATAGGCTAAATCCATTCATGTTTCTCATTTTTTAATTTTTTGACATAATTTGATAATTGCAGGAAAGTTGCAAGAAGAGGAGAAAAACTTTCAAGATATCCCTCACCCAGATTCCCCAAATGGTAACACTTTATCAGATTAGCTTCATCTTTTCTTCTCTCTCTACTGGTGCCTAGGTATGCATATGGAGAGCTCACGTTTTTTTGGTAGATAGATGCCACTTTACTCATAAATATTTCAGTGTATATTTCATAAAATGAGAAATTTCTTCTCTAGGAGGATGCTACTTCATGATCAACATGCCCCAAACTGAGCCACTGTCTTTTTCATCACGCTCCTCTCAGGGTCCCTCGCTCTTCACCCTCTCTCTGCATCACTCACCTCCATGCTCATTGGTCACTACGATCATATATTCTATTTTATAAATACATTTTAATCCGCACCCATTGCCAGCACCCTATATCTGGGATTCAGTATTTCTTGCCCAAATTAATGCAAAAAAACCCTAACTGGTCTCTCCCCTTCAGTTCTCCAGCCTCTCCTCCATCCTGCTGCAGTCATTCTGTAAGTGAACCTGATCATACAGTCCCCTTCCTCTGTGACCTCCCATGGCACTCAGGATAAAACACAAACACCGTGCAGAACACATCTGCCTATTTAGACTCTGGTCCCTGCCTCCCTACTCAGTTCAGCACAGCCCCCAACCCCCCATAGTTCACACCACATACACCAAGAATGTTGAACCATCAGCAGTTCCTCCAAGTTCCATGCATCTGTGCCCCGGTCTCCTCCCATGGAATGTCCCCTCTGTCCAGCTTCCCCTTCCCCAGTTCTACATGTGCTTTACTCCCAATCCATTCTTTCAGTCTGAGTATGGGCATCTCCTCCAGGAAACCTTCCCTGATCACCCCATCCCAACTGGTCTCTGCTGGGTCCTTCCTGGGTGTTCTCAGGATTCTCAGAATGCCGGGATTCCTCCAGCATTACCAAGCTGTACTGTGATGGTCTGGTGATTTGTTCACCCTGTTCAGCCACAAGCCAGGACCATCATCATACAGCTTTGAATCCATAACAGTACCAAGCGCGTTGCCTGTGGTAAGTCAAATTCTAGTGAATGTTTTCGAAAGAACTATGAGTATAACACCTTTTGTTATTTCCTTATTGCCTCCAGCTGGTATCATCTGTATAAAGGTTGTACATTTGCATTTCATTTTACATCTACATATAACTCTTTTTAATTACGGTATATGTGAAATGACCCTGAGAGCAAGATTAAATCAATCACAATTTGACAAAAGTATGGCAATCCCAATTGAGAGGTTTTATAAACACAGCAGATAATTTGAAAATGGTTAAAAATTTAAGAATTCTAATAAAAAATAATTTTTAGTTGAAATAGCCCAAGCTGGGTAATTTGGCAAAGATGCAATCATATCCTCACAATTAATTTATTATCACAGTCACTTTCTTAGCAATTTCAGGATCACAGATGTCGAAAGTGGAGATTTTGTTTGTTGGAGGCAGCCTTTATTAATGAGAAGGAGATTAAAAGCTACTGTAAGGATTTAAAGCTGCTTTACAAAGTCTGAGCTCTAGCTGACATGACAGTTACATGGCTAGTGGGTATCAGAAGCCAAATTTTGTGTGATTAGAAGAATCATACAGGTGAGAGACAAAGGGAAGAAGTCAAAAATATAAAGATAATTTAGAACAAAACCCCACATGATTTTATTTCCTTTTATAGGACACCAGGATTTCAGCAAACCCTTCATCACACTGAATAAAAATACTAGAACTGCAAATATGGGACTCTGAGAAAACCTATGCAGTGTTATATAGGTAATACACACATGCACATGCATATGCATGCATATATTTGTATATATATCAATAGGAAAGATAACGTTTGACATTAATGTGAAAAACTAATATTTACTCCTTACCTGAACCTGAGAAATTGTCTAAAGACCCGTCTGCTGTTGTAGAAACTATTTCACTGCTGCTCATCGGCTCTGTTTTAACTACAAAAATAAACAATATAGATCATATACCCAACCAACAGTTACTGGAAAAGGCACAGTAGAGAAGATACAACATTCAAAATAATGACAAGAAAACAATTTAAAAACCAACCTTTTCATATTTGAATATAAATCAGATTAGAATTCCTAACAGTCTTTTTTAAAAAAAAAAAATTCACGTTTTTCTTCCTAAGGAAACAATCGATTGTGACAAGTTGACCTTTAAAAGAAACACTTTAAGCTAAAAGTAGTTCAATTCATTGTTATCTTACATATTTACTAAATCGCTTACTAAAATAAATAACTTATCCCTCAAATTTACATAATGTGGACATGAAATTATTTCCTTGGGTTTATAACCATTTGGCCAAATAGAGTCAAAAGGATAGACTAGAAAGACTTGAAGTGGAAAATAACACCAACAGGCTTTCATGGTGCTCAAGGTCAGATGCACACGTTCTCACATACATGTGTGCATGTGTTCTCACAAACACACACACACACACACACACACACACTTACTCAGTTATCCAGCATGGCTGAAAAACGGTGCTCAGTTTAATGGGTTATTATTACCACTCAGCCATATCTAGCAGCCAAATCATCAGTGTCTGATGTACACTTAGTACCAAAACCATACTAAATGTAAATGAAGAATAAATAAAATTTCCCATTTAAAAATAATGATAGCAGTCAGTCTATGGAAAACCCGAATTTTAGTTGAGTCTGTAAAATAAAAACATTTAAATTGATGCTATAGGTTCTCCACTGATAAAATGATGGTATGATTGTACCCCTACAGATAAGACAAACCACCTCAGAATCCTTCCCCCCACTAGTTTTAGATTTTTTTTTTTAAAAAAGAGCATTATTGCTTTCCCTAGAAACTACTAGTAAAGTGCTATCATTGGAATCTGTCTAGCCTACTCAGTGGGAGTCACACATTCCTATTAGCAGGTTTTCAAAAAGGGAATATCTTAGAGGCACCTAGAAATCAATTACGTGTTTCCCAAAATAAAGGCCTTAACGAGAATATCTGGGGAGGCGTCTCTCCCAATGTAACAAATTCTGAACTGGGAAAGGGTGATGCCTTCTCTCAGCACTGCCGATCTCTTACAAACATCAAGCAGACACACTCACCCTCTTGCTGAATCTTTTACAAGTAAATGCATAGTCAGTAGTTTTAAAATACACATTATAAATAGTTGCAGCA
This sequence comes from Camelus bactrianus, assembly GCF_048773025.1. Classification (NCBI taxonomy): domain Eukaryota; kingdom Metazoa; phylum Chordata; class Mammalia; order Artiodactyla; family Camelidae; genus Camelus; species Camelus bactrianus. The sequence goes on from NC_133567.1 coordinate 13,652,677, forward strand.
GATTAGTCACTTTCAAAAAAAATTAATTACTGAAACTGTTTCTAAACCAAGTTGAAAAATAAAACCAGTGAGTCCAAATGGAATCACTTCAACTGACTTTTAACGTAGACCAAACAATAGTGTGACTGAAGTCTTCACTTTTCCCCCAGTTGTTTTGGATCTGAAGCCTTTGTTGATGCTTATAAATTTTGATACAAGCCTGTGTCTCCCTCCTCTCTTCACGCCTCTGGGAAATTGCGTTTAATACAATTCTCTTCTTCATAACCATTCCCCGGCCACAGATGGAGGGAGGCGTGTTACGCCACGGCTGGTGCACAGGTTCCTACTCAGTTCTCCACATTCTAGCTCACCCCCTTCGAAAAGAACTCATATAATGCCCTGGGCAATTGTTCTGTTTCACTCTGCATTGGACAGATTAGCACGAGGATCTGAACTCTGTGTCAAATACCACATGCCGAGAAAAAGAATTAGGCCCAAGGGTAACAGGTTGTACAAAGTACCTACCATGTGTCAGATTCTTTGCAGACATTGTGATTAATTCCATTAAACAATTCTGCAAGTCGGTCTCGGAACACAACCCACAAGTTTGCCAGCTGTGAGGCACTGCCTTCTAATGTCATATGCAAAAACTACAATCAGAGGGGTCTGGAAACTGCCCAAAGTCCCACAGTAAGTGGCAGAAATGGGATCTAGTTTTGGCTATTTTGTATTCCAAGTCTTGAAGAAATGGCAGTAAGTGACACTTCCCAATGATCAGAGCTTCTCTGCAGCAGAGCAAGGCAACTGAGTTGCTGCCACACCCTGTGGAGACAGTGGGTAAACCCCTGCAGTCCTCATCTTCCTAGAGGGTTAACACTTCCAGGCTAGTGAACTTACTGGAAGATCTCAAGCAGAAGGTCCACACCAACCTGTCTGGAAAGACAGTGAGAAGGAAATTTTTCCATGGTGTGAGACGTCCGCCCAGATTACTTCCCAGTTTTTGCCAAACTTAAGGTCTATGATTCTGTAGACTGGACTAAAAAATTCACAAAACTTGACTATGCCAAAACCACTCTCACTCCCAGACCCCTAAGACCTGCCCCAACTAGTCCCCATAATTAGCATGATCACATACAGCTTTCCCTCCCTAGAGGCGCATTCAATTATACTTGGGATTCCATTAAAATAGGCAAAAAGAATAGGAAGGAAAAGAAGAGGATATTTTTTCTTGTGGGCCCCCAGCCCATCGCTTTTTGCCATTGTTCAAATATACCCATCTATACACTAAGGAATAAAGACTCCCTTTTCCTGATGAACCCAATTCTTTAAAAGGCTCACTGTTGAAGAGAAGAGGCAGTACCTAAAGTAACTACCAGGATATTCGTGATTTTATCACGTACTGTAATTGAATCTTTGATCACCAGAGACCTGATGCTTAAGAGACTGGTGATTTATTGTGATGTAAAATAGTTTCTGAATGAAAGTCAAATAAACAAAGACCACTTCTGGCTTTGCGGTTGCCAAGCATACACCCACCAAAAAGTAAAAAAGACAAGAATAATCTCTGGCCACCAAAACTTTGCCCATCCTGACCAGTGCCATCACATTTATAAATATTTCATAGGTAATATAACAGAGCACCATTCCAAAACTTTGAATTTAAAAACACAACACACTAAATTTTTTTAAAAGTTTGAGCAATTTTAAGTATTACCACGTCTGAGAACAATGATCTCACCTAAGCCTCCTATCTGAAAAGAAAAACCTATGAATGACCTGTTTGCCTCTAAATAAGGTAGGATTCTTTCATCTCCACCACACTTCTTCCTTCATTACATGACTTCAGTCTATTAGAAAACAGCAACTTTTATTCTCTTTTGCCCACTAATCAAAAGTCTTTTTTCTACAACTCCAAGTTTCCTGTCGTGCATCTGATACTTAAGGACCTACTCATCCTTTAAAAATATTTGGAAATTCTCCTTTGCCCCTTTAATTTCTCTCAATCCCTTCAAGAGCTTCCCCCAACCATGCATTTTAGGCTTGAGCTATACTGGACAACCTGTGACACTCCAGAGGTGCCACAGACTTCCATCTATCAATGTCTTTGAGCTTTGGTTTTTGGACACAAATAATCCAGTTACCTGCTATAACACTTTGTAAAAGCTGTATAATCTCTCCATCCTTAATTATCTCACATACAAAACTTAAAAAGTGATATCTACAGTGATATATAGAGATACAGACACATACACACATAATGGAATACTATGCAGCCATAAAAAAGAAAAATCTTTCCATTTGTGACAACACGGGTGGACCTTGAGGGTATTACTCTAAGTGAAATAAGTCAGATAGAGAAAGCCAAATACCATATGATTTCACTTATATGTGGAATCTATAAAACAAAATAAACAAAAAAAGCAAAAATTATAGACAGCGAGAACAGATACTCACAGATAGAGAGAAAATAATGGTGGTTGCCAGAAGGAGGTTGGGGTGGGCAAAATGGGTGAAGAGGGCCAAGTGGTACAAACTTCCAGTTATAAAATAAATAAGCCATGGGGATGTAACATACAGCATGGTGACTATAGTTAATAGTGTACTGCGTATTTGAGAATTTCTGGGAGAGTACATCTTGAAGGTTCTTGTCACAAAAAAAGAAAATGATATCTACATTATACGAATGCAATAGAAACCCATAAAAATGTATGTGAAGTATCTCATGTAAAGTAGGAACTGCAATTATATTTATCACCATCATAGCAGTATCATATAACTGCTATACTGACTGCCTTTCTCCTGGGGAGTAGGACCAGGAAGCAACAGTGAATAAGAGTTACAATAGATGATAGATAGATAGATAGATAGATAGATAGATAGATAGATAGATAGATAGATAGAGTAAAAAGTACCAGCTGCGGTATTATCAGTTGGAGTTTAATCTAGCTTTGCTATCATCAGTATGGACCTAGGAAAGTCACTCAACTTCTGTGTGCCTCCGCTTCCTCTTCTGTAGGTGGGGATAATACACTCATAAGGTTTATAAATGCCTATAAGTCACTTAGCACTGTGCTAGGTCCAGAGGCCATGCTTTTATAGCTACCTTATCATTATAGCATCTTTTTTTAAAAAGTAATTGTGAGAAATCAAAGTGTTTCTCATGTGACAAAAGTCTGTCATAAACTTCACGGTAAAGTTAAGCTTACCCTTTGAGAAGCAAATGGAAAGAATATAAAGCTAAGTGACTTGTCTAAGATCAACCACGAGGCCACTGCCTCAGGATAACCAAAATCAAATCAAGGCAACTTGGATGTAACTCAAGAAGGCAGGACCAAATCACGATTGTATTGAGAAAACATTCATTATAAGTTGGGTCATTACAATCAGAGTATATACTCTTTCTGGAGAGACAAGCAAGCAGCAGGATGGTGAATATGGCAATGGTGATAGAGGATTCCAGGAGAAAATGTGGGCATCTCTCTCCAGCACTGCTTAGGATGAATACACTGTCAGTGGCCCACAAAAAAAGAGAACACTGTCTTTGTTCACCATAAATTTAAGTGGAGATAGATCTACCAGATGACAGAAGCTTGGTGACGTTAGCTATCAAGCTCATCCAACTAGCCCATCATACCATGATTCTGTGCTCATCAAGCAACTTCCAGTCACACTTTAAATGCTGCAGTCACAATCCAGGGAGATGATAGGCTGATCAGAGGAGACAAGTACCCAGTCCATTGATTAGTTATATTTCTCACTATAAATTAAGAGGGCAGTTAAAGCAAGTTCTCCCCCCAGAGGGCAGCTCTGCCTGCTGGTTTGGGAGTTGGCCTTTGTGCTAAGAATTTGCCCAGGATTACAGCGAAGGCAGCAGCCTGAGTGAGCCAGAGGTCCTCCCCGTGCAATATCTAAACTCATCTCATAATTTTTCTTTCAACTGTAATAGTAAAACTTGCCTTTGCTTGGCACACTCTTGTTCTTCCTGTTTTGTTTCCTACTATAATGCTCAAGGACTTCAAATCTCAGTTCTCACAGACATAGACAACCTGATGGTTACCAGGGCGGCAGGGGGAAGTGGGTGAGAAGGGTTAAATTGGGAGTTTGAGACTTGAAGATACTTATATGAAATAAATAAACAGCAAGTTTATACTGTATAGCACAGGGATCTATATTCAATATCTTGTAGTAACTTATGGTGAAAACAAATATATGTATATTCATGTATGACTGAAGCATTATGCTGTACACGAGAAATTGACACAACATTGTAAACTGACTATACTTCAATAAAAATACATACATACCAAAAAAAAAAAAAAACCCCTCAGTTCACCATCTCTGAATTATTCTTTATGATTTCCATCCTCTCTTCTATCTCAGTGAGATTTACCTTCATTCCACTCTGGTTATTGAACAGTTCAGCTACACTGCTTCCTAGAACCGCATTGCCTCTAAATAATGTCACCTTTTATCTTTTTCATTTGCTTTCTTCTGCCAGACTTGCTCTTTAAGGGTCACCAGTATAGCCTCTATCCAAACCTCCATCCATTCCCCACTCCAATTTCACCAGCCCATCCTGGAACCCAGAGCTAAAATCAATCCTACGTTGCTTCATTTTACAAAGTTTTCTTTTTTTAAAAAATCACACTTATGTAGACAACTGCTAAATCTACCCACATACATATCTTTTTCATGGGGACCAAGCCTATGAGCCCAATCATGCAATGCCCTTGCCTGAATCAGGGACACGTCAACCTGCTCAGATGCAAAACCATCATCCTATCCCTCTGTAATGGTCATGCCACCTAGACTGCAAGTGTCCTTTTCACTCTGATTCCTCCAACCCCCTCTTTCCTCACACCTTAGTGCCAGGTCTATTATTTCTACCACTCTAATCTTTCACAACCATTTTTCCTAATTTCACAGCCACTAGCCTAATTACCTTCTATCTTTTCTCTTGGAAAAGCTGGCAAATTGGCTTTTCAGCCTCCACTCTCTGTATCTGAAGCAGAGATGTTTCTCTTTCCACAGCCTCGATTTGAGCAAGTCCCTCCTAGCTCTGTAGTCCTCAGCAGGCTCTCCATTTTCTCTCAAATTAAGTTTTCACTCCTTTGTCATGTTTTCAAGGCCCTCTATACTCTAAGACCAAGCTTTTTTTATTTTTTATTTTTATTTTTTTGCTTTACTTGCCACTTCTTCCACACACACTTTGTATTTGTATAACAACTAGTAACTGACAAGAATATAAGAGTGTTACAAAATACAAGGGCACATCTAATTGTCCTAACTTTTCTCTGTGACACTTATTACCTCCATTTTACAAAGAAACACGAGTCCATATACATAGTCAACATTTAAACCAAACTGGTCTACCAAGTGTTTAATGCTCCCTCAGATCCACAATAATGCCAGTGCCTTTTCTTCTGACATGTTCTACAAACATCTGACCAAATCCCACACTTCCTTCAAGGTTCAACCCAAGTCCCACCTGCTTTGTCAAATCTTGCCTGATCTACTATGTAGGGGCTGATTCTTCTCCTTGAGCGACTAAATCTGAGTTTGTACCTCCTTTAAAACACACATCCCACTCAACCTTGTTTTAAATGTCACAGTCGTATCCATTTGAACATATTATAAATGTCTTCAGAACTACAGCTTTTCTATCCCTACAGAACTTAGCACCATGCTTAACACTCAATATTCACTGAAGGAATGGATAAAGGTTAACAATGTATAATTGACTTTGAAAAGGAGATCACAGTGGACTTCATACCACTCAGCACACCGCATGGGACAATTAAACACACTGTGTATGATCAAACGTAGGATCACATTTTCTTCCTTCCAAATTATCACTCAGTCAACATATGTGCAGGTTCTTGTGAAGCCCTTTGCTTACAGGACATATGCCCCTTATGCTATTTTGAACAAAGTACTCTTTGGAGAAGAGACATTAGCATAAAGGAACATCTATCATTGGAGTTTTCGTATGTTTAAAGAGAGCCTTATTTTTGTTTGTTTAGAGATAATCAGTCAAAAGAGAGGTAAATAAGTCACACAGATTTAATAATTCATGAGGCATGACCACCCAAAGGCAAATATTAGATATTGCTATAAGTAAGCCTTTAAAAAGCCCTTTAAAAAATCTATACCACACATGATTTTGCTGTACAGATAACAAATAACCTATAAGACAAGAGGAAAGTATAACCATCATGATGTTAAGTCACAGTTGGAGTCAAGGACAGTATCACTCACAGATTTAATGAGCACTCTTTCTCAAATCATGAGGCAGAAGTGGAAATGTATGTTTTTAAAAACTGTGTCAAGATGTTTAAAGATAGACATTTCACCTGGTGCCAAAAAACACAGGAAGATTCCCTAAAGCTTTTGTATTTTGAAATATTTTGTATGTTTCATACAAATATATATAAAGATACATTTGTAGAAAACAATGTATGTCATCTTAGAAATGTATAGTAACTTTGATACTGGAAGCACTCTAGGTAATGTTCAAGATCTACTGAATGTGGAGAAAAGAAATTAGTTATGTTTATGTGTAGGAATTCCTTGTTAATTATTACACTCCTGAGGACTTCTGATATGCTACAAAATAATATCCAGAATCTCAGGTTAAAAAAATAAAAGTTAATATAATTTTTTTTAATTAAAAAAAATAAAACCTGTATCAAATGACTAAAAAAGTGGCATCAAGGGATACCAAAGACATATGTAAAGAAAATAAATAAAATTACATGAACTATAAAAGGGGAACATAACAGTACTCCTAAATTTAAATATTTTATATATCTTAAAGACATGCAATGAATAAGTATTATATGCAGCCATTCAACTATTTCTCCTTTATCTAAAAGTATGTACATCCATGAAACAAATGTTTTTTTCTTTGATAAATACCCATTTGGAAAACCAAGTATCCCTTTATGTTTAGATTGGCTCTGTAGCCTGGAATATAGTTGTTATCCCTCCATAAATTTGAAGTCATCCTCTTTTTCTTAAAGGAGAGAAGACAAACAGCAAACACAATCTTATGAAAACCAAATCAACAAACATACACAGACTAAACCTGCACTTAAGGGTACACATGGCCAACAAGGCATGGGAGTCAAATTCAAAACCTGTAATTCACAGGAAGTGCAGCACATTGAAGAATCTATGCACACTGATTTGTGTAGCAGTCTAGACTAGCTGACTTTTTTTTTGGTAAAAATGTCTCTTGCAACTCTACCTTTCTTTGTTTTGTTTTGTTTTGTTTTTTTCAACTCTCCTTCTTGCCATGCTAGCTTAGGTTCCTGACACATGGAATCTGGACAGATCGCGTGAGCCTCCATCCCACTGCTCATCTCTGCCCCAGTCCAATCTCTCCCTGGAACCACTGCCAGATGAATACTTAAAACACTTGCTCAAAATATGCAATGGCTTCTCCAGGATGAAGTCCAAATTCCTTAGCCTACTGTTCAGGGTCCTCCACAGTTTGGCTCCAGATGATCCTTCCAAGCTTATCTACCATCAATTCCTTCCTTCAGTTCAACTGCTCTCCTCACAGCCTCCTGAACTATCCTACCTTTGTTCAGATTAGTCCCTCGTTTAGAATGCATTCCATCTCTTCTCAACCTATTCAAATGCTCCTCATTTTCCAACACTAAGCTCAAGTTCCCTTTCCTTCTTGAAGCTCAGCAAGCTCAAGAGCTCTTTTTTCTGAACTCTGAGAGCACTTTTGTTTGGATCAGTGGCTTCTAGCCTTCTGGAGAATGAAGCCCTCTTTCTAACACCAAAATATTTCAGAATCCAGATGATAGCCTATTTTCGATCTGTTGATTGAGAAAGTGCATAATGACAAAATCCCACTGTGAATTTTTGTGAGAAAATTTCTATTTTAATAAACATAACAGACTGTCCATATGTGAAAAAGAATTACATATATATGCAGCCTGTTAATTTCCTCATCCTTCAGAAAAAGCTTTTTGCACAGAATTTGCTGAACTTCAGTACTTGTTCAATACTTGGGCATCTCTAAGCCACAGATTGAAAATCCTCACCTTCATAATTTAATTGACATACCATGATCTTTGAGTTTTTGCCAAATTTTTTTTAAAGTCCTATTTTCAGACTGAGCTTTTTCAGGCAGGGGTAATGCCACATACTTCACTGTATATTTGCTAGAATCTGGCATAGTTCTCTGGATACAGTGAAAACTAAATACATATTTCCTCCCTAGGACACTGTTAAGTATCTGAGGTTCACTTTTATCACCAATATTTTATTATAAAAATTTTCATACATACAGAAAAGTTGGAGGAATTATACAGTGAACAGCCATAAACTTACCACCAGGATTTCACAATGAACATTTTACTATATTTACTTTCCCACATCTATTCCTCATAAAACTGTATTATTCTACATGAACTAAAAAAAATAAGTTGCAGACATCATACAGTTCCCTGAAACACTTCTGCATTCATATCATTAACTAGAGTTCATATTTGTTTATGGTTATTTTTTCTTTTCAGTAAAATATATATATAATGAAATGAAAAGACCTTAAATGTGCCATTTGATGATCTTCCACAGATACCCACATTTAGATTCCAAAGTGGGATCTAAACAATTTTTAGTGTGTTATAATAATGAAAGCATGGCACAATGGTGTGGAAAGATTGCTCCAATTTTAAGAATCAAAGTAACAATAAAACATACTCAACTTATGGCCTAGGCAATATTTATGTAGAATTTTCACAGGGAAGAGTAATCATTTAAAAACTAGTTTATGTTTACTGAGCACTTACTCCATGCCTGGCATTGTGCTCATAAGAACTTTACAAACAATAGCTTATTTGCTCCTCAGGGCAACTCTCTGAGATTAATTTATTGTAATTGTCACATTTAAAAGATGAGGAAACTGCAGCTTAAAGATGTTTAAAAACTAGCCTAAGGTCACCCAGGTAGGCTTCAAGTTTCTTTGATTACCATACCTTTTATGAAACCACTGAAAAGTCAAACATTGTCCAATTAGGGTTTTATCATCCTTAATCATGCCGCTCGTGGAGATCTGAACAATCAGTGAACGGCACAGCAACAGGAGTCCCAGAATAGCAGGGCACTGGACAGAAGTGTATCAGTGAATGTTGCAAATTAGCGGATGGTAAAATAAACTAGTGTGTGAAGATTGGAAACAGATGAGCTGGCTCAGACTCAGAACCTCAATCATATCAATCTGGCAAGAAAACGGTTGACTTGCCTAAAATGTTATCAACCTACCAAATTTACATCTCAGGTCATACCCTTTTCCCATCTTTTTCCACTCTTCACCAAATCACAGGAGCTCCCAGACATACATCCTCCCTGCACTGTGTATTAGTCAGGCAAGTACTGGGCACCCCAGGTAGTCAGAGTACCTGCAAAGGCTATTAGGCAATGTGAGGATCTCAAAGTGGGAGGGGACATCCTCTCCCTCTATGCAGACGCTGCCGTAGCCAGTCCCAGTGGACATGTTTGTTTAAAAAATATAATATGTATTATTATTTAATAATAGTGGTGATTCTTTGATCACATAGGAGATGGCAGTGACTGTGCTTAGTATTTTAGGTCTGTTGCTGCCTTTAAAGAACCTTGAGCCTCCACTACGTGAAATACATCCAGTGATAAAGATGCCATCCCCACGCTTCCCAGTGGGGAAGGCAGAGGCTCAGAGATCATACATCATAACAACAACAACAACAACAAAAGCAGCCAGTGGGTATTAAGGACTTCCTCGGAGTCAGACTGTTCTAAGCACTTTACCAACTCATTGAACTCTCCTTGCACCCCTAGAGGTGGATATTATTATTGCCTTCATTTTACAGACCGACAAGCAGAGATGGAGAGCAGCTCCGTAATTATTCAGCATCACACTCCCTGACTGGTAAGTGGCAGAGCTGGTATCTCGGCTTCAGAGCCTTCTCCCAACCCCCTGCTCTGCTGTCCCGCAAAGCCCACACGTTAGTAATGCAATCAGTCAACAAGCTGAACTTTTTTAAGCGCAGGTTAGTTTGACTACAAAATCCATGCTCTCACCACCATGCAATGCAACTTTCATTCTCCGCCTTCCTTTAGGCAAGTATCGGACAAAAATTTGTGCTGAGAGAGTAATATATAAACAAGCACATGATTTCAGATTAAAATGTCTATAATTTCTTATGTGGAGTCTTTTCTCCACATCTACCACCCATTGAATACTGTTTCAAAATACTATCTAAGTGTATTTCCAAGACACAGACTCAATTACATTCCTCTCCTGTGTGCAAGCCTTCAGGTCACCTAGCTCCTTCAGGTTTGAATCCAAACCCCTGAGCCAGGTTCACAAAGCCCTTTATCATCTGCTAAAGGGTGATGGTCTCAGCCCCATCTCTGTGTGCTCTGCCTGGGTCTCACACCACACACATATGCACACACGCACAGCACCCCTGGGATTAGGGATGTCTTTACTACAACAGAATAGTCCACGGTCTCCCTTCCTTCCTGGCTTGGCACCTAGTGTTTTTCTACCTCTCCTTTGAGACTCTGTTGAAGCATTCCCAGAATGCAGAAACCATCCTCAACCACTTCAGGCATGACTAGGTGTTCCTCCTCCTCTGGAAAATACAGTCCTTATCATAAAGTGTGGTGGCCCTCTGATCATAGTTCTGCAAATCACAGTAGACTAGGAACTTGTCCTTGGCAAGAATGGCATTTGGTAAATTTCTAGACACAATCACTTAATAAGTATTTCTTGAATTAACAATGAAATGGTAGATACATAGTATGGTATATATTCCTATATATCACATATCCTTAAAAATATGTATATTCTTTTCACTGAGGTGTGTATATATTCTTGCTCTTATAATTTTCCCCACCTTAAAAATGTTTATCTCCAATCATGATTTCTTTCCACCTATGTTTTTAGTAGGTGTATTAACCACTTGATCTTTATATCATTCAGTTGTTTCTTGGACTATGTGGAAGTTGATTCATCACTGCTGATTGCTATGAAGTCCAAGTTGAAGTTTCCATATCTGACACAGTTCATCCATACATACCAAATCGAGCCCATTACTACAGAACAAATTAAAACTCAGCAGAAATGCTAACTGTTCTCTGGATGGATAGCCCTTCACTCCTACACGAATTGGTCTGTGAAATGATCATTTTCAAAAATTTGAAAAATGGGCTTTAGCGACTTGTTGAATCTGTTCATGCTTTGTAAATAAAACTAGTGAGTCTCTCCTCCTGTAATCATTCACCTGCATTATTTACATAGTAACATGCAGGAACAAACATCTGCTGACTGCTTAATCATGGCTGAGCCTCAGCTGGCTGCTGAGGACGCGCTAGTGAACAGGCCTGTCTTTGCCTCTAAGGGAGCCTGACCCTCGATGAGCTGAAAAACACATATAAATGGAAGCTGTCATTCCTTCATTGAGTAATAACCTTAGATAAGGTAACAAAAATTTCTTAAGGCAGGTAAGTACTTCAGTAAGCACTAGGATTTTAGGCTACTGGGGAACCCATGTTTCAGGGTGGACAAGATGTGGGTGGGCTTTGAAATCAGCCCGACATGACTTTGAACCTCTTTTCTGACACAGGTGATACACTGTGTAAACATAGACTAGTCACTTTAACTCTTTAAAAAGAGATGTATAAAAGTTACCCTAAATTTTTTTTTTGAGGATAAAATAAATAAGGTGGGTAGAGGGAATAAAAGATGTGCTCCATCAGCTGTTAAGAACTCAGTCAGTTCAGCTCATAGTCCTTGTGTTGTTAAAGAAGTATTCTTCCCACCCAGAATATCCCCGTATCAGTAAGAGATGCAATGATAAAACAGGGAAGTATTTTAGATTTTGATTTAGATTCATTTTACCAGAGGAAAAAATGCTTCCAATTTGTATTACAGGGAGTACTGTAACATAACCTCGTTGGAATGTATTTGGTGGAATTTGCCCGCCTTTTTCAGTATAATGGGATACTGGAGGCATGAAACAAAACTGAAAAATTCACAAAACCGGCCAACTACCTTGTAGACAATCATAGTAAGCTTTTCGTTAGAAATGATTTGGGGTCCTAAAACTTAACATAAATCCTTGATTAGTTTCTCAAAATTTATATTCTCTCAGTAAAGGCAATATTTAGCAGGCATTGAGGATAGCTATGTGCCAGATAATTTTCCCTACCCAAAGTGAAAATGGAAAAGTAGAAAACTTGCAGATATGTGTGTGTGCATATATATATATACACATCTATTTTTCTATTATGTTGTAAGTTTGGAGGCAAAGAGAGGAGAATGAATTACTCTTGGACTTTCCTCCAAGTCAGCACAAGCACGTGCACATGCGCACCACTTTATCTATATACTGCTCACCCCAAGACACCCTTGGGCATCATTACTTACAGCTGGAATCCATGACCACAGGGATAAGGATTAACCTAAATATTAGCACTTGTTAATGGTTTGCACATCTCTCTGGGGAGAACCAGTTTCTCCCAGAGGTAGGATGCTCATACGGAGATACATATTTCTGTTTATACAAAAGTTCTGGCCCAGCTAGGGGAGGGGTGCCGCAGAACTATGAGGTATGGGGAGTAGGTGAAAACTATCTACATAGAGTTTATCATTTATCAAGAAACTCTGAGCCTAGTTTCAGGCAGTAAGTATTGAAGTTCCCACTTTTACTACAGAAGATACAGTTAGTGATACAGAACAGGCTAGAGCATTTCTGCCAACCTGCAAGACCCTACACACACCACCCTTTTACTCCTCCCACTTGACCCCTTACAGGCCGTCATTCTCCTCCCGCCCCCAGAGTGGAGCATGCGTGCTCCCACCTCTTGGCTTTGGTAACTGCTCTTCCCTCAGATCTTCAACAAAAGCCAATGTAGCTGCTTCTTTGAGATTCACTTGGTTAATATCACCTGGTTTTCAAAGTTCAGAGAAATGTGACCATGTATATCATCCACTTCAAAATCCTTTTGAGGTAGAAAATACCAATTCTGAGCAGTAGCAAAACTGCAACCACTTTAAAAATTTCCCAGTAACACTGCTTCCATCCAAATGTGCATATAATAATGACTATTATAATGAAAAGCAGAGATGACTTCCCATCTCCGTTTGATCCCAGAGAGGCTTAACATAGACAGACAGCTGAAGGAATTATAATTAAGTCTAAAGCTTTGAAAACTAGTAAGAGACAATCCCCTAGAAGTTAATCTATTGATGCAACATGCTATGTGCACACAACACGAGGAAGAAATCTCACACACTCACGCACAAGAGAACTTAAGAACCAGAGTAAAACTACCCTTGGGAGATGTCCTTATAATGAAGTCCTTTTGTCATCAAAGCCTATGCCATTGGTCCTTTTACAGCTCTGCCGTTGGCTGGAGAATGGTGTCCTCCAGTCATGAAGACACCAACATGACAGTAGAGGCACCCATGTCTAGTATGAAGGTATTAGAAAAGGCACCAGCAGACGATGGGAATCATCTATTCTCCCTTGAGTGATACAGTGATTTGAAAACCCAGGCTCTGGACTCAAATAGAACTTGACTCAAATACCAGATCAGATACCAGTGGTACTAATTACAAACCACGTGCCTTTCAACTTGGTATTTAACTTTCCAAGACTCAGTTTTCTCGTGCATAGAATAGCTACGGTACCATCGAAGAGGCTACAATTTACACATAGCCTAGAAGTTAACAGATACAGAGCACTTAGTAAGTTCCAAGCACGTTACAAGTTTTACTTATCCTTACAGCAAGCCTGATACAAGAGCTGCTCTTATGCCCATTTTACAGATGAGGAAACTGAGATACACAGAAGTTAATGTGCCCGAGCTCATACAGCTGGTAAATTACAGCTGGGATTCAAACCCAGTGACTTAACCACTATGTTGGCAATCTCAAAGGATTTTCTAAAGATTAATGAATCACAGAGAATGGTCAGCTTAGTGACTAACAATAGGCTATTCCCCAAAATTAGCCATTATTATTATAAACTAACAGCAGGCATGTGAAAATTATTTTCATATACTACATATGCAAATATTAACTTTTAAATTTTTTTCATTCTTTCATAGCTTTTGCTAAAGAACAATTTAAAAGAGGCCAATTCTGGGGCTATACACAAACTCTAAAACGTCATTTATAAACTCCTTTCCTCCCAATGTCCCTTAATCTTTCAGAAACTAAAACATGTGCAGAAGGTAAACAATAATAAAATTAGATTATCATTTTTTATATTGACAACAAAATATCTGACCACAAATATATAAACATAGCTTTTAAAATGTAGCCTCAAGCCATAATTTTGTACACATTCATTTGAGCTTATATATTTCTCAAAAATAAGATTTTAAAAAATACTCTAGTTGGATATAACTGTATTTTACTAAATTAAAATTACAGTGAGGAAAACAAATTCAGATAATTTGTGTTCTAAGCTTTGTAGAAATGATAAAGCAACTTTAAAATAACTTCTGATAATAGAAATTTGTACAATTGAATTAACCTATGATCCTAAAATATGCAATGCACAATTAAATCCATCTTAACATGCAGAAAACTTAGCCACCTAACTCAAGATTGCATCTCTTATCATCTTGGAAATCTGATATACCAATTCAAAATTACTATTTGAATTACCATCAGAATTCCTGAAACCCTGTCTGGAGTGAAGATTCCAATTGCATCTGGTTTTATGTCACTTAAAGGCAAATTCCTCTACTTTTAAGACAACTTTAGCTTCTTCCTGAGTTTGAATCTAAATTTACAATAGAAAAAGCTCAGAATTAGAGCTCTTAGTTCTGCTCACTCACACCTCTTTTTTGCCCTCTCCCACCCCTCACCCCCAGACAACCAAAAATAAACACTCAAACTAGCAATATATGAACTGACCAATCTTAGGCTCCCATGGACTTCAGACAACCAGAAAAAACAAAGATGGAAAGAATCACTGCTTTGCAAACAAGGCTTTAATTAGGTACGCAAATAAAAACCCTTTTACTGCTAGAGCCCTGAGTCCTTCTGAAGAAATGTGTCCCACCTAATTCTCACACTTACACACAAAACAAACATCAACACACAGCCTCTACTAAAGAGAGGCTTGAACATACACCCACACATTGGAAATCTTCTCCGATTAGATGCTGCAATATTTATCTAAGAGAAACATTACCCCCCAAAAGCCTATGTCTTAAAAATGATGCTTTAACAATCTCTCTAATAAGAAATTTCTCTTCCATCCTGTCCTGGAAGACAAACTGCCCCAAAGACTAGGAAAAATAGTGAAAAGAAAAGCCATAAATGATGTTTTCATAACCATTCCATCAGTCTCTCCAGGTCAAGCTTTAATTGTTTAATCGTAATTAAAATATTTATTAATTCATCTGGAAACATAGCACTTCTAACAGTGCTTTTCTGAATGCAAGTCAAGCATTTAGGTATGCTATTTTATATTTTTTGCATATTTATGTTTTCTATTTCAAAGACTTATAAAGTGGGTGAAACCAACTGTTCACTGCACCAGTAACGATTCACAAGAGAACCTGGAATCAAATATAAAAATATGAAGAGTTGCAACTTTTGAAATAGGAAACATTCAAACAACGATTCTCACCAAAGAACATTTCAACTAGGAAATCTGAAAAAGCAAAATGTTTGAGGCTGTAGCTCAGTGTCTGTCTTTATCCCTTAGATGAACCATGAAAAGAAGCACTAGCCTGTGAGTACAGAACCTACAAACACTGAGTCTTATGATAATTTGGCAGCAGACTTAAGAAGAAACTTAATATTCTCTGCCTCTCCACTCCATTCCCTTCTTGTTTGTTCTTCAGATGAAGTTATGGGTTTTGATACAGGAGATTTTCATGTTTTCTTAGCCTCATTATAGGAACAAGTGGTTGCAGGAAATTGGGGGAAAAAAAGGCTCTGGTGAAAGAAGACAGTCTATAAAAGTGGAGGCAGGGCCAACAACTGTGTAAACTAAAGGGAAGCTTGGTTGATCTAATTAAGGAGACAATTCCAATCGGGCCACAGTGAAGTCACTTAAAATCAGTCATGGCAGAGATAGGTAGAAATACTCCTTACGGAGTTAGGAGAGGTGATTGATCTTTTAAACATGCTTTGAAATGCGAAGAAATTTCTTGTTCTTTCATTCCTCCAGTTCATTGGTAAACACTGCTGGTTGCAAAATAAATAAGATTTCAAAGAAAGAATAGGAAAATCCATAATGATTATATCCCAGGAAAGCTGGCCAGACACTATGAATTTGCTGATTTTAAGCTCGATTCCTCTAGTGGTGACTGAGAGAAATGATACAAATGCATTATGGAACATGTAAGTAGCATGAGAAATTGATTCACAAACTTAGTAATAGCCCAGAACTTTCTGATATTGTTTGCCCCTGAATAGGCATGTAATATAGATGGTGAAATTTTGGGTCCATATTTTCAAACTGCAGACTAAAATAAAACTGAACACCCCACTAGATTGACTAAAATCCCATGTAGTCTTTGGATAATTCATATTGATATCTTTCAACTTCACTTTCTAAACACAATAACCCTTGCAAAGTTCACCAGTGCAGAATGCCTGGAAACAGAGTGAGTTGAGTACCTGGGTACTTGTCTGAAATGGGTCTAAAAAAAATGCAGTTCTAAGGGATAAGATAATTAAGATTTTCTTTTAGGGTAAGAAATAAGTTCCGAGTACTTCCCAGATTGATGGTTTGGCAGATGACACAATTCCCTAAAATATTTCATTATTTTGAATTTATTTTAGATACGCAAAAATCTTATCAAGTACATATTAATGTGATATTAAGCTATTAAATGTAAATATTCAGAAATATTATCATTTTGCATGCCCTTAAAACACAAGCCACACATCATTCACACAAAGCCATCCAAGGGGGCGGCCCCCAGAACATGCTCTTTCAATATTGCCTGGTTCTTATTTTGTAGGAGACAATTTGCCAGTAAGATGATGACAAAATGAAAACACCTTATACCTATTTCATTTTTTAATATGTAAGAAAATTAGCAATTATAATTTCATAATTACACTTATCAACATGTATTGGTATTAAGCTGAGTAATCTAGCATACTTAGTCTTTTTTTATTTTTAAGTCACTTTAAATAAGTGTCCCATTTGGACTTCACAGTGATGAGAACGGCTGTTAAAGGTTTCCACCTATGGTCCTCTGATGCTGCCCTGCATGCTGACGCTGGCGTGGGGCCGACCAGTGCAGGGCCTGCCGCGGTCTGTGTGCCTGCACACACCAGGCCACACCACAGCAGTCAGGCTCACACCTGAAGCCACATTCCAAAGGAGAAGGAAAAAAGAACTGCTTGCATTTATTTGCTCTATAAAATCTATTTAAATGCTAGAATGACATTCCTATAAATAACTTAAATTTCTTTTTGATTGCCCATCGAAATAGGAAGAAAAGTGTTTCAGATGAAAAGGAACCTTATTCAGGGATTTCTTTTAGCTAGGTCAGCAAAGTTTTTACTTTTGACAGTGACCATTTTTCATAAATTATTTACTCAAAAAAGAAAACAGACTACTTACACGTAAAAGCACTCACTGTTGCTACAAAAGTTATTTTATATTGTGTCTATTATCATAAATTACGTATTGTTTCAGAAAGGCTTCGCTAATACATACTAGAATACTGCACCAAACAACTTTATGGCATTTAGTTTTGTTTATTTTTAAGAACTGTGATAAAAGATCAACATGGTGATTGAGAAAAAATGATGGTTAAGGGTTTTGTGTATGGATGGAATTCTAATATAGATAATGTATTGAACGTCTAGTGAAACTTATGTTCTAAGTTCATCAAGGTCCTAAGGCTTAATAAGGAATAAATAAGCAAAAATATCACCTGCAAAGAATTTTTCAATAGGCTAAAGTAGAAATAAATACAATGCAATATATAACATATCCACCTATCTGTTGAAATTTAAAAACATGCATAGGAACTGAATAAATGTGCATGACAGCTAACAACACATACAAATAGCTTTATCTATATGTTTAGACTTAGGTATATATAGGTATGTATGGATTAAAGTATGTATTTTTATTTACATAAATATTCATATGTATTAATTATACAAAAATAATTGTAACAGTACTATGTTTGAAATATGCTACTTAATCTCTAAGAAAGTAAATTAATTTCACGTTATCTTCCAAATCAGGTTGTATATTTATAAACAATAAAGGTTTTGTTTTTTTTTACTTATTTATATTTTAATGGCCAAAGCCACAAGAACATTAGGCACACAAATTGTTTTATTGATGTTTAAAAACAACCCAGCCCAATGCTGCATTTAAACAAATTTGGTTATATTTAGTAACAAAGGGAAAGTCAAATAAAGGAAATAATTCCAAATTTTCATTGCTTAGATAGCAAAACAACTGCAAATTGATACTGTGCTGTGGAGAACGAGCAACAGGAAGAGAAAACACACTCAAAGGTTAAACATGTCATGCACACATACACAGGTGTACCATGTATACATATACAAAATAAAGCCAGTCTACGTAATGTTACAATAATGTGAGCCCCTGAGGGTGACTACTGATTCATAAGTCAAACTACCTAAACAAGAAATGGAATAGTAGTTGCATGGATGTGACAACCGAAATCATAACCACCTAAAAAACACAGTGTATATTGATGAAGAAATAAAGCACAAAGTAAACAGTGAGAAGGCAGACACTCACCTTCGGTGCCATTGGGAGTCATGGAATTACTATTTATATGAGAGTTATCGAGTTTGGGGGATTCACTACTACCACTCAGACGGCTATGCGGGCTGGTTAGATCCTGCATTTCCATAGACCTAAAGACAAGAAGCCTTCCGTTTGACAGATGTACCAAATTCATAACACCACTCTAATGCGCTAACGACTTCACACCTTCTTTGAAACACATTCGCACAAAAGTCCCATTGTATCTCTTTTCTTAGCCTCAAAATAGTTCATCTTATTTGAACTTCAGTCATCCTTTCATAACGTGTATTATTAAAAATGTCACTGGCCTTACCTATCCAGCCAAACGTTCATATGGAGATTTTTTTTGTTTTTAAATCTCTTTTTTTCTCTTAGATAGCTCATCAAGTCACAAGATCTAAGGAGACAATTCCACCTATCTTTATTCCCAAAGAAAACATGTAGTCATGCTTTGTGTTCTGTATTGGGGGGGAAAAAAAAAACAAACCCAAGATATTATTTTTTCTAAAAGAAAAGATTAAGGTGTAAAATTGAAAAAAAAAGAACATTTTTCTATGGAATCTGTTTCATCTAATAAATTAGCACTAGGTACTCCCTTATAATTTACCGCCCAATTGTAATTTAATGGGTCTCCAAACCAAATAAAACACTTGAAGCCTAGAGTCCAGTGACAGGGAATGAGATAGCCTTGATGCATGTGTTTACTCTGGCAAACTGCTTAATTGTTCCTCTGTTTCCCTTGAAACAAATGCAGCATTAAAACATTATGATGCTGGCTCACTTGTTTGCTTTGTGGATTACATACAGCGTGCCCAGCTGAGCGGGATGGGCCAGCATTCAGTGAGTCCCCAGGAACACTGCTCTCAGAGTACCTCAGCTGTCACTTGGGGAAGTAAGATCAATTCCACTTCACTGCTAAAACTGGGCATTTTCACAACACAAAAACAGCAAAACGCCCCCCCAAAAGTTCTTCGACTCAGCAGTTTCGTAGTCTCTCCAAGGTACAGAAGCCACTACTCATGCTCACAGTTTCAGAACCAGCCATTTATCGTTCATCTTCTATTAATGAAGAGAGGGCTTTTCTGTTTTCTGACAGCCAAGTGTTAGAAAGTCTGAGGCCCATTCACTTTATTTTAAACTTTATGTGTTTTTCTTAAAAGGGGGGGGGTTATTATTACATGTATGAAGACAAGACTGTCTGCTCCTCAGCCCAACCATGTCAATAAAAACTAGTCATTTTAATTCAGAGGTTGCACTTAAACTGACTGTAAACACCAGTTTTTAAAATGGCTTAACATGAAACCATTTTACTTCTACAGTGAGTTTTTACTTCCCTAAATCTTCTGAATTCAAATGAGAAATGGCTAAAAATCCAACTTCTGTCTCCTAATTCTCATTACACATTCACAGATTTCCTAACACCAGGAACAATTTTCAAACCCAAGCTCCTAGTCCCTTTCTACACAGTTAAAATTTTCTCTACAAGCACATACACACACACACACACACACAAATTGTCAAGTAATTTCCAACTGAAGCTGTGGCTATTAATAGAAATAATTAAGAAATACTAGATAAAAATAGATAGGGGGTCACAGAAAGGTAATCTCCCCAAATGTCAAATATCAACAATCTCCTTACCTGCAACTTGAGGAAACAGCAACATCTGAACGGGTTTGAGATGTTTGCACCTGTGATCAGGGGTAAAAAATTAGAAGCTGTTGTTACTCTGCTTCAGTGTCAGCTCTTAATTATACAGAGCACATGGCTGAGGACGACAATGCTCTCTTTTAACCAAAAGAGAAAAAAGAGGATACTGCAGCGGTGAAAGGCATATTGTCTTTAAGTTGAAGCCTCCACTGTTGTTTCCTCCTCCAGGTCTACCCTCCTCCTCCCCTTGTCAGGGGGGGAAGGCAGCCAAATGACGGGATAGTGATTCATCACTGGCCTATGACAGCTGCAAACGGGATTACCCCTCCCCCAATCAACATGCAAAGCAGCCTTACCCAGGCAGCTTGGAAAAGGTGCTTGGAAAAAAATAGCTATTAGCAAAATGAGCGTGTTTCACAGCAGCAGTTCAAGCATTAACCCTCCAGCATCCTCAGAAGATCTTTCATCTTCTGCTATCACCCGCTGAAATAGAGTTCTCGCCCACGCCTTTGACTCCTGACAGTTCTTATCCTTATCCTGGTGGTTTTCTCCTATATTTACCATTGGTCATTTAGCATTCACTAAAACAGCTTCTGGGCAACTTTCAGGCGATGCCAGGACTAAATTCGGGATGGCCAAGGTGAGTTCTCATCCCTGAAGTCCCACAGTTGAGCACTGGGCTTCATCTACCCAAGCAAATTTAAAATGCAGTTCATTTTAAAATTCAGTGAAATCCATCAGTGCCTGGTGCAAGAGAAAAAGCAGTTTGCTTTTTAATTTCCCATCTTTTAAACCAGGAGCAAGAATGCACAGTTTAATAATCAATTCACTGTCTCAGTTTGCCAGAGTTTTGGTCTCATTTGCCTCCAGATGAATCTGTATCTGGGATTTCACTGAACAACTAACACGCAGGCTTTGCTAGTTTCTGCCCTTCCTCCAGAGGCAGCACAAACTGCCAGCAGGTGACAAGCTCAGGTGAGGGTGGGCTGCTGGCTCACAGGCTCAGGCTAACGCCTGTCTCTGAAGTAAAGAGCATTCTGCATAACGTTTAAAATGATTCAGAATTCCAAATCCTTGATGTGCACTTTCATTCAACCTGAACTAACATCAATTAGGGTTACAGAACAAAGATGAAAACTGAAGCATCTCAAATGGCATTAAAGTTATCCATCCAAATTTCTTCTATTGAGTCCTGTTATTTTTTAATTATGATTTATGAAATTAAGAAGTACTACCTTTTTGGCAAGAATAAAGCATCGTTAAACTCTAAATATCTTGGTGTAATGTTACATGAAATTTCTAGGTATATTTTCCTATAATATGTGCAAGAGAAAAAGCAATTTTTAAGAGATGTCTGCATAGTCAATGAAAATTTAATTTTAATGCCTGTAGATAGGTCATTTTGTGGTAACAGGCTTCTGTAATTTTTGTTAAAATTAATGTTCTTACACAAGACTGAATGTTTTCCTTCAGAAACTGCAGCAATATACCTCAAGGATAAATTTTTTTTTTCTTTTTTCCACTTGTATACACCTGGAATAAATTATAGGTGAGAACTAACTTAGTTTTAAGAACTCTCTTGGCTTAATTATGTGAAAGACTATGTAAAACACACTTTCTGTTAAATGTTAAAATACATTCCTATTTTAGTATTAGCTAGAGACTATAATCTTAGAAATATAATTTTAGTTTCATTGTATACTTTGAAGGTCTGATTATATTTATATTTGAGGTTTAACCTATCATATTTAAATTTTAAAGTCAATCTGTTAATAAAAAGATTAACTTCAAAATAAGAATTATTCTAACAGGTTTTCTCACTGAAAAAATATGCATTCTCACAACATACTTTTTTAATGCTGGCTCGACTCGGTCTGTACTGTACTTGGTGCACCACAAGTTTTGATTCTGTATCCATGATCCTCATTTCATTAAGTGTACTTCAGATATATTCTTTTGTGTCTCAGGGATTATTTAAACCATGTGTTGTGTGTTACTGTTTTTAAAAATGACTCTTTAATCAAAATAACTTTAAAACAACTAATCCTCACTTAGGCTGGTCAGCTGAATCCACATCGTGGTCCAGGAAAAATAAATCTACTCTCAAGAATGCGAATGCAGACAACAATTAGACACAGATGTGAGCAAAATTAGTTACAGTTTACAAAATGCTACACTTCACATGCTTTTAGTTTTTTATGTGTAGTACAAGATTACAGTGCAGTGAGGAAACATACTCTTGTAATGACTTATCTAAAAAGAACACCTATTTCTGATTGGCTTTGATTTTCTCTTCTGTTTGACAATATCTCTGGAAGTTTCTGGGTTTTAAAGTCTAAAATCATAACGTGTTGCAAAAAATAATTAATGAGGCACGTTTCCATTCAAAGGAGAAAAACATTATTTCATGGTTTTCAGAAAAAGGCTGCTGGGCATTCAGTAAGCTCACATTTTCTGCTTTCCATCCCTAAACCTAATATGTTTCTTGTCTTCTCCTAATCTGGTATTTTTAATTCAAATGCTCCTATGAGTGCAAAACTATTTCCCGTAACGTTATAAATGGTCATCTTATATTACAATGAAGTCATTTCACTTTAATGCTTTTTAAAACTCTTTGTATAGAACACCCCGTGTAGCGTACTGACAGAGTTGTGAAAATACAGAGAAAACAAGATAGCAGGGCTTCTTAGAATTTAAATTCAGGAATCCTAAAGGAGTAACTTTGACTTCTGATTAGTTAATGAGGTCTTTTAAGTTTGCCTTTTTTTCTAATTAAATTTATAATTCTTCACAGATGTAACTTTTGTTGATGTTCAATTTGTCTCTCTCATTTTGTTAAACCTCACATAGTACTTCGCCAATCCATTGAATAGCCACATTAAATCTGTTAATACCATGCTCTTCAACCCCCAAAATTATTTCCAGAAGGCAAACTTGCTTTGAGAGATCATCAAACAAGACTTAAGGTACACATTTTATCACATTTTCCCTACCACAGAGATCAGGATGCAGAGCAAAATTCATGACTTTTGCACTGTTTATTATACTTTGCTAAATTACAAATCAAAAGCATCTGACAGAAGATCATGGATGAAGCCAAAAAGTTAATAATGTTCTGTGAAAAGTAAACTGTAAATGGAAAGGGATTCTAAATCTCAGCAGCAGAGAGCAAATAAAATGTAGGTACTTGTCTAAATTATGGGTTTTCCACTGGCTTTTTTTGCTTGCTAGAAGCAATTTTTATAAAATGACTATAATTTTAAACTTTTTTTTTTTTCAAACTAAAAAGAAATTTTCAAAGTGAAAGTACTGAACTTTTCTAAATAGACTTGGCAGGCGAGCTGGTTTTGCCCAACCACAGATCAACCTGAGTCCTCCCAAATTTGAAAGACAATGGCAATTTTCTAATCAGAATGTATTTTATAGGGGAAAAAAAAATGTGCCTCAGGCACAAATCTGCTTTTAAATCAGAATATATTCTTGCTAAAAAGCTCCTTAATCAATATTTCCAAGTACGGTGTCAATGATGTAATAAAAACCTAAACCTAATAGTGAAATGAACTTCCAGGAAAAGGTAGATGTCTTTTAAATGTATAACGCTTACCTCCTTCTTTATCAAAGACTCCAAAAAACTGTTTTAATACTCTTTACAGATTTTTAATGTAATATACGGTATCACTGATTCAAGTGCCTTGTTTAAAGAAAATGACAAAATAGAGTCCCCGTGAAAACAAAAACAAGTAAGTATTTAAACAACGTTGATTCTACCTATAGACTGAAAGGACTGTTTTCAAAAGTAGCATTTATTTAAGATGCTGAGTGAAATACTTTTGATATCTTATTAAATGGAAGAAAAGGTTTTATTCTCGCTGCAAGGTTTTTTTTTTTCTTTCAATGTATTCTTATAAAATACATTTTCACAGTCAAATGGAAATTTTCTTTTCAGAAAATCACTTATTATGTCTACAAAACTCCCAGATCAGTTGACTTCCCTTTGCCATTCTAAAGCTGAACAGTGGCTCAATTAGGTTTTTCTGTCTGTCACCGCGAAGAATTTTCAGGATTGAAAATCCAGGGCTGTTTGCTCACTTACTGAACACTTTGGGCCTTAGGAGAACTCAAGCAGCGAGAAAGTCAAATATGAAATATTTGATAATGCCAAAAAGCATGACTGTTCGTGGATGCATGTCTTCAAATCCCAAACAGTGGGCAAAAAGACTCGCACCCACCTAAAATAAAACCTACTCTGAAAGACACATTGAGCAAACAACCCCCAGCCTATAAAACTACATTATGTGCTTAACTAGCGACTTTTCGTACCCCTTGTCATTTTAAGAAATGAAACCTAAAAACGTTTGTCTACGTGCAATGACAGCTCTGAATTTATTGAATGCCCGCAAATGCTGTGCTTAAATGTGTTCAAAAACTCCTCCCAAGAAATATAAGCCTATGAGTCATGAGCAATTCGTATACTGATTCAGAATGACAAATATTTTAAATGGTAATTCAAAAGTTTAAGAGCCTTGTTTTTGATTTCAAGGTCCATTCAAGTCATATTACGTGTCAATAAGTGAGAAATACATTAACTAGGCAAATGTTTATTATTTCACCTTTTGAAGATGAGCCTGTTTAATATGTTTGGGAAATCTGTTTATTGAAACAAAAGGATTTCCTTCCTTAAAAAGTGGTTTCAATTTATTTGTTATCTGTTGTCCTTTGAAAATGTTAATTCCTTCCTCATCTTCTCAAATCAAACTACAATATGAAGGAAAAGTTATCTGTGTGTTGCAATGGATAGATACATTTACCGCTTTAATCAATATCAAGGAGTTACAGCTGAGGTCTGTGCAGAAAAGAGAGATAAACTAACCTCCCTACAAGAAAAGAGCCATGTATTATATTTATAGAGAGCACAACAAAATTGTTAACAATTAATTTGTAATTACCTCTTAATGATTCTAATCGCTCAGCTAATTTGGGGGTTAAGAACTTACATTTTTATGATGCAACTCTGTGGCTAATAAAGCACTAAGTACAAAGTGTCATAATCTTCCCCACACCCTAAAGTTTTTATTTTAAAACAAATCAAAACAATAACTCAAAGCGCTCCGGTTATCTTGGGCTTTGCCCACAGGACAGCTGTTGTCATTCACTACTATTTTTCAAACAGTCAGCTTGTACTTACAGCGCTTACATCTGCTGCATCCACCAGTTTAATGTGCTCCTCCGAATTTTCTGGTTTAGCAAACCTCCATTCCTGACATAGTTTTGCTCCTGGATCAGGACGCGGGAGGGCTTTTAGGAGCTCTGAGCGGAGCCCGGCGCTTCTGGAAGCGGAGCGCGTCTGCGGGGGTACGCCCGGCCGCGGGGACGGCCGCCTGGCCGCTGCTGCAGGCTCGGGCTGCCGAGCGACTGAGCGCAGACGCTTTCCCCCGCGAGGAAACCGCCACACCGGACGGCAACAGGAAGGCTTAAAGTCGGAAGTGGCACTGGAGAGTTTCTACCTCGCCCCAAACTCGGAGCCATCAGCTCCCACCGTTCTGCTTGGTAACCGCCTTGAGCCCTGCGCTCTTTCCCCACTAAAGAGCAGCAGCAGATAGCATCTGAGAACCCCAGACAAAGAAACAGCACAATCTCACCCCTCTTGGATTTGTTTGCGCAGCCTTGTAGGTCTGCCCGTGGAGCCTCGGGGCTTTTTTTGTTTTTGCAACGCAAACCACAGCTATTCTCTTGTCCTAACCTTATTGGTTTAAATGCAACAATTGAAGGAGCACTGCTCTCTCTGACTCAACCTTGCTGCACAGGAAAAATTTATTATGTAAATGAACGCGCCCCATGCTATCTGAATAAACAGCTGTGTGAGAATCACTTCTCCGAGACACTGTCAACACACAGCTCTGCTGCAGCAGCTACCAATTACGAGCTTTGGGGAGTAGTTACACGTTATCTTTAATACTTTTCCAAAACTTTTTTTTTTCCCCAGGCCCTGAAACTTGGGGAACCGATACTTCTCAAAAACCGTTTTCCTGAACGTAACAACAGGTCTGGGGAAAATAAAAAATAGGATAGCCATTTCCATATTAAGTAAAGGGAGAGAAAAAGCAAACGTGTAAGCTATTATCAGTTTAACAATGAAAGCCTGACTGTTAAATCTGCGAGGATCTCCAGAATGGCAAGTTTTACATGAACAAGTTTTTTTGGATATGAACCAGATAGCATTTCACCGTTGATATTTTAAAATGATTTGGGGGGAAAGGATTTATTTTATCTAGGACTCTTTCTTTACAGTCAGTTCTTTTAAAAACATTCTAACTAAACTCAGAATCTATGCATAATAATCTATACACTCACCTAGACAGTCGAGCTCTTCCAATTATGAGTAAATTACAGCTTCAGTTTAAGATATTTACTTACTATCATGTTTTAGGCAAATAAAGGACTTCAGTTATTAGATCAATGACTTAACCATTATATTGATTTCAAATATTTAAAGAAGGCATCACTTACATGACTAATTATCATATTTATATTCACCCAGCCCTATACCATAGTTCAAATACAAATGTTTATTTTTGGTGCTATTCACTCATCATAACCAAATTTGTACTCTAAAAATAGAACCTTTTACACACTGGGTTTTTCCTTAAAACTGTTTCATCATTAACAATGATACTATTTTATGTATCTGGTCTTTTTATTTGTAGAAATAAGCATATTTTTCGTTAAGGTTCTTGGCTTGGTATGAGAAAAGGGTTTTAAAGTCACAGTAACTTCTTAAATGATTTTATAATACATTTTCAGATCATCAACTCATAAAGATAGACACAGTCTTGCCTTTACTTTGCTAATTTGTAAATGAAAGCACCATTCCAAGGTAAACAGAACAAGAAGGTTCTAATGACCAAAATTCAATATGG
This sequence comes from Camelus bactrianus, assembly GCF_048773025.1. Taxonomy (NCBI): domain Eukaryota; kingdom Metazoa; phylum Chordata; class Mammalia; order Artiodactyla; family Camelidae; genus Camelus; species Camelus bactrianus. The sequence goes on from NC_133567.1 coordinate 13,680,005, forward strand.
ACTTCACCACACCTCCCCCAGAAAGGATGCTAATCTAAATTCCTCAGAAGAGAACACTTTGTCAAACCTAAGAGACAGCTTAAACTGCAAACTCACCTTGGATTTCATTTTGTCTGGTACTGGCAAGGAATCAAGGGCCAGGCATCTACCATATTTGGGAAGCCAGCTCAAAAATCAGTTGATTGCTATTGGATCTGTTCATACATGCAGCCGAAATAGAACTACGTTACCACCTATGCCACGTTCTCAGACCAGAAGTTTTCGGTTATTCAATATACTAAGGGATATCTGCAGAAAATAAAATACAGCACATAATGGAGGTCTCTAGTGCTGTGAGACAAAATGTAACAATACATTGTCTATGATATCAAACACTCACACAGTAACTGCTTTTGCTATCATGTTTATTTTTAAGCTCTATAAAATATAAAATTTGAGCTGTTGGTTGAAGAATTCAACCCTGTTTGAAACTTTCCATTAAGGCATTGTGCCCAGGCTTCCCATAGTTTAAAAATTATTTCAGATATAAAAAGGCAAGATGTTATTTTTCTGATCCATGAAAGATGGTATTGGCAAATCCAGAAGGCACAAACTGGATGACGTCAACACAGTAGGAATATTGTGTAAAGTACCTGACTTTTGTATATCATTGCCTACATTATAATCAAATTTATCATGTTATATTGGTTTTTATATTGAAATTTAATTATTTTTATTTATATAACCAAACCGTAACCATTAAAGGCATGATGTATGTAATAATGAAGAAAATGATGAAAAGCACGCTGAACGTAATGTGAGCACTAATTGATATGACATAGATCAGGCTGCATCGTTATGTAACTAAGAGCTTAGTCATTGGCTAAAAGGAATATCCCACTACATGTATCCCACTTCTAAATGCTTTCCTTTTCCTGAAGCAAAATTAGATGGCTTAAAAACAATCACATGCTTATCCACAAATTTTGTCTAGTTACTAATTCTGAATATCAAATATGTACTAGATATCATCAACTCACACCAAAATAAGTTATCTTCTGATAAACAGCTAAGACATAAGCCATTACTAAGAAGACCCAATTTCTAGTGTAATTCACTAACCAGAATAACATAACTTAGCTATATCCTTTAAGGACCAAGGTGCTCCCAAAATAAAGTCAGACACATTACAACAGAAATTAGGAAAATGTGCTGAAAATTTGCCATTAGTAAAGGCAAGTCATAATAGAAAACATTACTATCTGATATTTCCTGGAAAATTTTCAACACATAGACATATGAGTAGGAATTTTAAAAAATTCTAATATGCCTTTTCACCACTAAAGCAAAAAATTAACGTCATCTGGTAAAGGAAAACACTTGGAATAGTCAATTGTAACAAAATGTTGACATACCCTCAAAAGGACACTTTCCTTCATAAACCTCCAAACAAGTTTTATCATACAGAGTAAGCTGGCCAGATATGTGTCTGGTTATACAGAAGCCTGCAATTTTGATAGAAGTTGCTAGTGCTGTTCGATTAACAGAGAAGTTTAAATAAAAGCATGATTTCAAAAATAAACAAACATGCCTAATTAAAAAAGAAAAAAAGAGAAAGGTAGATAGAAGGGATCCATTAGAACGATCTACAAGGTTAACTCAGAACTTTCCCAAGATGACACGAATCAACAGTTGATTAACCCAGTTCAGTACAACAAACACTGAGGAAACAAAGGGTAAGATGCTTGTCCCTTTCCCTTTTTCCATTCCAGTAACAATAATACAATTCTTGAATAGTTGTGACGTTTCCAATAAAAGATAGGCTTAGATATTTTTTTCTTCTATTTGTGTTTACCTTTAAATCATTTTAGAATTAAGCATGCATGCTTTACCTGGTCCGATGTAAACCATCTCTTATATCTCTGTTTCTACCACTCTTTAGGAAGATTATAACTTAACAATGGCATAGTAAGTTGCAAAATATACTTAGCACTTAAGGACCAATGCTTTTCCTTCGAAAGCAAAATCCTAGTTATTATTTCTTCCGTATTCTTAAAATCCATACTCTCTGGAAATAGTCAACATTTTGTGATTTAAACTGTTCAGAGTAGAACAGCAAATGGAATATTCCAAAATATTGTACTTCTAGTGCTTCTGCTTCCAGATAACTCTCGTCATGGTCCATGCCATGGCTTGACATTGCTGGCTCTGTCCTGGACCCTTTGGAACAGTGTCTGGATGGTTGATATTACGATCCTTGCTGGCATCTGGAGTGGTCACTTCCATGACCTACTCTTTCCCCACTGGCACGAGACCTGCAATGAGGGCCCTGCTCCCAGTAGCCTTCTGCTGAAACACAACCAAGGAAAACATCCTCTATTTATTTTAAGAATGATATTAAATTCCGCCAAACTGAATGTCTACCAGTGTTTTGCTAACTGTTTTCCAAACTCCAACATGAATAGTAGTTAACAGTACATTTAAGGAGGCAATTACTAACTATTCACTGTACCATGGAAAATTATTTTAATAAAAATGAGTCTTTATACCAACACAATATGGGCAATATAACCTACTTCCTGTGCCCCTAATAAGCACATTGGTTATTACACATGACTAATAACCATTTATTTATATAGGGTGGGAAACTTGTTATCATATGGAGTAATAACTGCCTATAGGATGTTTTAATTATTATTCTTAATAGAAAGTTTGAACAGCACTGCTTGAAACTAATAATGAAACGAGGGCAGTGGCAGATTTTTAAGAAGAGGGAATGGGATGATAGAGGTCCTTAACCTGAGAAAAATATGACAAATCAGGTTTTCTATTTTAAAATCAATTGTTTTTCCAAAATGGCAAACAGAGTTACTTTTTCTTTCTTCTGCCAAAGATATGTAAATAATTGGTCGTGGGAACATATGCTTATTCTGAGCAATAAGCTAGTTTGCTTTCTCCCACTATAAAATGGATTTCTGTTGACATGAAGCCACCTAAAAACCCCAGATTATCTCTTCAATCTTTTTGTCCCTAAGCCATGGGCAAAACCAATCTTGTCAGCACCTCCCAATACCTTTAAGAGGATCTGGAAATTTGCCTTGTGTTTTCCAGGTTTCAGGACAGCTGAGTTTACAGTTTTTAAATTCTTCAGAAATGATGACTATGTCATGGAAGAAGGAAGGGAATGAGCATTCATTGAGTGCTTCCTATGGGCTAGGCACTGTGCTAGGCACTTCATATACAATCTTCATTCATTTTAACAAATAATGTAATAGCTTATCTATATGAATCCTATTTTCTTTTAATATGCTTTTCCCCTCACTACCTCTTTGTTCTGGAATCTGCCTTCTTTAGCACTATCAAAATTACCACTAAACAGTTGATGGAGCACTGGGACATCACAGTGTCCTGGTCGTATCATCATTTTGGAGCAAGGTGACCCCTAGTAAAGCAAGTAAGTCCAGAAAGGTGTGTGACATATTGAAATGATATATATTGGAATGATATATTCAGTATAGAATAGACATCCCCACTCTACAATGTCTGATTATTTACAAACATATTGCAAGTTACTTTGCTGGTTCAGAAATCAACGTACATACATTAAATGGTCAATAGAGGAAAAATGTGATGAATCCTTAAACTTGAAATGATCAAGTCAGGAGATATATTTTTTTCTCATTATTTATCAGAAAAGGTGGATTATCTCCCTAAAGTAGAATTATAAATATCCCCAACTTTTTCTTTATAATAAAAAGAGCAGCTAAGGGTCTGAGTTTATAACAAGCAACTGTATGGACAGTTCTGTCAACTTCTTCCCTTTTTATTCCTTAATTTCATTTATCCAGTGTGATATTGTTTTGATCTCAATAGCTGTTACAGCATAAACACTTGATTTGTTCACTGAGGAAATAACTGCATACAGCACGCACTCCAAGTCTCCTTATGTATTTGGAGGTATAATTTTAAGTACTCGAAATCAAGAGGCCCTATTATTGTTACAAAGGAATTGCCAGGAAGGGGACAAATGAAAAGCCCAAACTGAATAAACTATAGAAATTTTTTCTTCCTTCAAACAGCATTAACTTCCCCCCCACCTCTAGTCTCCCAAATCGGGGGAAAAAAAAAAAAGAGTAACCTCTAAAGCTGTTTTAGACAGAAGGTCAGAATTCAAAGGATCGGTAACTTAATCCACAGTGCGCTGCAATCACATTGCTATTGGAAACACAACCAGAAGCACCATTATTCTAGATGTTTTCATTCAGCAATGTCAATAGGTATACAACCTGGACATTTCTCTCTACTGTAAAGATTCAGGCTTACAGGCGATCAAGTTGCCTAGGGGTTTTGAGTTTTTTCTTTAGAATTGCTGTAGAGTAAGGAAAAAAAAAACAGAGCCTGCTTTACGTACTAAGGGAAACAAGAGCTTTAGTAAGTTTGAATACTGAGAGTACCTTTTTATGGCCAAAGTGTAATTAACACTTCAAGACTTTAGTCTTTAGATGCTCATAATTAATACAATTGCTTATTTGAGGTGGCTTGACATTTGGAGTATTAGACTGATTCTTTATATTTGTGGTTCATACTCTTTCAAAGGGGAAGTCTGGAAACATCCCCTGTTTCTTTCAGGAATTCTGTTTTACTGTCATCAGTTATCTGGCTTACCTGCATCACAGAGTGAAACAGAGTCAAGGATCTGGGCTTTCCTGAACTCCTGTATTTTAAATGCGTATGATTCTTAAAAACAGTTGGTAGGGAGCTGTTGGTAGGGAGTTATAGGCTGGTGGCTTGTTTTCTTTAATCAATATGAGGAAAAACAAATAGTTTACCAAGAGGTCAGACAGCCAGGAGAGGAGACCTCTACCACACAGTTACCATCCACAGCCTCTGCTGAAAGATTCGCAAACCCCCATGAGCTCTGGCCTCCTGGGAGAGCTGTTCACTTTCCTTCCCATCCTTGCCTGAGAGGACAGATCCTCCTCACCAGCAGGAAGTGGCTGGAGAGGGCCACGGAGGAGGTGAAGGAGGGCCAGGACACAAAGTGGGAGAGAAAGGAGGAAGTTATTCAAGACGATAATCAGAAAGCCAGCTCAAATCCGAGGCCTTTTTAAAAGAATAAATGTCGTGACTTAGACATTCTAAAGGGAAGAAAAAATGTTTTTAGATGTGCAGACTTTATGTGTTTTAAATTTACAGCACTGTTACTAGGGTACTCATTGCTTTGGGGAGGCACTGCACTTGATAATTTTTTTTTTTTTAATTTTAAAAGAATGACCTAACTCTGCAAATAAATGAATTCATGATTAATTACTTAAGATTATTTAAAAGGAGGATCTACCTCTCTAAGCTTTCTTGTTTACAGTCTCCCCAAATCATGCCTATTACCAACCAATGAAAGATGCGTATTTGAAAAAAGATATTTTAAATGAGATATTTATGAAGCAGCATATGATAACCTTGATCTTCTTCCCCTATATTTTTATACTTTTGGATCTCATGTCTATCACTAGTCAAGGTTTCAGTGCTGTCCTTTTCCTTAAATGTGTAGAATTATTAAAAATTTATCTGGATTTAAGAGTGTACTACTCACTGGACTAAAGCAAATGCATGAGAGATTCAAGTTCTCATTCTGGCTTCGGCATGGGTTTTTTCTGTGCCCTTTTTTAATTAAGATTACTTATACTCTCAATTTATAATCTGTAAAGAGGCTAAACCATCAAATAGATGCAGGAAACTCACACACATTTCCAAAACAGCATGGGGATAGAAATGTTTACTGCGATGTGAAAGCTCTTATGGATAGTAAAAGAGCACCAGCTGAATTTCAAATCAGTTTAATTAAACAAGTGTAGAATGGGTGGGCATGTGAGTTTACAGTTTGGGCACAGCTTGGTACACATCTCAGGTACTCAATAAGTGTTGTTAAATTCATTAGTACATGCACACTCGGCTACTTGATGGAACATGGCCAGGGTAGGCAAACGAAAAATGATTTCTCTGAATTTCCTTTGCTTCTACGTCTTCCTTTATTTCCCTTACATGTTGTTATATTTGCCTCTCACTGGAAACTACAGTTGGACTGAGTAGGGCGTCATCTTCATAAGGGAGTTAATTTCATTCTCACATTCAAAACGTACTTGAATTACTTTGTGGCGCAAAATTGAGTCATTGAAAATGTGCCAGAAATTTGCCATCCTAACGTAAAGGATGGCAAATTTAACCAAAACTGTAACCAAACTCTAAGGAAATTAAGAAATCAGAAGAGACCAGAAATCACTGTATTCACCTGGTATATGTGTTGGGGTGGGACAGGAAAATGGAATAAAAAGTTAAGACTCAGTTTCAAAAATGGTCCCATACATTGTATTTTAGCTATGCCCATTATATTCCTCCTGATGTGCTCTGTTACTACATCAGTTTATAGTTAATAAAAAAAAAAATCCAGAAAAATAATTAAAAAAAAAATTTTAAGGAGACACAAGGGAGAGAAAGTATCTTTAAAGAAACCCTACATCTTCTGCCTTTAAGAAATACCTCATTGTGGATGTATCCACAATGCTGTCACTTAAAAATTTTGCAGCTTTTAGGCTATACAGAAATCTAAGTAACCAAGCTAGTCAGCCAGCTAGTCATTCAGCAAATGCATCTAGTATGTGCCACGTACTGCAGGCACTAGAGGATGAAGCAGCCAGGCAGACAGAATTCCCACTTGTCATGTAGGCATAAAAGAGAGTAAATAAATCAAAAGGTGGCCAACTGGATAAAAGTGTTTATTTTTTGCTTTCTCTACAAACCTTACCAGAGCAACAACAGTAAATATATTTTTTAAAAGCATATAGTTTCCTGGGTTATACAGTAGGCCCTTGTTGTTTATATTTTTATATACAGCAGTGTATGTATTTAATAACCTATAATGGAAAAGAACCTGAAAAACAATACATATATATGTATATGTGTAACTGAATCCTTATGCTGTACACCTGAAATTACCACATTATAAATCAACTATACATCAATAAAAAAATTTTTAAAGCATAAATCCCAAAGAACAAAGAAGGCAGGTAATAAGAAAACAGAAACAAATTTTAGAAGTGAAAAAACAATCAGACCACTCGTAACTGACTTAGCAGATCTGAAAAAGCTGAACCTAGCGTCAAAAAAAACTGAAAAGCAACCCAGTTTACCCCCTACATCTCAGGAATTGGTAGAAGCAGGGACTTCTGGAAGTGGAAGTAAAAGGAAGGCTAAAAAGAAAAGGAGGATAAGGTGTAAGTCAAGAAGTGGTTAGATTCCCGTTGCTACTCAGAGAGTAAGATAAGTAGACTCAGGACTGAAAGAGAAAGCTCTGGAATGCATTGAGGAAAGGGGCTCCAGGTGGACTCTGTTGGAGTCTGTTTACTGAATGTTGAATGCTGGGACACAAGGAATTCTGGCACAAGTGCTCCCACTTCCCTCCACCAAACATTTTCCTCATTAGGATTTCTAGAACAGTGGCAGCTGGACCTAGGTTATCTGGGCAGAGCCTAAAAGGGCTAACCATCCCAAGAGGAAAGACTTAAGATACTTATACCTGGTGGTCCACCAAGGAGAGGACTCAGCCTGATTGCCCTGTAGTAGAAAACATAGTCTATAAGTCCTTAAACATTAATCAATTTTAGGGTGTCCCACTTACATCTGAGCCAATAGTCAAGGATTACTTACATCTGAGGAAAGCCTCTATCAAAAATGTAGAAATCAAATGAACAGACAAAAGCAGGAAACAGAGATAATGCAAAAGCAAAAAACCAAAAACAAACTCTTACTAACGTCCCCCAAGAAATAAGATACTGCAGCCATGAAACAAGATAGGAAAATAATAACAAAGCTATTTTTTTTTTAAAAAAGAAGAACATCCAACAACAAAAAAGAGCCCTTAGAAATAAAAAGTAGGATAACAGAAATGTGAAATTCAGTGAGGTTTGAAAAATAAAACTGAGGAAGTTTCCCAGAGAATAGAGCAAAAGAGATGGGAAAAAGGAGAGAAGAAAAGAAAATATAAGAAAATGGAGAGCTGTAGGAAAATCTGGTGGTCCAACATCCAAATAACTGGAGTTTCAGAAAGAGAGAAGAACAAATGAAGGGTAACATTTAGATAAATAATTCTAAAATATTTCCTAGGACATGAGTTTTCAGATTGAAAGAGCTCAATGTATATCCAACAAAGTGAGTGAAAAAAACCCCACACACCAATGGACATTGTTGAGAAATTTCAAAACACTTGGAAAGAGGGTAGCCCCTACAAGCTTCCAGAGAGAAAAAACGGATTGCATACAAAGCATGGGTCACGACTTCAGACTTCTAAATGGGAACATCTGTTTCCAGGAGGTAATAGAGCAATGGCTTCAAATTCCTTAAGGAAAAATAATTCTCAACCTAGAGTTTTGTATGCTAACATACTTTATTACAAGTAGGAAAATTGAAGATATTTAAAATAAGGCTATTAGTCAAAATATCAGGTCTCAAAAATTTATTTTCCAAACATCCTTTCTCAGAAAGCTAATAGAGGATACATTCCACTGAAATTTGGGACCAAGTCTCCTTTATGAAATAAGTAAATAAAATAGGAGAGGGAAGACTCTGATCCCTGGTGTTGATGGTAAAGGGAAGTTCTAGGATGGCTCTGCGCCAGGCAGTCCAGATTGGAGAAGGTCAAGAGGCACCAGGAAAGTTTTCATCAAGATGAATAAAATGACAGAGCAGTTGGTACACCTGAATATATGGAAAGGAGACATAAACTATAGGGGAGAGGATGAAATTGACTTATTAAAAGGAATGGTGGACTACTACATGGTGTGGCATACATGTAAGTGGAGTGATTTTTGTAGAATTATTTGACATTTAAGATGATGTACATATAATTTTGATTAAAATAAAAATAGAAAAATAGATATTTTCCTGCTCCTGTGTGTGTATGCGTGTGTGCCTATGTGTGTATTAGTTATTGACAAGCAGGAAAAAAGTTTCAGGTAGTTTGGTAGAAAAGGACATGGGGGAAGTGGCGGGTGTTAGCTAGTCAAGGAAACCTGCTTGGAGGAAGCGTCACTTGAGTTGAGACACAAATGATGAAAAGGTAAAAAATTGGGGTGGGGAGAGAGGAATGTGGTCCACACAAAAGAAACATCTAGTTAAAAGGGGACAGCTTGGCAAGTAGGAGGGAAGAAAGAAAGACCCGTGGAGGAGGGAGAAAATGAAGCACAGGACCGGGGCCGGATGTGGAGCATGGAGCACTGCAGGCTGGGTAAGGGCTGGGGTCTTATTCTAGGTGGAACAGGAAGTTACCAGAAGTGCTTTCTTGGTTGCTTGCCCTTATTTTGTTTTTGAGCAGAAAAGTGGCATGATCTGATTTACGCATATGAGACCACTCTGGCTGCTGCATTCAGGACAGACAACAGGCAAACAAGAACAGAGCCAGGGAGGCAAATTAGGGAGCTAGTGCAGCAGTAAATCCAGGTAACGGGTGGCAATCATGTAGACTAGGTTTTCATGGGGAGAGGGTACGTAGTCGGCCTTAGGGCATATTTTGGAACTACAGCCCATAGGGCTTGGAGACTGGATGTGGGTTTGAGGCCAAGAAAGAAATTAAGAATGACTCCAGTCTCTCCACATGAACAATAAACACCACTGATTTGACTTTCATCTCCATTCAGTTCTTCTTTCTGCTTTCTTGCTCATACAATAACATGACATAAGCACAAAGAGCCTGAATAATTAGAATCTAAATACTTGAAAGTTAACTGAAAGCCTTTTCATGACTATCTAGTCAGACTATCTGACACGCCTCCTCGTCCGCACCCCTGTCCTCGCTCCTCACCAGCCTCCTCTCTGTCACCCTGGATACCATGCTCACTCCTGTGTCTATATTATATTTCTTTATGCTTCCCCATACCCACCAGCCTGATATAATAATGTCATTACTCCTCTTTTCTGCTGGCTTCCCTCTCATCATGGTCGGCTCTTACTTTGGTAGCCCCCATTGAACTCATACCACCCCCAAAAGATTAATTCTGGGCTTGGCAGATGGGTCATTAGCAAGGATGATGCAAGCAGAGACCTGAACTGGGTTTGCACCTTGGGGCTTATCCTCTGGGAAAGCTTACTCTTTGGATCTAGCCATCCCTAAGAAGCCCAAGCTAGTCATGTGGTAGAAGAGGGGTCCCAGTCTACCAGCCACCAACCATGGTACGGACATGAGAGTGAAGCCACTAGACATTCCAGTTCCAGCCACCATCTGACAGCAACTGGGAGAGATTCCAAGTGGTTCCAGAAGAAGAGCCACCCATCTGAGCCCAGCCAATCCACAGCATCATGGGCAAATAAAATGATAGGACAGTTTGTAATATAGCAATAAGTAATAAAAACACCTACATTGAAGCTACTCTTGCAAAGGTTAGTAATCACATAAGTACTGTCAAAACCAATGGACACATTTCTGTCTTTATCTTGTCTTAATTGTAACATCTTTTTTTTTTATTATTGTGGTAAAACATACATAACATAATATTTACCATTTTGACCATTTTTAACTGTATCACTCAGTAGCATTAAGGACATGTACAATGTTGTGCAACCATCACCACCATCCACCTCCAGAATTGTTCTTATATTCTCACACTGCAACTCGGTACCCATTAAACACTAATTCTCAATTTCTCCCTTCCCCCAGCCCCTGGCAACCACCATTCTGCTTTCTGTTTTTATGGATTTGAATTTTCTAAGCATCTCATATAAGTGGAATCATAAAACATTTGTCCTTTTGTGTCATAATTGTTACATCGTAATTTAATCTGAATTGTAGCCTCTCACAGTGCTGCACTTTCCTTTTTGAGATTTTCTTCTCCCTGAGGTCTTGTCATACCGCTCCCTTTTGGTACTTTCCCTTCATTTTTCTGATTCTTCCTTCTTGGTCTCTTCTGAGGATTGCTCTTTCTCTGCTGATGCTAATTCCTCTTAAATGCCATGCTCCCTCAAGGGTTTTCTCCTGTGCGACCTCATTACCTTCTATGCTTCAATTACCACATGTGTGCAGTGATAACCAGAGCACCGTCTTTGATATCACAAAGTTAATTTTTAGAAATTTGAACTAATTCTTGATATCTTTCCTTTTCTCAGCAATATGTCTCCTCCCCAAACCCCAAAGTCTTTCTCCCATTGAGGTTAGGCTTTGAAGCTAGGATGGGGATGATGGAAGATACAGTGTAAGAGAAGACCCTCTAAGACAAGAAAGGAAAGAGAGAAGCCTTCCATTTCTGGGCGCTGGCTGTGAGAATAAAAACTTACACAATTGGTTAAAGCTCAGTGGGCTTATGAAGAGGTGGCTGTCAGAAGGGAGACCATGCCTAAGTTATAGGCTCAGGTTTGAATCTCTTTAGGATGTGGGACTAGACCCCACCCCTCCACCAAAAGCACTGAATGGTCTTAGCCATAAAAAGAATGAAATAATACCATTTGCAGCAACATAGATGGACCTAGAGATGATCATACTAAGTGAAATAAGTCAGACAAAGACAAATACCATATGATATCACTTATATGTGGAATCTAAAAGAAGGATACAAATGAACTTATTTACAAAACAGAAATAGACTCACAGACACAGAAAACAGATTTATGGTTACCAAAGTGGAAAGGGGAGGGAGGGATAAATTAGGAGTCTGGGATTAACAGATACACACAACTATATATAAAAGATAAACAACAAGAACCTACCATACAGCACAGGGAACTATATTCAATATCTTGTAATAAACTATAATGGAAAAGAATCTGAAAAAGAATATATATATATGTATGTGTATATACATATGTAAAAGTAAATCATTGGATGGTCAGTAACCAAGAACTAGTAACCTTACCTGCTATTCTCTTGGAGTTGTCATATAACTCCAGAAATATACAGAAATATGTTTAAAAAATAAAGAACTATATATATGGGTTATATTTTACAATAAAAATGTAAAATGTGAACACATGGATGAAGACATCAGAGACTTTTTACTATTAATAGTTAAAAATTTGAGGACCAGCGAGGTAATGCATTTTATAGTCATTGGGTTGTTCTCTCTATTCCTCATCAACTTTAAGGATATTTGAACTCTTTCTTGCATCTTGAAATCATAGACTTGTGATCACAATTTGAAATGGTTAAGGGAATTTGATTAATTAAATGGGGTTAATGTTTCAAGAAGATACAATTGGTTAAACTTATGAGTTAATTAAACAAATAAATGGAAGTAATTTCTCTTATTTTTGTGAAAAATAACCAGATTCATGAGTAAAATGAGTTCTGTAGGTTGACTTGTTAAGCTCTGGGCTAAACAACTATCTATTACAACACAAATGAATAGTGAATTCCTTTCTATACACAAAAGTCATCATCCTTTGTATCAAAGGAAACCCAGGCATGAAAACCCATCCCATTATTGCAGAGAGAGGGCAGCCAAGAATTCCTGGGTCTCCCGTAGGGACATGAAAGTGCTGAGAAATCTGACGAACTGAGTCCTTTTGTGAAAATGAGGAGGCCACAAATGGGTCACCTGAGCCTGGAGGACACTATGGGGACCAAGGACTTGAAGAGTAGGGACCAGCATGGTGCTGGACAGGACCACACAGGACCAACCACACCTGTGCCCACTACCAGGGTTCACAGCCTTCCAGCAAGAAGAGGACACCTCCATGCGGGCCACAGGTGACACCCAGCATGGCACATGTACCAGAGATGCAACAGTGACACCCACCCCAAGGCCAGGATGGGGCATGAATGAGTCCCCTGGGCACTTAGATCACCTCAGGGAGAAGGGTAAGCAAAGGAGTTCCAGAGAATCCAGAACTATCAGGGATTATTACATCCTGAAGGGACCCTGGAATAGACACATTTAAGGATTTTTGTTGTCGTTACTGTTGTAACTGGTATTAGTTTTTATTTTGCTGCTGTGTGCTTGGAAGCAGGATGCAATCAGTTGTGGGAAATCAAATGAACTTTGATTTAACATCTGAGTCCTGCATAAAGTGTAATAAACAGCACACTGCCCTAACAGATGACATCTTCTAAGCTCCCAACACAAGCTACCCCACAGCAGGGTACCTACATTTCCACAGTCTCCTTATAAAATACAAATCTCATCATAACTGATTGAAAAAGGCTTCATTGATTTTTAAGGTGAAGTTCAAACTCATTGGCTTATCACAGGGGCCCTGGGTGAATGAGCACAAGGCTCCTTCCACAGCCTGAAGCCCTAACACTGCTTCCTTCTGGCTGTTCTGAGACAGGAGTAGGTCTCAAACCTGACCTGTGGGTTCCTGTGCCTGGAATTTCCAGTGCCTATTCAGAGTTCGGTTCAGCATTACCCTGGCCATGCTTCCCTCATATTCTATCCCTCGGTAGTGTAAACACCTAGCTTCTCCATAAACACCTGGAATGAAATTTGTATCAAAGGAAACCCATATTCTTAGCCCCCAACCTGCTTTCCCTATTTCTCTCTTTCATTTGGGCACACAACCAGTAACCTAAGATGGAAATGTCAAGGCTTTCTTTGACTCTTCCTTCTTCACATCCAAATCCAGTACCAAGTCCAGCCGATGCCACTTCTCCACATCCTGCACTCGGTCTCCACGCATGCTGCCCTATTTCCACTGCCCAGATCAGGCAGCTCCAGCTGGTCCACTGCCTCCAGCCTCCTCTTCACTCCACACTGCAGCTAGCATTGACTTCAGACGCTGGGATTCTGATGATTTCACTGCAGTGCTTAAAATCCTTTAACAGCTGACAACGCTCTATCATCAGAGATTAAGACTGAATCCATAAAACAGCTGTGAGCCTCTCCATAGTCCAGACACGGTCCACCTTTCCAGTTTGACCCCCAGGACACGCTGGTGCCCTTTCTGCTCTAGCCCTAAACCAGCCTGTAGTTTCTGGAGACACACGTGCTCTTCCTCAAGATACCTTTACTCATATTGTCCCCACCATTTGGAATATCCTTGAAAACTTCAGTTAGATACCAATTAAAAGAAAGAAAATTGGGCCCCTGGTGTTCGTTCAGGTAAGTTTCAATAGGAACACAAACAGAAGGAAAGAGTCTTCTGCACTTCCTGTCTCTGCATTAACTCCCCACCCAGCCTTGAGCCCAGCCTACAGGCATGCTCGAGTCTCCTCCACGCCCATGTGAGATGAAACTTCCCGTAACTTCTTTATACTCGCCTGGATTGGGTACATGAGAGCATCAGGAAACTGGGAGAGAAAGAGCAAAGAGCAGACCATTACCAGAGGCCAGGTCGAAGCCTGGGGCAAGGTACACACACACGATGACTGAGGAGCAAGTGATTGGGCAAAGTTGTAGTCTTCCCAAAGGCAGTGAAAAATTAGAATCCACTTTTACCAGGGCTAAGGTAAACATCTTTTATTAAATTTATCCTTATGGTATTATCTCTAAAGTCAGGGTTCTACAGATGTGAGTACCAACCCTGCAGATGCACATTAGGACTTTGGTTCTCAAATTATTTTGAAGATATTCCCCCTCCTAGTCCTCTTAGAGGGGTCTAAGATACTCCAACATACTACCCCCTACCCCAGACACTTCTGCACATACACATTTCCCTCCATCCCACCATTTATAACTGTCTCCCTCCATGTGTCATTTGGGATTTACCGGTATTTTAGTTAACAGGATGATTCTAGGCTCTTATAATTTAAAAAACACTCTGTATACACAACATAGGCACAGATCCAGAGTAATGTCTTTAAAGCCTGGGGCACTTTAAAATTTGTTTTACATCAAGCTAATCATGTTATGAATCTGCATTTTCATTATACATCACAACCATCCTTATTTTTACTAATGACATACAAGATGAGAAGAAACAGGACGCATATGTTAAGGCTACCGTCTGATCTCCCATTTGTTAGAGTAAAACTAGACATTTTAGTAGAACCGCAGATGAATTACATAATATTTATGAAGGGATCTTATAATAAAAATGAAGAAATCAAAACCAGATGAAAGTAGATAAAAGCTTTATTTTCATAATTAAAATTATATTATACTAAACTGAAGTAATACTTATACACTGGTAACAAATTACTATGTACAATATCGTATTACTTTGCATTGCAAGTTGTTAAAATATACACAAATCTGTGACTTTAAAAATATCTCAATGTTCCCTACCTTAACAGACATAAATTAAGTTAAAAAGATCAAGTACCCCAACTGTTGTCCAAATGGTTAACAGTATATTAGACGTAAAGTATCCACCTTAGTCAGAACATTAAATTTAATTTTAGATTCAGTTCACATATATTTCAGCACACAGTATTACTTTATACTATAAAGATTTCCTTCCAATTTTTTTAAAGTTGTAGTTTATCTCCTTAAAAGGTATGCATTAATAGGAAACAGATAAGCCATGTTTATGTTTTCCAGGGCCTGGCATTTTCTCATAGACTAGTAAAGGATATATATGCTTGTTTCTTAAATCACTGCACAAAATAAAGCAGAGTTGGTGATAAACCAAGGAATCTCCACAGCATGGACAGTCAAACTAGATACATGTAGACAAAAATTGGCTCTGATTGCTCACGAAGTCAGACGGTGTACCTCCAAGTTCACTCAATTATAGAATTCTACGATTTGGTGACCTACACTTTCTAAATACAGCAATTACATGCTTCAATCTGTTATTCAATCTGAATAAACTGACAGCTCATAGCATGAAATTTCTAGGCTCTTAAGAAAATTCTACAATGAAGGAATCATTTCAATTCTTAGTGTTATAACAGTAGAAAATTTGCATTGGTCCACATTTTGAAAGAATGATATAACTAAAATGGATGTGGCATGTCAGACCAACAGGAATAAGAAACATAACTTAAAAAAAATTCTAAGACAATAGCCTTAGCATATGCATTCTGTTTCTTCTCATCTTGTATGTCATTAGTAAATATAAGGATGGTTGTGACATACAATGAAGATGCAGATTAGAATTTTATGACAATTTTGTGGGGAGGCGCACCTTTGCTTAAGTTACTTTTCTTCCATGGGGTACTTAAATTAATATAATGATATCCATAGATATGCTGTCTTCTAAGATTATCCTTTTTTAGACCAATTTTTCAAAGATTACCTCATTTAAAAAATGTCAATTAAAATGACTTAACATTTCATTCTCAACTCAACCAAAACTATAAATTCTGACCAGTCCAAATGTTGGTGAAGTTGGAGCAACAGGAATTCTTATCCACTACTGTCAGGAACATAAAAAGGTCCATCACTTTTGTTAAAAGTAAAGATGCCCTCTCACCCAGCAATTTCATTTTTAGGCACATTTCCTAGAGAAACTCCTATAAGTGAGCACAAAGGAAAAAAAATGAAACATCCACCACAACATTGTTCCAAATAGTTAAATTTTTTTTAATATTTTTTAATATATGTGTGCATGTATATATTTAAAGCAATAAAGCAAGTTTAAGGATAAGAATAGATAATAGGCTACTTTTTATCTAAGTTTTAAAACAATAATATGAATTGGTATAGAGACAGATTGGTAGTAAAAGTAGAAGGACTTGAGTGGGGATGATGATCACCAAATTCAGGACAGTAATCCCCTCTAGGAAGAAAGGAAGGTGAGAGAAAAATGAAGAAAATGAACCATGGGACTCAACCTGAGCCTTCTTTAATGTTTCATATCTTGAAAAAAGAGAAAAAGACATTTGAACAAGACAAGGCCAAAATGTTACATTTTGGCAATCTGGATAGATGTATGCAGGTATTAATTATATTATTATTTCTAATTCTCTGTATGTGTAAAGTATTTCCATTTTTAAGAGCAAAACCATTACCTCCTCACTGCAATAAGTATTACCAGAACATTTGTTATTATGTTTACATTACTTTTGAAAATTCACTGCATCTCAGAGAGAGCAGCTATAATGTTAAGTGTTTTCCACGTTCATAATCTTATGTAGATTTTTAAGAGGGAATCCAATTTCCCAGCCTGGCTAAGGGATGAGCTTAGACCTCTGATGATATACTATTTGATAAGGTAGTTGATTGTTTTCCTGTTGTTGACATTATTAGCCTGCATACATTTTAAATTGGCGTGTCTGTTCCACCTTGAGCATTTATAGGAAGGTTTATTTCAAGGGCTTAACTTCTTTGTGCAGATTTCTTCTTTTCGAAGCATTGTAAGATCCAGGATAGGGACGACTTACCCCTCCCCAGGTCCCACTGCCCGTTCACAGTGGGGCTTTTCATCCTTTAGGACTTGCCCCTGGTGGGACATACCCTGGTTTGCTTTTCTAACCAACTGAGGCCAGGTTGGGACCCCTCCCTGGGATTTTTGTTCCTACAAATATCTGGACTGGGGAACAGATCACTCTGCTGTCTGGCAGATATCACCTCCTTTCCTGGAATAGAAGCTTCCTGAAAGCAGCAACTGTGCTCTGCTTTTATCTTTTCAAGATCTTAGTGCAGTCCTATATTTCCTTGGTAAGTGTTTGCTGAATGAATAAATGAATGAAAGAAGCAGTAAAAATGCCAATATCAAAATCTTTCTCCACCAGTATTATTCTTTAGCTGGTGCTTTTGTGTCTTAGAAAGGAAAGGCAAACTCAGCATTGACTCCTGCTCTTAGGAGATGGCAGTGCTCCTGGAGAAGAAAATGCAACTTACTCTTGAATTCAAGTCTGGAGCACGAAGGCAGATAGTCTGCAGTGCCTTGACCTAATAATAGTTCTCAGAAGGGCACAGTCACCGATACAGGGATTTTTAAGTAAATACTAAATACTTCTATGCCAAACTGTGGAGAGTAGACCCTCAGATTTAGGACTATTCAAGTATGATCTAAAAGATTTCTCTAATGGACTCGTAGTTATTGAGGAATGAAGCTGATGGCTTTCAAGACATAATGTTAGCTCTTATTTTCTAATAAAGAAGTAAATTCAGAATTATTATTTAATTAAAATGAATGACTAGAAACATATTCTGGAGCAGCCAGGCAGCAATCATCAAGTGGATGAGCCCAGGCCTCAATATGACCTCAATATGATGGGCCATCGTCTAACCATAAGAGTTCAATCTCGTGCTCGCCATCACAGGAGACAGAAATTGGGAGAGATACAGGTACAGAGGGAGAGAAAAATCAAGAAGAGGAGCACCAAAAACATTCTTCCTGTTACAGTAGCTACTGATTATATAGCAAAATCTTGAGTTTATACAGGCTTTATTTTATTCATAAAGCACTTTGCTTCCTTAATCTCACTGAAGGCCGTAACAACCCTGAGATTAGAAAGGTCAGGTAGCATACTGATCACATAGTGCACAGTGATCCTGTAGAACCCTACAGATGAGAAGGTGGAGGCTGAGGGAGGCTGAGGACAAAGACAGAAGGCAGAAGTAACACTTAACCCCCCCCCCTTTTTTTAACTTTTAATCCAATCTCTTTTCAAAATGTGACCCTGTCATTCTTCCTCAGTTAATTTTCCTCCATTTAAAAAAATAATGCTTCTAAGTGAATATAATTGAAGTGGAATTTAGAAAAATTTGAAACTCTTCTATAATTGAAACATATCTATCTGGGTTCTACCTAGCTGTACATTTTATTTCTGATTGCATAAATATTCATAGAGAAACACCTAAGAGTAGACTATTCAAGGCACTGAGTGGTGTGGTTCTTATTAACATTAATAAAGATCAGGTGGGTACATTCCCATTTAATGCTTTGAAAAATGTGTCCCCGACTTTTTACCACTGAGGTAGCTAGAAAACACACTCCTGCTTGTTTTGGTTTTGTAGTAAAAAATATACTCAACTGCATTACTCTCACACCACTTAGAAAGATGTTTCTGTTTTCCAGTAATGCTAATTCTCTGAATTAGGTCAAATTATTCAGTCACACTTCTTTAGTTTCTTTAATTTTACCACTTCCTGAATCTCTGAGCCTCACAAATCTTAAACTCATGTGTCTGAGATTAGCAGTGTCTCCAAAACCAGGGTCCACACTGATGAGGTAGTTGGCAGACGGCAACACCTTCAGGAACCAGGATGTGTGAAAAAAAAATGGGGAAGTGGGGCAGGGCACAGTGTGGTGCAAGCTTTCATGAATCTGAGCTGGTCACTTGCTGTTCAGCACAAGTGGGTTGTTGTCATACAGGAATGTAGATTACTGTTACTGTATCTTCCAAGTTTTTGAGAGAAGCCAGAAATCTGTATTTTTTCCACAAGAAACTTTCTAATCTTTAAATATTATCATAAAAATATTTTTTTAAACAGTGTATGGGCCAGCAGTACCTACAGCAATCAGCATTTGTGGGCCTTCAATGCACAATCGCTGACTCAGTTTTTTATTCCAACATGCAGAATGGTTGACCCAGATTTCAATAGGGAAGACTGTTTTCTTCCATTGGTTATAATCTAATTCCTAGGCAAATTTCAGGGGAAAAATAGGATTATATAAGCATAATTAGAATGTTAGAGAGCTAAGGAATGACTATGGACAAAGAAATGGCTTGTTCATGTCAGCATGAATGTTGATGAGAAGCCAAGAATAAGGAATTTTAAAAAGGAAGAGATCACCTACCTTTTGACAATCTGATATAAGGAGTCAAAAAATAACTGTAAACAGAAATTTTCATTCTGCATCAAACTACCTAGTATTATCTTTTGACTAATGGCTTTGTGAAATGGTTCTAGACATGGATTTTATTGGGCGGAGTGGAGTTAGTTCAATTTTTGTCCATAAATATCTTATGGTCCCTCTTGTGGGCCAAACTGCCAAGTGCTGAGAATACAGACAAATGAGATATATTCCCTGCCCTTGTAGAGCTCCATTATCTGCTAGGCAACCACAGCACATGATGTGATAGATTTTTTGGAGGCTTCTAGGGAAATACAGGAAAAGATTAGGGTGCACAGAGGAAGCAGAATGTGAAAGTCAATGATGACTTACTACAGGTGATCATGGAACTAAACACTGAGGAATGGAAGTCATTCAGTTAAACGGGGAATGCCAAACAAAACAGCATTTGCAAAGGAATAGAATGTGGTGTCTTTATCAGTGTACAAGCAGAAAAGCCATTGACAACATTTAAGAAAAAGAGGAACTTTGCCATCTATTTCAGATAGATAATCGTGGTAGGCTTTGTAAATGATAGAATCAAGAGAGACAAATATAAGCCAGAAATACACTAAAGAGACCCAGTTGAGGGATAAGGACTTAGACTAGAGAAAAAAAAGACAGAAGGGCTTTTGAGAGAAAAGGGAGCAATCTGAAAAATATTGGGAAGATATTGTTGGAACTAAATGATTTATATGATGGTAGAGTTGAAGGGGAGCAATGCCAATGACTCACAAATTTTTGCCTTTGGGTCATAATGTAGATAGTGGTCATGTCCACTGCCATACAAAGAGATCAAGAATAAAGAAAAGGAGCAGGTGTCAGAGATGGTGATACATTCAGCTTGGATGCTCTAAGTTAGAGATAACATGGGATATTTAAGTTGAGGTTTTCAGTTCTAAATATACCCTTGAGAATTCTTAGAAACCAAGTGGTGGTTAAAGCATGAGAGCAGTGGAAAACATTTAGGGTGAGTGGAGAACAAGGGCTGCACATAGATGCCAAGGGCAATGCCATATCTTAACACAGACAAAGGATCATCAGAGAAGTGGGAGAACTGATGGACTATGTGACAAGGCTTCAAGAAGGGAATACACAGTTATCGTACAGCTAGTACATGTGAGGAACTGTGCTAAACCTGTACACACTGTCCATAACCCCCAAAGTTCTTTATCAATATGTTGTACTCATCTTCCAGTCAAGAAAACTGAATTGTCCCAAAAGGTGAAATACTTTGCTCAAGGTCACTCTGGAATGAAGACACCTGTTATTCAAACCCAGTCCTGCCACATTTCAAAGACTGAACAATTTCTACTTCACATGATGCCAGTGATCCTCAGGGTCATATAATAGAGGGGTCAAGTATGTTAAGGACTGAAAAGTGGCCAGGATTTGCAATAAGAAATCCACTGGTAATCACAGCTAGAAACTCGAAGCAGCTGGAATTACTGGCAAGTTAGGAAATGGAGTTAGAAAATATGTACAGCTCTTGTAAAAAAAGCTTGGCTAAGATGACAGGAAAAAGAAAACAGAGAGAGATACGAGTTAGATAGTGAGGTGACCATAGTTATTCAGTTGTCTGCTCACAATTTTATGAGGATTCACTATTATAATGGATACTGTATAGTTTAATAGAGAGACAGACGGTTAAAGGACGTTTCTGGAACTATGACATTACTGATCATCTCCAGCTAGCTTCAATCTCAGCTACTTACGAATAGGAACTAGAGAGAATGATAATAAACTATCCAATCTTCTAATTAATGTCACATGAAACAAACAAAAATGCAGAGCTCCTATGACTCTCAGATGCTAAAGCTTCATCACACATTTGGGAAGAGGAAGTGAGCAGGTCTTTCTTGGCACCGTAGCTCAGATCAGAGGAAGTCTATTTTAGTAACCAAGAGAATGATAGTCAAAATCATCTTGGAAATGAATGGAATTATATGTCAAGTCTTAAAGCAGATTGGTCTTGGTTATCAAACGTCAATTCTGGCAACTTCACAGCATCCAGCTAGTTCCTGGGGATTTGGGAAGCCAGCCAGTTCTTACACACAAGTTCTTCTGTAGACTAAAAGACGTAGAGAGTTCCTCTTCTGGGCGCCCCCCACCCCTCCACACCAGGATGCCGGCCAATCTGGTACACCTCAGAACTTTGCCAAGACAATTAAGCAGCAAAAACAACAACAACCAACAACCAAAAATAAAAGAAAAAAAAAGAAAAGGAAGAGAGAAACTAAGTTTCTCCTGCCTCCCCTGCCCTTTTTTTTACAGGGAAAATACATTTCTTCCAGGAAACTCTCATGATCTTTTTATTCTCTTTAATAGGATTTATAATTCAATATATAAGACTTACTTGTTTATCTTCTTCTTTGCTTATTTGAATCTATTATAAATACTTTTGAATATAGCAAACTATATTGTTAAATCTCTGCTTTAGAGAAAACCGTTAGGATATGTGTTCTCTCTTTTATTAATTATTAACAACAACAATAAAAAAAAAAAAGCTCCACATTATGCAGGTTAAGTAAGACCTGAAATGCATCAGAAATCCTGTCTAATGAGATGTATTAAATGCACTGCATAAAACCACGAGCACTTGGCAAGATTTTCAGAAAGTGATTTGGCAAAGCAGATTCTGTATTACTTAAACAGCTCTTGTCAAAGAGGGTCAATATAGAAATTTCATGTTTTCTTACTGGGTTTGGCTTTTCCCCTCCATCTTCACTGAAGTATAATTGACCATTTTTTAAAACATATTTAAGGCATATGACTTGATGTCTTGATATACTTATGCACTGTGAAATAATCACCACAATCAAGATAATGAAGATATCCATCATTTCACATAGTTACCATTTTCCTTCTTTTTTGGGGGGGGGGTGTGAAAACACCTAAGATCTCCCTCTTAGCAAATTTCAAGTACTCCATATAGTCAGTATGGTTAATGGTAGTCACATTGCTGTACATTAGATCTCCAGAAATTATTCCTCTTCAATGACTGAAACTGAATTTATAAATGAACTATGAATTTAGGATTTTTTTTTCTATTTTTGTAAAGAATGCCATTGGGATTTTGATAGGAGTTTCATTGAATCTTTAGATCACATTGAGTAGTAGGGACATTTTAAACATATTAATTCTTCTAATCCATGAACATGGGATGCCTTTCCATTTATCTGTTTCTTCTTTAATTTCCTTCATCAATATTTTATAATTTTCAGCATACAAATTTTTTACTTCTTTGGTATAGTTTACTTTTAAGTAGTTTATTCTTTTTGTTGCTATTGTGAATGGACTGCTTTCTTAATTTCCTTTTTGGATAGCTTATTGCTTAGGTATAGAAATGCAACTGATTTTTGCATGTTGGTTTTGTATCTTTCAACTTAACTGAGTTTATTAGTTGTAACATCTTTTGGTGGATACCTTAGGGTTTTCTACATATAATATCATGTTATCTACAAACAGATGCCATGGATTGTTCATTTGAGATCTTTCTTTTTTTTTTTAATGTAGATATTTATCACTATAAACTTTAAACTTTCTTATCAGTACTGCTTTTCTGCTTTTGCTTTTGGTATACTGTGTTCTTGTTTTGTTTTAAGGTACTTTTAAAATTACCTTTTAATATCCTCTTTGATCCAATGGTTATTTAAGAGTGTGTCACTTGGTTTCCATGTATTTGTGAATTTTCCTTTTTTTTTTTTTTTTTTTTTACTGTTTTTAATTTCTAGTCTCATTCCACTGTGATCAGAAAAGATACTTGGAATAATTTTGATGTTATTAAATTTGTTAAGTGTTGTTTTGTAATCTAACATGTGATCTATCCTGAAGAATGTTCTGCATGTGCTTGAGAAGAATGTGTAGACCCCTGCTGTTAGGTGGAGAGGTCTGTATATATGTGTTAGGTCCATTTGTTCTATAGTGTTGTTCAAATCAACAGTTGGCCTTAGCTTTTGAAGGTAGAAATTATCAACATTGTAAAAAAGTTTTCAAGCAAAAGACACTAACACCTGGGCAAAAAATGACTCTAAAAATATCTGATGATCCATGTATGAATGACAGGTTAATGTTAAACTCTTTTTGAAACTGATTTTGGTACCAGTTGAATTAGCTCTCTAGTCTCTGTAGGGTTTTTGTGCTGTCCACTTTTATACTGTAATGCGAATAGTTCAATTTGAAACTTTGAATATCTCTAGATCAATATTCAATTTTCTGGATTTCCCAATCTATCCCTCTGTTTAGTTAACATTATTTCATATACATCTTTTCCCTAGTCGATGCTTAATTTTTTTGTAGTATTATTGAATGTATAATATGAATACTGTTGCATTTACCTGATGCTTTTATATTTTGCATTTAGTGACACAGTCATAGCAGTTTTTCTCCTTTAAATTTTTGATGTAATGACATGTATGTTGACAGACTTCCTTATGTTAAACAAGTCTTAAATTCTTGGAATAAATTTGATTTGGTAATTTTTTAGTACACTACTAAATTTGACTTGCTAATCAAATTTCTTTAAAGATTTGGAAATCTTGTATTTACAAATGAAGTTGGTCAATTTGTCCTTTTTAAAGTTTATGATTGAATTTTAATGTTAAGCTGTATTATAAAATGAACAGGAGAAATTATCTTTTTGTATAATGTGAAACAATTTAAAAATTATAGAAATTATTATTTATTTAAAGACAGAGCCACCTAGTCTGTTACCTCTTCTCTTCAATTTTTTTCTGCACCAATTTCTCTTACCTTTCCTTCTTAGACTCCAATGGCATGTACCTTTTGAAATTGTCCCCTACATCTCTGAGGCTCTGTTAATTATTTTTTTCCAATTTCTTTTCTTCCTATTTTTCAGGTTGGATTATATTGATCTATTCCAAGTTCACTTCCTTCCTCTGTCATCTGCTACTGAGCCAGTACAGTAAAATTTTTATTTTAGGTATTGTATTTTTCAGCTTTAAAATTTCTATCCTTTTAAAAAATAGTTTCTGTGATGTTGCTGAGAACTTCTATATTTCCATTGATTTTAACTGTCTTTACTCCATCTAGCATAGGTGTAAAAGCTTCTCTAAAATCTCCAGCTATTCCAATATCTCAATTTACAGTTGGCACTTATTGGTTGTCTTTTTCCTTGAGAAATAGTCACATTTCCCTTATTCTTTGTATGTCATGTAATTTTGAATTATATCTTGGACATTTTGATTACTATGTTGTGAAATTCTGGGTCCTGGGAAAATGATGATTTTTTTTTCTTGTTGTTGTTTTAGGAGACAATGAATTTGGTCAGTTTCAGACTGCAAGTTCTATCTCATCTTTTGTGAATAATGGTCCCAATATCAGTTTAGGTTTCAAAGCTTTTGCTATGCTGCTCTGGTACCTACCCATGTGTGAGGCACTCAGGAGCTAATCTGGGAACTGGACAGTGGTTTATATATTAATGCAATTCTAAAAGCCTTTGTTATGTTCTTTTTGGTCTGTTCCAAGCATGTAGAGCTCAGATGTAAGCCCAGACTGCTTACCAGTTCATACACAGAATTAGGGAGTCCCCTTTTCCAATCTTCTCCTTTCTGGGATCCCACCAAACTACACCTCTCATGGGTCTCCTTTATCTATCCTCTGGCTGCAGCTGAAGCTCCTTGACTGGGGCCTGCCTATGGTCAAAACAGAAAGATTAAAACGAGAAAAAGAAAAACAACAGGGATTTTTATCCCACACTTCTCAGACTATAGGGGTCTGTTTTCCCAGTTCCTGGGGACAGGAAAACAGGGTTTCTCTGAGTTTTAGTGGTCTGTACCTTCTACCCCCGCAGCTCCACAACTGGGGCTGCCATTAGGACATGGAGGGATGAAAAAAAAAAAGGAAAAAAATCCTGAAGATTTTACCTCCACACTCTTTGGCTGGCATTGGTTCCTTTTCCTGGTTTTATGGCCAGGAAGATGAGGTTTTTCTCCATTCTTCCTTCCCAAATAAATCTCTGCAGCTACAAAATTAAGACTGGGGGAATCATCCTCAAATCAAAGCCATGAGAGAAAAGAGAAAAAAATGGGACTCACTCCTGTATAATTTGCTTCTTAAATTTTGACCTTCTTTTCCAAACTTCCTGCTTTTTTTTTTTTTTTTTTTTTTTTTTTTTTTTTTTTTACTTTTCAGAGTCCTGAGTGGCTGCTCTTTGCATTTTGTGCAGAGTTTCCATTGTAATCAGTGAAAGAGAGAGGCTACAGTGAGCTTACTCCAGCTTGGTTGTCCTTGGAAGTACTGATGCTTTTTAAAATACAGACCTCTATTTATCTTTCTAACCTGCTTTATGGTTTTTTGGACTTTCAGGGTTTTAGTTTCTTCTTGAGTAAATATTTTTAGTTCATATTTTGCTAGAAAATCATTCATTTCTCCTAAGTTTTCAAATGTATTGCTATAGATTTACCAAAAAAAAAAAAAAAAAAGCTTTCTTAAGTCTCTTTCTTTCATATATGTGGTTCTATCTCCTCATCATTATGTGGCATATCTTTGTTTAACTCCCTTTTCAAAAAATCAGGCATAGCAAAAAATTTCTCTATTTTATTAATCTTTTCAAAGAGCAGACTTCAGTTTCCTACTTTTTATTTCCTTAACTTCAGTCAGTATTAATTACTACCATCCCAGTACCTTCTATATTGTTAGTTTCTCATTACTGCAACTAAATAATTTATTTTCATACTTTTTTCAGAATGAAATCATTTAAAGCTATAAATTTCCCTCTGAAGCATATTAGCATATGCAAATTAGCAATATTGCATGGGTTTTGCTCTGAATCATTCCTACAGTATTGTGATTAAGAGTGCAGGTTCTTTGACTTGTAACTCTTGTTCCTTCTTGTATTCCCTTGGGTAGGTTATCTAACCTCCTTAAGCCTCAGTTTCTTCATCTGTCAAATAGGAAAAACAATATACACAACTCCTATGATTATTCTAATGGTTGAGGTCCTCTAGGTAAAATGGCTTAGAAACTGTTCTTGGCATTGAGTGAGCATTCAATAATTGTTTATTGTTGTTGCTATGATTAGTACCACTTTCTGAATAATTTTTACTTTCAATTTTATTTTCTCTTTGAGTTATTGGTTATTTAAAAATGGATTTCTTAATTTTTAATATCTAAGAGTCTTTTGGTCTTCTTTTAATTATTTATGTCTAGTTTTACTAGTTAATGATCAGATATTGCAATAGGTAAAACCTAAATTACTTCACTCTGTTAGTTTTCTTTGTGGCCAAATATATGATAACATTTTGTAAGTATCGCATAAAAATTTAAAAAGGCTAAAAAGTTTACATAAATGTGTATATTCTACTAATTCATGCTTGTAGACTGTATAATTCACATGATGTATTTATGTGCTTATTATTTTTATTTACTAAAGCTTTCAAATTCTGAAGGAAGTTTATTAAAGTTTCCCATTGTAATTGAGTTTAAATAAACATCTTATATTTCTAGAATTTTTGTTCCATATATATGAATTCTGTGTCTTTTGAACTCCTTTGCTTTATTAAATCTCTGATATATGACAAAATTTCTAAAAATGTACCTTATAATTTCCACCTATTTTTGTTCTGTCATGAGATTCTTCTCCCATTGATCTTTTAAACCACTGATTTAGTACCTAGAGGTGGCCATTTTCTTTTTCAGTTCACCTATTTTTAAAAAATTAATAGCAATGGGTTTTAGTCCCAGAAAATCTTTTCTATGCTGCCAGTGCAACTCTAATATTCTTTTTGTTTTTTTTCAATTAAAGTTTTACTTCATTGGAATCCAAAAATTTCAATTTGTTGGTTTTCCCTCAGATTATTGAGCCCCAATTAAATAGATTGTGGTTTTTCTTTGTCTGCTTATGGTTTTTGTTTTCCCTTAGCATTCATACCAGGCTATTATGGTCTCTCAAGTAGAGATAAATGAGTGAACAATGGATGTCAATGATATTTATGTTCTTGCGGGCTGTCCAATCATTTCCCCTGTTAAGCAGTGGGAGTTAGTCTCTTGTCCCAGGTTGGACGGTTATAAGTAATGGTCTTTTCTCCAACCTCGGGAGCTGTAGGTTATTCTGCCCACCAGTGTAGGTTTCCTTCAAGTTCTGCAGAGTTGGTAGCAATGAGCCATCTGAGAGCCACATGCAGCAAATGGGCAAGTTACCACCTCTGGGATTCTCTCAGGGAACTACAATTTGTGACCAATTTCCCCAAACCTCCATGAGAGGTGAACTTTTCTTTTGCTTTGCTCTTTCTCAGATTCGAGATGAAGTCTGGGGTTTATTAGCAATAATAAACTGAAAATGGGGGGTGAGTGGGGGTAATCTCTTGTTGAAATAAGAAAGTTCATTCGAAATAACAACACAAAAGATAAGATGCCAAAGAACAAATTCAACATGAAATGTGAGGAGTTTTATAAAGAAAACAGTAAATTATTATTAAATATTATAGACCCAAACTCATGAGTAAATGTAACATGCTCAAACTTAGGAAGTCTTAATATTCTAAGTTAAACGAGTAAGATAGAACCATGTCTATAAATCTAAAGGGATATGCATTTGCAAGTGAAAAAGCGAGTTACAGAGTAATGTGCATGGTATGATACCATTTTTGAAAACAAAAGCAAAACCTAATAAATAACACACATGTTTAGAAAAGGATGGAAAAAGTTAAGATACATCCCAAGCTGTTAGCAACTTGTCACTTCAAGAGGATGGGAATGGAAAGGAATTGAGGGGAGGTCACTTTTTCTTTAAACATATTTGGATTGTTTCACTTCTTAAATTGCATCCTTGATTTTTGTAACTTTAAATACAATCATTAAAGGCGTTTAAAAATGTAATCGTTCTTGTTTGGGGTACAAGTTGTAAGTTAATTTGGCTATAGCATCATGACTGGGAAAGAAAGAAGCACTGTGAAGTCAGTTTCAAACCAATGTCACAACCCATTAATGGGTCTTGAAGTGATGTAACTGGTTTGTTATTAACATTTTTTGAAAAATGGAACAGAAAATAAAATATCAGAGGGCATCACCCCTAATAAGGATAAGTATCACTCCATGAATTTTTTTTCAGGCATATAGATGTTCACACATACAAATGTGTTTGTACTAGATTGTGACGGAAAATATTTTCAACTGTGGGCTGCTGTTAAAAAAGTTTAAAGGTTGCTGCTTTTAGAAGTAAAAATGAAAGAACACATCAACTGACAAGATTCTGCAGTAAAGGAAGAGAGAATCAAATAATGTTAAGGTTTAGAAGTCTAGAAAATGAAAGAAAAATACACTTCATTGTATTTCACTTGGCCTAGCCACCTCCAGGAATCCATCTCTTTAATTAACATCTACTCCAAGATGCCAGAACAAAATTAGGATCCAGGTCAATTGTTAAAAATAGGAGTAGTCCATAGGTGCCAACCTGGTATCATATCAGGCATTCCAAGAAGGCAAATGATTACAAATAGGCCTCCTCTTCCAGGACCTAATATTCTGTTGTTATATTGCGTTCCCTTTTCTGAATCATTGTCCATTCCAGGGCAGCTCGCTCTCTCTCTCTCTCTCTTTAAACAACCATTTAGAACAATGATTACTTAATCATCCCACTGTCATTCCCACTCTCACCTCTTCTCCAACCTTTTTATGGTTAGCTATCTCTTTAACACACAGAATATAGACCAGTCAGAATTAAAAACTAGACCCCTCTCTCCTTTGAGCTACCCAATGTTCCCAGTAAAGACACCTACAAAACCAATACTTCATTCCCTTATTAGTTCACATGGTGGTCTCTCTCTTCTCGAACATAAGCACATACGGCCGTTGAATGTAGGGTAAGTTTTTTGTTTTGTTTTAAATTTATCTTTATTTCCTCAGTACCTAGTACTATGCCTGGTACATAGTCTGTAACAAGTGAATAAATGAATACATACTAAGTCACTCACTAAATTTTAACTCCATAATTTACAAGACTTTGCTTCATAAATGTCCATTTTCCTGTATCTTAAACTACTAATCATTTGGATCTTTTCCTTTATTATTCTGTAAGCATGTATGAGCTTTCCATATTAAACTATTTCCTTCCTTCATGTCACTGCCAAACATTCTGGAAAACTAGTCAAATTTTTCTACCTTCACTTTCTCAACTTGCATTCACTCCTGAACTCTTAAAATATGGCTTCCCCTGATCAAAATACTAGATCCAACTGCAATTTACAAGAAATATGGATGACAAAGGAACATATCAAAATACAACAGAGAGGAGGTGGCCAAGATGGTGGAGTGAGGAGACTCCAAACTTACGTCCTCCCACTGACACACCAAAATTACAACTACTTATAAAGCAGCTATCTATGAAAATGATCTAAAGACTAGCAGAAAGGATTTCTCACAATTAAAGATGTAAAGAAAGAATTACAATGAGATCAGGAATAGGGGCAGACATGCAGTATAGTCAGGACCCACAAAGAGGAAGAATATCAATCACAGAGGAGCAAGGAACAAGGGGTCTGAACACCATATAGGGTTCCCCAGCCCAGGGATCCTGCACTGGGAATATAAGCACCCAGAACATGTGGCTTTGAAAACCAGCAGGGCTGATGTTTGGGAGATCTGGAGGGCTTTAGGAAACAGAAACTCCACTCTTAAAGGGCATGTGCAAAATCTCACATGCTCTGAGTCCCAGCATACAGGCAGTAATTTAAAAGAAGCCTGGGCCAGACCCACTTGCTGATCTTGGCGAGCCTTTCAGAGTGGCAGGAGGAAACTGGAACTCCCCCTGGGGAGGAAGATGCAGTAACAGTAGCCATTTTGGGGTGCATGTTCCATCACAAGGACACTGATGCTGGCAAGTGCCACTTTGGAATCCTCTCTCTAGCATACAAGCACCAAGGGCTTACCCACCCACCAGTGGGCTGCCACCAGCCCCAAGCCCACATGCAGTGAGACAGCCACACTATAATGTGGCCCCACATTTCAGTAGGCTGGCACCAGCTCCATGTTCCCCTGGGCTGGGCATCCAACCACACGGGAAGCCTACCTTGCCCTCCAGCAGGCCTGCAGCCAGTGCATGACACAAGGTCTGCTTAGCCAGACTCATCAAGCAAAAGAGGGAGTCCAAACAAACGTAATGAGAAATGAAAGGTGAGAAGCTGCAACTGATACCACAGAAATGCAAAGGATCATATGAGATTCCTTTAACAGTTATATGCCAATAAAATGACCTTGAAGAAATGAACAAATTCCTAGAAATGTATACTCTTCCCAAGACAAAACAGAAAGAAATAGAAAATATAAACAGACCAATTACCAGCAGTAAAAATAAATCAGAAATAAATAACTCCTAACAAACAAAAGTCCAAGATCAGATGGCTTCACAGGTAAATTCTAAAGAAGAGTTATTACCTATCATTCTCAAACTACTATAAAAAAATTGAAGAGGGAGGAATGCTGCCAAACTCATTCTATGAGGGCAGCATCACCCTGATATCAAAACCTGGCTAAAACACCACAAGAAAAGAAAATTAAAGTCCAATATTACTGATGAGCATAAAGTCCTCAATAATATATTAGCAAACTGGATTCAACAATCATTAAAAGGATCATACACCATAATCAAGTGGGATTTATCCTAGGGATGTAAGGATGGTTCAATATTGGTAAATTAATCAATGTGTTGCACCACACTAACACATTGAAACAAATCATTTGATCCACTCAATAGATGGAGAGAGAGCTTTTGACAAAATTCAACATCCATTTATGATAAAAACTCTCAACAACGTAGGTATACAGGTAGCATATCTCGATATAATAAAGGCCATATATGACAAGCCCACAGCCAACATCATATTCAACAGTGAAAAACTGAAAGCATTTCCCCTAAGATCAGGAAGAAGACAAGAATGTCCACTCTTGCCACTTTTACTCAGCATAATATTGAAATTCCTAGCCATAGTTATCAGTCATGAAAGAAGGGGGATTGAAATTGGAAAGGAAGAAGTAAAGCTGTCACTATCTGCAGATGAGATGATACTATATATAGAAAATCCTAAAGACACTACCAGAAAACTATTAGAACAAATAAATGAATTCACTAAAGTTGTAGGACACAAAATTAATATACAGAAGTCTGTTCCATTTTTATACACTAATATCAAACTATTGGAAAGAGACATTAAGAAAACAATCCCATTTACAATTGGTTTGAAAAGAATAAAATACCTAGGAATAAACCTAACAAAACAAGTAAAAGACTTTTACTCTAGAAACCATAAGACATTGATAAAAGAAACTGAAGACTATGCAACAAATGGAGAGATATACTGTGCTCATGGATTAGAAGAATGAATATTGTTAAAATGACCATACTGCCCAAGGCAATCTATATATTCAATGCAATCCCTATCAAAATACCAAAAACATTTTTCATAGACTAAAATAATTCTAAACTTTGTATGAAAACACAAAAGACCCCAAACAGCCAAAACGATCTTGAGAAAGAAGAACAAAAATGGAGGGATCAGGCTCCCTGACTTCAAACTATACTACAAAGCTACAGTAATCAAAACAGCATTGCAGGGTAAGGTACAGCTCAGTGGTAGCACACATGCTTAATATGAACAAGGTGCTGGATTCAGTCCCCAACACCTCCATTCAATCAATCAATCAAACCACCCCCCCAAAACAAAAATAAAACAAAAAAAAAAAGTAAAAAATTTTAAAAATCAATTAAAAAAAAAAAGTTTGGTACTGAAACAAAAACAGACACATAGATCAATGGAGCAGAATAAAGAGTCCAGAAATAAACCTACACCTATATGGTCAATTAATCTTTGACAAAGGAGACAGGAATATAAAATGTGTTCAATAAATGTGCTGGGAAAACTGGATAGCTACACATAAAAGCATCAAACTGGACTACTTTCTCACACCATATATAAAAATAAACTGAAAATGGGTTGAAGACGTAAATGTTAGACTGAAACTATAAAAGTCCTAGAAGAAAACATAGGCAGTAGCCTCTTTGACATCAGCCTTAGCAATATTTTGAGGCATCTGTTTTCTCAGGCAAGAACAAAATAAAATAAACAAAAGCAAAATAAACAAATGAGACTACATCAAATGAAAAGGCTTTTGCACAGTGAAGGAGACGATCAACAAAACAAAAGGCAGCATGGTGAATGGGAAAAGATACTTGCACATCAAAGAACAAATAATTCAATTAAAAAACGTGCAGGGACCTAAATAGACATTTTTCCAAAGAAGACATACAGATGGCCAAGAGAACCAAGAACAGGTGCTCAACATCACTAATCATCTGTGAAATGCAAATCAAAATCAAAATGAGATACCACGTCACACCTGTCAGAATGGCTGTCTTCCAAAAGACACAAATAAGAAGTGTTGATGAGTATGTGGAAAAAAGGGAAACTTGTGCACTGTTGGTGGGAATGTAAGTTGCTGCAGCCACTATGGAAAACATTCTGAAGATTTCTCAAAAAATTAAAAATAGGACAACCATATGATAGAGCAATTCCACTTCTGGGGATTTTTCCAAAGAAAAGAAAACACTAATTTGAAGAGATATATGCACCCCTATGTTTGCTGCAGCATTATTTACAACAGTCAAAATACAGAAGCATCCACAGACAGATGAACAGATAAAGAAGATATGGTGTATATATACATATAATGGAATATTATTCAGCCATAAAAATGAAATCTTGACATTTGCAACAACATGGTTGGATCTACAGGGTATCCTGCTAAGTGAACTAAGTCAGACAGAGGAAGATAAACACTCCGTGGCTTCACTTATACATGGAATCTAAAAAACAAAACAAAGTAAAAACAGACTCACGGATGCAGAGAATGGGTAGCTGCCAGAGGGAGGATGAAATAAGTGAAGGGGATTAAGAGGGATGAAGTTTCAGTTATAAAATAAATGAACCATAGGGATGTAACATACTGCATAAGGAATGAAGTCAATAATATTGCAATAACTTAGTGTGGCTAACAGACTCATTGCAGTGATCATTTCATAATGTATGGAAATCATTATGCAGTAAACCTGAAACTAACATAATATTGTGCATCAACTCTATTTCCATTTTAAAATGTCAATTAAAAATGAATAAATGAAATAAAATAAAATACAGCATAAGGATGGAATCAGCAGAATCAGGTTAAGGAAACAGAATCGTCATGCAAAGTCAAGGCCACAGGTAAAAGAGGTTTATTTCTACAAAATGAGGGAAGGAGCAAAATGGAGAGACTTGCAAAGGTAGAAGTTTGGAGGTTCAGAAGTGGAATAGAATCAAAGATGAGCAGAAAGTCAAGATGATCGTTAAAATGTCAATACAAGTGTGTTCTGGGGCTCCAGCACCTGTGTGGTGGTGGTGATGACAGCCTGGGCCAGCAGCCCGCCTCTCTGACAGGACCTGCTCAAACTCCTGCTTGAGTAACTCCCATCACCCCTAGACACGCAGCAAGTATTTGAGTGCCTTCCATATGCTCAGTATATTATCCTAGTTCTGCTTCTCATTTTACTTACACCAATTGTTCTTAAACTTTCAGGGGGGCATGGCTCCTTTGGGAATCCAGGGAAAGGCATGAACTATTTCCCCAGGATAAAGTGCCCGTAAACACCTATTCACAAAATTTGGCGTGCCATTTATTTTATTGCATTGGAAATTTACTTCAGATATGAAGACTATAAAACAATCTTCATGTCACAAATCAAAGACTAGCCATTTTTGATAATGGGAAAGGAACAAAGGCGTTTTCAACAAAAGTAACCTAATTGTGTTCAAAAGTAAATTTCCATGCCGTTGTTTCACTTGACAGCAATGCTGTTAACCATCGTATAGCTCATGATTCAATACATTTGTGCCATTTTTAGATATTCAATCAATTTTGAATTTCTATTTAGTTACTAACGACTGCTAAAAATGTTACTCCTAAAGGTACGCCCCAAGAAAGGAATTATTTCGCTTTGTTCCCTCTGTTAGTTGAAGATTAAGTGTTACAAGTTGGGTTTCCTAGAGAATATTGTCTAAGACAATTAGCACTCGGTCAGCTGATGAGGGTGTGCTGTTGGGGTCAACACTGTGGAAGGGTAAGAAGGAAAGTAGGATGGGCAGAGAAAGAAGCTGCCTGCAAGGCAGGCTTCAGGAAGGCTTTGGCCACACAAGAGAAGGCCCTGCAGGGGTAACCTGAGTTAGGGCTAGAAGCAGGGCCACTGTGCTCCCATATTAAATAGTCCTGGGATGCGCGCTGCCCCAGGAAGGTTGTGCCCTCAGGCAAGGCTGTGCTTTTCAGCCGAGGCAATCCTGAGAGAGAGCTGACAGCTGGCAAGCACCTTCCAGCCACACTGCCAGTGGCAATCCCAGCAGCCGGGAATAAGTCTTCATCCGGACGGGGGATCTGGGCAGCACACGACAGTGTTCACTGCAGGAGGCTCCTGTCAGGAAACGCCAGGATTCTCGAAGACTCCTTGAACTGAATTCTTATCCCATCATTTCTGTGTCCAGTTCATACTCCACCTTTGACACGGTCTGCCGTCTTTCTCATTTTCACTGCAGAGGCATGGCTACAGTGTTATCACTCTTGGCTCGTCTATAGACACATTTGCCCAGCACTAAAAATTTCACATTAAAACCCACCTGAAATGACCCTCTCCTAGTTTCCTTAGGCTGTTTTCTAAGAGTTCCTTCAGATTCTTGAAATAAAATAATTACCTCAATCATATATGTCTAAATTTTCTGCAAAGTCAGTCAAGCTGGGTTGGAACTCTGGTCAATATTCTGAGTGGCTTCCCTCTTTACTTAGAGGAAATGAAACGTCCATTTGATGGTTAAGTACTTTAAAGCCTTGACCTCTGGGATTGCTTGTGAACTTCAGGTATCCCACTATTCAGAAGAAGCAGAGAAAGCTGTCATATTGTTTGCCCATTTCTGAACTAAACTTCTGGAAAAGAGACTGATTTAAATCTGCAGCTCTAATTGAGTCCATGAATCTCACGTAAGATGATTATTTGGAAAATCCTTCAATAAAATAACAAATTCTGACATGTTCTTGGGCCTTGCAGATTTTCCACTTATTTGCGGAAGATCAATATTTCTTTTCTGACCCAAAACTTATAAAATAGAATCTCTTTTTTTTTTTTATCAGTATGCACATCACAGAAGAAAACCAGAGACACTAGGCATCAGATGTTTTATCTGGCTGTAATCTGAAGGGAATTAGAGGAGTATCAGTGAGTCTTAGTGACATGCTTTGATGAAGGAACCACTTCAGTTTTCTTCCTCTGCCTCTGCCCATTTTCAGAGCACTTTGAGGTTGCGCTAATTTTGACCCCATTTATTTGGATTCGAGACAATCACCCTTATAATAACAACAAAGCTACTAATTATTGAGGGCCTTCTACATGTCACATACAGTTCTGAGTGTTTTACTTGTATTGCCTCAGTTAATTCGCACAATAACCCAAAGGCACAAGTACCACACTATTGCTCCCATTTTACAGATTCCCATTTTTAGACGAGAAGGTTGATACCAAATGTGTTAATGGCCAGCCCACACTCACATAACTAGCGAGTGGAAAGCTAGGACTCAAATGCACATGACTACTTGACTTTAAAGTCCACTCTCTTAACTGCACTATATGGGGTTTCAAGCATCTCTGGCAGACAAATTGTGGTTTGGGAGTCATCCTAATATTTTTAAATTGAGCCTTCCTCTCACCAAAGAATTTCCTCTCACCAAAGAATTCTTCTGCTTTGCCTGGGATGCTTTCACACACACACACACACACACACACACACACACACACACACACACACACACACCGCTGCTTCTTTAGTTTCTCTGGCTTCATGCTTCCATCGAAAGGAAGCCCTGGGGCTCCTTGCTGTGTTTTCAGCAACAGAAGTAGAATCAAAGAGAGCTGAGCTCTGTCCCACTTTCAGTATCGTTTTTCAGTAAAGGCCAAGGCCAATATAAACAAGACAAATTTCTATGATCCTAATAGCAGATCTTTTATTTAATCCCTATATATTGGAGACGATGCTCAGTATCCTACCGTGGGGATAATGGCAAGTATGCATTGTTTGAGTATGCCCGTCTTATGTCTATCTAGAGTGTACATTAGCTATTGTTTGTATGTCCCTTCCTTCCTCCAGACCCATTCTCGGCTCTTCTCCACCCTCTCCTGCCTCAGCAGGCTGATCTCTGCAGACTATATCACCCAGGCTCCCATCCAATGACCTTCAATTGGACTTGGCCAATGGGAAGCTTCAGGAGGACCATCAGAGTGCAGGAGGAGAGAGAGGCAGGGGTATTTCTTCCCTGCTCCCTCCTGCTGTGTGCCACGGTTCTCCCAGGGTCGGCTTCCCTCCAGGACTGCAGCTCCCCCTCAGTAGTCCTTCCTCCATGGTGCCAGCACTCTTTGGACATCCCACTGCTGGAAGTCTCTTGGTGCATCACCATGCCTTATTATCCCCTTAATCTTGCCAACACCTATGTAAAGAGCTCCCTTATTAAATACACTTCATTTGTATCACCTGAGAGGAATTCTGTCTTCTCCTGGGACTTGAACCAATCACGAGTAAAAGGGTGCATTGCTCCTCTAATAAGAATATTTGAGATATAAAAGAAAAATAAACAATTTTTCTAAATAAGAGTGAGAAAATGAAAGAAAACTATCATTGGGAAGCCTAATTCACAACTCCCTTAAGCCCACATTTGCAGAGCCAAAACCCCCACTTTTCACAGCCTTCCTGAGTGAGCCAGGTCTATTCTC
Organism: Camelus bactrianus; assembly: GCF_048773025.1. Lineage (NCBI taxonomy): Eukaryota > Metazoa > Chordata > Mammalia > Artiodactyla > Camelidae > Camelus > Camelus bactrianus. Next base: position 13,717,419 of record NC_133567.1, read on the forward strand.
ATGATTTCCAGTGTCACCTGAAATCTTGCACTCAAAGCATGGTCCCTGGACTGGCAGCCCCAGCATCGCCTGAGATCTTGCTAGAAAAGCAGAATCTCAAGCCTTCTCCAGGCCTACTGAATCAATATCTCTATTTAAAAATAGTCTCAGTTATTCATACTCATATAAAAATTTGAAATACATTAGACAGACATGATGAGCCTAAATTTTACATCTTTCATTCTGTGGTTCTCAACGGGGAGCAATTTTGTCCCTCAGGGAAATTTGTCAATGTTTGGAGACATTTGCAGTTGTCACAACTGGGAAGTGCTTTTGGCTTCTAGAGGGAATACACCAAGGATGCTGCTAAACGTTCTACAAGGTACTAGACAGCCCTGTACAACAAAGAATTCTCCACTCCAAAGGTCAATAATGCCAAGGTTGAGAAACTTTGCTTCATCCTAACTCCTATGTCCCTTGGCCCATATTTCTGACTGCCCAGAACATATCTCTATCCTGATATCTAGTGATAACTCAAATCATATTCTCTTACAATCACCATCATCATTCTCAGATCTCGATAATCCTTGCAGCCAAACTCGGCTTTCCTAAACTAGAAAACTGGAAGTCATCCTGAAGGCCTCCCTTTCTCCATCCAATTGTTCATAAAATCTTGTCACTTTTACCTCCTCTGATAAAACCTTCCTCCACACCTCCATCATTCTTGCCTCACCCACCACAGCAGCCATTTAGCTAGATTCTCTGCCTCTTGGCTCTCACTAGGTGAGCCTGCTCCTCACAATGATGCCTAAGCCACTTCCCCAAGGTCAAATGTGATTCTCATTTTCCCATCTGAAAAGCTCTTCTGGTCTCCAACACTTGGTGTTGAAATTGCAAAATGTCTACTGAAGATGATTAATTTGGTTCACACGATGTTTTTAAAACCAAGGAATTTCACAGAAAGTTTCACTTTTTTAGATTCTCCTTATAAAAATTAGAAGGTGAATCAACCCTGAGCTCAGAGTCACCTATAAATTTTTCTGCTACTCTCTCAATGGGCATGAGCTCTTCAGTTTGTCTCCTTGGCCTAATCCCATCATTCCTGAACCCATTTTTTGCCTTGACCCCGTAAGCACTTTGGCTTGCAGAATAACATCTTTAAAAAGCCTTAAATTATGATTATGGTGATGTTAATGACACAAATTGGTCCTAATTTACCTCTCCACCTCATCCTCCCCCACCCCCACATGAAAAAGAACCACATCATTATGGGTATTCAACATCCACGTTACCTCAGAAAACTGAACCAATTCTTTTCTTTCATTTATTTGGCAAATATTCATTGAGTGCCCTATTATATGCCAGACATTGTTCAAGGCAGAGGAGATACAGAAAAAAACAATACAAAGACAAAGTGCCTCCTCTCATGAAACGCATCTTCTGGGAAGACCAATATGTCAGACAGTGATGAGTGCTACGAAGGAAAACAAAACAGGGAGGAGGATAAAGAATGGTGGGGTTGGGGTGTGAGGTGCTGTTTTGTACAGGGTTGCTAGGGAAGGCCTCTTTGATAGGAAAAGGTGGGCAAAGAGCTAAAGCAAGTGTGAAAGTAGGCTACAGAGATGGCTGGGGAGGAGCAGGTGGGAAGGCCTTGAGGTCTGAACATGCTTCAGGGAGCTGAGCATCTCCAAGGTCACTGCTGCTGGAGTGAAGTAAGCAGTGATAAGAAGTGGGAAATGAGACCAGACAATCAGTTAGGAAATCAGATTACAAAGGGGAGTTTTGTAGGCATGATGGGCAATTTTCATTTTACCCGGAGTGAAATAAAGAACCACTGGAGGGTCTGGAGCAGAGTCATGACATAATGACTCCTTTTAAAAGAATCATTTTAACTGCTGTGCGGAAAACAAACTTATAGTGGCAAGGGTAGGAGAGGGGAGGCCAATTAGAGAGCTATTACAACAATCCATTACGTTACTACATATATATGCATACACAGGTAATCAATATCATATATACTATAATTTTTTAATAATATGCTTCCTACCGTCTTGACTTAAGACAGATCATACCAGAAGAATAATTAATTATATATTGATGAGACTTGATAGAACTCATGCCACAAATTGACATTTTGACATTTATCATCACAGCATTCACTAAACACTCAGTCCATTGTAAAACAAAAAAGTTTTGCTTTTGAGATACTCAATAGTTTTTCATAAAGACTGTCAAAATATTATCATGTCTCAGAATTGCTTCAGTTGGATTGAGAGGAGGTGGAGGGTGACAGTTAAAACTAGATTGGCTATGAGTTGACAACTGCTGAAGCTGGAAGATGGTTACCTGGGTGGTTCATTACACTATGCTATTTTTGTAGATTCTGGAATTTTCCATAAAAGTCTTTTAAATCAGCACTTAAGATATTACTAATATTAACATGTTAGTAGAGGATTGGTACACAACTTTATGATTTAAATGCATAATTTACTAGTTCCATAATTATTCCTATATGTAAAATTTCAGCTATATTTGATATGTTTGGTAAGTGCATAATAATCAAAAAATCCTCAAGGATGGACCACAAACTATACTGGGTGTGTTTATAAAAACTGGAAGTCTAGAACACTAGACTATCTGACAGCATTTCTCTTGACTATTTTTCCAACACAGTAATTTTAAACCTTATTATAGTAGTTTTTAAGAGGGCTAAATATTTATCCCCATTAAGGCCTGCCAGGTATAGTATCCCAAATGTACTTAATAAATTGCACCTTCCTTGAGAAAAAAAAAAAAAAAAAGGTGATGGATTGAAAAATGTTTAGCTCAACCATGCATAATTGATAGGTTCCCTAGTGCAAAAAAGTGTCTAATAAATAATTAAGTTTAATCTCATTATAAGAGTTTTCATAATGGGATAATTTAATTAAATGAAAGCCAAAAGCGTTTCTAAGGGTTGAAAGATGTTAATGTTGCTATATTTGGCTAATGGTCTGGGGATGCTATAGTGAAGAAAGTAATTCACATGGGCGCATGCATTATTTAATGAATCCCTCTGAGATGGAAGAAAGGACACATCAGTGGTAAGTTGTCATTTTATCATTGCTTACAAAGCACATTTAAACAACCTAGGGTATGTTAAAGGTGGAAAATATGCAAAAATTAACAATTGTTTTAAAAGACAAAGTACCTACATTCATAATATTATAGTGGAGGTTTTTTTTAATTGAAATATACATTTTCCCTGCACCATTCTTTCTACTTTGGATCTATTACTAAGATGAAAATAAATAAAATCTCTTAAGCTGCTATACAGTCAGGTCAGATCTGGCTCTAAGTGAAAGTAATAATGGATACAGCATGTCTATCTGATACTAAAAAATTGATAGCTGAGTCATGAGGGACCCATTAACAAGCTTTTTGAGTGAGCAGAGTTCTGTGCTTCAAGTCTCCAGGAGCACTTAGCCAGACTAGGATAGTAAAATTGTAGTCTAAGTAGTTATCTCAGTTACAGGTGATCAGTTATGAGTTAATACGAATGGTGAAAGACATCATTCTTCTATCAGATATTATTTTTAAAAGCATCATTTTGTGAGAGGCAAAGGTGCAAACACCACAAAATTTGAGCCAGGTGGTCCAGGCAAGTTTTTTTTCCTTCCAATAACATTGTGCCTAATGATGTATAGACCAGGCACACTTGATTTTTTTTTTTTAAGTTAAACATAATTTCATGTAGTGCCCATGTCCAAATGTGCACTTAAAATGACACAAAACTAACCCATTGTCCTGAGAGTACAGGGTCTATATCTGGGACAAATGGCCCACCCCCTGAAACCTGAGTCATGGGGCTCTCCAAGTCTTGGAAAGGAGGTACCTTGTTTACAGGGAAACTCCTTGTTTTCATCAGGGATAAGGAGATGGATGAGCAGTGGTCGCTACTTCAGTCCCCAAGAGTGATCAATCAATTCCCTTAATGTTGTTGCTGTTTTCATGAATCCTGCTGAAACTTTGATGAATCTTTCTCCTCGATAGGAATTTCTAATAGAAGTACAGATGAAAGGACTTGTGACATCCCCTCGTCCCAGTACATCAAGGCCAAAAAAGGTGACTTGCTCAAGGCCATCCAACTGTTTAATAGCAGAATGAAATTGAAACTCTAGGCTTTCTGAGTGCTAGTCTAGGGGTTATTTTTTAACCATGCCAACTGGCCCAGAGGAATTTTTTTTTTTAAATAATGGTGACATAATACTCAGTGTATCTCAAAACTTGTATCCATCATTACAAGCTCAAGTGTGTATGTGGTGGGGAGGGGCAATCTGTGGATAGGGAAGTCCTGAAAGGTTGAGGAAATAAACGATTCAGCTCTTTGAACAAATGTTTGACCGTGGCAGCGGTCAACCAAGGGTTACACAAATACAGTGACTTGGCTTTATCCAGGTCTTCACTTGTCCTCCTCCAAACTTCCTCCCCACTCTCTAACCTTCAATTAAGACATATGGGATGTCAAAAAGGTAGCTGAAACACTGAACTAATGTGCTCTCAACAGCTGCTGCCACCGCACCTGCAAAATGAACAAAGGTTTGTGTTGTCCACATGAATACGTGTGTGCAAAGGGTGAAGCTGGACAGGGCTGACCCTCAGATTGAAAAAGCACAGGCATCAATATTCTAGGTATGTTGGGTAGTGTTGGGATAAGTTACTATCACTACCCATTTTTAAAGGAGATGTTTCTGCAATGCTCGGATACCAACTTCCAGATTTATTTGATCTGAATGTCTGGTTTCACTTAAAGGAAAGATAAGAATTCTGCACCTGGGAATTTCTTTTGTAGTAAATATCCTTTGCTTTGAATGACTCTGGAAAAAAAAAAGGTTACTTCGCTTTTGATAAGGAGACCTTATGGTTTTATTCTGTTCTGTTTTACAGAGAAGTCAGTGATAGTCAGGTGAGTTTTTCTGGGGAAGGACAGAGGATATTTAGGACAACTTTTCTAATCCATTCTTCCTCTGGGGACACTAAGGGTTTTATTCTCTAGGGCTGCTGTCTCTTCTATTGGTTATGGGTCTTTAGAAATGGGATGGCCAGGTGGCAGAATATTTGCTCAGTAGTTTCTCAGGCATAGCAAGTACAATGCCCCAGGCAGACATGGTCCTAATCTGTTCATAACTAGAGTTTGGTCTTTGTGGTTGTCGGTGCATTCTCAGGGGAAGGAACGTATCTACAGACATCTACCTTTACTAGACCCAATACTCTAAGACAAGTCTGATTAATTTCATTTTACACTTGAAGACTAAACTTAGAGACATGCAGAAATGCAGCCCAAATCACAAATATAAATGGAAAAATTGGGATCTAAATCCTGGGTTTTTTTAAATTAAAAAATGTATGTTCCCTTCAGTATAAGATGCTATAAAATACTATTGCTCGGAAAGGAGTTATGTTTTCATGCTGTTGTAGTTAGGGTGGGGTGTGTATCTTTGCTACCAATCCAAAGTTTAGATCTCCTACAGCACAAAACTAGGCTGACAAAAATATTCTTTAAGGCTGAATTTAAATAATAATGATAGCATGCTGTTTGAAACATCTGAAATAATTTCCCCTGACAACAGTACAAATAGGATTGATGCTCATCTCAGTGTTCCTAATTAGAATGTAACTTTCATGATTGTTCTTGGAATGTTTTTATCTTTATGTTCTCTGATCCATCCAATTGTAATGGGATAATATTTGGTTTTATTTTTCAAATTTGGGAGAGAAATCCATAATTAAATTGATTCCATTTCTTTAGGATATCCAAATAATAGTAGTAATTTTCAACAAATGTATAATATTTCATTGGCTTTCTGGTTTAGTTACCCCCATTTTCTTTTCATTGCACATTGTGTCTCTGTATAAAGGATTAGCATTCCACGACAGACAAGGTAAGGAATGAAACAAACATCTTCTTTGGTGATTTCATTTAATGTCATTCATGTATGCAATACCTCTATTTGAAAATGTCTAATGAAATCATTTTGATGTTTTCTCCTGTATATCCACTTCGTTTTTTTTTTTTTTAATAAAATAGTTAACAGCAAACTATATATGACTCTTGATTCAAAGGTGTACATCCCCAAATAACTCTATTGTATACATGTTTTTCCAGAAACCTGAAAAGAACTGAGTAGATACAGGTCTTGGATAGCAGGTTAGTATCACTTTCTAGCCAGGTGAACTGTTTTTATTTTGTTCCCTTATCTTTTGCTAATGTTTCTATTTCTTTTTTTACCTTAGGTGAACATTAGGCAACAGTCTCATATGTTTAGAAGAATGGTCTCCTCCTTACAAAAGTTGCAATCTTCTCGCTACTTTCAAATATAAAACAAAAAACTTGATGAAAGTACCTAAAAGACCCACATCACCTGCCACAGTTACTTTCTGAGCATTCCCATTCCAGGCCTAAGAGCTTTTCAGTCATAGAATGTTGCCAAGAAAATAGACATCTTGAGAATCACACAAGCAATCTGAGTTCTTACAACAATTATAGTCAGATCCACAATCTCTAGTTAATATATTCAGACCTATGACATGCTTAGGTCCTCATGAGTTAAAATTCAGTGATTCAGATAGTAACAATGACTTATAAAATATATTAGAAAGTAAACATGATTGTTGGCTCAAAAATTAAAATTCAATTATTGCACTTAGAAGGTCCTAAAATTCTTTGCCAAAGAAGAATCCTGGGTTTTTCATCCATGGACATACATTGTATATGGGATATTTGTATGAAGACAGAAGTTTTCCCCAAATCCAAACCTCACCTTAATAAAATGTGAAGCTCATTCAAATTAAAACTTATCAGAGAACAGAACTATTCAGACAGGGAATGTTGATCTCAGTAAGACGGCAGAATGTCATCTTATCTGCTCAGCTGGAAAAGTGTATGTTTGCAGTCTGTGCATTTTTTTTTTCCTTGCTCTATGTGATCGATGCTAGTTCCCCTTGAACTTTCTGCCTGCTAAGGGTTTTCACTTTAACTTGTATAAGGTGAGAAGTCTTTTGTGACACTCCAGGTGTCTGTCCTCACCTCGGCCCAACGGATGGTGTCCATGGGTTTCCGGGTTTCCCAGGCCCCGCCCAGACTCTCGCCTGGGAGCAGGGACCAGGCCTCTGTAGGAACTGCCACCAAAAATCAGAGAAAATTCCCCGCAGAACTTTAGGGAGGCAAAAAGAGCTCCCTGAGTCTTTTTTTTTTTTTTCCCATCGTTTCTAGGAAAATGCATACTTAAAAAAAAATTCCTTGAAGAGGGAGAGGTTAAGAAAGCAAACAACAAACTCTTGAAACAGTAAAATGTCATTTGTAAAAATAAGATATGTGAATGAATTTTACTAATCTAAAAAAATCCTCATTTGTCAATAAGCCTATGAAATTTTTCCAGTATTTTTAACTCATACATGTTCTGAAATGTGAATAATTATTCCTCCCACAGCACACACATGAACGGGAAAAACCTTCTGTGTACAGCCGGTTAGTGGGAAATGCCCCTCATCCAAGGGGCTTAATAGCTAAAGTACCTAACTCCTTTCCAGGATTTGGGTCTCCTTGGATCACATAAGGCTACTACCTTAATTCTCCATTAAATCCTTAATGTATTTGTGCATGTATGTGTGTGTAGGTGAGTGTATTTGTTGCTTTGGTATCATTGGGACCGTGTCTCAGGATTCTAACGTAAACAAGCATGCTTACTGGAATAGTCTGAAAGAAGGCTGATATTCCTGGGACTCAGTGGACAGGCCAGCACTGAGATGAGGCAGAGCCAACGATGGGCAAAGGATCCGAAAAAGGAAGTTCTGAGACAAACTCAGTCCAGGCTGGATGTCCAAAGACCTGGGGGTTCGGGGAAGAAAAGGCGAAAAGGTCCTAATTAAAGCCACAGAGACCTCATGAAGCTGAATCTGATTTATGATACAACTTTATATTTCTTTTGCTGGGATGTTTGGATTAGGGGAGTGAGACTAAGGAAGGAAATATGACATCACTCATTCTGGTGGATACTCTGTAAAGTTGAATAATAATGAGTATGCATTTATAAGTTAAATCAAATACTTCAGCATGGCCTAAACTGACTGCTGTGTGGAATTTCTTTAATCATAGGTTGCAAATCATAGCTCTTGATAATATGATTTTGTAACTTCTAAGAGAACTTTAAATGGCAATCTGCTCATTCTTACATAGAGACATTAAGAAGAAAAAGTCAAATTATCACTTCCATGTGAAGCATCCTAAGAGTGAAATGAGGATGGGGGCTACATCTGGATGGTAAGACAGTAGGTGTCCCAGATGTATCTGATATACCAGAGCTACCATTTGCCATAGAATCTGGCCAAGGAAACATCACTGGAGTTCAGATAAAGAAAGAGTCGGGTCTTTGTGGAGGATGAGGTATGCAGGTGACTACCAACTCAGGACAGTAGAGACATACTCTCCTGTGCCTCCTGGCTTCCCCAATCCCCTTGACCAGATTAAAAACTAGGTCTGCAAAATAGAGATCTGGTATACTCAAAATCAAGTAAAAACTTCCATAATATAAAAGATCAATAACTCATCATTTTGTTTTATAAATTAGAAAGACTGATCCCCAAATCCAACCTCTTTTAATATGGCAGTACTTGGACTCTCTGTCTCTCCCTATTTTTTTTTTCCTAACATAGAGTTGTTCTTAAAAAAATAACTTTTTTTTGTATGACTGAAATTTTTGTCCTCCTTAAAACATAGAATTTATCCTTTAACCCTAAAGATTCCTAAAGGAGAAAAGACACAAACAAACAAACAGGAAAAAGACCTAGAATGAGAAATCTGACACCCTGACCTAAAATTGGCATGAAGTGGATTGCACAATAGCATCAATCATGATTGCAACTTGTGAGATTTATGTGATTTCTAACTGAGTATGAAGTTGGTCTGCCTTGAAGCACTATCTTTCCTTTCTCTACTTCAGCGTGACTGATCTAAACTTAGAAGTGGTTTCCGAGCTATGATGTTTGTCCTCTCGAAACATTGCAATCTTTTTGGTCTTTTTTCCCATCTCTTGTTGCAGACTGACATTGGCCTTGATGTTGCTAGATGGGAATTTCCACGGGGCAAGCCCACTGCAGCACTTTGTGGGTGTTTTTCTTCCCACCTCATTTACTTAGCTTATTCTGCGTCTCCCGGCTGTGTAGCAACCTGCTTGTAGTTTTGCTTTATGGGCTTTCTTTTTAAATGATAAAGATTAAAAACAAAAGAGGATAAATTTCCTGGGCATCAAGCCAAAATATACAGGGAGAAAAAGAGACATGGAACACTCAAGAAGATATCTCCATTCAGAGCAACTGATTACTCTCCAAATTGTATTTCATCACTGCCTTAGTGGATGGTACTGAATAAATCACATACTTCTCTCACCTTGTTGTGGACTAAGATCCTGTCTCCTTTTATGCTTTAGGTAGTGCCTAGTGAAGCCATTGACTTAAAAATTCGTAATGTGTTAATACACAAATGCTTTATCCACTTCTTCCCTCTCAATTTCTTTTTTCTGTCTTTAATTTTTTCTTAATCTACCCTTGTGGTCTCAGCCACATAAATGGTTAAATACAATGCCAGGTGTGGTTCAATATACATTAAAAAATGTAAAAACCCCAAACCAGGAAACCTAGTGCATCTCAAAACTAGTCAGAGCTAGAGTAGCAATATAATTTATCCTTTCAGGAAAGGGTCATGTGGGTGAGTCTGCATTGGCTTGTGACCATGTTTCCATTGAATGAATCTGATGAGATAGGTTAGCAAATGTTTGGAGCACGGGAAAGAATACCACTGACTGACGGACTGAAATGGGTTGACCAAGAAAAAGCTTTGTTTAGTAGGGGTTTTTGTGGAGGAGGTGGGCTACAGAGGAGGTGTGGATAAACATTTTTTTTTAGGAGGGGAGGGAATTAATAAAATGTATTTAGTGTAACATCAGTTGCTATTCTAAAACATTAACAGCACCCTATGTTGTTACGTGGCAATGTGGCACTAAAAAAAAAAAAAAAAGAAGAAGAAGAAGAAGAAAAGAAACAAAATAAAACGAGTGAAATGCCAGAATAAGATTTATGCAATAGTTACAAAACAAAAACTCCCTCACGAATTAAAAGTGTAATCAACTTCCTTTGTATAGGAAAATTTGGTAATGCAAAATACATGAGTAAAATCAATTTTCAAGGCTTAAATGTTCAAATGTTCATTCTTATCTAAGTGCAGAAAGAACTGGGGGAAATAATCCGTACAGAACAACAAGAAATAGACAAACATTCCTAGAACAAGATTCTGCGTGTAGCCAATTCTAGCCCGCTGGCTCGGCAAGTTACCTCAATCTGAATAAGAAATGCTGTTAAATTTAACAAAGAACATCTGTTTTTCATTTGAGGTGCATTCAAGTGTTCATTAAAGTGTCCTAACTGCTCTTTTCTTTTTCTATTTCACAATGGCTTTCCTTTCTAATACCATTGCAAGTTCAGCATGTGACTTAAAAAACCTCGGATTCCTTGTGGCATTTCCTTTGAAATATGCCAGGAGAAACAAGGGAGAAAGCTGAATCTCTAAGTTTAATAACATTTTACTACCATTCACCTTTTCCATACTTCCTAGGGGTGTTTATTTTCTACAATTATTCCACTAGGCTCTGCTGAACCTGAATACCCCAGAGGCTTTCACTCTCGTCTGCAGGGAGGCCAGGAAAACTGAGCTTGAAAGCGAGTTACTCATGTTAGCCCCTTTGATGGAAGTATTTGGTCACCTTCTATAGGAGGAGAAATCAGTTCAAAATAGTTTAAATGCAATGCCTCAGATTGCTTTGTTCTGCCAAATTCATTTGAATACATAATTTATCCTGAACATCAAAGTCATCATTTTTCAAATATTTCCTTTGTTTTCTAGAAAGCATTAGGCCCCTGAAATTAACAAACAAACTTGGATACTTATTTTCTTGAAGAAATAGAAAATATTTTACAGACTTACAGGGCAGAGCCATCAGATTTTAACCAAGAAATAGCATGTAAATATAATCAAACCTATTTTTGTCTTAGTAAATGATTAAAGATGTTTAATCACCCAAGTACACATCTATGCTGTTTTGGGGAAAAAAAGCATATTTTTAAGCACACTGTAAAAATGTTGCTAAACACATACACTCTCTAATAAAAATCTTTGTATTTTAGATAATTTAGGTCAAATTATAATAATATACCACATTGGGAAGCACCCGGTAGTAGAAGATATGTAGAATTATCTTGTGGTTGAAAAGCAACACAGAAATCATCAGTCCCAGTATGAAATAATAGATCTTTGTCAAAGATCACTTATCTAATATGATGAATTGTTCACAATGTTATAGATGGAAAAACAAAGCCTGCCTTACAGTAAGCTCTCAGTAAACATTGGGCCCTCACAAATAATGTATTGAATAAAGAGGTGGAGGGGACAAGCCAAGAATCTATCATTCTATTTCATGGAAAAGGGACTCATGCTGTTTCCTGTTAGTGCTTCTGATTCCCTGCCCAATTTGCCCTCTTGAGATAATTTTTTTTATTCAGCTTTATTGAGATATAATTGACATATAACACTGTGTAAGTTTAAGGTGTACAATGTGATGATTTGATACAAAGATACACTGTGAATGCAATATTTTGCATAGAAGGGACAGGATGGTTCTCATATGTTTACTACTGCTACTCTATTATTCCTATTGATAAAAAAGGTGAACTATAAATTAGCAGTTATTTAGTCTTTCCAAATTAATTTTTTTTTTATCATTTGGGCAAAAACTACCCTGTAGTTTAATTTTGGCATTATCAACACAATCAAGTACTTGATGGAAATTATGAGAATTGATGACTGAGATATATATGTGTGTATGTATACATAAATGGCTTTAAAATGCAAGTACATTTGCGCTAGTAGAAATAAATTACAAATACCCATGGTGAGCAATGTTTTACTGGTATGGCCTGAGCCACTGTATATATTTGAAAGAAATAAATATATTTTACTTAAAATTTACTAATCCTATAATTAAAATCTTAATTTACTGGTTTTATCTTCTCTGAGAGGTCTAATAATAACCAGCCTTTATTGAACAATGTATGTGCCAGCAGATTTGCTACATCCTTTACATGTATTATCTCTTTCAAATGTTCCTATAATCAGAGGGAGCTATCTTTAAGATAATTTTTATCCTCATGTTACAGCTTTAGGAGAGTGATGTTCAAAAAGGTTAATACAATGCCCGGAGTCATGTACAACTGGTCAGTGGCAGGGATGGAAGTCTTAATTTGCAACCTGTTAACTATACCTGAGCACAAAAGAATCCAGTAGGGCAAGAGAATAAATTAGAGAAATGAATACTGGGAAACCTATATTAAAATCTTGGAATAGGGGAGATATGAACAAGATGGAGCTCATGAATCAATACTGTTTGGAATAGTGCCCTGTGTCATCAACCCTGATTTGGGCTAAGAACTTCCAGTTGAGTCATGCCTAGAAATAACCTGTGGTAAATAATTAACTCCCTTAGGAGAGGCTGGAGCCAGCCCATCTGGGATGCTGGCCAAGGGGTTGTTATCCCTGAAACCAACTGGGGCTGGAGCTGTAAAGGTTCCTGAAGCAGCCAGAAATGGAGAAGCCAAAGGATAAAGAGTCCTTGTAGAGTGCAGCATCAAAAGCTACCTGTCACTTTCATATCCAGCTCAAAAAGTGAGGTGGGAGAAGATGAGGAACAAGCAAAAGGCTGGAAGAGACGAGGAGGCAGAAACAAAACCTGCAGAGCCTCAGAACATGGGAGAAGAGAACTGGGCTCTCATTAAGTGGATATAGCCTTTGCAGATTTGAGACAGACATCCAAAAACCTCTCAGATCTTAGAGGAATTTTTAGTTTTGCTCTGATGGTTATGGATAGCTTAGCATGTCATGTCTAAATAGTCCTCTCCCTAGTATTAACTCAGATGCTAGACAAGAAATCTATTAATACCTACTTGTATATGGATCAGGTTCTCAGTCCTCTGTTAAGTGCAAAGAGAAAGAGAAAGGAAATAAGATACAGTCCTTGTTCCTCAGCCTTCCATCCTGCCTGCCTCTCTTCCTCCAAACTTTAGCATCACTCATGAGTGTCTCTTTCCCTTGACCCACGGAGAGATCGCGTCAACTCACTCTGCCTTTGAGATGTCTCTTGAACCCAGTACTGTCTTTTACTTTCCTTTTTCCACCACTCTGGTCTGGGCCCACAAGCCTACCTTAGCAATTCCTAGCATTGCTCTTCTGTAGATGGCTAATTCCATGGGGATGGTTGGAGGCGTTACTCTGCCAACCTCAACAAAAAAAAAAAAAAAGGAGAAAAAAATTTAAAAATAAGGTCCCAGGGGTAGATAAGTATAGGAAACACAGCATTAAACATAATTAAACAGGTGTCTTTACTGAGGAACTGCTCTGGGCCTTTAAAATATGCTAATTTGTTTTGTGCTTCCTCAAGACTATGCCACAGAGGGTCCAAATTTATGATTATTCAACTTACAATTATTCAACTTCATGATGGTGGGAAAGTAATAGCCATTCAGCAGAGACTGTACATTGAATTTGGAATTTGGATCTTTTCCTGGGCTGGCCATGTCTGTACAACACTTTCTCATGATTCCGGACCGCTGCAGTGAGCTACAGCTCCCAGTCAGGCACACAATCATGAAGGCAAACAGCTGATCCACGGACGATCATTTGCCTGCAGTCAGCCCTTCTGCCTCTCACTTTCAGTACAGTATCCAATACAGTACATGAGACATTCAACACTTTATTATAAAACAGGCTTTGTGTTGGATGATTTTGCCCAACTGCAGGCTAATGTACATGTTCTGAGCACTTTTAGTGTAGGCTAGGCTAGGCGACGATGTTCAGTAGGTTAGGTGCATTGAATACATTTTTGACTTACAGTATTTCCAATTTACCATAATCGGGATGTAACCCCATTGGAAGCTGAGGAAGATCAGCATATGACTTACTTAACCACAAGTTGCCTCTTTTGAGGAAAATTTTCTTTTGAGGAAATTTAGGATAATACTTTGGGAAGCATTAGCCTGGGTGACTGAAGTGACTAAAATAGATCCCGAGGAGTATTCTCCTCACTCCCCTCCCCAAAACTCTTCCACACATTTCTACCATATTGTTTTTCCAAAGGTATTGTTTTGGATATATCATCCACCTAATCACGACTTTCAGAGGCTCCTCTATGACTACTTTATGGAGTCTAAAGTTGGCAACCTGGCAAGACAGGTCCTCTCCATTCAACTAGTCTGATCTACCGTATTTCCTAGATTATCCCAGCCTCCACATATTAGTGTGTTACTTATATTTCTTGGAGTAGAATTCTTACTACTCCGCTAGTCTTGGTCTTGCAAAATTTTTTAAGATTTTGCTTAAGTATCATTGGAGTTTCTCACAGTTGCCTCCTTCCTTGAATTTTTGCCAAACTTTTTACGGACTGAATGTATCATTTTCCTCAATAGATGATAAGGCCCTAGTGGTTAAGAAACATCTGTTTTTTTTGTTTTGCTTTGTTTTGTGTTCTTTATTTGTATCCCAAGGACCTATAACAATGTTCTCTATACATAGATGTAAAAGATGACAATATAAGAAAAATAATAAACAACTAGATTTTAGAATCCAGCAAAGCTTGGTTTGCTGATCATCTGCCTAACAAGAAGGCTGGATGTAGTGTGTGTTCAGAGTGGCTGATCTGGAAGGGCTTGTGGCCATCAAACACCCTCATCTGGCATTCCTCAGTAGGATGCTATACTAGTTTTCTGGGGCCACCACAACAAAATGCCACCGACTGGGTGGCTTAAACAACACGAATTTACTTTCTTACAGTTCTGAAGCTAGATGTTCAAGATCAAGGTGAGTTTGTTTCTCCTTAGGTTTCTCCCTTTGGCGTGTAGATGGCTGCTCTCGTGCTGTGTCCTTGCATGGTCCTTGCTCTGTGCACGTGTCTGTGTCTTAATCTCCTCTTCTTATAAGGACACCAGTTAAATTGGATCAGGCCCACCCATATGACCTCATTTTACCTTCATTACTTCTTTAAAGATCCTATCTCCAAATACTGTGCAGTCAGATTTTGAGGTACTACAAGTTAGGGTTTCAACATATAAATTCTGGGGTGGACACAAATCAGCTCATAAAGGATGCCTTTGAGAAATGTATTCAGATCAGTGGAACCAAGCAGACTGAGACATTGAACAAAGACTAAGACAATTAGACATTAGGAGAACCACCATAGTTCTACTCCAAATTTCCATTTTTAAATTGCTTTAGATTTTTAAAAACTTATTCGTTACTCCAAAATAATGCCTGGTGCATGGTAATAAATCTTTTGAAACTAAAAATGATTACTTTCTCTGTCCCAGGAAACATATAAGCCAAAGGCAAGGTTAAAGAGACACAGGCTACTGCTAGGCTGGATCAGACACGTGGTCGAACCCCAGACTGCTCACACTCGGGAACCCTGCACAGAGGACGCTTTCCTCCAGTCCCAACTACTGTGGCTTCTGGAAGCATGAAAGGTATACACTTAGAAATTCCTCCTTAGAGCTTCATATTTTTGCAGATTTCTGGTATATAGAAAATAATAGTCTATTGTACATATGAAAAGGTGGAGAGAAAGATTTGAGGAGGAAAAAAAGAATATGAAAATTTCAAGACTTTCTAGTTCCTTCTAAGACTTCTTAGACGATGTCAATATTAGGAATTAAATAAGTATAAGAATATACTCCAATGGTGCTTGAATAGTTTTAAACAAAGCAGAAAAAACTTCCTCTCTCATGGAGCTAACCTTCAAACAGGGAGAAAGGCATGAAAGAAATATGGGAAATACCTAGTAGGTTATTCTGGTACAAGAGAAACTATAGTTCCCAGCTTGAATTTAGAAAGCTGTAATTTAAGTGGGGACAGGGCAAATAAAGTATCACCAAGAAAGTGCCCATGTGAGCAAAGACCAAAACCTGGAAAGGGAACAAGCCATGGGGATGTTGGGGAGAGAGAACATTCTAGAATATGGGAACAGCACATGTGAAGGCCCTGAGTGGGCATGTACTTGGTGGGTCTGGGGAACAATAAAGAGGTCAATATGGCTAATGCAGAGTTAGTGAGGGGGTGTGATGAGTAGGAGGTGATGTTGGAGAGGCACCTGGGGACCATATCATTCAGCCCCTTTGAAGGCCATTGTTCTGTTACTCTGAGTGATGCGAGAAGCCATGGAGGATTCTGAGTAGAGGAATCACAGGAAGAGACCTGCATTTTATGTGGGACACATCTGGCTATGGAAACTAGACTAAGGCAGATGGAGCAGGAAGCAAAGAGGCTATTTTAACACCTCAACTAGGAAATGGTGGTGGCTTGTTCCAGAGCTGTAGCAGTGAAGTTGCTGAGAAGTGGTCAATTCCTGAGTTTTGCAGGTAGACCCAACTGATCTGCAAACTGATTGGATACGGGGTGTGAAGGGCAAAGCAAAATCAACCATAACTCCAAGATTCGGGGACCTAATCCAAGGGAGGATGGAGTTGCCATTAAAGGTATATTTAAATATTTACACTCCTGTTACTCCCAGTGATGGTAATAACTTTTCGGTTATCATTTCAGTTGCAAGTGGAAACCTTGAGAAATATACTTTAACACCTCACACACAATTTCACACATATAGGCACCCCAAAGTTTCCTTGACAAAGACAGTAATAAAATATGTGTAAGTAATAGAATAAAGCATTTCAGTTTTCTGTAAACCTGTCTCTCAAAGGACATTCTTTGCACATTACTTCAGTGATAAGAGGAGTTTTGCAGAAGGAAAAGTTGTATACAATTGAATAAGTTATGGCATTAATTCAACATGAAAAGCTATTCACATTGGTTCTCTTGGTGAAAGACAAGTTGAATAACACAGACTTCTTACAAAAGGAAAAATTAGAGGTTATTTAGAAAGCTAAAGAAAGTTGCCAGGGAAACAAGGTCTTTCAGAAATTTGGTGACAATGCCTCCCCATGAATGCCAAACATTTTAACTGTAAAGTTGTTCAGCTTCTAACTACAGGTAGATGTGAGCTGTTATGGACAGTGAGGGATAAATTAACTGAGCAGCCATACACAAGACAGAGAAAAAAAATGGTTTGGTGATCAACAAATTTTACTAAATATGAATAATAAAACAAAACAGAAGAGTTGAGTGTAATGTCTATAAAAAATAGGTGTGCAATTAAACGCCCAAATATATTTAAAGAGGCAATCCAAGCTTTCTTGAAGTGACTTTACCAAAGCAAGCTTTAAGTAAAAAAAATTAACTCAATAGTATGTATGTGTGTATATATCTCTCCACACACATACACACACAGAACACACACCCATGAAGCTTTTCTTTTACAGAATCATGAAAAACTTTCGCAGTTCTGAAAATGTGCCAAATTCACCTTTCTGGGAAGCAAAGTCAGTTTCTCCAGATTATTCTCCCCATCTATCTAATTCCTATCCACCATTCAAGGCTCTCGGAAGGCTTCTTAGATTTTTGCAATCCACAGTGGTTCTTCTCTGAACTTATCTTTATGATTCTACTCGCATGATCGGTTCAGATCTACATGTAGTTCATATCTATATGAACTTAATCTGTATGATTTTACTCACGTGATCAGTAACCACAGCTGCCCGTGACAGCTCTTGTATTGCAAGACTATACTTCTAATGTGCTTTTACTGTTTGTCATTTCAGTGTCTCACCGGTGCTGCCCAAATGAATGGTGAGCTTCTTGAGGGCAGAGTACCCATGGGTTATGCCTTATTTGCTAATTACATAGTGGGATAGGGGCAGCAGGGTGCTTTATTGAATATATAAACTGATTCTTGTACAATTGGTAAGATGGATTCATTTCCTTCATTTTAATTATTAAAATATCTATTGGAACAAAAGCTTCATAAAAGTCAGCCTAAAAAATTGCTTATCATTGGGATAAAAACATATATGGAAATGATCCAATCACTTAAATAAGAATTTTGAAAGGAAAAAAAAAGCTATTAAATTAACTAGAAGACTGTTTAGGCTCTTTTCTATGTTTTCCTAACCATGTTTATGGTATTTTCCATGCTGCTTAAATCTCAAACATATGTAACTATATACAACCATAATTAAAAATAATTTATTTAACATTATCCTATAAAGAGGATTGACTGAATTCTATGGAGAGGATCTCTAATCACTGCTTTTAATATCAGCCCTTAAGAAAAATCTCCTGATCCAGAGCTTCTCTCAACACCATGCAACCCACTTCAATAGGGCAGGGATTCAAATACAGCAGGAGCCTAAAGGCAGCGTGGTCTATAATGCCAGTTTTGGATCTGTATCTCCACTCCATGGTTAAGAGTTTCCACTAAACTTTGACATGATGGGTTTTCAAGTATCTAAATATATAAATGTATGTCTCCCATATCACCAGGATCATTTTGCCTTCAGTCCTCTAAATCTCTCACTACATATTATTGACACTCAATGAGGCAATTTTTTAATTGCAGCACAATAAAACTGCAGAGCTTTAGGCATCTTTTGGCAAAACAACCGAAACACCTGAATATTCCAACCTTTTGACAACAGAATCTAAGCATCTTAAATGACGTGGGATAATGTACATGCGAATAGCTTATAAACTATAAAACGCTACGGAAAAGCGAGATCAGATGACACAGCCCGCAGACTACCCAATGCAAGATTTACATTTCATTCATGCGTATTTACAGTAAGTAACACGAAAAAAAGTTTTAAATAACCCATTGCAAGGAATACCCTAAAAGGGAACTATTATTTATTTGTGTGATGTATATATGGTACACTTATGCCGCGCCATCGCTCTTCCCCAATAGTACCATTTAGTACAAACAGAGAAATAATTTGTTTAGCTATATAATCAGGAGAGGCTGCACACAATAAAAGAAAGCATTCTGGTTTTTAAATGAATAAAAATTGATTGTGTCCCTATAAAAACTAAATTGGCAGAGTGTTAACTGCATTTCACATAAACATCTGTAGCAGGCTATGCCTCTCGGCTGGGCTGTAATGCAATATGAAACACTTAGGGATAAATGCATTCTCCAGATGAGTTCAGAGAGATTTTCTAAAAGCGCCTGATGAGATTGTAAAAATCGGATTAGTCAGGACTGCTAATGACACTTAAAACAAAGGGAAATCTTTAAACAAAATTATTTTGTGCTTCTCTCTTGATAAATTATATGCAAATTAGTGTTGATTGAAAAATGTTTGCCTTGAAGGTAAATTCACACTAATAAAGGAGAGGTCATCCTGCCTCAAACACAGTACCTCTCATCAGGGGGACTTTAAAATTAACCATGTTATTTCCTTTCTGTAAACAATTTCAATAAAACAGTGTGATGATGTTAAAAACATTTCTATTTTATCTTTAGTGCATTCCTGATATTATAATCATCATATGCATAATTTTACATTACTTACAGTTCCAGGTGTGTGTATATATGCACTTGTGTATATTCATTTTATGTGTGTATACACTTTATATATAGTATATATATAGTATATCAGCATACATCCATATATACATGCATATACACACTATGTATGTGTAAGTATATATATATGAGCTAACAAAGTTTTTAAGCTGACAACGTTTTTCATTTTTTTCAATCTGTTAGTTTGAGGAAGAGCTATTGTTGCAGTTGGGACTTCTTAGATTTCTGGATAGTTTCATTCTTGGCACAATTTTTTAAAAATTTAGTACTGACTGTTCAAGTAGATATTTTTGTGTCATTTATTCCCTCTACCAAAATATCAGTGTACTATGTTAGACAGAGTAGAGTTCAAATTCTGTGCCAGCTTGAAAACCAGGAAAAATTTATGAAGAAACAGCTTTATAACCAAGGACCCAAGGCTCATCCTTGAAGCCTCAGTTTCTGCATCTCTAATATATGGAAGGTAATATGCAGTTTTTTGAAATATGTAAGATTATGCATCTTTCATAACCAACTCACTTGATCATCATCAAATGATCATTAGTGAATTAAATACATTAATTTATATAATATATGTATATAATAAATAACCTAAATCAAGAAATGAAGTAAGGAAATTCAGATACTTAGTACTACACACATAGCAGTGTACTAGGCACTGAAGAATGCTGTAGACATGTCACAACTCTTGTCCCCCAGGATTGTAAAATTTCATGAAAGAATTATAGACACTTAAAATATTTAATAAGATTAAAATGAGTGTTATAGGCAGGAAGTGCTCTTAGGGTTGGTCGATGCAGAAGGAATGAGAGGTGATTACTTCTTGAAGGATGTGAGGATTGTAAGAGTGATGCCTGGAATGTTGAAAGTGTTCATAGGTGGAGAGAAAGGAGGGGTGCCCCAGTGAGGGGCCCACCAGGAGCTGCAGTAAGCACAGTGCACACAGGGATGTGGCTGAGCCTGCCTTAGCCACAGTGAGAGCTCCAGCCAGAAGGAGAATCCCAGGAGATAGATCTCTAGTGGCAGCTTATATAAAAATGTGTCAACAATGTAAGGAAGGGCCAAATCTGTGTGTGAAGATTTGAAGAATATCTTCATTCATCTTACAGATCAGAGCAGTTAGTAAACTTGGAGTCTGGGAGGAAAACCGTGAGGTTTTCCTTGAGGAAGAAAGGATTGGCCAGAACAGGCAAAGGGTCAAACTCGAAAGACAGGCTACGCTGGATCAGTGTAGTTTCGAGGAGCCAGCCAAGCGGGGAACTGAAGACGAGGTCGGAGATTTTGATACAAGGATCTTCAGTCACTGAATCAGCAAGACCAGTGAAGGCCTAGATAATTCTGTAAAGCTGAACCTTATAAAGGTTAACTCATTTTCCCATGTTCACTATGGGAGGTGGCACCAAAGCTGGGACTAGAACCCAAGATGCTTAACTGCCTCTTCATTGTTCTTCACCAAGGGCCACCCCTCGGTCCCCTGCTCCCCTGCTATTAACTGCTTTACACTTTGAGCTTGCTTGCCTTTCAACGAAGGGGAAACACTGTGATCAGGTTGTACACCGGCTACTACAAGCTGGAGAAGGGGATATGTAAGAAACTTAGGAATGGACCTTCTAAGCTACAGTTTGACAGAAAGTTATGAATTAGTTGGGATGCTGGTCATTCAGCTTGTCTCCCAGGAACCACTTTGATGCTGTTCAATGTCTTCCCATGTGACCATGATTCTGGAACCTGTCCTTCAGGGTAGATCATGTTTTCCAATTAATTCACTCAAAAAGGCTCACTGGGCTCTTCCATCATTTCTTACCTTCATGGAATTACTTGGCTCACATTCACTCTGGTGTCAGTGGCACGGAAGTAAAGCTGTAAAATGTAATGGCTCTGTCAATCCTAACCATAACAACATTAGCTCAGTTGCAAGAACATTTGCTAATTCATTCATTCCACAAATACTCACTAAGCACCTACAGGTACTAAAGGAAGTGGAGTGAGTAGTATTACGCTTAATGAGCAGGGAAATTCTCAGCTCTCCTACTAAACTAGCTGTGTGCCTTAGCTCTGATTATGAATACATTCAGCGCACAGAGTAATTATGAGGACTAAGCGGGCTCAGACATGTAAAATGCCTAGAACATGGCCTGGCACATGTGACTCCTCAATAAATATTAGCTACTATGATTACTGCCTGTAGAGACTGGGTAAGCCAAATCAAAGATGTCTTGTAGAGTTGGAGACACTTGTATAGAACTTTGAGGTGTTATTAGGCATTTTCTATTTAGAAGAAATAGGAGAAGGTCATTTGAGGCAGATTAAAATAGGCTGTGAAAATAATGGAGGTGTGTGGCAACAAGATAAGGACTGCTCATTGTGGCTGGAGCCTGATGATTTGGAAGTAGAAGCCAATTGCAAAGGCCCTGGATGCTATGCCAAGAGGTTTGAGTTTTGTATTTAAAGCTGTGGGAAGTCATTGGAAGATTTTACAGGGGGTGTTTGACAGGATTCTTTTGGTGCTTTAGAAAGATCGTTCTGGCAGTGGTGATTAAAAAAATCATTTTGAAGGTCTTTGAGCAGCGAGGGCAGGAATTAGCAAGGGCTGGAGTTAAGGTTGAGTTGTTGCAAATGAAGACAAGGGATGCAATCAAGAGGAGTTTGGGAGGAAGTCTTCATGTGACTTGATAACGAACTAGATGTGGGAAATGGATGAGAGAAGTTTAGGGTGACAAAAGTTCCAAGACTTGAACGAATAGGTCAAGGATGGGCACTTTCTGAGATGGGGAAGACTGAACATGCAACAGGTTTAGGGACGTAATGGTGAGTTCAGGTTCAGACTTGCTGAGTCTAAACTGTGTGACACGCAGGTGAGGATGTGCAGTAGGCATCTGGCCATGAATGTGGCACTCACACACCAAGTTCCCATGGTCATCTCCACCTAGATGTCACTAGAAGTATGAGCTTTAGAGTTATGAGTTTTTAAACTGTAGTTAACAACATGAATATGGATAAAGTTCCCTGGGAATAGTACATAGAGAATAAAGGAATGTATAAATGATGGAGAAAAACAGAAGAAACAAGTTCATGAGAAGCAAGCTCCTACTAAGATCCCTATAGGTGGAAAGAACAAAATAAGATCACCCTCCTCTGGACACACACAAGCTTAGGCAGAAGCTCACTTAAATCCACACGTGGACCATTTTACAGAGCAGGCCATATTGATTATGAAAGTCAACATTTTCCAGACATTCATCAAAACCACAGATAAGTCCAAAAACAGACCCAAATGTGTATGCACAAAGGAAAGGAAAAAACAACAAAGGAACTTCAAAGATTTGGGGTCTGAATGACAGGCCCCATATCACAGTCATAAACAGGAGTTTTTATAAGAGGCTTGTACAGTATATAAGCAGCAGAGTGCAGTTAAAGAGGTACACCTATAATTTGCTTCGGATTTACTTACATATTGAAGACAGTTAGAACCACCCAAGTCAGATTGAAAGTCTAAGTTCTATGCATTCCCCATAGAAACAATACTGGAACAGCAATGGGGCAAATCTAGTGCTCAAACAGCCCCCCCCCCACTACAGCTTTCTATCCATGGACTTGAAGCAACATAGTATGGTTTATATACAGAGAATGAGAACGCATATTGGCTTATACACTGGGCATTCCTGGATTCAAAATCCAACTCCTCTCCATATTAACAGTGTGACTATGGGCAAGTTAATGAATTGGTCCAAGTATCATCTTCTTAATATTTAATTCAGTCTAATCCTATAGCCCACTTGTAGTCTGTTGTAAATGAGGATAAAGTTAGATAAATTACTACAGTTAATATTTATTTAGCTCTTGGTATGAGTAAGACAATGAACTAAGCTCTTTACAGATACCATCTTTATAACTCTCACAATGGCTCTCTGAGGGGATGGACTGAACCATTAATCAACAAGTTTCATGGGAAAAAGACATTTTCTTTTGACAATACTTTCATCCTGAGGCAGCTGGACTTCTTTCAAGATTACAAGATTCCTAGGTAAGGGAATCTTATTTTTGTGGTATAAGCTATCATGACATGTGCACGTGACCTCCTCCAAGTTTAAACACAAAGCAATTAGGATGTATACCTGTCTCTCAGAAATTCCATAAGATATAGGTAATTTCTGGGTCTGCTCCTTTACAAGAGGGTGGTTGTCATACGATGTGGACCATTTTACAGCACAGGCATTTTGATTGTGGGAAATCACAGGGCTCACACACAGAGCAGGGTCACGTGTACCCTATTTAACATGTCCTGGCCAATACTGATGTCATAGTACTCATAATGCTGAAATACTTTTCATGTGTATTACAGTTCACCTTTTATTCTCCTCCGCTTTATATTCACAGTCAAATGAGAGCCAGTACAAGGCAGTCAGCTATATACTTCCAGCTATATACTCTTAACTTGTGAGAATTTATGAACCACACAGCAAGTACTGTTAACCAACCCAGCTATCTACTAGACTATAGCAGATGGGCTACTTACTGTAGGATCTGCCACAAAGAGACAGAAGAAAGAATATCATGCTAGGTATTAAAACACAAATTCAAGAAAGTGGTCCAGGATGGAGAGAGAATGATGAGCAAGTGCTCCGACAGCAGGTAGACGGGGATAACTGACCAGTGGTTCTGTGATTCTTAGCTGGAAAAATCTGTGGCCAGAGACAGTTCAGAGATTTGAAGAAAACAAAAGAACTATTTTTTACTGTAAAATACACATCTTTGAAGAGAACTCTGCTATAATGATTACACACAACCCTACACAGTGCTGGTTTAATTAGCATTTTAAATTACCATTTCCAAGACTATGTCCCCCAATTGCCCACCTGCCAAACTAAACTGGCTGTGCATGGTAGTGTTTGCCCCGACATACCACTGAATGATATTACTCTAACTGCCACTGTGTCCACCCTCAAAACCTACAAGTTCTGAGACCGCTTAGTAAAAGATATCTTAACATTGAATTTAAGTTTTGCCCTTATGTAAAGCAAAATTTTTTTAAAAAAAATTAAGAACGTTATAGTTTTAGAGAGCAAGTAGTCGGCTTTCTAGAGTATTTCTACAAATACTAATGGGATCAACCATTTGTTTTCCCTGGGAGATGAGATAAACAATCTCATAATTTGATTCCAGAAGCCTCTATAACCTAGATTCCAACCTATGTGATGAAACTGTTTTCTATAAATATCTACCCACTAAATGAAGAGTGGGTTTGCACCAGGTATTCATTTCCAAGGAGAAGAATAAGTAGTTGTGCTTATTTCACTCATTTTATGCCAAGGTGACCTCTGTCACATAAGTTTACTGAAACTTAGGTGTCCAGTGTACATAAAATGAATTTTCTTCAAAGCACAGAATGAAAACCCTATCTTCCTTTCTAACAAAGGAGAAGGCATTCATGAGCAAAATAAGTCAGAATAGTGGTAGAAATAGGCTTCCAGAATTGGATCTAATCAGGAGCCCACAGTCAGGCATTCACTGTTCTAAGGAAAGACTTGTGGGGACACAGATTCAGAAAACAGAATAACAACAAGAAAATACAATCAGAAATTAAGTACCATTTGCCAAGAACAGAACACATGACCAAAGAGAGGCAACAGAGAGTTGTAGATCACAGTATTGGGATGTTATTCAACTAAGATGAAGATGTGAAGGACAGGAGGTCCTGCTGCTGGTATTGGGTGAGAACAAATCGGTACCCAGGCAATCAGAGAGCAAACTTGGTGCCGAGGAAATGAGCATCCTTATGTGCTTCTTGCTCACAGCACTAATTCTACACAGAGAAGTTGGAAATATAGGAGATGGAATTATACATCTAAACTTATACCCTTAGAAAGGACTCTGCCTTTAACCACTGAAGTTGGATTTGAACTGTCTGCCCATTAACTAGATTTTGCATCGTGTGAGGTAGTGATAGTAAAACTATCTTTAGAAAAATATTCCTCAAGATGGCCATTACCAATCTATTAATGGAGAATATGTAGTTTTAAGTGCAATTTTAAAATGTAATATTTTTTCCAAGAACTAGAGATGTTAATTCAAACCATGTGTGAATTTGGAGAGGAATGAAACTCAAATCAGATCCTATCAAAAAAAGTCTCTGAATTTCCACAAGATAATTAGCCCACTGTTTTAACATTACCACTAGTAGAATACCTTTTGTTTGGTTTTCATTTAGTTTAGGTTTTAGTGTAGGTTTATGTTTTGAAAGATTTTGAATGTGCTTCCAGAATCTGGCTGAGTTCAGCAGTTGAAAACCCACCTTCATCATGTATTTCACTTTTCTTTTTTTATTTCCATTCCATATTACCTCTTTTACTGCTCATTACTATTCTGCATGATTTGTTCTGGGAAAAGAAGCTGGGTTTTAAACCTGATATAGTGATTAATTGAAGAGATACTGAAATTGGTAACTGAAATGGAGACTTTGTACTAACAGGAAATCAAAGACTGACTAATAAAACACTTTTTAAGAAAAACTATCAGGTAAGCAAAATGCAGAATTAGACCTAATGTTAAAATATGCTGAAGACAAAATAATACTTTTGTCTGGCTTGACATCTAATGACAGTAAGAATGTTAAGCGTTAGGAAATTATTTTTTTAAGTAATGACATTAATATTAATTCAGGCTCTTATTTTTTAGATGTATATTTTGCTTTAAGATTTTTCTCATTATCACAAATCATTCTAAACTTTTCAGAAAACAAGAAGCATGTGAGTGCTACAGGGCTTCACTTTGCATCATAACCTCCTTTCTAGCCCTCTTGTATTCATTTGCTCTCGAACTACACACTAGGAGAGTTAGTTGAATGAAACAGGTAACCAGTCTCAGACATAAGGCCTTGGTAAATGTTTTTTTTTTTTTTTTTTAGAAAACTCTTTTCTTTATTTCTGAAAAATCTTCAGGATTATATGAAACATTTAAATCACTATTTTGCAATATTATTTATTAAACATCCATATGCCCTCAAATTCACATGATTAAAAAAATGCAGCCCCTACCTCGATAAAATCCCATACTAAAGGACATGATCAAATTGAGCTGTCTTTTCTATGATGATGCAAATGTAGTTTTTTTTTTTTTTTAAGTGCAGGTACTGGGGATTGAACCCAGGACCTTGTGCATGCTGAGCACAGACTATACCACTGAGCTATACCCTCCCCCATCAAGTGCAGATAAGAATACAGGTGGCCAGTAATTCTTCACACTCAGCATAAATGTTAAAAAAAACCATCTTCCTAATTATGCTGACAGCTACTCTTTTCAGGACTGGTGGTTATTTCTGACTACACTGCTGCATTTTCCATCTGTGTGATGCTTGCTCAGAGTGGTTGCTGTTAGCATGCCTCATTGCCCCAGACTTTCAGAAGGTGAAACAATACTGAAATATTTCACATTATAGGCTGGTGGGTCTTTATAAAATGTTCCTGTCCATGACATCTGCAGCTTAAAATACACTGAAACCTCTTCTTAGGTAGCAGGTACTGTGCATCTATTTTATGTCTAGCAGAACTCAAAGGATGCCAACTAGCATGAATACTGCTCTGCTGTTGGTCACACTGGTGTGCTTGGAACCTCATGACTGGTCATATGTTACCATCATTAATAGACACAGAGAGGCAGAGTGAAGGGCCTGAATTTTGTGCTTCCTCCACCACAAAAGGCAGTAGCCCTATTTATCCTCTGTCACTTACTCACCACTAGGCCCTCCATTTCTCTGAGGTCTTCAGCTTCCCCATCTTTCAATCCATATAAATACATCTTGCCTTAAACAATCACAAAATGGCTAGCGGTCATCATCCCCAGTCCATTCTTTAAAAAGTCTGAAATATGAGCTACTGAAAAGTCTCCAAAAAGCCAGAAGATCCTCTTTGAAGGCCTCCTCTGTGTGTGCTCCATGAATCTTGTGACATTTCACCTTTTCATGAGAGCCATCTCACAGTGACTGACGTTACCACATCACAGAACAACTATCTGTAGCTGATTGCACTTCTAGACGATTCAGATCACTCTGATTTGTGGAGTTCACATCTATGGGAAAAGTTCTGTCTAATTGCATTGAATTCAACTGTAGTAATTCATAGCTATTCAATGCTAATATATACACAAGGAACTACAAAGACTCCCACAGAGGTCCTCACCAGGGTAGAGATTGCAATTTGTGGCTACTAGATTCACTATAAAGTTTTAACTGTAAATGTATAAATTAAAATGGAATCACATTTCACTAATGCTTTTTTTAACTTCCTTAAAATGATTTCACAACTAAGCAAAAATCATGAAATAAAATACACAAAAGAATAAATACCAACAGCTAATAAACAGGGAAAAATGTTCATCTACTTTAATCATCAGAGAAATGCACATTATAATACTGTTATCACCCATTAAACTGGAAAGGATTTAAACCATACTTTTAATTTTATGAGAGTACAGTGAAATTATAGATTTTTTTTCACTGATGATGGGGATAAAAATTGATAAATTGTTCTGGAAAATGATTTGGCACTGAGTTATAATAACTCTCAAAGGGCACATGATTTTAGATCTAAAAATCACACACCTGGAATAATTCCTAATGTACACGTGTTCATCACAGCAATTAGTTTAATAGCACAGCAATAAAACAACCAAAATATCCACAATAGAGAAATATTTTTTAAATTTTGTGTGAATGGATTAAAGATCATGTTGTCAATTAAAAGTATGCCTTCAGAGAGTATTTAATTACATGGGAAAATGTTTTAATGTAATGAATAAAAACAGAATATAAAACTATATATGATACAAGGCAAATCTATACATTATATATGCACACACACACATCATAAAGAAACAAATTAAACAGCAACCTGGTTATGGGTTTATGAGGAATATTTTTTGTCTATTTTTCCAAATTTGCTTTTTATTTTCTACTCTGTTAATCAAGGTTCTTCTTTACAACTATTTGCTTATATCTTTGCCTTTTACCAGAGAAAACAGCATTGCTGTGGTTCCTCATCTGGAAAACTATCACTTGGTAGAATGGACACATCTTTACTAACTACCTTTTCTGATTTACAAAGTTTTTAGTTTTCCAAAAGCAAGTCATAGGAGATGTTTCACCAACAATTCGCATATACACCGAGGGCACTTTATCTTAAGTCATGAATTTGAGTTTGACTCTCTTACTTCTTAATTAGAGGCTCCCATTCTGCTAAAGCTAAAACCAATCTTTGGAAACTGTAAACTCTGAAAGTCAAAAGTACACATATTGCAGTTTGCAGAGTAGAGAATGAATGTCTTGTTCTAGCTGGATATAAAGATATTTTGCTTTAAAAAAGGCAAGAGAGACTAGAAGATATAAACAAAAAGATGTTTTAAGCATAGAAAATAGAGGGAAGATTTAAAAACATTTATCAGTGGTATTCAACCCTGGTTACATATTTGAGTCACCTGGGTACTTTAAAAAGCTACTAATGTTCATGTGAAAATACTAAAATTTTGACTTATTTGGGTTAAGGTGGGCCATGGACTTTGGAGTTTTTCTTTTAAAGTTCCTAAGGATATCAATGTTAAAATCACAGCGGTACTTCCTGACACTTTCAGTATTTATTATCTGGACAAAAATTCACTAATTATTTGTCTTTTCACCTAAACCTTTATTGTAATCCTAAGGACTTCTTAGACTCCATTACCTCACCCAGCCAGAGTTTGCTTTTTATGTCATTAGCCATATTCTATCAACCATCAAGAGCTGTTGGATACACTACTAAAGAAGGATATTAGGCACTACATTGCTGTAAATATAGCTACACATAAGCTCCTTTAAGTCAAGTCAAAATGCAGTCAGTTCTTGGTGATGGACTGGATATGGATGATGAAGAAGAAAGTGGTAGTAAGGAGGACTCTAAGGTTGAGAGCCTGAGCAACTAGGTAATAAGTGGAATCACACCTGAAGATAAAGAAGACTGGAGGAAAGACAGGCTTGGAGGAAAAGCTCCTGAGTCCAATTTTGCACATATTGAGTCTGAAGAGCTTTTATGACATCAAAATGAAGATGCTAAATGAAGCAACCACATAATGTATATGGAGCACAGAGGTAAAAAGGAAACCAATAGATGGGATTACCGAAGAATGGGATTTTGTTAGATGAGTGAACAAACCACACACACACACACACACACACACACACACACACACACACACGGGGCAAGAGGATTTTACAATGTTAGCAAGAGTGTTATAGAAATAATAACTTATGGTCTTGAAATTAGATAAAGAGGGATAGGAAGATGGGAAGGGGCTGATGTGTAGAAAGACACTGGAATCAACAGATGGGCTCATAAACTTCCAAAAAGTATTTGAGGCAAATTACTAAATGCAATCAGGTAAAACAAAAACAAAACAGAGAGAGAGACATTATTAGCACTGCAACATCATTTTGTGTCTGCATGTGATACCACTTTCTTCTTGACACCATTACATTGGTTTCTCTCATGCCTGTCATGGTTGTGGGGATCACTGTACAGCCATGGAGAGTGTTGGCACTCTCCTCTTTCTATTTCTATATATGCTTTCCAGATGTGTTTCACTTAGCATCTACATATTGTTATGTCAGTCAAATGTTCACTTACCATTGCTTATTTGAAAACTAGGCTGGTTTCTAACCCTAGTTCTGTCATCAGCTATTGATGGTGATCCTATCATCTGTAAAATTGCTAAACTGATATCTCAGTGGTATCCACCAGCTTTAAGATTCCAAAACAATGACTTTATATGATGAGCTTGTCTAATACTCTTACATTCACAGAGATTTGGGAGGGGGAGGGGAGTGCAGGGTGGCTAGTTTTAAAACCTCTTCCTACCCTAGGCTTACTAAGAGACTTTCACATTTCTCTGACATAATTTGGGCCTTCTCCCAATGTTTTCCCATGCTTATTATGGCATGCCCTTTGGCTTCATACCTCAATTCCCATTAACTGAAATTTGCTGGAGAAATCTCAAAAATCTTGTAGAATTAGAGTACATGACTAAATTCTTACTCGCATTTCTCAGCTCCTTAACTGTAATTTTTGCTTTCAATTTCTGCAAAACCCCCACCTAACTCAATTATTTCTTCTGTTTCCTATCTATACAGGTTCAAAATATTTTCAACTATCTTATTTTTAAGTTTTGCCATAGTGGGCTTTTCCAGCTCCCCAAATTGGCCACATTGATCTTCATTCTCTTCAACAACATAGAACTCTAGGAATGTGCCTTGATTCTCATCTCCATATTAACCTAGGTCTATACAGGCTTATTATTTATATTTCTATTTTTGCTATTTTTGTTTCAAATGAGTTCTCTTTAACATTGTTTACTGATTTTTCAAATATGATTATTCTCTTTTATATATATATATTTTATTGAAGTATAGTCAGTTTACAATGTCATGTCAATTTCTGGTATATAGCACAATGCTTTAGTCATACATGAATACACATATATTTGTTTTCATATTCTTTTTCACCTTAAGTTAATACAAGATATTAAATATGTAAATATTCTCTTTTTTGAAAGTTTTTCTTTCTCCCTTTTTACTATTGTCTTCATATTTATGTTAACTACTGTACTGTTCATTGTATCCTGAGAGTAGAAATTAGTTACAGGCTTTTAATTTAACACTGCTCTTAATATTGTTTTATATTCCTGGTCAAAACCCTTCTCATTTGTCCAATTAACTTCAATTTGTTTTTCCTGATTAAGCAAAAGTAACCTTCAATTTGTATATCCACTATCTGGTTTTTGGTAAATACATTGTCCTACAATTAAGCCTGTTTTCCAATTTTGCAAGTGTATTCTAGATCATCAGCATATGAAATTAGAGAAGTAGCTCTCCTAAGATTTTCAAAATAGGTTTAAATGATTTCCTTCACATGCTAATTTCTATCACTGACCTCATCCACTCATCAGCTCACACTAAGTAAAGTTCATTAAACTATTCATTCCAAAAGTATTTGAGCCTTTTTTCCA
The DNA here is from genome assembly GCF_048773025.1 of Camelus bactrianus. Taxonomy (NCBI): domain Eukaryota; kingdom Metazoa; phylum Chordata; class Mammalia; order Artiodactyla; family Camelidae; genus Camelus; species Camelus bactrianus. Next base: position 13,748,972 of record NC_133567.1, read on the forward strand.
TATTCAGCATCTGTGATACCAAGGAAACAAGATGTTGTCCACATTGTCCAGGTGCTCAGTCTAGAATGAAGAGACATGTGGGAACAAATAATTATAACTGGGGTAAAGCTCAAACCACCAAATGTGGGTCTCAACCCCAGCATCCTGAGGAGCTTTGGAAGAAATAGGCTGCTCTCCATGACCTTTCTTAGATCAGGTAAGTCAAAACTTTAAGGATTTGACCTGAGCGTCAGCAGTTTTCTCAGGTGATTCAAATGTGCAGCTTGGGTTGTGCACCCTTTTAGTAGGAAAACAGAGTAGAAAGCATTTGTCTCTGCCTGGAAGCTGGTTCAGTAGACTTGGAAGAGATTCAGATAGCATTACTTCAAAAAACACCCCAGGCCATCTGATGATCCTGTGAGTTTGGGAAACACTAATTTAAATTAAATAATCTCTAGGGAATGAGAAAGTAGCTCTAGGGCCATTAAAGTCTTTGGCTAGAAATTAACTTGGAATTTGGGATTTTGTGTTAATCATATTGTCTGATGAAATCTAGAGCCTAGTTAAGGAAAAGGAGAACATGCAAATAAAAGAATGGTTGTAAAACTTACTCATCTTATAACTAAATGTTTGTACCCCTTCATCAACTTCTCCCCCTTTTCCTCACCCCCTAGCCCCTGGCAGCCACCAAATTACTCTTGTGAGTTAGACCTGTTTTGTTTGTGTCTCTGGGGATCCATTTAAAATTCACTATTTTGTAATTAATTTTTGCAGTTTCTTAAATGGTTCTAAGTGCCTGAGGGCCTCTTCCCATTAGAGTCATTGACTAGGGAAGAAAGCATATCAAAATACATAACATCTCAAGTGGTCATTTGTTCGTATGACTACTGGCAGAAATGATACATTATTCTACATGGGGATGCATGCTCAGTTCTCTGCAATATTCATAGCCTGATAATAATGATTTTCATACATTAGAATACCTAGAGTATGAATTCCACTATTTTTTTCTGTAATACTTCATTGCATTCAGTTCAGTCTTGAACAACATGAATTGTTAGTTGTTTTACTGTCTCAGTAGACTGACACCATATTGAATTGAACTTGAGTAGGAAAGCTGTCTGTAGCCCTGACTTTGAAGCTTTAGTTGCTCAAAGACAAATTCTAGATGGCATAACTGGACAGTCCAAGGGCTGTCCACAACTGAATTAGACTGCTACTTTGGCCTCTGTTTCTAGTACTAAGGCCAAACTACATCCCCATTTCAGAGTAACAGAGAATTTTCTCATAAGCTATTTTAATATAGTTGGATTCATGGGATTTACCACTGGGAAGGAATCTTAGAGATACAAATAGCTGGCCCCAGTTTATCCCAATAGGCAACAGAACATGCCCATTAATAGCAGAACTGTTGTTAAAACTCTGGTTTCCTATCCAGTAGGATTTCACCGCTCTCTCATCTGGTATGGTTTATCCTGAATCTTTTGACTTCAAGTTTCCACATACACCAGCTTAGCAATTCCAGGTCTGTGGAAATCATGATGTAATTTTTCATAAATAAGCTGAGGGGACTGAGGACTGGGGAAAATGGTAGAATATAATCAAAATGTACATGCATCTAAAGAGAATTTCAATCAGGTAACTGATTGGAACTTGTCAGAATGTTCCAAAAGCAACACAAACATACATCATGAATGTGCATCATGTCACTGAATTATATGCTTCAAACTGGTTAAAATGGGAAATTTTATGTTATGCATATTTGACAGTAATAAAAAAATTTAATGCCCACAAAATTTCTTAATGCTGTGCTGTTGTCAGTTCTACTTTTGCCTGAAATATGTTCCGTACAGCTGTCCAGTATGTTCAATGCCCACGTTGAGTTCTATGTTCCCATGACACTTTCCCCAACGACCCCAGTCTCTGGTATAATATGCTTCTTTGAGCTCCTACAATATTTATGTCCATAAGCTTAATATTTATCAAATAGTTCTATTTCTTTTTATGAACTTTATCACTGTGAATAATTATAAGCACTCTGAGAGGAGGTAATATGTGTTATATTTCTTTGACTATCCACACATTCTTCAATTGTCTGTCCCATAGTCAGTAGGAGCAAAATAAATGATTCTTGAAGTCAACATGCCATCTAGCAATAAAGTGTAGCTAATTCTCCCGTGAGAATTACTATCTTTGAAACTTAGTACCTGATTGGGTCAAGTGTTCATTCATTTATTCTTTTATTCATCCAGGCACTGAATGTGTTTATCAGGTGCTCTGCTAGGTGTTAAATATAGACAGAAGTAAAACAATCTGTTCTCCACTGGCTTAAATCTCAGGAGGAGAGAAAGGCTGTACACAAACAGCTAGATTTCAATGGCACATGTCAGGTGTGTGTGTTTTTTTTTTTTTCATGGAGAAATGGTAATGACACCTTAAAACTGTGGGTTCTGGAATCCAAGATGGATATAGATATTCTCACTACTTAGATAACTGTGATTTGGAGATACACCACTTTTCTAACACTGCAGCTTCCTAAACCTCTGTAAGATGGGCATGAGAGTAGTACCCATCTCACAGGGTCGTCCTGAGGGTCAAATGAAATAATCCACATGTCATGCTTAACACTATGCTTAGCACGTTGTAAACACCTAATAAACATTAACATTTTTTTGCCCTTTAATATGACCTTGAATCAAAACCATGCCTTTTTTTTCCCCTTGAGATCTAGAATCAGGTGTGTGTGTGCACACATGCATGTGCAAATATGTATAACAGTCAGTTGTTTCACATTATCTGTTAGCACCCTAGGGACTTAGTAGTTGCCAATTAGGTGCATCTCCAGCTCATAAGGGTTCCTCTTTCTCTGGGAACAGCTAGATATGCAAATATGAACTTCAAGTGTCTATCATCTCTGTGCCCTTAACCTTCCCCTTGGCCAGGTCATAACTAACTGATATGAGGGAAGGTGCATGACCTGGGCTGGATCAATCAGAATCTTTCTCTGGAGCATTTGATCATTAAAATGAAGACATGGAAAAATGGCAGATCAGTGGAGCTGAGAAACCTTAACAGCAAAACTTTGGAGTGATGGTCCCTGAATTGCACCAGGTGCCACCCTTCTGGACATTGGGTTGTTCAGCAAGTCCTTTGATTCTATGAGCTATGATGGCATCTTTCCAATAAAACCCTTCTTCACTTCAGTTACCACACTAGGTAACTGCAAACATGCAAACCGACAAAAAATTAATTAATACTGGGAAAGCGTTCTCCCTTTGCTAGGGTTGGCCAGATGATTTCTCTTTCTACCAAAACTTGCAAGACTCCCTGAACATGATCTGATCAGCTGGTTTACACAGTTGCTTTCAAACAGGATTTTAAAGAATCAAGGGAAGTTTGGGTGTCTGGTTTTAAATAATTTGTTTTCTACCATGGCTTTTACTTTAACATCTGATACTTAGAGCAAGTCATTTCTCTATCTTTCTCTTTTCTCCGTCAGTCAACAGAAACAATGGTTTTCCTCTGATTGAACTCACAACCCACCTATGAATTTCATAAGAAAAGTGAAACCAACTCTGAATTTACTAGAAGAGCCTAAGGCTTCTGTTCCCTTCTCTAGAAGGTGAGGTGCCTCGAGTATGTAATCTCTAGGGCGCCTTCTTGGTTAAAGTGCTAAATGATTCAGTCACGCTGATCAAAAGAATACAGATAAAATAAATATTAATAGGATATAGAAAAGATCAATCATATAGGAAATACAAAGACATTTCATTATTTTTCAAATGTCCTAAATATTCAAGGATGAAGGAGGAAAACGTCCATGGAATGATACAAACTTAATACTGCATGACTAAAAGATGTATGTAGAATTTTTAAAAAGTCTTATCTCCTTAATACTTAATATGATGAAAAAATGTTTGATTTGCCTTTAATTTCTGACAAGAGTTATTGCTGTAGTTGCTCCAAAGGTTGTGACATATTAAACAGCAGTGCCAATGAACTTTATTCAAAAGGGAAAATGGGAGGAAAACCTTACTCTTAAGACATTTGTTCATTTTCCCACATCTTTTAAAAGTTTACTACTCTTACTTAACTCATCTTGAGACATTAGTAGTTCTCAAACAATGTGCGGTTCAGAATGTTATATATGGTGGTCCTGGTTAAGCCCCAGAGGCCAGCAATCCCACTAGTAAAACTGATATTTCATGAGACTCTCATGACTCAATGAGCACAGAATCCGAATTGCCTCTGACTCTGGGGAAAGGGTCAGAATTCAGATCATTTAGATAATGTGAACACAAATAGAAAACAATTGTTACACAATTGGGTCTTAAAATTCATTTCAGGGATGCCAGAGGCACATAATCCTTATTTTCTGAATGTATGGGGAGTTTCATATTAAAACTTCTACACAAAGCAAATTATAACATAAGCCGGTTGATCTATATTGACATATTCTCACATAATTTTAACATAATGATTATATATGTGTGTATAAGGATTGTATATGTATCGGAGTTTGTGTTTATGTATACCACAGTAAACTATATTCAATTTCTTGTAATGAACTGTAACAGAAAAGAAACTGAAAAATATATATATATATGTATGTATATGTATAATTGAACCTCTGCTGTACACCTGAAACTAACATTGTAAGTTGACCACACTTCAATAAAAAATAAGAATTTTAGAAAAGGCTGGGTTTATGTGTGTGTGTGTGTATATATGTGTGTGTATATATATATATAAAATATATATATATATAAATTGAAACTAGCAAAAAATAACCATTTTCTCATAAACAAAACACAAAAATTATTCTCTCTTACTCAGTTTCTGGATTACTTTTGTCCTAATTAAATTTTCAGCCCAGAGTAATATATGAAGAAATTATGAAATTGTTTCAAATTTTTTGATAATGGGTACGTCCTCCCAAAGCACTGAGATTCCAACTTCCCAAAGTAGAAAAGGAATTTTCTTTTCTTTTGTTTCTCACCACGTTCTGGTCGGTGGGATGCTGGGGCAGGATGGGAGAGGAGGATGTTATCATACAAAGGAAATTAAGTCTCCAGAGTTGTGGCATACTTGTGGTTATCAAACATCTAAACTTTACTTTTGATTCCAAATCATGCAAACCCCTTTTAGAGCCCACTAGTTCTCCATTATAAACTGGTCATTTAAACTGGCAAAAGCAAAATCACCTTTTGTATGCTTATGAGAAGGTTTGCAACCCTCCTCCAAATACACATGCCGTTCTGCAGAAGGATCCACTACCATTTCCTAGGAACCAGGAATCCCGTGTGCATTGGGAAAATTCATAGAAACAAAGATCATTTGGAGCTTAATATATGTCTCACATTCAACGATAAAAACACTTATCCTCTTTTGCAACCGCATTTCTCTCTTTTATGAAATCGTCTGTAAGCCTGTGCTTGTCTAATGTTTACAGCTTGGTTTCTTTTTTCACTTTAAGACAAGGCATTCAGCCAACTTTAAACACTGCCTCCTTCTAGCCAATTGTCCTTTTCTCTCTGTCAACAGTTTTGTTAAAGGAAAAACACATGACCAAATGCGATGTTTCAAATACCTTTAAAGAGAAACTGTAAGGCTCACTCAAGTCAAGGAGATGATAAATTTCTACTGAGATGGTGGTGATGTCTAACAGATAATCACTGCTGGTCCTTTCCTGGAATAGTGTTCCAAAAATGCTTAATTTCCTCCCTGTAGTTTTGGTTGCTGATTTAACCCTTACGCAGTCTTGAATTAAAAATAGGTCAAGGTCATGACCGTTTAATCATTAATTATTATAGAAAAGTCATTAAACATTAAAAAAACAGCCATTCTTATTACACCGGTCACTATCTAAATCTTCTACAATGCATAATCCCATTTAATCTTCACAACAATCCACCTAGGGTAATACTACTATTTTTCTTTTACGATGAAGAAATTGAGGCTCAGAGAAGCTAAGTATCATACATAAGGTAACTGCCAGCCATTAAGTAGCATTATGGCCAAAGTACAACTCAGGCTGCTTAATCCATGTCCTTTAACCAGTACACGGTGCATGTATTGGGTACACAGATAATGAGCACATGTATTTTAGATATAGCTTTGGAAATATGGATATATGTACATGTTTATGTGTACATATATGTATGTATGTATGTACATATGCATGCATGCATCTGTGTATCCATGCTTATATTTTTATATTTATTTATATTTCCAGCTTACTATCTAGACAGAAAAAGAGCAAAACACCATATAATAGAGGGGGAGAATACATAATTGTTAAATTAATAGTATAAACAAATGGTTTTCAAATATTTTTCCAGTAAGACATATATGTAAAAAAATACTCTCAACTAAAATTCTATGGCTTAGATAAAAATTAGCCCAAGTAATGTCCAATTCCAGCTTGATGGTTCAAATAAAGGCAGGCAAATATGAATGATGGCTTTGTAATGTGGATTGATTAATTCACTTATTTATTGAATAAGCATTTGTTAAGCAAGAGAAATAATGATGAAGAAAAAAAATGTTAAGGCCCCTGCCTTCACAGCATTAGCTGTCTAGTGGGAAAAACAGACATTAATCAAATAATCCCATATGTAAAGTTCCAGCCAAAGGCCAGTGCCATAAAAGGAGCCATATGGGGACAAAAGTAGAGGCGCTCGTCGGGAATGTGGGTAAAGCTTCCCTTGAAGTCGCAATACCTGCGTATAGATCTGAAAGATGAGGAGGCAAAGAGGAGCGGGAGTGGTGCTTCACATGAGAGGACAGGCTGTTCAGACTCTGGTGGAAGGGAACAAAGCAAGAGAGAGGCATGGGAGATCCGTGCGGCTGTGAGGGGTTCAGGTTCATGTGGGACACTGTGGGGTAGAGAGCACAGTACTAGAGAAGGCAAGAGACAGATGGAAGTAGCTCTGATCTGCTGCAATCCACAGCATATCAATACAAGACCCTGGAAAGAGCAACACATTATATGCAAACATCATATAATGGATCCTATTACAACATGCAAGTTGAGAACTGTTAGTATATATAATGATTTCACCAGAATCAGAGAAAGGGCATGCACTCAGTAGGAGGAGGCATTTTCATGAAGAGAATGGGACTTCAATGGCCTTAAAAGAATGGGTATCCACTAGACAGTTGGAGAAGAGGAGAGAAGTGGGGAACCAAAACTGGAGCAAGACCTAACAGTGGTCATTTACTGAATGGAATCAATGCCTTTACTTGGAATGGACTGGTGCTTTTGCAACCTGGCAAATGCCTGTTTGAGGGCTATTGAAACTCCAGTCTGCATCTCCTTTGTTTATACTTGGTCTTTGGGACAACTTGTTCCAGCACATCATATTTAGTTCTGGACAAAATTCTGGCTGCTGGCTACATCTACCAAACAGGTCCAATGGTCTTTGTGCATGTGTGTGTTGGGGCAAGGGATTTAGGAAAAGAAGAGCTCAGATTCAAATGGAACTTCCCTAGTGCCTCTCAGGAGGGAACCCCTTTCCAGATGAATGTACTACATGAAGGGCCCCAGGGGTGAGGTCGAATGGAACATACAAACAAGAGCAATAATAGGGGACAAGCTATCTCAAGCCACTCTGCCAGCAACTGTGCCATAAAGACACCCAGCCATCCCACAGCACCATATTATTTATAGTGCAACAGAATAAAGCTTCCACCTAGAGAAGCCCACTGTCAAGATCACAGCTATCACACACATTCATTCTCAAGTTTACAAATTGTCTTCAATAACATTCACAATCAACTTGAAGAAACTATTACCTAATGATATATAAAATTGTGAAAATGATCATGTACATAAAACACTTTACTCCAGAATGCAGAGAATAATTTTTATGGTCAAACAGTATTTTTTATTTCTCTCTTCTACATCAAAATTTATAAATACCATTTGTGATTAAAAAGAAAAAGAAAATCTACATGGTTGGCAACAGGGGACTGGCTAAATAAATTATAGTCCACTTGTACAATGGAATACTCTGTACCAGCTGCAAAGAATGAAATAGATGTTTATGTGTTGATGTGGAACTAACAACATAGACCATTTAGTTTAAAAAATCAAGATACATAATAGTGTGTGCAGTTTGGGTCATACAAGGCTAGGTATATCTATATTTATGGAAGTGTTCTGAAAAGAACAAGAAATAGCTGAATGGTTATATCTGGGGAGTGGGACTGGAGGTTTAGAGCAAAAGGAAGATTTGGTTTTCATTGATCTCTTGTCCTGTTTAAATATTTTTAAACTATGTGCGTAAGTTTTTTTAATAATAATAAAAATAAGCTAAGCTAGGTTTCAAATGTTAACTATTTGTTATAAAGACATAGGCAAAAATAATAATGTAAAACCAGAAAGAACTAGGTAGTAAATTGAGTGAAACTTCCTTGATTATATTATTGTCTCCTGCTCTCATTTGTCCCAAAGTCTAACTCTATAAGACTCAAAATAAGCACAACAGTATAATTATTGGCAGCCAGAAACAAATGCTTTGGGTCGTCCTCCAATTTCTTTTCATGGCCGTCAAATTCCTCCTTTTCAGTTTGCATAGCTGGGCAAATGGTTAGAGATTGGAGATTTTTTTTATAAACAAAAATCCTTGCTGGCTATAATTTTCATTTGTTTTTTTTATTACTCAGTCTATCGTGAAATAGAACCTCAAATTATTACCCATCTTGTTGTTGATATAACTAAAAGTAAATTTCAAACTAATAAACAAATTCTTGAAGACTTTTTTAGTCTTCACTAGATATACCCTTAAGTCACAGAATATTTTGAAATTTGGTTTCCCAATTTAAAATAGTCATTCAATAGAATGACTGCATCAAATTATCTAAGTCTTTCTAAGTCATGATTCACCTGAAACTCTCATACAAAACTTCATGGTGAGCAAATTGGTATGGGCTCAGCTGATCTTACAAACAACTACAAATAAAAAAAAAATCTGAGTTTCTGGTCCTCTCTGCCTACCCCAACCTCCAAATCCCTCAAATCCACTTGAACCATGTGATATTCTCCAAGTCTTACAAATTACAACATTCTTTTCATCATCTGTTGGTCTCAAAGAGTATAGAGCTTATACAGAAAATTTACAAAACTCAATTCTTCTGGGACAGACATGACAAAAATCCAAAAGTACTTTTACCTTTAAATCACTGCAATCTTCCTATAGCCTAGCTAAATTCTAATTAAGAGATAACTACACCCAAATCTCTAGCTACATTAATTTATCAAAGATTAGCAACATAGGTGTATTTATTTCTCAAAGTTGTTTGAACTGTACACTAAAGATTTGTACATTATCTGAAAGTGAAATTAAGAAAACAATTCCATTTACCATAGCGTCAAGAAAGAATAAAATACCTAGAAATAAATTTAACCAAGAAAGGGCAAAGCTTGTATATTGAAAACTACAAAACACTGTATGAGAAATTAAAGAAGAGATAAATAATATGAAGACATTCCACGTTCCTGGATTGGAAGACTTTCTATTGTTAAGATGGTAGCAATCCCTAAACTGATCTTCAGATTCAATGCATTCCCTATCAAAATTCTAACTGCCTTTTTTATAGAAATGGACAAGCTGATCTTAAATAATATGAAAATGCAAAGGACTCAAAACAGCTAGAACAATCTTGAAAGAGAAGAAAAAAGTTGGAGGACATACACCTCCTGATCTCAAAACCTTCTACAAAGCTACAGTAATTGAAACAATGTGGTACTGGCAAAAAGATAGACATACAGATCAATGCAATAGAATTGAGAGTTCAGAAATAAACCCACACATCTACAGTCAACGGATTTCCAACAAGAGTGCCAAAACCATTCAATGAGGAAAAAGCAATCCTTTCAAACAAACAGGGCTGAAACAATTGGATATCCACATGCAAAAATTTTAAAAAAAGAATTTAGAACCCTATCATACATCATAACTGAAAATTAAAATCCAAGACCTAAATTTAAGAGCTAAAACTATAAACCTCTTAGAAAAAAAGCATTAGAGTAAATCTCTGTAAACTTGGGTTAGCCAAAGATTTCTTAGATGCAATATCAAAAGCATAAAAATTTTGTGCTATAAAGTGCATCATCAAGAAAGTGAAAAGACAACCTATGCAAGAGAAGAAAACATTTGCAAATCATCTATCTGCTAAGGGACGTGTATCTAGACTATATAAAGAACTGTCACGATTCAACAATGAAAAGACAATAATCCAATTCAAAAAGGGCAAAGAATCTGAGTAGACATTCTCCAAAGAAATGTACAAATGGTCAATAATCACATGAAAGGATGTTTAACGTCATTGGTCACTAGGGAAATGTAAATCAAAACTAGAATGAGATACCACTTCCTTTGCACTAGGATGGCTATATTTTTTTTTTTAAGAAAAGAGGAAAGGAAAAAGTGCTGATGAGGATGCAGAAAAACTGGAACCTCTTATATTGTGGATGGGAATCCAAATTAATGCAGCCTCTGTGGAAAATAGTTTGGCTTTTCCTCAAAAAGTTAACATTTCCATATGACCTAGCACTTCCCCTCCTAGGTACGTACCCAAGACAAATGAAAACATATGTTCACACAAAAACTGGTAAAAGAATGTTCATAGCAGCATTATTGATATTAGCCAAAAAGCAGAAACACCCCCAACGTCCATCAACTGATGAATAAATGTGTAAAAGTTGATATATGCATACAATGGAGTCTTTTTGGCCATAAAAAGGAGTGAAGTACTCATACAAGGTACAGCATGGATGAACCTTGACAACGTCTTGTTCAATGAAAGAAGCCAGACAGAAAAGGTCACATATTTGAGTGACTCTGTTCCTTTGAAATGTCCAGAACAGGCAAATCCATAGACATAGAAAGTAGATTAGTGGTTGCCAGGGGCTGAATTGGGTGTGACCACTAATGATCATGGAGTTCCTTTTTTGGGTGATGGTAATCTTTCAAAACCAGATAGTGGTGAATATGACACTAAATTGTACACTTTAGTATAGTTAAAATGGTGGGAAAAAAGACTTGTGTATTTCACTCTGTAAATGATAACTCAGTAAAGCGAATGTGGGGGAATAAAGGTCAGGAATAAAGGCTATTAAGGTGAAGAAAGAGAAGAAAAAGTTCAGCATTCAACTTTATAAACAGAGGCGTCCACAGACATCACTTGGTTTAAATGTACCCGTCAAATCTATCACTGATACCATATAGAAGTGGCACACTTCGTGACCATCCGATGGAGCCGTCTATATAAACAAAGAGATGAGAAACAGGAAGGGAGTAGTATGTTCGTACTTTCTATAATAGTCATACAAAATGCTGCCCTTGGAGAACCCATGGCTACCCTGAAAATGATGGATGGAGGTGAATGAATAGGGCTTCATAAAAATTAAGGTCTTACTTTAAAGACCTCTACCTACAAACAGCCACTCAGCCAGAGAAGCAGCCAGCAGACGTGCTGCCTTCTCTGTGGACACCAGCCATACAGACAGGCATGGTCTGAAGATCCTTCTCCAGTTCCTGGGCTCTGACCCAGAGGCAACAGCCCCCAAACCCTGAGCAGGCTCACAGCAGGGCAAGAGGAGGCCTGTGAGACCTTCCACTGAAAGTCTAATCTGTCATTGAGTCCTGGGCAGAGAAAAGACAACAATCTCACAACGAGGCACTTTATCATCAGATGGATCAAAAATCTGTGAACGGGTGGGTTGCTATTTTCATCCACCCATTCAACAAATGTTTACTGACCCTGCCACACACCAGGTACTGTGGGGATACGAGAGAACAGTTATCTTTGCGTAACATTCTTTTGTGGGTATCAAGAAAAATGCAAAATGACAGGTTTCTCCGCTTACAACCTTGTCATGACTCCTCATTTTTCCGAGAACAAGAGCCAAAGTCCTTACAGTGGCCTCTGAGGCTCCATCTGACCTGAGCCCACTCCCCACCCACGCCACCCCCTTGACCTCTCTGGCCTCACCAACTTTGCTAGCTCTCTCCCTGCCATGACAGTCAGTGGCCTGTTTCTAATCCTCCCACACACCAAGCACGCCTCCTCCTTCAGACCTTTTCACTAGGAGTTCCATGCCTTAAAAGGTTCCCCCTGATTTCCTCATGATTCCCACTCTTTACTTCCTTCAAAATTTTGCTTACATTACACCTTTTCGATGAGGCCTACCTACTCTGTCTTATTTAAAATTACAATGCACTTGCCCCACTATTTCCTATTCCTCTTACTCTGATCTAATTTTCTTTCTCTTTCTGGGTTCCATTGAAACACACTGTATAAGTTCCTTATTTATCATGTTTATAGTACTGCCCTACCCGCTACCATAGGCTCCATGGGGGTAGAGATTTATCTGCACCTGGACTGCTCACTGCTATCTCTCCAGCACCTACGACACACGTGCTCCATAAATATTTACTGATTTCTTTTTTAATTGAAGTAGAGTTAAGTTTATGATGTGTCAATTTCTGGTGTACAGCATAATGTTTCGGTCATACATATACATACATATATTCATTTTCATATTTTTTCATTATAGGTTACTACAAGATATTGAATATAGTTCTCTGTGCTACACAGTAGGGCCTCATTTCTTATCTATTTTATATATAGTAGTTAGTATTTGCAAATCTTGAACTCCTAATTTATCACTCTTTACCCGCCCCCACCCCTACCGGTAACCATAGTTTGTTTTTTATGTCTTTGTGTCTATTTCTAGTTTGTAAATAAGTTCATTTATGTCATTTTTCTTAGATTCCACATATAAGTGATGTATGGTATTTTTCTCTCTCTACCATAAATATTTATTGAATGTACAGAAGAAGTCAACACCAATACCTTTATTTACAAGAAATTCCCCTGGGACTGGCTCTTGCAGACACTATTTTTGAGCATCTGAAATCACAGCTGAAATCCCATGGCACCAGTAACTAGACCCAGCCTCTGCAGCACCCTGTCACTCAGCAGTGGATAGCATTTCCTGAGATGCCTGAACACCACTCAACTGTGCCTCCCATCTCTGCGCCCCCCATTAATACCTGTCAGTGAGCTATGTGGGCGGACAAAAATGATTTCTACATAAAGTGTTTATTATGTAATGGTCTGTGTTTTCCACAAACAGTCCTAGAGAGACTGGAAACAACGAACTGGAAGAGAGTTGTTTTTACTCTTGTTTTCCTAAGTCTTCTCTGATTCTTTATAATCCCCGGCATTTCAAGCAGTGCACGCAGTCACTTAAAATGTTCATTTCCTCCTCTTGTTCTTATTTCTTTCACTCTCCAAAAAAATAAAGAAGAAAAAGAAAAAATAAATCCCTGGTGCTTTACTGCTAAGTCAAGTTTATCCATAACGCATTGTTAAAGTTTCCTTGATTTTGTTTGTAATTCTTGTCAAATCTCATACATTCACAGGCCAAGAAAACCTCAGGCCATTTAATCATGACAGTTTTAATCAACAGAAAAGACTTCATTAAAATGCTCATTTAAAAATGTGTGAAAAATGTAAATGGGGATTATCTGTATATGACATGAGATAATCCAGATACAAAATGGGGCTAAATAAGGCACTTTTGTTCACCTTCATACAGCAGAACAAAAGCAGTAACTTGGCTGAAAGCAGGTGCTGTTTTCTGTTCTTGTCACCAGTTAGGTCGCTTGTACATACGCATTGTCCTGAACCATTCCAACTAAATCCCATTGATTTGTCTGTAAAATTGAGAGATTAAGATTAGCCTCTGAGCAATTTATTTACTTTCTAGAGTGAAAAAAATGCAGGCAACTTCAACCAAAAAGTAAAAATCCCATAAATGCCTTTGTTGTGTTCAAGCCTGAGCTTAATTTCCCAGTCCCGTGGAGTCCAAAATAATGGATGTCAATGGACTTAGCACTAAGGAATTGAAACATGACACCTAGTTTACCAAAAAGAAAGAAAGAAAGAAAATCAGTAGAAAGGACAGTTTAAGCTTCAATTTTAAATAGATCTTTAAGCAAAATATCAACCTATTTAGAGTATTCTAAAACAAACATCAGTTATTTACATCTACCCAATACAAATTCAAAGATTTTGCCTCTATGTGTATATTAACTATAAAAAGTCTGATGAAATTTCCTTGAGTAAAAAGGGCTTTTCTCAATGGGCAAGAAAATTAGAATTGTTTTTTTCTGATGAACAAACTTTCAAAAGCAAATGAGATAGCAAATGTACAAAGTATATATCTGCATTTGAATGAACAGTAATTTTTGATAAGAAAAAGAGGAAGCATGAGCTAGCCAAGGCTGCCATCAATTTTAAGATGGAAATCACTGAATGACCCAAGAAACATTTATTATACCATCTTCCATATTGTACTGGAAATAATGATAAACTTCTCAACTGTGATATTGACCACAAGAACCTATTCTTTGATTTTTTTTTTCAGAATCAATTCACTAATCTTTCAAAAAATATTTTCTGAGTGCCTACTATGTGCTGGGACTGTGCAAGACACTAGGTATTATAAGGAGTAAAAATGATACTGTCTTTGCCTTGTGGTGTCTACACTTGGTCTACATGTAACTGAACCAATTCCCTTTACCTGATGAGCTTAATATACAACCGTAAAACTGGTTGATCTGCAAGAGTCCTCTGTTATATTCCCTCACCCCCTTTCCCTGTAATCCAGCTGGGCAGTCCTGCGAGTGGCCTGGAAATGATCAGCAGCATCAGCAGGTGCTACACAGGAAACTGAAGCCAGAGATCTATCCTCCCACAGAGAAAAAGGAAGGAGGGGGAGGAAGAGGAGAAAGAGGAGGAGAAGGAGGAGAAGGGTGGGGAGGAGGAGGAAGGGAAACGAGACGGGGAGGAAGCCAAGAGGAAGGTGAAGGGACAAGATATTTTAGTGGGTGGTTAAGTCTCAGGTCTACCTGAATACTGGTTAAACGAAACAAAGTTGGTTCCATTTCTACATTTTTTTCTGCTTAGAAAGAAAGTTAAGAGAAGACCACACTTTCTTTACCAGGGCCCAGGAAGCATCCATAAAAGTAAGTATTAGTAAATTAGACTTCATTAAAATTCAGAGCTCCTATTTGTCAAAAAAACACCACCAGTAGTACATGAAAAAGTACCTAACATAATTATTAATTAGGAAAATACAAATTAAACCACAGTAATATATCTAGGAAGGTTAAAGCTGAAGGATTAATAATCTCAAGTGTTACTGAGGCTGTGGAGTAATGGAGAACTCATACATTGCTGATGGGAATTGAAGCTGGTTTGTTCACCTACACTGGAAAACTGTTTGACAGTATCTTCTAAAGTTAGACATAGGCCATGTACCTAGCCTATCACCCAGTAATTCCAATTCTAGGTATATACTCAGGAAAAAATGAATGTTGTCACCTTTGTGGATGAATATACTAGAAAAGTGGGTACAGTGGAGGTGCTGAAAATATTGTATCCCTTTTCAGTGGTAGTTATAGGGTTGTGAATAAAAACAAAAATCCATAAGCCATCTCATAATGTTCCTCTGCTCAAAAACCATCAGTGGCTCCCATGTCACTCAGGGGAAAAGTCAAGTTCTTTACAGTGGCCCACAAT
This sequence comes from Camelus bactrianus, assembly GCF_048773025.1. Classification (NCBI taxonomy): domain Eukaryota; kingdom Metazoa; phylum Chordata; class Mammalia; order Artiodactyla; family Camelidae; genus Camelus; species Camelus bactrianus. Next base: position 13,764,551 of record NC_133567.1, read on the forward strand.
ATCCTACACCATTTGGCCCCCACTACTCTTCTCTTTTATTCTGAAAGAATAAAGCAAGCCCTGAATACCACTCTCCTGGGACTTCTGCCCTGGTTGTTCCTTCTTCCTTCTTCTTCTGTTCTTCCCTCAAATAGCTACAAAGCTCACTCTCTCACCTCCTTCAAGACGATTCAAATGCTATTTTCTCACTCAAACCCTTCTCTTATCTGGTTTGAAACTTCAAAGCCCTCATTTAAGTTTGGGGGGGTGCTTTTTTGGTGGGAGGTTGGGGGGAAGTGAAGGGAGAGAAGGGTGGACTGGACCCAGTTACAATCAGGTTGACAACAGTGGAGAAGAAATAAAAAAGAAACTGAAGGGTTTTTTTTTTTTTTTTTTTTTTAATTTTCAAGAAACATAAATATACTTAGGCTTTTTTTTTTTTTAAAAAGTTGTTTTTTAAAAATATGCAAAATTCACTCACATTCTTTCCCCTTTAGTCTTCAGCAAATATTTAGAATATACAAAAGACTTTTTATGTGGCCTCTGGGGAAGCTGGGAAAAAACCAGCGGGATGTGGGAAGACTATGACCGTAGCCCCAGTAGTGTCCGTGGTGTGTGCGTGCGTGTGTTTTCCTGGGTATGCAAACATATAGGACAGAAGGTAAGGATTGAAAGCAGTGATGTAATGCATAGAAATGGGCCCAAATGCCAAGTTCACAAGGGCTTTTCCTTCACTGTGTCCTTACACTGACCCCCAGAGACAACAGAGGGCTTGCTTCTCGTTCCTCCTTCAGGCCGAGGAAATGAGTCTGGCTCAGTAAGGATGAGGCACTGGACTGGGAGCAGCGAACAAAGGCTGAAAGAAGCAGCATGAGAGGGTGAATTGTTCTCTTCCATCATGGGGTAAAGTTTAGTGAAGAAGAGAAAAGCGTTAGCTCCAGGATTCCCATATTTCTGGGACTTCTGCAGGGTCTTTCACAGCTACTGAATGAAACTTGGGACACACACATCAGTCAGCTGGTTGACCCTACTCATCCAGGAAGGTAATGCAGCAGGTTACCCAGCTCTGTGGGACCTGATTACCCAGAGCCGCCCATCCACACCAGGAAAAGGGAAAAGACTGATGCTCATCTCAAGGGAGTTTTAAGAGATGAAGGTGTGGAAAGACCTTCCCTTTGTCCTGTGGAAAAAGACAAGAGAGATGGAATGTTGTGTTCAGAAAATTATACGAATTAGTTTTGCTGAAGCATGCACTGCAGAAGGATGAAGGACAGGAAAGTAAGCATCAAATTAGTCAGTGAAAGGGAAAGTGCATATTAACCATAAAGTGCCAGGCAAAATGTCCCATATATCTTTAATTACCCAGAGGATGGCTGTGAGGATCACATGGGTCCATGCACTGGCTGTGATGGCTGGGTTTTGCTATTGTCATAAATGACTCTAGCCTGCTCCTGACCAAGCATGTCCAGGCATGGAGGCTGAAATCCCTTTGGGGTCATCCATCTGCTATGGGTTGGGGTGGTAGGCACACAGGACGAGTACAGTGACTTCCTTACCCCTGTCTGAGGCCCCACACTTTCATTTCACAAATGATGTAGCCAACCTTTAATGTGAACTAAGCATGCAGGGAAATCCTCTTCAAAGGACAGGACAAGTTACATTCCTCTTATCACCCAGAAGGAAGCACAACCTTTCTCAGACCTCAGCAGGTTTTGGGGGCAACATATTCTACACAAAGGGATCCTACTTCCACTCATTTCTCAGGCGACTTAAAACATTACCAGGGTGCCTTGCAAACAGAAGGTGATGCCAGCAGCCCTGCCAAGTGTACCAAATGACATGGCAGGTCTATGGTACTGGTGACATCTGCCGTGGGAGAAGATGCTACATGGAGTGTATGGCTAGTGACAGCAAGAGAATCAGAACACAGACCTCTAGGATTCTGGAGCCATGCCATCTGTAGCGGGAATTATTAACTGTCATTCAAAAGCAGCCCCTAGCATTCTACAGGGCCAGGCAGAGACAAAGCCCCTGACAGTGGTGGTGCCTTGTCTTCTGATGCTCCAGAGTTTCTCCCAGGTAACCACACAACAGTCTAGTTTGCTTGTTACATGAGCCATGTGTTTTGCTGTCCAGTAGCAAATCCTGACTCTCCTTCGTAACCTTATTGCAGACTCCTGGGAAAGCGCCAGGGATCTATTATACCTGCTACCATCAGGGATCATCCTGCTGCTCAGTGTGCCAACTCTGAGGACTGCCATCTTACCACACCTCTCCCTTCCATTTGCTGGCTGAGAGCGCAGACCTTGGCTCCAGGCTGGCCTGTCCCAGGGGAACTGGAGGGTAGGGAACACATGCTGAGTTGGGAACCACACCTGTGAATTCTTCACTGGCCACATGGAAGCAATATGCAAAGTTCTGTGCCCCTATCAGTTGCCTTCAAATGCATATGCCAATCCCCCTAAAGAGCCTCATGGTCATTCATAAAACTAGATTCCAAGGCTGAAAATTTAGGGAAGATCTGACTGACTGATATACATTTCAAGCCAAAGTGCTTGGTGGTATATATTACATTTTGTATATTTATTGTTGTGAATAAAACATAGCTTTTCAAATTCAAACTTAGCAATGTTACATAAAGTGTCAAGATGGTTTCCTCCAACCAAAGATTCAGGTGAATATTTTAAATGATCAGATATTTCACATGGAGAAAAACTTGTGATTTTTCACCTACATGTAACTAATAAGAATTTTATTTTCATATTTTGAAACATTTTCATTTAGATTGGCAAAAGTAAATCCATTAAATACAAATAGTGGGTTCATTCTAAAAGTTATGGGTGACATAACACTGACAAGAAAGAGCTTGGGAATGGAGCAAAGTCACAGGCTAATAATTTCAAATCCCATATCCACAGTTTTCTCATTCCTCTGAGTCATGCAAGAACTTTTAAACAAGAAGACAACAGACTTAACAAGAATAAAAGTACAAGTGAATAGAAGAGTAAACCAATTGGGGGGAAAAAGAATTTCCTGGTTTTGGAAGCTGCCATTCCAAGTTCTTAATTAGCTCTGGATAAGTGGATTATGGTTTTTGTTTTCCTTTATATTGTATTTTTAAAGTGTATTGGGTCTTAAATTAAAACCTGCAGAGGTATTCTCTTAATCCACTTACAGGGGGTTGTCACTGAGGTCCAAGGCATCCTAAGGGCTCTGTGATTGAGTTCAGGGCTTTTCTGCATCTCCTGGAACAATGAAGAAAATTCTGTTTGAAGTGCTTTTCAGTGACTGAAGAGACCATAGCTTCTGCCAACTTTTTAAGAGACCTGTGAAATTCCCGCCCTCCCTCCAAAGATTAGGATCTCAGAAACAGAGCTTAATTAGCGCCAAAGGTTTGGGGGGGTGGGTAGAGAATCATGGTAGTATCAGGTTTCATGGTTTGAGGGGCAGGGCAGAATCATCACAGCAAGTCCCGAACGCCTGGTGTTGAGGCACCATGCCTCACTCAGAGAAATCCCCATTATAATGGTGGAAGCAGAGTCAGAATTCTAATGGTGTTAAAAGCGCTGTGCAGACACAGTGGGATTCCTCTTTACAGTGCACTTGGGATGGTGCCTCCGAGCCCTCAAAAACCTTAAGAGGTGCACAGAAGAAACCGAGGTATTTGGAGGAATTGCTCTCTTTCCCTCATGTTCCTACCATGGTCTTTAGATCATGAAGCTTCTGCTTCACTCCGCAGGGAAAACATTTGGGAAGAGCCTGCAGGCCCCATTCTCTGAGGCTGAGTCATGTCTCCTCTCAGGAGAGGCAGCACCCCTGCCTGGCGGGTCAGGAAGGAACGGGCCATGAGCAAAGTATCTCTCACTCAGCATCTTCTCGCTCCAGAGAAGATTCTGCTGCTCGGTTACCACGCTTCTCTGTGCAGCCCGCGTTGGTAAGAGCCAGGAGCCCGCAGCCCAGGCCAGACTCCAGCGGGAGACCTTCTGGACTGCTGCTCTCTTTCTGTCCCCAAAGAATTCGAGGGTAGGGTTCTGGGTAAGCACATCTGCCCTGCAGACCCAAATGCTCTTGCAAATAGGTGGTCTCAAGGCCACGCAGGCGGAAGCAGAGAAAGAGAATGGATATCAGAGACTCCAACTGTGTCAGGTGACCTCCCGTTATCCAGTTCAGCCTGGGCTGGCAGTAAAGGTGCTATTGTATATCTTCATCTGCGTGGCCCTATGTTACTTCTCAGGTAGTTCCAAATTCAGGGGTTGGGAATGAGGTCTGACTCCTTGTTGTCCCTTACAATCCAGGCCAGAGTTTCATAGAAATGAAATGATTTAATCAGGCTCGCCCAGCTAGTAGGTGGTTTGTCCACAGTAACCACATTTTCTCAGTTCCCTTCCTTTGGGAAAATTCTGTACCAAGAAACAATCTTAGAAATTCAAGTGTATGATTGGGATAATGTAACAAATTATTCAAAGTGGGGGCTAAGCCAGAAAATCTTCCCAGGTGTAGCTCACTTACTCTTGAAGAAGCAGCTCTAATTTCACTCTCTACACCGTCTCATTACTTGCTGTGGTGATTTAACATTCTTTGGCCTCATTTTCATCTGTAAAATGAGTTCGAGTAGATGGTCTTCAAAAACACTCCCAGTGTGAACATTCCCTAAGTCTTTGAGCCCAAACCAATCTACAAAGATCTGTAACTTTCCTGTACTTACCTACCGTACAATTACTACCTTATTCTTCACTGTTCTATTTTCCACCTGTACCTATAATTTAAGTGTGTTACCATAACATCATACTGCCCCGTAAGTTTTTGCCAGAGAATATCATTTGTAACCCTCTCTTTTCTGCCCAGCTCCTACCAAAAGCTCACCATCTTTTGTTCATCTAAAGGCATCAAAATAGTGAAGAGGTAAGGCACAAACTGAGAGAATGGATTTGTAATTCATAGACCCAGCAAAGGACTCATATTTAGAATATGTAACGATTCCTACAAGTGATTAAGAAAAAGACAAAAAAATCCAATTAAAAAAAAATTGGGCAAAAGCCACTAACAAATGACCAACAGGCATGAGGCAGGGTATTTCACTCACCAAGGAAATACAAGTTAAAATCACAGTGAGGTAACACTGCATAAGCACCAGCATGGCTAAAATGTTTTAAAGATTAACAATGCCAAGGGCTGGTGAAGATGCAGAACAGTTACAAAGCTCACACATTGCTGGTGGAAGTGTATGTATACTGGTTTTGGAAAACAGTTTTGCTGTATCAGCTAAATCTAAATATGCATCTGCCCTGACCAGCATTTCATTCTGGAAGAAAGGAGAGCATATGTCCAACAAAAGACATACACAAGAATTTTCATAGAAGTTCTATAAGTTATTTTTAAAAAGAGAAAGAGTCCAAATGTATGTCAGTGTTATAAGGGATAAATAAATTGTGAGTATTCATATAATAGAACACTGCATAGCGTGAAAAGGAATGAGTGACTGCTATATATTAAAACAAACAAACAGGGATGAATCTCACAGACATTATATTGAGAAAGAATTACAAAGTAGATTCAGTTTACATGAATCTCACTGAGAGGCACAACTAACTAATTGTGATAGAATCAGAACAGTGATGGGTATTGACTGGGCAGGAGGAAGAGGGACTTTCTGAGCTGCTGGAACTGTCCTAAATCTTGACCTGGGTTATTGTTTTAAACAAACATGTACTGATGTAAATATTCATCAAACTATACATTTCAGATATGATCTTTGCATTTTTGCTACGTGTATGTTATGCTTCATTTTTCAAAAACCAACAAAAGAGTAATAAAAGACCAGATTCACAAAAGAACATTCATGAGAATTAACCGAAAAATATCCAACCCACTGATTCCTTGGGATAGTCTAAAATTTTACTCTTGAATGAAAATAGACCTCCACAACTCCTCAACCTCATTGTGTACCCTTAGCTGCTAATTAGAAATTTACTGGATTAAACTTTAGTGTTGTCTTCTGTCTATGTTGAGGGCTTTGTAAGAAAACAAGGGGAAATCTGATGTCATTCGGAACATAAGGATGTTGAGGACATTTTCTACCATTTCCCTTTTATGGAGAAGCACTGGAGAAAATTCTTTCAGTGTTCATGTCAAGAAAGCCGTTTCTCTTGAGCAACTGTTATGTTTTTATCCGGTGAGTGGCTGCACGTCATCATGCATTTGTCAAAACCCATAGAATGTACAATGGATACCCTTAATCCTATAGCTGAACTTCCTGGTGGTCACAGCAAAAAAAGGAAAACTCACATCAAGTTGCTAGTCACTCCTTCCTGACTCTCCACCTACCTCTTGAGCCACTCTCTTTTTTGGAACTTTCTGGAATGTTCATCTTTGTTAGCTACTTTTACCCCGGCTTCATTTTATCTCTATCCTTATTTTCGTGACAGCTTAGTTTCTTTATATTTTTATCCCACTGTACTATTTGTTATTGTACTATGTAACAAGCACTGTAAATGCTTTGTTTCAAAACAAAAACGACAATGGAAAAAAGTGAGACAATCAAACAAATATATAAATGCATATATAATGCACACACAACAGAGGGTATTACTGTTAAATACTATTCAGCTCACTGACCTTTCTCCATAAGCCTGCTTTACCTCCTTTGCTATACTCGAAGCTCCATGGGTCTGGCCCACGTGTGAGTTTTTAAATGGTTTCAGGTAGACAGTAGGCGCTTAACAAGCACCGTTTGCCTGCTTCTGTGCAATGAGGGGTGATGGCAGTGGTTTGAGATCATGTGGTGGGGAGCACGAACACATTTTTAAACCATGAAAGGGCTCTTGCTCCAGGCCTGCAAAAACTTGCACACCATTTGGAAATTGGGTTATTTTAATTACAGTGTCATAGAGAATGACATGCATTTTAATCAACTTCAGTTGACAATGCTGCAACCACATCATAGTCGATGCTGATTCCAAACCATCTAAAGAATTACTTCCAGGTTTTAAGAACTGGCAGCTTAACTAGGCCAGTTAGGAGCACAGCCCGCCCAGCTGCTTCCCGAGCCCGAACCCGAGCCTGCAGGATCCGGGCCTGGTCATTAGGAAGGTTCCGAGGACCAGGGTGTGAGGCCAAGTGTGATCTCTAGGACTGGGGCCCAGGCCCTGGGTGGAGGCACCTCCCAGAGGCTGCGCTTTTCCTCACAATTTTCTCAACTATGGGCAAGAACTGAGCTTCTCTGCCCTTCAGCACAGTCAGCAAACAGCACCAGAGTTTTGCTTGGCACTTCCTTTTGACAACATCTTGCAGTTTACACAGCTGGTCCTCTATTATAAAAGTTGTGGGTGACCTTTAGTACATAATAATGCCTTCAACTTTTGAGAAGCTGGTTGCCATTTTTGCCCACTGACCACAAGACTTCCTGAAGGGAGATGCTTCTGCACCATCAAAACTGACTGACAAGGTTTCTTGATTTGCTTAATTAAGTAACCATGGGGTAGCTAATGCTGGCATAGTCATTTCAGAATTAAACCTTGCTGGTTCTTTCTGTTAACGTTATTCTACCCAGTAAACAAAACCATAGAATCATCTATAATTTATGTTTTTAATGAAGTAATTTGAAAATTAGTTGTTTATAAACAGATACTTGAGATATAATGGTGGGGATAATATATATATAAATGGTGGGAATATTGGATCCACCAATGCCAGTATTTATAGAAAACATACAAGTACTTTAAAAAAAATTTCATGGGCTGATAGATATACATATTATATATATATACACACACATATGGTATATATATGTGTATTATATATTATAGATGTATATGAGAAAATGGCATGATTTAGGGAGTTTACAAGGTAAGTCTTCTTTGAGAAACTATTGTGTAATTATGTTTTAAAATGTGACTTAAAAATCACAATGAGAAGTTTTAACATCTTTTGGAAGGAGCTTTTAGAAGCAAAAATCCAGTGGAAAAGAATCCACAACATGAAAACATGAAAAGCTGTTTAGCTGAGAAGGTTGTAATCTGTTAAAACTTAAAATTTTTTCATTGAGGAAGCGATTTGCATGCTATTAAGAAGCACTGACAAGAAAAGAGAATGAAGTCGTCCCTTAGAATCCTAGCAGGATTGGGTCCAGGAATCGACCCCCACCTCCACAACCCAGGATACCCAAATCCACACATGCTCTGTTATATAAAATGGTGCAGTATTTGCATACAACCTACACACATCCTCCCATATACTTTAAATCATCTCTAGATTACATATAATACCTAACACAATGTAAATGCTATGAAAGTGGTTGTAAATACTATGTTGCCTGTGCACAGCAAATTCAAGTTTTGCTTTTTGGACCTTTCTGGATATTTTTTCCCCCAATATTTTCAATCCCTAGTTGGTTGACTCCACGGATGCAGAACCCATAGATATGAAGGACAATGAGAGAAAGGGAGTGAGCAGTTAAAACATATGTAGAGCACTGGCTACTTGGTTTGGGCACCACTGCTCCTTCTTGGGAGGAAGGTCATACAAAGCAAGTCACACTACTGACACTCAAATAATTGGAGAATGAATAAATTAGTGACTAAAGGAATAAAATAATTTCAGGTAAAGTCTCAAAATATTAGCTCTAAGAGAAACCTAAGCAGTCATGGGGTCTCATTTCTTCATTTTATAGAGAATATAAAACACATGTAGCCAAGTGGCATCTTTAAGACCATTCAGCTAATTAGTGGCAGTGGTGGGATGAGGACCCAGGACTTCTGCTTCCCGGGTCACTGTTTTCTGCATGTCACTGTGTTCTCTTTTTATTTTTAAAAGAAAGCAGGAAGAGAAAAAAAAGAAGCATTGTCTGAGGAAGCCGAACTCGTTATTTGTGGGACCAGGTGGAAACTAACTCCTCATTCCCATAGATAAGGCTCAAAGAGAAGGGAGTTTTTAATTAGAGATTAAAACATGATCAGTGTCCTTATAAGACAAAGAGGTTAAAACACACACAGACATAAAAAGACACAAGGAGAAGACGGCCACCTACAAGCCAAGGAGGGAGGCCTCAGTCATAACCAACCCTGCTGACACCTTGACCTCAGACATCTAGTCTCCAGAACTGTGGGAAAACAGATTTCTGTTGTTTTAGTCACCTAGTGCATGGTACTTTGTTACGGCAGCCCTAGCAAACTAATACACAAGTATCCACAGCTTCTGCCCTTAAGAGTCAGAATGCAAACTGCAACCCCAGATACAGTCATGTGGCGGTTGCTAACATAACAGCAGATGAAGGTGTGAGGCATATGTTGTTTCCTGTGACTGTGTTCAGCTTCCTGAGTGTAGTCAACCAATCATCATTATTTTAATTATAATTTGCATTTCTATTTAATAAGCAAAGTTGACTGTACCCAGCATTTAGTTCATACCAACCAGCATTTTACAGGGAAGGAACTACTGGCCTTATCTTACTCTGGATGGCAACTGTCAGTCTTCCAGGAGCTGTGATCCCTAAGCAGGATGGTAGATGGGTTTGAGGTCAAGTGCCAACTCTATAGTCCATGGCAGTGGTCAACTGGTGTCATGTTTAAAACTGAGTCCAAGATGCTGTCTTGGTTTAGGAATAGGGGGCCGATTGTAATGCCCACAGCAATAACCACCAGGGGCACAAGAGGGATGACAGCAGCACATATGCCCCAGAGACAGGACCAGCCAACTGCAGACCTGTTAGCTACCTAGGAAACATGCTGATAACCTCACATGTTCAGCTATTTTTGAAAATTGTCTTAATAGACTAATAATGAATACAACATATTTTCAATGGAATAAAAATATGGAGAAGAGATGGCAGAAGGTAGAGACAGGAATGATCTGTCCCCGGCAGATGATACCCTCTGTCTGAAGGATGATGGTTTTGAGAATAAACTGACATGTGCACATATGTTCTTTAGGAACAGCTAGACCTCTTCTGCTCCCCACAATCTTGTTTTTTCTCCCATTCACCAGCCTCACTACTCTACCTCCATGACTGAATATGCTCTCTTAACAGCTAAAAGGCCTAGAATTACACCACTGTAGGTTATCAAGTAAATAGTAATATAATAGCCATTGGTACACAACAGTAAAACTGTACAGAAGGAATTTGCACCTTTCTTACTACATAAAAAGACCACGGGGAATTAACTACTAATAGAAAATCACGTCATACGAGCTTTTTGAAATCCTTCTTATTCAATACCATATATAAAGATCATTTTATTCCCACTAGGGGAGAAATGGACTTTCATTCTTCTGAACATTTTAAATTATTGTGAGCTTCATTATATAGTATACATTTTATTTTTTCTAAGTGAAACTTTCTGTAGTGAATTTCAAGAGGCTTCTTTGGTTTACATAGGATTGGATTGGATCAATTAGGGAAAATTTCAAAATAAAATTCAGCTTAACTTTTTACAAGTTTCATTGTAAATCATAATTACAGTATTCAGGCAGAATAGCTTTGCACATAATTTCAGAGCTTGCCTGTGTAGATCTGAAATTAGATAGTGCTTCATTTCACAGACTCCAAACAAACCTCAGAAACAACAAAATTGTCAGACAATCATAAAATTATAAAAGCTGTTGGTTCCCTGCAAACAGAAATGCATTACACTGTAAGGTTAATTCACTTAAGAGTTCCAGTTCGCTTATTTCTTTAGATTATACTTTTCCTCCATTTAATCAATGCATTATTTTAACCAATTTCAGCAGTGTGACATAATGCTACATTATTTAAATGAAGACATGATGAATAATAGGTTAAGAAAAATTCTTTTTACTTGTGCATTCAAATTACTCTTGTGGCCTGAGCAATGTATACCCTCGCCAAAATCAGTACTCTTGCAAGTAAAGCACAGAGGCAAAAGAATTTTAAGAAAGGTAGATCATTAGCTTCAGTCACCATATAACATTTGTGAATAATTTGCTCAGTTTCAAAAAGTGCAAGAAAAATGCTGCACATTTGAAATCTGGTGAAAGGTAAATGAAGACAAGGCCTAGAGAAAGCACTCATGCCAAGGGGTAAAACGGAGTGAACCCACAGCTGCTTTAAGTCAAGCATTTATAATCTAAAATATGTAGAAGAAAAACACCCTGTAAATAACAGAATTAAGCATGAGTACCACATATGTGAATACGTCCAAGCCAAATTCAATAAAATATTCATTAAACAAGTTCACAGATAAAAACGGAACCATAAGTTTTGAAATTTGTAATAAGGTTCATTCCATTTCTTCAGGCCAAAGCAACATTGTATTTATAAACACAGCAATAGCAAACTCCCAAATAGCTTATGAATATTTTCTGTCCTTCTGGAAGATACCACAATACAGAACATACTTAGGCGAACCACCAACCCAAAGCTGATGACCTTGCAAATTTATACAAAAAAAAAAAGGAAATTGAGAAAAGCAAAATCCACACATTAGAGAGATAAACATTCGTGGTTCTTTAAAATTTAACTGCTATGAAAGATAATTCTTTTCTGCAATAAAATGCTTGAAATATTCAAAATTACTACCATAGTATGGCCAGGACAATGTTTTTTTTTCCCCTCCACAATAAAAACAAGCTGTGGCCATAGCTCTGATTTGATGTGAAATTTATTTTGAAAGTTCAATAAAATTTAATTCTAGGAATTATGGGAACTACTAGACTCTTAGATATAGTTTTAAGTCAACATTCTGTGCTGGTTATTTTTTCTTCCCTAACAAAATGAATTCCTCAGAAGTCCTCTATTTAAAAAAAAAAATCATCAAAATGACACCTACGATTCAATAATTAGTGACTATGAGTGGCCTTCCCCAGTGAGCAACAACATCTTAGCTCCCTCCATACTCCTACCGTGCCAGGGGCTGCCTGGCCAGCAGGTCATCCCCCAGTGATGGCCCCTGCAAGCTCTGCAGGCACATTGTTCATTTAAAAACTAAAGTTCTGCAATAGGTGAGCAGTGAATTATTATTCTTATATATCGGTCTTATTCTGAAAAAACTCAAACCAAGATTTTTTACATTTTTAAGTCAAATTAACTTTTTTAAAAAAAAAAGCTCATGTACGAAGACACTCTGTCTAATTTTTAAAAATGTTCCAATGAATGAATTTTAGGAAAAGGCCATATAACTAAACTGAAATATGTAGAGGCAAGTCTGATAATCCCCAATTGCCATAAAACTCAACACCTGCAGCCTATGTAATAAATCAGTTTGTGAATCTAATTGCTCTTGTTCTGCATGCTTCCATGAGCCTGTGGAGCTAAGCTAACACCATTGTCATAGCCTTAATCACAGCCAGGTTTATTTTTGTTGGCAGCCTTATGCAAATCATTGTATTATGGGTCTTTGCACTTAATTCACTCAGATTATACCCTGATACTGAAAACAGACTGTAAAACAGGAAGGGATCTTCAAATTGTTTAATTAACTATGAGTTGTAATTTCTATTTATACCTACCTGAAATGTTATAGCTCCAACTGTGTTAAATATTCATAGGAAAACAGATTATTCTGTTTCTAATTTAAAATACTTAAGCTTGCTGTAATTTAGAAGTTATAGTTACCCACAGAGACTATATCAGCATTTCTTCAATGTTTTAAGCCAATTTCTCTTATTCTGTGAACTAACCTCTGGAACTAAAATTCATCAACAAAACACTAATTTACTAAATGGTACCTTAGTAGCCTAAAAGAGTTACAGCAACTTCAAAATGGCCGCAAATTTTACCCTCTGTCTTTAAATCTTTTACCACACAGTCTTTCCCAGGAACCACAGGGAAACCAATTGTATCAGTCAATTACCACCAATTATCATTGGTCGATTAAATTCTCAAGAGCCAGAAAAATCTGATATCTATTCCACATTGTTTACCTCTTTCACATTTTCTAGTATGGTGAACTTTCTAGAAAAGACCAAAAAAAAAAAAAAAAAAAAACAAAACCAGACGGGCCACCAATTAAAATCCAATCACAATGCTGCACACCAGAAATTGATACATTATAAGTTGACTATACTTCAATTAAAAGCAAATCCAAGCACAGTACATTCTCTTGCCCATGAAGGAGCTGTTGCATATTGGTATCAACATAGTTAGAGTAGAATTAATTTCAAACTTTTCCTTTTCCCATTGTGATGAACCTGGTTTCAGAACTTTTCTGGATGCTAATGTTTTTACACTGAGAAGTGGTAGGTAAAGGAGGAAGAGGATAGGAAAACACCCCTACATTCACTCCAGGAACATTGATCATTTGGTGGGCATAATGCTTATGAGCATTAGCTCTGAACCATATTCTGTCTACCAGACCACATACATGGTGGGAAGGGCTCAAGGCAGGGGCACTCTTGGGATCTCTCTGCATATGAGGAGAGGAGAGACCCAAAGACCAGAAGAGAAATCAGGGAAGCCCTCTTCTACCGCTGGGCCATCAGTCTCTATGCCTGTTATGGTATATGGAATCTACATTTACAGTAAAAAGGTAGCAGCAGGACTCGGAAGGGCACTTGAGTGAAGCATCAGAAACTACACTGTGGTCATGAGAAGAGCTAAAAATAAATGTCAAAAAAGAATGATCATTCATTGGTTCCAAATGTCCATCATTTTCATGCCACTACTGAGCTGTGGCCCAGAAGCCTCCTCCTGATGAAAGTACCCATTATCCTCAAATAGGAACCAGGTTGTGGCTCAACAAGTTTAATTTAGACAAGGACAAGATGCCTTCCTCCAGCTCTAGAAGGAGAAGTGGATTCTACACAGAATGGATCAGCCCTCAAGGATACTGGGGTACTAATCCAACCAGGGTGTAGTTGTGGGGCCAGGGACCCTCTGCTTGGAGATTTCCCTCACACCCTACATAATGCTCACCAGCACACATGGTCCAGCCCTACTTCCAAATGAAAAGTAGAGAGAAGGTCAGCTCTCATCACTAGTCAGAGCCTCATCAAATCCTAACTGGTCCTTGTCCTGCAATGACTTCTGGTTATACACCTTCAGTTTTATAAGGTATTGAGCATGTTCTCTGCAATAATGTATAACCATGGGTTGCCTATTGTATGCCAAATACTGACTGTCCTAAATGTCTGACATTTAATTTCACAAGTCTTTGAAGCAGGCGCTACTGTCCCTATTTTACAAATGCAGAAACTGAGGCCCAGAGGTGCTAGTAACTTAGCAGAGACTGTGTATTCCTAAATGATAGAGCTAGCACTGAGTGCAGTCTGAGTCCAGGGCCTGCAGAGAGCCATTATGCTTTGCTGAGCCTATGAAAATGAGTAAGATTCTGTCCCTGTCCACTGGGAGACCAGAGATTTTGCTTGGGGTTTATTTGCTTATTTTCAGGAATAGGGGTGTGTTGAAGGTTATAGAAAGCTCAACAAATTATTTAAATACAGTGATATGACTATGACAGATTTATGAATGGGGCATCTAACTCAAACTGGATTATAAAAGAAAGGGCTGAGATGTTGCTGACAGGTTGATATGGTGAAGCCATGAAGAACTTCCTACGCCAAGGAATTCAGGATTTTTACTGTAGTTTTAGCAAAATTGTCTTCCAGATAGATCATTCTGGTTGCACAGACCAGATATAAAAAGAGCAAGAGTGGGGATAAATGAATAAATTAGCAATTACTGAAATAACCCAGTCAAGGAAATTTAAGAAGCAAGTCCACTGAACTAGGGTGGTGGTAATTAACATCAACTTGAAGTAAGGATTGAGAATTATTTTGAAGGTAAAATGAGCAGGATTTGATTGACTGGATACAAAAAAGAGGAATTGACAGGGGGAAAGTAAAAGATGACTCAAGATGAATGGAAATGAAACAAACACACAATGAGGTCAGTTTCAGGCATGTTGAATACCTCTCCATGTCTTAAGTAGAAGGGATGCCCAGAAAGCATCTGAATGTTCGAATATGACTCTCAGGGGAGAGGTGTAAACTGAAGCTAAATGTGTGAGAATATTAATATATTTGTTCTGATCCATTGCAACCATCTTAAAAGGAAAAAAAGATCACATGTTACCAGGAAACAAATACACAGAAAAGAAACCTAATTTGAAAGATTGACCTCCACCTACGAGGAAAATAGAAACCAGACTTGATGTACAACTTCTACTGCTGTCAGAAGCTACCAAACACCCAACAGCTAAGAGACGACATCTTACAGCATTTCTAGAATGATTCTTCTGGATTCTTCATTCCTTTCTCAAAGAGCTCTCCCTACTCCCCACTGTGTTTCAGACACTGCTTTGCCCTTTCACTCCTAATTTGCCAGTGGTGTCCCAGCTCTCCTCCTTTTGGAATCTTCCTACGTGCTGGAGGAGGTGGCTGTATATACTTAGTAAAAAGGAGAGGAAATCACCTGCCATGAATCAGTTTTTACTCTAAGCAAGCTGCCAAGGGGCTACATTAACAATGAATACAGGCACCTTCTCCAACCTTGATATTTCTATATTTTTGCTTCAATCACGTCTGTGATCCAAGTGAAAGGGAGTTATCTATATTCTGCATTTTCCTACTACTTTCCTACAGCATGAGCTTTTTTTTTTTTAATTGAAGTATAGTCAGTTTACAGTGTTGTGCCAATTTCTGGTGCACAGAAAAATAATGTTTCAGTCTGACATATACATACAATATATTCATTTTCATATTATTTTTCCTTATACGTGACTACAAGATATTGAATATAGTTCCCTGTGCTATACAATACGACCTTGTTGTTGACCCATTTCTGTGAGGATTCTTCTTGTATTTCTGAAGTAAGAGATATTGTGCCAAAGTTCAACAGGTATTCTGTGTGTAATGTGTAGTTTTTGATGTAATCATGGGAGACGGTGAGCTATGCATCCTTCTACTCCACCATCTTGGCATCTCCCCTCAAGCATAAGAGTTTTTATTCACACACACACACACAGGCAGTTTTGTCATGACTTTCTTTCCTACTATAAAAAGTAAAGATATTTACAAGCAATATGGATTCCTCATCTCAGCTGGTCATTCAGAATCTTTACATTTTAAGTCAGACCCAAACTTAGGCCAGGTAAAGAGAGGTCTAGTGGTATGATTTGATGAGGTCTGAGAGACTTTGTGCAAAAAAAACTCCCCCTTAATCTCTACCCATTCCAATTTATGCTTACATTCCCATCTTGGCCTCAGCTTGGTGTTGAGCCATAAAAGGTCACTACTAAAAGGTAGATATGTCATCTGGAGTAAAAACTCATCCAGCCATTAAGTTTTATTAGCATACTAGAATAAACTTATCATATTAACCCACAAGTCACTTGATATGACTTTAAGAGGAGAGTATAGTGTATTAAACTTGGGTGGTGGGACAGAAGGAAGAGAATGATCTAGAATATGAGGCAAAGTCGGGGATAAAAGGAAAGCAGGGTCCTGGGGGGAGGGAGGCGGGGGAAGGACGTCAAAAAGAAGGAATAAACACATTTGCCTAGAGCAACCTTGCGTAGATGATGAAAAAGCACTTTTACTTCTGAGTCTCTGGGTTTTTGTTTTTTTTTTTTTTTTTTTGAGATGGCTTGGAAACATGGTCATTATTTGCCTGAAAGCCTCCAGGAAACTTTGAATTAAATATGTACATATTGTACTAGTTATCTTTGAAATGTGATTGGGCTGCAATTATGTCAGTAAAGCTCTAACTACCAAAAGAAAATTGTATGGCATCCTCTATCATGCCTGGACAAATTTAGATGATTGAAAGCATAAACCAGGCCATATTTTATACCAGAGTGATGCAAAGAAAAGTAGGAAAACACTGAGTTCACGCATGCTGGATGCTAAGACAACTTCGGGTCTTTGTAGTGGAAGTGGCATGCTCCCTGGGGGAAACAGACTCTCGGAAAGAAGTACAGTAGCAATTCTGCCACAGCTACACAAAGTCAAGAAAATGGTTCACTCAGACTACTGGAGAGCTCCATTTGCTTTGAAAAACCCAGCTTGTAAGTCAGTTTTCCTGGAAATGGCAAATATCGCATACTTAAGGATTAACTCTTTCTGGGCAAATATTGCACATTTAACTCTTTTTGCTACAGAAGTCTTTCTCATAATCCTCAGGCTGGATTTACTTGGGAGACATGTGTAACCAGAACAACAGCAAGCACTGCATCTTGTCTCTTTCAATGTCAGGAACTGTCAGACTGGAAAAAGCTCTCAATTCTAGGACCTGTGAACACTATCTTTCAGTTACGAGATAAGCATGTCCAAGTACCTGGGATGGTACCTGATAGATATTAGATGCTTGGGAAGTGTTTGTTAAAAATCAGGACAAACAAAAAGATTTTTAAAACACATCTCTCAGAAAATTTTAATCATTGGGATCTTCAAACAATGCAACACCAGATTACTTCTCCCCTCTCCTCTGATGTTCCATTAGACTTGGTGATACAAAAGGGACTTGATCAGCACTGGAATGACAGATGTGTGAGCTGTGTGATACTTCCTATTCTAGACACATCTTTTCTTATACCTGCTTTTCAGATCATTTCCTTTCTCATTATTTTTCTTGTGCTCCACATATTATTTTGCAGGGAAAGAAACTATAAGACTCCCCAGCTCTCATCCCCCATACTAGCAGGGCTGGAGTTTAGTAATTCTAATTCACTCAAGGTTGCTTGCAGGGATTGCAGATTTAGTGAATAAAAATATAGGCTGCCCAGTTAAATTTTAATTTAGATAAACAGCAAATAATTTTTAGAATAAGAATGTCCTGGGAAACATTTGGGATGCACTTTACCAAAAAAATTCTTCATTGTTTATTTTATATTAAAATTTAGCCAGACATCCTGTATCTTTATTTGGCAATACTAGTTATTTGATAGAATCATAGATTATGACTTAGAATTTAGCACTTTACAGGTAGGGATGGTCAAGCCTGGAGATAAAGAGATCAGCGTAACTCAGACAATAACAGCCTTGACCACCACCTAGACCTCTGAACCCCTAGTCAAGAGCTCTTCTACAATCTTGCCTCTTTGTAAAAGCATCTGGTTAAATTTAGCCACTTGCCTTTATTCAGCTGAGTACATACCCTTTCTAGCTTCCAAGTGTAGAGGGCATTTTTATTACACTGAATGGTTGGTTCTGTCCCCATTTTTTGTTAATAAACTTGGTAATCAGTTAACTATTACCTTTATTGTAGCACTTCTGATACTGAATTGCAATTACTTCTATACATATATTTCTTTCCAAGAAAAGTATATACTCCTTAAGGTCATGAATTCTACTCATCTCAAATGCTCAGTGACTAGCCCCAGGCCTTGGATCACGGTATCCTCTCACTAAGTACTTAATAAATCTCTAAAAATGGTTAAACAGCTTAAACAAATAAATAGTATTCAAAGTGAAGGAGACAGCCTTCAGTACTCCCAAATAAACATGGAAAGATCAGACTACAGATCTACCCTTGAGGTCTACATGCTCAGAATGTAGAAATACACGCTTTCACAAAGTAATCTTTGACACTGTGATGGTTGAATTTATACGTCAAGTTCAATGACCAGCGTGTGCCCAGATTAAACATTATTTCTGGAGGTGTCTGTGAGGGTGTTTCCTAATGAGATTAGCATTTGAGTCAGTGGCCTCAGGAAAGTAGACTGACCTCCCCAAAGCAGGTGGACATCATTCTATCCATTAGGGACTGGATTAGAATACAAAGTGGAGGAAGGAGGAATTTGTCCCGTTTCCCTGCCTCCCTTTTAGGCTAGGACACCTCATCTCATCTCCTCCTTCCCTTGGACTTGGATTTACACCATCAGGCCTTCAGACTCAGGACCTGAGACTGAACTAGACCGCTGGGATTGTGGGACTTCTCAGGCTCCACAGTCACCAGAGCCAAGTCCTCATAATAAACCCCTTAACTGGTTCTGCTTTCCAGGAGCACCCTGACTAATACAATGTCATTGTTGGAATAAATACACACCAGGTGGGCCTTGATGATAATCTGGTACTAGGAATACTACCTCTGTAACAAATGATACCCAACACTGAAGGTCAGTAGTGTACCCAATGTGCCCACAGAGCACAGGGGAAGAAACAAATCTGGACTTGAAGTCAGGTGTCTACAGTTCCAAGCCCATGTACTTAACTACCACCTTGTAGGGGTCCTACTGGTGGTCTCCCATCTCACTGGTGCCTCCAGTTGTTGGATATTTCAATATCAGCTCCTCCCTGGGATGAGAGGCACCTACCTAAATTGTGTCAATAATTTTCATAGGTAGCATGATCACTTCTTGTCTTAAATAAGTATTTGTTTAATTTACTTTTTAGGAAATTATTTTTTAGGAGGTGAATGTGTTCATGTATTTGCTTCACCCTGCATCTCTTTCTGGTTGGGAAACAAACAATACAGATCATACTTTCACTTACTCTAACTTTTAAGAATTTCAATTTTAAATAAAAAATGTAATACTGTAGAAATAGAATCACTAATTGAATTACTGATTATAGAGGGATTTTGGGTGGTGTACAGCTTGCATTTAATTCTGAGTAAAACTCAACTCGTTAAGAAAAACTTCCAAATTTGTAAATCAAGTGAATTTTAAAATACGTAAAATACAAGTACACTATTCAGATATGTTTCAAGTCCCATTTATCATATTTCTTTATAAACCACCCAACTAATTTTCTATTATTCTCTCCTTGATTTATATTTTTACTACTAAAACTCATATTTAGGTTTATATATATTTTTATTTGCACATATTTTTAAATCTCTTATAAAGCACATATTCTAAAGCTTGTTCAGAGAAAGAGTGAGATCCAAAATTTCTTCCATATCTCTACAATGATAAAATTCATCAGATTTTGTTCCTATATTCCAGAACTTAGTTCTGTATCAGTTCTCAAACTTCAGTGAACATCAAAATCACTTGAGGTGTTTATGAATGCAGACTTCTGGCCTCCATCTCCAGAGATTCTGCTTTGGTAAATCTGGAGGCAGGGAGTCTCTAAGCCTCCCTTTTAACAATGGAGGTGATTCTGACCCAGGTGGACCAAAGACTTCATCTTAAGAAATTCTGATTTCCGTCCTCCATTATGGTATTTCACACGAAAATAAAATAAAATGAAGATTAGTGTTCTGGTTCTCAACCCTGGCAGCACATCAGAATCTCTAGGTCTGGAGAGGGGCCAAGGGCCTTCAGTTTGGTCTAGAGTCCAGGTTGAGAGCTACTGGCTCAGTAAATATGAGGCAGGACTAGAGGGCGCTGCCACGTGGTTCCTTATGTCGCTGGTAGGATATATCTTAATTAATAAGCAAACCTTGTATGTAGAAGTAACAGCAGCAGCAAATACACTTTCATTAAATTTATTTGTTTTTTCATTCCTTAGCAACTTGTGACAGGAATAGGTGAGTCTCGAGGTGACCACCCACATAGGAGAAGCCATGTTCTCCCCTCGGTCCAAAAAGACTGAAGTTTAGGAATGCTTTTACGGCAGCAGAGTTTGCCATCTTCTGCATTCCATCATTTTTTCTGATCTAACAGATTTTTGTGGGTGCTACAATGGCCACGGCCAGCTTGGAGAGCGCAGCCAGCTCTTTCCTCAAATATCGGTCCCTCAAATGCTTTAGACACCAGAAAAGCTGAGTTCATTTGCCCAGTCAGCTTTATTACCCCTCCTGCACCCATTTGAATTATTCTGTATTAAAACTGAGAAAGCGAAGAGGTGGACTCTGCATTCACATCCAACACCCTACCACTGTGACTATGTGTACCAAGGAAGAGCCAAAGGCAAAAAGCATTTAGAAAAGGAATGAAGGTGACTTGCAAAGAAGCATTGCCAAGGAGGCCGGCCTTTAGAAGTACCAGCTCAAGATTCCACTGAATTTGTGGTTTTTACTTATGTGTTTGTTTCCCTCAGCATTCTTTACCTCAAAGTGTTCTTCTCCCTGACTGGGAGACATGATGTATATCCTTTGCCATCACTGCCTCAGAGAGGCAGATATCGTGGGAGTTCCTTCTCAAACCTATGTGTGCCTATTACAATAGTTACTATTATTGTAATTTTGCAATTTTAATCGTATTACATAAAAGGCATTCTGTGTGTATTGTCATTATTTGATAACTAATGCTTGGGAAAATACCTTTGATAAAAGCAAATTAAAAAATTTTCTGTAACCATCCATCAGTATAAAATCCAAATGGATTAAAGGTTTACATGTAAAAAAATGAAATCATAAAGATACTAGAGAAAAACCCTGTGGAGAACTGCTTAATAACCTGAAAGAGGGAAAGATTTCTCTAACTATGAAGCAAAATCCTAAAACCTAATAGAAGAAAAGATTGATAAATTCAATAGCATAAATGTTGAGAGTGGGCATGACAACTTACCATAGGCAAAAATAAAAGACAAGCAATAGACTGTGCAAAAATATTTGCAGATTGTATAGAAAGGGCTCAGCTTAACATATTAAAAGCTCATAAGAATCTGCAAGAGAAAGACCAACAAATAATCTAAAAGGGAAAGGACAAAAATTCATAGAAAAGAAACAATAACAGACCCTTAGAGACAGAAAATGTTCAATTCCACTAACAATAACAGCAACAATAATAATATCCCAACTATACTGTGTGCCAGATACCAGTCTAGCTCTTTATATATGTTAACATATTTAATCATTAAAACAACCCTGTGAGGTAGTTTATACTCTTTTCAATAGAAGTATAGAAAATGGAGGCACCAAGAAGTTAAGAAATCTGCCCAAGGTCACAGAGCTAATGAGCAGTAAAGCCCGAATTTAACCCAGAGTATCTGGGCCCCAGAGTAGGCGCTCTTAACCATCATGCATACATCCTTTCCTAATAAGAGAACCGCACATTGAAACTACATTGAGATTTGAACAATTTTGCCAACTCTCAGACAGACAAAAATTTCAGTTTGTTAATATACTCTCTTGGCAAAGGAGTGGAGAACACAGGCACTTGGATACACTGCTGGTGAAGTGTTTGCACTTCTGGCACCTACTGAGGGCAATCCAGCAGTGGCTGTAAAAATTACAGATGCATGTGCTTTTGGATCCAGCAATCCCACCCCTGCGAATTTATCACACATACATCATTGTGCACATACAACATGACACGTTTCTAAGATCATTATGCACATAGCGTTGCTTGTAACAGCAAAAAAAAAAAAAAAAGAGAAAACTTGCAAATGCCCATCATAATGGCATAGCCACTTAATAGAATACTATGCATCTATAGAAGGAATAAAGCAGCCCTCTATATACTGATACGGAATGATCTCCAACACATAGTAAATGCAGAAAACAAGGTGCAGACCACTGTGTGCAGTGAGCTGTCTTTTCTACAGAGAGAAGAAATAAGAGTATATATTCGTCATACGGGTAGGGAACAAGAAAAGAGGATTCTGAATTCCATACCTGGAACCCTTCTCAAAGGAAAAGTCTTAGCCTAACCTCAAAATACTGACAAATAAATAGACCTTATGTTTTTTAAATTAAAAGGGACTGATAAAATATGAATTCATTATATTTTTATGAGTCACTAGTCAACTTTGTCAATGAATCTGATCAAGGCTTGTTGGGTTTAAACGTGCTGCTCTGACTAAGGGACCCTCCATGTCATGGTGCTACCTCACCGCCCAAGTCGGCTGAGCTGTGTCTCTGTGCATCTGCTGTTGCACTTTCTCCTTTGTCTGGATTCACATTTCTCTCCATCAGACAGAAAAACTTATTATCCAAACTCTTCTTCGAAGTCTTCAGTGACATTAAAACTATGCGGAACTCAACAGAACAAACTGGTTTTTCGAAAGGGCACTGTTACTGGTTATCCAGAAAAAATACATTTTGTCACTCTTGTTCTATAGCACAAAGGGGCCAAAATATATTACTCTACCATATTTTTCATAACAGATTATTTTGTTTGACTTCTTAAAGTAAGCAAATACATCATTTTTCTGGAAGTAGCCTAAATCACACAATTCCATAAATATTAAAAAACAAGAAAACCAACTTTTCTTCAGTACTATTCCTCCACAAAAGGTCAACTTTTTATAATCCATGCAATAAATTATTTTAAAAATTACCTTCATACAAAAAGAAGCAGACAGCTTGTTCCTTAATCAAGCTACTTTAGAAATTACACTTATGCAGGAAGAAAGCCATCCCTAAAATATCTTAATTGCCTGAAAAGAATTTCAGAATTTCTTAAACAAAGGAAACTCATTATTTGGTACTGGACTATTCATGCTCCTTTCTATGTGAACTTCAATGCAACTTGACTTTCAGTACCTTAAATATAAAGTTCAGTAGTGTCTTAGCCACTGTGAGTCAACAGAATATAAAAAGAAAAAATCTCTACACGCTTCACTAAGAATGTCCACAAATACGTTGTAATTGAACACCAACAGAATGCCATTTTTATTTCAAAAATATAGTTAAGGTTTAAATACATAGCATTTTTACTATACACTTGAATCTGCTCCATTGGAGAGTACAATGTCATTGTCATTAAAGACAATAAATTGCTTTCTGTTTTAAAGAATTAATGCTTTACTAGTACAAAGAAGAAAGTGCTGTTCGCAAATAGAGTGGCACAAGAATTCCAAACCCAAACAGCGCTTCTAGCTAAAAGAACCACAGATTAGGGGTGTGCTATTTGGGACTGTTGTTCTGTAATGATATACTATCCTACCCTCCCACAATAATTTATTATTTTAATCTGTAATAAAATATGGAATTGTTTTATTAAAGTTAGGCTTGACCATGTGACTTTCTTTGACCCATGGGATATAAGCAGATGTGACACTAGTAAAATCTTTAAGCGTGCTGTTTCAAGTGATCATCAGATCCAGTGTGATGAGAGACTTATGGAGCAAATCTGAACCAAAGCAAACCCTAAAGCAAACACAGCCAGCCCATGGCCTGAAACAGAGCTGCCCAGCTGAGCCCAGTCTAGATCAGCCAAAAGTAGCCAATCTGCAGACTCTTGGCACAAAAATGGCACATCAGCTGTCATAAGCCAAGAAAATATTTGTTTGTTATGTGGCATTATAAGCCGCCTGACGATGGGCTTTGAATTGAACATAAAGGATGGATAAAATTTCAACAATGAAATTTAAATATCTAAAAAGGAGGAAAAGGACTTCCCAGGCTGAAGAACCACGTGAGTAATGACATCCATCCCATCAATCATTCATAAAAATCTGTCATTCTTTTCATTCTTACTGCTTTGACATTTTTGAAGAAGATGCTGAATTTATCTTCATATCTCACCTACTATTGTAAGAGTCTCCTAAGGTGTTTTCTTCACTTCTTCACTTTAAACTACCCTGTCCATAAAAGCCAGATTAATGGTGCTAAAAAAAAAATGACAATGTAAATTTCCTATTGAGAAACCTTCAATCCATCACCATGCAGACTGAACTAATCTGTTGAGCTATTCTTCATTTCACTAAATATCTTTTGGGTACCTACTATAGTCCAGCATGACTACCAGATGTAGGCAATAAAAAGCCAAACTCAGACATGGTCCCAGATGTGTAAGGAAACCAACTGTTTCACAGCTATCAGACAAGACCATGATGGAATTGTGCAGAGAGCTGGCAGACCTTCAGGTTCAGGCAAAACATCTTCTCAAAAGAGGTGATGCTTAAATTGACTTTTTTTGTTTTGCTTTGATGAGTAGAAATTAACTCCAGGAAGAGATACATAGGAGTATGTAAGACTTGCAGGGCATTCTAGGCAGAGTAAACAGCATAGGCGAGAACACTGATTGTGCCATTGCACAAAGGCTCATGGTTAGAATGAAAGGTGCATGTGAGGAAGAGAAGTAGGTGGCAGTCCATTCATGAAGCCATTAGACTTCCTGTAAGGTCCACGTCCCATGCCGCTGCTTAAAACATGCTGTCACTGATGTTTTTGTTCTCATTTAATAAATCAAACCTCAGGATTATATTAAAAAATTGGAGGAATTTATGCAACTAATACATTAATCTTAAATATTTTCTTTCCATTAACACAAGGAACAAAGTGAGAGGGAGAAAATACCACCAAACTAGGAACCAGAGTGGGGTTTCAGTACTGCTTTACCGTGTCCTGGGCCTGGTTCACTAGCCTGGTGACCCTGGCCAAGACTCATACACTCTTTGAAACCCAGTCCCCTTCCCAGTATGAAGGCAGGTAACATTTTCCGTGTGTTCATATTTTGGTGTCATGATCAAGTGATACCTATGGAAGCACGTCCCAGTCTAGAAAGTGCCACATCAATTCTAAGCACACCCACAAAATGTAAGAGATTTTGCATTTTGTACAATGCTAACACCGATTTTATCAAAGAATACATCGCTAGCTTCCCTAATACTCTTTCAGAATGGCTTCACAAATGAATGATAATGACTTCTAAGCTCATTAGAGTTCATAGGTAAATTTCAGAAAGATTCCCAACAGTCCAGAACTACATATGTCCCATGAGACATTATGCAGGGAGAGTCAAAAAAGAGTTTAGAAAAAGAATTTTTAAATAAATTATAGAATACATGACCCCTTTAAAAAAAAGTTCAACTAAGACAATATAAAAAAAGGTGACAGAAAGTAAGCAGGCAGAACTCTAGAAAGAACCAGAAAACTAGGAATGTTACAAAACTAGGAATGTAAAAAGTACAGAGAACCAACAATAAATAGAATAAATATGAATTAAACAGTCAGGGATACCAAAGAGAAGCTGGAGAAAATAGTTCAAAACAAAATGGAAATGAATTAAAACTGATATCATAAAAAAAAAATATATGGACAGATAGAAGATATCTAACATATACAGAGTCAGGCTCCAGAAGGAATTTATTCAGTAAATGAACCAGACTAAAATTTTCAAATATAATGAAACAAAATGTCGCCTCAAATTTTTACTTGAACTTTCAGTCAAAGGGCACACCAGTCTCACATAACATTAATATAGTTTTCCTAGTAAATAAAATTTTTAAAAGCCACAAAGAGACACACTGTGTGCCACCAAAAAAGGAAAAATAGTGATACAGACAAATCAATTCCCAAACATAATGTTGTTATTAAACCTCAAGGACAAAGAAAGATCATAAGGATATTCAAGGAGAAAAGAATCTCACTATTCACAGGTAGAAAGATCAAGTCAAACTCATCCTTCTCCACAGTAACATGCACTAACAGAAGACACCAGTATGACGTCTAAAAATTTAAGGGGAAAAAATGAGACCCAACAATCTTGTACTCTTCCAAGTTGCCTATTAAGTAGGAAGGCAATCTAAACATTCTCAGTCTTGCACAAAATCAGGGAACACAGCACAACATGAGCCTTTCTTAGACAACCACTCTACTAAAAATTTCAAAACTAACAAAAAAGAATGACAAACACTAGATTCATTGAAATAGCAAAGAGTATTTAGTACTTGATATTAAATAACTATTAGGATTTTCATAACAGAATGTTATAAACCTTGACAATGTCAAAAGAATAGCTAACAAAAACTGTCAGAGAAAGAGGAAGTGAGCAGTAGGCTAATTTTCTCTGGGGTTAAGCAAAAAGTCAATGGTCTGTCTAAAGGTGATACATACAGCTAAAAGATAATTCTTACTTGGTAGTTTCATATTAATCTTTCCCCTTAATTTGAGATTGTCTTTCATCAATTAATATTCTTTGTAAAAACAACATATTCCTGGAGTTCAGCAATTCTTTGACTTACCTCAATTTTCTTCTTCTGAAATTAAATAGGATTAAATAGAACAATCTAATTTCTATAAGATTATTTTTTATCTGCATACATCCACCAAGGAAAGTCTGGGAAGATACATACCTAACACTATCAATGGTTATATCTCAATAGGAGGATTTGAGGTGATTTTCTTTTGCTTTATTTTTAAATAGTTTTTTTGTGTGTTAGGAAGTTTTATTTCCATTGTACTATTCGTAATTAGTACAGCCTTTTAAGAAAACCTGACATATAAATGAATAAAGAAGACAAAAAGTAGGGAACTATACAAAGATCTAGAATCAGACAACTCCCAATAATTAGCACAAAACTTGCCTCTGATCATCCTTCCTGGCAGCAAGGTGAAAAAGAACAATGAGGTACATATTTTTAGTGTCAAGTAAAAGAAAATCATCGCGGACAAAAGAGAGAGACCAACCAGTGTTAGCTGAGTAGTTATCATATGCTAAGCACCATATCATGTATTTCTTGCAACTCCATGATGTTTCACTAGCTCATTTTTCAGAGGAGGAAGGCCAGATGATAACTTGATATGGGTCACAAAGCCAGTCACTGACAATGGCCAAATGAGAACCCAAGTCACATGACCCGAAGCCATGCTCTCCCTCGCCCATGCTCTCCTTCCCAATTTCTTGATCCTAAGTCTAAGAGAAATTAATCTCCTTTATCCTTTTAAAATGAATAAAGTGTTCAGTTGCTGGCTCTGTAAAAGTATGCAGTTAACCACGAGCTCACAATCAAATTGAATCTGAATAACATCAAAACAATTAATTAATTATACAATAGCATATTTTCACTGCTGATACAGTTTATACCAGGACATTCCCATGACGGGAAAGTGTCACGTCTAGAATGTTGGAATAAATGATGGGAAACAGAAATCACATAAAACATTTCTTATCCAATCCTTTTTCTTTTTTTTACACTAATTTGCATTCCACTTACTTTGATGATTCTTATGTAGTGGGAGTGACTGTTGTGAAGAAAAGAACTAAAAGCAAACAAAACTTTTCAACAATAGTTCACTGAGCATTCTAGCCTCTATTAAAACTACAACTGTGTATTCTAAATACTCCCAACAGGACAGTTTGCAATTCAGACTTCCTTTTGAAATTCTAACTTATTTTCTCATACTTGACAAGTAATGATGACTATAATAAACTAAGTACATCTCCACTCGACATGTTACATACAGTATAAAACCTACACAAATATATTCTTTTCAAAAGGCTGAGACAAATAAACTAAGTATATTCCTACTTTTGAATAAATAGGGGTCATGACGTGAAAACATAATCTCAATTAACCATAATAATTAGCCAATCTTTATAGGATGAAGGTGGCCGCTAGCTAGTTACACATAGATGAGTATAATGGGTATAAATAATCTGTCACCACAAAGACAGTGTTTTGGTGCCTCTCACAATACTTACAGTTTGTCTTTTCTCATGTCCTCCCTCATCCATTCATTCATTGAAGCAATATTGATTAAGTGTCCACTAAATGCCAGGCAATGTGATAGGCTAGTGATTAAGAGACAGGACAGGTGCTCCTCCGAGAATTCACAGTTCATTGGAAGAGAGATAGGTAAACAGCTAGTTGTAAATCAATATACTGAGAGCCTCAGTAGAGCTCTTAAAGGACCACAGAAGAGAGAATTCAACTGGTTGGAGTTACCAAAGCAGACTTCATACAGAGGTTGGCCTTTGATTTCAAACTAGAAGGAGGAGGAGGCTTTTGCCAAGCAGAAAAGTAGGCATGGAATACACGAAGCCAAGGAAAAAAGTACAGCTTCTAGAAGCATGACAGTTAGTACAAGTTGATCTTCACCCAGCAGCACATACATGATTATTTGCTACTATGCAGATATAAATATCCTGTGGCCCCAAATACAGCTTTCCTCATACGTCTCCCATTTCCTACCATGTCGTGCTTTCTGAAGAGCAGGGGCATATGAGACAGTGACTTTGGAGGGAGTTTAGAACCCGAGGAGGAAGGATGGGCTTTCCATGGACTCCCTCTGGCATGAACACCTTCTCCTTTAAAAATCCTCCCTCGGTCCTTCATCTCGCTCTAGCTAAGGCTCTAACTCTTCCTACTCAGTCAAACTGCTAGAAAGGGTTGTTGAATCTCAATACTTCAGTTCTCATTTACTTATCAACACAAGTAATCTGGATTCCACCCTTCGCTCTCCCATCGAACTGCTAGGACTTACGGTCCACTGTCCACTGTATACCTTTTAGTACTTATCCATCTTGATCCCTCAAAGGAACCTGGTACCACTGACATCTCCTCTTCTGGGTGCTGTCTCACCATCTCTGGCTCCTCTCCCTCTCCAACTGCACCTCAGACTTCATACTTGCACCCTCACCCTCTCCTCAGCTCTAATATCCCTCTAAATCTTCTCTTGTTTGGTCCTTTTCTTCCTCAGCACACTTTTCCTGGGATATCTTAGATATTCGCTTCAGAATCATCCAATTGCTAATGGCCCCAAATCTATACTTCTAGGCCAGTCCACTCTAGAAACTTATGTCCAAATTTTCAGCTGTCAACATAAATTACCCACATATCTTCCAAACCGCTCAGATTCAAATTGCCCGAAACTGAATTCATTATCCTTGGGCATCTGCAGTTAAACATACTAAGATGAACTCTTCTTCTACATGAAAATATTTTAATCTTTTATTTGGGAAAAAAAGCACTAAGTCTTTTATTGCCAAGTAACTATAGGGTTAATTATCCAGATGTCAAATTTATAGTAACTTGCAGACAGAACAAAGTGATGAACCTATGCATAGTATTGAGGAAAATAGTTATCATCAAGTCTATTCACATAATTTAAAAAAAAAGATCAGCTACCTTTTACTCAAGGTTCCTCACTATTATATGTATGCATAACGTAATATGTATGTAATGATATACATTCACATTACACTGATTTTAAGTAAAGAACTAGTATTACTTTTTAAAGATAAAATATCTTTAAAATCAAGTGGGTCAGGCCCCACTGAGATTTGTTGTTCAGAATGTAGAGAAAAATATGAAATATTCATCTTCAACATGAAAATATCTATATGCATTTATTAATCATGAATACAAAGGAGTTTTGTATTACTTAGATTCCCTATCAAAGTATAAAATTGCTGGTTCCTAATGGAAAATATGCAGAATAAAGCATATAGCTAGCTATTATCAAAACTAACCATTTCCAAACATCTTTTAAACATTAATTCCTCATCAGTAAAAAAAATTTGAGCAACATATATCTATACATTAATGCAAACAGCACTTAATTAACATATTACACATAAAACCTACACAAATACTTTTTTTTAAAAGATGGAAATTTAAAACTAGAAATTCTATTTTCTTCCCCTGGCTCAGTGGATTGTGCGACCCTGGCAGATATTCTCCGCTGTAGTCCACTGGCAGAAGCAACTACTATCTCCTAACTGTCCTCCTATATTTTCAGTTGCACACGTTTCTCAAACCTCTACCATGTACTTACAGAGAGTCTTAGCTCTTATTACCAAAGACAGCTTAACTCCCCTTCCCACCTAAATTCATCAACATTGCTGGCCCCAGTCAACCATTACTTAAACCTCTCAATTTACTTCTTTTCCAAAGGCTATTTCCCACAATTTATTAAAGAGCTGAGTTTTTTATTTATTTTTTACTCAGAATTTCAGTAGCTAAACGAAAAACTTGAAAATGATATAAAGGTGAATGACAATACTATTTTCTTTCTGCAACACCCAAGAATAATGTGAATGTCACCTCCCATTAGAACAGTCTGCCTTCAGAGATTTTTCTTATATTTACCGTGCACTTTAGCTTTGCAAGGGCAGCCAATCTAATGGAAAACTGGTACAAAAAGATAAAACTTAAAGGAAAAAGGTTTGACAGCTTCAGTAATTGCAATTCAAAACCAGCAAACAAACCTGAATACAGATCAAAATCAATACAATTACAAATTTATTTTTCATTTAAATTAATCCAGGACCAAGAATGACCAAGTGCCTGCAACAGGATTGGCATACTCATGGCCTAAAAGTACCTAAATTACTGTGTAATTCTCCAAAACTGTAGAATAAACTCTAAAACCAGAAAGTCAGTTGGCATCTACTAATACCCAGAAGTCTTCAACTACAAGTATTATTTAATCCTTTTTTTCCTAAATAATACTATTAAGTGCGTAATTGTGCTATAGGGGACATGGGATGTACTGTGTAAAAAGAAGCAGTTCCTATTTCTATCTTAATGTGAAGTTATTTGGTTACCAATTCTTACTTTTAATTCATTTTTTTTAACCAAAACCAGAAAAGGTATTTTTCCTTCTGCAACAATGAATATGTATCTACAGTATAATGAAGGAGTCTCTTCAAAATGACTTTGATCTACTCTGAGCTGGTAGTCAAAAGACACCTGGATGGTCTCATGCTTCAGCTCAGGTGACAGTTGGCTTTCAAGAATTAATGGCCTTAAAGATTTAATTTTTTTGAAAATTTGACAAATATGAAATACCTACTTAGGGCTTCCAGTAAACCAATTTAGTAAGGTAGGCTATTTTAAAATATAGCCTCCTGTTCATTTAATAAAATTAAGATTTTAATATAGCAGTATTTTTAGGTGGCAACTAATCAAAGCAATGAACTCTCTCTCTTTTTTAATACTAAGAAAATAATGCAGGTATAGGTGATGAAAATGCAGATATACTGACTAAAATATAGCTCCTGTAAGGTTTTTTAAGGGTATAATAATTTTGATTTTTGCCAGCAACCTAAGCCCAGTAAATAAGCTTCTGCTATATGTACCTTGGAACTTTATTCTCAGTCTGGTCGCCTTCCTGATTACTAAGTCTTTCTAAATTAGAGCAAGCAATTTCTCTTTGTTTTACCTAATATTTGAAAATGGCAAAAAAATCCCCTGGGTCACTGAAAATTATCCTTTCATTCCAGCCGCCTGTTTCAAGTCAGTCAAAACATTCCAGACTTCAAAAGGAGGCTCTGCCTTCTTAGGCCATTTTGGTGTCCCTCTATGGTTGGCCTAGGAGGGATCGGTTATTTGGATAAATTAATTTCTGGAGCCTGCTGGCCTCCTAGAAGACCTCAATGTCTGACTGCAAATTAGTTCTACTGAACATGAAGAAATCCCTGGACAGGCTAGAAGAAATAAATGGTGATAAAATCTAATACTACAACGTTTGTAATGTGATTTTATTCTGCTATGTGGCTTGTAAGCACACTTAATGTTGAATTAAATATTTTAAATTTTTTTTTAAAAAAGGGCCGTGAAAGCAGAAAATCAGATCAGCATCCAAGGCACAGCAAAAAAAAAAAAAAAAAAAAAAAAGGCTAAAAGCCAAGTTTAAAATAAAACTTCCAGCAGGAATCTTTTATAAGAACAAACAAAAATGTCCCAGTGTTCCACAAAATCAACTATATTTTTACATTACAGATACAAACCCCCTTGTTGGCCACCCCCTCCTCTGAGACAGGAAGTGAGGCAGTTGAATTATGCTTTAGCCGGGGCTGTGAATAAACTGTTAGGCAGCCCCTGAGTACCGACTTGTACAAGTGCCTAAGGAGAGCTTATCCTGAAGGAAGAGAGGTCCTCGGGCCAAAACTAACAAACAGGGCCCCTCAAGCGGAACAATGGTCCAGAAAACTCAGCAAAAAAGAAAATAAACTTCACTGGCAGTTTGTTTTTGACTGTTAAGAGCTTAGCTACAACTCTATCAAGATTTTTAAGAAGGTAAGAAATTTCACACATAAGGCATTCTCACAGCTGCTTGAGAGTTTATAGTGCAAACGTATCATCTCCTCTTGCCATGTCTAATCCACTTTAGGAGATAATTGTATCTTTTCTCTCCAAAGTAAACAGAACCACACCTCAGAGAAGGAGATGAAGGAAAGCTTCCTCTCCCCACCTCCCCACCCCCAGGCCAGGGTTCAGCTTGAGTGAGCTGAATTGAGCTCCTCTTGATTTGGGCTAATTCCATCCAAGAGGTAGTGAACATTGGAAATAAAAACTGAAGCTGGGAACATTTTTTTTTTTCAGATCCAAAGTATACAGACAGAAGATAGATGAACCCCAAATATGGCATCTTTAAGTATTAATACACTTATTTATTTAATTAATAATAAACCTAATTATCCCCCAAAAGTTCACATTAGACATTAGAATTTATTTTTAATTCTAACATTAATTATTTATCTAAGAATTTAATTATTTAATAAATGTATTTTTAAAAGTCACATCATTTTAAAATTTACATAAGAGACTGCAGTTAGCCGTCTTTGTAATTAGTTGCAAATATATTCTGGTTCCCAGGGTTTCATGAATCTCAACATCTAAGTACATTTGCAAAAGTTTTTTAAAAAATATTTATCATGAGACTGGACATACTAGGTTAATTATTCCCCCAATCCTATACTTAGTTCCCTTCTTTAAAAAAAAAATTTTTTTTTAATTCAAATTAAGCCAGCATTACTTGGAGTTGAATCAAATATATACATATATAGTATCATTAATAATAGATGAAAACAGCATCAACAAATAATGAGAAAAAAGCTATAAAAATAGCTGAACATGATACCTTCAGTCATAGCACAAATTTGTGCTCAGTATCACTCATACTTCAATATCATGGAATTAAGTCTAACAAGATGAGCATATTTGTGAGTTTTATTCTAACTTAACTGAAAATACTCATACTAATTTTTTTTTTTTAATTTGGAACTACATATGGGAAGCAATTCATGTATATACAAAGAAACAAGAGAAGCTGAAAGACTGTTCAAAGCAAAATGAAGAAGCATCCATGGACGCCCTGCAGAAATTTGTGAAACCAGAATGCATGGAAAAGCAGGCACTTATTAACTGGAGAAATCACTGCAGAATTCCTTTACTTTTGTAAAACTTTAGAAGTGGGATATATGGTCTCAATATACTTTTTTTAACCATCAACTTCTAAACATACTTATTTTTACTGTAAATGCAAAGAAAAGTGAGGTAAATTGCTTTGTGTTTTCTAAACATTTCACAAGAAAGCTTTGTTATACTTTTCTCTTGAGGCTGCACATATTTTCAAAGGTTTTTATTGCTTATTCTACAAGTAATTAGTTAGATTTCCCATTTTAAGGTCAAATTTGTAACTACTGACCTGAACTTGAAAGAAAGAAAGAGAAAGAAAGAAAGAGAGAAAGAAGGAAAGGAGGAAAGGAAGAAAGAACAAGTTTATTACTTTGAGTTAATTTATAACCAGCTAAAGCCTATTCTACTTAATTAAGGGTCAAGAATTAATTTTGTTAGATACTATAAAGAATTAAGGGAATTCATTACTGTATTTTAGAACTCACAGAGGGCTTGGAAAATGGCAAGAAATAGCAGAAGTATTTTTAATCTGTATGTGCTTTGTGTGAGCCTTTCTGGAAAAATATAGCACATTTTCTTTAAAATTATATGCTAACCCCAAAGGAACACAGAGAGCATTATGCATTTTGCCTCCCTGAATATGGAAAAACCACCTTGATCCTTATAGCCCTATTTCCGCTCTTTCATTAAGCACTAGGTAATAAATCATGGATTCACTAAATCTCAGTGGTGAAAGGGATTTTAGAGGTAATCCAGTTCCACCATATTCCCATGCATGAGTCTTCAACAGATTATCACCAAGTAGTAATGAGCTAAAGCTATATGTGAAAAGTGCTTAGAACAGCCCTGTTATGTAGTAAGTGCCTAATAAATGTTATTTATTCTTTGTAGTAATAGTAGGCACCACACATCTCCAAGGACCTAAAGCGGATACCTCCCAAGAAAATCAGCCCATTTCATCTTCTCCCGTAACTTGTAGTGTTTAAGGACTATTATTGGTTTAAATGACTTCAAAATACACAGTGCATAGAAAATTTAGCTACCAACGCAAACAACTTGTTTGGCAACAACTTAAAAGGACTTGGAACAATATCTCAATTGACTTAATATGCAGTATTTGTGGGTTGTTTTTTTTTTTTTTAGCAGAATACATTTATCATCTTAAAACTTTTCATTAAACTAGAGGTTTAAAAACTTAATTTTTTTTTTTACAAGTGCTTTCATATTATACCATCCTTTCTCATTGTTTAAGGTAGGTGAGAACTTTCTAAGATTTTAGAGCCTGCTCTTCCAAAGTAATATGAAAATCTATTCAACTCTTACTGGCAGTATAGGAAATACTAATTTCAGTTAAAATTGCAGCAGATCACATTTGTCCCAAGAAGTGAAAGATAATCTTCAAAGGACTTGAATGCTCTGAGTAATGAATTCACTCACCATAGACTCACATGGCACTTGTGTGAATTAGTCCAGTACCTTCCCTGCTGCCACTGCTGATGGTTCTGTGACTTACAGTCCCCAGTCAGTATCACAAATAGATCACGCATTCATTTGAAAATGTCCATTGGTTATATTGTTTTAAGATGGCAGCCTAACTCACAGCTTGATTTGAAAACAGATAAAGAGCATATCAATTTTGACTGAAGTCAGTCATCATATTTTAAAAACTACCTCAGGGCAACCAGAAAAATAATCATTTTTTTAAAAAAGACAAGATAAAATGCTAATTGATTAAGTTAAAATATAGATCTGTTTGTGTTGGTCCACAGTAAATGGTAAGTCTATTTTTTTTCCCCAGATAATTTGGAATCTGAGCAAACAGCTAATTTCTAAGATCTAATGTGAATGTTTTTTGGTGGAGGGGAGGTAATTAGGTTTACTATTTATTTATTTATTTATTTATTTATTTATTTATTTATTTATTTATCTATCAATGAAGGTACTGGGGATTAAACCCAGGGCTCCGTTCATGCTAAGCATGCGCTCTACCACTGAGCTATACCCTTCCCCATAATGTGAACTTTTTAACAAATAAACTTGAATCAAAGTCAGCTTTATGGATGAAATTATTTTAAGTTGCTTAAGTTCCACTTCACCACCAACAGTCTCCTATTTTGAGAACACAAGTGGTTAAATGCAGGCATAGCTAACCAATTATCAACATTTTTCAGGGCATATAATTTCACATACTTGAACACAAAGTATTTTTGAACCCAGTTTTTGAAGTTAACCCTCCCAGCCTACCACATAAAGTCAGGTAAATGTATGTTTGTTTTTTTTAATGTTTCAGAGAAACTTGGATAGACAAAGCACTAAAAATCACTAATGTAAACACTGAGGGTAAAAAAAGTGAAACATGTATTTGGTCATTGTTTCTTATGCCAAGAAAATCTATTTCTTTTTTTAGTAGAAATTAGGGAAATTAGAAATGCAATTTTAAATAAATCACTTTAATGATAAATAATCTAGGAGGTATTTTTTTTTTCTCCTTGTAAAACATGACTGGTGTTGAGGTGAATATTTGGTTACTCAAAGCATAAAATTTTATTCTTGAAAAACATCTCAGATGGTTATCCTTTGAAAGAAATACAATAGCTTCATTAAAGAGAGAAATGAACATATCCTATATGCCTTGCCAAATGATGTTTGATATAATAAAAAAAATTGAGAATTTCTAGGGATTAAAATAAATTTCCATAAATTTTAGGATTCTTCAAAGGAATTTTTAGTCCATACATGATTTAAGTAAAAACAAGAACTACTGAATGAACAGTCATCTATTTCAATATTTGAACAGCCCAATAGCAATTATCTCATGTCCCTTCGAATTATGAACACCATATTTCAAAATGAAATAAAATCAGTAATTAAAAAAAACTTTTTTCCTTTCTCTTACAAAAAAAGGGAAAACTATTGAAAAGGACCCAGGAATTTTTTTAGTACAATCTGGAAGAAGAGAGATGCATTTGTTGTTTTTTGATAAACACACAACATGTGTACATGTGTTGCTTAATAAAGACACGCGTGTTCTCCTTTTGATCCTCACAAGAATTCTGAGATACCCAGGAGTGAAATATTATCTTGTCTTAGAGATGAAGACTGTGGCTCAGAAATGATCAGAGATTTGCACACACTTCAGCCAGCGGCTGAGATGGAACTCCAACACAAGCTTCCGGCTGCCTGCCAAGCCCATGCTCCCTCCTGTACCCCACGGGTATCCTCTGACTTGAACTAATAAGAACACAAGCTCAGTTATCACTTTATTGATGCGAGATGTGAGCATTGCAGGAATCAAAAATTTTTTTAAAAAGAGACTGTTAGTCTGATTTCTGTTCAGTTTGAATTTGGGAGACCTCTCAAAGAAATTTCAAGAATTCCTCTGAAATATAAACATTAATTGATCTAGTTTAACATAGTAGAGCACTTGGAAAAATTTCTTCAATGAATAACATTTATTTGCAAAAAGCCTATGAAATTTTTGTATATGATATTCAGCTTATTTTGCCCTCTTTCGTATATTTCCTACAGTTAAAATTAATCTATATTGTTATTTTCTTTTATAATCCTATTTTCCTAAAGGACATATGTAAGAATTAACTTCATCCTCTGCTTAAATTGTCAGAAATTTTCCATTAACGGAGGTCCAATTAATGAGGTTTCACAGCAGTGATGTTTGCTTTCAGTGTTCCTTTACCTTGATGAAACCTGATGGAGCAAGGAAAGCTCTGAGCTTGATTCTGGTCTGTTTCCAAAGGTGCCTGGTTCCCAGGAACCACGTGGAGCAAAAGCTGCCAAACTAGCACATGTGAAGATTTCTCTCTGTTTACAAAACCTCTGCTCCAGGCAACTGTGCCTATTCATTCATTCATTCATTCATTCATGCAACCAAAACATTTTTTGCATCTACAGTGTACAAAGTAGAGAGGGCTGAATGCTAGAGGAGGGTGATTATTCCGCTCATATCTTCTGCCCTCAGACAGCTCACAGTCTGGAAGGTAAGCAGATTTGTAAGTAAGTGTGGACAATATAAGAGAGAATAAAATATATGTTAATTAGCAGTTTAAAGCATTTATTGTGTGAGGAAAAAAAACTTCTGTCTGAGGAAGCAGATAAAGATAAATAAACTGACAGCTGGATACAACCAGTTTGCAAAAGAGAGAAAACACCCTGTGATTGCTTCTACATGAAATGGAATAGGAAAAAAATAGTTTTATTAATTTTATTTATATGTTTATATAAATAGAGTAAAGATAATTTTAATGCAAAAATAGTTGATGAGATTACTGTATTAGTTATCTACAGCTGTGTAAAAAAAATGCCCCAAAACTTAGCATCTTAAAATAACACACATTTATTATCTTGCACAATTTCTGAAAATCAGAAATCTGGGAGCCATTTATCTAAGTGTTGCTGGATATGAGGGACTCTCATAGGATGCACCTCAGTTATTTGCATCATCTGAAGGCTAGACTGTGGCTGCAGGACTCACTTCTGAGAAGGCTCCCTCACAGGGAGAAAGGAAGAAGAAGGCTTCAGAGTCTACCTCTCCACACGGCTGCCTGAGTGCCCTCACAACATGGCAGCTGGCTTCCCCAGAGTGAGTGACCAAGGGAGAGCAAGAAGGAAGCCACAGTGGCTTTCATGACCTAGTATCCACACTGACACCTCACTTCTCCCTTGTTTCCACTTATTGGAAATGAGTCACTAAGTCTAGACCATACCCAAGGGGAGGAATTCATCTCAAGGGGTTCCTCGTCAAGAAGCTACATGTATGAAAGGGAGGAGTATCCAAGAATTTATAACCATATTTTCAACTCGCTACAAACACAGGAAGTGGAAATAAAATGTAGAAGTGCTTCTTTAAGATATTCCAAGCACCTTTTAAAATTAATCATAGGAATGTTTGTATATAATATTACATATAAGTAAAATAACACATGTACAGAAATGAAGACATCAAAGAACCCTTATCACAATATCAGTGCCAATATAAAAATATTCTATGGGCTCTACAATAATCATATTCATTGACTGAGGGATAAAGAAGGTCACAAAAAAAAAAAAAAAAAAAGGACACCTTAGAAATGTGAAGCTGCATCATATTAGGGTCAAAGGCAATCCTGGAACTGTGGAATAAGATCCTCAAACTGAGCACTTCAAAAAGATGCTCTATTTCCCAATGAGTCCTCCTGCCCAACCCCTGGCAACCAGCACACATTTATTTTGCAATGCATAAACTTTACAAACTTCAATTACCCAGTATAAAATGAACATTAATAGAATCATACTTGTTAGAACCAGAAGAGATCATCTCCTCAATTCTCCATCTTATAAATGAAGAAAACGAGACTCAGAGAGAGGAAATAAGTCAAATCCAGGATGACAGAGCTACCCTGATGGAAACAAAATGGGAAACCTTGAAGAGGGTGGGAGTGCAATGGTAGGCTCACCTGTGAGTGCTAACAAGAGAACACAGGCAGGGATCCTCCATTTACTGAAGCACATTAATATCACCCCGGGGCTCTGTTCTGTATTGCCAATACTTTCACGACACAACTGCAGAGCTGAGTGCATGCCATAGAGATCTTCTAACCGACAAAGCCCAAAGGATCTACTCTCTGGTCCTTTATTGTGTTTTTGCTATACTGAAATGGATTTCTTATTTGAGCTCACACTTTTGGTGACTTTTCATCTATAAAAAAGTTGTAAACCAGAAAGTGTTGTTTTTTTTTTTTTTTCTTTTAAGTATTTAAGCTGCATTTACCTCCAAAGAAAAAAAAAGTCCCAAAGTCTGTGCCTTTTCCTCAGAAAGAGAGATGCAAATGGCATGATTGGTAACTGCTCGTATACATCCACTTCTGAGCACCATGGTCACTGTGCTGTCAGCGCCCCACACATAGGTGCCAGGTCAGAGGCAGTGAGTCTCAGTGGTTAGAGCCCCTCTTTGCTTTCTTTACAGCATCAGCCACAAGCAATTTTCATCCCTGTCACACTGTAATTGTTTGGTGCATATGGACCAATTGAGCTGTCCCAGGACACAAGATCCCGGTCAGCTCAGATAAACAAATGTTTATGGAGTGCATGCAAAGGGCTTGACATTGTGTTTGGCCCTAGAAATATAAACAAGTCACTGTCCTGGCTCTGGATTAATTTTCCTGTCTAGGTTTTATTCTTCACCTAAAATACCCAACTGGTAATACAACCTGGTACCCACTTTGAACTTTGACAGCCAGTCTCTTCCAAACTCTCAGACCATATTCCAACCTGAGCTCTTTTAAGGGGCATACCAGCCTTGCCCATGCAAAGGGAAATGTTGCTTTATTCCTTCCAGCATGGTCTGACATCCCACACCATCTCCCCTTGACCCTGTGAATGTGTGTCTAATAGAATTCAATTAAGAGGTAGTATCTCATCGCCCCAGTCAGATCCATCTTAATTAAATAACCACCAGTGTTTTTTAAGCACTTACTATATGTGTGCCTGGCATGTTTGAGATAATATTAGTAACAATGGCAAACACAGAGATAGCATTTCCTGTATGTGAGGCACCAGTCTGAGCACTCTCCCATATATAATTTCATTCCATCTTCACACCAACCATGTGATGTAAGTTATTAACATCATCCCTGTCTACAGACGAGGAAAGTGGCCCCAGGGAGGCTTACAGACATGCCCAGCGTCACACGGCCACTGAGTATTGCAGCTCAAATCTGAATGCAGGGGGTCAGGCTCTAGAAACTGTGTTCTCATGCACAAGCTGACTTTCATATGTTCTTTCCAATCATATAAGAAGGTATTATTATCTCTTCTTTACAACTGAGGAAGAACTGAGGATGAGAGAGGTTTAAAAACTTGCCCAAGTGCAGGGCACAGACCAGAGCAGATATGTCTGATTCCAAGTGCCCTGCATTTTCCAAAACTATGCCCCACAGGGCTTGGCACTAATGGCCATATATATTGCTCTACAGTTTACAAAGTGCTTTGGCATATGATATCCTATTTCTACATCACAGAGACCCAGCAATGTAGATCTTACTATCTCTATAAAAACAAAGTTGAGGCTTAGAAGTTGAAATAACTTCCCCAAGGTCCCATGGTTAGGAAGATGTGACTCAAAATCAGGTATTCTGATTCCAAGTCAAGGTTTTCTTCATGATGCCCAATTGCCTGTCTTTTCACAAAAGTATCTATCCCATTATAGCCAGTTTAGCCCCAGCTCTAGGCTTTACTGCCTGGAGCTGAAAATGCAAAGCATTGCTACTGTCAGATCAAGGGAGAGAAGAGAAACTAGCTTATTAGGGATGCAGCTTATAACTGACAGTTGTAAAGAGACCTTAAGTCATCAGGAAAGAATTGTATATATTTTCACCTGTAGGTTTTTCTATCAAGATGATTAGCATGTAGGTGATGGTACGTCAAAGGCTAAACCTCCCCATCTGTAAGATCATGAGATAGGACTAGAATGGTGGTTTCAAACTGGTGCCTCCATCAGTACACCTGGGGGTTTCTTGAAGGTTCTATGGGAGGCACCTATTGGGTGGTGCACCCAGTCCCTACTCTGGGCACTGCCATGTTTCTGCTGCAGCTCCTGGCTCCATCAGCCACAGAATTGTGACTCACGCCAGACCAAGAGGAGTCTTTCTTTCTGCATGGTAGATGGATCAGTAACATGTAACCTGTGGTCGGCAGGCAGCCAGTGCTGTACAAGGGGAGTACAAAAGCCAGTCTATAAAGAAAAGGAGGACAGAAGAAAATGTGTAGAGAAAAATAGAAAGAAATCTCCCTGAATTCCTCAGATACCTTTTTCCTTAAGACTTTCCTTTTGTTTGCTTAAGCCAGCTCATGGTGAGTTGAAATATTTGCCACCAAGTAAACTGAGTTATTCCAAGTGGTGAGACGGAGGGAGGTGGGATGGGTAAGCAAATAGATAAGGTTTGAAGCCACATATTCTCATTAGGCTTTGTTACAGGTTGGATGGTATCGGCCCGAAAAAGATATGTTGAGTCCTAATCCCCGGTATCTGTGAATGTGACCTTATTTGAAACAAGGATCTTTGTAGATGTTATCAAGTTAAGATGAAGTCATTAGGTTGGTCCTTAATCCAATATAACTAATGTCCTTATAAGAAGAGGAGAAAAGACAGGCGTAAGAGGAGAATGTCAAGTGACAACATGGCAGAGATCAAAGTGCCATAGCTGCACGCCAAGAAGTGCCAAGGATTGTTCTAGATGTCCAGAAGCTGAGAAGAAGCAAGGAAAACTTCTGCCACAACTTTCAGAGGAAGCCTTGTCAACAACTTCTTTGGACTTCTAGCGTCCAGAACTGTGAGACAATAAATTTCTGTTGTTTTAAGCCACCCAGTTTATTGTGCTTTGTTACAGCAGCCTGATGGAACTAACACAGGCTCCTGCTTTAAAAAAGGAAACTGAAAACTACCGAATTCTATATTTTTTCATTTACTTAAAAAATTCGCTTATATAAAGTATCTCATTCTTGGTAAAGCTGAATGAATGGAATCCTGATTTAATTTATAATTTCCCAGTTAATTTGACTTATGTGGATGTACTGTACCTGTATAACTACCTTCAGTAAAATATTCTGCTAAATAGTGTCCTTCTCTCCATTAATAAATATGTAGTTAATTTTTACATTTTGGTCAAAAGTCACTTTTCATTTTTAGAATGTCCAAGTATAGCAATAAGATATATACATATTTTAGTTCATGGTTTTCTTGCAATAACAGCTGTTAGCATTTCAATTTTACCATATAGTTATGAGAATACAACAGAGCCCTAAAATACAATTATTCAAAAAAGCTCTAAAATATTACCATCTGAAGTTTTGTTAATAAAAGGAAGTTAACTGTCTACCATTTATAATAAAATGCTCCTTTTAGAGTTTTGGGAGACCTGATTCCCTCCACAGCTGATAACATAACCAAACATATGTAGTGTCAGAATTTATAACACCTGGCACTGGTATAATGGTTGCATTTAAAAATTTTTATTGTGGACTTGAAGGTGTCCAGATAATTTTTTATCCATGACCGACATTTTTCTAATGATACTTACAATAAAAGTGCATTAGAATTATAATGCACTTTTCAGTTATCAAAGAATTTTTAAATACACGACCCCACTTGACCTACAAAATTATAACTTTATTTTATTTTAAATTTTTTTGCAGGGAGGATTTACTTATTTATTTTTAGAGGAGGTGCTGGGGATTGAACCCAGGACCTTGTGTATGCTAAGTTAAGCATGTGCTCTACCTCTTGAGCTATATTCTAGCCCCTACAAAATAACAATTTTAAATAATAGAAGATAAATACTGTCTCTGTTTTATAGAGATTTACAATGTTACATTAGTTTCTGGTGTACAGCATAGTGATTCAGAGGTAGGTAGATAGACAGACAGACAGACAGACAGACATATTCTTTTTCATTACAGGTTACTGCAAGCCATTGATATAGCTCCCTGTGCTACACAGTAGGACCTTGTTGTTCATCTACTCTGTACATACTAGTTTGTCTTCTGACTCTGAATCTAAAATGTAGTTTTCAAGATGCCAGGACTCTATCTAAATCAGACACAAGGTTTAGGTTTACAGCATGCAGGGTTTTTAACTATAGGGATCACAGCTTCATTAGGAAAATACAGTGATTTTTTTTTAATTTGCTTTTTTTTTTTTTAAGCGCTAGTAGGTACCTTTCTCATCTTGACATAATTTCCCTTTAGAAATCCTCATAAACTAAAGAACTTGAAAGATGTAGCCATAGGTTGGCCTTTTGATGTCTGTGTTTCAGAGGCCTTTACCTTGAGAGGACCCCCAAGAGACAGTGGAGCTGGGCTCATCCAAATGGGGCTCCTCCAGAGGGGCTAGTGGAGGGGCCAGAATTAACACTAAAGTGATGTAAAGCCCCACCAATGTCCTCCTCTCCTTTTTGTCCTCAGAGGCAATTGGAAGAGTCAACAAGACCTGCAAAACCACATGAGCTACTTCTTCCAAGATCTGGAAAACACACAGAAAATTCCAGAATAAGAAAGGCAGAATTTCTCATTTCAGTCTTTGGCCCAGTGCCACACGTCCTTAGGCTCAAAATGAGAAGCTACCTCACCTCTGCCAGTGGTCTCTTGCCAGCGTCTCTTGTCACATGAAAGGCACATTTCCAAAACTCCGCTGCGGTCCAGGGGCTACATCCGCAGACTACTGGGGGTACAATACACTTTTGTGTTTATTCTGAAGATGTTGACTTTCTCTAAGAAAAACTTTGTGAGCAAAGGACAGCGTAATTCACGTTTGGAAGAGCAAGCACTTCGGGTACCAGGTCTCCCTCTACTCCTTAATTTTCCTGTTACTTTATTGCTTTCAGCTAAGTTCTAGGTCCTCTTTCCATCTTGAGCCCATGTCCCCACCTCCCTCAGGAAAGGGGAAACCTGAGAGCCAAAGCAGGTGAGCTGGGAGGAGCCCACCCCGCACAGGGACCTCTGAAACCACTGCGTGCCCTTTGCAGTTGAGTGGGCAGGGGCCAAACTGCCCGGAAACGGCTTCTCTGATGCCACATGCTGTCTGCCCTTGAGAAACAGCCCTCCCTAGTCTTCCACCTCTGAGACAGCCGGGTATCTTTGAAGGATAAAACTGCTTCACTCTTCACGGAACAAAACCCCTCAAAATGGTACATGATGAGCTAGCCCACTAAACACCTCTTTGTGTTAGGA
Organism: Camelus bactrianus; assembly: GCF_048773025.1. Lineage (NCBI taxonomy): Eukaryota > Metazoa > Chordata > Mammalia > Artiodactyla > Camelidae > Camelus > Camelus bactrianus. The sequence continues at coordinate 13,808,843 of NC_133567.1, forward strand.
TAGGCAGAAAAAAAAAATTCAATTATTATATTCTTTACCTGTTTTTTTTTTAATATGTCTCACACCTTAATTTCTTGTCTTAAATGAGAATTGGCAGAATATAAAATCTCAGAAGAAATTCTGTAGCATTTATTTGCAGATACTGTTCAATTTGTTAGCGATTCTCTGACACTTTTACCTGCATCAATCTAAAGAAGAAAGTTACTTTTAGGTAAGTAAGTAAGCGGTTATCCGTGCATTTATTTTTCATTTATTTTATATGCACTACAAAACCATCTTTTGTATCATAAGAAAATCGAAGATCACAGGCCCAGGACAGGAGTTTAAAAGAACACAAATTAAATGTGTTAAGGGTGCTTTTCCTGTTCAGTGTGAAAGCTACACCGTACAGAATGTTCTCGAAGTGCTTTCTGTGAATTACCTCACAAGATGATTTGGGAGATCCATAAAATGCAGTTGGTAATTGCATACAGTGTGACTGCCAAAGGACCTTGATAGCATTTGACCCTGTGTTATTAAAATTCTAATCCATTAGCAGTTACTGCTTATTGCATAACAACCAGTAGGTCTTGTAAAACACACATTTACAGGAACCACAACAGCATTACTAAAGATCACACTTCGGGTTTGTAATAATTCCATGGCGAACAAAGCTGAGCTACAAAACCACACGTCTAAAAGTGCCATAACTGATCAGAGAATTTACAAGGCAAAGCTATATAAGGCCACCCCAAATATTGCTATGGAAATTTTCCAAGAAAACAACTCTAACTTACTGAAATAGGCTTTTTTTTTTAACATTAAAATCCACTGACTTTTTCAAGCTCTAAATAACTCAAAGGTTATTTATAAGATTACCTCTAATTGGGAATATTCATTTATGAGCCAAAGGATACAAACCTGAGGAAAATTTCTGAGCCCTTTCTCTTCTGCTCGCAAGATAAACAAACAAAATAAAACCCAAGAGACCTAAGGTTCTCCTTAATTTAAAGCCGACTCAAGAGTTTGTCAAACTGGTAAAACTACCACACTAAACTACACATTTTAAAGACATGCACACCCACACAAGTGTTCTCATAAATAACAAACACATACAAAACAATCCAAACTTAGGCATTCATTTCAAGTGTCATGAGACAAATCTATGTTTTCCCTGAGGCAAAGGAAAATCTAAGTCTGAAAATTACGTTATGCATGTTGGTATATTCAAGTAATATTAAAGGTTAGCTTTTTCCTCTAGACCTCTACTTTTGATAACTGATGCCTTTAAGAAAGATATAAATTAGGTTAGGCTGATGAAATCATGTCCTACTTAATTCATAACTTTGAAAATCATTAAAAATTGGTACAGAGCTTTTGAGGAATTTCCAGACACTCAGGTTACAACAAAAATAGTAATTACGATTTTAAAAGTAATAACTCTTGCCTTAGGACTGACATTCTGTTTACTTACAGACTGTCCATTTATCCCCCAAGGGTCTTCCATTGAAGATTTCTTCTTCCGAATTATATATGGGCTATTAGCTACACACTTCTTCAAAGGGTTCCAACTCCCCTGCACCTGTGAAGAATAGAGCATCGAGCAGCTATATTAATTGTGTGGCGTGAAATTAAGAGCTTATTTTTTCATATCTGCAGCTTTCCATTCACTAGCGTGTATACACAAGTCAAGAATACTTACCTTCACTGAATGAATCTTTAAAATAAATATTATGGGCTCACTGTTTATCACAATTTACACGAGCCAAATGTGGCCAAATTATAGCTCAGTGTGTCTGCTGTCAGCAGCTGCAGCCCAAGGAGGGGGAAAAAAAAAAGAATGAAGAGGGCAGCTAGAGAGCTTTCCACACACATCATTTCTGAGCCAACAGTACAAGCGCTTTTTTTTTCTTTTCTTTTTTTCTTTTTGAATTCAGTTTCTCCATGCTATCTATCAACGTCAGCTGTACCACAATGCAAAGAGGAAATACTCACAAAGAAATATGATTGTAGTCAGAGCAAGGATAAAAGGGAAAAAGCTAGAGCTGAGTGTTTTGCCCTCAGGGCAAGGATATTATTATGCTATTTCTTAGCAAGTTTACATTAGGTCACAGTTTCACGGTTGATCAATTTTGAACCTTCAGAGACTCAACACTTTCAAGAAGAATGGGAGTTTGCTTCAAGATATGGACAATCAATATAGTGTTTGGAAATATATTCTAAGTTCAGCTATCTTCAAAAAGGAATAATAATATTATTATTCACCTAGCTGCCCATCAGTATCACTTTTTGTACTTGAACTTCTGCAGGTTAACCTGGTGGGAAAACCACTGCAGAGGAAGTCAAGAGGTCTGAATTCAGGTTCCGACTCCACCCCTTATTGAATGAACTCTGGCAAATAATTTAGGCTCCCTGAGACTCAGTTTTATTATCTGTGAAATGGGAGGCTTCAGCTGGATGACATCTTATATTTTAGGTTTATAATTTAATGAACACAAGCATTTACACACATAATTTTCAGGTACAACATTCCAAGCTTGGATCCTTTGCGACGTAATTCTGAAATGCCGGAGTAATTCCTATTTATGATTGTTTTGCTCACAGTTATCAATGCCAGAAAACATATGCCTCATCCACTGTCAACACAGATGTGATGCTTGTTGGATAACATAAGACTCATAAATTGCTCCTAAAATCTGGAGAATACTTATTAAAGCTAAATATTTTTGTAGTTTCAACAAGAAACAATTTCATAATTTCCAGTGAGCAGTAAATAAAAATCATATGGATGTATTTATGATCTGCTAGCCCAAGAAAACACAACAGACCACTCTACTTTGAACTGCACAAAATTTAAGAACTGAATCTTAAAATCCACCAGCATTGCTTTTAGAGGATTTCTTACATAATGAGGGAAGAGATATTACAGAAACTAGATTTGTTTCAATGCTTACATTACTCTCTGGAGGTGTGTTAACTTTTCCAGGCGATAAAGTAGCATTTTAAAATAATGATAATAACCCTGCCTCACATTGGTAAAACTTTTACAGTTTACAAAGTGCTTTCACATAAATTGCCCACAGTGCACCTATATGTGGTGAGACAAAGTCCAGCCTCATTCCTCACAGAAGGGGGCAGACCCAGGACAAAACCCCCTCTGATTTCCCCTAAATTCCTGTCCTCTCCATACCTGTCCTGAGAGCATGTTCCAATCAAAGTCTGTATACTTGATATTCCAGGATTATTTCCCATGTGTTTCTTTTCCGTGTTTCCCTATTGGACTTACTGAACAGTTTAAGGCATTAAGAATGGTCAAGTTACACGAGCACAGAAGGTATTTCACTCGTCATTTTATGTCTTCTGAAGATGAAACTCTTCTGCACTGAATACTATGCATGTTATTGTTTCCGGGGCTAAAGAGAAAAGACTGAGACCACTGAGAAAGCCAAAAGAATCAGCCCTCATCTAGTTCAGGTAGATGTTTCCACTACCATCCCCAAATCAGAAAAGCACAGAGACCCACGGACTTTATTTACAAATCCTCCCCTGCTTGTCAAATCAGCATAGTTGTTTCCAGATTTCTCCATGTCAACCCGAACCATGAAATATATGCCATGACTGGGTCTACTGATACCTGGGAGCCTGGCTCTGGGAAGCCCTTAATTCCCTTGCTGGACTTGATCTTTCATGGTTTATACATAAGCCTGTGCCTCCATTATGGCACTTATCCAATGGGACTGTAATTACTTCTCTCCCTGTCTCCCTGACTGGCCTGTAGCTCCATGGGAGCTAGGACCATGCCTCGCTCTCTAGTTCTGGCCACATATGGTGCTCATTAAATATTTTGAATGAATGAATATTATTGATACATGACAATTTTTGAAGACATGTAAACTCTGAGCTAAAATTAGATAGGCAGGTAAGTGGTGGTGCTACCATTCAATCAACTTTTTAAAAAATGATTTATCAAATTTTAGGTTTTGAATTATTTGTTCCAATACCCTAAGAAACAGGCTCAAGCAAACACAGGTTCATCAATTCATGCCTATCTAGCTACCTGCCTACATACATATTGTGGACATAATTCATAAAACTATATAGATCTAGAGGGTACTTAGAGGTGAACTGCAAAGGGACTTCATTTAAACCAAGGAGTGGTTCCTAGAGAAGGAACAGAAGAAGGTCCAAGGAGGCTAGTCTCGGTATAGGCTGGGAGGGGAGGTGCACACCAATGGAAGGATCAGTGAGATGAAGTTTGTTTGGGGAGATTTATAGAGCAGTACAGGCAGATGTCTTGGTACCAAAAGTAGCCCTATATGACAGGGTGCCAGAAGTCTGGTGGCAGTTACCCATCCATACACCCATCCCCAACACCCAGCATGTCAAAGCAGGGAACTGGATTAATTACCCACCTGTGCATTTACCTCCAAAGACCAAAGCCTTTATTTACCCACTCCTGGGTCAACTATTTGGTACCTCTCCCGAAGTGGAGGGAGAGTTGTTGGCACAGTACATAGTGGAAGGCCATCTTTCCACTAGTTGTACCCAATGGAAGGCTACCTGTCTATCATTAGTACACCATGGAAGGCCATCTTGCTAGCTCACTTTCTATCTCAAGTGAAAGATCTCTCATAAAGAGAAAAGGGAATGAAAGATGTCCTGGGGCTCTACTGGCCAAATTCAACACCCAGTCGATTCCGTGATCTAGTCTGAGCATAGAGGAAAAGCCTGGATGCCTCTTCCTAAAATGTATGTCACTACTCTTTAAGTAGGGAGAAAAGATCAACTGAGCAAAACAGTGAGAAAAAGCTGCACAGCTGGGTGCACATTTAAAAGCTGGGCATACATTTAAATATGGCCTGATTCTTCATATTTGCTAGGCAGACCACCTGGAAAAGATGCTCTTCCTGGACAGACAGCAGTATGTAGCCCCTTCCAAGGCCACTGAAGCCCACAGGTGACAAGGTAGGGGCACCCACAGCTCACGGTTGTAGAGCTCTTGACTTGCATTCACAGCCCCAGGCCAGATGCTACCCTTGGCATCAGTGCTGAGCAGAAGCAGGCAGGTGGCCAGAGGGACAGTGGGTGGTAACCTGGGCAAGGGAAAAACAGAGTCCTGGCCCTGTTTGAATTGACCTTTGCAACACCTCAGGGAACTATGCCTTCTTCTGTCCCAATCACCTGGACTGTTGATGAAACACGACAGAAAAACCAATTTTGTTACATAGACTCTCCTGACACAAGATTAATGGAAGCCTGAGGATCTTTCTTTATATTTGCCACTCTTGGGGGAATGAGGTTGGAAGCAGCCAAAACTAGTATAGACATGCTAGCAAATAAACAATGACAAATAAATGTTAGATTTATACATGATGAAACAGAATGTACAGGAAAGCATCAAATTAAGACTGCACTCTGACAAATCCTGCAATCACACAAAATCCCCTCTGGGGGCCCAGAAGCATTATGAAATTGAGCCCCTGGTGAGGACATTATAATTATACCTCCAGAGCTCAGTGATACACATTTGGAAGTGATATTTTATCCCCTACTACAACTAGCAATCTTATTCATTGTTAAAATATAGAATAGTTCTAAATTTGGAAATTTTAACACATGTGAGACAGAGTATCTATTTTGTGCACTCCTGCTATAATTTAAGCTTTCCCTGGGATAACAGTTTTTTCCCCAATTCTACAAATAACCCTAGCTACCTAAAAAAAAAACCTCAAGAGCTTTGAACCTCAGGTTTTCTAGGTTCAGTAAAATCCATATTCACCACCCCAGACAGACACTTTCTAGTCTTTTCCACCCATTGGTTAAAGCCAGGCAGTTGCTGAAACAAGCAAGAGCACCTCATCTCACCTGTAAACATGACCTTACTTCGGTTCTAGCTCATCACAAACATCCCGACTATTGTCAAGTTGGAGTAAGAGTACAAGGTACAGAGAAAGGGTGGGGGTAGGCAGGTGCATGGGGCAGAATTTCTAGATGGAAGAAAAATAAGGTCGGGGTGGATATGGAAATTAATGTGATTGGGAAGAAAATAATCTTTGCAAAAAATTTATATGTCACATATATTTTAATTTTCCTGTTGGTTTTGAAAAATGGGTTATAGTTTAGACAGAACATAAATCATCTCTAATGAACCAGAGATCCATCAGACACTGTTAATAACTTGTGGCTTCTTGGATGAAAGAGTATTTTCATTACAACACACCATCACTTTAATCTTTGCCTTCTCACCAAGTGTTGAGTTTTCTAACATTCCTGAGAAGCAGAAGGAAACTAATGGTGGAACACTGCTTTGTAGAAAAGAAAAAGGGCCACTCTGAAGTGTATCCCCAGAAGACTTCAACTGCAGATTGAATAAACATATCAAATCAAGGGGGTCTTTAAGAAAATTTACAAACAGAAGCCTGCAGTGAAATGAACCATTGGATAAATGACGTCCAGAGACTTTTTCAACTCACTATTCCCTGGCTCCAGAAGCCACAAGCTGCCTGATCTCAAGGTGGCCTCTTCTCTGCTGTCCTCACCTTCCTAAGAAATTTGGTTACATCAAGGAAAGCAGAGACTGGGCATGCCCAAGTGAGTCAGAAACCAGATTCTCACTGACCTTTCCAATTGTTGGAAGGACCACGTCCCAACCACTGAAACCATTAATGAAAAACAAGTTCTGCCCTGCATTGGTGAAAGTCTTCTACAGCCAGAGATGTAGTTTCTATAGAAATAAATGTCGACACCAATTTGCTTTTATAGCTTTTCCACTGATTTACTGGTACTGCTGTTTTAAAGTTTTAAGTATGAAGCCCGTTTATTCTTTATAGGCCTTCTCAATAAATATGACCAGATTTCTGCTTCCACCATCAGCAACTTCCTTCTGTCTTTTGGGGAAGACTTTAAGGCAAGGGGACAATCACATGAGCTGACACTGCACTGATTAGGAAAATGATGACATGTGTGCATTCAGTAACTGGACTTGAATTCAAGCTATGTTTTCAGGAACATTAGACCTACACATTGTTTTAATGTAGCACTTTCTACATTAACAATATTAAGAAAACTCTAAAGAAACACACGTAGAATCCCCTCAACCCCACTGTCTTGTCACAATTTTACATAACTATGATCACAGCAAATATTCAAGCTTGTGTTTTTTGGGGTTACTTTTCATGTTGTTTCATAAGCATTTTACAGTCTGTATTTTTAACAGCCATGTAGTATTCCATTGGGGAGGTATTCCTATCAAGTGCAACATTTGGGGTGTTTTTCCTTCTTTCACCATCACATATAACACTTCAACATTTTTATTCAACAGGTTTTTTCCTTCTTTTTAATTGTTTAAGGATAAATTCTAAACAGTCTAATTAGAGGATCAAAAGGCATGACAGCTAAAAATAGTAATTCTTTTAAAGTGAGGTCAAATTCACTTATTCAAATTTCTCTCTCATACAGCACTGGCCCTAGTGGAAGGATGAAACACAGAATTCATATTTTTTAAATATTCAAATAAAGTTGCTAGAAGAGGAATCTGTAACCTTGACAACATTCATGAACCTCCCTATATTAGAAGTTATCAAATTTTTGTGTTGATGTCAAACTTTTGAACACTGAACAGCATGGCAGGACACTTGGAAGCCTTAACTAAATCACTGGTGTGGGCTATCACTGTGTGGATAACAGTTGGCTGGTTATTACACACTCATTGCTTGCTCTTTCACTCAACGTCACTCTTTGAGTGGAATCTGCTCCCCTAGACTCAAGATGAAAAGTCAAAACGCATTTCAGTAAACACAGGATCTTTAACCATTAATCATTTTGTCCTCTTACTTTCAGCAAAGTCAGTCACCATGTCCCCTGACTCAGTAGGTTGAGTCTGACAGCCATTATCATAAAATAATTTCTACTGAAGCACAAGAAAAGTCACCGTTGCCCACTGATTATGACAAGTGGCACACTCATGAGAGGCTTGAGCGACAGTGGTATGCTATAATAGGATGATGCTTGAGAACCCCAGATTTATAAATCTTACATAGAATGAGGAAATTCAGGCATCTAAGAGAAAATATTTCCAAGCATAATCACCCATGATAAGCTTATCTAAACTTTCCCCAGGCTGGTGCATTAGTTCTGCTCCAGCTACTGACTTTAGGCATTGCTAGTTCCCCACGGATGTCACTCGTACACAGTGCATCACAGAAGTAGTTGTTCAGCCTACCAAGGCTACAGTTTTAATTTTAAAATAATTTAGGCTTTGGAACAACTAAACTGGTCCCATTCAGTGGTTGTCTGTTGCTGTCCAAAAAAACGGTAACTAAATGATGAGTTTTCTGACTTTATTAAAAAGAAAAAGGGATCTGAAATATCAACTCCTTTACTTTTACAGAGAAAGCTCTACCATCGAATATCTCTGAAGATATTAAAAATACACCCCAAAAACTCATCCGGAGGGGTCGGGGGCAGGCTAGTGATTGCCTGGAGTCAGGGGCAGAAATGGAGCTTGAGAGGAGTTTGATGGACTGCAGAGGGGCAGGGGGAACTTTTGGGGGTGTCATAAATGTTCCATATCTTGATGGTAGTGGTGACATAGGTGTACATAACAGTCAAAATTCATTGAACTACACACTTCCTAAAGCTGATTTTTTTTAACGTGCCACAATTCATATTTCCTATCAATTGTCGACCTCCTTTTTCCTGATACTATTAACGAGGTAACAAGTGGTTTTGATAGTGACTGCCTTCTTCACTGGGAATTATAAGCCCTTGCCCCTCCAAATCAAACAAGGTGTTAGGGCTGATCTTTAACCAGATGTTCATCCACCGACACTCCTCTCTAACACAGGTGGTACTTACTCCTGCTGGACTGTTTAACCCACAATAAGTTCAGCTGTCAAGAGTAAAAGAAGGGGATTTATTTCTAAAAATAAGATGAAAACCTATTTCTCAGACTCTTATGTCATTTTGCTTTCTTTTGCTGCTAAAATTCAAAGGCAATTTTAATCATGGGTGGAGGCAGAGACTTCAATGTCCAGCTCATTAGGTATTGTATTTACTACAGGGGAACCGAGCTCCTCATTAGAGCTTAGAAGTTATGCAGATTACATGTGTAGTTTAGGAAGAACAAGGGAATGAATGCCTCCCTGCACCCTTACCCTTGACAATCACAACTAAAGTTTAACAAAGCAATTTCCTCATTTCTTGGAGGCTGACTCTTACTTATACTTGCGTCCTGCCCAAAGTAAGGATTGCTTGATGCAGAATAAGACTGCAGGACTGCAGTCTCCAAGGCCAAAACACCAAAAATAAAGACAGTAATGGAGAAAGCATTAAGCTGTCAGAAAAGAGGCACTGACTCAGGGTTTCTTTGCAATTTCACTCTTTCCTTAAAATCATAGGACATCTTTTATTTAAGCAAAACTAGAAAAGTTTAAAGTGGTTAATCCACTAAGAAAGTTAATCCACTAAGAAAACAGTTAATGAGTATATAATGGGATGGGGGAAAAATGTGGTAGGCGACACAGAAGGAAGCTATGGAATCCAAATTCCATCTAGGGCAGGAATCAGCTGAAACCTCCTTGACAGATCTCCAACTTGCTTCTGCATGAACACTTCTGGGGACAGAAATTCACCAGCTTGCCAAGCTGCTTGGTCCACAGCTGGAAGGTTTAACCTTTATGAGGCTTTCCCCTTATAATGAGCTGAAACAGACCGATCAAAACCCTCTCTTCTAGGGTCAGTTTTCTTCTGCAGCAACACAAATACATTTTAATATGCTCCTGATACAAAATCATCCTTGAAACAGCTGAAGATTACAGTGATCCTTCCTAAAAGCTCTCCTCTCTAGGCCCAAAACCTAATTACTCACCTTTTTAGAAACGAGTTACTTAACTTTCTGATCCCCCTCCACAGAACATGTCTGTTAGCCAGTGGCCTCTGGAGCCAAACGCCACTGGCACTTATTGAGCTTAGGGACACACAAACTCTTTTGCAAATGACCCGTTTTCAAGTCATAATCCCTCTGTTCTATACTTGGGGAACTGGTTCATTCCTGTGAAATTCTCATGTTGTTAGTTTCTGCCTGTCAGTCAAGCTCACTCAGATTCTCTTTGACCCATGATTCTGTAAGCCAATGACTGAGCTATCCAATCAGCTTTGGGTAATATGCCAACCTCAAAATCATTCCTTTAGTTTCCTTCTTTTAAGTTACTGCTGGAAATGATAAAGAGGAGAGAGCCCCAAACAGCTAGCTAGTTGTGATGACATCAAAGGGTAAAGAAAAAGACTACTGAAGACTTGGGGGGCAGGTGGGTAGGGATTTAGCTCAGTAACTCTGGCACTCATCAACTCTGTATGCCTGGACAAATGTATTAACCTCTCTGAGTTTATTTCTTCATCTACACAATGACATTAATACCATCTAATAGGATGGAGAAGTCTGAAAGCACCCTATACATAGTCCATGCTCAATGAACATGTGAGTGAATGATAATAATCACTCTGTAAAGGATGAAGTCATAAAACTACAATGCAATATGCTTAATTGTCTCTCATTTTTACATTCTAAAATGATCATGTAAGTCAGTCACTCCAGGACAACAGGACACATTTCAAAGTTGCACTTCAGGTTACTAAAACAACAATTAGTAAAACAAGATTGTTCTGATAGTGCTCCCTCACTTTGATTACCTTCTGTGAACACTTTGACTTTTTTATAGGCTAAATAATCCCACTAATAGATTTTTTTATACTTCTTATTTTGTAACATCTTAATTACGCTCTCCTCTGCCTTCTCCCTAAGGCCTTCACATGTTCCAAATTGTGAAACTTGTTGGATTTTACTCTCTTCCAAAGAGGGAACAAGTCTGATTTAGTCTGTTCGGTCTGACATTGAAGCCCTTTCCAATCTGTCCCCAGTCACTGTCCCTGCACATCTCTCCTGCTCCCTGCATTTCTCCTGCTCACCTGTGGCTACATCAGGCCCCTTCCAGATGCCCTGCTGACCACAGCTCTCTGCCTGTTTCTATGAGACTTCACCCGACTGCTACGTCACCTTCAAGGAGCATTCAGTCCTGCCTCAGGGAAGCCTTATCCATCTGTGTTTCCCCATCAGAGCACTAGTCCTATTAGGTCACAATTGTGCACCAGACTGCTCCTTCAGGGCAGAAATCATTTTAATCCATGTAACAAGATGTTTGGTACATGGCACATTCCCCTGTGTTGGCTGAGTGAACAGCTCTGAGCTAGAGACACAGGACACATAGGTTGCTAGGGTCTCTGAAAGGATGGAAGAACGCCTTCCCTGACCTGGAGGGCCATCCTGCTCCACAGTATCCCTGCACTTGCCACGCAGAGCTGGGATCCTCTCTGCTGAGTAGACACTCACTATTGGTTCTTTTGAATACATAATCAATTCACATCTCTTGACAGATTTGAGTCGTTCTCCCACCCAATTTTTTTCAAGAAGCGTTTAGTTTTATGAGATGACTCACCTAGCTAGCTAGCAAGCATTAGTCAGTCTGGCTACCAAAACAAAAAAGCTGCAGTTGCGTGGGTCTTAATTAACATAAACAATGAGAAACATTTCTGCAGTATCCATTTTTCCCTCCAATCCTCACCAGAGCTAAAGCGGAGATTATTTTCCCTGCTTTAATGACACCTCGCCCTTGTTGGCCCCTCCAATTCATCTGCTACTGCTCGTAACTGGCCTCTTTGAGTGGGACCAAACAACCCACTTTGGGCCGAAAGAAGAAACGCCGGGGACTAGAAAGCGCTAAATATAAATAGCCCCTTGCCCAGACTGCTCCCCAAATGCTTCCCCTACTGGAGCTTCAATTGCAAGCACATGTCCAGGACGGCAATCACGACATCAGATAAAGGCAAGCTGACCCTCTCCATCCTCTGACGTCCCCATCAGTCAACACCTCCTGGAAGAAAACCAACAGACCCCCAGACACATCCCTCCACGTGAGCGCCCTGATGCTGAGGGACAACGCCGGTGTCCCCCGGAACCCTTCCGATGCGCGTCCCCATTATTGCGCGAGCGTCGCCGCGCCCTTCCAGGTGGCTCCGCATACCTGGCGGCGGTGCCCACGCCGAGGCGGCGGCCTTGGAGGCGGCAGGCTGGCAGGGGCGCGGGCGGCTCGCGCGATCGTCGGCGGGGGGCCAGGGAGCCGCGTCGGCTGCGCCCCCTCCGCCGCCCCCGGGCCGCGATCGTCACCCTCCCGGCCCGGGTCGGGCCGCGGGCTTCACGGCCCCGGGCTCTTGGCCGCGGCCTCGGAGCCAAAGGGTCAGATCTCGTTTCACAACAGAGTCTCCCGGTCACCACAACCCAACTGGAGGCCCGGGCAGGGGCGGGAGCGCCGCCGCCGGGGGCCAAGGTGGGAAGAGAGCGCGCCAGGGGAGGGTGGCCGGCGACAGGGGCCCGGAGGCTGGACTTACTCGTGTCACAACTTCGGCGACGCGGGACCGAGGAACCGGTTCTTCCAAAACCAAATCGAAAATGGGCAACGGAGAGGCCGGGGCAGCGTTAAGAGGGGTTCTGTGTCGGTGTTTAGGGCAAAAACTGCTCTGGCTTCCAGAAATCCGAGCCAGTCCGGGCTTTTTTCTTTCTTTTTTTCTGAAATGCTCCTGTGTCTCCGGGTCGAGGGGCGTCCTTGGCGCGGCTCTGAGTGCGCTGCGACACCGGGGCGGGCGCTGGCGAGGGGAACCCTCTTTCCAGCTCCTCACCCCCCACCCCGATTCTTCCCAGTACCCACTTCCTCGCCCTTCCCCAACCCCCAGCCCAGGACGCCGACTCCCCTCCGCGCGGGAGCTGGAGCTGGGCCTGGTGCCCACGCCCCGAGGAGGGTGTCTCTGAGGCTGGGCCCTTGCAGTGTTTCAGCTGAGGGAGACGGTGGTGGGGTTTGCTCTGCTAACACAAGGGGAGCTAGGTGTGCAGGAGGTGGCCCTGAAGGAAAGGTTGGTAGAGTGACATGGTGACTTTTTTTTCCTGGTGGGGTGTGGAGGTTATAAAGGAATATGCAGTCAGACTGAAATTTCTCAAAACATCCGGAATTCAAACAATTTTGTAAGAGGTCTTAAAATTATGTTCTCTTCTTATAGCTAGGGAAACTGAGGCAAAGAGCAGTAAATGGATTGCCCAGAATCACGCAGAGGGGCCTGGACTAAACGTCTACGTCTAGCCCTTACTACGAAATGTTTTGTCTCTCTTGGCATCAAGGAACCCTTTGGGGGGATAAGGGAAAGTTTGTCACCCTCAAGTCCCTTTGCATCTGTGATTTAGTGGGGGCGAGAGAATCTGGTTTCAACCTGTGAAGTATTTCAGCATTGGTTGAAGCATCCATTATAGGCCGGTAATCTGAGATACTCCTTTGGGAACTTCCTCTTACTTGACTAGGATCCAATCACAAGCAGTGAAAGAGATGAAAACACCTTGAGGATTTGCTCTTATAAGGACTCAACGCTTCTCAGTGAGCGTTCAAATGTTTGCACTTTTCTCTCCTTCTCAAGTGAATCCCTGCCCCACCCCTCCCCCTCCCCCTCCAACTCAATTATTCACATCGAATGAGATCGTGTGAGCCAAAGGGCCTCGGAGAGTATAGAGCGTGGCATGAATACGGGTATTACTGAACACACTCTTCCAAAATCTACTGGATTCACACAGTTTGCTGTAGTTTCCCATCAGTCATCGAGTATCTGTAGGCTTGTAGTAGATACCGTGAAGTTTGAGTCAGAACAATGAGACCTAATCCTTCACCTTCAAAGACCACAGGCTATAGATTTGGAGATAAAGCCTACACAGGAGATAATTGGTAATATACACAAAGACTGATTTTTCACCCTAAGCTGTTGGATGTTTATATATACACAAAGCCAGAAACTTTTCAAAATAGACCATGTGTATTGGATGAAGAGGACTTCCTATAGAAGTCAAGGCATTGATCAATTATGTTAACCCAGTAATACCCCAGTAACTTGTCCAAATAGAAATATTAACCAGTTTAGCCAGCTGATGAGGATGGTTTTGCTTTTTTGAATTCATTGCTTATCATTTCTACCCATTCATAAATAGAAAGAATTTCCCTAACATAAAAAAGCAAGTCCAGAGTCTCTTAAAGCACAGGTGATCAAAAGTATTATTTCAGGAGGAAGCAAACAATAACCTCAAAGTTCCAAATACGTGTCTGCTAAGAACCCACCAAAGGCAATGTAAGTTTCTCTTGTCAAAGACTACAGGCCTGTGATTTATTTGAAAATCACATTTGGAAAATCGATATAATTCAGAAGCAACAAATAATCTAAAAAGTTTATGTTTTAGGACAAGGAGTCTTTTGATCCTTACTCCTGCTACTTTCTTAAAAATAATATGTAGAACAACTTTCAACCCGAATATCTCACCATTTTATTTTTTTTAACTTCTCGAAACCCAGATTCATATGGCCTTTGAATAAAAACAGACCTAAATTTTGAACCAGTTTCTGAATTCAAAGGTATGGGGAATTATTTTGTTATTGCTTTTTCAGAAATGCCATGTGTTTAAAATATTGGCAAATCCTAGATTCAGAAGATTTAGAATTTTCTTTTAAGGAAAATTGTTATTTGGTCAAAGTACATTTACTTTAGCACAGTATACAGATTCTTAATATTCTCCAAAACGGGAGTAGCAGGAGCCAATTTATCGAGTATAATGTATTCCAGACACTTGCTGGGATAAACAATGTTCCTGAGCCCCTCAGATGCACAGCCAATAGGGAGCTGTTGACTACTTGAGGTTTTTACACATCTCTCAGCCAAATCAGAAATCCAAATACCAAATCAGTCACAGGCACACAGCGTGGATTTACAGTCCTGCCTGGGCATAGGGTCACAATCTGCAAATGAATTATACCACCCAAGATAGGTTTATTCGTGACATAAAATATCCTTATTTTTTTCATTTGATATGAACACTACCATGAATAAAATTTTCAGGAAAAACTTAAATGTCCTTTGCAATGCCAAGCCAAAACCCAATAAAACATATATTCATAATTATCCATTTGAGGATATATATGAGTTTATTTTCATCTATTGATGTATATATATAGATATATTTATTTGTTGGATTTCCATGTGTGTAACTAGTAAATGCCATAAGGACTCAATTATGTATCTGTTAGTTTATATTGGACTTAGAACATTCAGTTGTTTACATGTCATAAAACGCTAACCCTAACTGCTGGCCTAACTTACATTGTGTAAAATAGAGAAATGACAAAGTTTTTTGCACATAAAGGCAAAAAAGATTCCTTAAGTGTAGAGTTATACCAGGGCTTATGGCATAAACACAGAACACATGTGACAGAAATGTACATTTAAATCCGGGTCCTACTCGGATTTTCAAATACAGATCCACAGAAGGCAGAGGGCAAAAATCAACAGGAGTTTTCTGGTTCTTTGAGCATTTGTATCCTGCCTATACTGACAGGTATGTTATGACTAGTCCCGATTCGAAAGAAATTGCTCTCTCTCTCTTTCTCTCTCTCTCTCTCCATCACACACACCCACACTCCACACTCACACATGTTTTTTAAAATTCCTTTATTATTTAGTTCGGTAATGTAATTTCTTATAGAAAAACTTGTCAAATGCACCTAATGGGAGTTTTCTTAAGGAGGAGGAAGATCTGGCCACTAGTTTAGATCAAGATTTACCCCTGAGCATCAGTGAGAGAAGACTGGACCACGTGGGAATAGCCAAGAGAGAAGTCAACTCTCCAGGTGTGAGTTAGAAGTGCTCTTATGTACAGGGACTATTTAAAGAACTTTTAATAGACCAGTCATTTTCCCCTAGTACTGACCTCTCTTCTTATACTCAGTTAAATTGCTTAGTCCTCGTAGGAATCATGTTAACTCCTTCAGTGTAGAATGCATCTTGCTGGAGAGCATTGATTGAAGGCACTAGAATAATACTAAGAAAAGTTATGCACAAGACTCAAGACATGGTCCCTATACTCCAGGACCTTTATACTATAAAAGTATCTGTGTACTTTAGTCTACTGGAATATCCTGTAATCTTAAAGTCAATGTTTATGCCTACGGCTCCCCTAAAAATCATACGAGGTAAGCCAGGGAGAAGTCTACTCCCTACACGGGAACTTATTACATGAACCATACATTTTTTTTTACTTTTCCATCCAATTTCTTGTTACATTCAGACTGGTTTTCTAAAGCATTTATAGTTGACCAACCTTAGGAAAGACATTTCCCCCATCAAGACTTCTAAAAGAACATCTTCAAATTCTTGAATCACACTAGGAATTCTGAAGGTCTGCAGTGAGAGGGCCTGGGGTGAGAGAACAAGTTTAAGTTTACTTTTATCTTTATGCACTTACAGCTTAGGAGACCAAGTGAGGGGTGCAACACTAGGATTCTTGGCCAGATTTCTACTAAAGCAGACTTGAGGATAATTTTCAGGTGATGTTCTCCCCATATCCTATGTCTCATAAATAATTACTATGGTAAACTTGATTGTATGTTTGACTAATTTTTTAAAAAACCTGTTCTGTTGATCTTTTCCTTTTCAATGAATCTTCCAAGGGTACTGAGATGCAGTCCTTCTGTGTCTTTAATCTCACTTGCTTGGATTTTCTTTTCTTTTTATCATTTTTCTCTCAGCATATATATGCTTTCCATTGCCAATGACTGTTATACGTGGAGCTTTCCTGAGCTTCCAGTTTGCTTTTATCCAGATCATTCTACTTATTAACATATCCACTTGTGAGCTGCCTTTACCTTTATAAAAAGTGGATATCTAACAAGGGCTTTGGGGGAACATGATTCCTCAGAGTGGAAGTCACTTATCCCCCCCCAACCCCAAATGCAATGGCTTGATTGTTCTTTTTACATTTCTATAATATCGTATGACAAACAAGCATCAGATTTATTCTTCTTTCTCACACCTAGGAAATTCAAAAAATTGCACCTCGTCCCCCAAGAATAAAATTGCAGGTGCATTTAAAAAAAAAAATCCAACATAATTTTTCTTCCAGTGCAGTTTAGAACAGAACTGCATACTTCATAAGTAAACTCTAATGGCCAGAGGAAGGGAAATATTTGGGAGTTTGATTCACGAACAGTGTGGAGTTGGACCTCAAGTTTATGACTCCTAGATTCAGTTTCCCTAGACATACTACTTCTACTTATCCGGCTTAAATCTCACTTGCTATTTCCTGACCATGTATTTGGCAGAGAGCTGACAATACTTTAATTGACTTTAGGTTTATAGTTATAAATTATTATTAAACTTTTTGTTTTAATCTATTCCATTTTGTGAGTTCTGTCATCATGCAAAAAATAAAACAAAACAGGTACACTCTGACTTCAGACAGCCCAGGATAAGAAAGCTTGGATTCATTGAAAAGATGTAACATAAAGGGTTATTCTATAAAAGCATAGATTGTGGGCTGAGGCCCATTTAGACAAAACAATCAGCTCTCTATTGGCCAACAGTATGCCTGAAGAACAGCACCAGAGGTAGCTGTAAAGATAATTTTCAAACTGCCTTGCCCTGTGTGCCAAGCCAAGCACCATCTAGGTGCCAAATTTAGTGCCAAAGGAATAGTGAAAAGGAGAAAGCAAACAACCCATTGTTTGCTTGATAAGCATAAAATATTTAGAGTGAGGAAAACTGTGTTTCCAACATTGTAATTGCCTTTATTTCTTAACATGTAACAAGAGGCACTAAAGAGATGTTCTTGGTAATGAAACCTACTGTGTCCTTGAATATTAGTCAGATATTCAGAGAGCTGAATTGCTGATTGAGGTTGACTTCTTTTGTTTCTGTTTTTGTTTATGTCTGGTTTTTTTCTTTGTTTTGTTTTATTCTTTGCCTCCATGTGGTTTCTCTCCTAACACCAGACATTTTGTTTGTGTGCTTATTTTTTATAGGTTGTTCTATTTTATTAAACAAATGTTTGCTAGCTTCAGCTATCTTTCAAGGAACAACGTTGAAAATTGCTTTGTGCATCATTTAAACCAGTGCTTTTACATGATATAAAATCTGTATGTTAACTGAATCATAGCCAAACACATTATGTCTATAGTGAATATGAAAGGAAGGAATCTAACAGATACATTTTTACCACTTTTCAAAGAGTACACAGCATGCTAACTGCTAATGGCCATTCTACTCTAAAATCTTCGTCCCAGGATTTCACTTTTAATTTGCTGTAGATCCTGAAGTAAATGGCAAGCCCAATAATTTGCCTAAATCTAACATGATATAGGTATCTCCCTTCAAATCAAAAAATTTATATAGCAAGAGGAAAACTTAACCACTTTACAATCAGCTAAGGAAATCACTGGTGATCAGCTGGGGCAAAAATATTTGTTGGAGTGAAAAAGGAGTTGTTCTTCCATATGTAAGAAAACAAGATCCCTGTGGTCCCAGCAGTGTGACTGCTTTTAGCAATCTTTACTCTTTAAAGTTATGTAAAATTTCTTAGCTGTCTCAAGTCACCGATTCAATAGGTTTGGGTGTCGTTCCAGCAACACAGGGAATTCTGAAGTGAAATCAGATGCAGTGACATCAACAGAGGCGAAATCACGCACCCAGCGTTTACCTGTACCCTGTGCTGTTGAAAGTGGACTTCCAGCGAGGCCAGGCACTAGGGGGTATGAATGTCTGTTGAAAATTAAACGTGAGCTAGAAATGCTGATCAAACCGTTTGCCTCGGAAAGAGGTGTTCACTGTTCAAGAAATACTGCGAATGTGGCTGCGAGGATCAAACGTGGATGACCCATCTGATGTGAAAACTGAGCTAGGAAGCTTGAGAAGAGAGACCGAGAGTCTGGGGCGCGCGCGGGTCCTTGGCGACGTAGGTAGATTCGCACGAACACAGATCGCGAAACGACTTGAGTCCGGTTCAGAGAGTTAAGCGAAATTCACCTCAGGTAGGAGGGTTTTCTTTGTCGATTTCGCCTTCACTCTACGGAAGCCCAGCTTCTTTCGTAAGACCCGTGTTTTTCCGCCTGCCTAGGACGCTGGCACATGTGGATTTGATGCAGTCTCCGAAAAGCCCGGGGAGACTCCCGGTTGCTGGTAGTGTTGCAAGCGCGTCCTGTCGCTCTGCCTGGTGGCTCTGCAATTCGACTTCGGGCCTTCCCCCCCACCCCCCACCCCCCGGCATTATTTTTCTGACTACTTGAGAGGAAAAAAACAAAAACTACACAAGAAACTCGAGAAGAGGCTGTGGGATGTAGAACCGCACACGTGGTCCTGCAAATTGGATAGGAGGGTGGGGGAGGTGGAGAGGAGAGAAGTGAAACTGGAAATTACGGCACAGCTTTAGAATTCGACAATCTCCCTTATGCCTTTCCAATAATACTGTTTTTGGTTCTTCACAGCTGCACTTATCCAAGAAAAGTGGAAGAGGGACAGCGACGCGTCTACGCACATAGATGTACGAGCAGCTCCGCGGTGGGGAGTTTTCGGGGAAACCTCACAGAGAGATGCAGTCCACGAGGCTGTTTCCAAGTAGGAGTAGATTTTTTTCCCCAAAGACTATGAACAGTTCCTTTGTCCAAAGCTAAGATACAGAAATACATAATCTCCCTCAAACAGGACATTCGAATTTCACTTATTTAGAGAGATCTGAAGCCCTCAAATATTAGAGAAGCAAAATGAAAAGACATCTTTTTTTATAATATGTTTTGGTTAGCTAAACAGGTAGGCAGATGCATGAAAGAGAGTGGTTTTCTTCTGGAAGCTGTTTTGCTTCACAAGATACCTTCTACTTGCTAACAGTATATATACGATTGTAAAAAGAATCAAAAGACAAACTTTTTCAACATAGATGCACCATTTGATAAATAAAATCAAACACAAATTTCTTTGGAAAGGAAAGATTAAGTGCTACCGCTGATAACTCAATCAAGATTTAAGAAAAATTATTCCCTCCATAGGAACGTTCAGTTTTGTTTTTCTTTCTAACATGTCTTGAATTAAACAAAACATGTTAAACAAGATTGTAACGAAAACTTTGTATGATGTAAACATTCAAGGAAAGAAATTCTAGATTGATTATATTCTGGGACCACAAAGATTTTATTACTAGATATCACTAAAGTAGTGGAACCAGAGGCCACGAAAGTAGGACTCTAAGGGGGGGTGGAGAGGGGGAGGGGAAGACTTTAGAGAACTTCCCCCAATTAAAAAAAAAAAAACTGCATAAAATGTAAATGCAATAAATTGAACCGAATTTTATTTTTCCAGGATTGAAATATGTATTTAGTAGGTTTGGAAGGCCAATTGCCAATTCATGAATGTATCGGAATAAAACTCAAGAGCAAATGCCAAATGTCTGTGGTCTATGTAAACTACATAAAATCACAGGGGGGTTTATATTTAAATGCATCAAGGACAGATATAAAATGATGGATAAAAATCAGTTGTTATGGTTTGTCGTGGATTTTCATGTGCTTATTAATTTTCCTAAGTTTCCAAATGTTTTCATTTACAAACACTTGTCTAATAGTTAAAGCTTCCGAACAGGCATCATTTCCTTATTTCCCTTCTCAGAAGTACGTGGGAAAAGATAATCAAAGAAACAGTTTTAAGTGAAGCGAGTCCTTGCTGCCCGACCTCAGAACAATGGGAAGTGTTTGGCCATCTGCGCAAGGGTGCTGGGTGTTGGGGGGAGGAGGCCAAGGGACTTGAACTGTCATTCACCGTCCCACCGCCTTACGAGGCTTGGGATAACGCACATCTAAGCATCATTCTTAGGGTGCAAGGAGGTAAAAAGTTAAGCGCTAGTTCGGGTGCGAGAAGCGGGAAGTGCGGTGTGAGGGGCTTTTTACCACGTCTTGGTGAGGAGGGTGGATCAGGAAGGCCCTCTGGGACTGACAGGTCCCACAAAAGTTAAGGGGGTCTGCACTGAGGCCTGCCTGTGGAGCAGGCTTCTCCGCTGCGGGTCGCTCCTGCCGGCGATGACTCTGGCCGCCCGCGCGCCCGCCGCAGCCGCGAGCGACCGGGGCTGGGAAACCCGCTCCCTCCCCGGCGGCGCCTATTACCAGCAGCTGCTTCTGCTTAGCCTCCAAGGATCAGTTTGCCCCAACCCACGGCCTCTCCCTGGGCTCCATCTCCTCCCGCCCCTCCCTTCCTTCTCTTCCCCACCTCCCCCGCGAGCTCCGCTGCGGTCGGGCGGGTGGACGCGGCAGCGCAGTCACGCACTCAGGTTCGGAGCTCCAGGATACGGGAGCTGGGGGAGGGAGCGGGAGGAATGAGCCAGAAGGACCACGAGGCTTTAAGCCCACCGTGGGAGGCAGAGGAAGGAGCAGCGGCGGTGATATTAGGAGGCCGCGGGCGAGAAGGGCGCCGGACTAGGCTCGCAGCAGACCGCAGCCTCTCCACACGCCGGGGCGCGCCGAAGAAGGCGCAGCAGGCCTGGGCTGGAGATGGGGGTCGGTGGCCTGACTGCCACCTGTAGCGTTGGGGAGATCGAACGGCCGGAGAGGATGCGGGAGCGCGGCTGCCCCGGCGCGGGGCCCGGGGGTCGGGAAAAGCTTGCCTCGCCGGCGCTGGTGGGGTGCGCGCGGTGACCCCAGAGGCTCGGCTGGCGGAGGCAGCCGCCTCCCTTGTCCTCGAACTCCACTTCCAGCGTGAGCTGGAAACAGACCCCTGCGAGGCGAGAGCAGGCCCTCACAAGGTTCGATGGAAACTGGGACTACAAAGCCAACGCTGCTGGGGGGCGCCGCGATGGGCGCGGTACCCAGGGCTGGGCTCTGCAGCGCGGGGCGGCGCAGGCCGCCGGCACGGGCACCGCGGTGGTCCCGGCTCCAGCCGGCTGGAGTCCGTTCTCCTCCGAGTGGCAGGCGAGAGTGGGACCCCGGGCCGCGGCAGGAGTCGCCTGGTAAGGACAGGCCGGGCTCCGGGCTGTAAAGGGGCCTAACGCCGGCCGGCTGGCTGCCGAGGCCTGTTCTGACACCGAGGATGGTCAGATATGGAAGAATACGCCTCTGAAAAGAGGTTTCACCTCGGTGTGCGGTCGTATTTTGGAAAACAAGCCTTTCGTGGCCGCGATGAGGTAGATCCCGCGCCTCTGCACGGTTCTGTTGTGCCGGCTTAGCACGAGGAACAATATTATCCTGCCTGCCTAGAAGTGACCGAAGCAAAGGGCCTATCGGGTCCTTCTCCCCGCCCACCGCCTAGAGTAGGGGGCTCATCCGTCAGCGGAGGGCACACCCATTCGCGCCTGTGTCATATTTGACAGCTGGAAGGGATCCTAGCGGCCTTGTAGTCGTCCAGCCCTGAAGTTGTATGGATGAAGAAATGACATTCCGAGGGGTCAAGTGACCCTGCCCAAGATGGCAAGGCTGTACGCCCAGCCAGCGGCTAGAATAATACCTAGCGCGGGGCGAGCCATCAGGTAATATGTGTTCAATGAAGGAATACCCAGCTAGGAGGTCGCAGACTCGGGATTCGAGCCCAGCTCAGACTCCCAGGGCAGCCCTCTTTAACCGAAGCGTAACCACGTGCCAGGCTGTTTCCCGCCCAACCCTGCGCGCTCCAAGGCCAGGCCACAGCATCTCCAAACGCAGATGCCCCTTTGCCCACAGATTCCTGAGAACCAAACCTTTCGCCCTTTACTGATTTCTAAGAATCAGAGGTCTCCAACCTCCACCCCCACCTCGGTTTTCATTCTGCAATTCTGCGGACTGTCCTGTGGTCAGTGTCATTTCCTTAGCATCGAAAACTGCCGCAGCAGAAAATTACAAGGAGTAAAATCCTCTCTCCCCAGTCTCCTTTCTCCTTAAGGACACCACCTCCCCACCCTCGTTTTTAGGCGACTTTAACCTCGGCCAAGGTCCCTTTCAGGGCAGGGTTAAAGCTTCTAAAGGTCGTTTGGGGAGGCTTAACATCTCCCCCAACTCCAGCCCCGCCAACAATCCTTCTCCGTGAACATACAATCTAAGTGGAAAAAAAAGCTGCGCATCACAGCTTGAAGACCGCCGCCCCTCTACTCCCAGCCGCACTCAAATCAATTGCTGGCCTGAGCTAAAGCCTCGCAGAATTTCATGCAGTCCGGGGAAGGAACGAGGCCAGGCGCGGGAAAGTGCGCAGGAGCCCAGACCCGTCCGCGGGATCTCGGCTGTCTGGGCTCCTCCTGCAAAGGCTGTGAGCTGGCGGTGCTGGACGCAGTCAAAGGATCCCCAGTACTATTGACTGGAGAAACACCTTTGCTAATGCGTTTGGGAGATTGTGAATCCTCTGGGCCAAGTGCCACCAGAAGACTAATAATAGTGCTTTTTCCAGGTAAAGACCGTCTGCCATAGAGGGCAGATTTGCCAGTTTTCCAGAGGTGGAGAGAGATTCAGGGGGCATTTTCGAAATTTAGATCAGCAGCTTAAAAACCACTTTCTGATAGAAAAAAATGTGGGTAAAATTCGACACTCGTTGTGGGGGCACCTGCAGGAAAGGCCAATTCTCACCCCTAACACAGGACTTACTTGGCACATAAAAGTGCAACGATCATTGAATGAATAAGAGTGACCATTTGCAATAATACAGATGATAACGTTTCTTCCTTTGGTGCGTCCTTTGCAGCTACCATCTACTCTGTTTTTAAGACTGTTGTGGGACCCAAGCAAATAATTTCAATTTCACGATTATCAGCTGATCTAACACAAGTGAGATACATACGGAATCTGACACTGGGGTTCCTTCACAGTTGTCACTATTTTCTGAGATTAACTCCTGATCAGAGAAACAGGAATCCATGTTTATACTCACAATTAAAGTATGTAAAATAATATACAGTTATTTTTGACAATGGAAAGAAATTGGCTTCTTTGGAAGAAAAATGGCTGGGAGAGATGCTCCCAGATCCCTTTACTGATAATGAATTTGGGCAGTACATATGTAATGCCTAGGGAATTCAACAGTGTAGCAGAGAAATCAGAGCAGTAAAGCTATTTTCATGATGCTACCATCTTTTAAAAATATCCCCAATCTATTGTACCTGTGTGTCCACACAGGAGCCCCACATCTTTCCATTTTCCAATATTAGCAAAAGTTGCAGAAAATATTACAAATCATTCAAGAAGAAAATGAATAATGGCATTTTCAAAGTATAGCTGTAGACATGTGCAAATCTCTCATTTTCCTGGGGTTAAGCCTTTGCTTTCCCTTTCTGTTGCAATTTAAATGCAAAAGAATATTTATAGGTAATCTGAAATTCTTGGTCCCCCTCTTTCAACAAAGATTTTGTTTTGCCTCTACCATATAAAACTGGAGGCAAGACATTTTGCAAAATGAGGTTTCTTTTTTTTTTTTTACTTCCACCTTTTAATGCTACACACTTTGTCTTCCTAGTAAACTTCCAGCAACCATTGCCAATATGTGAGTTGAAGCAATATAAAGACAAATCTCCCCTGCACCAGCCATTCTGTGGAGTCTGTGGGGATACACAGCACTGTTAATTCCTCTGAGCTCCATCTGTGGGAATGATGAAACTCTGCCATTATAGAAGATTATGAGGTTAAATTAATTAGGTTCTTCCATTATACTGCAGTCTTTTGGAGATGATTGCCATTTTCCCTTTAAATGTCATTATTTCTAGATCTAGTTAGCAGCTGATGCAATTAAAGGGGAGATAATGTAAATTTAACAATACAAATAACACTTTCTTTCATGTCTGTTGAAAAAAATGCATGGAGAGGACCAGCCATATTGTACCTGTCTGCCATAAACAACTGATGTAACTTGTGCTTTAAAAGAATAAAATAAAACCAGCCAGTGTGCACTTGGATTCTTCAGTGAATTCTTGAATCAATACTTTTGTTTCATGTTTTCATGTTCTCAGTAATGTTAATGTATCCAGTTACAAACTCTTGCCAGTAAGAAAGAAAATATGCCCTGCTGTGCACCCTTCTAAACACTTTTAAAGAATCACGTTTTCTTTTCATTTGGACTTATGATTCTGATTGTTGTATCTTTACAATCTTCAATGGATAATAACTAGACACACTTAATTCCCTACACTAATCACCTGAGTTGAAAACCAGGGTCACATTAGCAGACCCAATAACATCTCTGATCTTGTACAAAAAGGGTACATATAGGCACTAAAATAGCATTAATTATGATTTTTATTCTGCCACTGGAGAAACAGATCAGAAAGACCGGTAGGCTAATGATCTATACAGCAAGTATTAGAAACAGATGTATTCCTGTTGCATTACAGAGTAAGAATGTACTATTAATAGGTGATAAACTGCACATTCCTAATAAAAGTAAATGCAATATAATAATTTTTTATTCTTTTCAGCCTTTCAAGAATTATTTTATTAGCTGTATAGTTAATAAAAACTTTGGTAATTCAATAGCCAATATTTTTAGGACCAATATTTAAATAGCTCACAGATCACAAATGAAAGTCCTTTTGTCCACAAAAAGAAAAAAATTTGTTTTCTTTGCTCGAGGTATTTTCAGCTTTTCTCTGTTTCCTACGAAATGGCCATACGTTTTAAATTGTAAAGGGCACTTCGAGATGCGGGTTTAGCTTATTAAAGACGCAGCCCGCTTAGGTACAGGAGATCCGGGTATATGGTTGGCCTTCTAATGCATCTGTGGATTTCCCTTGATGGGTGGATGGGCGTTGCAGTCCGGGTTACCGCGCCGCGTTCTCAATTCAGAGATTTACGTGAAGATGTGACGTTACCACCACTCCCTCCTCCGCCCCAGGGTGCCTGAATTTGGGCGGGGATTACACTAGGGCATTTACTGTGGGTTGTGCAGCCTCGGAGGATTCGAGGTGAAGACAGCGGGCAGCCAGGAATGGTGAGGTGCACGGAGAACGCGGACGCCCGGGCACAGTAGGCTCAGGCACCCGCAGGCAGTGACAGCGCCAAAAGCTGCCTCTGATTTAAAATCTTAAACCCTTGTCCCACATGCGCGTCAAAACCTTTATGTAGTATCCGTAGCCCGGGAATCTAAAAGTGCAAGCGTATTTTGAACTGAGAACGTCTCTACTTTATGGAAATCCCCCGTTTAGGAGATGGTAATTGGATTGAGACTAGGAAAGAGAACAATTAAGTCTCAAGATTCGAGCTAACTAAAATATCTTACAAACATTACATTATCAGATCGCCCAAAGGATGCACCAGCAATCTAAAAGCCATGCCTTCCACTTTTTTTTTTTTTTTTAACTTTCTCTCTTATGTCAATGTTCCCAAATCAACACTGTTCTTAACTTTCAAAACAGAGAATCTAGATTTTGGACCCTCAAAAACTATCCTTCCAGAACTACTAGAGATAGAAATATTAACTAAGACTTAGGTAGTCAGATGGGGTGGGGCGGGGAGAGAAGGGGCAAACTCTTTAAAAATGTAAATCTCTCCACATTTTTAAAGAGTTTGCCTCTCTCCCCCTCTCTCTCAAGGGGGAACCATAAAATTCTCTGCAGCACACACTATAAATTGCATTTTGCTGAAAGTTTTAATACTTAATTTAAAGTCAAAGGATATTTTTTTGACCATTTTAGCTCTTGCTGTTCATCTGGGATAAAGTCCAGGGGGCAAATTTAATGTAATTCAGTAAAATTTTCCAGTGTAGCCTTGTTTAAGACAAATATCTTGAGTGGAACAGGTACTATGAGATGCAAATCAAACTCTGTTTTTGTTGACAGGAGAGGCAATTAGGATTCATTAATATATTCAGAACTTTGAAAGTGGACTCAGTGGATATTCAGAGGAGGAAATGAAGTGGATGAATAATTAAGAGCAGGATCACTGTTTGTAAAGATACCTTTGGACAATCTTATCTGTCAAGCAATATTCAAAATCGGCTGGGAGATGCTTTTGTATTGTGAAACAGAGTTAAAGAACTAAGCCAGCACTTCTAGAAAGACAAGAAAAAAATATGGATTCTGACACTTAAAAAGAATTAATCACTTTGAATTAGCCTAAACAGAAAAACACGAAGACTCATTCAAGGAAAGTTCTTAATCTTTTCTTATTTGTAACCTGATAGGAAATACTTTGAATAATTACATTAACTGCTTTCTGATTCAGACATATTTTTCCTGCATTATCAAAATAATCTCCTATTATTTGAACGCATTAAAAAAAATTCTGCAGAATGCAAAAAGAATTCACCTTGTTTTGAAAAACAGAAACTAAAGTGATCCTAGTGTAGGTAATACTTTTTTTTTTCCCCACAAGAGATGTGATGAAACCAACCCTCAGAACATTTTTTAATGTTGATAGAGCAGGCTTGAAAAAACGTGTCATATAAATCAAACCGTTCTGGGGGCAAACCCATGTTGTTTTTAAACCACAGCGTGGGTCAGTGGGTGTGGTAAGGCGCATGGTTGAATGGTGAATGTATAGATGAAAATACATTTTGCCACACTAGTTTCCATAGGATTGTTTTGGCCTGGTGTTCCAAACCATGAGCCAAAACTTTGGTCAGTATTTTGACAACAGAGCCAGGAAAAACAAAAAAGGCTTAGCCTGTGAAAAAGAAATGAAGATGTAGTGAAGGAAAACAGTAGTCTCTCTGCCACTGCCTTACTCAATCCATATGTGGGCTTAAACACAGGAAATACCCACCATTCACCGCAATCAAGCCAGAGGCTTGTGCATCAGAAAGTGCCTTGTGGAACTAATTGGACTCTATTAAGATTGTCATTGACATGGGAAAGCATTTTGAAATTTTAAATCAGAACATGCCATGTACATAGAAAAAGATAACAGTCACATTGTGGATTCAGGACTACAAATACAGGCATAATACACAGACGGCCATAAAAGATTTGTACGCTTTATTCAGTGATGTGTTGTATTAATTATCATTCGGGAGCACGTTTGTCTTCCTTCACATTATGTGTTTGCTTTTAATCTACAATCTTTCCAGGATGGGCAGATTTCACTGAGTAGGTTCTGGCACCAGCTCACAGCAGAGAAAATCCAAGCATTGCCAAGTTAAAATGATAATCAACAAAATTCATGGTACTTGCCATAATAGCAAAGTTTAGAGAAAAACAATATATAGTTTGAAACAATGAAACATCCAGGGAAGTTTTTCACTCATGATGTTGGGCAAAACCACCTATAAGTATTCATGTATACACACACACAAATCTAACTCGGCCAACAAATCTTTGGAAAAGAGTATACTTCAGCATTTCCCTTACAAATGTCTTTTAAAATTACCCAAATATCACGTATATTGGAAGCTTAGCCTCCTTTTGTTCTTGGTACAGTCCATCATAGTATTACTTAGAGCGCGACCTACAGTGGTGTGTGTGTGCTTAGATCTGACAACTATCTCAATGTAGTGGTTGTCACTCACATTTGTTTTCTAGATAAGGTGAACTCGTTGCTAATATTCTTGGGACTGAAATCTGTATCTGGTTTGCCTTTTTAAAAATATGATTTCCCTCTGTTACGAAGAACATGCTATATTTCATCTACCTAAAGTTTTTGGAAGGCATTCTGTTGCACAGTCACTTAAGTCGAGATTTCTTTCCTATGAAGGGTGACAATAACCACAGCCATGGTCTATTTCAGAAAATAACTGATGATGATGACTTCTCACCAAAAATTTCAGCCCAAAGTTTGCTGCCATTTTTTAGTAGGAAGCTTCTTTATTTTGTTAGTTTCAAAATGTCTTCCTTGCCATGGGTCACTTCCAGTGGAGCTTAGCATTTCTCCAATTTCAAAAACAAAATGATTGCAACTAGGGAGGGTATGTAATTTGTGTTCATGAAACTTAGATTGACCATGAAGATATTGCCAAAGGAAAGGGAAAGCTGGACAAGCAACAAGTCATTGGAAGGCTCTGATGTGTGTGTGTGTGTGTGTGTGTGTGTGTGTGTGTGTGTGTGTGTGTGTGTGTGTGTGTCTGTGTGTGTGTGTGTCTGTGTCTGTGTCTGTGTCTGTGTCTGTGTCTGTGTCTGTGTCTTTAAATACCTTCATAATCCTAACATCATGAAAATTGAAATCTGGTCATCCATTTGCCAGGTTCTTAATGTGAATTCTGAGATCGAATTCCAGATTTTTTTTATGAATTAACTCAATTAACCCTCACAACAACCCTCTGGAGTAAGTGCATTTATTATTCCCACTTTAAAAGGAAACTGAGTCACAGAGAAATAACTCGTCTGAAGTCACACAGCTAGAAATCAGAACTAAGTAGTTTCTTGGCAAATAATAAAACATTTGTTTCACTGGATTCCTGTACTAAGCTGGAAGGTGTGCAGAAAAAATTAAAAATAACTTTTCAGGTGATTTAAGTGTGTCTACAAAGCCTCCCACCTCCATTTAAAAACTTTCTGGTGTTGGAAGTAGAATATGAAAATATCAGATGAAAAGTAGGCAAATAAAGATAAAAAAAATAGCTACTGTGGAAATACATTATTATATTGGTTTGAGTTGTGTCATGTCCCCCCACAATCACACTGTCTGTTATATGTACACATCATGTGTGCACACCTCATGCCAGGTGACAGTCATAAAAGGCTCTCACTGAGACAGCGAGAAGGAGGCCACCAGTGACTGCATGAGCAGAAACACTTCCGTTTTTAGCCACATGGACAAATTCTCTCTAGTGGGAGGATAAAGTACTAGCCTCTACAGAGGGAGAATGGTACATTTTTTTTTAAAGTAAAACAGTTTGGAGAGGGGTGAGTATGAGATTAAGGAGGTGGCCCAGTATAGGAGGAAGAGCTTTGCTTTGAAGTCAAGCAAGGCTGTGATCTTGCCCAGGGCGAGGGCCTCCGTTTCTCCATCTTGCAAAATGGAGGTAGTGTATGCAGTCTCACTGGGTTTTGAACATCATGGGTGACAATGTCCCTTAACTGGTTTAGCAGCGTAGTTTAAGGCAGATGTTCTGGAAGCAGGCAGCCTGGTCTGAATCCTGACTCTGTGAGACCAAGGCAAATAAATTAATCTTTTCAGCTTGCATTTCTTCTTCTGCAAAGCACTTGTGAAGACAACCACCTTACCACATTGTACTGAGAATTCAATTAGATAGTGTAGATTAAGCACTTCATTGAATTCTTGGCACAGAGTAGGTGCTCACCGAGTGCCAGTGTAATTATTGACATCACTTGAAAAACAAGATCAATAGGATTTGAATCCCCACACCCTTTCTAATCATCCCTTTTTTAAAAAATTCAAATAATACATTTCTGTTTTCCATACAGCAGAAATCTGGATTCTACATTTCTTTCCCTTCTTGGTGATTTTTAAATTTGAACTTCAGTTTTTTCACCTATCAAATGGGTACATATTCACCCTTAACACTGTCATGGTAAGTTTTTAAGATATCTTTAGGACATCTTTACACGGAATTGAATTTCTCAAAACGGCATCTCTGTGGTCTGCACATAAAAATTATTAATGAACCGACACTGGGTGAGACATGAGCTATCACTTTTGTTAGGTCAAATTCTTAACCTCAGAAACCCAGGGGGTAATAGTCCTTCATTGGCTTGGATAGGATGATAATTTATCCAAACAGACTTAATTCTAAAAAGTAGTTTCAGGATAAATCTTTCTTCATTATCTATACACATATATAATGGGTTTTATGAATATGTTTCAGGCCACAGCTTACAAACACCAGTGGGAAAAAAACATAAGTGAAAGAACGTATCAAAAAATATTCCCAGATTTAAAGGAAAGACTGTCAGTTGAGAATGCCATGAGTGACAGTTACACTGTGAGTCACCAATAAAAGATCAAGGCACTTTGGACAGTACTTCTGTGTTCTTTATATCCTGACCTTTGTTACAGCAGACTTGGAGTGATCTTGACTAAAAATCACCCCTGAGGGTACAATGAAATTTGCTCGTTAAACTATTCTAGTGTTTTTTCTGGATATCATGCATAACATGCTGCTGTCTTTCTGTGGCGGAACCCAAAGCTAATAGCTTTTACTGATTCTGCAGATAAATATCATATGTCACCACTCATTAAAAAATCTGTTCTAAAACCCACTTTCCCATTAATCAACATTGTCTTTGTTTTCAAATAATTAATGCAAAAAAATAACACTAAATAAACCTTATAGAGAGTCTATAGTTGGTTATGGATAGAAAATTTTAACTCAAATATTATAAAGTCATTTTATAGATTCATAATTGGCCCCTGTACATTCTATTTATTTCTTTTAAAATATATTCCTAAGCACTATCCTGTAGCTCATTTGTGTATAAGTAATTTGACCATATATTTTATTTCCTGAACCAGGATATTTTGAATATTACTCAGAAAAATAGGGATTGTCCTGGGAATAAAAGGAAGGAAAGTCAGCCTGCCTATAAGCATAGGTTTAATCAGCCTCAGCATTTAATTCTGTAGATTATGGAATAAGTTGGTGGTTTCATGAAAAAAAAAAAGCCACAGTTTTTGTCAATGAATACTCATACTGATACCAGAGTGTAATGAAAACAAATGTGCAAGGATCTTTAAAACCTAATAGTTTTTCAAATTAGCCAGTGAACGGTCAGAAATTCACATTATTCTGGACTATTTGTTGTTCTTTGAATCAGATTACATGACCATTTTCGGAAAATACTAAGTACTGAATACTAAATCTAGACTTTTCTTTTCTTTTGGCATTATATCTCTGACTTTTAAAACAGTAAGTTGCACTTATGAGGTATTCAGCAAATATCTGTTGAATAAATGAAAAAGTAAATGAAGATATTTCTGGTTAACCTGGGACCCCTTGGATAACTCAGAGCTAATCAACAAATGAAAAAATTTCCTTATTACAAATTT
This sequence comes from Camelus bactrianus, assembly GCF_048773025.1. Taxonomy (NCBI): domain Eukaryota; kingdom Metazoa; phylum Chordata; class Mammalia; order Artiodactyla; family Camelidae; genus Camelus; species Camelus bactrianus. The sequence goes on from NC_133567.1 coordinate 13,840,594, forward strand.
CTACGTAAAAAGAAAGCCATAATCCATGTCTTTTTGGAAGATACACATGTATTAATACAACCATATTATTTACAAAAAATTCAAGTCACTATGGGCACATTACTGATGAAATCACACAAATCATTTATAGACACAGAAATGCCACTTCAACAAAATGAGCAGCTTTGCTGTTTTATCTTAAGGGAGCCATTTTTATGACTAGCATGTTCTTTCAAATTCTTGAGAAATAAGTATCATCTAATAATATCCTTTTTTCTTCACCATGAAATAATTATTTAGCAATAGCTCTTTTTTTTCATATTTAGACACTACTTAATACCATAAACTAATTTCATCTTCCAGAAAACAAGAATTTTTGGTATGTCTCATTTGAGAAGCATCATGTCCAGGCAATACAAATACTTTATGACATCTTATTATCCTAGGTTCTCAAGGTTGGACGGCAACCTGGAAGTTATGTGTTATAAACACTTGACCAATATTCCACTCTTCAGTCATTCCTGAAATGTCCTTTATTTTCTCATCCTTGACACAGCTCTGAGCTGTGGGAAACAAAGAAACCACTTTCATGAATACATTTGTCTATTTCCTAACACCACACACCACTCAGGATTATTAATCATCTACTGTTTGAAGCCCATCTCGTTGGGCTAGGCCATTCTTCTTTGAACTTCCTAGCCATTGAAAGACACTGGCCTTTGGCTATGGTCCTTTCCTCCACCTCAAGCCTGACCATCATCTTGAGTTACTTCAGTGCCCACAGGTTCAGCTGCCATCTTGGTCCCCCCTCCTGCTGACCTCACTCCTCACTCTCCACTCCAGTTCACTCAGGTTATAACCTCACCTCCGACATCATCAACATCTCATCCCCAATTTCCTTACCTCCAATATCACTAATTTTGGAGTCCATACCTGACCACGGCCCTCCTGCTTTCAACTTGTCTTTTCAACTACCCCCACTGTAATTCTTCTGTCACCTTATTTGGGACATCTAGGTCATTGACCATTTCACTTTGTACAAATATATTAGCCTTTGCTTTTTAAATTTTGGTCCTATCCAAATTAGAGCTTGCAAGCCATCATTCCAATAATAAAAACAATCTTTTCAACAACCTAAAGTTCCTCCACCTCTTCTCTTTCAACTATATTTACTTATAAATCATCAGGTTTGGTGAGCCCAACTATTTATTTCCTCTGTGTCATACAACATGGCAGCTTGGTTCAACTACATTTGTGGCAAGCCTCAAATGGGATCTCAACAATGCTGCATTATTTTGATCAAATAACTTTCTTACTCTCCTTAAGCCTCTTATATGACACCTCTACCTCTTTCCCAGCAGATTATCTTACCTCCTAAGAAAGAAAAAAAAAAAAAAAGAAGAAGAAGAAGAAGAAGAAGAGATCAGAAAGGAACCTTTTCATGCACCAAATATACAAAAATACCTTTATCCATATCTATTTTATATTACTTCTCTAATTAAAAATAATCTCTAAGTTTTAATCTAAAGTTAAATCCCCTGCCATTTAGGAGGTTACTGTAGCTGTCTAAGTGGAATATGCTGTTGGCTTAGAATAAAAAGGTGATAATTGGTTACAACTGACATATATTCAGGAAGATAGAACCCACAGCACTTCCTGGTGGTTCAAACATGGGTGGTGATATAGGAGAAAGAGGGGAAAATCAAAATTGACTCCTGTGGGTTCTGCTCTGGCTATGGTGGATTAGAATTTATCAGACCATGCACTAAGAACTGGAGAAACTAGATAAAATATTTAAAACATGGATATAAAGTCATCATGGAGCCACCAAGACAGTCAAAATATGAAGCTTCAAGAATCACGCTCCTCCCCAAAAAAGAGTAAGTACAGAGAGTGAGCCCGACACTCAGTGCTATTTTTCATCTTGAAACATTTACAGAGCCGTGTATGGTAGTACAGAAGCTGAAAAACTGAGCAGAATTCTCAGCACTCTCATGGAGCTAGGGAGACAAAAGTTGGAGTTTAGGGCTTATCAAAATTCTCTAGAGGAAATTATCATCCAGAGCCTCAAATGTCTGACATTCAACCAAAAATAAACAAGCATCAGGAAACATGACTAAATAACTGAAAACCAAGAGGGTAACAGAATATCAGCAGACCAACTGGAGATCCAATTATTTGAGTATCTGACAAGAACGTAAAAAAACACTGATATATGTTTAAAATATATAGAGCAAGATAGTGACTCCCAGAAAATAACCAGATATAAAAAAAGTATTAAATAGAAATATTAAGGCTGAAAAATAAAATAATTAAAATTAAGGACTTACTAGTTGTGTTTAAAAGCACATTACATTCTCTGACATAAATTTTAGCAATGTTCTCCTAGGACAGTCTACCCAGGCAGTAGAAATAAAAGCAAAAATAAACAAATGGGACCTAATTAAACTTACAAGCTTTTGCACAGCAAAGGAAACTATAAGCAAAACAAAATGACAACCTAGGGAATGGGAAAAAATATTTGCAAATGATGCAACTGACAAAGGTTTAATTTCCAGAATGTATAAACATCTCACACAACTTAATAACAAAAAGAAACCGAACAACCCAATCCAAAAATGGGCAAAAGACCTAAACAAACAATTCTCCAATGAAGACATACAAATGGCCAATAGGCACATGAAAAGATTCTCAGTTTTGCTAATTACCAGAGAAATGCAAATCAAAACTACAATGAGGTATCCACTCACACCAGTCAGAATGGCTATCACTAAAAAGTTCACAAATGATAAATGCTGGAGAGGGTACAGAGAAAAGGGAACCCTCCTACACTGTTGGTGGGAATGTAGTTAGGTGCAGCCATTATGGAAAACAGTATGGAGAATCTTCAAAAAACTAAAATTGAACTTACCCTATGATCCAGCAATCCCACTCCTGGGCATATATCTGGAGGGAAGTCTAATTCATAAAGATACATGCACCCTAATGTTCACAGCAGCACTATATGAAACAGCTAAGACATGGAAGCAACCTAAATGTCCACTGACAGATGACTGGATAAAGAAGTTGTGGTATACTTATACAATGAATACTACTCAGTGATTTAAAAAAAAAAGAATGAAATAATGCCATTTGCAGCAACATGGATGGACTTGGAGATCATCATTCTACATGAAGTAAGCCAGAAAGAGAAAGAAAAATACCATATGATAATAGTCATATGTGGAATCTAAAAATAAGAGGACACTAATGAGCTCATCTACAAAACAAAAACACTCACAGACATAGTAAACAATCTTATGGTTACCGGGGAAAGATGGTGGGAAAGGATAAGTTTGGGACTTTGAGATTTGCAAATGATAACCACTATATATAAAAATAGATTAAAAAAACAAATTTCTTCGGTATAGCACAGGGAACTACATTTAATATCTTGTAATAACCTATAATGAAAAAGAGTACATAAATGAATATATGTATATAAATGCATGATGAGGACATTATGCTATACATCAGAAACTGACACATTGTAATTGGCTATACTTCAGTAATAATAATAAAAAACCCACATTAGACACAGCCAAAAAGAGGATTAATGAAGTAGACAATAAGTCAACACAAATAAAGCACAAAGAGAGAAAAGTATGAAGAACGTGTAAGAGACAAGGGAAGCATGATGAAAAGATTGAGCAAATTGGTTTTGGGGTTCCAGAAGGAAGGAAAGGAAAATGGGGTTAAAGATTTGAAGATATGTAAGTCAAAAATTTCCAGAATTGGTTAAAGTCATAAAGTTATAAATTCTGTAATGTCATACAAGTTTTTGTCTGAAAACCTGGGTGAATAATGAAGACATTTATTAAAGTATAACTTTGAGAAAGAGAGGCTTGAGCCAGGGTAGGAGTAGAGGAATCAAGAACTCAGTTTGGGATATGTTAATGTCAAGATGCCTATCAGACGTGAATGTGAAAATGTTGTGTAGGCAATTTGATATCGAACAGATGGGTGGCAAAAAATCATAACCCATAGGTTTCTATTCTGTTCCTACCTACCAGGCTGCTTTGTGACAGTAGACACATTATCCTCCTTGCCTTTCTCTAGGAATGACTTTTCATTTTTTATTACAGATTAAAAACTTTACTAAAAGACAAGACTATTTGAGTACTTAATGATATTTTGAATGCATATTCCCATAAATTGTGGGACATGTGGAATCTGGTATTTGAAGACATTTAGCGGCTGGGGATGAGCCATGAGGAGCTCTGGTGTGGCTCCATTCATTTTCTCATTAGAGTTCTAGGAGACTGATTCAGTCACCTTATCTTCCATTTATTATCCTCTGCCCCATGCTTTTCTCTCTTAGATGTGGAAACTTAAGGTACAAATTTATTAGATCCTAAGTACTTTGTAGTTAGTTATGATTGTGCACTTTCCATTGGCATGGTTGCCAACTGATAAGCAATGGAGTTCTTCAGATTTTTATAATCCATGACATGTATCACCCTTGGCCTTTTTTGTCACTAAAAGTTAGAGTGAACCTAGGGATAGAGGTGGAGAAGGGTGGCTGTATCACAAGGAAAAAAAAATATCTTGCAGGGGAATCCTAAATCCAAATATTACATTTGAATTAAATTTTAAATTAAACCAGCCTAAAATTAAACTAGTATATATATATATATATATATATATATATATTATATATACATATATAATATAGAGAACTAAAAAAAAAAGATGAAAGGTAAATGTCTCTGATATTTGGATTTAGGATTTGGTTAACAATATGTGACAATCAAGGTGGATGTGTATGCTATTTAAAACAGGAGGAGATCACCTAGGAAGCAGACCCAGGAAAGTGAACATTTGCAAAGACTTGCTCTGGCCACATTGATATTTAGGATCCAGTTCAAGTTAAGAGACATCAGCAAAGGATCTTAGGGAAGGATCAGCTAGTTGAGATGGGAGAAAAATCAGGAGAATAGGAAGTCCCAGAAACCAAGTGAATAAAGCAAAATTTGATCATTAATACTAGATGCTACTGAAATGTCAAGATGAAAACTGGGAATCCCATTGGAAGTGCAAATTTGGGAGTCACTGGTGACTTTGAGAAGAACCGTTTTAATGGAATGATAGGGATGAAATTATGATCTGAATGGGTTCAAGAGAGAACAGGAGAATTATGTCCTGGTAATGGTAGTCTAGGTCATTCACTTCTTTCCACTAAGAAAACTAAAAAATATGAACAAAATATTTTCAAAAACTTCTAAAAGCATTAAAAAGCTAACACAATATTGAGTAACTACAAGGATGCTATAAAGGAGGAGATGCAAATCCAGAGGATGGAAATCTGCACTATGGGGCTGTTTTGCCCTGGGGATGTCTGTTACTGTGGAAGATTTGCTGATAGAGTAAGCAGTACATCTAGTAGTTTCAAAGAATTGGGAACCAAAAGTTTAGTCTGGAGTCTTCCAAGGGAGAGAGTCTCCTTAAATCACCATGTGCTTTGGGTTAGTGCCCTGAAGGAATGGACGCACACTCACAAGGAAAAAGGAAGGAGGAATAAAACAACTTTTGCAGTGACTGCAACCTTCATCTCATTTTATTTCTCAAGCCCTGAAATTAGATTGAAACGATCCCAGATTATTATTTTTCTCCTGTGTTTGGCAGAGAAAATAATAACCCATGGATGGATAGATATGTGATAAGAAAAGTGTAGTCAAATGTTTAAAGATGTTAAAGGTAGAGTTTGGTGAATATACAAACATTCACTGTAAAATTCTTTAATTTTTTTCATTTTTTGGAACTTTTAAAAGTAAAATGTTAGCAAAAGAAGACAGTTGTCTCTGGAGGAAAGTATATTATCTCAGGTCTCAAATCACGTTCAAAACTTATTTTCCAAATGCAGTGTCCAACAAACAATTAAACTAGGCATATGAGGAGTCAAGAAAATATGATGAAGATCAAACACAAACTACAGACAACAGATACAGACCTATAGATATTGCACACAGAAAAGGCACCAGACACAGATTACAGAACAATTATGATTGCTATGTACAGAGAAATAAAAGCTCAACATAAATACAGCAAAAAGCTTTAAACTAAAATATGATATTGAGTATGTGAAATGAACTAAATAGAAAATTGAGAAATGAAAACTATAATAACTAAAATTGAGAATGCAGTGGCTGAGTTTAAGAATAAAATAAACTCAGGAAAAGAGACAAACAGTAAACTTGTTGGTAGCTAAGAATAAATGGTCCCTAATAAAGAGTGGAGTGACAAAAAAGATATGGAATACACAAAAGATAGTGAAAGACTGAGTTCAGTGAGTTGGTCTAACATCCATTCAACTGTAGAGGAGGTGAAGAATGTAGAAGATGCAATATTTAAAGTGACTGTGGACTAAAATTTTCCAAAAGTAATGAAAACTATCAATTCACAGATTTTAAAAAGTTTAACATTCTAAAGTCATAAAAATAAAAGAAATCCATGCCTTTTAGAGATCATAGAAAAACTGCCAAAGACAAAGAAAAATTCTTGAAAGTAGCAGGGGTGGTGGTAGTAAGGGACAGATTACTTTAAGAGCAACACTGGACTGACAGCTGCTTCTTAACAGCAACAAAGCTAGAAGACAGAGGAATGATATCACTAATGTATGGAAAAATTTCCTCCCAACCTAGAATTCTTTATCCAGAGAAAAATCCTTCAGAAATAAAAGTGATACAAAATATTTCCAAATAAAGAATGAGAGCAATTTCCCTTAGAAGTTCTGCATTAAAATAAATACTCCAGGATTTTTTTTTTCAGGCAGAATAAAAATCATTCCAGTTGTAAGATAAGAGATGCAAGAAAAGATGGAGAAGGAAAAATGATCAAATATAGGGAAATATAAATGCTGACTATATATAAAATAAGAGTTTCCTATGAGGATAAAATTACAGAGAGAATTAAAACACACAACAGTAATCTAAATGGGGAGAGGGATAAATTAAGTCCTTTGTCTAAGATAAGGATAAGAGTACTTATTAACATGATATATTTTTTAAATGTAAAGGTTTTCTTTATTATTTTTCTTACACATGTAATATCTTTATGGGCTCTTTTTAAAAAAGCTTTTTGAAGTATAATTGATATATAGTAAGCTGACAAATTTTAGAAGCTCTGACGTGTATAAATGCCCATGAAACAATCACCACGACCAAGATAAGAAACATATACATGCACCCCAACAGTTTCTTTGTGCCCCTTTGTAATCTCCCCGCCCTCAACACACCATTCCCAGGCAGCTATTGAGCAGCCTTCTAGCACTATAGATGAGTTTGCATTTTCTGGACATTCAGGTAAATGGAATCATACAATATATTCTTCTTTTCTCTGGCTTCTTTCACTCAGCATAATTAAGATTTATCCATGTTGCTGCATGTAACAGAGGCTTATTCTTTTTATTGATGAATTGTATTCCATTGTATGGATAGAGTACCACTTGCTGATTCACTCATCTACTGGTTATGGTTACTTTCCAGTTTTTGGCCATTTCCTATATAAACATTTGCATACTCGTTTTAGTGTTGACATATGTTTTACTTTATTTTTGGTGAACACCTAGAAGTAGAATGGCTGGGTCATATAGTGGATATATGTTTAACTGAAAAACAAAAAACAAAAAACAAATGACAAATGAATTCCTAAAGTTGTTATACCATTCTGCATTCCCACCAGCAGGGTGTGAGAATTCCAGTTTGCTCCACATACTCACTAACACATAGTAAAGTCAGTCTTCAATTGCAGGCATTCTAATAGCTGTGTAGTGATATCTCATTATTTTAGTTTGCATTTCCCTAGTTACTAAACATGTTGGTTATCTTTTCATGTACTTATTTACCATCCATACATCTTCTTTGGTGAGGGGTCCGTTCAAATCTTTTGTCCATATTTTGAATTTATTAGTTTGTTTTCTTATTATTGAGTTTGAGAGTTCTCTGTATTTTCTGGAAACAAGGCTTTTTAAAATTAGATATGTGATTTATAAATATTTTCTTGCAGTCCTAGCTTCTTTTCAGTCTCTTAACAGTTTCTTTCAAATAGCATACTTCTTTATTTTGATGAAGTCCAATTTATCAATTTATTCTTTTATGGATAATACTTTGGTATACTATTTAAGAAACTGAAGCATTATCCATAAAAAATAAACTAATAAATTGGACTTACAGAGAGGGAATTTGCTTCTTGTAGGAAGTATACAACTGAGAATATTTTTTTCAATCCAATCTGAGTGTCTGCAACTTTTTATGGGAGTGTTTAGAACACTTACATTTAATGTGATTATTAAATCTACCATCTTGCTGTTTGTTTTCTAGTTGTCCCATGTAGGACTAACTACATAATTTGGGGGGACCTAGTGCAACACAAAAAACATGGGCTTCGTGATCATAAATTACTAATCATTTAAAAATGTCAGCAGCAGAGTGCTAATCCAGACATGGGACTCTTGTTAAGTGCAAGGCTTCATATGACTGTATAGGTCAGATGTCTATGAACCTGGCTCTTTTTTCTTTTTGTTCTCTTTTTCTACTCTTTCTGGATTGAGCAACTTTTAAAAAATGATTTCATTTCAGATTTTTTATTGATCTATTAACCATAACTCTTTGTTCTGTTATTCTACTGGTTCCTTTAACATATATATACACACACACACACACATATATTTATATTCAAGTGATATACTAAATCACTTGTATTATAAAAACCTTACAACAGTGTAATTTCACTTGTCCTGTTCCAGCCCTTCTGCTATTGTTACCATATATTTTACTTTTGTATATGTTACAAACCCATAATACATTGTTATTGTTTTGCTTTAAATGTTGATTATCTTTTGTATGTTTAACTGTCAAGAAAAAGTGTTTATGTTTACCCATGTTGTTACCATTTCTGATTCTTTCCATTCCTTTGTGTAGATACAGATTTTCATCCAGTATCATTTTCTTTCTGCTTTAAGGATTTTAATATTTCTGTAGTGCAGGTCTGCTGTCATCTTTAACTTTGTACCTCCCTTTTTTTCCTCTACTGGTTTTTAAGATTCACTATCATTCAAATTGCATTTTGATAATAATGAGCCTTGATGTACTTTTCTTGGGTGTGTTTCTTATGTTTGGTGTCATTGAGCTTCAGGACTCTGTGGATTAGCAGTTTTCACCAAATTTGAAAAGTTTTGGTTATTACTTTTTAAGCATTTTTTTCTCTCTCCTCTTTCTCTTCAGAGATTCTAATTTCATTTAAGTTTGGCTGCACAAAATTGTCCTAAAGTTTAATGATCACTTATCCTCTGTACTTTTTTTCAGTCCTTTTTCTGTGTTTCATTTTGGATAGTTTCTATTGTTATGTCTTCAGGTTTAAATATGTTTTCTTCTGCAATGTCCAATCTACCATTAATCTGATCCAGTGTATTTTTCATCTCAATCATTGTGAGTTTCATTTCAAGAAGTTTCATTTCTGTCTGTTTTAGACCCTTCCTGCCTTAAAATATTCAATTGTTTCTCTAACATAATAATTGTTTTAAAGTATTTTTCTATTTGTTTTACCATAAATGTGTCATATCAGAATCACATTCAATTGGTTGATTTTTTTCCTTATTATGGGTTATATTTTTCTGTTTCTTTGCATGCCTAGTGACTTTTTATTGATGCTAAACAAAAAAGAGTATTTTGTTTTGAGGGGTGTTAGGTATTTTATATTCTGAAAAATTTTCTTGAGCTTTACTGTGGGATGTGGTTAAGTTACTTGGAATCAATTGTATCTTTGGGGGTCTTGTTTTATCCTTTGTTATGTGGGATAAGAGCAGCATCTAACCTATGGTTAATTTTCATTGGCTCTGGGATGTGGGGGTGATCCCTAGTCATCGGGTACCTGGCCCTAGGGAGATCAGGGCAAAGGAGCATCCCCTCCTGGAGTATGAGAGTTCAATAAAGAAGACAGCTGAAGTATGGGCTCTTGGTTGGTTGGTTTACCTATGAAAAGTGGAGTCATTTGCTTCTCTGGGAATTAGCTGGCCCTGAGGGGTAATCTCTCCTCTGTCAGTGAAGCCCAGACATCAGAGCATTAAGAACACAGAAAATAAAAAAAATAGAGTTAATATAGGAGCAGGCACTGTTTCTGTGCCTGGTGATTTAGACACTGTTCCCTCTAATATTTTGGGTGGTTCCCTCCATGGCCTTGGGTCATTTTCTTCATATGCATGTGTTGATCAGTATCCAACTAAATACTTGAGACAAACGTTTTACAGCTTTCCACAGTCCGCCCCCGTGCAGTTCTCTTCTCTTCAGCGCTCTGCCTCACAGGCCCTAGCAAATGTGCTTTCCTTGGCTCCCAGATCCACCTCCACAACTCAGAGATACCACCAGCTTCCCTTGGGACCCTCCTGCTTCCCCACAGCCTGCAAAGGCTTGCTGACCTGCTCTGGGCAATAAGCAGAGGCAACTGCAAGGCCTGGCTCTTTGATCTCTGGCCTCTCAGGGACCACGGTCCTCAGTTCCTTTATGCCCAATGTCCTTAGAGATACCTTTTCATATATCGTGTCTAGTGTTTCAGTTGTTTCAGGTGAGGGTAAATCTAGTCCCCTGTTTTGTTTGGAATTAGAACTCTAACACCCGATTTTGAAGAGTCAAGGTACATATTATAATTTCTAGGATAAGAACTAATAAAATATCTCCCCTCAAATATAATTCCCAAACCAATAAAGAAATAAATGAAAAAAAAAACTAATCTAAAATAAGGATGGAGTGAAAAAGTAATAGCGAACAAGCAAAACAAATAGAACAGCATAGTAAAATGATAGATTTAAGCCAAAATAAAATAGTAATTACATTCAAAGTTAAATATACTAAATTATACCATCAAAGGCACACACAAAAAAATACTAACCATGTCTTGTTTTCATATATACAACAAGAACAAATTCTGAAAATAAATGAATTAAAAATTTACCTCAGGTAGTTAGAAAAAGAACTACAGCTCAACCCAAAAAGAATAAGGAAATAATAAAATAAGACCAGATATTAATGAAACAGCTATAATGGAAAAAATTCCAAAAGATCCATGACAACTGAAGAAGTTAATTCTGTAATTTTGAAACTTCAACAAAAACCAAAACAAATAAAACAAAACAATCCTTTGGGACTAGATGGATCACTGGCAAACTCTACCAAACATTTATGGGAGAATTAGCACACAGACTTTTCCAGAGAACTGAAAGAGAGGCAACACTTCCTACCTCATTTTTATGAGGCCAGCCTAACCTTACTATTCAACCCTGGTGAATCTTCTATGAGAAAGGAATAATTGAGGCTGCTCTTACTCATGAAGATAGATGCTAAAAATTCTAAACAAAATATGTGCAAGTAGAATCCAGCAATACATATATTGGACAATAGATTATGACCAAATTGGACTGATTCCAGGAACACAATGTTGGGTCTACATTTATAAAATTCATCAGTGAGGTCTGTCTCATTCCTTCCATAGAATAAAGGGGGGAAAATTATACGGTTATTTCAGTAGATGCAGAAGAAAGCTAAGATTCACATTTATTTATGATAAATGCCCCTAGGTCAGACAACACATGGGATACTCTGCTGGTTCCTTGGGGCTCTAGTCTAATGGGGGCATGGGCAAACTGTAGAGAGCCAGAAAAGATGGTGAAGACTATAAAGCATGGTGAGTGAGCAATGACGAAAACAGCTAAGGAGAATAGAAGTTTAACAAGTGGCCAGCATTTTCTGGGAAGGAGGTCTCGACTTTGAGTGTTTGGGGAAAATATAACTAGTACTAGAGAAGGGTAGTTAAAGATAGATGCACTTAGGAACTCCACAAAGAAGAACATTTTAACAAATAAAACTCTCTGAAAATAAGAACCATCTGCTAAGTTCTCTGATGCTGCTAGTGTTTATGAAGAAGCTGGATGAGCCTTCAGCAGGATTATTCAGAAAGGGTTGGGAGGAATTAGCAACATGCAAGAAGGTTTCTAACCCAAAGATTCTATAATTCAATAACCACAGATCAGAACTTCAGGCTTTTGACAAAAAGGCCATTGCAAATTTACTCCATGCTGCCTCTTGGTTACAAACACAACAGCCACATCAGAGAATCTCTAAGTGTTCATTGCTTTGTAGCTCCTTTTTGAGTTTTGTTAGAAAGCTCTGCTAAAACTTACTCTCCAAGGGGATATTTTGCTTATATCATCATTGATAAACTCTGAAGTCATTTCACAAGACTCTACCTCAGTCACCATAATGTTGCACATGGTACTTGCAGCTTCATCACTTAGCTTCTGCTTTGGGAATCAGGATACTTAATGAATAGAAAGCTTGAGGAAGCTGAACTGGTTTCTCAACATCCCTGAATTTGCTCATGACTTCTTGAACTCTTCTCATCCTTTATAGTGAGTTCACATATCACATTTCCTCTTTTGAGATTGGCTTTATTTCCAAATTGCCTTGCATATTTCTCCCCAACTTAATAGTTTTTAAATTAAATGACAGCAAAAAAAAAAAATAGCATTTAAGTAAAATTTCTCATCTAAATTTGAGAATTTTTATCTCCTTAATGTACATGTCTAAGTTATTTGCCTAAATATCTACTGTCTCTTATTTGAGCTGTGTTCTTTTGAAATTGTACATTTCTTTGGCTGTATGGGTTTATGAATGCATCTTATTGCTACTACATTTTTCTGCATGTAGGTTCCATAAGAATACCTAGGTGGTTTTAATGTTTTGATAGAGAATTAGGGAATTCCTCTATTTTTCCCTACTCACCAATGGTTCTTTTCAAGCAAAGGTTTTGATAGTTCAGTAGGGAGAAAGGGTGAATCACAAAGTAAAGCCTATAAACCAGCTTTAGTCAAAGACCTTTGTGGCTTTGTGTCCAGTGTCTGAAAACCACTCCTGATATTATGTTTTATCTCCTCAGAAACATCTAAGCACTGAGATAATGGTTAGTGTCAAGGCTGGCCCTCTAGCATCTAAATCCTAGTATCGTATCAGGATTTATACACATGGGTATCATTTTTTCCCCATCTTTTGTGATTTATGGTTTGTTCAGATTTTTAAATTTTTTTTAATTGAAGTATAATCAGTTTGCAATGTTTTGTCAATTTCTGGTGTACAGCACAGTACTTCAGTCATATAGGAACATAAATATATTCATTTTCTTATTCTTTTTCACCATAAGATACTGAATATAGTTTCCTGTGCTGTACGGTATAAACTTGTTGTTTACCTATTTTATGTATATTAGTATCTGCAAATCTAGAACTCCCAATTTATCCCTTCCCACCCCCTTCCATCCAGTAACCATAAGTTTGTTTTCTATGTCTGTGAGTCTGTTTCTGTTTTGTAAATAAGTTTGTTTGTCTCTCTCTCTCTTTTTAAGATTCCACATATGAGTGATATCATATGGTATTTTTGAAAGAAGCTTAAGAAGAGAAAATATTCACCCTCTTCTTTTAAATATATAATTTTATTTTAGCAAATAAATATTGTTTACTTTCTTCTTTATAATTTTACTCACTACTTAATCAAACATATTTTAATAGGGCCAGAATAATTATATATTGTTAATACAGAGATATTTTTCAAGTGCAATGAAAGATACTTTTAAGGATTACTCCTTTTCAGATCAGTATTTGTCTTTACTTACACGTACATTTTAATAATACCTCAAGTATGTGTGTAGTCTTAAGGAATCCTTTCTGATTAGTTTTTAAACTTACCTAAAAATTTTACCTAGAACGTATGCTATTGCAATGACTATATAAATCAGAAATGATGTACAATATTTTAAACAACACACTAGAAACCCATCAAATGATATCTTAAAATGTCATATTATAGATTTTTACCTGACTGAGTGCTATAAAAATTTCACAAATTGAAGCATTTGAATGACTAGAATCAGGTATTTCAGTACTATACATACCTAATTATCTTCAAATTAATTTATTTAGAATTTCACAAATTCGATCACAAGCACCTTTATTATAATTTGGCTAAGTAAAGTTGTGTTCTAGATAATAAATTACAAAGCACTCAGAAAAAAAAAACATTAGAAAATGCATGAGTGTTTTATAGTAACCAAAGATTGTGTAGAATTTGGTATAAGACTAATATGTTTTGGGTTCCTTCCAAGAGAGGCTCATTACTAGAAATTTAGAAGTGCTGGAAGGAATTTATTATGACCTGGTCCTACAGCATAGACCCTGAAGGCACTGTCAGGGCAATAAAGAACAATTAAAAATCTAAAAGTGGTTAGCAAGCCAACACAAATCAAATTTGATCTTATAGTAATTTTATGTTAAAGAGACCAAACCTATACTTCGGAGCTGGGTTTCCCAGAGCACAGATCAAGCTAGGCTTTTCCCTATCTTCATTGAATACATTGTGTTTTCTAAATAAATAAAAGGCAAATGAACTTTTAGCAATAGAGTAAGTTTTTAGAGAGACCAATAAAGAACATTTTCCCCATGGGATATGTAAAAAGAAAGCAATTTTTGTGCTTTATGATTTGCAGTCAGATTTGGAAATGACATGAGGAAATGTAAATATATCTTATTCTAATGGGTATAATAAAAATGAACTCAAAATTATACAACCCAAGACTCGTGAACAGTACTAGCCAAAACAGTGCTAGGTGGGGCTTCTTATGTTTAAATTTTAATTAATCAAATAAAGTTAAAAATTCATTTCCTCTGTTGCATTAGCCACATTTCAAATGCTCAATAGCCAAACATGGCTAGTGGCTGTGGTACTGGACAGTGCAGATAAAAAGTATTTCCATCGCCATGGAAAATTCCACTGGACAGCACTGCTCTAGAATAGAAGAGAGGAAAGGTCTGTGCACATTGAAGGGAAAAGAGCCCAGACTTGATGCATGAACAGTATCCTGAGCCCAATCGGTCCTTCTTTTCCTCCCTTTTCTCTCCTTCAATTTTTATTGCACCAGAAAATCCATACATTTCAAGAAGTCATTCTCTGGCCCTTTTGAAGAAATAGTGTATTTTTTTCAGAGAGCAAGCACTGCTAGCAAAACTGATCAGGTCTTTAAAAACACAGCCCAAACTTCACTAATTGGCAAGACACTGAAAATTCATACCAGTACTGGAGTAGCAGAACTGATTGACATTAAGCTTTTATAGTTGTAAGGGGAAATGATCATTAGTATAGAATATGTATGGACACTGAGACGGGTAGCTTGGTTATGGATAATGGACTGGGTCTCCCTAGCCGGGACTGCCTTAGATCCCACTGCTGTCTCCTGAAGGAGTTCCACCTGGGCCACCAGGAAGAGAGGAAGCCACACAATCCTGCAGGTTGTCCATGGAGACATCCCTCAGGCCCACGACACAGGGGGGCAAGTGAACCAGAGAACGGGTTGGAGTTGGGGTCGGAGAGGCCCTTTAAGACAGAAAAAATGCTCCACCATGTAAATTCCAACCTTCAGAAACCAATTCCAGGAAAACCACAGTGACTCAGCAGGCAGAGTGCTTATTTGAAGAATATCTCTAAATTGGAGACTCCCAAACTCTGCATTTGATTAAACCCACTTAAGAAGAAAACACCGTCATTTTTGTGTTGGTCTATTAGCTGCAAATGATTAAAATGATATCATTACCACTTATAAATTTTATATCTCCCTTAAAGATTACATTAAAAAAAAAAAAAACACTTAAATGATACCATGCTGCCATGAAAGGCAGTTTCTCCTCTCACTGAAATAATATTCCCTTAGGGTCAGATTTACATCTCGTGCAATGCCATGGGAGAATTAGACTCCAAGAAAGCAAAAGAGAATCCTCATAGAGTTACATAGGATGAAAATTTGACGCAGACGTTATTTTTTAGATAGAAACCGATAAACAGAATAAAAGTTAAAATATACAGAAATGGGGATCTGGGGTAACAATGCCAGAAGAAAGGGGCCTTTTGTTGTTGCTGTTTCCAGGGCTTTTTTTATTTTTCCTCCCTTCTCTGTGCTATTTTGACCAATTCTCTCCTAGTCTCTTTTATGCTTGTGCTCTTAGGGCTTCCTAATATGAAATTACTAGGACTTTAAACAGAAAGAAAATGGTCCCTCATCCTATTTACCCTTCATAATGATGAGCTCTGAACTGCATACTCTACGTGCCTCAAACTGTGACCTCAAAGTCCAGACTCCAGGCTGAAATCATTCCATGGGACGTGGAACTACAGGGCAGCAACGACAGAAATGCCCCTTCTACTCTGAGAGAGACATCCCCCTGTGGCAGGGCATCTCCATGTTTAGAAAACTCATGTGGACTTATGCTTCTTAGAATTGCAAATGTGAAACTCGTGTACGTTGCACATGTAGAAGTGGTGCGGTTCATTTCTTGTTCTTATAAATCACTTTCCTGCTTATGTATTTTGTGCTTTACCTTCTCCTTATTGCTATCCACAAAATAACCTAGTATATTTTTGTGGAAATTCCAAGACCAGATTAACTTTTACTTATTATTATTCAAATAGCCTATAACAGCTCTAATTTCAAAAACCCAGACTGTGGTGTTCTCTCTTACTCTTGTGAGATACATAATTTACTTTCAAGTTGCATATAACACTTCTGTGTTACATATTTTGGGCTACTTCTAAATTACTCATTGACTGATATTATTTGGCTGAAACTCAATTCCACAACCATAAACCATCGTAAGAAGGTGGGAAGTGATTTATACTTGCATTAGGCATATTTTCAGATATTCCTAATATGCCAATTGCTGATTTCAGAGACACTAAGCTAATGAATCCTAAGAATTTTATGTGGCACAAATCATTGCCTTCTTTCTGTTGCTGTAGTATCTGTGTGTGGTTTCTAGGCTATGAGTGGTTGGTACATTTCAAACTTCCAGGTGTTTTTCTGATAAAGAAGCCAATTATGCTCCAGCTTGCAACCTGAAAAACCAGACCACTGTATTCAGAGAGTATCCACTACGTGCCAACACTGCTCTAAGCCCTTGAATGTCGTATTGTCTTCTTTCATTTTCATAACAACTCTCTTATTGTCCCCACTTTGCAGACAAAGAAACTGAGCCTTGGAGATGTTAAGTAACTTCACCTGGAGATGTTAAGTAACCTGACCAGCTGGAAGATGGTCCAAGCACAATTTGGGCCCTAGAACACCTGACATCAGAGAATTCATCACAGTGAGGAGAAAGCACATCTGCATGTTTAAACCATCACGAGGAACAGTAAGGAAGTTTTTGTATTTAGTTGCTAATTACTATTTAATGCTCATTGACGTCCACAATACAATAACTTGATTATTTGAATGGGTTGACTGAAGGATGCTAAACTTGTTGGTCACCTGCCCTGTGCTCAGCACTATGCTTGGCACTTTATTTGTCATTTCATACGATTAGCAAGAAAGTTTTGAAATGCTGTTTGATTTCCTATTGTGCCAAAGTAAAGCCACTTCTCTTTTAATATTACAAGTTTCTTAAACTAAATTGTGCTGAAAAATCTCTCTGAAAGGAGAGATTATGGTAAAAGCATCACTAAGATAAGAAACAAATACATGACTGAACTGAAAGATTAATTGTCTGTTTTCAACATTTGTCACAATATGGAGATATTTGAGATATTAAGCATACAATATTATGGTAATATATAATATATTAAAAAGGTAACAAGATATTTTTTGAAAGGAGGAAGATATAAATCTATTATCTATCTATTCATCTGTCAGTCTGTTCACGTACCCATTCATCCTTTCATCCATCCATTTTATTTTCATACAGGAATCTTTGTAGAGAATTACGGTTTTTGTCACCTTGTGCCATGGATGTGTAATACCTCCAAACTTCTTTTTGTGGATAGACTTCAATCCGTGATAGTTATGGGGCTTCATTAAACTTTCTTTTCTCTGCTGGGTGGTGGCCCCAAGGAAAAGATGATGAAGAAAGAAGTTCTCTGTTGGAACAGTACTGTTCCATTTTCCTCTCTTCGGCTTCCCAGAGTCCCTCCTACCATTGGCACTTCCCGCTCAGTCTTCCCATCTATTCATCCCAATGCAGTTTCTGGTCATTGTGAGAACTGCTATCCAGTTCCAGGTAGAGTTATTATTCCATATGAGCGAGGAGCTTGGTTGAGCAGCTGGAGCAAGTGTGCACACCTGTACCTGTGTTGGGGGATGATGTGGAGAAGGCTAAGGGTGGGACTTCAACCAAAGACTTGTTTGGGTGAATGAAGGGACCGAGGTGCCTCCAAGAGATGGTAGTGGCATGTAACATGTGCACGTGACAGGAAGAGAGGAGAGAGGAGGAAATTGTTCTTTTGCCCGAAGGCAATAAGCAGGTGCTCCCACCGTCTCACTGTGGGGAACTGCAGGAGGCATCTTCCATCTTTGTTAGAAAGTTGGCCAGGACAAGAGTTGGTTATCCCCTCCAAAATGTGGTCTTAAAAGCAGGAACACTGAAGTATCTATATTTGTATCTATAAGGCTACCATACTGTCCAGCATTCTGTTGTTGCTTTATATGAGACTGCATGATGGATGCTGGAGTGAAGAGGTGCATTTGGATGCTGCTGGGGATGCTGGATCACAGGTAAAATGTGGTAGGAGACTGACGTAAATATATTGCAGAAGGGGATGGTGTGGGTACACGCCTTGAGGAAAAGCCTGAGACAGAGGTGAGTGTTGATATGGTGTGTGAACAACCTGGAGAACCTGCCTGTCTTCACCCGAAGCCCCATTCTCCCACCCTGCTCAATTTTAGACTACAGATGACATTCTGGGGATCACGTGTGTGTGGGTGGAACTATCACAGAAAGGGAGTCAAGATTTAGATGTATCCCACTATAGCTACCCATTCACTATTTCTTTCATTCATTTATCTACTCATCAATCCATGAAATATTTATCGAAGACCTCCTATGTGTTCCAGTAACTGTTGTAGGGACTAGGGATAAAAGATGGATAAGACACTGTCATTGCCCTAAGAAATTTGCAGCCAAGTGGGGGAAATAATTACAACAGTCTATGGGAAGTGTCAGGACAAAGAAATGGAAATAATAAAGTGTAGTTTGGGACCCACCTACCAGAGCCCTGGGTAGAGAAGTCTTCCTGGAGGAAGTGATGCCTGAGTTAAGTGCTGAAGGTTGTCTGCCTTAGTCAACGATGTATGTATACAAGAGGAGAGAAAAGGCTTTAGGATGGTCAGTGGTCCTGTGAGGGAGGATGAAGGCTCCACAGGTGAGGCCAGCAGGGACCAGGTAAGGCAAGGAAGGCAGAGCAGGCATGATGTCACTGCTTTCTGGTTTGGATGACTGAGCAGATGATGGTGCCTCAATCTGGGCAAGAGAATTTGGAAGAAATAGGTTCCAGAGGTGATGAGTTCGATTTGGGGTATACTGAGTTTGAGGGGCTTGAGAGCAATCCAGATGATGTGCATGAGTTAGTCAGTTAGAAGCATCTAGAGTGGAGAGGAGTGTAGGTTGTAAACAGTTAGAATGTTCCCCCATCTAGGTGGTCACCAAAATTGTGAGTAGATCGTGTAATCCAGAGATGGTGGATGTAGTTAGAAGAAGCTTAAGCCACATTGGGAGAAGGAAAGGGAGCTCTCCAAGGAGAGAAAGAATAGGCTGAGATGCAAAAGAAATAGAAAGAAAGTATGATGACAGGGAAGTCCTCTCGGCACCTCCCCTTTAGATGCTTTTATTCTGTGCTCCTGTAACATCATAAGCATAACTTTTGTTGTAATATCTACTGCATAGTATTGATGATATTCTTTCTCTTGCATCAGCCTTTTCCCACCAGAGCAGAGGATTCTAGTGCACTGGGGCTGTGTCTTGGTCATTCTTGTATCTCCAGTGCCCAGCACAGAGGACACACTCAGCATATTGTAAGCATTCAACACGTTAGGCATTCAACACAAATGCACTGCACACACACACACATGCTGATACACACATGCTCCTCTGTCTCTTACTGGAGACTATTCTGATTGTAAGTTATAAACTCAACTTTAACTTAATAGGAACTGGCTCTTGGCATCCAAGAAAGACTTGAACATTTTAACTCTGTGAATGATAGGATAAGTCCTGGGCTTCAGGAACAACAGAAATCAGGAAACTGAAAACACTCAGGACTCTTCTTTATCTTTCATTTTTAGCTGCTTTCTCTCTGCAGATGGCTTTTTATTAACATACTGGGACATGTAACCACTGATAGCTCCTGTATTTTGCATTTTACATCTTCAATGACTGGACAGAAATTGACTTGATACTTTCACTTGATTCAAGTCCAAAAATTCATTGGTCTAGCTGGGTTGAGGTGACCATCTTTGGACTAATTGACTATTCCTAGGAGGTCCATTAAATTTTTACAAATGTCTTCCCTCACTGAAACCATGAAGATTCCCCCAGAATGGCCAGTCTACCAAAGATTTATAAACCTATTCAAGAGTTAAAGAACATGAGAATTTGAGCAGAATCCTGCTTTCCCAGAAATTTGGAGAATCTTGGAGATAGCCCATGGAGTAAAGCAGCATGGTGGAGTACTGAAAACATGGTCTTGGCCAAGGCTTAATGTTCACTGCTACCCAGTACTAGCTCCATGGACTAGGGTTGAAATTATTCTATCTGGCTGAGTGTTTTTCCTTAGATGTAATATGTAGATAAGCATTATTGGGTTGTCGTGAGGACAAAGTGAGATAGTGTAATAACAGCTAGTATTTACTAAATGCTTACGATGGGGGAAGATATTGTTGTAAGTATGTTGTGGGTATCTATGAGGTGGGCATTCATTTTATTTTCACTTTTTTTGGGATAAGGAAAGTGAGATCCAACTATTCAAGTTTCACAGCTAATCAGAGATGAGTTAAGATTTGATCCTGGGGTAGGTGAGGGTATAGCTCAGCAAATGCTTAGCATGCATGAGGTCCTGGGTTAAATCTACAGTACCTCCACTAAAAAAAAATTGATCCCAGGACTCTGGTGCTAGAGTCCACACTCTACCACTGTGTTCTACTGCCTCCCTGACTAGCTATTGATGTAAGAATACATGCAAAGGGCTTAGCACAGTACCTGGTCCACAGTTAGGGGAGAAAAAATTCATTCATTTGGCCAACATGTGGTAGACACCATTCTAGACCCTGGAAGTAGAGCAATAAGGCAAAAATCCCTGACCTCACAAATTTTACATTCTAGTATGGGGGAAAAATGCAATAAATACGTTAATAAAAATACATGAATAACTGTAAGTAGTGATTAATATCATAAAGGCAATAAAATACTCCAGTGGTACAGAGCCTGTGTGAGTGGTATAGGGAAGGCCGTTTTAGCTCGCGGGCAAAAACAGCTGAGGGAGTGATCCCCGATCTGCAAAGACCTGACGGAAGGATTTTCCAGGTGGAAGAAATAGCACTGCCAAGGCCCAGAATGGGAATGGGTGTGGGTTTGAGGAGCATGAAGAGGGCTGATCTGGTGGAGGCAGGTGGGGTTTTAGGGGTGGAAGGTAAGAGTTGTAGGTGACAATTAGCTAGATTATTAGGAACTTTAGAGCATGGTGAATAGTTTGGAATTTTTCTTGGTATGATGGGCCATTTGAGGATTTTATGAAGGGTAGTGATATCATCTGATTTAAGCTTTGAGAAGATCATTCTGACTGCTAACCGGAGAATGGAGGGCAGACAGGAAGGAAACCAATAAGATGATACAAAAGATGATGATGGCTCAGGCTAGGGTTTTGGGATGCTAAGAAGTGGTCAGATTAAGAATATGTATTGGAGGTGTTACTGACAAGATTTGCTCATTCATGGAACATGGGTATGAAGACAGAGAGGAATTAAGGTTTACCATAAATAACCAGAGGAATGTTGGGATAAGGAGGCGAGGGAGAGTGCTTGGGTAGAAGAACAAGGAGTTCTGTCTTAGGCGTGTTAAATATGAGCAAATATGTAGCAGTTATCAGCTGTCTGCCTCCCAAGGACATTATAGGGGGAGAATGAATATAGTTTGCATATTACATACTAATTTGAATTTAAATTGAATTAAATGTAAAATGCAATTGGATTGGAAATTAAAACTGCCTTTTTAGGCTATTGAATCTATGTTCTTGAGGGTAAAAAAGGAGGAAATTATTCCTGTAAGATTGTATATTGATCAGGTTTTAGTTCTTAGCACTCACAGGTAGCAAGCTATCAGGCAGCACGTTGATTCACAAATCCCATGAGTTTGTAGCCCCATCACCTCAATCTGAACTCACAGCTGCCTGACAGCTGAGACCTCAGGGAAGGCATCATCTGAAAGCTGAGTAACCTGGGGCTCCAATTGCCACGGCCACTGTGGCAAGGAGGCTCTCAATCCTGCCTCCTTTGGTCTTCAGCCCTTGGGACAAAGATTGGATTTTCTCAGAGAGTGATTAAGTGCAGGGCTGGTGATCCACGTGCTTCTAGGGGCGCGAAGGACTATCAATTTCTGCTTCTTTGCCAGTTTACCCTAACTTCATGCCGTGGGAAATTGGCCAGCCTGTCTTTGTAGGTGGTCCACTCCCCACTTCCACGTCTGTCATTTGTGGCTTCCGTCTTGGAATCTCACCTTCGCGAGTTGTAATGACCGCCATGATAGCAAACTACCAGGGCAGGCTTGACCTCCGGCACCCTCTGGGGAATTGGCCCAGAACTTTCCTTCAAGCATCTACAAGTGACCACAGTGTGACTTCTGTCTAGGTGCTCAGTGTCAGAGAGCCTCAGGTCAGTGGTTTTCTGCAGAAACCTAAGGGAGGGGGGAAGCCAAGCACAAGGAACTCTGGGCCTCCTGCCTCCATTTCGGCCACAGCAGCTCCTCAGTTCTCTGTTTTATATTTCAGAGCTCGGAATGAGGTTACATGTGGAACCGCTGGAGGAAAAAACATGTTTGAAAAGCACTGTTTAGATGAATAGGTCTCATACTTTAAAAAACAGGCTCATAGATTAGATTTGTGCCTTTCCTCTAACTTTAATTTGCCTCAGAAACATTTTGCAGAGAAGTCAAAACAGACCTGGGAGCTGAGGTTCAGAAATACCGTATGTGCCCTTATCTGCGGACCGTTTATCTCCACGAGGAGGAAGGGAAGAACCGCATCTCTTTCTCCATTTGGCTCTGAGGGTTGGCCTGGATTTTTAAAATTTCTTCTGGCCCCAGTTTAGCCTAGAATCCTTGTCAAGCTCATATGTTGTTGCAGAAACAAATATTTAACGATTGCCGCTTTGCCATGTGCAAGTTTTCCAACCATTCTTGTTGACCTCCGTGCATGTAGTGAGAATGGGTTGAGTAGGTGAGGTTTTTTTTGTTTGTTTCTTTGTATTTCTTTCTTTCTTCCTTCCTTCAAATTTCTGGTGAGTTTTCAGGATCCTAGCTCCAAACTCAGCAAAATAAAACATTTCCCTCCCCCTCCTTCCCGGTTATCTTTTAAGTCAAGAAGATGTAAATCAGCTTGTGGGTTTACCGGGATAATTTATTGTTTCCCACGTAGAATTAGAGAGTTCCGTGAGGCCCACAGCTTCCTCCTGCCTCTCTCTCCTCTCACTCCCTAGCCCCTGCCGTTGTTGGGTTTACAAAAGGGAAAGTTAAAGAAAAAAAAAAAAGAAAAGAACATGGAAAAGTTTCTCAACTGCACTAACACACAGGGAACTTGTACTGTATCCAGAAATCCAGCAAGTCCTCCGGGAACCTGGCAGACGGATTCTGGCGTCAACAGGGCACCAAGCTCCAGCTCCAGCTAAAGGTCTACAAACAATGGAGCTGTCCAGAGAGCTGGGTGGCGCTGATACCTGGACCCGCTACAGGTACCACTTTCCCTGTCTGGGCTGGGTCCCATCAACTCCATCTATAAGCTTTGTTTAACAAGGCTGCCATTAATGAGGTTCTGCCATGGGCTCGAGGAGGCTTTTTTTTTTTTCCCCCAATTTAGTTTCACTGGGCTGGACATCTCAGGATCATTATACTTTATCCAAGTTGCTCATAAGCTGAACTAAAGTAACCTTGAAGAAACAATATAAGTATAGCAGGACCTGATATTAATTGCACGGACCTCAAGGAAAAGGTTTCAAAGAAGTTTCCTTTGAATGCTCTCCGTCCAGAATGACTGCCTGTGGTCCTTCCAGACACTCCTCCCTACCCCGCCAGTCCTCCTGGTTACTACATGGGTTTGCCAAGTCCTTACATGACCCCCCACCACTGCTTAGAGATTAGCACAGGGCCCTTCGAGGTAGCCCATCCATGAGTGACAGTTTATTGATTAACTGGGGAAAAGATACCAGATCCAAGTGAATTCACTGGGCTCACTGACTGAACTTGAGATAGAGATGTGAAGTCCCGCCTCTGTGGCTGGAAGATAAAACACTGGGAAACCCTGGGCAGCTAGGAATTGTGCCACTTTAAGAAGCTATTTCATATCAAGGGCAAAAGAAATCTGCATGTGGAGAGTGGCAGAGACTGGGCGAAAGCAAGGTCAACGGTTTCAGTTGTCCTGGTACCAGCTCGCACCTCTAGCCTTCCCTGACCTCTGGTGTTCAATTTCTTGTTTTTTGTGATTAAATACACTTCTTTCAGCTAATTGGACGTTTGCTTCTGTAACTTGCATCTGAAAAAGTCCTACAGAATCACCCTTTACTACCTCTTTGAGGCAAAATCTCCTTTCAGAGACTGTCTGACAGTTATCAGTCAGGCAGTTACTACTCACTTGACTATGAAGACAAATTTGATGGGAAGCATTCTAGGCAAGAAAAACACAGCATTATGAGTTTGATGAAGTTTATCATTAGATTCCATACCCCTTAACTTTAAGAAGCTCACTTTCCTAAGCATTTGACCCAGGCTCATGTTACCAGAATTGATTGAAATTGATTTTCCAGCATCTTTTTTCTCAGGCTTTATGTTATCCAAAGTGCCTGATTTAGTAAAAGAAACCTGAATCAAATAGGCTTAGGCAAAGAAAGGAATTTATTGTTGCATAGTGCAAAAAATCTAGGGTAGATCTACTCAGAAAAGATTCAGAAGTATTCAGCTCATGTCATCAGGATTTATTCCTCTCCATCTCTCTGCCCTGTTCTCTTAATTGGTTTAATTTCTCAAGTAGCATCTCTCCTCTTGGTGACAAGATGGACACAGTATCTCTAGGCCAGAAGTTAACAATCACTGGTGAATTTGCCCTTCAAGGGACATCTGACAATGTGTGGAGATATTTTGATGGTCACATCTGGGGATACGGGTGCAAGAGGGCTGTTGGCATCTCACAGGTAAAAGCCAGGGATACTGTGATACATCCTACAACACACAGCCCTTTCCCCCCCCAAAAAAATAATTATCTAGCCTTAAATGTCAATAGTGTTGGGGGTAAGACACCCTGCTTGATTTCATTGCTATCACCAATGAAAGAAAGCTTCTTTTTCTAGAGAGATCTAGTGATAGCTCAGGGCTTGCTGGCGCTGGTTGGCTGAGCCTGGGTTGTGTGTACATCCCTGAGGAAATCACTGTGGCTAGAGGGTTGTTGTATCCTCATAGGCAGGTATGGGTCCAATACTCCTCTGGTTACTAGGCAGGGCATTAATTCTATTCAAGTCCCAGAGAGTTGGAATGGGGGCAGGGATGGTTCCCTAAAGGAACTTTGCACGGCAGCAAAGTACAGTAGCACCTGCGAGAGTATCCTAGTTGGTAACCAGGAATTGTATTAGATCAATGCATGCAAATACGCCCACATGAGAGATGTGGAGAAGGATGCCCCCGCTGTTGTCTTCCTCTTCCTCCTGGTCAGCGTGGCCTCTAGAGACAGTGTCCCTTTGTTTGCTGGTTAACCTAGGTGAGTAACACCAGTGGAAGAACTTCAGAGTTAGGAATGGTAGGTCAGTGGGGTAGAGTTCGGGAGCAGGTAATAGTTTAGAGGGGCTTTTAATTGTCATCGCCTTCCCTGTCTACACTAAGCTGAATCACAGCCACTGTCATGCTCATTGCGGCAGGCAGAATTCCAAGATTTGCCACCCTGCTGTAAACACCCTGCCTGATCACTATGAATAGGATGGGTTTCACTCCCAAATTCAGGTTGCATTATATGCACAGTAGATCTTAAAATAAGGAGATATATGCATGAGCCTAACCTAATCACATGAGCCCTCTAAAAGCAGGGAGTGTTTTCAGTTGGTGGAAAAGAAAAAGTCAGAGATTCAAAGCATGAGAAGGATTTGAAGCACTGTTGCTGGCTTGAAGATAGAGAGGGTCAGGAGGCTAGGCTGTGTGTGTGTGTATCTGTGCATGTGTCCTCTAGAAACTGAGAGTGTCCCCTGTCTGAGAGCCAGCAAAGAAATGGGGATGTCAGTCCCACTGATTCAGGAAGATGAGCTCTGCCAATAATCATGAACTTGGAAGAGAACCCTGAGGCTCAAGTGAGAACAGCAGCCCTGGCCGCTACTGTGATTTCATCCCAGTGAGACCCTGAGCAGAGAATTCAGCCACGCCACATCAGGACTGCTGACCCAGAGGAATGGCGAGGTAATAAATGTTTCTTGTTTAGACAGCTAAGGTTTTGGTAATTTGTTACACAGCAACACAAAACTAGTATACTCATTTATTAGCTCACGTTCATCCAGTTCCACTGCCACATAATGCTTAAACATGGGATGGCAGAATGACAGATGTTGTAACCCTACAAGCAGCAATAAAGTTTGCAGGAGGGCAGATTAGATTACATAAAATGTTACTTGATTTGAAAAGACAGTGGTCCAACTCCTGCGTTCACTGCTTCTCAGCCTGAGATGGCAGACTGGTCTGGAGGCAGGCAGGTGCCCTCTGTGCCTGTTCAGCTCTTCCCTACTGAAGACTGGAGCGCTCAGCCCGCCACTGAAGACTGGTCTGCAGCTCCCACTGCTCAGGCCACTGAATGGGTCACAACAACCACTGAGTGGTCTTAAGCTATTCTTCCCACCAAGTCTCAGAATGGAAAATGGTTTCTAAAAGAAAGAAAGAAAGAAAGAAAGAAAGAAAGAAAGAAAGAAAGAAAGAAAGAAAGAAAGAAAGAAAGAAAGAAAGAAAGAAAGAAAGAAAGAAAGAAAGAAAGAAGGAAGGGAGAAGGAGGAAGGAAGGAAGGAAAAAGGAAGGAAGGAGGGAAAGGAAGGAAGGGAAGGGAAGGGAAGGGAAAAGACAACAGATGGCCTCAATGCAGGAAGGACCACAGCTATTTTTCCCATCCATGAATCCACTAATGGATAACTAGCAGCATTATTCTAACTCTTCTCTTTGCCCTTTCCTCTCACTGAACTCCAGCCATGATAAATTAGCCTCAGTTCTCTGGATTTGCCTTGTAGTCTCATACCTGCCTGCTCTGGGTCAAGCTCTTTCTTGAGATGTTCTTCATCCTTGACTTTCCCTGGAAATTTGACTTTTCCCTCAAGGTTTGGCTCAAGTGTAATTTCCTCTGTGAAGAATTCTTTCAGTTCTCCAGCCCTTGGTACAATAAATGTTTCATCTCTCTGTGCTTCAGATCGCCTTGATGATAAGGATTTTGAGAGACTTCCTGCTTTTGGTAATTCTCATAGCCCCTGAGCACAGGGCGTGGAACATCATGGGACTGTGGAATAGACGTCTGCCCCAAGTCTTGAAGAGTTATCATCCCAGCAGGTCATCATTTGGAGCACCTGGGAGTAAGACTTCTCGATTGAGTTTTGCTTTATCAGGTCTCTTGGCAGCTTTGGGTGAAGAATCTCATGTCCCCTGATGTTATCAAGGTTTCACCCAGCTGGTGATGCCGCGTGGGTGATTTGTTGGAACAAGGACTGGTTCCCTTGCTTTCACTGAAATTGTCAATAAAATTAATTTTTTTCTGCAAAAGTTCACCGTTCTTGAATATCAGCTTCATCACAAAGCACACAGTGTGCACAGAACCAACTTCTAGAATAAATAAAAGACAGCAGAGCATGGTTTCATGAAGAATTCCTATGCTTCCTCACCTGTTAACACTATTCGGGTGTTCACACATTTGGAAAGTACACTGTATATACCCTCAGGAGTCTGCAGGCTGGGAGAAATAGGAAGCATCCCTAAGAAGGGCTGAGAAATCTGCCTGACTCAAACATTATTGGTGGGGACCCCATGCTCTAGGCTAATGTGCAGGGGCTCTAACTTGCCCCACCACCTGTTGACTGTGCCTCAGACAGCACTGTTTGTGAGAAGAGACTGGTCTCTTATTCCTGGTATTGAAAAGAATTGTCAGCTTGTGCTGTTTGGTGCTCTTGGGACTTCAAATGCATTAGCAAAATCTAGCAATCTATTTTTATTGCAGTATATTGGATTTACAATATTATATTAGTTTCAGGTGTATAGCATAGCAATTCAATATTTTTATAGATTACATACCATTTAAAGTTATTACAAAATAATGGCTATATATTCTTGTGCTGTACAATGTATCTTTGTTGCTTATCTATTTTATTATATGTAGTAGTTTGTATCTCTTAATCCCATACTCCTATCTTGCCCCTCCCTTCTCTCTCCCCATTGAAATCCAATAGTTTATTTTCTATATCTGTGAGTCAGTTTCTTTTTTTTTGTTATATTCACTAGTTTGTTGTATTTTTTTTAGATTCCACATATAAGTGATAACATACTGTTTGTCTTTCTCTGACTTATTTTGCTAAGCATAATACTCTCTACATCCATCCACATCGTTGCAAATGGTAGAATTTTATTCTTTTTATGGCTCAATAATATCCCATTATACACACACACACACACACACACACACATATATATATATATATATATATATATATATATATATATATATATATATATATATAAAATATCTTCTTTATCCATTCATCTTTTGATGGACACTTGTGTTGCTTCCATATATTGGCTATTCTAAATAACACTGCTATGAACATTGGGGTGCATGTATCTTTTTTTAATTCATGTTTTCATTTTTTGGATGTATACCCAGGAGTAGAATTGCTGGGTCATATGATAGTTCTATTTTCAGTCTTTTGAGGAACCTCCATACTGTTTTCCATACTAGTTGCACCAATTTATAGTCCCACAAACAGTGTACAAGTGTTCCCTTTTCTCCACATCCTTGTCAACATTTGTTATTTGTAGACTTTTTGGTGGTAGCCAGTCTGTCAGGTGTGAGGTGATATCTTACTGTGGTTCTGACTGTCATCTCCCTGATGATTAACAATGTTGAGTTGATATCTTACTGTGGTTCTGACTGTCATCTCCCTGATGATTAACAATGTTGAGCATCTTTTCATGTGTCTATTAGCCATGCATATACCTTCTTTGGAAAAATTTCTATTCAGGTCTTCTGCCCAGTTTTTGGATTGAGTTGTTTGGTTTTTTTATTTTGAGTTGTATAAGCTGTTTATATATTTTGGATATTAACCCCTTGTCAATCATATCATTTGCAAATATTTTCTCCCATTCAGTGGGTTGTCTATTGTTTCCTTTGCTGTGCAAAATCTTTTAAGTTCAATTAGGTCCATTTGTTTATTTTTGCTTTTATTATTTTTGCCTTAAGACACAGATTAAAAAAATACTGCTGTGATTTATGTCAAAGAGTATTCTGCTTATGTTTTCTTCTAGGAGTTTAATGGTTTTACGTCTTACATTTAGGTCTTAAATCCATTCTAAGTATGTTTTGAGTATATCGTGTGAGGAAATGTTCTAATCTCATTCTTTTACATGTAATTGCCCAGTTTTCCCAGCACCACTTATTGAAGGGGCTGTCTTTTCTCCATTGTATATTCTTGCCTCCTTTGTCGTCAATTAATTAACCATAGGTGTGTGGGTTTACTTCTGTCTTCTTTATTCATTTCTATTGATCTATGTGTCTGTTCTTGTGCCAGTACCATACCATTCCATCTTTTAATCCATTAATTCATCATTCAGCAAATATTCACTGAGTGCCCACTATATGAATACAACAGGGGGACATGTCTTTGTGATAGTGTCTTGGAATCTACCTCCAGTAGGGAAGAGAGACGCATAAATTAATATAAAGATGCTACTGTAATAGACACTACAGAAGAGAGGTTCCCAGGGTTATGAGAGATCATAAGAAAATTTGACTGAGTCAAGGAGGTGAAGGGAAGCTTCCCAAGAAAAGTGAAAAGAAGAAGGAAGAGCATTTCAGCCTGATAGAAGACTGTGTGCAAAATCTGTGCAGCAGGACGTAACATAGGGATCTCAAGGTGCTGAAAGAAAGCCGGCATCCCTGAAGTGCAGGGAAGGAGCAGAAGGCTAGCGTGAGAGATGACCAGGAGGGCTTGGACCATGCTATAGGGGTTTGGCTTGACCCTGGGAGCCACTGGAGCCTTCAAGGGTTTGAAACAAAGTGACATGATCAGATTTGCACTTTCTGAACACTTCCTCTGGTTGCAAGGCAGAAAATGGATTGGGGGAAGCCAGAGTAGATGCAGTAAACTGTGTAGGGGACCACTGTGGCTGTGATGAAAAATGATGGTGGATTGGACAAAAGTGATAGTGGAAGAGATATATTCAAGGGGAGGGACTTGAGAAGTATTTAATATGTAGATATGCATTTTCCCAGAAAAAGCTGTAGAGAATCACTGTTGTAGTAGGATCAGCTTCTGAGCTTCTGATCCTTATGTTGAGAACTGAAAGCGTATTAATACAGAGAGGAACAAAAAGCACTTTTTAATGCAAAAAAACAGACAAATTAAAAAATAATTTAAATAACAAAACTGCAATAATAATAAATAATAATAAAAATAAGACACGGCACTAAGCAGAAATTATCTGAATCTTCGAGACACAAAAACAACCCTATCTCATGTGACTTGTACTTCATCCTAAAACTAGGTAGAAAATGCTTATAAAGTGGAGAATTTAATGTGATTCAAAGCTACAAATGTGCAGCCAGAATGTAACGTGACGGTTCATGTTTTTTTTTTGTTTTTTTTGTTTTTTTCACGTGGGACTTCTCATGGCTAAGACATTTTGGAGGTTACATGACCATTTCTAGTCCTGAAAATAAAGTCAGTCCAGTCGAAGTAAATAATTAGAGTCAAAGAAAAATAAGTTATTTGAAGTAGTCAGCTTCTAGTGAAAAGGTTCCAAGCCCAACAAGCAATTCTGTTCTTGTGTTTATCCTGGGACTCCAGCACTGCACCACAGAGACGTGGGTCTTCTCTGTGTCTCCGTGTGGAGATTTAATTAACCATGAAGGTGCTTGATGGGGAGGAATCCTGCTTATTCATGGTGTTTTAACATCTATGAAAAGGAAATACCATGGTTTTCAGGTCTGGTCATGCAGCCATTCGTTTCTATTCAGAAACAACTGGGAGGGGGCGTATTCCTTAAATAAATAAACTGAAAATATGTGCTGCAGCACACGAGATAAAATGACTGACAGTCACTGTTCTTTGATCAAAATGACTCAAAATTAGAAGGACTTTAAAAATATGTGTGTGTGTGTGTGTATATATATGTATGTTTGTGTGTGTGTATAAAATGAAAGTAAATGCTGACTACATGAGAATATATCATGACCCTACCCTGAAGCAAATATTTCAATCAGGAAACATCTTAGAAAACAGTTTAAAAACTTGAAATCGCAGGCTCCAGTGAGACCACTTGACTGTAACTTCAAAAGATGTGATAGAGATTTATTCCCCCGTGAAAAGTTATGTTTCGACAAGAACAGCCCCAATTTGGATTAACGAGAGGACTGGAGAAGGAAGACGGGAAAGCCACATGTGCCGCCACCAACTGTAAAATATGAAACAAAAACTGTAACTGTAAAGAACAGATTTCCAGTGCTTTCCACTTCTAAGACCTGTTTGAAGAAGGCGCAATGCCATTTTCATGTGGTGCCATGTGTTACCTGGTGGTAATTCTTCCCAGCACTGGAGCCATTTTTACCTTCATGAACCAGTAACTTTTGTATATAGCCGTCAGTTGGTCTAGACAGACAATTCTTTTAAGATCCATTCTCTTTTGATAGGTTTATCAGATTTCCGCTCTCAATTTTCCTTTATACTTTTCTCTATCCTTCTGTCTCTCCCACTTGAACATGTGATGTAATGACATTTACTGGCAAAGGTCATTCAATGACCCAAAGTCTCCAACTGCAGCAGGAAGAGCAGGATATAGTGGATTCTGCACGCCTCCCGGACTTTCCCACTGGGAATCGCTCCTTCCTCATCTATCCCATAAGAATAACCACCCCCTACCTGACTCTCAGTTCCCTTAAAGATTGAATCCCAAGGAAAGTCAGGTCATCTAAGAAGCAATGAAACGGGGGAGTTGGGAACCCATTCTTTGGGTGACCTGGCACCTAGGTCCAAGCCCTAATTCTGTCACTGCAAGGATGTGAGACCTTAGGCAGTCATTGACCTTCTCATATTTATTTTCCCTCCTATGAGAGGAAGAGTAATTGTTGTGACAATTACATGGGGGAAAAAAGCCTAAAAATGTCCCTGTACAACACCCAGCATGTTATAATCAGCCAATAAATATTAGTTATTCTTACTAAAGCTCAGAGATGCCATCATTTGAACCCCAGCAGGGAGACCCTGGGCACATGGCATATAAAATTCAGTATTTCTACTGCATTGTACAGATATTTATTTGCTCTGGTAAGCTTTATTTTTGTATGAGCACAAAAAAAGAGTTCTGTTGATACAGGGGATGACTTAAAAAAAAAAAGAGTGGGGAGAGCTTTAATCAAGTTGCGCTCAGACATGGGGATATTATTTTGTTTATTTTCAGAGCAGGAGCATTGGGCTTTGGTAGTCCTGTCCCACCGGATGTGCGAGATATTTAAAAATCAATTCCAAATACCAAAGCAGTCCTGTTCAAGATGCATTGAGATTTGAGCTACACGGTCAATGTAAACAATGCAGAGGCAGAAGTCACCCTTTATGGTAAGCCAGCCAAAATAGGAGTAAGACAAGCTAATGAAATAATTAAAGTGGAAAATAACTAGTTGGAAGCAACAAGTCCATTGCTGTAGACAAACCACTTCGCTCCAAATACATATACACGTTCATATACGATGGCTACAAATGAGCTTGCGATTCCCCTCTGCAAGTATTTGGGCAGGAAATAAAACCTTTTCCCAGTGGATGAAATAACACTCGTTCCTGCCAATCTAAGCAAGGCAGATTTAAATTTTATATGTGTCCAACTGCTTGTTCCCCCTTAGCTAATAACCTGCATGGTTGAAACATTTCAAATGAAAGGGAGTTCACAGCCCCACAGCCCAGCTCTGAATATATCTACTGCGCATGTAAACAAGTAAACCATTATGTTTCTTATTGCGATAAAGCTCACAATGATAAGTGGGGACTTTCACCAAACAGCTTCCTATTGGGAGTGTGGATAATCTTCCAGAAAACCCTGTGTTTTGGCAAATCACACCAGATTAATCTATTAGGCATCTCCTTTCATTATCAAATTTCCGCTGCCTATCACAGGGATGGCCTTATCAAGCACCCCTGTTTTCAAAAGCAGCCCCATTCCTAAGATTTCAGATGCTGGCCTTCCCTGCTCAGAAAACAGGTGTCCCTACTGTTTGCAGGCAGCAAAGGTCCCTGCACAGAAGCCTGGGAAAGGGCAGGGCTATCAGACTCTGTTCTACCTGAAGGAACAGGTAACAGGAAACTGTTGAGTCGATGAATAGAACCTAATTGGCACACAGGAGCCAGAAGTGAGTGTTTTTCGGAATTAAAATTCCTTAAAAATTTCCCACTGACAAGAAAAGCTTAAAAAAGAAAAACACAGAAGATTGTTTTGTGATCATCAAACGGACAGCTCCAAACAATGGAACTATTCTTTACGGAATTCTCTTGTAAACACAACGTTCCCCCAAATTCATTCTTAAAATCAGGTATCGAGGTTGATGACAACATCACAGAGTTACCTATGGGCCTTAAGCTTGAGAATATATTGTCTATATTCAGGAGGAAACGAATTCCACAGCTCAACAGAAGGCTAATATTCCAAGTCAATTAGTATGATGTATCAGGTTTTCTAGTTCTCAGTTTCTCCACTCGCCAGCCCGTCTTCTTTTCTTACTTAATCAAACTGGGCATGTGGTTTCTGACCAGACCTTTTGTGTGCTAGTCCAGGGTCACCCACCACCATGGGGCACTGAAATGTACCGCCAACAAAAAATTCAGCTTTCCTGGGGATGCACCTGAATACGCACATATAAGCACCTGATTGTTTATATTACAGATTATATTTGTAGTCTAGATATATGTCAGACTCAGATTGAAAGTTACTTGTAGACGGTCATTCAGAGGAAGACGATCATTTTGTTTTGCTTAGTCAATGCCAGGATTTCTTCAATTTCTTCTTGTCAAATCCGTACCCAGCAAGTTCTGGTCTCGTTAGCATTATCCAGGCCCATCTGCATTCTCCTGCAAGTAGAAAGACTTCATTCTCTGCTCTGAGCTGAGCTCTTAAAAACTTGGCCGCTGTGTGCCTTACTGTAATAAAATAAAGGCATTCAGGAAGGCCACTGTACTGACAACCGGAAGATCCAGTCTGCCTGCAGCTCCCCCACCAGCTGGCAGGATGGCTCAGAGATGGGTGCTGGCTCTCGGGGTGGTAGGAAGCAATTGATAAGCACATGCCTTTGCTTCCGGCCCGCTACAGCACCAGCTTTGTTTCATCTACAGATGATTAAATAGTCTACGAGGCAATTATGAACTGGAGGAAGGAACAGCCAACTCTCTCCAGGTTTCCTCAATCAGCCTGATTGAATTTCTCAAAGGCAGAGAGAGCAGGAGCAGGAGCTGTTTCAGAAGGGACTTTTCCTGGAAATTGTTCGGCAGCTCAGAATTGAGCCTTTCAGTTAACTGCTTGCTGTTTCATTTTATTATGTGCAAATTGTGGCTTAATAGATTTACAGTCGCTATAAACTCTCAACCCTCAGGGTAGCCCAAGTGGCTAGTACTTATTCAAATGACTGATACAAAAAGTGATGGTTGCAAATTTTAACCAGAGGTGAAATAAACTCTACTTTAATAAATGGCATGCCAGCATCCTCCACCATTCCAGTCACTGGGCAGGGTTTTTATTGCCCCTTATAACTTATAGAAAAGTACATGGTATTCATTCCAGCAGGGAGGGAGAATAAGGGACAAGTGCTGGAGAAAAGTTGAAATAATTATCATGTCACAGTTGAGGGGTAAAGTGCTATTATTTAAAGATGTTGTTTTGGAAATTTATATAGGAGGTAAATATGTATATAAAAACAAAGTTTATAAAGTTTCATTTTTTTGAAAAAGCCATTAGATATTGGAATGAATTCCTTTCCTCCCTGCACATAAAATAGCAGTAAAACAAAACAAGGCAACATCCTGCAGTCCTATACACTCCTTAGTAGCGTCTCCATCATGGGTTACTCTCAGCAATGATCACAGATCGGAATCCCTACAGTTGAGATGTTTACAGACATGTTGAAATCCTCTGTTACCCAAATGGGGCTTTTGAAGATCGCTTCACTAAAACTGTGCAACTCATTTTGGCAACTGGCTTATAAAAAGAATCCCTGACTGGGGGTCATAATCCCTGCCTATGGTTCCAGAAGCACAGATACTTGCTGCTTGACCTTGGACTCAGTGACTTAAGCTTCGTCGTGGACCTTGGGGACTCAGGTTTCTCATATGTTAAATGGGCTTTTTTTCTGCCCTGATTGGTTTATGCCACTACAAAAAAACATTTTTTTAAGTGAAATAGCTTTGATAAATACAAAAGGGTATACAAACAGAGGACAAACTAATTTGACAATAACACTCTGTCTAAAAGACGTCATCGGATGGGTTGGACTGGTCATCTATGCTTAGTTTGAGGCATCTACAAGGACATGGATCAAGACACTGAAAACATGGCCCATGAGAGAAAGGACTTCAGCAATTTAATGGGATAAATTCTTCTACACTATGACTTAAGTTTCCAAGAAGATCACATCAGCAATGGCACATCTTCATAACACTCTGGAATGGCAGGCAGCCTTTTTAAAAAGCATGAGCAACCAGTGGTTTAGACTACGGTTTGAATGCTCAAATCCAGGGCTGGTTAAGTCTGGACCATTTCATGACTGAGCAGAGCAAAGTGAGTCCTAATTTTACATGACTTGTCGGAAACACACACAGATCAGTAAACACTGAATATTAAACACGCCATCTGAAGCCGTCATCGGGATAACATAATTGCTCTTGGTGTCTTTTAGACTAAAGGAATCTTTTCACTCTAAATTATATAATAAAACCTATGGTCAAATACTAATTTTGGGAATCTGAGCTCAAGCCACTAATTTAAATGACATAATCTTTAAATATTTAAATAATATATTTTACTACAGAGTAATTTCATTGACTAATTTATTTTTCCTATGCATGTTTTCCGAAGGAAATCAACTTACTCTATTAGAGATTGGATTAAGTAATTAGCAGATTATTCAGGAGGCCAATTATCTATTTCAGCAAAATCTGTACAAGGAGGAAAAGGATGTGAAATTTAAGCCAATTGGATTCCTACCTTTTTGGAATTGGTAAAAGACTTGAAGCAGCAGGGAAAAAAAAAAAAAAGAAAAAGTTACCTTATATATTTTATGTCAGGCAGAGGATGTGAAGCTGATTTAAATAAATTTAAATTCATTACTGTGCTTTAAATTCATTACTATGCCTATCTGGAGAAGATTGGCATTCTGCACTTCATTTGGAAATAATAATATAAATACAAGACATCATGCAAATGGGGCAATGAAATAATTTTAAATATTTGGGTAAAAATGTGTTAAAGCAAAAACCAACCTTACAGAATGAAAAATATTAAAATGTTTGCCGAGGAATTTATTTTACCCACAGCTCCTCTGAATTGTACTCAAAGTCCCCAAGATGCTTTTTAAAATGTGTACATAAAACATTTAAATATTACAGTTAATGTCTCCATATATTTTTCTTTTGTTTACAAATTTCTCATCTTCCTAAAACCAAAGGAATATGTAATTATTCACTGAGTAACAACATCATTTGGGGAAAAAAACTGTATAATATGCCCTTGAAATAACATCTGTTTAGTATAATGCAGATAAGAGAACAGTCTTTAATTCATCCATCCACACAGCCACTTAACGTATAAGAATATATAAAGTATAATGTGATTTGCTACGTTTTTGTTGTGAAACATGATATTAAAATGGTTCAGAAGCTCCCAAACGTAATTTTAAAATTGCATAGGCTTCTACACTTCATTAACAAACTACAGATGGACAGATAATAAGGCTCTTTCTTGGGGAATATGCTATTGTGCAGCTGTTAGCACAACACAGTAAAGGAGGCCAGTTGCAAATCTCATCAATAGTTCTACCGTTTTCCACCACTTGAATGGAAAGTGATAATGTATAGATCTCACAGTCATTAAGAACTTTCCGTTACTCCTTTAGGATTAATTTGCATTGACCCAGAGTTTTGTATTTGCTTAACACAAGCCGTGGGTTACTTTGATGTTATCTGCTTCTATAAACAGTAATATACAGTCCTCTCCTGGGCTGAAACAGCTCTTTTCCAGTGAGAATTGACGATATTAATCATTCTGAAGTCCAAGAGTGCTGATCATAAATTGTGTGCAGGGCCCTCACTTAGTACTTCCCAGGACTCCCATTTATCACTAATTCCTCTTTCCCACCTGGATATAAATATATGAAGAACAGTTTGTCTCAGAACTTGGGCTCTGTGATCTTCTTGAGGTCTAGATGACAGGAGAACCGTTTTGTTAACAAATAAATATTTATTCTCTATTTTTTGAAATAAAGACCTAAATTATCTGCCATTTCTAAAGCCTGATTCCCTCAAGTGGCCAGAAAAGAAAATGCATGGCTTGCCTGTTTCACGTATGTGAAATAAACCGGGATGGTAGCAGATGAAAGGAATCGTTTTGCAACAACGTTAAAAATAAAAGTATCTTTAAATCATGTCCAAGATATCAACATGGACTTGTTTTTACCATACATTGAGGCTAAAAATGCTAGCTTACAATTTATGAACTGTCGGGTCTGAAAAAAAAAGGTGTCTGGAGAGCACTATTTTTTTTTTAATGCAAACTTGCAGAGATCTGCAGAAATTATTTATCCTAAACAAAAACCGAATAATTCAGCTCAAGATCAGTACAAATCAAAAGAAAACACAGAAGTAAACTTTGTCACATAGATATTATTAGCAAAGTCTTCCTTCCACACCGCCCACATTAGCTGCTAACTCAGAGAAGGGGTTGAGTTTGGTATCTATTTTTCAGGGGAAAATATCCTTACACAGTGTGGAAGAAGATAGGCAAGAGGAACAAAAACCAGAAAGAATATTTAGAGACCAGCTATTTAGAAACCTTTAATTTCAGGGGGTGTTCATTTCTTCATATGACTGATTTGGTAGCTTTGGGGATTTTCCATCACATAAGTGAAAGAAAGCAGACCAATACACAGAGACTCAAACTCTTGAACATAGAGACATTTCTGCAACATGTTTGGTTTCATCCCTGGCTTAGCCTGGATTTGTGAATTTCAAAGCTCTCACTGTTTCATTGTGAACCTGTGGTTTTAAAATTTTGTTGGGCTCCAAACTTATCAGTGTGTGAGTTTATTTTATGTTAAGCACCTTCAAATTCCAATCCTTAAAAATGCCAATAGAAACAACAAAAACATAAATAAACCATTGCAATGAGCCAAAAAGATCCAACTGAAGAAGGTAAACCTAAAAAAGTTTTATCCACTGTCTAAACGGAAAGGATTAAAAACTTTGCGAACACAATCGTTTTCTTTTTGCTGAAACTATAAACTCCACAACCTTCTTTTTTTTAATGTGATCAAAACAAAAACAAAAATGGAGAGTGGAAATATGTGAGTCCTCAAATTATTCTACAGACTGCCATTTGATAGTCTCTTTTGGAAGATTAGTTTGTGCTGAGTTCTGCTATCACAACTTTCTTGGTATTACTGTAGTTTCACATCAGATGGGCTGAAGGAACCTCTTCCCATGTTAAGATGTGTCTGGGTTTGCCATTTGTAAATTGCACCGTTTGCAGAGTTGAGCACTGAACCAGTGAAGTCAAGGGCACCTGAGTATTCCTGTTCCTATCTAGAGCTGCCTCCGGTTCCCTATAGGTTGTAATCTGAATGATACAAGGGGCTTACTAACCAAGATGTCTCCCCCAAACAGGGGCCAGATGTTTGACATTCCATCTCTAGACTCCTTTTGGATTCTTCTCTTTGACATCACGTTGACCAAGTGTAACTCCTGGGAGGCACCACACATTCCATTAGTGTACCCAAGAGGCAGGGGTGAGGGAGAGAAGTCAGGAGCACTGGAAGACTGCATAACCTCTTTACCCATCTCTGTGTGGGTATAGGCTCTTCCCACTCCAGACCCCTCTCCCTGCTTCCTAGACAACTGCCAGTCACTCTTCTACATGCATCGAAACATCTCATCCCATCCATCATCTTTCATCATTCCCTGCACAGCTGATTAGACCTTCACACACACACACACACGTGTGCATGAGACTGTCCCAGTGAATTTCTCATCGTGCCAAGCTCTTTCATTATTCTTTATTTCACTTTCATTTCTTAACTTCTTTGTATGGCTCGTTTTTTCTGCCTGCAGTTCCTTGTCCTATTTTTTTTTTTTTTTTTTTTTTTTGCTTGTTAAACTCCTACTTAATCCTTCAGGATCCAATTCTAGTGACACTTTCCCAGTGAAATCTTTCTAAGACCTTTATTTACTGTTTACTCATCTATTCAACAAATATTTATTGAGTACCTCCTGTCTGCCGAAAAGAGTCTTAGGTGTGGGGGATGTAATGGTAAACCAAAACAGACCAATCCAGTTTTTGAGAAACTTCAGGTACAGTGGGAGAAACAAATATTCATCAAATAATCATCAGAACAAGTGAAAATCTGTACCTGTGTCAGTGCTATGGGAGAGTTTCTCGTTGCCATGATTATTAAGATGGGATTCAACCTATCCAAGAGGTCAGAGAAGACTTTTCTGTTGAGGTAATGTTTGTGCTGAGAGTTGGAAGGACAGATTCAAGTTACTAGGTGAGGAGGAGGGGGAGAAAAGAGTGTCCTAGACTGAGGGAATACCATGTACAAAGGTTGGGTGGAAAAGGTTATAGCAAAAAGAAGAGAGTAAGAATAAGCCAGAGCTGACTTATACAGTGATTCCTTAGATAAAATGTTAAAAGCACACAGAATAAGAGGGGAGGATATAGTTCAAGTGGTAGAGTGCATGCTTAGTTAGTATGCACAAGATCCTGGGTTCAATCCCCAGTACCTCTTCTAAAAATAGATAAGTAAATAGAAGTGCACAGAATAAAAGAAAAACAAAAAGATAAGTTGAACTATAAAAGTTAAAAACTTTTGCACTTCCAAAGACACACTAAGAATATGAATATATGTATTGGCATGTATGACTGAAGCATTAGGCTGTATGCCAGAAACTGACACAACATTATAAACTGACTTTAAAACTTCAATAAAAATATATATTAAAAAAAACAAGAAATGGATTTAAAAAATTATCAGTAAAAAGCTAAAAAAAAAAGTGAAAAGATAACCCATAGAATGAGAGAAAATATTCACAAATCATATATCTGACAAATGACTTGGATCCAGAATATATAAAGAATTCTTACAACTCAATAATGAAAAGACAACCCATTAAAAATGGGCAAATGATCTGAATAGATATTTCTCCAAATAAGATATACAAATACTCAATAAACACATGAAAAGATATTAAACTTCATTAGTTATCAGGGAATTGCAAATCAATACCATGATGAGATACCACTTTAAAGATGGCTATACTATGTAGAGAATAACAAGTGTTGACAGGAATGTGGAAAACTTGGAATATTTACACATTGCCGGCAGGAACATAAGAAATTGTGGTGCTACTTTGGAAAACAGTTTTTCATAAAAGGTTAAACATAGATATCATATGACCCAGCAATTCCACTTCTAAATATCTCCCCGGGAGCATTGAAAATATATGTCCACACAAAGACTTGCACAGGAATGTTCAGAGTAGAATTGTTCCTAATACCCCTAAAATAGAAACCACTCAAATGTCCATCAACTGAGGAATGGATAAACAAAATGTGGTCTATCCATACAGTAGAATACTATTCTGCAGTAAAGAGAAACGAAGTACTGATAAGTGTTCACAACATGGATGACTCTCAGAACATAATGCTCAGAGAAAGAAGCCAGGCACAAAAGGATGCACATTATATGATTATATTTACATAAAACGTCCAGGGAAAAGGCAAATGTGTAAGGATAGAGAGTAGATTAGTAGTTGTTTGGATTTCAGGTTTGGGACTGAGGAATGACTGTAGATGGATATAAGGTTTATTTATAGGGTGATGGAAATGTTCTAAAGTTAGATTGTGATGATGTTTGTATAACTCTGTAAATATAACAAAATCTTCTGAACTGTACACTTGAAACAGGTTAAGAGTGACTTTTATGGTATGCAGATTATATCTCAATAAAGCTGTTAAGAAAAAGTATAAGCCTGCATAGCTGGAACCCAAGAGTGAAGCAGACACAGGGACACCAGAGCAGGGTGATGTTGGGCTTTGTAGGCTACCATATTAAGGAGCTTTGTCTTCATTCTCAAAGGAGTAGAACACAATAAAATGATTTTAATATGGGGTGAGTGATGATGATATAGTTGGATTTGCATTTTGAAGAACACTGTGGCTAGAGTGTACCAAAAACTTACAACTGGAGGTAGACCAGGTAGATTGACTGTGTGTGTTCTCACCACATCCGTGTTTCTGATTATGGAGCTACTGTATTCAGTAATGATTTAGGCATTTATCTGCTTTATTTACCCATTTATCTGCCTTTATTTACCCATTTATCCTTTATTCCTGCAGTTCTGGAACGTGGGAATGATGTCTTATTCAAACCTTATATTCCCAGTACCCAGCACTTGCCTGGCATTCAGGAGGCTCTGAATGATTATACAATGAATGATACTAAAAGGAGCACAGGAACGCAGGGGAAATCTGACTTCTGGTCTGCCACTCTCCACTAATTTGATAGGCTGTTAGCCCTGTTTGATAGATTTGCAAATAGGATAACAGTCTGACCTCTAATCAGAAGATCACATCATTGTCATGCTTCCCACTCTGCCCTGAACTCTTCTGGAATCAATATTTTAGGCACAAATAAATAAATAAATTACTATTGTGATAGGAACATATGCTCTGTGTGCCCACTGCAGCTGTTCAAACATTGGCAACAAAATTCTAATTTAGGTATTTTCTAAATTTTGCATACTCTCAGCTTGAAGTCTTGACAGCTTCTTCTATAGGTTGTTAAGCTGAACAAAATGTTGGTAACATTGATTATGCTACCTATAAAACTGATGCATCAAGGTGTGTGTGTGTGTGTGTGTGTGTGTGTGTGTGTGTGTGTATACTAATAATATTACAGGAAAGCATCTTTTTTTTGAGAGGGTCCTATAACTGACTATACACTATAATTCACTTTTAAAGGAAAGAAGGGAATGAGATGGAAAGAAACATGTTCCATAGAATATGTAAAAACAACTCCCAGCCTGCACCCTGCAGGGTCCATGTTCAACCCAATCATCTACATTTCAGACATACATACAGTGTATTGAAGGAGAACACAAGGCCAGAATTAAGATCATGAGAACCTGAATGATCCTAAATAAGAAATAAAGACCCTATTCTGTTGAATAAAGAGTTATGAATGAAGACAAGAACAAATAAAAAAAAAAGTTTTTGAAAATTAATTGGCCATCTCCAATATAGTACTATCTCCTATTATTTTATTTGTTTAAAAATCAACTTCATACGAATTTGACAAAATTGTAGTAAATTATGCAAAAGAAGATAACTGGCACCAAATAAGTCCCATCGCACATTTCTTTGTATTCACTGTTTTGCTAGAACCTCTGTTGAGTCTGTACTCCTAGCACCAAAGACTTGGGGATCAGTGTAGCATGTATTACTTGTGGTTGCCCTGTGGTTTTTCTCCATACAGGATTCATGAGCTATTGGGCACAAAAAGCCAGATAGACACTGAAAAGAATCTGTCCCCAAACCATTTCAATCAACCGTTCTGTTTCTTTGTTTGTTTTTTAAGTCTGGTTGACCAGTCATCTAAATTGACTGACTGCTTTTACACTTGCATCTAGGGAGTAACCATTGGTGAACTTTTTGATTTGCTGTAATTAACTGCGCCAAAATCTTTGCTGTTTTAGCCAACACAGTTTTCTATTCCACAGAAGTAGTCTGGCATTTTCAAACCACTTCATTACATTTTGGAGAACTTCTTTCTAATTTGCTTTTCACATCCAGTTCAGCCTACAAGGATCGCCTGGTGTCTACGACTTAGATGTTTTTGAGTAATGTGAAAGAGAAAAAGGCAAAAGAGGTAAAAATATACGTACATATATTCCTTTCATGTTGCTATCACTCAAAAATAAAAGCAGATTTCTCTCAGATTAGACCTCTACCCACAAATCAACTTCGGGAAGCATCAAGCAGTAATGAGATTTCAAAAGAACATTTCTTAGAAAATCACATAAGCCGTTATGATTGGATCCCTAAACAATTTGGAATCCCATCTATAGCACCGAGTTTTTATAAAGTCCAGGTACTGTTTTAAACATTTTAACTTTAATAATTTAGATTACAGGCATGAAATGAACCACCTGCATCTCCCTGATGCAGTGAATTTCCTTCTCAGAGCTGGCCTGCACTTAAATGCTATAAGCCAGGGGGCCAGCTAACCTCCCCATGTGTGGTAGCCATCTTTTGTAATAGAATCTGAAATGAGCCTATGTTGTGCAAAGTTGTGTAACATGGTCCGAAACTTTAATAAACCTGTTTTGAATGCTGTTTAAACCTTGTGGATTTTAAACTCAAGTTGCTGTAGTTGAAAAGTCAGGAAGATTTTATGAAGACCTCATACTTTGGATGACAAAGTCTTCAAATTTTTCAGTAACCTGGAAAGTTCATATTTTAGCCAACTAGATTTTAAAAAATCCATTAACGGGTGTTGAGAATAGTCCACCCAAAGTTGGCAATATCTCAGGCTGTTCAGTGAGGCACACTTAAGGATATTCTTAATGAATGCTTAAAGGTGCAGTTAGAATTGGTTGCAGAGCAGAGGTGACACTATGGGTCATGAAATCTTTCCTTGACTTGTGTTTTAAAGCCAGAAACAAACAGAGCTAGCTCTTTTGGACATCTCATTAGTATCCAAGGAGAGACTTAGTTAAAGGCAAGTCAGAATGGTACTCACCTCTGCAACCCAAGGCCACCTTCAGCAAGTCGGAGACAAGTGGATAATGCTTATCCAGATGCAGTCAAGTATCTTGGAGAACCGTTTAAAAGAGGAATGACCAGCATCAGCAAATGGAGCAAGGATGCTGAGTCAGCTTGCAGAATCAGCAGTGAGGCAAAAGTCATCAAGAATAGGAAGATATCACAAGGAGAGAGGGGTTGCACCTGGCACCTTGCCCCTCAATCTCACGACAACATCGGGGTTTCACTCTAAACCCACCAGTCTCCGTGGGGTGCTGGGCCAGCAGATGCTCCTCCTCGGAGGTCCTCAGGGACTCGGGCTTTGGGTCAGATGGGCGCA
Organism: Camelus bactrianus; assembly: GCF_048773025.1. Lineage (NCBI taxonomy): Eukaryota > Metazoa > Chordata > Mammalia > Artiodactyla > Camelidae > Camelus > Camelus bactrianus. The sequence goes on from NC_133567.1 coordinate 13,885,266, forward strand.
CAAGCCAAGTGGCCACTTTGCAATGCTTAGACTTGGCACTTCTGTCCTCGAACTCATGCAGCTTGCACCTCTGTCTGCCAGACACTGCAATTTCAGGCAGATAAAAACAAGACTGCTAAGTAAAAGGTAATGCTATTGGAAAGAACAATTCAGCGACTTTATGCAATGATGAGTTCTGGGTTCATTTTAACATGTCAAGGAGAAAAAAAAAGTGGTCTAGCCATGCATGATGAAACAACTTTGACAGCTCAATGGAAGTTTAGTAGGTAGTGGCTGGTGCAGCCTGAACTCAGTCAGCTGCATGGAAACAGAGCCAGGTGCTCATCTAGTTCAGGAAAGGCATAGATGCCCAAGTGATACCGCCCAAATACCCCAGCAGAATACAATTCCGTGACCACAGCCTGTATGGTGAAGGCACACTGGTCAAAATGGAAACTATCAAGCCATTTAAGAGCCATGTTATATCATTACTATATATGTATGTGCACAGACGTATGTATATACACACATACATATGCATGTACGGGTGTCCACACCCTCACACACACACTTTAGTCATTTTGCAATTAGAAAATACATGATAGAAATAAAATTAAGGACCATTAATACCCTTCAGCTCTGAAACTGTGGCAGAGTGGGGGATTCATTTATCCTTTGAAACAGTAACACTTAACTTAGGAAACAGAAAATTTAACTTAGGTTAGAAAAACCCCAACTCAGTTCAATAAACATTTATTGAGCACCTACTAGGGACTAGGGTGGATGTTACAAAAATATGCATAAAATATAGGCCCCACCAGAATCTAGTAAGGGAGAAAGACTTGTATAAATAACTAATTATAATAAAAGAAAGAGTGAGGCTGCTTTCAGTAGAGGTACCCACAAAATGCTAAGAAGGTATTGTGGAGGATGGCTTTATTCAATAGCATTTCTGTAAAACATCAGCAATGTGCCATCTCATGTGTGTCACTGTTGTGTCTAATGCCTAATGCTACAGTAGAAACAACTGAAGCTGTCAGGTCAATTCAGTCTTGCAATTTGGAGTGTAGACACCTTAGGGTCAATCAACAACTCAGGGTTCAGGCTCTGTTATTGGCAAGGTCAAATTTATATTGAACTTTCTCCTTTCTCAGGGGACCTCAGGAGGTTTCTGAGTGTAGGGGAGGCTGTCTGGATATCAGAGTGTTGCCTCTTTCCTCTCTGGTCTCTGTTGAGATATCTTCACCCAGGTGGGCTATCGCTCTAGCCTGGGTCCTGCAGTAGCAGCAGCTGCTGTACGTGGCCTCGTCTGCCCATGGGCAGCACCAGCACCTCCTGCTGTCTGAGCACTCTACACCTTCCTCTTCTTACCCAGCACTGAGAAGACCCCCAAATGCGTGCATGGGGTCATACACCTGTGGGCTCTCCCCCAAGCCAGGTGTAGGGCACCAGCGATGGAGGGCGTTGCATTGGGCTTGCTCTAACACTGAATATTCCACGCTGCCTGTTGTCTTTATCACATCCACACCCCATACAAAAATGGGAAGTGCTGTGAGGCTGCCTCCTCCCAGAATTGCAGGTGGGAGGCAGGGCCAGATCTCTTCCACTCTCAGCATCCTAATCTGGAACTCAATCTTGGGGCTTCTCTTGCCCTTTGTAGGTAACAACCCAGATGCAGGTGTCAAGGAACACAGTCACAATCTGGGCTTCCTCTCCTTTTATCTCCAGCCTCCTCCACTCAGACTTGGACAGAGTTTAAGAAAGATGATGTCACATCCAGTATGCTCTCTTTTCTGGCTTAAAGACCCTTTCTTGATATTTAAAGGAAGTGTTTGAAATTCAGGAAAAAACTTTTACTCTCAAGAGCCAAGCTCCTGCAAATCAGGAGATCTTTGACTTCAAACCTAGGTACCCAATTATTGTCTAAAATCGCCTTCATATTTTTGGTCACATTCATCCTCCGAAGAAGCAGTCAGTAGATGCCTCAGGCAGAGCCGCAGAGTTCTAGCACATCCAAGGTAGTGAGTATATCCCTCTGGATGGGCTATCTGCATCTTTCATTGTCTGAATTATTTTACAACTCTGAATGTTGTAGACAACTGATGCAATGCAAATGATTCTTGTTCATTGGAATGCAGATAAAGTTTCTCTGGTGGAGATACAACCATTTTGCATGTATTAGCAAATTCATTCCAGCATTTGTAAAGGCATTCATATGTGTGTAGATCTGAATTCTCCTTTGTGCCAATTATAACAGCTAAGGTTTTCCTTATTCATTAATGAGTTAAAAAACTCTTTGACATGCATTCATTTTATATTTGTATGAGAATTATTTTACCTTTGTTAACAATTACTCTTTAACCATTTCTAAGTCCCATTGAACTGACGAGGGGATTAAGGTTCAAAGAAACTCGTCAAAGTGCCCAAGGTTAGCCAAGTGGTAACTGATAGAAGGAAAATGTGAACTTATTTGACCCCAGATTCAAGCTCCTTAATGCTGTACTGCTCTCTGATTAAAACATAAAGAAATCTGAAAAATATCTAGAAGGTCCCTAGACAGGTATTCTAAACATTCCAAAACTTTCCTGTGATTTTTCTTCTTTACTAACTTTGCCAACACCAATTTTGAGCCCCTGTTGAGAGATAACTTGTCTTTATACTGCAATTTTAAAGCATAAAAAGCTGTGGAATACACTGTCACGTGTGTAATTTAATAAATAGCACCCCTACCTCTCAGGTTCAATGACTGTCAGGGGAAAAAAAAGAAAATACGATGGCATTTGTGGACATATCCTATGGAGATTTTTCAAAGTACGTTTTTATGTACAAAGTACTAGGCTTTATGGAAAAAACCATGAGACAACCTTCCTATACCTAAGAAGAAATGCCTTCGATGTCTACGCCACATAATTAAATACTCTGTATGGAGATGAGGGAGGATAAAAGTAGCTTATAAGGATAACTTAAAATTGACTCTGAAGAGAGTCTGGTTAGTGTCATCTCAAATGTATTTCTGACTACAAAAATTCCTAAAACTAAAAACATCACCTATATCTAGATATAGAACAAAGAATTCTTTGAGAAAAACAGAGCGACATTTCAACTATGTCATTTGTCAGCATTTCACAGTGCATCAAATGTCATGCTAATTCAACCACATTTCAAATAGATTCCCTTTTCTTAAAAAAAAAAAAACTCACAATTGTGTAATATCCATTATAGAAAATTTGGTCAATGTAAAAGGCACAATGATGAAAATGCAAATTACCCATAGTACACCTGTATGTTTCAATATTTAACACAGATTTAGAGATGCAATGCCCATAAATCCAAGGCAAGATTCCCACCGGTAGGAAGCTCTGGGCCATGGGCATTGTGGGGACGTTTATATTCGTGCAGATCTGGGAATATCTTTGGGATTGCACTGAATGCTGTCCATGTTTGTGCTGCTCTTCCCAGGGCAAATGGTTTGTTACCTGTGACTACTTTAAGATAGCCACTCATTTCCAGATGTCTTGTTAAATGGCTGTGTTTCCCAGCCACATTCTCCCCGAAGGCTCTAGGCAGGCAGGAGAGTGAGAGAACAGAAGAGGAAAACCCACCTCATTCTAAAAGTCTGGTCCCTTCTGTTTTACATGCATGGTAAGACCACACCAGGATGGCAGTCTATAGTTTAAGAGATCTGACCATTCGTCCTGTTTTCAAGGAGGCTGGATTTGATAGAGAAGAGAAAGAAGGTAAGGAAACACCACCGAGGGGAAGCAGGGAACAGAATTCTCTTCCGGGTGGTCAGAGGGAGTTTTAGCAATGGGTACCACAGTCCCTTCTACCGCTGGTGTTTTGGTTTCACTGGGGAGGGAGGGGTTTGTGTTGCTTCCAGTCCCAACAAGGCCACACTGCTTAACAGAGGTGAAGGCTTAATGTCAGAAACACCAGCAAAGGAAGAGAAGCTTTCCTACAGCAATTCACTGTGAACACATTTTTAGTTTTTCCCTTTTTCTTTTGGACAAAATAGCCAACAGTGTGACCACTAGAATCAACCAAAATTCTCAAAACCGGTCAACTGCTGAGTCACTCCTGAGTTCAACTACCTCTCAATGATGGATTAATTCCCCTTGTCTGAATCTGCATGCTCCCCCCTGGCCTGATCACCACACACTTTTGAAAGTGCTCTGAGCTGGAGGTGAAGCCCCTTTCCACTGGAATGAGAACGTGGAAAATAAGAATCTGTTGTGTATCTATCTGTTGAATTTCCCATCACATATTGAAGAATTCCATGTGACTTGTGGAAGGATATGATAATACACTGCACTTTTCACCTTCCTGCTCAGAAAAATTTTTTCTATTGTGGAACACTACTGTAATTTTATGAAGCTCCTCAGGAGAAAAGGAGACTCATTTTAAGAAATAGGGAAAAATAATCTCCAGGGAAGAGAAAGCAGCGGAAGACCACAAGGAAATGTGATATTTCCAGGAATCCAGAAACGTAACTTTTGCATTTGATGTATCACTGAGATTAGAGGCCCATCTCCAGTTTCAAACCTGCTGGGTAACTCTTTCTATCATTAGCCAATAAAAGTCTCCTTGGTTACATTTTTGTGGCACATTCCCAGGGTTATAGAGTTTCTCTTTGAGTTTTTTCCCAAGGCTTAAGGAAGGAAGGAGTTAATGCTCTTGGTCATCAGCAAAAAAGTTACAGGCAGAGGGAAAATATATGATTGAAGAACTCAACACTTAATTACACATAGAGGTATTAAAAGAAAGATCCCTTGAGCTAGCAGACCATGGGACAATGGATCAGCAGTTTTAGAATCTATTTCTGACTCTGCCATTGACTCAGGATACTGGGAAAGTCCTATGTTTCTGTTTTACAAAAATGTATTGCACCACCATGGCAATCCTTCTTGATAAAAAGGTTGCTTATTGATCACCCAGAATCTGGGGACTTTTCACCAGAGCAGGAAGTAAACTGATCTTCATCTTCAAACAAAGGAGAATATAATATAAATTCAAACAGTCATCAAAAATCATTAGCAAAGACATATACAGGAATGAAGGAATAGGATCTGATGGAAATCTTCATTTCAGGGCTCCTGTAACAGTTTTATTTTCCCCATGAGTTTATATATTTAGAAGGGGGCTAACAATTATGGAACATCATTTCCATATGCCCGGAATGTAATGTGCTTTGTTTGCTTTAAAGCCTATGGTAGGTAGTATGTACGTTTTACAAATGAGAGAGCTGAATGTGGATTTGCTCAGAAAGCTTATTAAAGCCCCCTGTCTGGGTGGCTCTCAAGCCTGTACTTAATGCCTTTTAATTCATGGACCTAAAAGTATCTCCCATAGGTGAGTGTTACTGCCAACCAGTTGACTGCTTTCCTGTTCTCCCCTTCCTAATTCGAGTTTCTCTCTTAAATTCCAGAGCTAGATCTAGAAATACAGGGATTCCCAGAACTCCCTGAGATTCAACTGTGCATGGCTTACATGATCAAATAGTCTAATGAATATGAAAGTCTCTTAAGGGAAGGGAGGCTCTCTGGCTCTTTTCCTTAGCAGAAGTGATTCAGACTGGGGACAGCTCAGGACCTGGGTTTTCTCGCCCTTTCTGTGCCTGTGGGAGTGCTTCCCCAACCGTGTGTTCTGTGAGTGAGAGGTCTTCTCTCTTCTGTCTCTGCTCCTTTTTCTTATGTAGTTGGTAGCAGGGTTTACTATCGCCTGTGCCAAAGTTCCACGTGGGCCCAGCAGGACTCTGTCAAACCACGTGCTCCTACAGCTTCTCAGACAGACTGCCATCCTGCCTCTTGAGTACAAGGCGGCCCTGCAACCTTCACACACAAGCCCTAGCTCTGCTCCAGGAACAAATACAATTTGGGGAGAAATTCGGAACACTGTGCCAGTCAGCATCCGACCAGAGAAGCAGGACCAGTAGGCAATAACATATAAGATGTTAATCACAAGGCTTTGGCTTAGATGACGTGAAGGCTGGCTCAGGAAGTCTGAAAATCCACAGGACAGGCTGTCAGCAAGAGCAGGCTGAAACTCTCTGTACAGGCTGAGGCCGCCGTCCAAAGGTGGAATTTCTTCCTCATCACCTCTGCTTTCCTAAGGCCTTTCAGCTGCTGAATCAGGCTCGCCTGGAGTACTTCAGTTACTCTCCCTTACTCAGAGTCAACTGATTATGGGCTTTAGTCACATCAACAAAACACCTCACTGCAACACCTAGAGTAGTGTTTGACTGTACAACTGGAGATCATAGCCCAGCCAAGCTGCCCCATCAAAAGGCCACCACAAACCTGGAGTAGTTGGTTGTATCAAGTTTTCAAAAGCCAAAGGATGGCAGGAAAGTCCAAAGCAGGTGAGAGGGCTGCAGTGATGGAAGGCAGGAGGAGGGGAGGGGCAAAGGGAGGAATAAGTCTCATGTCGGAACTGCCTGGATCAGGCCCAGAGGGCTCCCAGAGCCAGGTGGGCAGAGCCCCTTCACTGGGTAGTTGGCCTCTCATTCAGCTCCCATCAGATCCCCACCTCCAACCCCGTATTTACATATCACAGTGACACTTGATATTCATAAGAGATTTATAACTATCAACTAATTCTGGCTCTCTGGTGACATGATAGGAAATTAGGAGAGTCTGCTTAAAGTTTTATACAAGGCAAACAACAGAAGAGGATATGTCTGTTCTACAAAGTAGACACTGAATCTAAAAGTGATGTATGACTGTAAATAAAACAAAAAATGTGCAAAAATACTAGTGGAGAAATCCAGAAGAAAAATTCTAGATCTCATTGACCACCCCCCAATATTTTTTCCTGAGCATCTTTTCTATTGCATTTCAAAATGCTTAGCCTGGCAGTCAAATAAACTCAGAATGGATTAAAGACTTAAGTGTAACACCTGAAACCTCAAAACTTCTTGAGGAAAACATAGGCAGTAAACTTTCTGAAATCACTCTCAGTAATATTTTTTGGGTATGTCTTCTCAGGCAAGGAAAATAAAAGAGAAATAAACAAATGGGACTACATCAAACTAAAAAGCTTTTGCACAGGAAACTATATGTTTTGATAGAAAACTACCAACAAAACATAAAGGCCACCTACTGAATACGAGAATATATTTGCAAGAGCTATGTCTGATAAGGTGTTAATGTCCAAAATATACAAAGAACTCACACAACTCAACATCAAAAAAACAAAAAAACAAACAACTTGATTTAAAAATGGGCAGAGGATCTGAATAAACATTTTTCCAAAGAAGACATACAGATGGTCTACAGACTCATAAAAAGATGCTCAGCATCACAAGTCATTAGGGAAATGCAAATCAAAGCTACAGTAAGATATCACCTTACACCTGTCAGAATGACTATTATCGAAAAGACAACAAATAACAAGTGTTGACCAGGATGTGGAGAAAAGGTAACCCTTGTGCACTGTTGGTGGGGATGTTTACTAGTGCAACCACTATGGAAAATAGTATGGAGATGCCTCAAAAAAATAAAAATGAACTACCATATGACCCAGCAATTCCACTCTGGGGTATTTATCTGAAGAAAACAAAAACACTAATTAGAAAAGTTATGCACAACCCTGTGTTCATTGTTAGCATTATTTACTATAGCTGTCATATGAAGGCAACCTAGATGCCCATCAATAGATGACTGGATAAAGAATATGTGATAAGTGTATTTCTATGACAGAATATTACTCAGCCACCAAAAAGAATGAAATCTTACTATTTGGGACAACATGGATGGGCCTAGAGGGTAATTACGGTAAGTGAAGTGATTCAGACAAAGAAAGACAAATACTATATGATTTCACTTACATGTGAATTAAAAAAACAAAACAAAACAAATGAACAAACATAACAAAACAGAATTACAGATACAGAGAACAAAGAGGTGGTTGCCAGAGTAGACTCAGTGTGAGAGGGGAAAGAAAGAGTGAGGGAGATTACAAGGTACAAACTTCCAGTTGCAAAATAAATGAATCCAAATTATGAAATGTAGAGTATGGGGAATACAGTCAATAACTATGTCATGTCTTAGTATCTAACTAGACTTATCCTGGTGATCATTGGAAATGCATAGAAATCTTGAATTACTCTTTTGTGTAACAGGAACCAACATAGTGCTGTAGGTCAATTACATTTCAAAATCAATCAAACAAACTTATAGAAAAAGAGACCAGATTTGTGGTTACCAGAGGTGGGCAAGGGTGGGAGCAGGAATTGGATGAAATTGGTTGAAAAAGTACAAACGTTTACTTATAAGACAGATAAGTACCAGGGATTTAATGTACAACATGATAAAAATAATGAACACTGCAGTATGTTATGTATGAAAGTTTCCGGGAGGGTGAATCCTAAGAGTTCTCATCACAAGTATAAAATTTTTCTATTTCTTCCATTTTGTTTCTATATGAGATGATGGATATTCGCTAAACATATTATGATACTCAATTCATGATGTATTTAAGTCAAGTCATTATGCTGTACACCTTAAACGTATATAGTGCTGTATGTCAATTATGTCTCAAGACAACTGGAAGGAAAAAATAAATGTAGGGTTGGAGGTAAAGAGAAAGAGGGGGAAAAGGGAATAAAAAAGGTTAATCTTCTCTGATTGAAATCACCAATTAGCTCTTGAGGATATGACATGAATTTTGAGGGAGCCATGCATCTCAGATGCGAGTACAGATGGACAGTCAGATCTACGACATGATCAGCACTTTATTGTTTCTTAACTTTATAACATTCATAGTTAGACATGTGATTTCATAATATTGTGTCCCTTTCCTAAGTGTAGATTGTTAAAATCTGGAATATAACAAAAATAGAAAAATTGTGGGAACACCACAGATGGAATGAAATTTCTGTAGGATAACAGTAACTATCTTATAAATCATGAATCTTGGGGTGGGGAGAAGGAATAATAAGGACCATTTCAACAAATAATGTTCTTGAAGTTTGTCAGATTTGTTCTGATGTCATTTTTAAATAGTTACTGCCAAAACCTTATCTTATAACGTCCACACCCAGTTCTTAGTGAAAACACATCCTGAAGATATTTCAGTTTGTATGGTTAAAAATAAAATAAAACAGACAACCACTGAAAATCCAAAAATTACAAATGCTCAAAAATAGGGGCAATCAGCTTTTATAATACTTGCTCTAAATATGTTCTCAGATATATTTTCAGAAATGCAGGTAGTGTTGTCTTCATGTAGAAGCATCAGTGAACTCTGCTCAGAACATCTCTACCTTTTCCTGGATGCCCAGTCACACCACCTGTACTGAGGCCAAATGCATTATCTTCTTCCCTCTTGAGCTATTTGGGTATTCAGTTTATGCTTAAAAACTTTTGCATGCTTAACATTAACATGCTGATGCTGAGGACTTGGTCCTGCCTTCATTCTATCGACTTATTTTCTAGCAATCAATTCGAACTGAAATTGAGTTCACAAGCCTAAGAGATGGGACTTTTTGTCACCTCATATGTCTAACTATGAAAGTCATGAAGTTAAGAAACAATAAAGTGCTATGAGTCTTCTTGCTCAATGACAGAGAGGTTAAGGCAGGGATTATAGAAGCATTGTTTGGTGGAGGGTCCCTCTTTCTATCCATCCCTTTTTTATTTTGCATCCAAACATGAAGACTTACTAAATTCACATGGAATTAAATCACAAAGGATGAAATGCTAGGCTACCCCAAGCAAGGGGAGGAAGGAGAGAAGGATAGAGGTCTTTGGAGGATGGAGGTCCCTTTTTGTATCCACATTGGAAGCTGCCCCCTTTCTTTTTAGATCAAATCTGCCATCAGAGCATATACATCCTCCCACTTACTCAGATCCTTCAAGTTGAAGCTGTTGCCTCTTTAGACTCTTGCCTGACCACCTAGAGTGATCTTTCTCTTTTTGGAATTGTTGTAATACGTGTGGTCTGAAAACAATCCAGCTCCTGATTTCATACAGACTCGTATGGCTCCCTAGCAATTTTGTATGCTCTCTTCTTGTTTGGTAGACTGAGATGATGTCTCTTCTTTCTTTCATAACTCTGAACACAGCTGGCGCTGAAGACGCTTGTCCACATTTCATCCTTTCCCTTTCTCCTACTCCACCCGCATCTGCTCTCCTGGCCACCTCTGATCCTACACCTTTTGTTTCTAACTCCTTTTTCTGTCAATATATCACTTTCCTGTGTCTCTTTTCTTTCAAGCCCTATTATCTGCTCTTTAAGAGGTTGGTTAATATCTAATTATTTAATTCTATAAAACATAGCTTCAACCATACAAAATTGCCACTTTTTGACCTACCAAAGCAACTACTTTACATGGTTTAACCTAATAGATGAAGTATTATCTCTCACACATGATATCTGGTGAAAAAAAATTATATTCCAGAGGAATGAATTCATCACAATTCTAATTTAGCCTTAGCAATTTAGCAGGGGAAATATTTGGGGCATTAAAATGCCCTGACAACATTTCTCAATAGTACCTGCTAGGCAGCTAATCTGCATGCAGAAGTTCAGGCCCTTGTCCTTCCTGGAAACACACCATCAGGATAGTTAGTATCTGTTGACTTCTTTCTTCCTTCAGCGCCCTTCATGTTAACAATATAGGCTAGAAATTGCCTGTTTGGTGCCAAGATGAATGGAAAGTGAATAGATGAAAGCTTACTTTTGCTACCAAATATCTTTCACGTACATACAGTTCAAATTAACAGATGGAATAAGATTGTAGGCAACACATAGAACGTTGGAGAACATGGTACTTTCAAGAGATATCAAGTTCATCAGATAACCATTTACAAACATTTGCTGTGTCATTTAAAATGACTTCTCTCTTTGGGGCCTGGAATAACCAATTTGTATGAATTTTCCCATCTGTACACTAAGAAGGTTGAACCAGACATACAGGGGGCTTTCAAATTTTATCTTCTGCAAAAGCCATTTTGTAATGATTTCTAGGCAATGATCCTTTAAACCCTTGAAAGTAAAACTAGAAGTCATTAAAATCACATAATGCCCATATCCTATAATGGACTTTGCATTAAATCTCAATTCTCACCTTCCTTGGTCTGAATTATTGAGGGTTTATTCTATTTTATTGGAGTGAATTCCATTAGTGTTTGCAACAAAGCAGATTCCTATTTTTATTGGCTTGTTACAGTTTGGGATTTTTGAAAAGAATTTGTTCATATTTTAGAGAGCTAGATGTCCAAAAAAATTGAAAATGGCTATAGAAGACAATTCAGAAAGACAGCTTTAGAACTCTTATTGAGGCTGTTTCCAACTTTCAGGCACTGTATTTGTTTTACTACAGGGGCACTCTTATTTTGCCTTTGCCTCAATTATCTGTATGTTGTGTCTCCTATCAAACTACTAGCTTCCTGAGGAGAGAGACTGCATATTACTCACTGTGGACAACTGAAGAGTCTAGCACAGTATTTTGCACATCTTAGGTGCTCCATTAATATTAACTGAATTCCCCTAAATTATAACATTGTAGAATTTCAGAGCGAGAGGAGAACCTCTGAGATCATCACAAACATTTTGCAACTAGAAAAGCTGAGGCCCAGAGGAGTTAAGTCACTGGTGCAGTGTTACACAAATGTTATGATCATGAAGAACGATAACTGTGTGAGAGCCCCTGGGATCCAGCCCTGTTTGCTGGGTTTCAGAAATAAGGGAGGCCCCACCAAATCTTCCTCATTCTTGGTGGCCCAAACTAATGCGGTCACATTTGCAAGTGCAAGAAAACCCTTTTTTTTTTTTTTCTTTTTTGGTGGCTTGATTCATGATGTAGCATTAACCTGCTTTCCTGTTGTTATAGTCACTCCTTCCCCCAGTAAAGACTCTGTATTGTGTTGCATCCACATGTGCCATGGAGGAAGTAATGTTTCCATAAGAGATGGATGGTCTCTGAAAATAAAGTTTGTTGATAAGCATAGGATGTTGCAATAGACCAAATCCAACAGACCTTTAAGTGAGTGTTGGTATAACCTCCCCAGACCCCAGACCCACATTTCATGCCACGGCCACATGTCACCAAGCTCCACCAGCCTAGCAGGTCGAAGCAGAAGAGATTCTTTAAGACCAGCCCCCTATGGTTTTGAAATTATATTGCTTGCTGTTTCCTGCTATAAAATACTGTGAGCTAAAATATTTTCAGATGTGAGTTTTCATAACAGCTTCCCTTCATCTTACTGCAAGAGTAATATAAGTTGATTACAGAAAAAAAGAAAATGTAGATAAGAGGGGAAAAAAAACAAAATAAAAATTAACTGGAATCCTACCACACTGAGACACTGCGATAACCACAGGTAACATTTTCATGCATATGTGCACACAGAGTGATGTCTATTACATATTTTTCATGTAATATTAAGTATCTTTCCTTGATAATACATTTTAATATAAATCTTTGTTAGTGTCCACATTATTTTCCAGTGAATTGATGTACTCTAGTTTATCAAATTTTTTCCTGTTGCATGTATAGATTATTTCCAATCTTTCCATATTTAATGATAATCTAAGCATATTTAGTAAGTACCAAAGTCATTATTTTTTTCTGCCTTTAATTGTTCATGTTTTAGTATTTTAAAACACTGACAAAATCATTGTTAAAATTGGCAGTGTAGTACCATTTTTATGAGTTAGTATATAGCTAGAGATTCTGCTGAAATGACCTTCACAGGAAATATCACCTATGAACAGGCACAATTTGTTTCCAGTAATCCAAGCTAGCTCATGCTAACTGGGAAACAGAAAAAAAAAAAAAATGATGTCGATATACTGAGAATTTTCATATGAAATTTATACATGGCTTTTCCCCAGCATGATAATGTTTTACATCATCAAATAACGGCAGTTAAATGCAAATTACATGAGCGCCACTGACTGCGAGCTGCAGGGGTATTCAGTACTGTGCTACGTCCTTGTACCCTCTAGCCTCCCCATTAACTTGGTTTTGTTTACATGCTCTGTCTTTGAAGTCCTTGCTATGATGTCCTTCTGACACGTGGGCATTTCATCCTGGCTTCCATAACTCAGTAGCCTCAACCTTTCCTTATTTCTTTATCCATAAAGATGAATTCACCATTAAAAAAAAAATCAACATCTTTTAACTTTGTCATTAACTTAATTAGATTATTTTCTTTGTTGATGCTCTGATTACAAAGTTGCATAGGTTTTGAGTGATCTATATCTAATTTTCTTTTCTCTATTAGCCTTGTTATGTTTTACTACAATTTTGCAGGATGTGGAGTTATTCAGAAATGCATATATTGCATTGCAGCCAAAACCTTTATCCCATGCTAAGGCTTCTGAGTAAAGATAGCAGAATAAAATCAAATCACTAATAATTCTTCTCCTGATACCTCACAAAATGACCCTCCTTTTCCCCCAACCAAAAAGAGGAGAAAAAAAAAATAGCAAGCTGATAAGGAAATGGATAAAATTCCATGATACAAACTTTAGAAAGAAACAGAATATTTGTGTGTGGTTTCCAATCATCATCCCTGTGTTTCCAAAAACACGGTATCAAGGAAAGAAAGCAAAACAAGAAAATCCAAAGGACTCTTTTTTACATGCTCTGGTGTAAAAGATTGTATCCTAAAAGGATGAGTACGCAGTTTTAGAAAATTAGAGGAAAAATTCTTCAGAGTAGGAAGCCCTAGCTAACTACAATCAGCAGGCTAGAGATGAAAAAAAATTCTATGCTCAGTCATTTTTAGGAGCCCATGCCCTAAACTTAAAGATCCAAAGCAGGAGTGTGCATCCAGGGAATAAAATACACCTTGACTGGGGCTGGGGTCGGAGTCGGACTGAGTCTGGTACAGGACAGTTAACAAAATCAGGGGAAAGAACAGAGCTTCGGTTGTCTAACAAATGCTGTTCAGTTTACAAAAAATAGGTAATACCATAATCTTCCAGCTCACCAGTGGTCACTCGGAGTGGGAGATAAACAGGAATCAGCTAAAAGAGAGTGGTGTGCTAAAAAATTTTCAACCTCTATCACACTTTTTGGAAGTCCTGGATTGAGAGGTCAAGTTGAAATATGAAGATGATTAGAAACAGTATGATAAGTATGCAAATATTTTGTCTCTCTCTCTCCAAAAAGAAGAAAAATATGTGTGACAAGATCTCTAATTTAATTGTGTACAACTGAGTTGTGTAAGGAAACTTTATTTTCTCTAGAACTGCTCTGATCTTCTTCACAAGCATACACCTCAGTGGGTAGCAGGGGAGACGTCACCAGAGTGTCCTGATACAGTCATCAAAATAGACCCCTAGGTAAATACTCAGTCTCTGCGTTGCAGCTGCCACATGTCTTAGATCTACACTCAGTGAGAACTCCACCAGGCAGTGTTATAAATTTTTATTTCTACAGTCATAAATATTTTAAAGACCTTTCAGGGAAAAAAAATAGTCTGTCATTTTCACCATTTCTGTTATTCTTTCTTCATTCCTGATGTTTCATGCTTCCCTCTTTAGCCTGAAAATTTTCTTTTAGCATTTATTTTAGGTCAGATCTTTTGGTGATACGTTCTCTCAGTTTTCAATTATCTGAGAATGTCTACCTTGTCTTCATTCCCAAAAGATATGCCTTGCTGAACAAAGAATGACAGTTCTTTCCTTTTGGCACTTTAAAGATATTGTTCCACTGTCTTCTGGTTTCCATGGCCTCTGATAAGAAATCCACAGTCATTCAAATAATCATTCCCCTCTATGTAATGTATCCCTCCCTGGCTGCTTTCAAGATTTGTCTTTTTTTTTTTTTTAACATTTTTTATTGATTTATAATCATTTTACAATGTTGTATCAAATTCCAGTGTAGAGTACAATTTTTCAGTTATACATGAACATATATATATTCATTGTCACATTTTTTTCTCCATGAGCTACCATAAGATATTGTATATATTTCCCTGTGCTCTACAGTATAATCTTGTTTATCTATTCTGCAATTTTGAAATCCCAGTCTATAATTAATCAAACTGCTAAAAATCAGTGATAATGACGTGAGTGGGCATGGTTTTCTTTGAGTTTATTCTTTTTTTTGGATTTTCTGAGTATCTTCAATCTGTAAATTGATTTCTTTCACAAAATTTGGGGATTTTTTGGCAAATGTTTCTTCAAAATTTTTTTTTCCTCTCCTAAGACTCCAATGACCCAAATGTTAGACTTTTTGTTATTGTCTCACAAATCCTTGAGATCTGATCATATTTTTCAATATTTTCCCTCTTTTTTTTTTCCAGATTAGATTATTTCTCTTGGCCCATCTTCAAGTTTGCAGAGCCCTTCCTCTGTTATCTCTATTTTGTTATTGAGCCTAGCCAGTGAATTTTCTTACTCCAATTATTGTATTTTTCAATTCTAAAATTTTCATTTGATTCTTTCTCAGTCTTTATTTCTTTGTTGAGAACATCCAGCTTTCTACTCATGTCAAGAGTGTTCACTATTATATCACTTTTAAAGGCTTCGTCTAATAATTCCAATATTTGGGTCTTATTGGCACTGGCAACTGTTCATTGTCTTTTTTCTTGGGAATTTATCAGATATTCCTGAGACTTTTTTGTTTGTTTATTTTTGGTATGCAATTTTGGATTGTATGTTGGGCATTTTGGATATAATCTTGTTCAAATCCCCTGGAGAATGTTGATTTGCTTGTTTGTTTTGGGAGGCGCCAAGCCCAGCTGTATTCAGCTCACACATTCTGTCTTGCCTTCTCTCAGCAGTGGTTCCAGTTAGGTTTTCAAAGCCTTTGCTATGCTGTCTGCATCTGCTCTGCATATGTGTCACTTAGTGGTTAGTCTAAGATTTGGGTGGTAGTTTTTATTATAGCTCAGCCCCTAAAACTATTGCTAGATTTCTTTTCCACAGCAGCTCAGGGGTTAGCCAGGAACTTGGGTCGGTTGACACATAGATACGAGAGCCTTTTCTCCATCTTTCGTCTCTTTGAAATATCCCCCACTTTCTCTGGCTTTCAGAAGTCCCTTTTCCTAGGTGTCCAGCTAGAAAGCAGGAGTTCCTCTAAGATATTTATCCCCCAGCACTGGTCTCATCCTAAGTGCTAAGTAGTGAGATAAAAGAGAGACAAAAATAACAAAGATGAGACTTCCCCACACTCTTCAGACTTCAGGAGCTCCCTTCTCCCAGTTCTGGCCAGAGAGATGCATTTTCTTTTAGAGATGACAGGTGCCACCACCATTACTTGGCAGTGCAATTCCATGACTGGTGCTGCCCTCAAAAACGAACCAGAGGAGGACAGAGGGAGGGAGACAGAAGAGTCTCCCTCTTACATATTCTTTAAAACTCACAGTGTCCACATTTCCCCGTCCTCCTCTTGGAAACAGGGAGATGTCTCTTGGAAGCCTTACTATCCACACCTGCTACCATGTTCCAGGACATCAGTTGCCCTCAGGTCAATGTCAAAATATAAAGGAGGGAATAGAGCCCAATAAACTCAGTGGCACCTGGTCATTCTCCAGCTTTTGACATCCTTCCCTAAGCTGCTTGCCATCGTTTACTTTCAGAGTGCTCACATAATTGCTCTTTTACTCTGTCCAGAGTAGTTAAATGGAATCAGTAGAAGATATGGGCTGTAGTGGGCATACTCTGTCTCACCTGGCACAAGAAGTTCCTCATCCTCTTTATGAAAGGTACCCAGCCTCTCAGATTTTTTTCATCTCTGTCTCCTGTCCCCAGTTCTCTCCAAGATGATCTGGGTGACTGGGGAGATGAGTGTGTATTTGAGTATATAAATGTGTGCATGCATCTGCACGTGTGCACGTGTGCATTCTGCATAATCTAATGTTAGCAGTAGAGTATGAGGGCCCTCATATTCTTGTCTGTGTCCTCTGGGTGTCTGCAGATAGGCTGATGTGGTTCTATGAACCAGTGCCCATTGGGTGCTACTGGTCCCATCTGGCATTTGGGGGCAAGGTTTTGGTTCACTTCTTGGAGTCCACGGTACCAATTATTTCCCACTGGTATCAAAGTCCTCACCTATTTCATCTTATATCTTGTGATCATGAGCCTTTCCTGCACCCTCTCTGTGCCCCAGGAGAACCAAAAATATGAGTTGGGTTCACCCTTTTACCTGTCTGCCTTCTGACACCTCCTCTCCTTGGCCCCTGTGCCAAGAAATGTCAGAAGTGGGGCTTCTTCCAGGGGCTTACAACTGCCCCTATGTGTCCAGGGAACCAAGTCACCTGGCCCAGTCTTCTAGGGGGATTATTTGAAGAGCGTATTGTAAAGGAGATCTGTGCATCACAGGCTATCTCTAACTTCAGACCTATCCCTACTCTGAGATCCCATAATTCTGGAAATGTGAGAAGGCAAGGGAGTATCCACATTCTAGGTCTTTTAATTCTGAAGTAGTAATTCTGATCTTGCTCATTGCCTTTGTTTCCCATCGGAAAAAAAATGAGAGGACTATTGAAGGTGATCACTATTACTTTTTCAGTTCTAAGATCCTCTGAGCCTACAATCTGCTGTACATGATGATTTTATATAGTTCAGTTTCAAGTCAATTCAGCAAATATCCACTGCTTGCCAACTACACACTGGGCCCCATGCAAGGCACTGAGATCGTGGCTTTGCTCAGTCTCCTCAGGGTCTGAGAGGTAATGTGTCTTCAATGTGGTTTTAACACTGTGTGAAAAACCAAAACTAGCACATTCCAAAATGCACAGTTTCTATGATTGGAAGGGTTCTGATGTTCTTTTGTGCTGACTGATGCCACCAAATAGTTACTTGCTAGCTTGGTGTGTAATTCTTCCTGAAGAAGGCATTCTGACAATAAAAACTTAAAATCCACACAGCCCTCTTCATCTGCACAACTACAAGGATGTGAAGAGGTGTTAGATTAATCTAAACAGCCATTCAAAAGGCATCCTAAAACAGTCAACCTCAAGGCACAAATGGAAAGATGTCTCTTTAAGAAGTTGTGGAGAAATGACATGGTGACAGATTCCTGCTGCCTACTGAGATGAATAAAACATGGTATTTCTTTATTTTTTTTAAAAAACCAATAGTGACTATATGCAAAAAGGGTCCCTGAGAAGAACTCTCTCAAATGCATTTATTTTCTGTTGTAAAGTGATATGTAAAAATAGTAACTGTTGTAAAGTCACATGTTGTAAAATTTATATGTAAAACATAAGATTACAACTAACTACCCAAAATTCAGACAATGAAATTTTGTATTTACTCAAATTATGCTTTAAGAATAAGATTTTCTATCACTGGTTTTCGCCTCCACCCCATCTCTGAGGTTATTCCCTCTGAGCACTGTTTATTGAATGCAGTCATGGGGTGGAAAGTAAACAAACCAAGAAGATGCAGGTGTGTGATGTGATGAAATCTGATAGAGCCCACAGTCCCGGAGGAAAATAAACAGCAGCCATTGATTTAAATGAACTTAAATGTTGTCTGTAACCCTAAGGTCACTATCCTTCCTTTCCCCCTTCCTTTATCTTCTACACATATGCATTTAAGTGACACATAAACATTTGGTCTTACAGGTGAGTTGGGAGCAATTCCTCAGAAACATAATAGAGCTCACTCATCATAGAAAATTCAAAATTAATAACCCCAAGGGTGATAGCTCATTAATCAGTATCAACAAGCAAATTTGTCCAAATCTGCCACCCATGATGAAAGGCCGACCCATTGGATTGGTCTTGAAGTACCACTCATTTTTAGAAGGTACCTTTGAGAAAGCATTCCCTTCGAAAACAATGAAACAAGCCGGATCATTGTGTATACGATGACTCTAAGAGAATCACAGAAAATACACATTTCTTTCAGTTGAACCCAAACTTGCCTCAATTTACAGTAATTCTCTTCCTTGTCCTACTCTTTTAACATGATAGTTGATTTGAAATTTCTCAAAGTCATTTTTGCTTGGTTGGCTGTGACAACTTTCATTTCAGTCAACAATATTTGGCCATAGTGTTCAGAAACAAATGGATTACCTCTATATTATAAAAACTGTCTTCCAATTTCAGATAATGACAGGTAGTAGCCCCCGTCAGTGCCACTTTTAATCTCTATTAACATATCTATTACATCTCAGTACCAATGGAACACTGCAGGATGGTAACAAGTATTTCAGAGTTTTCTCCAGGATACCTGTGCACCTTTAAGATGCTGAGAGGAACAGAGGATTCTAGGGTGTGAGATTTCTTATCCTTATTTAACCACAGTTTTTCTTTTTTGTCACCTACGGATGCCTCTAGAAACAAGTTTTTTAGTGATACTTAGGTATACAGGAAAAACTAACACAAGACCCCAAACTAGCATAATATAAATATTTCTTGGTCTTTCTTCTCCTTTAAGGCTCATCTCAGCATAGTGTCACATTCTCAAGAAATAAGTCTAGTCCTCAAATACCGTTCAAAGTAATGCATTTTCTTCTGAAGTTATTTAGGGACACTGAGGAGAGGGTTGCATGGCACAAAACACAGCAAAACTTCCTTAAAATCCAATTTATATTCCCTTCCCCAGTTGCTATGCCTCATGGCATCACCACAAATCTCTCTCTAACCTGTCCTTTGTCCCCCCTCATTCTCCCTCTCAGTTATTTTCCCCTCCTAAGCATTTGCAAGCTCAGTAATGCTGTGCAAACCACCTCATTTGCATCCTCCTCTATTTCACCCTTCAGCCAAGCAAAGGGAAATTTCTTTGGACTGATCCTATTTTAAAGACCAGAGAGAGAACTGCAAATATTAACCCTATAAGGGGATTCTTTAGGCAAGAGTAGGGGATTAACTGGGTCCTTTTATTTTTATTTTTTTCTTGTTCTAACCTCACCTAGGAAAAAAGGAAAAATGGAAGTATGTAGTTTCTTTTACCAGTTACTCCTACTCCCTTCTCTCCAGAAAGAAGTAGCCAGACTTTCACGTCAAAGGGATGTTTTTCAGGGCCAAGTGGAAGTAGAGTTTCTTGGAAGGTAATATCTTCTCTTTGAGGGCTGGGCCAGTTTGTGGCTAGAAAACAATCAGTGTTTTCAGTCTAAATAGGGTGGGCGGGAAGGGGCCAGGGCTGGGGGATGCTTTGGGGCACTCAGAGGAAGCCTGCCTGAGAAGCCTGAATACTGCTGACATCAGCTAGGGCCATCAGTAGCCCATACAATGCCCTCTTTTAAAAAAATGAGGAAGGTATACTCTCTCCTTAAGATGTTGTCTCTATCTGTCAAAAAATTTTGATACTAGAAATTTGGTTAGAACAAGAGAATTCACTGCCATCTGATGAAAAATTTGTTGCAATAAATATGTGTATCTATGATGTCAACGGCGCATATGGTGCCCCCTTAGCTCGTGCAGTACCCAACCTGCACAACTGTCGGTGACGGCCCCCGTTCTAGCCTTGGAAGCTGTGGCGAGGCTCTCTGTGCTGTGTATCAGGGGATAGTACCTTGATGGCAAAATTGGAAGCCTACCTTGTGTCTGAGAGGACACTGTTTAGCAGAAGAAGCAATGTTCAAAATGGGGGCTACTGAGAATGAAGGAAAAGGCTCCCTCCTGGAGGCCAGGTTTTCAAGAGAAAGCCCCAGGATCCAATCCGAAAAACAGTGTGGAGGAGGCCTGGGAGGGATTTCCCCTGATGGTAAGACAGAGGTTCCACTAAGAAAAGGAATAGGAGTGGCTGTTCTTTACTTCTCCTCCGAGAAGAGGGGAGGTGCCGTCTGCCCCCTGACTCTGTGCAGGGTCAGCAGCCTGTACCCCCAGGACCTACAATGCCATTGGCTGCCACTGTTCTGCCACCCAGGTGCCGGCATGCCTGCTGTAATGTAGAGTCAAGAGGGTGGCTTTTAGAAGCAGACCTCCCAGGTTCAAGGACTGGCTCCACTACTCACCACAAAGAGCTTGACTCTCTCTGCCCGAGTTTCCTCATCTGTAAAATGAGGATAATAAGAGAATCTACCTTATAGAGTTGGCATGAGGATTCAATGAGGTTTTCAGGGAGTCTGTACAATATACAGAACATGGCATGGCACATGGTGGTGCTGGATCTTGCTGTTATCCCCGGCCAGCTTAATCCCAAGCACTTCCATTCACCGGAAGACTGAAACTCCCAGAAAATGTAAGGAATAAAGTCATGGGTATGAGTGGGTGAGACGGGGGAAAGGGAGACTGAGGGGGTTACTGCCTCCCAAGAGCACAGAAGGCAGAGGCAGACAAAGACGGCACTGCATGTGCTATGGGTGGAAATATTGCAGATATTTGGTTCAGTGCTTTAGAAACTGGGAGAAAGGAAGAAACGATCCCACTGAGAAGAGCACGCCTATCCTTGGTAAACACCCATGAGCCAATAAGCCTGTTCTGGAAGCTGGAAACGTTAACCTAACCCCTGCTATAAAGCTGGAAGGGTGTTTGCCCGTGAACAACGGGCAAAACCAAGGAAAAGTCAGAATCCAGTCCTTTAGCAAAGGCGAGAGCTCATTGTAGAATCAGCAAAGAGTTGGAAGAGCAATGGCTTATCAAAGAGTGCGTTAAGCGGCAGGCACTACAGCAAGCCCTTCCATGGGTTAGCTCCCTAAATTCTGGTAACAACCTTTAATACTTTCATTGTCCAAAGTCACATGGTTGCACATAAGTGGAGAAGCTAGTTTAAGATCTACTAGCAAAAAGGAAAAAAGGCATATTCTTTTCCTATTTCCATATCCGTCAGATCTTCATACTTCTTTACCCATTTCTTATGAATGAGGCTTAAAGTTTTCATTACTATTACAGCTCTTACAAAATGCAACTTTTTTTCTTAGTTTTTTTTTTTTAATCTAACCAAGATATATCTGCTGAAAATTTTCCCAATTCCTGTCTTATTTTTGCTTTGGCCAGATTTTTCCCTACTTTGATTTCTTATGAAGCTTGAAGTACAATTTCTTGGGCTACAAGCCAAAGAAAATGTGTGCAACCTCTTTCTTTTCCTTCTTTAAACATCTCTGGAAACTGGTGAAGTTTAGTTTAAAAATTTCCTTTCCTAATTATGTTCAAATTTTTGTATTTTTGCTGTTTTTCCTGTATAACCTCATTAGCAAAGAGGAATTGAAAATTGATAGTCTAAATCAAAGTTTTTTCTTATATAATTGAGTTATCCTCACATAATCAGGGATTAAAAATGAAGCAAAATTCATTATGCAGATACCTTTATGGTATGTTGTTTTATTAATAAATCTTTCCATTCAGTGGGACTTTTTCTTTAATTCCAAAGGATTAATTTCCTCTAAACATATTTAAAAACTAATTTTCCATCTTCTACCCAATTGTTTCCATACAGAAGCTCCTACTCAAATATCAGTTTTATCACAGTAGAGTCAGCCTTGTTTGGTTCCCTAAACTTCGGATCCTATTTTATTCCTTCTCTTGCTATATTCAGTCACTATAAAATCTTGCCATTTCTACATGCATATCTCTTGCTTTTATATTTCATGCCCATCCCCATCACTATCACTGTTGCCCAAGCTTCCATCATTGCCAGATCCCCCACCTCTGCTACATCAATGTCTTAGCTGGTTCTCCTTCTACTCTCTTGATCTGTCTCAATGGACTGTCCATTTGGCTATAGGCTTGGTCGCCATCAAACATTCCATGGCAATCATCAAAAATCCTGCAAATAATAATTGCTGGAGAAGGTGTGGATTAAAAAACTACACTGTTGGTGGGAACATAGTTTGGTGCAGCCACTATGGAAAACAGTATGGAGCTTCCTTAAAAAACTAAAAATAGAGTTACCATATGATCCAGCAAACCCACTCCTGGGTGTATATCTAGAGAAAACTCTAATTCAAAAAGATTCATGCACCCCAATGTTCAAAGCAGCACTATTTACAAAGACATGAAAGCAATCTAAATGTCCATCAACAGATGACTAGATAAAGAAGATGTGGGATATACATATATATGAATACTACTTGGCCATAAAAGAGAATGAAATAATGTCATTTGCAGCAACTTGGATGAACCCACAGATTATCATACTAAGTGAAGTCAGTCATACAGAGAAAGACAAATATCATGATATCACTTATATGTGGAATCTAGGAAAATGATATACATGAACTTATTTACAAAACAGAAATAAACTCACAGACATAGAAAACAAACTTAGGGTTACCAAAGAGGAAAGGAAGGAGAAGGATAAATTAGGACTTTGGGATGAACAGATGCACATATCATATATAAAACAGATAAACATCAAGGTCCTATCATATAGCACAGGAGGGAAGGGGGCCCTGGCCCAGATATGCAAAAGTGTGAGGTGCAGACTTGGGGGTCTGCTTTCTGTTTTTGAGGCAAAATAACCCACTTGGATTTATAGGGATCCCACAATCAAGTTCCATTCCAATACTGCCCCCTCCAGGGGAGCGCAGTGAAAACCTCATCTTACCTGGAAAACTGAGAAGCAGGTAGTAAGGGGGCCCTGTCAACAGAACTCATGTGCTAGTCTCAAGACTCCATGAACTGCTCACAGATCGCTAGCAGGATGCAACAGGCCACAACACGCAGCACAAACTCTGCTAAATAGTCCTGCTTTCTGAATAGTTAGGAAACATGAACGGTGAACACCAGCCTAAATACCTGTGGGTAGATGACTACACTACATGAAGCAAACAATCCCCGATCACCATCATTATTATTGGATAGAAAGGCTTTTAGTGTTTATTAGTCACAATTGACATCGTTAGTATACAAAGAAAAATGTGCCGACTAGGAACTCTTTAAAACAAATTCACTCTGTTTTAATAGCTGCAACTCCTGAAGGGTGGCCAAAGAGCTTGGTTTCAGTTATAAAATTATTTATAAAGCATTAAATAAGTTTGCTTAATAAGTCAAATATTATAATAATGGAGATTAAATGAACTTCTACACTGAATGCGCATTGCACATATTAATAAATACACCCTAAAATAATATAAATTATTCTTCGCTAGGATTTGGGATGCCAAAATCAAGCTATCTGTATACTTTCTGAAGCACTCCTCAGCCCAAGCATGTTAAATAGAGCTTGAAATTTAAACTTTTGTTTTCCTACTAGAGAAATACATAAAGCTGCTTTAAGTCAGGTAATGAGGAAGGCATGCTTATGTGGCAAAAATTGTTGCTTTCATCAGTAATATTGAGGCATTATTTAAAAATAACACTCTAAGAGCAATGGTTCTGAGTTTACCTGGTGAATTGAAACTCAATTCTGAAAATGACCTTTGGGAGATGGTGTGAAGGTAGCACTTTGTGGAAGTTTGCAAGCATGATAGGTACTTCCTGAACCCCAGGCCAGTATTAGGTGCTGGCTTCAAGAGAGAATGAGAGACTGGAGGAGCCCTGGGTCCACTTGGAAGAGGCCAGGACCTGAGGAAAGGGTGGCTCCTCAGTGGATCAGCTAAAGTGTGGTATCAGAGATAAGCCCTCAAAAAGGCTGGTCTGACCTATGTATAACTTTTTGGCTGAGTGTTTTTTTTTTTTTTCCATTTTAAATGTGATTTCTATTTAGTTTTTAAATTGGTAATTTATTCTGTGATTTGAAAGGACAAAAGGACTGATAGTAGCCTCCCAATGTACATTCTTGCTTTCTTCCTTACTTCAGCCTTAAAGTACATTTCCTAGAAGCCCCTTGGGAAACGAGGTGTGGCCACATCCTTAAGGTTCAGTCAGTGACCTGCAGTGAGAGTGCTGGGTAAAACTTCTGGGAGGCCTCCTGAAAATGGAGGGGCTTCTCCTCCCTTCCTCCGCCCTGCTTCCTGGAAGGGGGTCTGATGGTGGTGCCATGAGGACACAGGTCACAACCTGAGAGGGTGGAGGGCAGAGGCTGGAAGAGTCTAGGGAGTCTAACTTTATGGAGCTGTAGCATCAGCCCTAGAGTGCCTACCTCTGGACTTTATTCACATGGGAGAGAAATTCGTTTCTCTGTCTTGCTTAAGCCTTGGTTATTTTTCTTTTTCATTTAAATGCAGCCAAACCAAATTTGACTAATGAAAAGCCTCCCTTTTGCCAGGCTTCAAACAATGTATTTCTCTCTCTTCTGAAGATATTTTAGCTGGTAACATATACAGGTGTGTGCATGTGCACATGTGTAAGAATGTGTATGTATCTTGGGAAATAATCCACATCAATACCTCTTCATTCTCTTTTGGGGTTGGAGATTTCAAGTAGACTGAAACACTGTAAAGTATTGATGAACATTTACGTCATTTCCAATCTTTGACCATTACAAATAATTCTGTAATAGATAACTTTGTACCTCTTCTGTTTAGATCCTGAGAGTTTATCTGTAGGATAAATTCCTGGAAGTCCGAGCACTAGGTCAAAGAAGATGTGCATTTGCAATTTCGACAGCTGCCCTTAGTAGATTTCATACTGATTCATCTTTTTAGTAGCAACGTGTGATAGTGCCCTCTCCCCCACGTCCTTGCTGACATGGTGTTATCAAAGAAGGCTGGATTCACATTCTTTCTGGAGCTGCTCAGGGAATAAGGAAGGAAAGACTGAGGGAAAGTTGGGAGACAGGGAGGAAGGAAGGTTTAGGCTGAGATGCAAGTATAAGCTTTACCTTCATAACTGTCCATGTTGCACGGAAGCATGCGCCACTGAGGGCACATGAATTGGAAGAGACAGCCTTTTAGTTATCTAAATTTAGTTTTGTTACGGAGGAGTTGTAAAGCTGAGCATATAGGACTTAATCAGACAGCTTAAAAGCCATGGAGTGAATTGTGGTACATGTGAAGCATCTACCAGAGGTTAATCTGTGGCGTGATTGACGTGTTTTTGTTATCTCATCTTTCGAGGTGTGGTACTTGCACTGATGTCGTGGTCTAGAACTGAAGAGCTCAGTCTCTTCAGGAGTCTCTGTAGGAGGCTCGGAGGGCACCAGGCGGGAGGCTGCATGCCAGGGGTTCTGGGAGAGCCTGTGTGGCACTGAACAAGACCTCGCCCACTTCCTTGTAAGACAGGAACCAAATCTAGCTCTGGGCCAAATCTTGCAACTGAGGCACCACCCAGGAGCCTGTCCACCCTTTTTTCCCTGCTTTCACTGCAAGCTCTCCCCCTGGGCTCAGCATGCTTGTGTTCCCAGAGGGGGCTGTAAAAGATGTCACAGCACAAGTGAGGCAAGCGGGCTCACCTGAAAAGCACTAGCACCTATTATGGGCCAGGAATGGTTCTAAACACTTGTTACATATTAACACACTGACCTGCATCACCAACCTGCGAGTAACACAACTACTTACCATCATCTACATTTTATTATGAATTGAAGCACAAAATGGTGAAGTCAAGATCATGCAGCTAGTGAGGGCTAGAGCTAGGATTCGCCTCTAAACTGAGTCTGCGGGCTTCACCCCACATGATCACTGATCACTGCATGCCTTTTTCTGGGTGGCCAGTGGGGCAGTGCTAGGATCAGATTCACTGGTGGTTTCTTAATAGTCTCTGTGTACCTGGCGTCTCTCACAGTATCTGGTAACCAGTGCTTTTCTCCCAAAAGCACATGGCCTGAGGGGACAATTAAATAGCTGTTTCCATTGTGCTCTGAGGAGGAAGATCCAAGAGAATCAACACGAGATGCTGCTCAAGGCAGAGGAAAGAGAAAAAAACAAGCGAACCCAAGAGGGAAGAGTCAGCACAAGAATGAAAAAGACAAAACAGTAGAAAAGGGAGCAGCAACGTGGACCTGAATGTAATTGCATTTTTGATCCTGGAAATAACAGCAATGGATGGGCATGCAAAACTGTAAAATGCACTCAAATCCTTATCTCACTCACAATACTCAGACATCAATAGGAGGACCAGTCAGGTACCAAACTAACAACTTAAAAGCTCTGTGACCTTTGTGCTTATCCCTGTCACTGTTCCTGAGTTTGTTCCTCTTTGGGAACCTAAAGTTTTAGCTGAGTCATGTACAGAGTCCAGGGGCTGCTTGGCCTGAGCTAGGGGCTTTTGAACCCCACCCATCTATCCACCCCCTTCCTCAGCCACACAAAAGTAACAGACAATTTAAGGAAAAGTAATGTGCTTCCAGGAAAATTTCTCTAGTCCTCCCTTCCAACCCAAAATTGTGGCTCCTAGACTGCTTATTTATAAATATTCTGAGATGACTTGGTGTCTCGTTGCTCTATGCTGGCCACAAAGACTATTCTGGCGGCTCCCAATCTATGGTCTTCAACATGAGGGATGCTATCAGAATACTGTGACACAATATACATCTTACGACTGTCATCATCTTTACAGGCACAAGGAAATGATACACATTATGCAAAGGTGAAATCTGGAGTAAGAATTCACCAATAGAAATAAGCAAAATTTTCATAAGCACATGCATATTCCAAGTATAAAAAAATATAATTCCTGCTCTTCCCATCTCTCATAGAATTCTCTCTGTCATCTCTAGAAGGTATCTTGTTCTTCTCCCATGGTTCCCCATTTTTATTTCTAGACATCATGGATAAACAGCTGCATTCGAAGAGCTGTGCCACAAACCAATCCTACGACTAAAGTCGTGTGGTTTGGGGGCGATGCTTGCACTGAAATGAAATACCAGAGGATGGAACTCGCTGCTGTGATGAGAAGGGGACCAGAGAAGGCAACATACCTACAACACAACCCGGGGATGTCTAAGCAAAAACTGCGATTTGTTTTAAGGAAATGTAATTTTATGTAATTTAAATTATTTTATCTTTGCTTCCCGCATTATTACCTCAAGGATTTTTATTGAGATTGAGATGCTTAATTGCAGGAGACTTTTCTAATAAAATGATTAATAAATAGCCCAGATGATTCAGGCAATATATACAAAATATATATGTGTATAAGAATTATCAATGAGGGATTAAGTAGGCAAACTCTAAAAAAGCAGAGGGGAAAAATCATTAAGTTGGGGCCTCACAGATGTTAAAACTAAATACAAAATGGAGACAAGACTTGAACGTTCCCTGAGCAGGCAAAACCATATAAGCCACGTAAGCAAAGCTAAATCTAGCTTATTCATGAACAGAATCCACATTTAACTTAGGTTATTTCATAAACATAAGCAAAACTTAACTTCTATAAATGTCTCTGACAACCATAAAAGAAACACGTCATCTTCCTAAAATTGATATGAGCTCATCCTTTTAAACCATCCCCTGCTTTCTGGAAAACCTCCATTCTAATAACCAATCATTACAAAGGTTAAACAACTTTCTCGTTTTCACTTTAGAAGCCACTCTGTGACGTCAGACCCCTGAGCTTCACAACAATTTTACACTAGAAAACTCCCGGTTGGAGAACTGTTCTTATATGCACTATAAACTCTTACTAAATCTGATTTACCGATATGGTGGTTTTAATATAGCTATTTCTGGATTTTTGAAAAGAGGATACAGATTTCTGGAGAAATGAGAAAGGGACTAACTGAGTCTTATAAACTGTTTGATGACTCACTCAATTTAAAGACAAGAGACTTGTGACTAAAGAAAGGAAAGGAAAGGAAGCCAAACATAGATGCCGGCAAAGGAAACTGAATTGTAGCTGCAGGATTCCCAAGAAAAGGAATACAACTCTGTGATAATATTAATGGCTTTTGACTGTTTAAGTACCTTCAAATGATTGCTTGGAGCCGACGGTCCATTTGTTTTGAGGCAGCGATGTTTTCCTTTATCTTTAAGAGTGTAATAGAGGCTTTGAAGTAACAAGGTCAAATTCAACCACTTTTGCCCAGACGCTGTGCAAAAATGCTGGCTTTGAATTTCCAGAGAACATGAAGAAGTCATTTCAGCCAAGCTTTTACCACCCAGAAGTCCTTTTAAAAGACTTTCAGAAGCATCCCGAATTTGCACATTACCTCCTTGACCTTTTGAGCTTGAGGTCAGGGCTGGAGCACGTGGTTTCAATTGTCTGATAAGATACATCGCTTCAGTCTTGGCCTGGCTGAAGTTTCAACCAGCTGTTTTCTATCTCTTTTTCTCTAATCATTAGGCACTAGGCAAGCCATGAAAATGTTATCACGGCATTTTATTAAAGTCACTACCAAGTCTCAAGATGAGTGGAAAAATAGAAACAAAGCAAACAAAAGGAGACTTCTCTAGCAAAAGCCCAGACTCCTAAATAAAATTTAAAAACCCATGACTCTGGGTTTTCTAAGAAAAACTTAACAAAAATTTTGTTAGGAAGTTTGTCTCTTCTGAATAACTGACAACCTTCCTTTTAACAGACAATGGAAATTAGAAAGTCCCTTCTGCTTTTCTTTTGGCCTTTAGTTGCTAGAAAGCTTGCACGTTAAGTGTATTGTTTAATGACAGTACCAGAATTCTGTACTCTGTTTTCTAGACAGTGATCTCTCCTTTCTCTATATGATTTTCAATTCTTTAAATTTTGAATTTACTATTAGCTAGTCATTTTTATTTAAGGGTTATCTTATTAAGTTCATCAGGCTAATCAAGTGTAACTTATAACAACAAAAACACAAACTCAAAAACAAATAAGACAGCATAAGCTGTACTGTAACTCTGAAACACTAAGTTATTAGTGACACTGAAATATAAATCACACTGGTAGAGCCACTGAAGATATCACTTTTTAATTGGCCATTGGGGCTGTGTGGAAAGTAACCTGAAGTACTGGGAAAATGTATTTGCTACCATCTAAAACTCAAATATTTAAGAACATCGTGGAACCTGGTGCTTTCATAAGGCAGTAGCTATAATATTAGGACTCTTTCAATCATATGTGGTAGAGAATTCATCTCGAATTGACTTAAAAAGAAGATACATTGGCTCAAGCAACTGAAAAATACCAGGGTGAGCTTGAAGTATGGCTAGATCCAAGAGCTACACA
Source organism: Camelus bactrianus (assembly GCF_048773025.1). NCBI lineage: Eukaryota > Metazoa > Chordata > Mammalia > Artiodactyla > Camelidae > Camelus > Camelus bactrianus. The sequence goes on from NC_133567.1 coordinate 13,915,058, forward strand.
ATGTTATCAGTTCTGCCTCTCTCCCTTCCTGCCTTCTGATCTAGCTTTTCCTCTCTCTCTCCCTCCTGGTTCACACTCCCGTCCCATGTTGGCACCATATTCCCTGGAAGTCAGCTTCCTTATGGTGGTACTGTGGCTGCCATCAATGACTACATTATGGCCTATCTACTCATCAACCCCACGAGAAAAAGAGAGATTCTTTATTTTAACAGGCCAACAAAAACTCTGGTATTGAGTCCAGTGGGTTCCAACTGGTTCACAATGTTTTATTTGAACCTCATCTACGTCCCACAGTTCCACTCAGACCACAGAAACAGAGACTAGGGGATGGGTATTTTCAAGGCAAAATCACGGTGCTATTTTCAGAAAGGGTGAGCAAAAATCACAGATGTCTGCTACAATATTTCACTCAACCAGACCATTTTTTTAAGACCTTGTTTTTCCAGGAAATTTGATTGCTACTAAACTGTTAAGATTGATCAGTAAACTAGCCAGGAAAGGAAACCCTGGTCTTGATTATTCACATGAGACTCCCATTAACCCCTGATGAATTTATTAATGAAAACTGTACAGGGACGTTAATGAGTGACATAGACCAAATTTTGCTTTCTCCCACCAAATTGTGCCTGTGTGTTAGTTTATACAAAGACTTAACTGCACACTGTGCTACCACCTTGCTAAACTATTTCATATTTCATGTGCTGCTTATAAAATCTGCAATGTTTTCACCATTTTTCTTAGCCATGATATTTTAGGAGATTAGATGAGAATTAGTACCTCCTTGATGAATCCCCTGAATCTCTTACTCGTCTTAATTATTATAAATCAATAAGGTATATTAAAAATAAATAGAAAAATGATGATCAGCACATACATGTAAACCAAAAAAAAATGTGCAGTATAGTGTATATATGTATTTATTTATATGGAATATAATGTGTATGTGCAATCAAACTGTAATAATTGTACTTAATAAAACTGAAAAAGGAAAAAATTAAAATTAAAAAATAAAAAATAAATAATAGACTTTTTTCTAATCACTCCTGTTGAATTAAAAAACAAAAAAGAAATTCAAACACATATTTATGGAGAAAAAGCAGATCGGTTTAGTTATATTGTGTGCTTGAAGTTCTTCAGGGAGACAGAAAATAAAGTTCCAGAAATGTCTGCACCCCGTTCAACTTTACTTAGTGGTTTTATGCATGGAGGTTATGATGTCAGTGTCAAATGTACAGCCTATGCATGATTAAAACGAGAAAGAAAAAAATTCAGCTCAAGGGTAGAATTAGGCAAGGCTGCAACAGGCCAGGTCTCTATAAGCAAAAGAAACCCTTGGCTGTTTGTTCCTCTAGTCAGTAAACATTTATTGACTGCCTCTTCTGTGCTGGACATTGTGCTGTGTCTTAGTCATAAAGAGAACTCGAAGCACGTCTATGTAATTAATTCAGGAGCAGCAAACAAGCAACAATAGCAAAAAATGTATTTCATCATCCAGGTGACCTGGGGGTGCAAATACACCTGGGTTTGGATTCTGATCCAGCCTGGACCATCTGGGTAACCTTAGGCAAGCTACTTGACCTTTTAAAGTAGCAGTTTGCTGAGCTGCAAAATGGAGACAAGAATACCTACTTTGTAGAGTCCATGGGAATGTTAAATGAGGTAATGAGAACAGTAATAGTGATTATTTATAGGATTCTTAATACTGGCCCGTCAGTCCTCTAAGCGCTTAGTCGTCACATAACTGTCACATAACCCCGTGAGGGTTACCAGCTTTGGCCAGTTGTTACCAACGCCGTCATATACTTGGGGAAACCAAAGCACAGAGAAGTTAAGACCTTACTTGGAGGTGAAGCTCAGCAGCCTGGCTCTGAAGTCTGTGCTGTCTGTGGTAGACCTGAGCTGTGTTTCCAGATCCCCCTTCAAGGGGCAGCTTGCAGCCCAGCGGCAGTGGGTGCGGGGAGGAGGGCCCTCGGAGCTAGGCCCGGTGACGGGCCCCCTCAGCTGCAGAGGGCATACTCTTCCCGGGGCGGCCTGGACCTGGCGATGGAGCAACGTGAGCTTATTTATGAAGGTCGCACAGAACACTCTGATGGGCATGTTCAGCCCCGTGCTTCCTGCCAGGTTGGCCAGGGCTCCCTCGGCTCCGCAGCACCCTTAGACCTCTTTCTCTGCTCAGGCTTGCTTCCGTTCACAGGTGAAGACCCCTAATCCAATTACACGGCTGTGTGAAGCTGCCCCAGCCCTCACTGATGTTTTGTTCATGTTAAAAGTTCTCTTCTTGAGATGGGCCAAGATGGTAGAGTAGGACGCTCAGAGCTCACCCTCTCCCACAAATACACCGAGACTGACATCCACGGACCCATCCATCCAATCAGAACACCTGCTGTACTTTGACAGAACACCACTTCCTTCAAAAGACAAAATACACCATCAATGTGGTAGGAGAAAAGGAAAAAAGGAAGAAAAAAGAAAATAGTGCGGGACCAGTCCCGCAGGGAGAGAGAGGCAAAGGAGGAATAGTGCTCCTTTGCTAGGTCTCCCCCTCTGCACCCGGAGAGGTTAGCAGAATGGAGGGGGAGCCTCCGAGGCTTGAATCTGTATGGAATAGCCCTTTACTGACAGAACTAAGTTAAATGGGCACAAAGGGTCCCTGCCACCCCCAGCCCTTGGCATGAACTAGCAGGGGTGGGACGGGACAGGCTGCCCGAGCCAGGTGGAGGACTGGGACTGTACAGAGGCAACCCCGGGGGACTGCAGGGTGCTGTGCTATGCTGAGCAGAACAGCCTGGGTCCCCCATAAAATACACACAGAAAAAAAGCAAAGCAACATTGCTGGTGTGCCCTGGGGGGAGGGGCGCCATAGCTTTTGTCTCTGCAGACCTGTGGCACCATAAAGGCCGGGCTCAGCCACAGCCACCATGTTCTCTTGTGTGCGGCTCCCCGGGCAGAGGCCGGGCGGAAACCTGAATCCTTATCTGGGGGCCCCGCAACCTCACAGGCGGGGCTGAGGCTTGTTTACAGCCCCAGGCAGAGGGGAGTGTTCTGCCCCGGTGCCTCTGTGAGCTTGCGCTCTGAGACAAATGAACAGGGAGCGGCGTTCTGGCACAGAGCAGTGGCGTGGGCTGGTAAGGCCGCTTTCTTCCAGCCCGCCTGCCAAGCACGGACCCTATGCAGTGCGCTGAGCGGCACCGAACGGGCGAGCAACCCGCCCGCCTACCGGTGCACGAGCCTGGCCCCGGGACACGGAGTCAGGAGGGGCACGACTCGCCCAACTAGACCCCCCCGCCTACCGGCACAGACCCGGGGCGCTACCAGAGGGCCTCTGGAACCACAGAGCGGAGTTCCCGCAGCAGGGCGAGGGCAGGAGCGGCGACAACAACAGAATAAAAAGGAGGCCCCGCTCAATAGCCAGGGCAGGCTCTGGCCACCAGAACACTGGCCACACCCCCAACCAAAGGGATAACAGGCAAAAGGCACGGAAGGAAGACTTGGCAATGACCCATACTTAAGAAGGACCTCCCCCCAAAATTAAGAGCACACAGTCTCCAGGGGAAAATTTTTTTCTTTTTTTCTTTTTCTTTTTTAATTTTTTATGTTTCTAATTTTTAATCCCCTTAAATTTTTTCTTTTAAAATATTTTTTATTAATTAAAAAATTGTGTGATTTTTATTTGTTTTGCTCTGCTATCTATTATACTTTGTTTTCAAATCTTTTTTTCTTTTTTAAACTTTTTCTTCTGTAGTTTTATTTCCACATCCACTTTAGATAAATAAATAAATAAATAAACAAACAAACCCCTTCAGGACCACAGTAGATAAACTGATACTCCATAATCCATAGTACCAGAGAGATATAAGTAAAATGAAGACACAGAGGAACCACTCCCAATTAAAAGAGCAGGAGAAATCCCTGAAAGATCAATGAAATAGACCTTGAAAGTCTACTAGATCATGATTTCAAAAAAGGAGAAAAAGATACAACCTAGGATACTTTATCCAGCAAGGCTATCCTTTAGAATAGAAGGAGAGATAAAGAACTTCACAGCCAAGCAAAAACTTAAAGAATTTAGCAAAACTAAACCCATGCTAAAAGAAATATTGAAAGGTCTACTCTAAATAGAAAAGAAGCAGGATGCTGCAGAAAAGAGAAAACCATAATTGGAAAGGTTATATCTACAATGAACTACAAGAGAATAAACATGAAATTGTAAAAGAGGACATCTAAATCATTAAGTGTGGGAGAGGGGAGCAAGAAAATTTTTTGAGTTTTTTTTTTTTTTTTTTTTTCGGTAGGATGAGTTTGAGCTTACATTACTATCTGTTTAAAATAGATATAATAATGGGTTACTATATGTACAAAACAGGGTAACCACAAGCCAAAAGTTTACAATAGAGTCACAAAAACTAAAAAGAAACCAAGATAATACAAAGGAAAATTATCAAACCACAAAAAGAAAAAGAAATGAACAAAGAGGAAATACCAAATCAACTACAAAACTAAGTCCAAAATGGCAATAAACACACATCTATCAATAATTACTGTAAATGTCAATGGACTAAATGCTCCAATCAAAAGACACAGAGTGGCAGACTGGATAATAAAGCAAGAAACCACAATATGCTGCATACAAGAAACCCACTTTAGGGAGAAGGACACACATAGATTGAGAGTGAGAGGATGGAAAAAGATATTCCACACAAACAGAAATGACAAGAAAACAGGAGCAGCAATACTGATTTCAGACAAAACAGACTTTAAAACAAAGGCCATAAAAAAGATGAAGAAGGACATGTTATAATGATTAAAGGAGCAATACAAGATGAGGCTATTACATTCATTAACATATATGCATGCAATATAGAAGCATATAGCAAATACTAACAGATATAAAGGGAGAAATTGATGGGAATACAATCATAGTAGGAGACTTTAACACCCCATTAACATCACTAGACAGATCCTCCAAACAGAAAATTAATAAGGCAACAGAGAAATTAAATGATACAATAGACCAATTAGACTTGGTTGATATTTTCAGAACATTACATCCCCCAAATAATTAAAAATAATGATCTAAACAGACAGTTCACCAAATAAGACTATGAATGCCAATAAGCACACAAAATCATTATTAATGAGGGGAATTCAAATCAAAACCATATGAGGCAACACTACCCACTCCCTAGACTGGCTGAAATTTAAAAAGACTGACAGTACCCAGTATTGGCAAGAAAAAGGAGCAATCAGAACTCTCAAACTTTGCTAGTGGAAGTTAAAAACATTATATAACTGCTTTGGAAAACAGTTTGGCAGTTCCTAATAAAGATAGCCATGTCACTATTGTATGACTCAGCAACTCCACTCACAGGTCCAAGAGAAATGAAAACAGGTGTCCACAAAAGGCCTTATCCATGAATGTCTATAGCTTCATTTATAAAACTTAAAGGTTGGAAACAGCCCACGTATCCATCAATAGTTGAATCATACATAAATTATGGTATATTAAACACTACAATATGAATATGCAATAAAAAGAACCAACTACAGATATACATACAAACACAAATGAATTTCAAAAACATTATACTGAACAAAAGAAACCCCAACGAGTACATTCTGTGTGACTCCATTTATATAGAAATGGGAATAATTGTCTGTGGGCTAGGGTGTTGACTGGAAAGTGGCAACAGGGAACTTCATAGGATAATTGAAATGTCCTATATCTTGACTTGGATGAGGATTACAAGGGTGTATAATCTATCAAAGTTTATTAAAATATAAACTTAAGATCTGTGCATTCTGTAATGCAGAATTTTAATGCATTTATTTGCCACTAAAAGGTTAAAAGGTTTACTCATCCATAGAAATATTTTTTGTTATTCTAACATCTTTTGCCTCTCATCATCTCTTACAAATCTCCACCACAGAGCAGAAATGTTAGAATATATGGCAAATGGAGCACGTTAAGTATTTTTAAAATTTGGGTTTATGAGCAATTGTGTGCAGCAGGTTACTTATTAATATTTTCAATATTCACAGTTCTATGGCACCATTTTGGACAATCAGATTTCCTTGATATTAAAGATAAAGTTGGCATTTTTGTCAAGAAGGTATTTTAAACCTGTTAGGGGGGTTTTTATAATGTAAAGGTAAGATCTGAGGTATATAAATTATATCTCTTTAAAATTAAAATAAATAATTTGCAAATAAACAAGTAAGAGAGCTTCAATACCTGCCTGTAACCAGCTGAGTTCCCAGGTCTGTTCTAGCTTAACATAGGAGATAGAATACTAGCCCATGGATTATGGGACTCTTCAAAGCTGTAGGTAGACTTTGGAGCAAATAATTCCCATTCCCCACTGGGCCAGTTGACCTCTTTTGGGACTACGCTAGCAGAAAAAGTAGGTAATCATGAGGAGATGCAGTGAGTTAGGGACAAAGTCTCAGCCAGGCCAACGTGGGTGGTGGTCAGCTCAACCAGAATAAAGCTACTGAAACTCCATAGTGGCCTCCAGGAACTAAACAAGTTCTTTCACCTCTTTTAGGGAAAATGCTCTCAGGCTACAATGGCAGAAAAATGGAGAATGAGCACCAGTAATATATGGGGAACTCCTTGAGTAAAGGAGACACAGCCTGAATTAACTCCTCAGTAGTGGGTAGAGAACAAGAAAGGATTTAAAGTGAATGATTAGTGGCAGGGAGTTGGGAAAAAATGGAGATAAGAGGTATGGGAATGACAGGAAACCACGGAGGGGTGCTTTAAAAGCCCATCTGCAGATGAGCTTTCGAGGGAGGGAGGCGCTGTTGGGATGCTTTGGGTTGCCTTGGACAGCGGCAGGAAGTTGTTCTGACAGAATGTCCTTTTTTCACCCTGTGACTGCATCATGTAGATGCAGCCACCGTCTGTGTTTTGTGCCCACTTCAAAGTAATATTTTAAAGGGAAAGAATTATAAATGCTAGAAATCTGGAATCTCCCTTTGAAAAATAAGCTAAAAGTAATTTAAATTAAAATGTACTGATTAAAATAGCCCTGTTTCAGATTTTGAGGCATGCTGTTTCTTTCTGATTATTATCTCCCAGTGACTTAAAAAACCACCCCCAGATCAAGAGAATCAGGCAGAAATTTTGTGATAAACTCAGGAACTACTCATAAATGGCCAAGTACAGCTTCATGGAGAGCCTCCTGAAGACATTTAATAAGTCTGTCATAATTAGCACATGATCCTCAAGAAAAGAGAATAAGAAACAGCTGCTTTGTAGCAAATCCTAACTACAGTAGGGATTCATTCTAAACTCACATCAAATTTAGTCAGTTTTCATTTGGGACAACAAGGGAAATCTTTGCCAGGCTAAGGGCAGTTATGCATTTGTCAAAACAGATGAAACCTAAAATGTTAATTTTGTTTTTCTCTCAGACAAATATTTCTGTGGAACATGGAACCTTTTAATGTTGGAATAATCAGTGAAGAAAGCCATCTAACAGCCCTTATTGTGCCCTGCCTGTTCTGCTCTGCTTCACTGTTTTAAGTCTGGTCTTAACTCACTTTGAAAATTCTTCAGTGGTGATGGTGGGTCTTTCTCCTGCCTTCTCTCCTTTATTTGTCTCTGTAATATATTCATTCTTCATAATCAAACATAATGATAACCAGTGGGGTTTCTACACATAGGTATGAACATTTCCAAGGATAAATTGGAATTAAGATTCCTACTTTGGGGTTCTAAGAACTGGAGTTTGAATCCCAGATCCATCCATTACAAGCCACGTGCCTTTTCAAATTTAAAAATGTTTTTGGATGTCAGTTATCTCATCTGTAAAATGGGAATAATAATAGCAATTTCTTCACATGGGTGCACTGAGATGATTCATGTGAAGGAACAGTATTAGCCCAGGACGAATGTGAAATACATGGTTGCTACGATGGGGGTGGTAACAATGCTGAGCGCTCTAGAGGTGCTTTTACACTTTAATTGCACAAGAACCATCTGGGGGAGGGGTAGTTAGAATGGATTCTGATTCAGTCGGGCTGGTGATGGGTCTGAGAGGCTCTCTATCCAGGACCTGCCCAGATGCCCATGCTGCTGGTCCATGAACCACCCTTTGAATAGCAAAGACCTCTTTCTCTTTCTGGAGGCAATCTGGTCTGTTTTCTGACTCATTATCACCCATATTTAATTTGCCTCCCAAATCTTGACTATGTGATGCGAATTAGTTAGGTTTTATTTTTCAAGAGGCCAAAACAACCAGGATAGAAGTCAAGTTTTTAATCACCCAGATGTTTGTTCTACACCATGCCAAACTTGGATGTCACAGAGAGCCAGTATCTGAATTTCTGTCTATTAATTCTTAAATCTTTGAATCATATATTTTTCTTCTCACATAAGGACAGACCAAGTACTTAGACATCTCCCCCCTATTGATCTGGCCTACGGATATTTATTTTACTTGCTCACAGGTTGAGGCTTATAGTTTGTGGTTCATACCCTCTGTACCTTCACCCATAAGCCAGGATTTCAAAAAGGTTCTGAACCAAGTCTGACTCCTTTCCCTCTACTTCAATAAGAAATGCATCAATCCTGTTGTCCTCTGACTGTCCTAAAGGCCTTTGTGCTGGACCCAACCATCCCCAACAGGTGGACCAAAGAAAGCAGAGGGTAAATCCCTTCTGCCTGTGGATCAGACTCATCCATCTCCTCCTCCCTTCTCTCTGGTGGTGCCCCTTCTCTAGCTCCCCCATTCGTGCTCTTCCCTTCCTTGACCACATCTCTGATTTAAAAACCTAGTTTTCTATTTATCGTCATGGACTCTAAACCTTCCTTATCCTCCCTCTCGACCTGTGACTTCTCAAATAGTGGAATTAGCTCCACAGAGCTTTGAGCTCTGATACCAGCTGCAGACAACTACCCTGTTATGTCTTGATCCTCACACTTGTCTAGCCAGTGTTACTAGAAGGCCTGCACCACAGTAGACCAACTGTTGGGGACCCACAGGGGTCTAGAATGTATTTTCTCTATGAAGATATCACCTGATTTTCAGCAGTTGTGGGTGGTCAGACACAGAGCCACAAACCCTACCCCAGTTCCTCTGCCATTTAGTATTGTAAATTACATCAGGGAAGGCATCCTTTCCCTTTTGGAGTCTGGAGCTGATGGATTGGTGAAGTTGAATGAATTGACACTGCAGGAACATTGTCTCATCCAACGTTTAGAGGCAGTACAGTGTCATCAATGAAAAGAAAAGGGGCTCCAGCATCAGATCAGAATTTGAACTTCAGCCGCATTCCTTACCAGCTATGAGAACTTGTGCAAGTTATTATATATACACATATATGTGTGTGTGTGTGTGTGTGTGTGTGTGTATCTTTTTAAAAGAAAATATTCTTATAATGGAAAAAATTTTTAATGTATATTAAGTAACAAAACAAACCCTGAAATATTTGTGTACTCGTAACTGCGCTTCAGCAATTGTCAGTTCATGGCCAATCTTGTTTCATCTCTATCCTCACCCTTTCTTCTCCCTGTATTATTTAGAAGCAAATCCCAGGCATCATATGAGTGCATAAATATTTCAGTATATACATCTCTAAAAGACAAGATATCTTTAAAAAAAAAAACTAACCATAGTGTCTTGCTAATAAAAGTTAAAACTCCTCAATGTGATCAATATCCAGTAAATGCTCACATTTCTAATTATCTCATGATTTTTTAAAATGTATTTTGAATGAGGATCCACATAAGATCCATACATTGTGACTGGTCAAAATGTCTAAGATCTCTTGTAATTTATCTTTTTCCTCCATCACATTTCTTCCCTTAAATTTATCTGACTGGATTATCTGTCCCGTAGGGTTTTCCATCATCTGAATTTTAATTAGTGCAGAACTGTGCTATCATTCAACAGGTTGCTTTATCTAATTTCCTGTAAACTGGTATTTGGATCCAGAGGCTTGAAAAGTTTCAAGTTTCTTTCTTTTTTTTTTTTATGTGTGTGGTTTTTGGTTTTGTTTTGTTTTTGGTTTTGGTTTTTTTTGTGGTTTTTTTGGTGAGAGGACTTCATAAGTAGTGTTATGTTCTTCCATCAACAGGCACATAATTTCTGGTTCTCTCTTTTGTGATATTAACAGCCATCATTGATCCACTAATCCATTAGTGGCTGCAAAATGGTGATATTTGAAACCTGTCATTCCTTTCATTTATCAGCTAGAATATCTCTATTAGGAGAAACTTACCCTCATCTGCTATTGGGTTATCCAAAGGTGTAGTCTGCATGGAAAGGCCAGTTTTCAAAATAAAGAGTTGATATTTGAGCATCATTCAACAATGACCAATAAGTTTATCTTTATGAACTTATATATATAAATGTGTCCAAAATGCTTGAATCTGATTGCAATTATTACCCTTTCCTTATCTATCCTAATCCATTTTTGACCAGTGAGTGACTCTTTGAGTTGATTCCTGTGTTCTTTGACATGATTTAAGTCTTCTTTTATAGCTTCATTGCAATGTAGCATGATAAGCTGATTCAGATTCATAGTGTATATTTCTTTCCAAAACCTGGAAATCATTGAAATCTTCACTGAATCTCCCTGGTAGTAGGAAAATGTATTTGGAAATTATAATTCAGGCACGAAGAATATTCATTGTTACTAATCATTATTTCTGGATCTTTTTAGCAAATACATCTAGGAAAATTTTTGTCTTAAGTAGAATTCATCATAAATTTAAATAATTCCAATCCAGATTGAGGACTGGCAGGATTTATTTTAACCTTTTGATCTCAAATCTGAATCTCCTTTACCCCAAGCTCAGAATTTGAGTTCTAGTGACACAGACTGATAGAATTAGAATATCAGATACTTCTCTTTCTGTCTCCCATAATACACCCAAAATCATTCAAAATAACAAAAAAAAAAAATTACTACCAACCATATGATTAATGAAAATAGTATAAGATTTTTTTCTTGCAGTTTCAAGAATTTTTCTTCCAAGATATATTGTATTAAAGATTATAATCAAATAACTGTTTTTTAGCCACTTTGAACTTCTGGGTGGTTGTGCTACCAACTAATTCACCCCATTTTTATTTTATGGACATTTTTACTTTAAATTTTTTAAGATTATGTAAAATATTTACACAGTCCAAGTCAAACCTATAAAATAAATCTTGTTTCTATCCTTGACTGTGTCTCCTTATTTCCCCCCTCCCCCTTTATGCAACCACTCTTTTCATTTTATGTCTTCTTTCCTGTATTAATTTTCTATTTCTGCCATAAAAATTACCATAAACTTTGTGGCTTTAAAACAATACAAATTTGGTTTCTATAGTTGAGTAGGTTGGAAGTCTGACACAGCTTTCACTGGGAAAAATTGATACTTCAGAGGGCTGTGTGCCTTTCTGAAGGCTCTGTGGTAAAACCCAACTCCTTGCTTTTTGCAGGGAGCCATCCATGTTCCTTGCCCAGTGGCCTCTTTCCTCCATCTTCAAAGTCAGCAACCTTGCATCTGTTTGACCATTCTTCTGTAGCCATGTCTCCTTCTAACTCCCCTTTCCTGCCTCCATCTTGATCCTTGGGATACTCTGCACCCACCTCAATAACCCAGGACAATCCCCCAATTGAAGGTCCTTAATTTAACCATATCTGAAAAGTTCCTTTTGCCATGTAAGGTAACATATTTTGGGTTCCAGGGATTAAGACCTTGACATCAGTGGGGAAACCATTATTTGGCCTGTCACAGCTCTCCAACTTCTTAGATGAGTAGGTGCATACTACACACATTTTCTCCATCTTGCTCTTTGCATTTAACAGCACATCCACTCCAGAGTAGTGTATAGATATATCTCCCAATTCTTCACTCTTTACAGCTGCATAGCATTCTAATATGAGCATATGTCTTGATGTATCCAACCAGCCCCCTGTTAATGTACATTTGATTTTGTTTCTAGTTTATACTATTATGAATATCCTATGATAAATGGCCCTTATCTTTTTGTATTCTTACACTGTGCCCATGGAATAGATTCCTAAAAGTGGGTTTGCTCAAAGAGTAAAATAAGTGTGTATTTTTTTCTAGAGACTACAAGTTTCTTGACAAATGGCTATGTCATTTGCATCCACACCACAAATGTATGGGAGTGCTATTACACTTGAATATGTTGCCAAACTTTTGGATTTTTGCCAACCTCAGTATACTTTTAATTTCCATTTCTCTTATTATGGGTTATTTGTGTCTATTTTCATATGGCTAAGGAACAATTTGAAGTTCATTTTCTATGTGTTCTATGTTTGCATTTCCTACCTATTTTTCTATAAGGTTTTCCATCTTCTTTTCCTCCCTTTTTGAAAGCTCTTTATAAATTAGGATGGTCCCTGTTCTGGGTTATAACTTGTAAGTATTTTTCCAAGTTTGATTTGGTACTTTTACTTTTCACACTTTATCTTTTGCTAGGCAACAATTTTTATTTTATGTAATTAAATTTATCTGTGTTTTTCCTTTATTGCTTCTGGATTTTGAATCACTTCAGAGCATAAATGAATTCACTTTTTATTCTAATGTTTTTATAGTTTAATTTTTATATTTAAATATCTGAAACATGTGAAATTTATCCTAGTGTAGAGTGTGAGAAATGGATTCACATCTCCTTTTCCATATGCTCTCTAGTTACTCCATTTGGAAGTTCTTTACCTTCTCTGTGCCTCAGTTTTCTCAGCTATAAAATCAGTATGCTAATAGCACTTCAAAGTTTAAATGAACTAATGCATATGTATCACTTAGCATGACGCCTGGCACGTGGTAAAAGCTTAATAAATGTTATCTATGATGATGATGATGATGATGATGTTGACATAGAAAATAATTCAGTGGTTCTAGTCCCTTATTTGTGCCCAAGGTCAAGTCACCCTTGATAATTAGCATAATCTTAATTTTTTAGTCTGGTGGAATGTTGTGTTTTGGTCTTATTTTTGAGATTCAGTTACTAGTCCTTTTGCCTGATTTGCTAACCTGGATACTCTTCCTTGATTCCCAGGCTAGCCCCTTGCTGAGTTTCCTACCTTCCTCCTAGGACAAGAGCCCTCCCTGTCTTACTGTTTCCAGGCCCTTTCTGTGAATTCATCAACTTCATGAACTGATTCTCCTGATGCTGACTACTCATCTGGAATTCTGATACTGGCTCCCTCCTCCATCATCTTGTTGGGATTCTGTCTAATTCCTGGGAAATCCAAATAACATGTGTGAAAACTGCTGACTCTTTCTCACAGGGACATCGGCTACCCTTGCCTTGGAGACCAGGTTTTGCTTACCAAACTCCTCTCTGATGAACATGTAACTGATTCAGAGTCTTTCTCCTCTCCTCTCATCTTGGGACCAGGAGTGGGGAGGTGGGGTGGGGTTTTGGTGTGTTGAGGTGGCTTAGCCAGTAACAGGGCATGTGGTTGGAACAGGGACTGTGTTCCAACAAGGTGAGCCTAAGGTGGGGGAGATTATACTCTGGGTAAAGGATCCTTACTAGTGGGTGAAGGATCTGAAACCAAAGGGTTAAGACAAACTAAGCCCTGTAGAAGAAAACAAAAGCCAGGATATAGGGCTACAAAGTCAACAGTTCAAAGTTTGCAAGAAGATGCAATTGTTTCTAATATCCAAATATACGATGTGTGGCTGCACCCTGCTGGCTCAAAGGACCAGGATAGAGAGAAGAGTTTCCTTAATGTCTGTCTTACCTGATGACTAGGCTTGGTTGCAAACATATTCCTTGTCCATATGCCCTCCAATTTATATTGAATTCCTGACTGTGTCACAAGACAGGATGAACCATGTGTTTTCAGTTGATAAGTAATATCCAGCTTCATTAGACAAAGTTATGTCTTGAGTGAAGTACACATTTACTTACTACATGATATATCAGAGTCATCAGCTGCCACTGCAGTGTGATTTGAGGATTCCTTGAAGACTTCCTAACTTAAAACACCCCTTCCTTACACAACTTTTCTCCAGATGCTTTACTCTCTCATGTCTATTTGCAACGTATACCTCCTATTTGAATGACGACACCTCCATCTCTGCCTTTCTCCACTTTCATTGTCTTGATTGCTGCCAGAACAACACTGAAGATATTAAAGATATGATTAATCCGCTCTCCCAATTTAAAGCCCAATGAATGGTTCCCTCTGCTTTCAGAATTCTTTAGCCTGATGTTACAGAAATACATTTATACTCAATGCTCAGATGAGGTGCCACATTTATTTATTTTTAAAATCAACTCACACCAATATGAACCGCCACTGATTAAGGTTGTTAGTCCAGTGTCTGTAATTTTTCACACTTTGTGGGTAGTGCCTCCAACTTTGCATTGTAGTAAAATTCTAAAACTTAAACAGTTTAGGTTACTTGGAGGAAGAAGCCTCTGAGCATCACCAGGCATCCTGGGCATGCTGAAGACACTCCTTGTCTAGGTCTTCATGGTCCATTCAAGAGCTGGTGCTCATTGGCTCCATATCAAGTTTGACCTCTAGGGTATTTGATGGGGCCTTGGAGCTTGGACCCAGCCTCCACATGGACTGGTGCATCCACTCTTATGGAAGTCTGACCTCTCTTACTTCTACTTGCCTTGTGTCTGGAAAGTCCACAGTTCCTATTAACCCTGAAGTCATGGAGTCAAGATCTGAAGTGTGTGTGCGTCTGAGTGTGTCCTCGGGACTGATGACCTCACCTGAATGCCAAGATTATTAATATCCTCACATAGAGCCCAGAGTTGCAGAATCAACAACACATTCTTTAGGGAGGGGGGCAAATTACCTTTTCATATTTTATGAGAGTTTATTCTAGCAAAAAACAAAAATAAAAAACCCAAAACACAGAAGTGATTAAATCAAAGTAGAGTATTATACTTACTTATTAATAACTGATACTTCATCCAACCCAACATACTATTGATTATAAGATACATCATTACTTTATGTACTACTCTGAAAGAAAAAATGCCAATTAAACTGTGGCATAATGCTTCTTATCACTTAGAATTCTTAATTTATATTTATTGAAAGAATGTTGTCAGATTTACTTCTCAAATACCAAGAGTAAGCCCCGCTACTCTGTTTCTGTGCCTTTCTGCATAAACAAAAACCCTTTTTGCTTCAAAGCTGATGAATTATGTGTAATTTTTAAAAGAAATTTTAATGGCATTAACCCAACATGTTGTACATTAACTGAAACCTGGAACAGCCATGACATATGCCAGCAAATAACAACAACCTCCCAAATGACAGTTACTGAAAGATACCATCATGTGAAGGAGGCATCTCAATCTCAGGGATGTTAAAATGTGAAAGCACGTGCATCTTAGAATTATTGGAATCCAATACAGCTCTATACATCTGTGTCTGCCTCTACAGCTTATCTTTCACCATCTACACCCTCGCACCCCTGTGCCTCACAGCCACACCAAAGCGCTGACAGTACTCTGCATATTACAAGTTATTTTATGCCTCCACACCTTTCCACATACAGTGCCCACTTTCTGGAAGTTCCTCATCCTTCCTCTTGGCTGTAAGTTCAACTCTTAGTCACCTCTCCAGCCAGAGCTCACGTATTCCTTCACCTGAGAAAACGTCTGTTCCCCTCAAGCACAGCTCCCTCCCTCATGCCCACCCAAGCCTGGTACACATTTCTGTTCCCGCACTAACACAGAGGTTGGGGATTTCCTCTGCTCCACCGGAACTCCTGAAGAGCAGGAGTTTTCTTGTTTACATTTTGATTCCCTAATGCCTTGCATGGTATTTATATACGACAGACTCTAAACCAATCTTCAATAAATGATTGGATAGTTTGTCAGATAGGTTTTCACTCCAGAACAGGTTGTCAAGGACAGTAAAATGTGACGAAGCCAAGGACAGAGGCAGATTCTGTGTAATAAGAGTGAGAAGAATCACAAGAGGCTAAGGCTGGATCCTCAAACAAATATTTCAACTTGTACAAGATTTATATGAGCCAATAGCACGTTCTTAGGTCTATTTTCAGCAAAACCGCTTTTACTAGCTAAGCAATTACCATTCCTGGCATACTTAGTGGCCAGGCTAAGAGAAAAAAGAGGTTACAGTGTTGAGTGAGATCTTACCAGTTAAGATCTTTTGTTAAGCACAGTGTGTTTATAATTCTGATTTGCATGCACAGTTTAATATCAGCTTCATTAATCTTATCAAGCTATTTTTCTTGACCTCCTGCTTGTTGTAAAAGAATTCTAAATGAACAACGTGGTTTTGCATCCAAAAAAATGATGTTCTTTCAGATGTAAGGCATGTGTTTCAAAGACACTTTGCTGTTAAAAAAAAAGTCATATCAAAAAGGCTTGAGCAATATAAATGTGAAAGATCTCTAGTTTATAATTAATATCCTGCATTCTGTTATGAAAATCAACTGACAGACCAGTATTTATTTAAAATGTCCATTGACTATGTTTTATCCTCTTCTGAAGGATACAAGCTACTCATCAGAGATCTACTGTTAAGTGTGGGTGTCTCTTAAATAGAAATTGCATAGTACAGACCTCATCCAAAGTAGCTGTTTGGATGAGACAAACAGTACAGAAGAGCTGACATTTCTAAGCTGTTCTGATCTGTTGTGTGTACTAAATATGACAAGCTTAAGTAGATCCAAAGTGGATAATATTTTTAATCTTCCAGCTATTTATACAGTAACTTTACAGTCTGTGTTTCAGTTTCAAGCAGAAAATAATATACAATATAGATGTAATTTATATTTATCACCAAAAAAAATCATATACACTATACCACTTCATTATATTTAGTATACGGGGAAAAAATTGAGGAAATAGTTTTTTGAGAGCAGTTGGTAAGTATTTGTGTGCCAAGGATGAATCAATGTCTATTATACAACCATTTTATTTTTATGGTTTCTTAATTTTAGGGGTGGTTAATTATATAGAAACTTAAGTTGTCTGTATCTATAAAGTTATTCATAAGTGGGCAATAAACATTTTATCTGTCTCCTACTCTCTTATAGATATAGTTGAGTTGAATCTAAGAGAAGTAAATTTAATATATGACACCTAAGAAGTGGGAGAAATCTGCCATGATTTACTAACTTTTAAATATTGTGTACCAATTCCACACAAAAAATTCAGTTAATACAGGATTGCTGATATTGAAAGTCTGGTTTAGAGCCTCCGTGTAGAAATGTCACTTACAATGAAAATATGAACATAAATCTCTTAGATTGTGTAATTTTAAAATGCAAGTAATATAGAAGTTCTATTTTCAGTTTTTCAAGGAACTTCCATACTATTTTCCACATTGCTCAAATTTACATTCCCACCAACAGTGTACGAGGGTTCCCTTTTCTCCACATTCTTGCCAACAATTGTTATTTGTGTTCTTTTTTGTTGTTGTTGTTGGCCTTTCTTTCTTTCTTTCTTTATTTTATTGTCAGTTACAATGTGTCAATTACTGGTGTACAGCACAATGTTTCAGTCATATACCTACGTATGTATAATTGTTTTCATATTCTTTGTTGGCCATTCTTTTTTTTTTTAACATTTTTTATTGATTTGTAATCATTTTACAATGTTGTGTCAGATTTGTGTTCTTTTAGATGATAGCCGTTCTGACAGGTGTGAGGTGATGTCTCACTGTGCTTTTAATTTGCATTTTCCTGATTAACGATGTTAAGCATCTTTACACGTGCCTGTTAGCCATCTGCATTTTCTCTTTGGAAAATTCAATTCTTCTGCCCATTTGTAATCGGGTTATTTCTTTGATGTTGGTGGTACTAGCTGTTTATATATGTTGGATATTAATCCCTTATCGGTCATATCATTTACAAATATTTTCATCCACTCAGTAGGTTGTCTTTTCATTTTGTTTATGGTTTCTTTTGCTGTGCAAAAGCTTTTAGGTTTGATTAGGTCCCATATGCTGTTGCTGTTGTTTCCTTTACTTTAGGTGATGGACCCAAAAATTACTGCTCTGATTTATGTCAAAGAGTGTTCTGCATATGTTTTCCTCTAAGAGTTTTATAGTATCCAGTCTTATGTTTAGGTCTTTAATCCATTTTGAGTTTATTTTTGTATACAATGTTAGAGAATGTTCTTTCTTTTACACAAAGCTGCCCAGTTTTCCCACACCACTTATTGAAGAAACTGTCATTTCTCCATTGTATATTCTTGCTGCCTTTGTCATAGATTAATTGACTATAAGTGCATGGGTTTATTTCTGGGCTCTCTAACCTGTTCCATTGATCTGTGTGTCTTTTTTTGTGCCAGTACCATACTCTTTTGATTAGTGTACCTCTGTAGTGTTGTCTGAAGTCAGCTCTGTTCTTCTTCCTCAAGATTGTTTTAACTATTCAGGGTCTTTTGTGTTTCTGTACAAATTTTTAAATTATTTGTTCTGGTTCTGTGAAAAATGCCATTGGTATTTTGATAGGGATTTCATTGACTGTAGATTGCCTTGGGTAGTATGGTCATTTTAATCATATGACCCAGCAATTTTACTCCTGGGTATATATATTAAAAAAAAACACTAATTCAAAAAGATACATGCACCCCAATGTTCCTAGCAGCATTATTTACAATTGCCAGGATATGGAAGCAACCTGTGTCCATCAACAATGAGTGGATAAAGAAGATGTGGTGTATATACACACACACACACACACACACACACACACACAATGGAATACTTCTCAGCTATAAAAAAGAATGAAATTTTGCCATTTGCAGCAACATGGATTAACTTGGAGGGCATTATGCTAAGTGAAATAAGTCAGAGAAAGGCAAATACTGCATGATATCATTTATATGTGGAATCTAAAAAATACAATAAGCTAGTAAATATAACAAAAAAGCAGATTCACAGATATAGAAGACAAAATAGTAGTTACCAGTGGAGGGGGAGGCACAATAGAGGGGTGAGGGAGTGGGAGGTATAAACTACTG